>NC_083835.1:1150000-2642629 GCF_015708825.2 Lethenteron reissneri
ATAAATAATAAAAGACGAATGCATCGAAACTCTGCTTAAATGTGTTGATGTAGGGAGGTGCTATGGCGAATTATATTACCGCAAATATCCATAAAAAAATATCAACCGTCACATTTTTTTTTCTTTAAGATGATGACTTTGCCAGCACTTTTGGGTGACTCCCCTTATGCGCGAAAATATACGGATAAGGGGTCACATTGCCCGGGGTAACTCGAATCCACAGGGAGATGCCTACGGTGAGATGAATCTGCTACTCGTGCCCAACGTTTTTTTTAATCATTCGTGGAGATGCGCGGGACTGCCGAGACGATTCCATGCACGGCGGAAACAATCGGCGAGCCGGACTCATCTCATGCAGGCCTGGACTGATGATCTGAAAAGTTCGGCGAGCCTCGAGCCTCACGAAAGCCATCAGACGAAAACATTGCCAACCCGGTGAAAAAGTGTGTGCCGCCACTCCTTCATCGGCTGTAAACATCTTAATATGTAGAGAACTGGAGAGCTTGGGCAATTGTTTACGCCAGCTCAACACCTGGCTGCTGCTGCTGTCTGTTTCCTTCTCGCACCTGAGGCTCGTCCTCTGCCTTCGAGAGCGAGGAGTGAACGCTGTGCGGCGCATTACCAGTCGACACACATCTTGATTCTGCGTGCGTGCAGCGCGCGCGTGTGTGTGGGGAGCGGTCGTGCAGTGGTTAGCACACTGCGCTACGAACCCGGCGACCTCAGTTCGGATCCCGCTCACGGCCAACGCCGGTGACGATTATCTGAACCGGTCCTGGGCCTCTTCCCTTAGGTCGAGTCAGCCTCAAATGAGTACCTGGTGCGGTGTGTAAACATCGCCACTGGGGAGACAAAGGCGGACGGGCGTGGTGCTGGCCACCCACCCCCTCGTGCGCCGTGTCGGCCTTCATCGGTGCTTGCTAGCAGCACTTGCCCCGACAGTCTGTTAAGGGGTGTCTTTGTCTTGCTCAACTGTGTAAGCCGCAACACAGAAAGTCCTCACTCTGTGTGTTCTGTGGTGAGGATCGTCTCGTACGTCGGTCCGCCCATCGCCAACCAGCCCCCTCCCCTCCATCCTCCAGAGTTCGCAGCACGCTACGCAAACCACTGCTACCAACATTAAAATGTGGACCTTACAAATAATGGAGTGAATGAAAAGGATGTAAGTGCTATGAACAAAGGCCATTGCCTGAAACGTCGGCGATTATATATTGGGGTTGGTTTTTTTGTTCTATGCAAGGCCACGGTGTTATTGACGAACGTCGTTTAGTTCGCAGATAATTATCACGAGACAAAGTCGGACCACCAAATGACATTTTCCGTTGTGTGTAGGTCGAACTTCTTTCGCACCGTACGTAGCCTTTGAAAACTACCAATGCAGGGCACTGTTGTGCACGCACATCACACAAGGAGGGCAGCATCTCTTTCTCCAGTGAACCAGAAGACGATTGGCACGCACACACACGCCGTGCCAAAGCAACGGGGGGCGGTGGACGGCTGCTCGCAACGGGAGGGAGCGCGTGGTGGTGAAACACGCGGATTCATATCGAGGTGTGTGACGGTGGGCCAGAAGGAGTGGATGGAAAAGCAGAGAAAATAGCAAACGGTGGAGACGAGGAGATTGAAAAGTGGGGAGAAAGCGAAAGTGTGAAAGAGAGAGAGAGAGCGGGGAGGGGAAGAGTGTGTCCACAGAATTCCATTAGGTGTGCTTGTAGTTGTCCAGGCAGGTCTAATTTGAAGGGGTAACAACCTTTTTATCTAGAAGAGTAAACACTGCATCTTGAGTGCAGCAGGCAGCCACAGGAACAGCTGCCTCCTCTCCCCCGTTCTTGGGCCGGCAGTGAAGATATACAATTCACACTCGAATTGTTATCTTTAGCGTGTGTTATTTCACAAAATCAAATAGAGTGCTTCAAATGAAAATGGAATATTTCCACATTTTTTTTCCGCCTCCCATCCCACTCTTCCGCTGTTTGTTCCCTCTTACGAAGCTGAGGGTCAGCGAAGGTCCCGAGGTCAACATCAGCAATAAAAAAAATGAGGACAGGTAATATGATGTGAACTGATACCCCGGAAGCACAGCCCATGGGATCCCATCACAACCACTAGAGCAGAATAATTCCTGATTGTCTTTCTCTGAGCCTTAATTGACCTTATGACCCAGGTCCCAGGGGACTTTGGTCACAGTGATCCGACACGGCGAGGTTGGGCTCAGTGAGCCACTCAAAATCAATGTATCTTTAGCACCCTGTGGGGCGACCACTTGCCAAGCCAGCTTTGGAGCAAGAGGCGAGAACAAGAGCTCCCTGATGTCTCCATAATCAGCCCTCGCAATGGGAATAGATCAATAGGCACTTTAAAAAAATATCGATTATCTGTGGAACAATGTCCAACGACACGTCTAATTGTAGTGTGTGTGCCGTACACGCGCGGTTTTTGTCCGTGACATTTGCGATAAATAGTGCAGAAGTATTACAATGTAAAATTATGCGAATGTATTGAATGTAATCCTATATATATATAATTTAAGGGATGCCTGCGCGGGGTAAACGCCATCACAATAATGGACTTGCCGGCTCAATCTCCCGGTGCGGCACTTGGAGCAATGGGTAAACGTGTCAAAAAAATAAATCCGCCATGCCACCACCTCTGTGTTCAACCACAGTCAGTCGATCGGAAGGTCATTTGTGTTGGGGTCAAGTGCGACTACTCCCACCTCCTTTTCGAGTCGGAAATGTCTAAGCCGAGTTTCGTCTGGAGGCGGCTGGGGGCGGGGCTCTTTCGTGTCCCCCCCCCCCCCTCAAGCAGAAGAGAAAAGGCGAGAAAGTTTGCCAACGATCTGTGTGAAGGAGGGAGTCGTGTTGTTAGGAGCACGTCGAAGAGAGACGGGTTAACAAGTGGTCCTAGATTTGAAGCTTTCGTGACTGCAAGGATTCATACTCTTAGGTTTTTTCGGTAAAGTCACGTAGGTAAAAATAAATAATATAAAATAATAGAAACATTAATAGAATTAAAATTATAATTGGTTAAATAAAATTTACATTTTATTTATATTATTTGTATTTTATTATTTATTTTTCCCTACGTGAATTTACCGAAAGATTCAGAAGTGGTATTGATCAACCGGACTTGTACACCAGTCACGTGGTTAATGGCGACTCGGTTGAGGATCGCCGCGTGTGACACACGTGCTGTTGTTACAGATTAACCACAATAACTGTGTTTGCCCTCGATTTGGAGCACCTGCCCACGTCCTTCATTTCGAGTGTGCAACAGAAGGAATGAAGAGATGGCGGTGGGGGGGGGTGTCACTGGCGTTGGACACCGGGCAGCAGCGCCGCGTCACCAGAACAGCTGAGCGAGCGATGGGACACGGAAGCAGCGGCGGTAGCGGGCAGCAGCCAGCAGGAGCGGGCAAGGAAGAGCAGAGGAAGAAAAAGATGGGCGGCAGGGAGGTGACGTCACAGAGGTCAGAAGCCACAGCTGGGGAGCAGCAATGGTGGAGGGGGGAGCGGTAAACTAATATTTGTAACAAATATATATATATAATAAATTGATATTTATTTTTCGGAAGCCCCGGCATTTGTCTTGCATTACGAACAAAACATTTTTTTTCAGTGACTGACATACTGGCATGCGCGCATGCGGGCGTGTGTTGGTGTGTGTGTGTGCGTGTGACGGTACAATATTTACTTATTCAATTTGTGTGTTTCCATGTGAAAGGCTGCATCTGATTAGCCACGGTGTGCAGTGGGGCCAGCGAAACGTGCGGATAGGTTAACCAAGCTCTATCACCAGCCAGATGCAAGAGGTTAATCGCTCTGGCTATGGTCTTGACAACATAAAATTAAGTTACCTCTCAGCCTTTTAGGAAGCATAGCTTTCATGAATAGCATGACTAATTAAATTATGCTATGCTGCAAAGCGGTGAGTTTAATAAAAAAAAAACACGTACAATGCTCACATGCATTTTAACCGTAACTCTTTTATGACTGAATATTAATCCAATGGAAATACGGAGTTATATTCCTATTTAATAAATGTATATATGCATATAAACCACGGGGTGGGTTGATTTCCCAGCAGTAAAGGAGTAGGTGAGGTGGAGTGGGAGAGACATCGTTGGTGTAGTTGTGCGGTGATCCTGACAAACCTGAGTTTAATTCCTGGCCACGGCGAATATCAATGGAGATATTGGAACTGGGTCCTTCAGTTCAAATATGGCATGGGGAGGTCGTCATCCAGCAGCAGATCAAGAAATTAGCTGAAAACAAAAAAAGTTATACTTTGCAGTCGAGCAATTGGGAGGGTTGCATTTGGTGGGGTAAAGTGTCCCACCCCCACTCTAAAAAATACAATTGCAATGACTATATACAGTATTTTTGGCAACCTTAGAAGTCTAAATTCTGGCAATAGAGTTTAGGGGTCCAGCAAGTCTGACTCTGCTGATGAAAGACTGTGTGTCGAAACCCGTCCAGCGGCTGCTGGTGTTTGTATCGTTGTTGCTGAAAAACATCTACGAGCCCAAGGCCATGGGGCTGATGGTTGCCTATAACATCATCGTATCTTTATGTGGAGGGACATACATGAAATGGGCATATTGTCTACTTGTGTATTTTACTACTTAAATTCTCCACATCGACATGAATGATAATTACGTCATGAAATTGTAATAAACCTAGAAATGTAAATGAGCTCAAGCCTCCCGTGAACCAAGTGACGTCTGTGTGGCCACCCCCACTCTGAATCCCTCCCCTGTCCCCACCGCCCGCTGTGGAAACAGACTCCGCTCCATGCCGCGGTGCCGAGGCCCTGATGTAGCCTCTGCCTCCCAACCCTCCTCTCTCGCGAACCTTTGCTCACGTTTTGCCATTCACTTTACATCCTCTTCCCCTTATTTCCCATTCCTTCTTATATCCGTTCTTACATCTGACTCCCCTACCCCTTCCCGTGGCGCGGCCACGGGGTACAAAGATGCGAGTGGGCACGGAGAAGAAAAGAGAATAAAGGATGAATAGCGTGCCAAGAAGCATGGGGAGATGCATGCTCGGAAGAAAAGAAAAACACACAATCGGACAGAAGACGGCGGCACGAACATCGTCGAACGAACGCAAGTCAGAGGCAGCGTATTCACCGAGAAAAAGTACGGTGGCTTTGGCACGGCACGTCCCTGCACGCGGATGATAGCCAATAGCCAGGACAGCAGAGGGACAGAATGACAGCCAGGAGGGAGAGAGACAGAGAGCGCTCGAGCAGCGCGTCCGATGCGGAGATGGAGCGAAGAGATCAGCTCCCGTGCAGGAGCGAGACGGGTGTTGGTGGCATGGGGAAGTCGTCACTCAGCGGTGGATAGAACGTGGCCGATGGCGACGACGACGATGCTGGTGTGGGTTGTAAAGTATTCTCTGAAAGCAATGTGTAAGAGGAGTAGGCTCTCGTAAACCCCTCCCATGAACGGCCTGGGATGAGTGTGGCGAGACTAAGCTGAATAACCTTGAAGAGACACCTCTTTAAGAGACACCACAGAGCCGATGCATACAAAGGGGATACAATGCCCTGGCTCTGTGCAACGGAGCGACATTTACCTTTGAGCCACACAGTGGGCGAGTGTGTGTGTGTATACGCGGTAATAGATTCGAAAATAATAAATAAATAAATAAATAAAACACTCACATTCTCCTTAACCGTCCGTCGAAAGTATTTTACCATTAATGGTATAAGTATATAATAGTCTATGCATAGTTAATGAA
Source organism: Lethenteron reissneri (assembly GCF_015708825.2). NCBI lineage: Eukaryota > Metazoa > Chordata > Hyperoartia > Petromyzontiformes > Petromyzontidae > Lethenteron > Lethenteron reissneri. Next base: position 1,155,751 of record NC_083835.1, read on the forward strand.
ACAGTCATAATTGAACGTGCAATATACAAATATACTGTCATTCGAACTGTTAATTTTAAAAAAGAAATAGCTGAACACGTTTTGTCAGTAACACTGCCTTTGAAAGGAAAATCATTCACGTACTCTGCAGAAGGGCCAACGCTCGAAACGTCACATATGATATTTTTTTCCTTTTAAGGCCGCAGTGTTATTGACGACAATTTTTTAATTCTTTGGGTTTTTCGATAGTCACTTAGATAGGTTCAAAGAAAATATCAAAAAAACTACGACGTTTCGATCACAACACAAGCGATCGTCATCAGGAGGCAAAAAAACCCCGCTTTAAGCTTTAGGTCAAGATTTTTTGTTATTTTTTTTTGCCTTTTATTCATTTCAGCAGGAAGAGCCCAATGAGCTCCGGGGCTCTGTTGCTTCACGCGCATCCTGCGACGGCACGGATGTGAGATGTGACGTACAAAGAATGTGTCAATAAAGATGCGTGCGGCTGGCGAGCGCATGTCGCTAGCTTGGATGATGAAGAAGGCGAGGGGCAAGGAGTGGCAGCCAAGGAATGAAATAACATCCCCTTGGACATTCCCCCTGTGGAGATGGAGCGATGGAAGACACGCTAGTGCAGCTCGCTGGGTGTATTATTCCATTGCTGATTCCCGGAAGATGGCTGCGTCTTGGGGGAGGTCTTCGTCAAGCAGCGGATTGACCATGGCTGCTAATGATTATTACTGTATGTAGCAGCAGCAGTACAGTACTGTATTCACATTCTCAAGCAAAAGCGTGAATTTTATTGGGCTATTCTGCCACACATTTTATTTTTCTTGTCTCGTGCTGTTTTTCGGGGGGGGGGGGGGGACAAAATCGTATCACCAGTCAGACAGGAATGGCCAAGCTTTAAAGGCTGATAGCTTTTTTTTGTGTGTGCCAAATCATCCACGGACCATTTTGTGATTCACTGATGGTTGGAGGCTATTTCATTTCACGGCAGGCGGGGAATGGATTGAAGATCAGAGGGTGTGATTCCTGAATAAAAGAGGGAAGAGATACGGGAGGACGCACTGTGTGCTTTGAGAAAATGCAATTATTCCAGCCAGTGACAGTTGTAAAGCTGTTCATATGATAAGCATGCATCGGCTTGACTTGTTCAGCCACAAACTTAGTTTGATTCAATTCACGGCATTAATGTCTGAACTGCGTTCGTAATAGCAAGCCTTGTATTTTTGAAATATCCACTTTAATTCCACATTAAGCCTTATTTCATTGTACGGCTTAAGATTGGTGTGTGGAGGGGGGGAGCTTTAGAATCCCGGCGTCGATATTAGTATTTGAGGCCACAAAGCGGAACTGAGGCCCCCTAACGAGGCGAAATGAAAGGGTACTGCAAGACTGAGATGCGTAAACAATTTACAAACGCCCAAATCTCCCCCCCCCCCCGCCGCCGCCCGGAGTATCCTTCGGAGCTGATGTAATTGTCGTGTCAGTACACTTACCGAATCGATCGAATTTTTATGAACAGATTTTGAGAACAGCCTAAATATTTTACACTCACGTAATGCTCGAGTTAAGCCATATCCAGTATTGTCGGTATTGTATTCTCTAAATGCGGTGAATAATGCATGTGGAAGGGAAAGGCGCAGCTCTGCAACTGCTTTCCCAACGCATCTGCTAGTGGAGAAAAAGAGAGTCCAATTGGATGTGATTTGGTCTACTTCTCCACGCGAGCCCAGATGCCTTGCAAGGGGTGGATCTAACCCACACTTTCCCCCACGAAAACGTGACCTGCCGACTGACCAACCCCTTGCTACTGCTCGCTGGAGAGACGCGGCGGGGGTGGATTTAGGAAAGCTGCTCCATGATTGAGGCTGCCGCACTAAGAGGTGGAATCGAACCGGCCACCTCCGTTACCGCCATTCCGGTGTGCTGATCATTGCAACGTGGCAGCAGCACCCCCCATGATTGTCGTGTGGAATTTAATGAATATTAATGATACGTCGCACTGCCACTGCAGAGTAATTGCATTATTCACCGTGCATATAATCTGCCTTTTGAGCAGCTATAAGCATCTGCGAAGACAGCAACAGCAGCAGCAAGGCGAGGGTACAATTTCTCCGTGGCAATTGTGTTTAAACCCTGCACACAACAACAATCCATACGCAGTGGGTTCAGAAATAAAATGTAAATCAGGTTGATGGGAAAACTATTGGGGCATGGAAATAATGTTTGCTAAATAAAAATCGCATCCAATGCATTCAGTTAAAGGAGACAATAACAATCGAGCATTCGAATTAAGATGTAGATAAATAAAGTGCATTAATTATGTCCTCGCTGTATCTAGTGGTCATTTCTCGGAAGGCTTCAAATTCAGCTCTGAGTGATTCACCCCTGGTGCATTACATCTATCACGAAAATGTTTTTGTTTTATAGTTTTGACTTATCAATATAGAGCACATTCCTGCGGAGGGAGCTGGTAGGAACGTTGGGTTGCTCGGTCAATGGCCAGGGTCAACGGCGGCGTGGTGTATTCCGCAAAAATGCCCGACTGTGAGGGCGGGCACAAGCCGGCGTGAGTAGGTTAAACGTTGAGTTTTATAAGGGCACCACGGGGTGACCAGCCCCTTCCCACCCAGCCCCACCCCTCCCACCCCCCACCCAGCCCCACTCTCCTCACCCAGCCCCTCCCCACCCTCCCCACCCAGCCCCTCCCCACCCTCCCCTCCCCACCCAGCCCCATCCTCCCCACCCAGCCCCTCCCCACCCTCCCCTCCCCACCCAGCCCCTCCCTCCCCACCCAACCCCTCCTTGCACGACGGACGGACGGACACAATAATCCCCTGTGGGCTGGTGTAACCAGGAGGTTCCTACCAGTATATTGATGCCATATCATTAGAAAATGTGCTATTCCCTTGTACCCAACAGCTGCGATTTGGTAAATACCGAATCATTTGCCCATTTAAAAGTTGGTAATCAGCAAAAATGTTTCACATGTTATTTTCATCTGGCCCCCATCGTGTTAAGTGCAGTCTGCAACCCTTACTATCCACTCTGTCTCTCTGGCCTCACTGTTCATTTCCTCTGAAGAAGGGCCATTACCCAAAACGCCGCCTATTATGTCTCGATTTAAAGCTTTCGTGACTGCAGGGATTCATCTTCTTGGTTCTTTCGGTAAAGTCACGTAGAAGGGAAGTAAAAAAAAAATAAGAATTATTTTATTTTATTATGCTTTTTATCGCCTATTATGTCGTTATTTTATTTTAAGGCAGTGTTGTTGACGAGTGTGTTGAGTTTTCTGTACCGTTTTGTCTATGTGCTTACCGAGATATTAAACTATAGCCGCACAGCGGTGGTTGGGCGTGGCTGTGCACGTGAATTTCTGAAAAATAACGATCAGCGGAACACCACTTATTTAAAATGTTCACGCAAAAAAACACAAAGCAGCCAAACATATCAAAGCGTGGTCATCTTGGATGCGGTTACTAAGCGAGGCTCTGCAGAATAGAAGAAGAAAAAAAAGTACGAAAGTTATGAACACTGAAGTGCTCACGGCATGCGTTGCCCTTATTAGAAGCACTGATATGTGACATTTGGATTTATTTTTCATTAAAACCTCTCAACGGCTGCTGTGTTTAATCAAAATGCAGAGCTTCATACCCTTAAGTTACCCAGTGTTTCCTATTGTGGGATCTGGACAACTATGCTATTCTATTCGTGCGCGTGAGTTACGTGTTCAGGAACCCGACGTCTCATGTCGAGGTCCGCTGCTAGCTACGACGAGAAGGCTTCAGCCGAGAGAGAGAGTTAATTTTTCTTGGGTTTTTTTGGTAAAGTCACGTAGGTAAAAAAATTTAAATTAATAAAAGTAAAGTAAAAATAAAATAAAATATTTAAATAAAAATAAAATATTTTTTTTAAAAATAAAATATTTTATTTTTATTTTACTTTACTTTTAGTAAAATAAAAATGAAATAAAATATTTTAATAAAAATATCTATATTTTTTTTTACTTTTATTAATTTTAATTTTTTACCTACGTGACTTTACCGAAAAAACCCACGAATATGAATCCTTGCAGTCACGAACGCTTCAAATCGAGAGCGAGTTCGTGTCGTGTCGCTGTTCCTCCTGCTCCTGCTGCGGTGAAGGAGCGCAGGCCACAGCGGGTTCACTGCGTCGTCCATAGTTTAGTTTTGCATGGCCACCATCGCACTGTGGCTTGACATTTGTTTGCATGTTAGAAGGAGATGTGCGCATCTGCCTCTTGATATTCCGATGCAGCTGATGGTTGCAACAGTGTCTCTGAGGAACCGCAAATCCAAGAGGTGTATGATGCGTATGTCTCGAAGTAATTGTTGGTTCTGGAGGGAGAAGGATCTTGATCAGCCGTGCACTGATTGTCCACCACCAAGACTCGGCGCACTTAACCGTGATTCTGGGTTACGACTTTGGTCGTTGAATGGCAACAACCGCTAAACCCGTAGCCGTTTTCAGAATTGGTTACCGGTTCCAAATATCAGGAACCTGCAATCGATTCCGGTGGAATGCACGGCAGCCGAGGCCAACGCGTGGTTACATTGTGCCATCGTTTCTCAGTTAAAAGGTTAAGGCGCAGATAGGGAGCCTTCCATGGGATGAATGAAAAACGTTTTATGACAGCAATTGCAATGATGAATCATTATTTGCGCGCGTTCCACATTTGAAAGGGGATTTTCTGGGCTCGCATTATTGAATGCCAACCGACTTCAGTGAAACAATGCGACCTTGCTCATATGGAAGAGTGTGCGGAAACATCATTTAGAGAAGAATGGATTGTAATCGATGGACAGAATGCATTTTTCTCAGCAATCCAGTCGGATGATGGATGATTGTTTGCACCATGGTTCGTGGTGCCGGAATCAAAATTAAAATAAAGAAAACGTTGAACACGGCCAATGATACGCATATGAATTCCTGCTACCATTCATGGTTCAAAGTGTAACCGTTAAAGTTGTAATTCAGAGGCGGAACATTTATATTTGAAATGTTTAAAATGACAAGTGCCGAGGTTTCATTCGTAAGTTTGAACTCCTAAAGTAAAAAAGAAAACTAATGAAACTTTTTTGAGTGCGGCAATCGGGCCACTGCATTTGACATAAATTAGTTCTCCTCCGCGTGTCTGAGCACCCACCCATTACCCCCCCCCCCCCCCCAACATTTATGAAGGTCCAGGACGCGTGTCTTGTTCAAGAGAAACACACGTGCGCATAAAATGAACATTTGGGAGAAAAAAAAACCTAACTTTATTTAAAACTTCAACCATTCCGATGGACCATCCCTCGATTTACACCGAACTAAATATGTATCCCAACGGCTGACACAGCAGCGCCTGGCGAGCGCACGACATCGAGACTCATTTAAAAAAGGCCCCGAGTGTTGCCCGTGTCTGAGTCGGGGCCGCACAGCGACGCACGTTCACGCCACGTGAGGCATCCGCGGCGTGTCAGCCGGTGGCACCACTTGTGGGAGGTTGGGCGGGGGGTTACACAATAAATTACTTTACCATTTCATCCAATTACTTTTTTTTTAAACTCTCCAGCAGTCCGGATGTGTGCGTCGAGTACGAATCTTAGCGCCGCGTCTAAATAACCCGCGCGATGATTTGTGACTTCATTTGCGTGAGTGCCGGTAGCGTGGTGGCGGCTGTGATAGTGAACACCCCCCCCATCCCGGATAACTTTCCAATGCTGCCATTTGATTTAAATCTCACCTTATAGATTTTCCAATTCAATTTTACGATCGCTGCTTTCAAAAAAAAAGTGTTGGACAGGAAACAGCAGGGTACAAAAGATGGACTTTACTTTACATTTAATTATCTTTTATTGGAATTCTACGGGGGGCGATAGTGTTGGGACTATGAATCTACAACTCTTCCCGCACGCCGTGCCGGTCAGATGGCTGGCGGGGAAATACGGCACTTCCTTTCTCTTAACGAATGTCTACATTAACTTCTTAGAACCATTATCTCTTGCGATTGAAAACGTACGTTGCATTGCATTGAGGTTGCGAAGAGCAATGAGTGAGAGTAATCCGGGATGAAGTTAATGACAAATACGTTGGTTGTAAAGCAATGCCATCGCCATCATCATCATCATCAGCCATGGTCAATCCACTGCTGGATGAACGCCTCCCCAAACCACCCACACCTTTCATGGTCCGGTGATGTAACATTGCACCTGAACTGATTTTATCGCTCCATCTCCATCCTCGCATTCCTTGCTGATCACTCTTATCGCTCTCGACCATCGCTTGGCAGTATTCTTGACCCATTGTCCATCATCCCCCTTCGAACGACTTGTCTTGCACTCAGCCCGCTTGCGTTTCGCAACAGTCTCAATGACGCGCCTCCCTCTAACCCACGTGCTCATCTTTCCGTCTCTCGCTGCAACTCCAAACCGTGCATCTCTCCGTGCCATTTTGTGATAAAAGACGCGGTTTTAAAGAGTATCGTCTCGCTATATTGCCGTACGTTGCCAACTAATGGACATCCAGCGCTGGTTCCTAACAAAGTAGAAAGGACAAATAATAATGGTTGATTAAATCTGCTTTATAGGCCCCTTGCTGTTGTATTTTTGTGATATTTATTTGCTCTGTCGTGCTGTGCACGTGATCTTTCGAGCAAATTGCCACACTCCTGGTCATTAAAATTCCCACTGGGGGTTTTCCAAATTAATCTTGCACGTGTAATTACATTAGAGAGCGTAGTTGTCGGGGACACTATACATTGTGCCGGTCAGCTTTCCCATTATCAAACACTTTAAATGATGATGGTTAAATGCTCATAAGTGGCCCAACATGACGACAATAACAACAACGAGGACGGAGCTCTGTGAGTTCTGTAATTGGAGCGCGCGTTTAAAATGCAATTGACACCTGGCATCAGAGTTGGGCCATTCCGGTGGGAATCGTATTTGATTTGCACGATCCCGCCTGCTATAATTCCTCCAGGTATTACAATTTCCCCTGCGGGTGAAAAAGTTAAAATATATACAGACACACATATATATACATTGGTCAAATTATTTCGTAATGCTACTGTGTAAGCAGTACCGGTATAATTAACATTACAATAATAAACTCAACACAGCCGTCAACAATAATGCATTCAACGAAAAAACACCGTATAATCGCCAACATTTGAGATAATGATCCTGCTGGTACGCTATGCATCCAAAATCAGAATCTTTATTCAGACTGAATAAATCCGATGAGTTATAACAATCTTTTACACAGATGTCATGAAGCTACAATAACAACCAATACGAAAACAGAATGGGAGTGCAAAGTATAGGCAAGGAAAGCAAACGACAAAACATTTATTTTACCAGATGAAACCCACGAAACTGTATAGCTCTTGTTCAGAAGCGACCTGGCCACAAGCGACAGCTCAACCAAGTGGCTGTTTTATTGAATGCCCTAGTGCCCTGCCAGAGGAACGTGGACTTTCCAGCCATGGTTAGTTTTCAGCAGGTTTATGTTTTGACTTTGTTTGGTATGAGCAATCGTAACCTTAGCAGGAAAGACACAATTTTAAACCGTATGGCATTGCATTATTTATAGTACGGCATCTATCTATATATGATAAATACAAAAAAAGCATCCAAATGCTATATTAAATTGTCCGGTATTTTGATGAAAACACAATGCAAGAGAATGAAAGCTTAATAAAAATATGTCTAGGAGCTAATACTTGGAACAATAAATTATTCAGCAGTCAGCACCGACAGGGCTGGCAAGTGCTCAGCCAGGTGCCGTGAAATTTCAGAGTTGTAAAATGTATTTTTGGCAAGAGTGGCAATTTGCTAAACGCGTCAAAAAAATTCAAAAGGTCAAAATAATTTCCCGGTCAAAAAATGAGCAGCGACGGGGTGCTCGTCTGCGATGTACACCCGTGGGGCAGTAGCTGTGGAAATTCCACGTTCCTATGGCGGAGGCGGGGGGGGCGATTCCACCCATCGGGTGACCACCGTTGACTTCCCCACACAAAGTGGTACTCATGTTATCGGCCCCAGAGGGATGATGATGATGATGGGCTGAGTCAACCTCACCAAGCAGGATTTGAACTCGCAACCTTCAATTGCGAGCCACTCGCTCCACTGTTGAGCCACCACGTCCCAAAAAAAACAATGGACACACATTGCTTACAAAGTCATCACAATAATCATCATCACCATATGAATGTCCTGTACACTAAATCAGAATCAGGATCTTTATTTAGACTGGAAGAGGAATCCGATGAGCTATTAAGCTCTTTTTTCACAGATGTCCAGTATGAGACGGGTCAACTGCATCGAGAGAGAGCGTCTTTGGCACGGTAGTTAGAGCGATGGAATATGAAACCGGTGACCAGAATTTGATGCCTGGTCACGGATGACATCAGTGGAGAGTGAATTTCGCTCCTTCACGCACCAGCTGTGCCCAGTGTCACCCTGTCGCGCGTGAGGGTGCTTCCGGGGGCATTTTGATATCCTGCCACGAGTCAAACACGTATTCAATGGGGTGGCCAAACATCCCAACACAAAGCCCTCCTGGAAAAGAAGTCTTGAGATTCGGTGAGGTTTAACTGGATAAATAAAGTATTACGAAAACAAATTATAGGTCATCGTCAGCATCATCACCATCAGCCATGGTCAATCTACTGCTCGATGAAGGCCTCCGCAAGATGCCGCCACCTCTGATGATACTGCGATGTTACGAGGCGCCTCGCACCTGCACACGAATTGATGTAATCTCTCCATCCAACCCACGTGGACGCCTTCCCGGACATTTCCCTTTCCTCGACTGCCGCTCTGTTGTTGTTATTCTCGACCACCGTCTGGCGTTCCTTGTAGCCGCGACCTCTCCTACCCATTAGCACGCTTACCTTCCATATGCACACTATTATGGATCCTAAAGTATTCGTAATAACAACCAGAGACCGATTGAAATGTGAGGGCTTCGTATTGGCGCTTGTCATTGAGAGCGAGATCCGTATATTCGTGTTGCCCTGCGTGAAGCTCTACTTGTGCGCAGATGCTGATAGTGACTTGGTAATGGAAAAACCTCCGCTTTAAATTATTCACCACAAACCCCGGTGGTCTCCCATTATATATCACTGCATTCCAATTAAACAAAACTGCAAGAAGGTAATTTAATACAGTGCTTCCCATCAATTGGTACCGCCGCATTCCTTAAATTTCACACTCTACGCGTGTACTGCTGCTCTCCCTTCATTAACTGTTTTTAAGGAGTCCTAGTGATTTATCGCCGGCGAGTGTGAACACTTCACTGTTTGCGGCGTCTGCGCTGCCCCTCGGTCCCTACAATATCAGAGCCTCCGATTTGCTTGGCGCAGCCTCGCAGGTACAACAACAGTCCACGACTCCCTCGGCTCTGTGTAGTAGCAAAGCACCGAACTAGCTACGCCAGAATGTGCATCTTTATTTAAGCCCGGAGGACTCCGATGAGCTATGAAGCTTTTTTGTATAGATGTCTATTAAGGGACAGGTCAGAAAGTTACGTAAATAAACAATACAAAAACACGATGGGAGCGCAAAGTATAGGAAAGGTAAGTAAAGCATGAAAAATAAAAAATACAAAAATTTTCACACTGAGCTATTAGGGGCCATCCATTGAGTAGGTACGCATGGAGGGGGGAGGGTGGTTAACCCAAATGCGTTCGCGTGCGTATGGGGGGGGGGTCTACTGACAATGTACGCATAGGAAACGGGGGGGGGGCGGGTGAAGCCTCGATAATAATTTGTCTACATTGGCCTTCAAATGAGTTAGATAGTTCGGCGGTGGACTATCTGTTTGCTTAAACACGTTAATAATATTATTAATGCTTGATCGTTTCTGCGTGGATTAAATATCGTCCGTTTTTAATGATTCGGGAGGGGGGGGGGGTGCGTCAGGCGAACGTACGCAGGTGGGGGGGGGGGGTGTTAAAAGTCCGCGTGCGTACAGGGAGGGGGGAAGGGGTCAAGTTTTGACAGATTTTTCCATACGTGCTCAATGGATGGCCCCTTAGCTTAATGACCCGGCCACGAACGCCAGCTCGGCGAAGTGGCTTATCACGTGGAAATACATCGCAGCCAAATCATCTAAACGATCTCAACGCGTGATGGTGATTCTAAATGTGGAGAGAAAAACGGAGAACCCGGAGAAATAATCCATACATCACGTCGCTGAAACAACAATCCCACGTGAGACGTTCGCACACCAACTCGACTTGCGGGACGTCACCTTGCCCACAAACTATCGACTTTTCTCCCTGTAACAAAAACGCCTAGAGATTTCGAACAAACTGTGAAGTTCAACAAAACATCATGGTAGAAATAATAACCAGACGTCGATGATTACAGCTCGACTTTAGAATTCCCACACATCGTTATTTTCCCCAAGTCTCTTCTAAACTTCCCCAATTCAATAATTGTATGAACTCTGAGCTATCTATGGTAACCTTTTTGCCAGCATCAGGATATTGAATGATATAAAGAAGGCTTTACCCTTTCTGGCACAATTGCAGCTGTTAAAATGTTCAAACAAACTGCAAAAAGGGTCCCGTACATAGAACCGCTTAACCCGGTGTTTGCACTGTCCTTGCACTGTTTGCCTTTTGGCAGCCTTTGTTCAACAACACTGGCGCGACAAACCAGTGTGGTGAAGTATGGTCAAACAGCCGCGGTGACCAACGCAGCAAGAGACGTAATCTCGATGAGCTCCATGTTAAATGGAGTACCTGTGTTTGCTTTATTTATCGTCAAAGCAGGCCAATTAACTCCCAATGGCATAGCGAGAGCGGATATCCACATATTGCGATTCAATGGAATGTCACACTCCCTCCGCCCGCCATCCGTAGTTAGAATACATATCGTACGACGCGATATTTGAAATTCACAATACGTGAGCGAGGCTGATAATGAGGTCAGCCACGAGATGTATTAATGAGGTCACTGAATATAAAGAATGTGTTTAAATTTAGATTCGCGTTGTCAGTCTGGCTGGATAACATACTGACCGGTGTTCCCTCAATTGAGCCCAGTTTCGCAAAGTTGCCGTTTATAGCCCGATGCTTATCGTCATCTGTGCAGAAAATCACCAAAGCATTCCAATCTGATGTGTAATATAAATGTTAAAATTACTGTGAACGTTTTCAAGTGTGGCCTATATTGCGCATTTGTGTCTTTGCCCTCCCAAAACAAAACAAAAAACACGTTTCAAAATTACTTTTGAGAAATGTACGAAAGTTAATAACCGTCGTGGATTATTTATAGCACGCTTCGCACGACGCGGAATCGTGTCGGGGAGGCAATGTGGCACGCCGTCTTTTGCGAAGAAGACTCTACGGTTAAATTTCGATTTAAAGCTTTCGTGACTGCAGGGATTCATCTTCTTGGTTCTTTCGGTAAAGTCACGTAGAATGGAAATAATAAAATAATAATAATAAAATAATTCTCACGACGTTTTGGCCACAACGCAAGCAGCCGTTCTCAGGTGAAGAACGGGTTTGTCGATAAGACAGAGACTGAATGACACGTCCTGGGCTTGGAGCGTCTATTTAAGCTGGGAGGGAGGAGGAAGAGCGCCTTGACAAAATAATTTGAAATGATTACCTTAGAGTCGCGGCATCTCTTCAGAAAGGTGAGATACTCGATTAGCTGAGCCTTCTTATCCCGGAGTTTGTTGAAAGATCTTAAAGTTTTGTGGAATCCCACCCCGTAGTGGCGGTTAAATTTCGATTTAAAGCTTTCGTCACTGCAGGGATTCATCTTCTTGAGAATTATTTTATCATTATTTTATTATTTCCATTCTACGTGACTTTACCAAAAGAACCATGAAGAAGACTCGGTTAGTTACAAGCGCCCGCTGCCAGCATAGGCCCAACGATGCAGCAGCCTTCAGCAAGCTCGGCCAGCCAGTCCATCAAGGGAGCTTGGCCCACACCGCCACGCTGGCCAGACATCTTGCAGGAGGTGGAACGACCCACACATGAGAGAACCATGCACATGGCTCGCCCAGCCGACTAAGCATGGTGTACCCGTGTAGACCGTGTATACTGATTTGTGGACATAAGTGAGGGGTGGGTAGGAGGTTAGGAGTGGGATTAGAATCCAATTTTGGTTTTGTTTAACACGCAGGTTTTCGCCATCATCAATTTTCATAATAGAGATTTTTTTCTGGGTTAGATCGCATAAATATGAATGTGTTGTTAAACACGCCTTACACAGCCAATTACACACCTTACACAGCCAATTAGTAAGGTTTGTTACGTAAAAAAAACACATGCCAATTCGTTACGAGTACAGCACACCGGTGTGTTGGAGAGTAAACCCACGACATTTACAATTCCAGTACGACGTTTCGCCAGTAATTACAACCAGCATCATCAGGCGACAGCCAGGTTTGTGGCGGGTTTAACGACACATTTATATTTACGCGATCTCACACCTTCAAAAAAAACCTCTATAATGGTTTACCAGCTTCACATTCCCTATTGCCGTACAAATACTGGAAGAAGGGCCTTTGTTATTGATGCCCCCAGGGTCTGGAATGCTATTGCCAATAAACTGCAACTTGAATCACTACCTATGAGATCTTCACTCAAATAGCTCTAGAGGAGTTGTACACCCCTAGCTGCCACTGCAATTCAGTGGCCTAAAATACAATGTTTCGCTCCGGATGATCGCTGCAAAGTATGATCTGTGTTTTGATTTAGTGTGCTGATCTTAAAGGTACATTGAAAAATGTTGATACTCCGACTGATGCTCCTGCTATTGTGGAGTGACTCATGCAGCCAGCTATGACTGCAGAGTTTGGTAGTACATGTTGTTTACGTCGTTTATTGGGAAAATTCTTGGCTTTTATGGCTTTATTTTGGTGATTTTCGAAAAGTTCTTTGGTTTGGCCATGTTTGTTTGTAGAGTTAGACTGATGGCCTTAATCTAAGTTGTCTTGTGATTGTTGTTGTTTGACTTGCATCCCACTGGGATTTTTGCACACAGTGTTGGTGTACGGTGCATTTTCTGCAATATTTTTGCTGTCTTTTCTTGGATTTTCTGTTTACACGTAGTCACTTTAAGATGTTTTCTTGATCATGTTTTTGTTTTTTGTTTGTTGCGGTTGCACCCGATTCAAGAGCAGAATGGCTCACAGGGCTATACCTAATAAATTAACTTAAACTAGTTTTAAATTATTATTATTGTAATTCAACAAGAGCCCGAGTCATAGCAAACCCGTGACAAGGGCAGGGTGGCGCAGACACTGTGTGGACAAGAGTCCAGGACTCTGCGCTCCCGCAGAGTCACGGGGGGGGGGGGGGGGGAGATGAGGGAAGAGGAATAAATGTAAGGAGATTTGAAGGGACGATTTGGAGTTCATATGATGTTGTCCAGTCGTGAAGAAAAAAAAAACCTCCTCGGCTGTGGATATTGGTACTTGGCAGGCTGCATGGGGAAGGCCTTTGCGATTGATTCTGGGTTTTTTGCAGTTTTCATCTGAATACGTGTCTCCATGGGCAGACGGACAGATGAGTGGATGGAAATAATATATTCTAAACAGAGCAATAATATAGCCTCTCATCCCCCCTAATGATCGAGATACATGTGACGTGCAATTGTATTATTATTTTCAGGGTCATGTAGCCTGACAGACTCATACGAGGGATGCATTATATTTGTTTTGTGCATTGTTTATATTTCTTGGTGGTCACGATTCTCTATTATAAAATGACCGTATAAAAGGATAGGTCACTGCGTTGGCAGGATAGGCCACGATGGTGCGAGCCCTATATTTCAGGTTTTGATTTATAGAAACAAATAATAACTGGAAATTGTAAGTAGTTAGTGGGAACCATTTATTCAGGCAGGTGATGGTAGAGTGGAATGGTTATCCTGCTCGACTTTTAATCCAGAGCTTGACGGTTCTATTCCATCTCCTGGTCACTGCACTTGAAGCAATAGGGCACGTGTTCATTTGAAAACCCCGCGCCCAAATCCCGTGCTGTGGAGTGGCCCGCCGCCACTGAAAGAGAACAAAGCGACGGATGTAATGGATGGGAAGAGAAAGGGAACGGAGAAAGCGGAGCAAAGGGTCGGGAGAGATAATTATCAGGAGGAGGCTGCCAAAGGGTGTAGATGCTGCTGCTACACAGAAGAGCAGAGTCTGTGTTCACAGAAGTCACGTGATTTACGGGAAGGCTTCAGCTGATTGAGGATACAGAGAATGAAGCACGGGCACCCTACGTTTATTTATATTACTGGACAAATGTGAACTCAACGACTGGACATCTGTGAAAAAGAGCTTTAGAGCTCATCGGATTCCTCCAGTATGAACAACAATTCTGATTCAGATTTCTGCTGAGGGCCTCCAATAGTGCCAACTCCACCACCGCCAGTTCCTTCCTGCCCCTTTTTCTACAACCTGTAAAATAAATTCTGTGCCTTGTGTTCACAGTGTTCTGATCATTTAGCTCAGTAACACGGTCATTGATGCATTTCCTGGCAGTCAATATCACATTACCATTTCTGTATTGCTACCATTGATTTATTGATTCTTGTGAGTGATACAGATGCAGTGGAAAGCTATCCTAGAAGGAGATTACTTTCCATGCAAATGGAGCGAAGCTTTCATAGGCACTGCACGACCACGTATCTTACATCATCGTTGGTAATCATCTATCCACTGCTGGATGAAGGAATCCCTGAACAGGTCAGATGAGACATTAAAGTGTGGCACATTATATAAGGAACTGCAAGATAACACAGGGGTGGAGTGGTGGCACAGTGGTTAGCACACCGCACTATGAACCTGGTAAGTGATGCACTCCTGATTTTGGTATTAACTCTAAAAATCCAAAAATCACGCCTGGATATTAAATTTCGGATGATTTGATGTTGTGTTTTGTGCGCCATGAAGAAAGGCCTTTACCTGTTATCTTTGTTGTTAGGCAAATGTGTTGAGTTACTTGTGCCGTTTGTGCAACCGCTTCCAATGCAGCAACAACAGCAGCAATATCACCAAGATAATTCAGCAGTGTAATTTTTTTTTACAAAAAATGACAGTAAATTCTAATCTAAATATTTAGCCAACACACTACCAGTATTTTATGAGGTTACAATTGTCGGTAGTCTGATGAACATAATTATCTCTTACGTTTACCTGGATAAATCTTGCTATTAAATACTTAAAAAAAGATTTCGAACGTTGGCTGATATCTGTTAATTAAATTAAAATTTTCTAAAATAATTGCTTACGTTTGATGTATATTCGGATGCAGTGTTTCAAGCAAATTCACTTTCCTCCACACTTCGTTTTTTTATTTTGCAATGCCTCCCGGCCGCAATCTTCCCTCGGCAGTCAACAAACAGAGACAGAGGCAAAACGTTTTTGGTAGAATTTGAAAACAAATTTTTTTTTTAAAGTTATTTCAACTTTTACTTCATTTTTTTTAATCTGGAAAACACAGATATAAGCGGAACTCACATTTAACGGCATTTACGATGGCAGCACGCGCGGTCGTAACAATCTACACCGCTAAATATTGAGCATTGTGCAATTGTAGAAAAAACTAAGTGCGTAATATCTGTACAGTGCGGCATGACGTGACACTCAAATTACGTCAATAAAAATAGAGACGCAATGTATCAACATTAACGCACCGCTCTTGTTGTGTTACTCTTTTTTTCGGGGTGGAGTTACTTATTTAATTCAATATATATATTTTAGATTGTATCAGCGATTACTGCGCATACTAATTACATTAACGGCTTCACGTCAGGAGGAGGATCATTTCCCTATCGCCTTCCTTCCTGCATCACCTCCCCACGCAGCGACTGTGATGCGAGGCACTAATTCACCGTGCCGCCAAAGTGGCGACCAGCACGTCAGCTGCTCAACACCGCAAACACAATGATCTATTACGTGGCCATCAACGCTCACAACATAAACATCAACTTCTCATACCATTAAAACCATTTTTAATATCGGGAATTGATATCAGCCGTCAAGCCAGAGATGAAGCGTACATACTGTATCAGTACGTGCAGTATTTACCGTGTCAAAAGCAGCTACCAAGTTTCCAATTCGCTTAACAAATGTTTGGTCTGTGTCTCATTTTCATTCTAATTGCGCTGTTGGTAACCGTGCCATGACAAATTAATTTTTAACTCTTGCACAGCAGTGCATCACTCAGTGTGCTACGGAACAGCTCGTGGAAGTTGATATCACAGAACTGCTTCCGATATCCCTTCCAGTGAACATTTTTATCCGCACACTTGGGTATAATTATTCCCCCCCACCAACCCATCCGAAGAGAAATGTTGATTCGCACGCTGACATGTTTTGGGTACTTTCTTTTTTAATGAAAAAGAGCTATGAAACTCCGTGGGCATTACCTGATGACATTTCTAAAATAGTTTCAAATATGATCATTGTTTTTTTTTACCCTTCTATCTGGCAACAAAACTGACACCTTTTTTACAAGGAATCATGTGAGACTACGCTCTAAGGAAAGCTGTCTCGGGTGTGGACCAATCAACTTCAAGGACAGTGCAAATTATCAGAGTTATGTTTTTTGTTTGCATTATGACTGCAGGTATTGTGGTCTATGTAAACATGACTCCTTGTAAAAAAGGTGTCAGTTTTGTTGCCAGATAGAAGGGTAAAAAAAACAATTATCATATTTTTACTGGAAAATGAGGTTCTAATGGTAGTTTCAAATAGTCGTGATAGTCCAGACAACCCCACTCACGTTTGAATGCGGCTAAGCGATATCGTGTTGGATATTACTTAAAAAAATTTGTATACATATGCTCATGACGGAACCTGTTAGCACACAGTAGCGCATGAACAGCATTGGGAAGTTTGCCCAATACCAGTTTACGATGTGTCTCGCCGTTGGATGAAAGTAGCGAACGCTGAGGAAACCCACGCATGACAGGCGGAGAACATATACAAACTCAACGCTGAAATGTGCCCGAGTCAGAAATCAAACTCAGGAGCTTCTTGGTATGCGGTCGTGAGCCTTGTGACTAGGCCATATGGCAACCATTATGGCTTCTTCTTATCCGTGATGAAGTGGGGGGAGGTGGGGGGGGGAAGGACCTTTGAGGGCTCTTCTCTGTGGCCTCACCAATAACCGCCAGGGGAGGCTTTCGTTCTGAGGATCCTAAACTCATAAAAACAGGTAAGGCCCACTGAGCTATACAGCTCTTCTTCAGAAGCGACCTGACCACAAATGATAGCTTAATGAAGTGGCTTATCGTCATGTGGAAAGTCATAGCAGCCACATACTGTAAACGCACGTTGATTCTAAACGTAAAGGGAAAACCCAAAGGACCCGGAGAAAAATCCACAGGACTACTGGGAAAGAGGCACGCAAACTCCAAATATACAGGCGTGAGGGTCGGGATCGGACCCACGACCTCCTGTATACCAGGCGATGTAGTTAACATATCCTAGCCACCGTGATGATGATGAGAGAGAGAGACACGCAAACTCGAAATATACAGCAGGCGTCAGGATCGGTATCGAACCCACGACCTCCTGTATACCAGGCGAGGTAGTTAACATCTCCCGGCATCTCTTCAGAGGGGTGGAGGCTCTCTAGTGGAGGCCCTTCCACCAATAGCGGCGTGAGAAATAAATTGCATGAGCTGCGCTTAGACATTTTGCCTTCACCTTCAATACGTTTGGTTCAGTGCGTTTCTCTGTTGCCTGCCCCGAGCGGAATCAGTGGCAAAATGTCCTCCCTCTACGGCAGCGCTGTCTTCCGCGTTCAAGAACCACCGCTGACGTTTGACAAAGCGCCGATCGTACGTTGGCTCCCAGCCTGGGCTTGAACGACGTATTCTCGCCGTTCTCATAGCACGAGGACGTCACGTTCGGCACAATGTTTCACAGACGAGAGAATACAGCTTGGGCTGATGGGTATGTATATATATACAGCAGGCGTCAGGGGTCGGGATCGAACCCACGTACCCTCAGCCTCCAGTGTGGCCGTGCCCCTGCTCTGAAGCCCTCCCTAATGTGGTTTGTATTGGGGGGGGGGGGGGGTCCCTGCAGTAATTCATAGTCTGTGTCAGGAGACGGGTGTGACAGGTAAACTCGACTGTGATCTACGCGAAGCAGAAGCGCTTGAAATTGGGCTGGAGGGTGGATTGCCTGCGTGTGGCATTGGACGCCCGTGTCCGCGTTGCTAATGTAGTTACACTGGCTGCTGCCTCTGAGTGAGATCCAATTTAAGTTGCTGAAATTGGCATTCCCGGTTTGACACGGGGGTCACCCCCGCCTGCCTTTGTAAAAAAAAAAATCTCGATATTGCCGTGGTCATACATGCCGATACAGGTTAAATATGCAAGCGAAATACCGCATGTGAAGTGTCTATCAACAAATGGCTACAGCGTATATCCTCAAATTACAGTGGCAAAGGACAAATGAAACAGTTGGATCTGTTGATGAATATTGTGAAGGTTAAGGTGCAGCCCCTGCAATAGCTCGCTCATGTCACTGCTGGCGGAAGGGCCTTTTGCCAGTGTGAGTTTTGAAGAACCCCTCCGGAAGATAGGTAGCTTGGCCTACTTTCCACGCTGACCAGATATCTCGGAAGAAGCTGCAGTACTCACACTTGACCCCACCACAACATCTTACCTATCAACGATATGTGGTTTATCGATGTATGCTGTTTGGTGGACAGGATGAATATTTCATTGCTGATACATTTTGACCCACAGATGGGTAAAATGCTGCTATCTAATACAGTATATGCACGTGATAGTAACCCGGGTGATTCATGTAAATTATAATTATTTTCTAGAAGGGCTTTGAAAGCGTAAGTTGGCACGAATATGCAATTGTTGAGTATGTACAGTACAGTACTTAGAACGAGAAAAACATTAACACCAAAGCATTACATCTTGCCCCCCGCCCACCTAAACAAATGTCCCAGCCATTGATCGCTTGTCAATCGTGGGGGGCAGGGTGAGATCACACGAATGAATCGCAAAACGTCTCGTGCTGAACACTTAAAACGATAAACACCACGCACAAATCACGAGTAAATCAAGTAATGTTTTCCCTCCCCTCCGAAAGCCGAGACAAAAAAAAGCAAAGCCTTGTGTACCATTTAATACAAAGAATTGCGTTTTTAGTTCATGCGATGAGTTACGCGGACGATAATCCCGTTTAACCAGTTGCCCGGCTATTCTGCACGGGAGATCCGTGGAGCGTGAGCACAGCAGCAGCAGCAACGAACAGAAAGACAGAAAAAACCTCAACACGGCAGAGAATGAGTACAGCAAGATCCAGGTGAAATAACGGTAGATGCAACAGCGCACCCAGCTACACATCATACAAGGTGAGCTTCGCAGACATGAGACGATGGTAAAGTAGAGTATTCACCCTCAGCGTTAAGGGGCTTTGATTTCATTTGAAGCTGAGAGTTGTACCGACACAACAGCGATGTTTTGAGCAGAGCGTGTTAGGAATCACCGCAGCGGCGTATTGCAAATGTGGAGCTTTACAGACTCAATGGGGGCAGCAATGAAGATGCCCATTATATTACAATATTCTGCTTAAGGAATGAAAGCAGAGAGTGACAACTATCCAGTCAAAACAAATGATATTTTATGAACGATTTGGTTTTGCACGCAGCCACCGTAACCCGTTTCGGTGACAGATGCGCGGTGATACCGGTGCCAAGAATGATGCCCATTCTTTTTACAGCGGTGGAACTATTTTGAAATCGACCGTAGCGCTTATAATCGAAGCGTAATCACGTGTCATCACCGACCGTTTCGCACAAAGCGTGACGAATATTGTTTTTCGCAAGATTCAAACTGACTCCCACACTGATGCTTGACAGACAAGAGAGAGGCCCTTAGAACTTATATAGTTGAGCAAAATGATCGTTGCCCAGTGTTCAACTCTATATCATCAGAACTACACAAATATGATAACGTTTGGCGGCAGTGAAGACCTACCCCAAAATGTGTAAATAAAGGGCAATAAGCAATGGCTCAGGTAGTCTGAACACTTCCAGATGAACCCATGATATTCTTCACTCACACCGCTCGACTTTAGGATCCCCTCCCACCGTCGCTTTTTCACAAATTTCTCTGACATTCCTCAATTCAAGAAATGCATTTAACCGCATGGCAGTGAACCGTGAAGAGGGCTGTGTTTGTTGCCAGCTGCTCTTTCCATTTTGGGCCTAGCGCTCAGCAATCACTTAAATTATAAATAAATAAATACATCGGTGTGCTCGTGCAAGATGCATCTTCGCAGAAGGCACTTGCCGGTTTGCCTGTTTTCTGGCTCACATCCTAAAAGCTATTAGCCTATTTTTTTTATTTTCCCAGATAAGACTCCACTGAACTGTACAGCTCTTTTGCAGAAGCGTTCCTGACCACACAAATTAAGTATAGCTCAACCAAATGACTTGTGTGGAAATGTATAGCAGCCAAATACTCTAAATTATTGTTGGTAAATGTAGAGGGAAACCCAGGAGGACACGGAAGAAATATCCACACGACCACGGAGAGAACATGGAAATTCAAAATATACAGAGTGCGTCATCAGGCTCGGAATCGAACCCACGCCCTCCTGTATACCAGGCGAGGTAGTTAACATCTCGCCACCGCAGCGTTCCATCAGATACAATCAAAAGCAATTGATATATTGCTTTATTTTAACCTCCCCACACCGCATGCAAGGAAATTCACGGTTATTAAGTTTAGTGAGTGTACTGACAGTCTATAATGTAGATTGTAGCCTGGTTTTTAAGCTGGTGAGTGTAATGGCAGTCTATAATGTAGACTGTATCCTGGTTTTTAAGCTGGTGAGCGTATTGGCAGTCTATGATGTAGACTGTAGCAATGGTTATTAAACTGAGTGAGCGTACTGGAATTCTTTAATGTAGACTGTAGCCTGGCTCTTAACCTGAGTAAGAACCAGGCTACAGTCTACTTAACCTTGTCTCATTACGTCTTTGTACCTTGGCAATAAATACTCCCCGTGTGGATGCTATCCTTCCACCGCATCTCGTACGGTGCGAAAGACGTTCAATGTACATACTTACATATATGCGTACGAATAGTGGCGTTTGTTTTTTTTGGTAACTCTTTCCAACTTAAGGTTGAAGGCTTCAATGCATAATTGTTGGTGCACGAGCTCACCACGTGGCTGCCCTTCCTGCTCGTCTGCACGAGGGACAGATGATTAGTCTGCAATTAGCTGAACCGCATTCTCCTGGCAAGCCAGGGTATGGCAACCTCCTGAATGCCCACTAATTAGAGACCTTACATTCCTTCATTGTCTCGTAAATTTTAAAAAGTGTAACATTTCATAAGAAGGAAGCAATTAAATTAACGAGCAAAAGAATACTTCAAGATAGTCGGCATTACTTTTGGCACATGGCTCATATTTACCTGAATAGAACTTCTGACCCGTGTCCACCAATGAAAATTGGTATTCAAATTTGGACCGATCTCTCACAGGTTAACTCTGCCTATAATGGGCCCGCTGTGTGGTGCGTGAACATCGTTGCCGAGGGGGCAGAGATGCAGGCTGGGTATAGCGCTTAGCTTCTCACCTCTTGATGTGCCGTGCATTTAATCACGAGTCATGTTCCATAATTTCCTGCCCAGGCTGTAAGGGGTATACTTTATTATATTGCATGTTTTATCTTTGTAACATATACCGTGTACGTTATGTACTCACAGGTAGCGCACGAAGCGTATTGGCAACAAAATACATGTTTATGAGTCTAAGTCAAGTAGACATTTCCCATGTTAAATGATCGCCCATATGCATTTCGATTCATTTAATTTGACACTTGATAGACTTTTGTAATCCTTCACATTGATCGTGATCCCAAGTTCTCACAACCTTGCTCAAGTAGTGCAGTGGTTCTTAACCTTGTCCGCAGCCTTGCACCTCTTTGGTTCTCAATCGTAAACAAAAAAATGTAGAATGATAACAAATACACAGGGGTTTTATGAAACAGAGTTATTGCCCTTACGTTGCCCATACTTAATTTGTGTTTTTGATGATTTACCTTAAAAAAATATATACCCATGCCTCGCACCCCCATAAAGGGCTTCTCGCACCCAGGGGGTGCAGCGTGCAGCTCAGGTTAAGACCCACTACTGAAGTAGATGCAATATATCGACTCATCACTTATACTATCGACTAAACTAACACTCAACTGCTAACAAATTCAACATTTCCGTTTGTTGCTGGCACGCTCGGCGTTTTTGGGGTAACTTTGGGCCCATGCCAACCAACCGTGGTCTCAAAAGAAAGCCCAGAATGATGCTGGTGCTGCCAGTTTGTTGAATGTTTTTTTCTTCTTGCAACAGTTCAACACAAAGTTCACAACGGATTGTTGTTGCCGATTACTGATGCGTTTACTTTGGCCTCCTTCAGGGTGAGGATAACCTTCAAGCTTATTAATATATTTAATAACAATACATAAAAACCCCTTGAAATCCCATGGCAGGAAGGGAAGCACTAGGGATATATAACACCGGTTTCTGTAAACTATTTACAAAGGGAGAGACACTTCTCATTTGGCCTTCAAGCTACGATGGCTCTATCTCACCATAAGCGCCGCATAACCAAAATAATTCATGTAAATTTAGACGTTTATTAAAAATATAAAAACTTATCAAGCCACCTCGCCAGTGCGAACACATGAGCTGAGCAAAGCTGTCTGATTTACAATTTAATCTGTCTTGATTAAACTATTACATTATTAGTGTCAAATGGTACATTGATTTGTTATGTTGTTAACTATATGTCTCGAATGTCGTACATTCTAAGTTAATTCATAGGGAAGTCAACAGTGGCTACCCTATGGACAGACTTGCCCCCACCACGCCATAGCAACGTGGAATTTCCACCACTGGCTCAGTGGTGGAAAGCACTGCCTCAATGCCCAAATAGAGCAGCAGGAAATGACTGTGACTCTCGTTTTTTGACTTTCATGTAAAATGTCAGCTGATGTCAAGCACTCTGAGAAGCCTCCGTTGATGTGAAGTACGCAGTATCAATATTGATCGATTGATACAATATTCAAACGACCTCGCTGTATCAGGGCGAGTGTACGTGCGCGCCTCGACATATATCTTCATATGTAAGTTGTTCAGTGTACGGAGTCGGTGCACAGTTGATTGATGCGATGCGACGTGACCAACCATTGCATGCGTTCGTGACCGAAGAGAAGAATGAAAAGCAGCTGGCAGACACAATGGTGGGTGGGGGAAGATGACAGCCAACGGGCAGAATGAGTGGCAAGGTTGCGGCCGTGCAGAGAAAGGAGGCCCCGAGACGTCGCGGGTAGATTACCGAGTGACGAATGAGCGTTCGCGTTGTGTAAATTGAAATTACGATTCCGGGTTCCATTCACCAGAAGCTATTGAACCAACATTAAGAAGCATCTGATACGCGGTGTTTCAATGTCTTATGACATTTTCATGGGCTGATAATTATTTTAAATATTGCTTTATTTTCTCGTATGCATGTGGAACTATCATGATCATCAGCAACAGCCACTCGTGAAGGAAGACCTCCCTAAGCCGTCACTATCTTCCCACAATCCTCTGCTGGACAACGATCCAGGCAGCTTCGAGCCACGCTTCCGACTCAGCGTTTTGATGGCGACTGCACTCCTCATAAATCCTGGGTCGGTTGATTGACGGTACGTGAGCGGGGTTCATCTCTTGGTGGATGTCTTCCTGGATGCGTTACATGCCTTGGCTGTCATTACTACTCGTGGTTATCACCAGAGTGGAACTATCATGCACGGCAATGAGTTCTGCAGTAAAGAAATTCACTTAACACTTTTCTATTCTTCCCACAATGCAATGTGCCAGCAACATTTTAGAATGTGACTTTTGCCACGAAGAGTTTATTTAACTTTTTTATTATCATTGAAGAATTTGTCTGGCAATTAATGGTTACTGTTAGTGGAAATATTAGCATGTCAATATATAACTGTGAATGAGAATTAAAAAAAAATGTAATTTTCATCAGGTCCCATGGTGTTAAGTGCAGTTTCATACTTATTATCCACTCTCTCTGACCTCTCAGTTTATTCGTTATGACGAAGGGAGATTGCCTGAAACGTGCATTACCACGTGTTTATTTTAAGGCTGCAATGTTATTTACGACCGTGTTGAGTTACTTTTGTTATGGTTGCACGATGTGCTTTTTGTTCCACAGCTGTGCCGCTATGAAAACCATCTCGCCGAACCTCGGGCATTATTGATCCGACACAGAAGTAAACAGTGCTTCAGCCTGGCCTCTCTGTATGCAGCGGGAACGGTTTCAGCGTGACACTGCCATGTCAGAACGGCCACGTGTCATCCACGTTCTTGCTACAAGCGCAACCAATTTATATACACTGGACCTGGCGACCTGAGTTCCATTCCTGGCCACGGCCAACAACCAAACCGTTCCTGGTCACTTCTCTTCATCAACACACCACTGACCAGCATTCATAACAAGGCTAATTCTGTTTAGATAGCGTAAATATAAATGTGTCGTTAATCCACCACTACTTGACACAGCCAATTAGTAAGGTTTGTCACGTGAACAAAACGTGCCAATTGTTTACTACTTCAGCACACCGCTTGTGTGTTGGAGAGTAAACCCATAGCATTTACAATTTGAGTATGACGTTTCGCTGGGGATTATAAGCAGCTTCATCAGGCTATGAACCAAAATTGTCAAAAGTCTACCAGTGTCCGGTCTTAAATAGAGCAATGGTGATGTCATCACTGTGAGCCTATCACGTGAAGATCAGAGGGGAGTTAATGTAGTCACGTAAATTACAATGGATCGTGTTCATCTGAGAATATAGTGAAGTGTGCTCAACAACGACTCGCAGTCATGGAGTGGCCTTCTTCCAGCAGCGCATCAATCAAGGGTGACATGGCCCTACGTGAGCGCGTTCGGTTGGAGCCCAGTGGCCGCCCTGGTTAATGCTGCGGGTGAATTAACCATACCGTATGTGCCGTCTGCTTCACAGTGCACCTCAAAGATTCCCTGACGTCGTTCGCAAGAGTAGGGATCATTGTGTCCCGGCGTCAAGGTCCAAATTTGGCAAATTAAAAAAATTCCACGCCAATGACTTGATTGGGATTAGAGGTCACAATCATCACCCCTTACATGTCAACACCCATTCAGTTCCAGGAGAACATTTGAATATATAGAGGACTGCAGAGCTTGGGTGGGGAATTTGGTGCTGGATCACCGCGTGGCTCCCTTCCCGCTTTTCCAAAGTTTCTCCTCGCATCTCTGAGTCGTCCTCGCACTTTGAGAGCGAGCGAGTGCTGCGTGTGCTACGAGCTGAGATCGGGTGCTGAGTCGCCTTGGGGCCCCTGGGGGTGCCCCTTCAAATATTTGAGATGAGATGCGATGCGAGTCACTTATCGTGTGTAAGGCGCTCCGAGACGCCGTGGCATAAAATATGGTTAAATCAAAACTAATACATTCTCTTTACTCAGTAAAATTAAAGCATGAAGCAGCACAGAGTGATATTAAAATGTATTAAAATGCATCAACAAAGTGTATATCTGCACGCTTTGACGGTCGCCGTCTCTCTTGAAATTCAGACGGAACTTTGTAAGAATTAATTCAGACCTAAAGGCTTCATCGTGGCAAGTGGCAACGCCTCTGATCCAATGGCTTCAGATAAAGCCTTTGCATAGAGATGGCTTCTTTTGATGGTCATATTACTGGACCTCTAAACTGCTGTGGGTAAGACCAACACTTTTCTAAATGTACTTACTTTTCACCAAGTCTTGGAACGTAATGAGTTTATTTTAGAAAAGTATTCCAGTTTTAAATATGCAAATAGAGTTGCACGGCGGTTGGCATTGGGGGTAGGAAAATTGCTGTTTGCTTTGTTGACTTTGGATGGTGATATAATGGCCTGGAGGAATGCAAGCCCTTTCAGAATGCTTAAGCCGTGCATATTTGCACAGAACATTGTGCACTAGTGCACATAAAATATGAACTGCGGTTTTTTATCTTTTATTACCATATTTCAGTCGGTGTCTGTTAATTTAATTATTCAATGTAGCTCATCTGTGCAATGCAGCGTAGACACTGGAGCGTGAACATACCTTCAAAAGATACGCGCAATGATCAAACGGCCTTCATGGTGGCAGGATGGGGGAGGGGGGCGGTGGGAAAAGTGGTATTTTTTCGTAAATCGTTGCGCAATTATTTCACCAGCCAACGTTCACCGTTCTGCTGCATTCTACCGTAAGATAGGAATTCCCTGTAAAATGTCAGTTTGCTTATTTTAAAAAGGCAAACCACAATGTGTGTTGTTGTTGTAAACATAAGTGCATTAGGCTGTTTAAGTCAACGTTGGGGCATACACTTAGCAGTATAGATAAGTGTGTGTGTATCTGTAATTTCATATCGATGCGAGAATTGTCAATGGCCGTGGACACTTGTAATTGGAGCACGTTATAGCGCCCAGCGCAACGCCAGCGGCCGCCTTTCCGGGTGCTGAGTCGAGGTGGTGGCGGGTTTAACGACACATTTATATTCACGCGACGTAACTCATAAAAAAAACTTATGGCGAGTGTACATTGAACGTTGCATTTTATTTAGCTAGCTGAGACGTCACGAGACCAGGTTTTAAGATCTCATTTTGCAACACAAGAAAGATTGAAGCAAAAATGCACCGTACGACAACGAAGCAAAGAGAAAACAACGCAAAGGCAACGGCGTTGTGGGGGTGGGAAGCGAGAATGGTGTTTGTGTCAGGTTGGTGTCCTTCCCGAGCACCTCCGATTAGCACGGTTGGCTACGTACGGCGCGAAAGAAGTTCAACATACGGACACACATTCTCTAATTAACTCATCTCCAGCTCGTGGCGCGTGAAATCACAAAACCAGGAGTGGATGTTCGCTACCGATCCGAACTGGAGCCACGGCACACATCTCTGGCCTGACCCTAGTCGTGGGCTGCACGCCAGGGCAGGGAACTCCACGTGGCATCGCCCACGTGGCTTGCAGCAGAGGTGCTCAGCGGTGCTGCAGTCATAACCGTGACAACCTGTACTGATGTTGTTCTTGCCACGGCTGCTACAAGGTCGTGTAAAGCCTATTTTGTTCATCCACTGCTGGATGAAGGCCTCTCCAAGCTGTGTGGACCACGAGGGTTGTTGGACCGTGCTTTGCCACGATAATCAGCGTGGGTTGGTTAAAGGGGTGGAGCATAGACAATGGAGCATAATACAGATCAACAATGGATGGTGCTGCACTGCGTGAGAACAATTTAAACCTGCAGCAGCTTACACCACTTTTCTGTGCTTACTGGTGGTGGCCCATCCAAGGCACTATCCAGTCTCAAGGCCTGCTCAGCTTCCGAAATCCTGCCACCAACAACAACACAATTGCAGTTGACCCTTCTCTTACGATGTGAGAAAACAACTGCCTCCGCCGCCAATCACCAAGAGCTGCCCGTGGACGGACAAACAAGACACCGCATGGATTTTCCTTCTGCCCAACTGTGACTCTCCCCCCCACCCCGACACCTAAGTAGAGCACGACCCAGGGGTTTAACAAAGCCTGACGTGGACAATAAACTTTGTCTTTTTTCAGATTTATAAGCGGACGCTCGAAAATGAAAGGCTTCGTAAAATACACGCGGGGAGAATCAACGACCGCGTGGTGAGACAGCGCATTGTTGGTCCGCACGCGACTCTCCATGGAGGCGGGTCACGCAAATCCGACGGCGTCGATCCAATAACAGCCGCGTGGTCGTTTGCTTTGGGAACCACGAAAGCGTTGCCACCTGCTGAACAGGGGGTGTTCAAGGGCCCGCTGATAGTGCTGTGTTGAATGCGTGGTAAAGGTGCAGCCCTGCGATTGCTTGCCGATGCCACTGCTGCGGGAAGGGTCCTCCTCCACTTTAGGGAGCTTTCGAGAGGGTACTTTGGCCTACTCTTCCACGCTGGCATGACATCGCGGAGGAGACGGGAACACCCACACTGTGGTGGCCCTGTTGTCTACTGCTTGACGGGCAGAGGCGCCAGGATGTTGAGTCGAAGGTGCGACCACTGGCTCGTGAATCACGCGTGCTAAGCGTTACAACTGCGTCGCATCAGTGCCGGATGATCTTAGTAGCAACAGTAGCTACAAATGCTACTGGCCCCGCACTTTCAAGGGCCCCGCGCTAAATGCTTTAAAGCTATCAATTCCGGTTCAGTGATTCTGCACTTGCTCTATTACTATAGTACTATACCGCCTTCAACTTTTATGAACGACTGTGTGTTTAAGGGTAGCGATTTGTCGTATTTTCTGGCTGTATAGCAAATGAAAAAATGCAATTACTTTACTGTGCAAGTTAAGCATTTGTGTTTAATATTCATGTTTATTTATTTATTAAGGGCCCCTTTATAACAAATGCTACAGGCCCCTCACTAGCTTCATCCGGCACTGCGTGGCGGTATCCTTCCAGTTGCGTGTAACCGAGACCAACACTTGCGGTTGTGTATCGTTTGGACGTGAGAGTAAAATAACTCTCCCTGCGAGACTTGAGTAAAGGAACGTCATTAATCACCATTACTTCCAAAAAATGATCGGTCACTCGGCTAAGATTAGGCATTTACTATCAGTAATAAACGCTGCCACGAGATGCGATCTGTACAGTTGACGGCGCGTATCTTCTCATTACCCCACGCCGATGCTGCGCGCCTCCCTCGAGGCTTATCGCTCGCGGGGTCACGGCGCCGGGGAGAAGCGAGAGGCAGCGGCGTGGACAGCGACCGGGCATCCTCCTCGTGGTCAGCAAAGAGGGGGCAGGAGGCTCGCTTCGGCAGTGCGAGCGGCGACACCGCGGGGGAGCCGCCGGCTCTGAGCCCCCTCACTCCCCCCCCCCACCACGTCCCTGAGAAGGAGACGGCTCCTCGCCGCTTTACTTTGAGACCCACCCCTGATTAGCGGAGCGCGCACGATGCCCCCCCACCCGCCCACGCCGCATGTCTCTGCAAGAGAGCGGTGACGGAATGTTGCGAGTCGAGAGGAGACCGCTGCCTTTGGGCCTCGCTGACGGTGGCGCTGCTTCCCATGCCGCCTCGCTGCGGGGTGAGACAAACTTTGTCTCTCACTGCTCCCTGCCTCGCGATGCCGTTGCCTTTGTTGTTATTTTGAAACTCGGTTTCCTTCATGTGGGTTTCCAACGGCTCTGTCCTGCCTCGATTCAAGATTCGTCTTCTTAACTCGAACCGACTGTCGCCTTACGCGGGATGGGATTTTGTTTGTCTGTTTTTTGTCTGTTTCCAGGATGTCCATCGGATTACAGGAGGCCATGGGGCCTCTGGCTCAAAGGTTGCCGTGAGATAAAAAAAATAATGTTGGGTAGGGGCACCACTGTCGTCCCCGTGAGAGTTTAAGGGGATGTCGCTTTGCCTATTTTTTCGTGAGTCCTGCGCTGTGCCCAATCGCGTTCACCACAAAGTCAACTGCTTCACCTGCGCCCTGGATATATGACTCGCAAGCGATCAAAACAGATATTAAGTCCTGCGTGCACGCAACCAATACGTGCAGTGCGTACTGGCGCGTGCAGAGATGAATAATACAATATGACAACACGTGGACTATACATCAAACAGATCAACAGGACTCCAAGATACAAACCAGACACAGCGCGCATGCAAGATGCAGTGCACCGATATTTCCATCCTTTTTTTTGTTGCTGATTAAATTTGTATGTATATCAATGTTTTATGTAATGAGAAAAAAATGCACATGTTCTTCTATTTCAAACACTATTTTAGCGTGTGCTTTATTTTATATTTCTTTGCCAATTTGTGGGACACCGTGCTAATGGTATCGGACTGAAGCTGTTTTCCATTTGGAGTTCCCTATAGAAATCAGACTGGGAACAGTCATAGGGCAATTAATCACGGGAATTCTCCCAATATCTCACTCAATTGACCTCTGTCATCCATCTACCAGATGGCTCGCTTCTACGGTGCTGATGAGCGTTTTCCCTCTGCATGTAATGCGGTTTTTTTTGGCAAATTTAAAAAAATGCATTGCAGTTAAATTTAATGATATTTATATTTTGACACTATCGATTTTCTTGTTATTACATCACACGATCGTGAGAGATGGTTGTGGCGGTTTGGGGAGGCCTTGACAAATGGATTAATACTGATGATTATTGCGATGGTGAAAATCGTGCGTTTCATTGGCTCGGATAATAAAAATGATGGCAAGTCCAAATCCCATGTGCGTGTCAACTCAGCCCATCATTTGTCCTCCGTCAATAGAATAAATATTACATTGTCAAGAGTGGTTGTTTTATGGAAAGACTGGTCCTTGCCATAAGCATGTGGAATTCCCATCTTTAGTTTCAGTCGCTCACTTACCAAGGATCAGTCACCCCCTTCTCACGGTTACAGATCCCATGCACTGCAACAATTGATCATCCACCCGTGGTGAGAACTCTACCCACCAGATCTGTGTTGAACCCCGATGCTAAAAGTCAAAACAATTATCTCCCTGCTTCTTACCTCTCTTTGTCTCCAAGTAACTTATAATAATAATGATACAACCTTGCTCAATAAAAAAAACGCGTTCACTCTTATCTTTTACAACTTCGGCAGTGCTGTTTGTTGCTGACCGCTTGGCGTTTTGCAACATTTGATCCTTGCTACGCTCAGAAAGCAAAGAATAGAAATGTAGAAGTTATTAAGCTCCGGTTAGCATGTGTACAGCACAACCACGTGGCTCCGCGGTAGGGCAAGCGGCTAACGGGTGACAAGTTGCGACTTCAAATCCTGGTTGGCAAGGGGGGTGACCGACGGGGTGTTGACTCAGCCCATCATCGCTCCACAGTCAATAAACTAAGTGGTGCTTTGTGGTGAAGTCAACAGAGATTCTCATTTGGATGCACTTACCCCCGCCATAGAAATGTGGAATTTCCACCGCCGTCTCAGGGCCGTGAATGGGAGATGCGTACCGACGCCGAGATGTTAATTTTATACAGGAAGCTCCACGTCGGCTCTGACCGTTTGACTTTCTTATTAAAACGCGTCTGCCCAAGTCGGTTTGCCTAAAACAATATTACTACTATACGTACAGTGCAATACCGTTAAAAGGGGGCCCCGAGTAAAATTTACGATGAGAAATAAATGTAAGAAATCCCGGCCGCAGTGAATTAAAGTTGTGCTGGAGGGCAGACAAGCGAAAAAATGAGCACAGCCTACTTTGTGTGAAAAGGAGTTTGATGGCCTCAGCCCTGGTCACCATTGACTGCACACAACATAAAAAAAGTCTTTAAAATGGGTGTTTTGCACTTGACCTGCTCCTACAATGTGCCGAGAATACAAAATAGTGACAACCACCCAAAAGGAAGCCAGAAATGCATTAGATGCTCGCGCTAAAGGTCCCCGCGTTGTATCATTTCAGCGAATCAATAAACGCCGACGTTGGAGCGGTGTCGCCGCAGCGCTTCGAACACAGCGCTACGAACCTGGGTAATGTGGGTTCAATCCCCGGCAATGAGCGAGCGATTTCTAAACCGACCCCAGGGCGACTCTCTCTCCCCCGCCGTTCACCGACCAGCATGGCGAAGTATGGTCAGATGGCCTCCGTGACTGATGACGGTCGAGAGGGAGATCATCATCGAGCAGTGGATCACGAGGTCCGATGGGCTGGGCGGTGTGAGGGTTGCCGCGGCGCGCGATCGACTCTCAATCTCAAGGCTTCGAGTTCACATTTATTCTGGTCGGTGGATGACTCCGCTCATCATCATCATCTTTCTGGGCTCAATAAAATGAATACCGTTTTTCTTCATCTCGTGACACGATGCCGATAGCACAATCAGAATTTTATTGGGTTAAAAAAAAAACGAAAAAATAATAATTGAAGCGTGTCTAAAAGCCACACGCCCCAGCGACTCCCCGTGTGCGGATGCCATCTCATAGCAAGCTCCGTCTTCCGACGTAAAAGTGTTTTTTTTTTAAATCGCAATTTGTGACAAACCAACTGTGACACTGTCTAGGGTTCCCTTGTTGGTCACGTGCATGAAGCGGTATGCAAAGCCGCCGAAACTTACTCGAGCTTGTGTCAGTGTGCTGATGCACTTGCCGCACGTGTCATGCGCCCCTTGTCCCCTTCTCGCTAAGAGTCTGCACCATACAGTATCGAGTCACGCGGCATTCCGAAAGGGAACTAAGAGACGAGCGGATTCTGCGTTGGCAGTGGTGCACACGCACGAACAACAACAACAACAACAACAAAACACATCTGTCAACAACAGTGTGGCCTTAAAATACAATTATATAATCGGCGAGCAATGGGCCTTCTCCACAATGGGCCTTCTTCACAATGGGTCTTCTCCACAATGGGCCTTCTCCACAATGGGTCTTCTTTACAGCGGGCCTTCTTACTCATAGCTGAGAGACCTTCACAGCAGTGCTATTGACATATTCGTTGCGTTTTTGTGACTTTGAAAGTGGATTATTTTGCATGCGGTGCGTTTGAAAGTCAACAGACCTTCAGGTTTGTCAATAAACACGATGTTATCCGACGTCAATGCTATCATATAAACCAGAAATAAATAAAAACGGAATGGCAGAATTTGTCTTCTTCAATGGGGCAGTGCGCTGACGTGGCAGCAAGGCCGCGTGCCTGACAGACCAGAGGAGCCACTCGTCTGATGAAGGAGAGCTATTGCCCGAACCCTCACCTCTTCTTTCTTTCTTTAAAGGCCACGGTGTTATTGATGATTGTGTTGAGTTGTTTTTGAGTAGATCTAGTACTGCATTACGGCACGCATGCCAGTCAGAGTGCGTACCTAAGCGACACACGACACAACATCGCTTCCTTTCCCTGACCCGCACTGACCAGCGTGGTGAAACCATGTCATAAATACACCCTCGTGTGTGTGTGTGCGTGCGTGGGTGTGTGTGTGTACGCAGCTAAACCACGGTCTGGGGAACAACTCCTGGGTCCACCAGCAACTCCGGTACCACCTGCAAGTCTGGGGTCATTGGCAACTAGGGGTCCACCGGCAAACTCTGGGCCCACTTGCAAGTCCGGGTTCATTGGCAACTATTGGTCCACTGGCAACTCTGGGTTCACTGGCACTTCTGGTTCCATCAGCAACTCGGGGTCCACCGGCAAACTCTGGGCCCACTGGCAATTCCGGGTTCATTGCCAACTATTGGTCCACTGGCAACTCCGGGTTCACTGGCACTTCTGGTTCCATCAGCAACTCGGGGTCCACTGCCAAGTCTGGGTTCATTGGCAACTATTGGTCCACTGGCAACTCTGGGTTCACTGGCACTTCTGGTTCCATCAGCAACTCGGGGTCCACCGGCAACTCTGGGTTCACTGGCACTTCTGGTTCCATCAGCAACTATTGGTCCACTGGCAACTCTGGGTTCACTGGCACTTCTGGTTCCATCAGCAACTCGGGGTCCACCGGCAACTCTGGGTTCACTGGCACTTCTGGTTCCATCAGCAACTCGGGGTCCACCGGCAACTCCGGGTTCACTGGCACTTCTGGTTCCATCAGCAACTCGGGGTCCACCGGCAACTCCGGGTTCACTGGCACTTCTGGTTCCATCAGCAACTCGGGGTCCACCGGCAACTCCGGGTTCACTGGCACTTCTGGTTCCATCAGCAACTCGGGGTCCACCGGCAACTCCGGGTTCACTGGCACTTCTGGTTCCATCAGAAACTCGGGGTCCGCAGGCAACTCCGGGTCCACCGGCAACTCCGGGTTCATTGGCAACTCGGGGTGCGCACAATCCCTCATGCAATGCAGCTTCATTCAGGGGTTGTAGCTCAGGAAAGAGAACAATTACAGATGTAATCACCAATTTAACAGGGTGGCGCTGTGGTAACACTTCTCCCTCACAGTAAGAACGGCCCGAGTTCGATAACTGACTCAGGAACCGTTCTGCGTGGGGGTTGGATGCTGTTCCCCTGTTCTGCGTGTTTTTTTTTCTCGTATTTTTGTCCGAGTTCCTTTCATAGCTAAAGAAAATGTCTGTCTTTGGTGTTGGTCAAACGCCCCAATGCAGGACCCTCCCGGAAAAAAAAAACAAGAGTCATCAGATGGGTTGAAGAAGCAACTGTTCCTTTAGGACGGGCTGGGGTACCAGCTTGTAACAGCGACTGGATACAAATGTGCATTTAGGAAAACGCACAGGAAACACCTTCACACTTTACGTTCAGAGTCACCTGACGGCGCTCACGCATGGGAGGAGAAGTGCTCTCTCCGACCACGCCGTCCGCACAAAGGCGTTGAGACACTCAGGCTATTCATAGCCAGCCGTGCCCTACTTTAGGCCAGGGGAAACCGCTGATGGAAATGCCTCCATGCCAAACTGGCAACTGGTAGCCACAGCTTTATCCATGAGCCAACCCAGGTGGTAAACGCCGGTGGTGTCCACCATTGGCAGTGTCCACCGTGAGCATTGTCCACCATGTATGTGTGTATGAATGTTGAACTAGTTATGCACCGTATGTAGCCAACCGTGCCAACGGAGTTGTGAAACCCATGGGGATTGTCCACCATTGGCATTTTCGATCGTGGGCATTTTCCACAATGGGCAGTGTCCACCATGAGCGGAAATCTTGGCGTATAAACACTCTGCTTCATAGACACACGTAATCCGCTTATTTTCAAATTGTGTCTTCTCTATCAAACCCACAATGGTGCCATTCATTAACAACATTCTCACAAAGAGCTTCCGCTGTGGACTTGCTATCCTGCATAATTGTGGTCTGGAGATTAAGTGCTTGAAGGACTTCAATGTCAGCTAGAGTTGCCACTCTGTGTGCTGGGCCCACAATTGTAGGACCAGCCCAGCAAACATGGAACGTCGGGCCAACATCGAGCCAACGTTGGTCCAACGGTTCCATCCACGCGTTTATTGGGAAGTGACACGATGCATAAAAGAGGATGGATAATAAAGAGGAGGAAGTGGCCCACACAGCGAAGGCTACAGTCACGTGCTGCTTTGTAACAGTTGAGGAGTGCACATGAGTGGGATTCCAACAAAACAAGGCAGATCGGTGGCAGATACAAAGTAGTTTCAGATGATAATGTAATTTTATAATTGCATTTTTCTTCTTGCTGCCACTTCTTTTCAGAACATTGTCAACGATGGCGAATCGCGTGTTATCATGCCGAACAAGTGATGCTGTTCTGTTCACTTTTCTTAGCTTCTATTTTTTTCATCGTTAATGAGTTTTAAATGCATTTCTTGTGATTTATTCCTTTTAGATTTTTTTCGTAGCGTGAACAAATTAAGCAACTTCCACTGTTATTGCTGACTCTCGAAAGTTGATACCGATCAGATAAGAATTAATACAAATTCAAGTCGTGAATAACGAGACAAAATAAGGCGTCGTTAATACGGCCGTATTTCTCGTTGTCGTGGGGCCCAAACTTTCTAAGAAACATTTTAAGAGCCCAGATAGGCAATCGCGTCCATGGCACAAATGTGACCAATTGAGAGGCACCTTTAACGGTAATTAACCCGATTGTGTAAACTCGTACAAAACGGCCTGTGTACACAAACAAAGAAGGCCAACAGATCAATGAGGTGACGCTATTGGGAGCGATGTATTTTGGATGCTTCGCCTCTGGGAAAAATGTTGTGACCACGGAGGTTGTCACAATGTGGCGATGCTGCGATCGACCGCGTGGTACAAGATCCACGATGTTGGGACCCACCAAGGAAACGGAGCGCCATAATCAGGTCACGTGTAGGTGCTGGGTGGATTCAGTCGCAGGGTTGTGAGCGGTGACGCCGGTTTGGATGTGTCGTCATCCAGCAGCGGATCGACCATGGCTGATTGTAATGATACAAATCATGATTATTACATCGTCCATTGTGTTATACGTTGCTTATTAATTACATTTTACGACAATTCTGGTGTTCAATATCAACATAGTTTGAAATAATAAATTCAATTGTTAAACAGTAGCTACTCGTCGTTAAATGATTGCGTTGTTAAACCTTTTCTGGATACATTTTACGGTGTGGCGGTGATATGATGTTATCTTTTTTCTGCCCGCACGTGCATTACCAACGATCCAGATCGTAAACTTGCGGTGTTAGAATACTCTTGGAATGATTGTGTTGAGTGAACTGCCGTTAAAGAACTATCAAGCAACCTGCTTGGCTCCTACTTTGAACTCATCATTTCAATTCAATTGCAAAACACAATTCACACAAAAAACTGACATCGCAATAATCGTCAGGTCACAACAGTTCATATCGCATCGCATTGTGATGAATTATATCACGGCCACGCTACCAACCGCCTACATCATCGACTCAAGGCCTTTCAGGAACGAAGCCACCGTTAGGTTTTATGTGAAAGCAAATCACACTTAAGTCCTCTATTAAACTCATTTGTCTCAATACCGAGACACATGCCGAGCCCCCCGGCAATTACACTGCAGGTAGCAACCAGGCCTCCCCAAGATCGTACGGATGACTTTCACGCCAGCAAGGGCCACTGGTGTACGTTCCCAAGCGAGAAGCCATTTAGAGGACTAAAGGGAACACCCTCAAAAGTAGAACATCTACAAAAGGGAGCCATTTACATGTCTGGAAGATAACAAAACTGTTCACTCTCACGCGATTGAAATGCAGGGGGCTCAGAACCTGCAGAGTCAGCATCTTGCCATCAAAGCTCCCAACTCCAGCACCACGAATGGCAATGGGACAATCGTCTTATAATTCCCCCCCCCCCCCCCATTAAGGTTGCTCGTGTTTCGCTCGAGGTGTCTGCCACGGAATGACAGATGTATCCGCCAAAACGTCACGTCACAAAGTGCACTTTCCAGAGGTCCTGCTCACGGAGGCTATCGGTGGAGTTGCTGTTTTTTTTTAAGCCAAAGTTGGGAGGACGGCATTGTTGGGGAGGCTGCGTTGAAGGTTGTCCCCCGAGTGTCCTGTGTCCCCCACAGTCAACAACAGCACCGCCCGCCATTCACCACTGGCGGTGAGGTCACCACGGCGCCTGTGCCAGGCTAGGTGCACTTTGAGGCCCAAAACAAGTGTCGAAGGCTCGCTGACAGGAGGTCTCGGGACAGACCCAGGTGCCATGGGTTGGTTGACTGAGATGACCGGTAGATGCACCAGCTGTACCCCCTACTGTGTCAACTTTCCGTATTTTTCTGCCCTGAGCTCCACTCGTTGTTGTGAGCGTCGCTACTCTACCTTCCATTGTTGCTGGAGGGCGACTGCCTGCAACTGCCTAGCAGCAGCGTCTTTCACGAGCCTCCTCCACATCATCCTCTGGGTCATCCACAGCACAATCCACCACCTCCGTCTCGCTCCACCATATGCCCCAAGTGACACATGCTCACAGCACAGGCGCTGTGTGCCAGTCTGTACCTGGCTTGAAATGCCACTTTGCTCGTCTTTGGAAAGCGACCGAGTCTCGTTCCAGCGTGTGGGCCTTCGTGGTTGTGCCGCTGCGTTGATCTCTCGACGTGTTGCCTGGTTTGTACCGCGTGTTGTTTTTTGCCGCGATGGCCGGCACTTTGCACCACGTGCTGAAAGCATCTTGAGGAAGGCAGCTGAAGGAGCTCCCATCCTGTGGAGTGAAACGTCGAGCAACATGCGGTGCGACTTGGGGGTTGGGGGAAGAAGTTAAAATGCAATTTAAAAACAAGCAAATCTTGCCAACTTTTCTATGTGATGGCATCTATCGACTCTCTGGAGGGCAGCTCAATTGGGTTACGTGTCTACTCCCTAGACGAAGTTGGAGTGTTCTAGCATTTTCGATAAAACGCATTATATGCTGCGGTGAAGCATTACGAGTAGTGGCATACATAAATAAACAGTTGCATTCTCACAGAAAAGTAAAACAATTATTTTGTCAATCAGATGACTGTCATGTTATCGGAGCAGGATTTTTTTTTACCAAAAAACAAACTGTCGACCGGTTTCGATCTTTTTGGTCTCAGTAGCAGTCAGACTTCCTAAAAACATGCTGCTTGGGGTTGTCAGATGTTTTGTCAGATGCTATTGGCAAGCAAGACCGAGTGCCCTTGGCCAATGACACCTGGCAAGCCGGCAATTTTTGTGAAGGCTGTGTCACTGAAGGGGGCCTGTGTGTCTAAGGGGGCCTGTGTGTCTAAGCGGGCCTGTGTATCATCTAGAGGGGCCTGTGTGTCTAGGGCGGGCCTGTGAATGTGTCAACAGGAATCTTTATGGTACCAAAAGGGATCCGCCACAGCTCAGGAGAGTTGTCAGCCAGGGGTGTAACCCACAAGCAATTAACAACTTCTGTCGCTGTAAATGTTACAGTCCATCTATCAATCCACTGCTGGATGAGGGCCTCTACACGCCTTTTAGGCCGCGTGGGTTAGTGACCTTACTTCACCATAACGGTCAGTGCGAGATAATGGAGTTGGTTTTGCTGCCTTGCCCTCTTCTGCCGACAACACCCAGCCATTGCTGTCCTTTGCATGCGTGGTCATCCATCCAAGCACTATCTAGGCTCCGACTTGCTTAGTTTTTTGAGGTCTGATGGAACCGGGGTGCATTCTGAGCGAAAAGGGCACATGCGCGCTCCATCCCGCGCATTTCCACGTTTCCGAGTCAGAATTTTTATTTCGATGTATTTTATATCTCTGACCTCGGCACTAGAGAGCACTGTTCATTGCAACGGTGGAGGGGGCCCGGGAGGATTTGGCAATTATCTTTTTCTTATCGTGGATGAAAACAAAGGTTGAGAAGCACTTATTTAAAGCGCAACTTAAGGAAGTCATGAGCATACTGATGAGAAACTTTGTTGCATTTTTCAGAAGGTTGCTTTGTTAAAGCACTGCTTGCAATTTTTTTCGTGCGTGCCTCATTTATTCCAAAATCATGATCCATCGCCTGCATCAATGAATTGTAATAAAAGCATTTTATTATGTAAAAATTAAAATTATGATTTTTTTTTTATTAGCGTAAGTACAGCGATTTTTCCTACACTAATTGGAGCCCAGCAAATTCCATTATTGTTCTGCATTGATCGTTCATCGTCTGTGGAGCGAGCGTTTCGGAATAACCTTGAACCAGACCGATAATTTACAAAACTGTGTGCCGCTAGAGGACTTTGTTTTTTGTCTACTCAGAACAAAATGCCTGCTTTGTTATCTATTGATGGTACGTGACTCAGAAAACACCGCCTGTGACGAATTAATTTCACGTTTTTTGTGAAAAAGTGCACGACAATTACAGCGTGGAGAGATGCATGCTTGAAATCAGACTGAGAGACAGAGATGAATACTCTAGCGGACATACGTATAGCGGAGAATCGTAGGTACAAAACGCCAGGCATAACAGTGCATTAAGTGAATGAGCAATTTGAACAATTGGACGCAACTGCGAGTTTGCAAAGCAAAGTTCTTCAGTAAATATCACATCGCAGCGGTGGCCAACTGGCGTCTCCTGAGCTGCATGCGGCTCTTTAATCCAACACACGCGGCTCTATCGAAGGGGCATGACGTAGAGCACGCTATCACAGTAGCAAACAATCATGAATGTCCCCTGCGCTGTGCTGAAAACTGCAAGTATCTACACACACTAGACTCTTTGCAGAACAGGTCTGTCGGAAAGACAGCGTCCGACAGACCTGTTCTTCACCTGAGGACGGCTGCTTGCGTTGTGGCCGAAACGTCGTGAGAATTATTTTATTATGTTTTATTTTTATTGTTTTATTATTTCCCTTCTACGTGACTTTACCGAAAGAACCAAGAAGATGAATCCCTGCAGTCACGAAAGCGTTAAATCGAAATTTCATGATGTACTTTTTAGCTCTTGGTCTGTTACAAGTTGGCCACCCCTGTCATTGATGAAGCGTAATGGAAGGCCACGATTACCGATATATTTGAGAAAGGTCATGCCAATTAGAGAGAGAGAGAGCGAAATGTTGGATATAGACGTACGGAATTAAAAGTGTTTAGAAAAGTGAGTGGGCCTGGGAAGAGGGACGTCACTGGTGAGGATTATGGCAGATGGTGAAGGATAGTAGAGTCGCAATCATCACCTGGTCACTTTGCCTTGTCAAGCCCAATTAACTTAGCACAGTCCCAGGTAGTCTCCCATACACGTGTTAACCTGCCTCAACCATGCTTAGCTTCCACGTTGTGATGAGACGGGGGTGGATTTAGGGTTATTTGGTTATAGGCCTTGTGTTTTATAGCCTTTAAGCATTAGACCTCATTGCATTGTTGGGTGCTATAAATGATAAGGACACTATAATGTAAAATGCACTTAATATGAACAAATGCATTATAAAATAATTGCACATTTTTTTATAATGGACTCTGTGTGTGGACAACACTACGTGTATAAAGGTGTTTAATTGACTTTCAGTATCATCCCTCATTGTATAGTGTGTGTGTGTGTGTTTACAGTGTGTATGTGGTGTCGTGTTTCGCGTGCACATAATGCATGTTGCATAGGCTCACTCCACATCATGCTTTCTCTCTCTGTGTAATGCAGTTGCACATTACGTCTGCCGTGGTCACACGCAGAACTGTGCCCGGACACTTTATTTTTATTGGACTTAATGGGCTGCAACATGCTAATGCACAAGCATTTCATCGTTTCTTCCCTTAATATCGCAAGGGTGCAAAATGGTAAAAGTAAAAAAAAAATGTAAACAACCCACACACCGCAACCACCACTGCGAAGAGCTAAGCACGCACGGAATGCATACATGTTTTACAAGGTTGGAAGAAGAAGAAAAAAGTAATGAAATGAACACATTTATGAGATCTTTAAGTTATGCAAGGGCGATTGCGCGCAAGTTCCGTGTACAATGTAAGTGGCATGTAGCGTTGTTTTTCTCTCCGGGCCCTCCGGGTTTTTCTCTCCACGTTTCGAATCGACGCGGCACGTTCAGGGTTTTTTGGCAGCGTGAACGTCCGTGAGATGGGCCACTTCGTTAGGCGGTCATTTGTGATGGGCAGGTCGCCTCGGAAAAAGAGCTCCACAGGTCCGTGGGCCTTACCTGGTATAATAAAAAATAAAATATGGAACCTACTTTGTCACTAGGCCCGACAGAAGACTGCCTTTGGCGTCGACCAACCAGTTTCAAATACAACGCATCGTATATTTAATTATCAGAGCATGTTTTTGTTTATTTATTTGCAAGTTCACCACAAGTACGTGTGGTTATTACAGACAGGATTCCTTGCAAAGGGATTCTATTCGGTGTTTGAACATGTTAACATAAACTGTTTAATTGCCAGAAAGGGTAAAAACAATTCTTATGTTTTTCATGCATTGATACCGGCAAACAAAAAGGGTTCCATATCGACGCAGTCACTCTGCCGTGGCAAAATCCACTGATGGATATCTCATCTCGGGGGGGGCGGGGGGGGTGGTATCGAGAGCTGCCGGGCAGCGGGATGCCCTTCAATCAGCAGCCGTGCGGGTGGCAGGGCTACGGCGCCTTGACCGTCGGCCTTGATTTATCGCGAGCCACTCCAGCGAGAGATACGCACCGCACCCGACGCTGTGCGAATGTGCACGCGAGTGTTAAACAGACAGATTTAAAGCTCCGCACAAGACGCATAATAGCAACACCGATCCATCTTAGAACAAATAATAATCTAAAGTAATTTACCTGCTCAATTGAGCATGTTGGGATTGCAGTCGTTTATCTATCTACAGCCCTGAGTCACTGGTGGAAATTCTGCATTCCCATGACAGAGATGAGTCTTTCCACAGGGCCACCAACCCCAGTGCTGACTTCCCGCAAAGGGATACTCATTTAATCGGATGGAAGAAATGATCCCCGTGGATGGATAAAGGGCCCGGAGCCGGCCATCTCACCTGGGGATTTGAACTCGCGACTTTCCCCAATCGATTAGCAAGCGACACGGCTCTGGCACTGAGCATGCCCAGGCGGGATGTTGTTTAACTTCAGCTCCGCTCAAATATTAGCTGGTGCTATCAAGATCGCACCTTTCGCCTCTCATAATTCTCCTCTGGGGAGAACTTAGCAGGCATAATTGCGTTTCGCCCAGCAATGGTGCCACTGTTCGTGTGATTAGTGTCCGCACTCCACGGGGATGGGAGATGCAAGAGAGAGAAGGTGTGAT
Source organism: Lethenteron reissneri (assembly GCF_015708825.2). Taxonomy (NCBI): domain Eukaryota; kingdom Metazoa; phylum Chordata; class Hyperoartia; order Petromyzontiformes; family Petromyzontidae; genus Lethenteron; species Lethenteron reissneri. Next base: position 1,197,862 of record NC_083835.1, read on the forward strand.
CTTGACGCTATAAATTGAGCTGCAATGAAGTGTGGAGTGTCCGTGAGTAATTACAGGCAACTGCGTAATCATGCGAGATGACCAGAAATGACGCGGCTTAATCATGCATGGTGGATGTTGATAATTATGATTTTTTATAATATATCTTGTTTGCAAGATCTGCAATAAAAGAGACGCACGCGTTATGGGCACCACCATGGGCAAGAATTACACGAAAATTGCCTCCACAGCCAAGGTTAAGATATGAATTATAAAAAAATTGAAATTCCAATTAAGGGCCTTATCTGAACAATGCACTATCAGTGCGATATATCAAGTGCGTGTTTGTGAATATCAATAAATTGTATCATATGTTATACGAGCAAATGCATTGCAAAAATAATAATATTATTAATAATAACATAATGCAATATACTTTAATGAGCTTCTGTGCAGATTCATAAGAGTACACTCACAGCAATGAGGAGATCGTGTGTTCGACTTGTATATAGATGGATAACTATAAATGAGGAATACAAACCAACAACGGTGTAATGCAAACTTTGGGTCCTTCGGTAAAGTTACGTAGATAGAAAAATAATAAAATAAAATAAAATCAGACGTTTCGATCGCAACACGTGCAATCGTCTTCAGGTGAAAAGAGTACAGCAGGCAGACTGCTGAGGCAGGAAGAAATGTAGCGGGAGAGCTGCTGCAGCCAAAGGTTATCAAGGTTTGAGGTGGGTACCACCCAAGAGTAAGTGGGCGGGGCTAGAGATGGAATTTGCAAGTCAATGTAGGATCGCAGAGCGAGGCATCCCGTACATTTACTTGCAAAGCTCTCTCGCTACAATTCTTCCTGCCTCAGCAGTCCGCCTGCTGTATTTATTTCACCTGAAGACGGTTGCTCGTGTTGCGATCGAAACGTCTGATTTCATTTAATTTTATTATTTTTCTATCTACGTGACTTTACCGAAATACCCAAAGGTATGCATTCCAAGGTTTAACGGTGTCATGGATGTGGTTATCAATTGTTGGACTCCTGATGTGATTGTGTGGCCTTTGTGAAAAAAAATGTCACGATGAACCTATCAAGGATTATTTTATGTTCATCACACCAGTGTGTATAACATTATCATACCGTAACGGTAATAAAGTGTAAGGACGCGATTTTGCAACGTGAGACTGATGATAAACTGAAACGCTAAAAATAATGTTACACGGTGACAACAATAATGTGACGCCGTGATGATGACGACGACGACGATGATGATGACGACGACGACGATGATGATGACGATGACGACGACGATGATGACGACGACGACGATGATGATGACGACGACGACGACGATGATGACGACGACGACGATGATGACGATGACGATGATGATGATGACGACGACGACGATGATGATGACGACGACGACGACGATGATGACGACGACGACGATGATGATGACGATGACGACGATGATGATGACGATGACGATGATGATGATGACGACGACGACGATGATGATGACGACGACGACGACGATGATGACGACGACGACGACGATGATGACGATGACGGACGATGATGATGACGACGACGACGATGATGATGACGATGACGATGACGATGATGACGACGACGACGACGATGATGACGATGTAGACAATCGAATTGTGACCTGAAAAATAGTGATAACCGTTGTCAACAAGCATCACAAACAACGGCCAGCGATGGTGACACTTCCAGCAGGTGTCGAAAAACAAAATACAAAACCCCCCGTGTAGCCTCAACAGACTGTTGGGGCAAGTGCTCTTAGCGAGCAACTATGAAAGCCGGCACCACGCCCAGCCACCTTTGTCTCCCCAGTGATAAATAACAACACACGTGCAAAGCGTGGACAAACCACCCTCTCGGGCCGCAAGCGTTATGCAGAGATACCAATTTTTATTTTCCGTTGTGATGGGTCTCCCTCGTTATTTACATATTTGAATTACAAAGCAGTTGTCTGACCTTGATAAGAGGATGGCAGCTAGCAGCGGCAGCAGCAACCGAACGGTGTCTTTGTGCTCGCGGGAAGACGTCGTGCCCTGGATCTCTCTGCACTGCGGCCCCATCTGCTGGCCAGATGGGAGAGCGGCGATCTGGATTCCATTCGCGACATCTCCTTTGCGCTGTTTCATGGTCGTACCGCCATGGGATGGTTTGTTTTGGCGCAATGTCCGACGTTTCGCTCCGTATACCTGGAAGCTTCAACAGGAACTCAATTTACGCGTTTGTTTGGCTGCAGCATTGCCAACTACTTAGGATGGGGGGGGGGGAAAACCTTAAAAGTTTGCTGAATGTCACCAGGTACACATTCCATTTTGTTAATGCCACGAGACAGTTGACCCGAGTATTAAGCACAATGTACTGACACAGGCCCCTCAACACACACACCTGTTGGGAGCCTGCATCGCAAAGGCACCATGTCTAGCCCTAACTCGAATTGTATCATGTATGGGTCTTGAAATTATTTCGCAGCGTGCGTAGTCAACGGTGCTAATAATTCTAATAATAATTTTAATTCGTAAAGCGCCCTTATGGATAATAAAGGTTTTTTTGGGTTTGATCGCGTAAATTTAAATTCGTCGTTAAACCCGCCACCACCCGACACAGAGAGAATCCACAACAATTACAATCTGAGTGGATGGGCTCACAACACACCGGTGTTGCTGTACTAGTAACGAATTGGCACGTTCTGTTTACGTGACAAACATCACTAGTTGGCTTTGTCGGGTGGTGGCGGGTTTAACGACACATTTATATATTTACGCGATCTAACCCAAAACAATCCATATATTATGAATGATATTCTTCGCAGAAGCCTCGTACGTGTTAAACAAAGCTCCCTTAAACAACGGTTCTCAGGTAGTCCGTGCCTAAGGACGATGTCGTGATCTTGCATCGTGAGTCAGTGATCCCCCGTCACCTCACGATGTTGTCGTGTGTAGATTCCTACGAGTTTCGCTTGCGACTGGCAAGACCAGCGGCGTTCGAACGACGCTCCTTCCCGCATGGATGCCACCCACAGTGGGCCGAGATTAACTCCCGAAATTCAAGATGCACTCGGTCGACACCGCAGTCGTACAACAAGGGTCACGAAGCAAGTTGTAGATTGGAGATATCCGTCGGAGGGACGCAACTGACTGATACAACAACAACGACAACGACGAACGAGCCGAGCAGAGTGGGTTGCACGCAGCCCAGCTGCCGGCGAGGAACCAGAATTAAACGATACGAGATGCGAGGTGCACGTGAGTGGCTCGCAACCCCATCCTGCCGAGATAGCTGGAGGACGCGCTCAAGCGAAGTGCGTACTGCCCGCAAATGTCCGTGTTTCATGAACGTGGACGTTGACAACGACACAAGTTGAACAGGCAGCTGGAAAGTGCACAGATCAGTATGGAGAAATGGACTGTTGGAATTACACCGAGAGACGGAATAGGATACATAGGCAGGTGGTAACGATTCAAACTATGAAGCAAAGTGGGCTAGGGCACGTGACGGCTCGAAGGGATGATGTTCAAGAAGTGATAACGGAGCGGTGGCCAAGAGAGGCAACGCATCCGAGAGGACGTCCACTGAGGAGACGGAACGATGAAGTTCACAGCTCGTGTGCAGGTGCCAGGCGGACTGAGGCAACGCAACTTCGTGTGGAAATGGAGACGGCTTGGGGAGGTCTTCGTCCAGCAGTGGATTGACCATGGCTGACGATGATGGTGATGAATTCTAATCATCAGAATCTCCCCTCCCCGAGGGGGTTAAACACGTGTATTTTTTTAATGACCTGTGCTACTGCACGTGAAACATAATATTATTACTGTATGTCATTACTTGAATTAAAAATTTGACAGTGCATTTCAAAAATAGATGTTAACAGTATTTTTTATTGCCCCGGCGTTCAATTTTTTTTGTTCATTAATATTCATGAGGTCTCTTTTATTTTTTTCAAACGCAATTTAACCACCGCCTCGCTACAGGCCCACGCTCCCACCAACCCCCCACACGCCCTCCACACCCCAGCCCCCCCCTTAGCCAGAGCTGCACTTTTGGGCAAATCAAATGGAATACAGATGAGACATTAAGGTGTGACCAATTAGATAACGAGGGGTGGCACTACTCGAGCCATATTGGCACTACAAGACAGAGGGAAGTGGAAACAAATGACGAAATGTTGCAGTGAACACCTGCGGGCGATCTGCCCATGGATCGTGATGATGATGGTGGTGGAGTGGTGGCGCAGTCGTTAGCACGCCACGCTCTGAAAACCTCCCACTGGGATGGCCCACTGGAGGATTAAAGGAGGCTGACATTTATTTTGTCTTTATATTAATGTAATAACAGCATTTTACTGTCTCGTTTCTGGTTCAACTCAGATCACACCAGATGTGTGTGTATGTCTGCTGTCTGTTTGCGTCATCTAGATGATCCAATTATCATAGTTTTGTAATGTTATGAATTTGCTATTGATGGTGCAGTTTGGTCAAATATTCCTCGTGGCTGACAATGCGTGGGGAGGCCCTCATCCAGCATTGATTTGACAAACAGGCTTTAGGTGTATCCACATAAATATTGTTATTTTGGATACGATTTCAAAAAGTCAAGCTTTGAAATGTACTCGGCAATTAATTTTTAAACAGAACTTCGTGGCCGCTTGCTTGATACACATCAAAAAGTATTTTTTCTCTCCAAGAGAGCGCGTGCGATGTGTTATATTTTTGCACTGAAGATGTATAAAAGTGTACGGATACAATTGTTTTTTAATTTAGTTAGGCTTGTTTTTGTTTCCAAATTTTTAATTAGCGCTGTGTGAAGCCGTATGAGAAAAATATCTCTGAGCGACGAGCCCGCACTGTTGGAGATGCTGGGTTTGAACCGGGGCAACGATTAAATCTGGGTTCTTCGTTGTGGCAAAAATGTGGTTGCAAAAACACAACTCTCTCTATACATACTATTTCAGTTTGGTTCACGTCAAAGCCAAAGTGAAATCTAGCTCATTAGCATTGCGGTGGTGCTAATATCCCATTTCCAGCCTTGATCCAGCGCTCGTAATCCCATGTTCTTATGGCAGCGGCGATTGTATCCCATGGAACAAACACTGTTGCCTTCTCATATTATCGGGTCTTTCAGTGAAGCCACGTAGATAAGTTCAAAGAAAATAACAAAAAATAACCTATCTACGTCACTTTACCGACAGACCCAAGAATATGAATTCCTGCAGTCACGAAAGCTTTAAGTCCAGATGCTGCCTCCTCCTTCACGACGTTGTACCTGTATTAACGACCCTCGAGTGATGGTGGGCTGAGCGAAACCCACACTCCCCCCCCTCCGCCAACCGGGATTTCAACTCTCATCGTTCCCATTGCAGCCCACTCACTCAGCCACGAGGCCACCCGGTCGGCTCCCCCCCTCCCCCCACCCTCTACCCAGAGGGGCCACTAAGCAGAAGGAGTCGCCACTCGATGACTTCACCTGAACCCCGCGAGTCTTACTCCAACTCTTCTCTCTTGGCCCCGCGGACTGGAGGTGTTGCAGCGGCAACCTGAACTCCAAGGGACAGTAGCACTTAATAATTTAACGACAGTTTATTTTAACACGTTTAAATATTTATATTTTACAGATAGCTCCACGGCAACAATTCCGAGTAAGCGTGCCCACAATATTTGGTTATTAAAAATGTATGATGTCTGAAAGTAGCATTAATGGGTTACGTGTATGTATTGAGGCAATTATAAAGTGGCGGGGTGCTGTTGTGTTCATTAACAGGTGAATGCAATTGGTATCAAAAGCCAGCACGTCTTTCCATGCTTTTTTTCCAAATAACAACATCGGGTGGAGATAGTTTCCGCTAGTTCCCCCATTCGGCAGTGAAAATGCCACGTGCCCCCCTGTTGGAAGCCAGCCTCTCCACTGACACAACCCGTGATCGACTTCGCCCATGAAGCTGTGCTTCAGTTTATCAACCCACGAGGGATGATGATCAGAGTCGAGTGCCTTAGCTACAGCGACACCGCGGCGAACAACGTTTGAATAAGCGACTTCGACATGCTCCCGATCACCTCTTTACGTGATCATTTTGAAAGTAGTAACGTTGGAAGGCAGAAATAGAAATCACGTGGATCAGTGAAGTTCTACCACCCCAGACATCGTATCGTCTGGAGCATAGCAAGTTGGCTTGGTCAGGTCACGCTGCTCGCATGAATGATGGCCAGTGGTCGAAACTAATGACATGAGCGACAGCCAAATGAGGAGACGAGATATGGTGTGTTACATAGCAGTGGCACCTTGAGGCTCCTGGAGTTGAAACAACGGTCCCAACGAGATGTTCACGCGCGTCAGGAGGACTGGAGGAGAAACCACGGACGAGCGGGAAGGCAGTAGCAGGGACAGCCACGCGGTGAGCTGGCGCCAACAATTGTACAAGCTCTGCGATCCTCTATATATCAAGATGTTATCGGCCAATTCATGCTTGTCTCCATGTGGGGGGAAACCGGAGCAGCTGGAGAAAACCAACGCGTACGACAGAGAAACAATCTATCCCGTACAGACAGAACAGGTGGAGTCCACGTAATCGCAGTACTGCATTCTCGTGGCGAACCAGGGTATGACTCCTTGACACATTTCTCAACCCTCGCTGCCTCCACGCTGCTGGATTACAGCTGGTAGAATATGCACAGGGACAAAAAAGAATGGATTCTTGAATCGAACTCTGACCTCATTTCATCAAGATGCATTGCACCTCTGTGATTCCCCGTGATAGAGACTGAGATAGCCTTTAGGCATTGGCTCTGTGGGGAGATTAGTGGCGGTCCCTGGTACAATCTCTGGAGGTCTGACGCTGGTCAGACTGGTCTGAGACTCGTCATGTTCTTAATCGCGGTGGTCATCTGTGAACCATCTGAGACTGTTTCCAGGGTGATCGCAAACATTCGTGACCGACAGGGGCTTGCAACAAATTTATCATTCTTATCCTGTTGGGGGGGGAGGAGGGGAGAAATACTGTGCACGTATCGCCCTGTTTTAAATGACCTGGGAATGATCACACACACAGTCGACAAAGCTTATCAGAATTATTAAAAACATAATTTGTTCAACAAAGCACGCACTGGGAGCAGACGACTATTACTGCGTGAAAAAAAGAGCAGCAGCACTTCAATAGGCAATGACAATCTGTGTGTTACACTTGCGGGGTAAATGGGCAGTGTTCAAGCCCACAGCTTCAGCGGTGCTGGTCCAGTACCATAATTGCAGCATCGGGCCTTCGCGAGGCAGGCATATTCCCCTTGACTCGCGGCACCTAATTGCGCCCTACACATTGCCTTATTTTGTATATGGCCGGTGCGTCAGATCACGGACACGCGCATATTTCACCATTCGCAATGTCAGCTCAGCAGCATGGTGGATGTGCGGTATTGCGGGAGGTTTTTGTTCTTTATGTCTCTCTTATAGGGGAGGTACGCGGCGTGATGATGAAACAGTTAAGAGAACATTGACATTAATAGGGTTGCGCTACTTACACGTGTTCAATTTGACGTTGTGCCGGTGGTGGGGAGGGGTGTTTGAGGCCGCGTCAAGCAGCAATGCGATTTAGCCGCTTCAAATGACACGGAATCAATTGCCGCCTTGAAACTAGATGCGAGGGGACGGAAATTCGTGACTTAATTACGGCGCAGCTTTGGGAGGCGTTCATGAACATGCGAACTCGCATTTCGCGTGACCTCACGTTATGGGCGGTGTTTGAGAAATGGCCTCGCCTGTGATGGCTTTTTTAAAAAAAAATTTGCGTGAACAATGAGCAGAGAAACCCGAAGAGCTTCCACTTTCAAAACGTAAATGCCACGTCGCTATATCCCTCGCCACCATGGAGCATTTGAGCGGAGGCGGACGTGAAAGTATTTACGTATTTTTTTGTACCAACAAAATTGGCACTTAAAACATAACTTTCTTCACACCCAGTCCTTCACGGCAAATTGCCGTGGCATGAAATATGCATGCCAGTGAAAGTCGAAAGCTCGGCAACACGTTTCACCAGCGCACCATCGTACGATCATTCAGATGCCTGCCGAGCGTCCTTGGCCATCACTTTGCTATTGTTTTGCAGGTCAGGGTTCTATCTCTGCTTGGAGCGTGATGTCAGTGCGCCTCGGGGCGACAAGGTGGCGATAGCTGGGTTGTCATCACTCGTTGGACGTTTTGCAGGTCCCTTGCAAGGCTGGTGTTGTGGGTGGAACGTCGTGCATGTGGTGTGCTTGATTTGTGAACATGTTTTTTTTTTGGACTTCAGCCCCGGGGCAGCTCCAGCTGGAATTATCCACAGGTGGCAGTGTCTTGTCTGCCTTGGTATCCATGGACATAAAACATTGATGTCTATCCCTCCTCAATCTCCGAATGGAATAGTGACCCGCTCTTAATTGGCATCCCTCGGCCAGCAATAGAGATTCCACATTCCCCTGATTGGGGTCAGTATCTCTGTCGGCCAACCAGTGTCGGCTTACCACAAAGTGATACTCGTTTTAACCCTCTGACAAATGCTTTGTGTGTTCCTCAATAGCTACTATTGGGCAACTATTCACATGCCGATTTAAAGAAAAATTTCAATAGAACATATTTAAAAATGAATTGTCATCAGGCCCAATGGATTAGCACGGTTGGCTACCTGCGGCGTGAAGGTTTCCAACTCTTATCGAACACTCTGGCCTCTCTCTTTATGTGCTATGAAGAAGGGCGCTTGCCCAAAACGTCGGCTCTGATATTTATTTTTCCATTTTAAGACCGCCGTGTTATTGACGGACGAGTCGAGGTTCTTTCTTTCTTTCTTTCTGAAAATTAAATGTTTGGTGGAGGGAGGCGAAACAGGCAAGAATATATTAGGTCATTAACAAATCATGTTTCCAGAGGTGAAACATGACTGTGCCTATACATTTAAACACGTTTAAAACCATCTTGTCAGAAGTGTAATTGGTTCACAGTCTCGAGTATGAAACTACAACATCAAATGTCAGTGTGGTCGTGAGAGAAAAAAAACCCTAAACTGTCACAGTTTAATATTTCATTATTGGGTGCCATTTCATGTTCACACTGCAAAATGTCATTGGTTCATTCACCTAGTAGGGCTTTATTATTTTCACTCAAATTCCACGACTCCACACATTTATAATCGCGGGGGTTTAGCTTTCGTGTAATCAACTTTTCGATAGCTCTTTACTGTGCACACGCGTGCGCTTGTTGACAAAATGATGAATTTCGTCGCTACGTTTTACCGACGATCAAACAGCAATCGATGCATTAAATGAGAATTGTCCATAACTTAGCTGAACAAAAGCATGCGCGGTATACGAAAAAACTATCTGCAAACTAAATTATTCCATTTTACCAAGCGTCGTCGGTTTAAGGGTGGCAATGATGCGATTGTTCTTTTGAATCGGCCAAACACATCCAGTGGGACAAACCACTGCCTCGCTGCCCTCTGCGGGTAACAAATGAACACGCGGAGCGAGCGCCAGCAAGACTGCAACAGCGCACGATTAGACACATTATTTGAAGCTGGACAGTTACAAAAATCCTACAAAGCAAACTCGAAGCAATAGCAAATTAGTTTTTTTTAAGGATGTTAAAAATGTCACGGACAGACAAGATAAGTGACATGAATGTAGAACAGATAGCAGAAGGGTTTAATAACAATGGAATTAACAAGAATAATTTGAGGAAAGGCAAAATTAGATTACTTGGACACGTCATGAGAGACATGGAGAAACTGAATGTAAACGCTTTGACTGTTGCAATTACAAGAACAATATGCAGAGGAAGACAGACATAATAGAGGTTTTTTTTTCTGGGGTTACATCGCGTAAACATAAAAGTGTCGTTAAACCCGCCACCACCCGACACAGCCAACTAGTAAGGGTTGTCACGTAAAAAGAACGTGACCAATTCGTCACTATTACAGCACACTGGTGTGTTGGAGAGCCAAGCCACAACATTTACAATCTGAGTACGACGTTTCGCCAGTAATTACAACTAGCTTCATCAGGCGACAGCCAGACTTGTGGAGAAGTCCTCCTGTTGCGTTCATTATGTTAAAGGCTTAGATGTGGTGACCACGCTTCTGCGCTCTTGCGCCACGTTTGGGGGGGGGGAGATTAATGAGTCAACGTACATGATGCATGCGCATTATGCGAGCACATTGATCTTGTCCTTCCTGTCCGTTGTGTGTATTAAAATAGCCTTACCTCTATTATGGAATACAGACAAATGTTCCTTGAGCAATTTGAACAGTAGATTCAATTGCTGACGCCTTTGAGAAAGGCCGTGGCTCACGGGAAACGCCGATCACGTCTTTGCTATGAAGAATGGGCCGCTGCCTGAAACGTCACCGATTCTAGGTTTTTCATGTTAAGGCCACACACAATCACAGCAAGTGTTGTTATTAACGAACGTGTTGAGTTGTTTGTTGTTGTTGTTGTATCATGTGTGGACCAGGTGAAGTGAGCGAGGTGGAGATTGTGTGGCAATCATCATCCCATTGCATCTGTAGGACAGCCCAAGGTCGTAGCACACAACCATCCTGATGCCAAGTATAGAGCCTTAAATTGTACACTTGTGTGCATTGCGTTTCTTCGGGAGATGACTTCTGGCGAAGTAAAAATGTTGTTGCATTGCGCTCGCCCTTGTCAAAACGTTTCCCCAGGGTACTGTGTGTGTTTATTTTTTAAACCCAAACACAAGACACGCCTCCGACATGATTGCCCGGATTATTGTCCGCGCCTCCTCCGTCTCACGTCCAAGCCGCCTTCTTCACCACCCTCGTCATTCTCAACGTTCAGAAAGCATCGAAGAACCGCGCGGTGCAACCACGTGCGCTCTCACTTACCAAGTAATGTTTGGTATAACCGATTATTCAAGTGCATTACGGTAGCTCTATGGAAAAAATGAAACCATTACGATGAGGAACACCGAGTGCTGTTTGTTATGCCGGCCACTTTTACTATCTTTTTTATTAGGCAGCAATACACGAGACTCAAGTAGAACATATCTCCTTCATCAATTCGTCTCTCCACCTCTACATAAATATACAAGTATCTCTGACACAATGCATCAGCCACGCGGCCTTGTGGGGATGCATTATTTCAGCAGAACTGGTTCAAGACAAGCAAACGCTGGACCGGTTTCGACATGCAGTGTCTCTTCGGCAAAGAATGAGGCCTTCTTGAAGCAATGAGGGTGAACTGCTGATCTTACGAGAAAAAAATCGCTGTTGGTTGGCACTTCCGCTCTCCAGCTTTGCCACTCTGATTACGAAGCTGTCTGTGTATACAATGTATGTTTATACAATTGTTTATACAATGTATGTTTATATTTATTGTGTATACAATGTATGTTTATATTTCTTGTTTATACCATGTATGTTAGTATTCATTGTTTATACAATGTATGTTTATATTCATTGTTCATACAATGCATGTTTATATTTATTTACCCACCCTTTTTAAATGAGGGCCCAGGCTACAGACCTTCTAGCGGCTGCGTAAACCCACTACGACGTTTGAATTCTGCTAAATATTCGTGCCCTCGGACATGTGTGACTTTCCTTTTTTAACACATGAAGGGAAATCCAAACTTGCAGCAGCAAATGTGTCTTTCAGGAAATACATCGCGTGGATCACAGTGGTTTTGAGTGCTTATATTCTATTGCGTTGTATTTATTTTATGCTGAATGTCTGCTGCTGCTGTTGTATCCTGCACAGCGCTTTGAGATCCTTGATGAAAAGCGCTCTATCCATGGACATATTTGTATTCTTAAGTTTCAAAACTCAATTGCACAGCACTGTGCAAAGAGACGTCACATCTTCCTAGACGTCTGGCAAAGGTGGAAGAATCGGCCAATTTATCTGCTAGGGTTTAGGGTGTGGTGGGGGTGGCCCCTTTCCGCGAGCAGCGGCTTGGACGAGCAATTGCAGGGCTTCGCCTTTGAACTTTGACATGCAGAGGAAGAATGTTTTTGGGTTAATTCGCGTACATATATTAGTGTGTCGATAAAACCCGCCACCACCCGACACAGCCAACCAGTAAGGGTTGTCACGTTAACAGAACGTGCCAATTCGTCACTGGTACAGCACTAACGGTGTGTTGGAGAGCCAAGCCACAACATTTACAAACTGAGTACGACCCTTACTAGTTGGCTGTGTCGGGTGGTGGCGGGTTTTAACGACACATTTATATATTTACGCGATCTATCCCAAAAAACCTCTATTATGGATAATATTGGTAGCGAAACCTCACCACGTGTTTAACAGAGTAAGAATATACCAGCAGAGGGAGCCCGTGGGTGCATCACCCGTGCAGGTTGTAACGGAGTCACTGGAATCACAGATAATTTAGATGGCTGCTTCAAGCCTCGTCCAACATTCTCTTTGCCATCGCCAGGAGTTCTAGCATTAAAGTTTAACTTCTAAATTATGCTTCACTTGTTACTTATTAAACAAGTATGATCTATGAGAAATACCCTTTAAAACAAGAAATGTTGTCAGATTAAAGTGCTGTATTTATGAATCGTTGGGTAAAATAAAAATAAAAAGTAATGGCTAGGCAGGGATTGACCACTATAGTCCATGAGCCAGAGCAGACATCAGTACCACTTAAGGCAACGAAACTTTCGTCATGCGGATGTATTTACACGGCCAATGAGAGAAAATAACTCGAAAACCCAACTCATTTCAAGTCACGGTCATTGGCCACGTAAATAAATTGCCACCTTAGGTGGTACCGACAAGTGGCATAACTGCCCTGGGCTCATGGGCTAGTAATTATTCAATTTCGAACATCATCGTCAGCCATGTTCAATCCAATGCTGGATGAATGTGGTGTAATAGTAGCTGCACACGAGCTGAGTGCTTTAATCGCCACTTTCTAATTCTTAAAATCAATGGAGCGACGTGAATATCTGAACCGGTCCTGGGACTTCCCGAAGCCGACTGGGCCTTGAATGTTGTACCTGGTGCAATGTGTAAACATCGCTACTGGGGAGACAAAGGCGACCGGGCCTGGTTCTGGTCCCCCACCCTCTCGTGTGCCGTGCCGGCCTTAATATGTGCTCGCTAACAGCCCTTATTCCAACAGTGGCTATACGGCGGATTTTGTGTCTTTGCAGTTGGTGGGGACCCCATTAAGAGAACACCCGTCGGAAACTACTTTGTCTTCTATTCCTACAATTCCCCCAGACAGGTCTTCGTTCGGGATATTTTAAATGCATATCGAGTCGATAAGCGCTGGGTGTTGGCCAGGTAATGCGTGCACATGCCGATGACTTCAGCGGGAAGACATACAGGGTGCTTACATTTGTTTTTACTTCTGAGAATTTGCAACAATATCACGACGAATGTGCCTCCAGGCTCTAGAGACCACCTGTCGAAGATTCCAGGAATGTGTTGACAATGATGGCGAACAAGTGGTGATTCTTTGACTTTTGAAGCTATTATCATACATTTGTTATATTATATTCTTGGTTCTTTCGGTAAAGTCACGTAGAAGGGAAATAATAAAATAATATAAATGCTTGTGTTGCAGTCGAAATGTCGTGAGAATGTTTATTGTTTTATATTGATATTATGTTATTATTTTATTATTTCCCTTCTACGTGACTTTACTGAAAGAACCAAGAATATGAATCCCTACAGTCACGACAGCTTTAAATCAAATTTTGTTATATCGTTACAGTGTCTTATCCGTTCTTTTGCCATTAAAAACAATAGTCCCATATAAGTGTTAATATTTTTTGGAAGCACCCTGAATTCGCGGATATTACACTTCCACACAGCTCACATGAACCTCTAGGCCAGAGAACACAGAGGTTACTGGACAAAGAAAATACAATTAAACTCTCACGGCCTCTCTGTAGCAATTCTCTGCGGTGTTTTCTATTCTCAAACACGCTCAAGCCAGGGTTGCCAGCTGTCCTGGTTTTTTTCCAGGATTATCTTCCCTTTGAGGACGCTGTCTGGGGGAACATCTGCGAAGATCCCCCTTGTTGTCCGCTTGCAAGGTAATGCACCACCGAGGACGGTGCATTTACAACGTTCAACCATTGCACCAGGTACCCTTGGCTTGCCACGATTAGGCAGTACAGCACAAATGTGGACTCAACCTGTTCCAACGATATGGGATCTGAGTGTTTCTACTTTGCAAGGTTTCGTCCACACGTGAACACTCATTAACTTAGATTGCTGAGAATATTTGGCCGCCTTAAATTTCCATGTGATAATCCACTTCGTAGAGCTATAATTTGTGTTCAAGTCACTTCTGAAAACAGCTAATAGCTCAGTGGGCCTTACCTGGTCAAACAATAAATTGTGATTTGCTTACACTCCTATCGTGTTTTTGTACTGTTTGTTGTTGTAACTTTCTGACCCGCCCCTACTGGACATCTGTGAGAAATATCTTTGCAGCCCATCAAATTCCTCCAGGATAAATACACATTCTGATCCAAAAATTCGTTGGCCGGTAATGTAGAGAACCGCAGAACTCGGGTAATTATCGGCACCGGCCCACTGACTGGCTCTCTTCCCGCTCGTCTGTGGTTCCTCGTCGAACCTCTGAGTCGTCCTCTCTCTACGAGAGCGAGCGAATCCTGCGCGGCCACACGCTACAAGTTTTAATTCTTTCCGGCAAATGATCGCTGTAGGAATCCGCTTCACGAGCAAGGCGCTTCTCTCCGACTCTCTGTCGACGTTAGCTGTTTTTCACAACAGTCTTGGACGTAGCCACAAATTACAATTAAAAGTGCTGCTGGTACGACCACTTATTCCTGCACTTGAGGGGCACTCGTTATCAACGGCACACACCACGGAGATGAGTCCAGCTGGCAGCGAGCCCACGGTGCGAACAGAGCTAATGATGACCAGCTGTACGCTATTTAAGACTGTTTGCTTTAAATTAACTCTAATTAATTCACTCCGAGGCCAATTTTATCTATTGTTTCTTTTTTTTTCTCACCAGAATACCCAAAGCTCTGTCGCCTCAACAGGAATGCGACGACGGCGCCATTCCGAGTGGAACTCTGCTCTTCATTTTCTCTTTGTCATGATGTCTCAGCCAGCAGTGCGACCCTCCGTGTGAGAGAACGCCCCGCGCAAGCGCATATCGTTGAGCTACTACCGAGATCTCCACCTTTTCAAGTGAGCTCTGGTTCACCCTGTAGAGAGCAGCATTAAAAAAACTATCAGTTATTTTATCAGTTCGTCATTCACTTTCACAAAACATAATTGAATTCATGAAAAATATAGAAATGTCACTTAGCACCAGCACTTGAATCACGAAACTGTTGCTATGCATACCACCTCATACCAGGCCAGGTTCTCAAACTGACAAAGAGTTAATTTGTGGCAGAATATTCTTGCTTGGGAAATGTGCCAATGCCTGCATTAGAAATGGGGAAACTTTCCAAGGTTCTGTTTGTGCCTTTTATTACAACAATAATGCTGATTCACCGACCGAATTAAGTTCTAAGCGCATATTTGCTTTTTCAAGTTATTACATATCACTGCATTCCAACTACAGCCAAACACAAATGCACCACACTCCCTTGCTGATCTCGTCAAGGAGCATACACCGTCCCGCAAACTCCGGTGGTCATCCTCACAGCGGACTTTAGCTGATAGCCATCGGACAAAGACGGTCGCTGCATTGCGCGATTTCAGATCCGTCTGGAAAGCTCTTCCACGGTGGCGAGATGATAACTACCTCCGCGGGTATACAGCAGGTCGTGGGTTTGATTCCGACCCTGACACCTGTATATTTGGAGTTTGTATATTCTTCCCATGGCCGCGTGGATATTCATCCGAATCCTCCATTTTTCCCTCCATATTTAAAAACATGCGTTTCGTTGAGCTGTCATTTGTGGCTAGGGCGCTTCTGAAAAAGAGCTAAATAGCTCAGTGGGACTTACCTGTTAAGTAAAACAAATAGTTTAGTTTTAAATAATTTCTTCCTTTTGATATTAGGAAGCAGCTGGTGCTATGTATTTTTAAATCCAAGTTGAAAACTAATTTCTTGAGAATGGCATTTTTGTGTTTAGTTTGTTATCCTTCCCAAACACCTCCGATTATCACGCTTGATTATGTACAGTGCGAAAGAAGCTCAACATACATACACTCACGTTCCTCCGTACATGTATTCACACAGCCCACTAACCCTATGCACAAATGCGCCAACAGAGGGCATGCACGTTGTAGGTCATTCCAGGCTTATCCCGGGTGATTAACTCAGAGGCATATCGTGAATGTCTGTTGAACTTCTTTACCAGCCAACGGTGCTTATCGGAGGTGCACACTGTGGTCATTGATTGAGAGAAGGGGCAGGCACTCGTAGGCAGGTGAGACGAGGAGAGGCTTTGGCCTGGACTGGAAAAGGGGCAGGGAAAGCGACAACACGGATGGCACGGGGAAGCAAGATCCAGACAGTGGGAGCAGCAGATGAGAGTGACCTCCACACCGTGAGCCTGTTACATTTGCATATGATGTGGAAACAAATAGGCAAATTAATGGGTATTCATATTTTTAAAGAGCTTCATAGCTCATCGGATTCTTCGATGATAAATATTCTGATTATAATAATAAGTAGATTCATCTTCATTCGACTGATGCAATGCATGTGTCTAGAGGGTAAGAACCGAGTGTGTGTGTGTGTGTCACGTATCTCGCGAGTAAGAACCTAGAGAAAAATAACCTCGTTTAATAAACGAATGGACAAACGTGTCGAATGTGTTCATTGTTACATGCCTGCGACACTCTCCTCGTGTGCTTAGGAATTCAGGATGACTCACAAAGGGTTGTCGTGACTTTGCCGGAGGCGCTCTTGACAGATCCTGAAGCAGTTGTTAAGGAATGAGTTTGCAGTTATTATGAAATCTCATTTCTTTAGAACTGATTTTTGTATTTAGTTAATTTACCTTCCCCGGGCGCCACGAGATTATCACGGTTGGCTACGTACGGTGCAAAAGAAGTTCAACTTACACACATCCTCTTAGCAATGTATCTATGGAAATTACCCCTGTTCCCCGCAAAGCTGTTCCCAGATAAACGCAGAAGGGAGAATGGACCAGCCCTCCCACTTGGCACGTGATGCCCCCTCTCTGTGGAAGGACCCGGGTAATGGGATGATGAATTTACCTCCACTAGTAAACATGGCAACGTTGGGTCAACGTTGGCGCGTAATGGGAACGGTTGGAAAAAACTTGGCAACTGAGAGGTTGCCGGTTCGATTCAACCTCCCGCAAATCTACAAACGGATCGCCCCTCTCCTCACGTTTGGTGGCTGGCTCCTTGACGGTTCCTTGACGAGGCTCCTCGTGTGTGGGGCAACAACGTCGGACATCGTGCGGAAACCCGCACGCGGTCCCGACCCAATAGCTCAGAGAGGACTGCGGACTCGCTGTTGCCACCAGAGGGTGCTAAGGTGGTGACGCTGAAAGTCACATCTTAATTGACACAGTCATCATGTTTCTTGCTTAACAAAGCTTCACAACTTGTGTTTGGCTGCCCAGTCGACACCGCCTAGATGTTAACGTGCACATGTTCACGCCCGTCGATCAATCCACTGCTGGATGAGGGCCCTGTCCGATGCTACGTGACCGTACTTCACTACGCTGGTCAGCGCCAGTTGGTGCAAAGGGGTGTGGCACAGATGCGACAGCATAGAAGAGCAGTCCAATGGTGAAGCGCACTCTGCTGACCAACCGTGTAGCGCAGCCTGGTACCTGCCCGTGGTAACTTGATTAAAGCCTACGTGTTAAAGTGACTAACTTGATTATGACTGCGAGTCTTTAGAGCCATGCCGATGCTACAACAGACGCTCTCTGCCTCATGGCTGAACGTTAAAGATCCCGTGGCCGCAATTCGTACGCCTACAAATAGGGCCGTCCATGGGGGGAGGGGGGTGGGTGCGGACCCTAGGGAAAATCGCACCGTGTGGGCCCATTGACGCCTTCAAACTTACACCGTGACGTCAAAGCGCGCCCCCCGCCCCCCAGAGCGCAGGGCCCGGGGCCGTCGCCCCGATTTACCGTTACCCCATGGACACGGCTCTGCCCACATCAACCAGATTTTACCAAATTTGAAGATCTCTCTGCAAATTACTCGACTGGGATTACACGGCGGCAAACATCAACCCACCCCAGGTTGGCAGGCTAATGTCCCAGGTCCCATCTTGGACAGTAGACTGCTGTATTCAATATGTATGTTGAACTTTTTTTGCGCCGTACTTAGCCAACCGTGCTAGTTAGAAGTGTGCGAGATGGACAAGGCACACACACACAAGTTGCAATTCTGTGAGCATGAATTGTCATGTATGTTGTGTAACTGGGTTCAACCCTGCCTTTCCTCCTGACCCGTGATCAATTATGAATGCATTGGCTAAGAACATCCGAGGTTCCACTTGCTTCAACGTGTAGACCAGCACACAAGCTGCGTTATCTGCTTGAACAGTGTTTGTAGAGTTTGTCAGCAAACTGATCAATCTAGCCAGACTGTTTGCCTGCTCAAACGTGCAGTAGAGGAATAGTTATTATCATGTTGGCCATGATTCAGAGGTTGGAATTCCACCTTGTTTCTGTTATTGTTTTACCATACTTCACCAAACTGGTCGCTGCAGCTTGGTGAAGGGGCAGAGCCAGAACCAACCGGTTCAGATTGCACTCAACCACCGATGCTGGCCCGGTTCATAGCGCAGCGCACTTAGTCCACCCCCGGCCCCCGAGGAGATTAAGAAGCACTTGTTCAATGGGTGACAATATTTGGTGCGCATCGGTTACAATTGTTTGGGGAGTGGCACGTGGGGAGACAGCGGAAGGGTCGAGGCTCACGACCTCAGTGGCTTGCAGAGCAGTTGCCCTTTCATCTTCTTGGTTCTTTCGGTAAAGTAACGTAGAAGGGAAATAATAAAATAATAATAAAAAAGGTTTATGTTATTATTTTATTATTATTATTTCCCTTCTACGTGACGCAGAAGGGAAATAAAAAAAGAATAAAAATAGGTCTATTTTTATTATTTTATTATTTCCCTTCTACGTGACGTAGAAGGGAAATAATAAAATTAAAATAAAAGTTTTTTATTTTATTTTATTATTTCCCTTCTACGTGACTTTACCGAAAGAACCAAGAAGATGAATCCCTGCAGTCACGAAAGCTTTAAATCGAAACAGTTGCCCCTTGTTCCGGGTCCACCAGCGAGAGATGCTGGGCAGCGATCATCATCAACGTATGAGGCTAGGGAGAGGGGGCAGGGAGGGGGATTCTTCCTTAATTAAAATCCCCCAGTGATGCCATTTGGTGCCAAAACCATTACCTGGCAGATGCGGGAGAGAGGGTAACTTATAAGATTGGCTGGGCATTCCGTATTAATGTCATCGTGGTGAAAGTGGCGCGCTAAGCAGTATAAAGCTGCGCTTACGACAACTAAATTGTGTGTGGCGTCTAAATGGATTATGGTTCGTGATTACATTCAGAATCTGGTTCGCTGAGTTGCTTGTTTGCGAAATTAATTGTTTAAGACATTCGTGAGGCGACGGTCATTTGCAGATCGGCTTATCCAAAATAGCATTCGAGTTCCATAAAGCCCGTTTACAATTCAAATGTTTTTATTTATTTTGTCCAAATAATTGTACATTTCTTGAATTTAACAAAAGTTGCTCGGGAAATAAATCGGATGGATGAAGAAAGTGGTCTGTACAGTACACTGTGCCCGTCCAAAAAAATAACTTAATTGTAAAATAGGATTTAAATGTACTCTATATGATGACGGGCATTTTGTATGGAATTAATATAATTTATGTGCAATTTTCAAACGTGAGATTTTGGCATAAAACCAGAAAACGATTACCACCTCTCCCAGCGTAATGCAATGTCCAGTTGGCAGCAGAATTGGCATGTACCTGAATGTAATTATTGACAGCACTAATTTGCCCATTAGTAAGCATGCTATGGTAACAATTACAAATTATACACATTTATAAATAACGCGATCTAAACCCAAAAACGTTGATTATGTACAAATTATATATTGTGATAAAAAATAAAGTACATCATCACAACTTTCAAAGCGTGCTTAACTTTTCAAGGACCGATGACATTTCCGGGTCGTACCGCGTGTCGTTCGGCACGACGTCCGACGTTTTACGCGTCGTGTTGGGAGCTTGTCCGGCGATTGAACTGAAGTTGAGCTGAACTGAATGTCCTCGCGAAGTTTCCGGACATGCGGACAGAAACGTCGGACATGTGAGAGCCGCACGGAACCACAGTGGCCGTCCTTGCACAGCGGCGGTTGCTGTGCTCGTGGTACCTCCCCTGCCACTATCAAAATACAAGAGTAGGTTTTACCATTTCTGTTAAGATGTTAAAACACCACACTGAAACCTGTTGCAAGGAATCTTGTCTGCATTAACCACATATACTTGTGGCGAACATCCAAACAAAAAACACAAACTCTGGTAGTATATGATGCATTGGCTTTTAAACTGATTTGTCCACGCCAGAGACAGCTTTCTTTAGAGCCTAGTCTCACTAACAGTGTTAGACCAGAGGACGCCAAAAGGCGAACAGCACAAAGACAATGCCACAATCAGGGCATTGAGAGCTCGGAGCGAGCAGCTACACCATGGGACCTCCCTTGCCAGCATCAATGCAGACATGACTCCTTGCAAAAGGTTTCATTTTGGTGTTTTCACATCTTGACACAACTGTTTTATTGCAGAGAGGCTAAAAGCTATTCTTGCAGTTGCTATTCGGTTCACCGTGCCGCTAGAGACCCATGCGCTGTTGAGTCACGACGCCACTCGCCGCTTGAAGGCAACACTCATTGGCAGTGAGCAGCAGGGGGCATGCGGAGAGTCTCCCAAAGCATTCTTGGGATGCGGGGAAGCTGTGCGCGCTATCCTGATCAGGAATGCAGCGGAGAGAGCAGTCGAGGAGGGAGAGAGGGAGGAGACAGACAGAACGTGCAAGGAGAGAGAGAGAGAGTGGTGGGGGAGAGATGAACAGCGGGGGGAGGGGAGGTGGACAGAGTGAGAGACGCGACTGAGCATCAGTCTTCGCGCGCAGTGGGGCCCATGCACCAGACCCTCTAAAAATAACACAACCCGCGACTCGTGCGTGTTGTCGTGCCGGGACTCAATAGGCGGCTATCTAAATTCTGCAAATGATGCCGTAATTAGAGATTTGCACCCCCCCCCCCCCCCCGCGGAGCAAGACTTGACCAAGCCCCGCTAGCCGCCCCCCCCCACATCGCCCTCCTCCCCACACATCCCCAGCGAGTGTGTCAGCAGCGCATGTTCACGGGCCGCTGGGGAAACGAGGAGGAGTTGGTGCGGTGGTCGTGGGAGAAGAAGGAGGAGGAGGAGGCAGGAAGGAGCAGCAGGAGGAGGAGGAGGATGCCGCATTGACATGCACGCTGGATATGGGTAGCGCGTCGGGCGCTCAGTCTCCTTCCGTGAGAAGCTGACTCGACGTTCTGCAACAGCCCCGAGGCCAACAGCAGCAGCAGCAGCCCCTGCCGCGTACGGTAAGGTGAGGCGTTCCGACGTGCGGGGGCTCCGTGGGCTCCTTGGATTTTGTTTAATTATTGAGGGCGTCCTGTGGAGGTGCGCTCGACTGCGGCGCGAGATTCCTCGTGTTGAGTGAGCGGTCAGCTGGGAGCTGCGGCGCGAGGGGAGCGTTGATTCGTGCCTTTCAATCACGGCGTCTTCGTTCACGATGCCCTTCGTTTAGCCACGTGCAGCCCATCGAGCTCTTTTGCTTTTGAGCTGCTTTTGGAGAATCACGCGAGATCTGGCGGCACTTATCACGGACGATTGTCGGTTGTTGGTCTTTTTAAACGATGCAGTTGCGTGTGTGTATGTTTAGTTTTTTTTTATGTCTACTTGGAATTTCATCACGTCTCGATCGGCTATCGAAGCAATACGACAAACTGACAGCAGTCTAATTGCCCGTGCCATGCTAACGATATTCATAGTTTGCATAAATGCAAGTTAAGATTTGATTTAATACATGTACACTATAATAACAGTATAAGCCGAGTTCAGGAAAGTCTCACAGAGGCACCTTTTTAAACCATAAACAGGACGAGTGCTTAAACGTTGCGTGCATAAATATCTTCACTGGCCCTCTCTGGCCAAGCGTGGTGAAGTATGGTCAAACAATCGCCGCCTCTTGCGGACCGCATTGCGAGAGCCTGAGTGTTGGCGACATCATGACTCGGTGTGACGAGACCTGCATCCAGCAGTGGATTAACCACGGTCTGTGAATTCATACTTCAATTGTATTGCATGACAACATTTGAATCTGTCACAGTGCATCTTGTGCTATAGATACATCGATGGTTATGATGATGATGATGCTGTTGCCGGTGATGATGATGATGATGATTCAACCGTCATACACAAGAGCATCGTGGTTCATGGTCGGCGTGTGCACGATCGGCTCACATCACAAACTGTGACAAAGCGTCGTTGACTCTAGAGGTGCAGGAACTCCCAGAGTGGTCAAATGTCGTGGCGTGCCTCTTGGCGCGCCTCCTCGGCTAAGACGCACGGCGCAAGCCCTTCTCGCCACGCTGCAGTTGACGCGTGAGCACGACACGGAGACCTCGCGGCTCACTCGCGAAGTGGGCAAGCACGGCTCCATTCACTCTTCATTTCACCATTCACATAACCCTTCAATTAATATTCACCATTCGAATTCGCTATTGAATTCACAAATTGTGTTCACTGTTCGAATTCGCTGTTCACTTCGATGTTCGATTCACTGTTCTATTCACTATTCAATTCACCATTCAATCCACCATTCACTTCACTCTTCAATTTGCTATTCACTACACGACTCAATTCACTATTCACTTCGCTACTCAATCCAGTGTTCAATTCGCAATGCAATTCACTATTCACTTCACTACTCAGTTCACTATTCAATTCACTATTCAATCCACTATTCACTTCACGATTCGATTCACGATTCACTTCGCTACTCAATTCAGTGTTCAATTCGCAATGCAATTCACTATTCACTTCACTACTCAGTTCACTATTCAATTAACTATTCAATCCACTATTCACTTCACGATTTGATGCACGATTCACTTCGCTACTCAATTCAGTGTTCAATTCACTATGCAATTCACTAGTCACTTCACTACTCAGTTCACTATTCAATTAACTATTCAATCCACTATTCACTTCACGATTTGATGCACGATTCACTTCGCTACTCAATTCAGTGTTCAATTCACTATGCAATTCACTATTCACTTCACTACTCAGTTCACTATTCAATTAACTATTCAATCCACTATTCACTTCACGATTTGATGCACGATTCACTTCGCTACTCAATTCAGTGTTCAATTCACTATGCAATTCACTATTCACGTCACTACTCAGTTCACTATTCAATTAACTATTCAAACCACTATTCACTTCACGATTCGATTCACGATTCACTTCGCTACTCAATTCAGTGTTCAATTCACTATGCAATTCACTATTCACTTCACTACTCAGTTCACTATTCATTAGACTATTCAATTCACTATTCGCGCAATCCCGCGCCGAGCCATGCTCGATGATCAACTGCCTTCGCCGCTCGTTCACTCCGATGAACTGAACGTGCATCAAAGCAACTCGCGATAGCATCCAACGGATTTACCAGACTCGACGCGCACCTATAATATGTTGCCACTTGCTCTTCAAAATGCCACGTGAAAGAAACACAAACGAACGATTGCTTTTGCAAACTGAGTGTACATTCTGTCGATGGGTAATTTCTACCGCAGTGGCGCCTTGCACACCAGCTGCTGTACGAGAGATTCGTGCTAACCCTCGTTCCACTGCAGAAATGTCTACCTGGTGACACGTTTAGTTTACAAGTTACAGTTTTGTTGTATCTTATTTAACAGCTGGACTCTTTTCATTTTTTTTTATTTGGGTTCAGTATGTTGGATCTTTTTGAAACTCAAGACTTGTAGGCTTTGTGGGAAGTCACCTAATACAGAAAAAAATTGACTCACGTGTAGGTGTGTGGACCCCCCCCCCACCCATCCCTTCCCCCGAACATGTATAAATGGTACAGTCTGTGTCTAGACCTTGTGATTAATGACACCTTTGCCAGCACTTCCTCGAGGAAGGAACAAACCATTTAGCCGCAGGGTTTTCAAACGACACATTTCCATGTAATTACAAGGCTGTGTGCATGCGTGTGTGCATGCGAGATTTTTGTCCACTTAATGCCTGTGCAATATTTAGACTTTTTAATTATCTATCCTTCCCTCCACGTTACACACGCTTAATGTATTTGGCACACACATTGTGGTATACTGTACATCGTTTTTTTCATTATATCGCATAATGCAGGCACACTTCTTATTGCGCTCAGGATGCGTTCTTGGTCAACGCAGCGCTATGCGAAAGAGTGCTATCGGAGGTAAGTATAACACGGTTCCAATGGAGATGCGTCACCGTAACTGCTATAGGAGGTCACTATAACATGGTTCCAATGGAGATGCATTACCGACAGCGCAATTTTTGTCCCTACATACTGGGATGCTGCAATAGTGTGATGGCCAGCACACCGGACTTGCAATGTAGAGGTTTCCAGTTCAATTCAATCTCCCGGCACGCCAATTAAAACAAATGGGCAAGTTGTCCACAGTATATCGACCGGTGGGATAAAGTTTGGTTACTAGAGCCTCTCCCAAGCTTGCATTAACAATTATGTATTTCTAAAAAATGCAGAGTGTGGATTACAGTGGTTTGCAGCGCGTATAAACTCTTCTGTAGTTACAAAACTAATTGACGGCACAATACATAGAGACGTCAAATCTCCCGAGACGTCTGGTCGGCGTGGAGGAGTACGCCAAAGAACACACCCTACATAATGTTCTCTCTGTCGCTCCGAATAGTGCAGGGACATCCTGAAAAGCCGTGGCGTGGAAAAACAAAATAGCGGCGCTGCACCTGAACCTATTTACATAGCATCGCACTCATTGATGCAGAAGCAGTCAGCCGTGCTCACCGGGACATCTTGACGGAACCCTGCCGCTTGTCGGGCTGCCGGTGCCTGTGCCACGTGTCATCATCCTGAGATGCGCTTCGTGACAGACACGCGGCTAGAGGCCAGTGCTGTTGCCACGCAAGGGCTGATCCTTTGCGACACGGCTTTGGTGGACTGCGGCGGGGAGGCAGAAGGGCTGTATTGATGTAATGATTGCGCCCATTGAACGTTCATTATTTTGTCAAACAGAAGACGGCACGCTCGGGCAGGGATTATTGAGCCCACTGCTCAGCCAACCGCCAGAAGCCACTCTCTGTGGGACCTGCAGCAGCGGATCTTCCTGACCAGTCCCCCCAAGAGACCAGATTTCCACGTGTGATCATTAGCGAATACTTGGAATGCTCATGGGCCAGTTGGGTGTCTGTCAAAGCATTGTCCCGCATCTCTCTGAATCTGCCCCGGCGTAGTGGTTAGCACGCTGGCGTTGCGATCCAGGGTTGCAATCCGGTTCGATTCGCCTCCTGGCACCGCAACTGAAACAACGGAGCAGGTGTCCTTGAATCCCTCCACCTCTGTCCACACGCCAGGACTGATGAGCGCACCACAGTGAGTCGATCGGCGGCTCGAGGCCTGGTGAGGTTAAGTGGGGGTACTCCGGCCTCATTCAAATAGAATTTGGATATTTATAACATAAGTCGCGGGCCATTTAAAATTATCAACTTAAAAATTAGCCTGTTATATTTGTTCAAACATTTAATTAACTCACCCCTAATGCGATGGCTGGAACTGCTTCTCTTTGGTGAGGCGTGTAATGTTAGCTGGTATTGATGATGTTGCTACTCGCAACTGCTTTTCCAGGTTTGCTCCTAGATTTATTGAATTTAGAATACCGCCTGCGGTTGCCTTGACAGGGCCAGACCAAATGATTTCGCGGGGCCTTATATGGCCCGCGGGCCGGACGTTCGGTGGATGTGACGAGCCAGCCGTAGGCTGGGTTTGCTTGAGGTAGCACGTATGTACCGTCCGTTGGACTTCTTTCGCACCGTACGTAGCCAACCGTGCTAATCGGAGGTTCCGGGGAAGGTCGACAAACACGAAACGCAAAAAGAAGCGGCTGTGAGCTGCCTCCTCGAGGAATTCCCTGGCTCTCCCCCGGCAGCGTGGCATTCCAGGCCTGTCTGTCTTATCAATTCACCACGTAAATTGGGCCATTGGGTAGCCTGGTTATTAGCGCAGATCTCCACTTGACCGATCTGAGTCGACGTTTTAATCCCTGGTAATTTCTGCAGGGAATTAGCAACGAGTGCTGCCGCTCTTCCACAAAGGCCAGGGCGGCCGTTACAGACATCCCAAGCGCATTCACAAGCAGTCCACGGCTACGTGCCATGCCAAGTTTCCAAATGAACACTGCCAATAAATAACAATTGTCGATATGTTACTACGGTTGCTTCGGTCTTTGCTTGAAGCGAGATAATTAATTATATTGAGCTGTCAGCTGCTTAAATGAAGGGCTTTGATTTAATGATTGACCGATTGATGATTTTGAATCAGGTGAATTCGTCTAAGCACGACCCGTGGCGAGACCACGGATTGCAATGACGATTCACTCTGCTCGAGATCCACAGCTGCCATGGAGATTTGCAACCGTCACACGTTGAATCTGGATCGTGATGAACTTTTCAGCGTAATTTAGCGACGAAAATATCCGTCAAAGAAGCGTGTTTAAATTTAGTCGACGGTGACTGCGAGTGGACGGAAATAATTTAGCGTGACGGTGTCAACGACCGCTGCCCACCAGAGACCATCACCACCATCATAACCACCATCATCATCACCACCGCCATCATCATCACCACCATCATAACCAGCATCATCACGACCACCATCACCACCATCATAACCATCATCGTCATCATCACCATCACCACCATCATCATAACCACCACCATCATCACCACCACCCTCATCATCACCATCACCACCATCGTCATAACCACCATCATCATCATCACCACCACCCTCATCATCACCACCACCACCCTCATCACCACCACCATCACCACCATCATCAGGACCACCACCTTCATCATCACCACCACCTCCACCACCCTTATCACCACCGCCATAATCACCATCATCACGACCTCCATCACCATGATCACCCTCATCACGACCACCACCACCCTCATCACCACCATAATCACCATCATCACGACCACCACCCTCAACACTACCACCACCATCATCACCCTCATCACGAACACCACCACCCTCATCACCACCACCATCATCACCCTCATCACGACCACCACCACCATCGTCACCACCATAATCACCATCATCACTACCACCACCACCACCCTCATCACTACCACCACCACCATCATCACGCTCATCACGACCGCCACCACCATCGTCACCGGCCAGAGGCCAAAGCGCGAGCGACCGTGCCGAGACGGAGTGAGCCCGAGTCTGAGTGAAGACGCCGAGATCGTCTCGTCGCGTCACCAGTGACCGCCGTGCACCGCGGAAGGCCGCCCGTGCTAAATTGACGTGGATGTGCCACACAATGGTGTGGTGGTTGTTGTTGTTGTTGTTTTCATCTGGGCCGCTGCGCCTTCCCTGTGCCGCTGACCGCGCCGCGTCCCCAGCGCTGCCCGGCTATGCGCCGTCACAGCAGCCCCCCCCCCCCCCCGTTCGCGAGCGCGCAATCAAAACCATCGCCCGATCAATGCCTCTTTGTTCTGCCAGGTGAGGCATACACGGAGCGGCTTAATTATATGGGGGTTCGTTGGTTACTTTGCGCAATGAATCCGAGGGTAATCCTGCGATTGGACTGTAATTCTGCCGCGCGCGCACGCACACGCAAAGAGACACAAAGACAAAGATTATCCAGTATAAATTTAACGACTGTTGGGGCAAGTGCTATTAGCAAGCGCCTATGAAGGCCGGAACCGCACACGAGGGGGTAGGTGACCAGCACCACGCCCGGCCGCCTTTGTCTCCCCAGTGGCGATGTTTTACACACCGCACCAGGTACTCATTTGAAGAAGAGTCGATCTAAGGGAGGCCCATGACCAGTTCAGATAGTGGCCACGCGTGCTGGCCGTGAGCTGGAGTCGAACTCGGGTCGCCGGGTTCGTGGCTTAGCGTAGCGCTAACCACTGCACCACCGCTCCCACCCGCGCACAAACAGCGGAGCGGGCGGGACGCTGGGTTTGTGTAGCAATGTCCAGCTCACAGCAGATGGTGTGCCTCCTGCAAGAAGAGAAAAAGAGAATGGCTGAGCAGCTGTAGGCATTGATCCATCAACTTCATGCACCCCCTTGTTCTACTACCTTGGCCTTTTGACCCCTTTTGAGCCATTGGGGCATGGCCGTTCCCTTCCCTGGCATCTCCTCGCCGTGCTTTCTCTCCTCTCTCTCTCTCAACTTTCTATCCGCCCGTCGCTGCCGCTTTCGACTGAGGCAGCTTCCGTTCTGTTCCAGTGGTTGATGTCTCACTCGGATTCCGCTCTTCCCCCTTCTCTGCGCACCTCCCGGTGTCCCCCCCATCACCGTCCATCACAGCCAGCCACCGTTCGTCCATGCCGCGCGTCTGACGCGCCACACGTTGGCTCAGGGGGAGCCGGAGAGGACGTTGCTTAGGGGCAGCAAAGAAGAAAATGGTCCTGAGCCCATGGTAGAAATTCCACATTCTCATGTCGATGGCCAAATCTCCACGGTTATATTTTATTATTTATTCAGCCAAGTGGGAACGAAAAAGACCAGGATCGTCTCACCTGCAAGAGTGACCTGCGGCATTAGTCTGTATGCGTGTATGTTTTTGCACCGTGCAAATTTCAGTACAGGTTGTCACGGTTATGACTGCAGCACCGCTGAGGACCTCGGCTGCAAGCCACGTGGGCGATGCCACGTGGGGTTCCCTGCCCTGGCGTGCAGCCCACGACTAGGGTCAGGCCAGAGATGTGTGCCGTGGCTCCAGTTCGGATCGGTAGCGAACATCCACTCCTGGTTTTGTGATTGCACGCGACACGAGCTGGAGATGAGTTAATTAGAGAATGTGTGTCCGTATGTTCAACTTGTTTCATACCGTACGTAGCCAACCGTGCTAATCGGAGGTGCGATAGAAGGACAACAAACTAAACACAAAAAGCAGTTGCAAATAAATTAGTCTTCAAGTTGGATGATTTAAAATTGCATAGCCTCAGTGGCTTCCTAATATGGGAAGAAAAAGGCATTCCAGACAGCCACAGAAGTGCATTTAAAAGCGTGCGATGCGGTGACCAGTTTTGTTCGATGGAGATTGATTGCTATGTACGATTCCAACTAAGTCATGTGGCACATTTTGAGGAACCCCAATGTTTATGTTGCTTGCTGTGGTACATATTTTCCTACAAACGAATCGCCATAAATATGCCCGATCTCGGAGAATTTTAGGAGCTGAAAAAAATTGAAACCTGGTTTAGAACTTGGATGGGTGACCCAACAGATGTCGTTGTTGAGTATGCATGGGGTTTCTCAAGATATTCTAATGTACCCCACATGAAGCCAAACACTATTGGAATGCAGTTAGCCAAACATCCCAATGCAGCACCCTCCTGACAAAGAGCCTTGAGACTCTCTGGGGCTGTCCTCTTCATACAATCGGCATCATGAGTCGCACTGACCCTCAACCACAGCCTCACATATTTTAGTTTTGTTGAGGAAAGTAATTTCCGACTCTAATGAGTATTGAGGCGGTGCTCATCTCCTGTTTATAGCCCTGAGACAGTGGTGGAAATTCCACATTCCTATGGCAGGGGGCGAGTCTATCCATAGGACAGCTATTGTTGACTTTCCCACAAAGTGGTTCTCGTTTTGTTGACCGCACATGAATGATGGGCTGAGCTAATCCCCAACAAGCATTGCACTCGCAATCATACCCTTAACTCAGTACTTGCAGGCATTGGCTAACATACAGTGAGTAGCGGTAGCCACGTGACGGCTGTGATTAGCCATATCGTCTGGGTGTACTAAAATTAAAGACATAAAAAATGTATATTCCCTAAATTAGGCAATTAGGACAACTATCCACCGGAGCTCGTGAAAATTCTGCTGACACCAGCATGGCATGGCGTGCCGAGTAAACTAGTGGGAAGGTCGCCCCGTATTCCTGATGTTGTTCTTGGGGAAACGCTGACTGCAGCGCTCGAGTTAATGTTGCCATCACGAGAGCTCTGGCCCGCGTTTATGAGGCCAGCCAACGCGAATTGCCACGAGTGTCTATCATACACTACGTTTTTTCGGTAAAGTCACGTAGGTAAAAAATGAAATAAAAATTAATAAAAATAAAATAATAAAAGTCACGACATTTCGGAGGCAACACAAGTCCCACCTGATGACGGAGACTTGTGTTGCCTCCGAAACGTCGTGACTTTTATTATTTTATTTTTATGAAATTTTATTTCATTTTTTACCTACGTGACATTACCAAAAAAACTAATAGTATGAATCCTTACAGTCACGAAAGCTTCAAATCTAGAATGAGTGTCTATCAGCCAGGATACGCGTTGGTTTTTTGTTTGTTATCTGTCCAGTATCCTCCACCGCAGTGCTTGGCGGATTGTGCACGCATTTTCTGTAGCCGTCGCTGATCGGAACGGGCTCCAGGGTTTTGTTTTCATGCAGAGCCCTCCGTGTCGTCGCTGCTTATGCGAGAAGGAGCCCGACATGCTTCTGTTGTTTCTTGCTGTCGCTGGCTGGCGTTCCGCATTGGAGACGAGTAATGGTAGATCCCCGAGGTTTGTGCTTGTGCGGAACACACAACATGGAAGTCGTTCAACAACAGAAATGTTTGGCAGCAACTGCATCACTCGTCGGGTGTGAAAATTGTCCAGGGTCGATCGGTTTTCGTTGATGGCCAGGTTTGATGTGTGGTATGTCAGGACTAACGTCACCCTGTCCGCTGTCTTGCGCTTGATTGGTTGCATCGTTCCTTCAAGATAGACATCAAGGTGATGGACGGAAATAAACACATTTTATTTACGTGGAGAGTCAGACTTGCCGTCTGTGTATGAGAGCTCGGGGTAAGCATTTACACCATTGGAACCTCCTTTGCCAGTAGAAACATATGATAATTTGTGCATTGTCTTTGAGTTGTGCGCCTTTTGGCGTCATCTGGTCCAACACCATGTGAGACTAGGCTCTAAGAAAAGCTGTCTCGGGTGTGGACCAATCAATTTCAAGGACAGTGCTACGTTATCAAAGTTGTGTTTTTTGTTTGCATTCCGACCGCAGGTATTGTGGTCAATGCAAACATGACTCCTTGTAAAAAAGGTATCAGTTTTTTTGCCAGATAAAAGGGTAAAAAAACAATTATCATATTTTGCTACTGGCAAAGTAGGTTCCAATGGTATATATTAATTACCCATGAGCCAGTAGCATAATACCAATGCGGTGAGCAGAAGAATAACAACGTGTTTCATCATCGCCTGCTACCTGTCGTGAAACACGGCTCATCGACGCAAAGAATGGAACGAAAAC
This sequence comes from Lethenteron reissneri, assembly GCF_015708825.2. Lineage (NCBI taxonomy): Eukaryota > Metazoa > Chordata > Hyperoartia > Petromyzontiformes > Petromyzontidae > Lethenteron > Lethenteron reissneri. The sequence goes on from NC_083835.1 coordinate 1,229,430, forward strand.
TGTAAATTCCACAAGGGAGCGTGGGGGGAGATTTGCGTGCTCATAGATAACACCCAGAGGCAGGATGGTGATCAGCACGTCGAGTAGAGAACATAGGCAGGCTAAAGGCATCGTCGGCACTGTTAATACCGTGGGCTTGGGCAAGACAAGGGACGGCTTGAATAGACAATAACCGATGGTTAATGCTGATGATGATAATAATGATAACGCAGTGGCGGCCAAGGAAATGGAACGCATCTGAGAATACGTCCACCGAGAGGTGGAGCGATGAAATCAGTTTGCGTGCAGGCACCAGGGGAATCATTACATGAGGGGTCGGGAGAGACGTCAATAGCTTGGAGACCCCTTCGTCCAGCAGCAGTGGGTTGACTGGCCATGACTGACGATGATGACGATGACGACGAAAATGAACCATGATATGTACGTGTGTATGTTGAACTTCTTTTGCACCGTACGTAGCCAACCGCGCTAACCGGAGGTGCGGGCTATGCACGGCGAGTTCGTCAGTGCAGCGGTCCCGTCAGCGAATGTTTCACCAGGCCCACTCCCGTGTCTCATTGTAAAGCCAAATATTTCACACGCAGACTCATCGCGAGTCTATATAGAGAGAGACACAGAGGGAGAGAGAGGGAGAGAATGGGGGGGGGGGGGCGGCTTTGGTGGTCTTCAGGATTTGTGACAGCAACAGCAGCAGCAGCCGGCAACAGCAGCAGCAGCCAGCAACAGCAGCAGCAGCAGCAGCCGTAGCAGCAGCAGCCGGCAACAGCAGCAGCAGCAGCCGCAACAGCAGCAGCAGCCAGCAGCAGCAGCAGCATCTGGCAACAGCAACCTGGGAGGTTCCCGAGGCGCTCCGCCTCTTGCCCTGCTGCTGTGCCCCACATTCACATGCACGGAGTCTTGATGCGTGTATTCATCGTGGTTACTTATGCATCTCCGAGATTATAAATGTATGAATGTGTCCCACGTGTTTCTATGAATGTGTCCCACTTGTTTCTATGAATGTGTCCCACGTGTTTCTATGAATCTGTCCCACGTGTTTCTATGAATGTGTCCCACGTGTTTCTATGAATGTGTCTCGCATGTTTCTATTATTGTATCCCACGTGTTTCTATGAAAGTGTCCCACGTGTTCCTATGAATGTGTCCCACCTGTTTATATCAGGCCAGCCTCCTCGTGTCGATGCAGGCTGTCACGGCGCACGGTGTAGAATGATGCTGTGATAGTTTATTTCACGTTTTATGGGTTGGATTGCAAATTGGGTTAAAAAATAAAAATGCTAATAATCTGGCGAGGTCGCTTCTAAAAAAAAGATCAAAAAATGGGCCCGACTTGGTAAAATAACAAAAACTGTTAATAGTGAATGAGAGTAAGTGTACATGGCTTCAGGGTGGGAGAGAATTCCAGACAGTGGGCACAGCATAGCAATGGAGGTGCTCCCTGGACTGTTAAATTAATGAATCATCACAGTTCCTTAATATTTATACAGTGAGTATGCGTACGGCCGGAGTTACCACATATTCACAATGTCCGACTACAACGTCGAGTAAACACCGAGATTAACGAAATCACAGCGGATAGGGGTCAGAGGTCAAACGCGAGGGACAAAGCCATGACCTGCGTTGATTGTGTTGTGCCACGAGTACATTGATTTTGTGGTCTATTTTTTGGGGTTTCGTGCAAAACCAAACATGCGCCGCTCACTCTCTTTCCCATTGCACTTTTATTATTGTTTGCCGGTGACATTTAAACAAAGTGAATTCCATCTGTCGCACAGGATGGCAGGGTTCGCCGTGCTGGTTTGTGATGAAAATAGCATTCTCCGCCCGAGTGCAATGGGTAAAATACCAACACAGATGGACAAGGGCAAGGCAGTGTGGCCTCTAGCTTCCAGAATCAATTCACACGCATTTCTGATGGACAGAGCCGCCAAAGATGTTTATATGAAAGAGCAAACGGCACAGGTGTTTGTGGTTGTGCTGCCTGTCTAGCTCTCTGCAACGTGTTTTCGGGTTGTACCGCGTTGATGTTCGGTGAAGTGTCCGACGTTTCGTTCCACGTGCTGAGAGCTTATTCGGGAACTGATTTGAGCAGCTCACTCTATGTGGCAGGGGTTGCCGGCGGCTGCTGCTGCTTCTGCTGCTGCTCTATTCGGTTCCTTGTGCGAAACGTCGGACATCGTGCCAACAACACGGTGCGGCACACCGCCTTGGACAGCAACGACAGCCAACTTCCTTAATGGGAGAGGAATGAACGATTATCATTATTTACGGGTAGCAATGGTCCCACAGGTTTAGAGAGCTGCGATATTACCGGAATTTGATAGCCTCCTGCCCTTGAGCTAAAAGGGACACATCTTTCACGGCCACTTGACAGCCGCCCCTTTCACAGCAGCTGCTGGCTGGAATTATGAAATTTGGGAATTGGATCGTCAGCGTATGAGAAACGTGGCGATCAGCGGCGCTCGATACTAAGTGAGTGTGCATCAAGACCATGGATTGATTCGCACAGACACCTGGGCCATTCTCTCCGGGAATTATCGAAGTGCATCGTCTGATGTAATTTGGATTTTACAGACCCTGGTACACCGTATGCAGTGGCAGAGGGTAACGTGTGCCGCCAATACCATATCTCCAATTTAAAAGCCAACAATTTGCGAAGAAATATTGATAAGGTCGTATTTGTCCTGACAGTGCAGGCACCGTTACTTATCTCGGTTGCAAAAACAAAATGGACGAGTCTCAATGTGACCTGATGTCGTTAAGCGAATGTGGAAAAATAAAAATAATACAATACACTATATGAGCAATATATATTACGTATCGAATTCTAAGAGTGTACCCTATTACAGATGACATAGCGTGGGGGAAAATTGCAGTGGCTGGCAATTTCTCTCCTTCATGATACAAATATAAATATATATGGAACGTATTGTACGATATATCTTTAACGTAATCAACAAATGCATTATCTCAGTTGCCCGTGCCTGGAGTTATGGCACGAGGTGACGAAGCATACATTCTGCTAATTCCCCTACAGACGGACAGAGAGCGCAACAACGGTGATCCCCTGTGCGGAGCCTTTTAACACAATCATGAGAATTTGCTCCTCAGTGTGGCAGTGAAAGTGGGGTCAGCGTGTTTTCATGGATTTGGTGACACGGTGACGGTAACAAACACACCCACACAAACATTCATAATGGTAACACATACACACACACATGTTCATAATGGTAACATACACACACACACACACAAACGTTCATGATGGGTTTTGTTTTGTATCAGGAATTGATGGCTGGGGCTGCCACTGGCTGACAATTGGTAACATCCCCACCCATCGCCCCCCCCCCTCCGAATTGTGACGTGGCCCACACGTTACGGGGATGACGTATCACACAACTGTGAGCGCTGTGCATCATCACTCGACAGAGCGTCCGCAGCTTCAACTCCCGGTTTGCTGAGACGTGAGCCGCCGTCTTCATGACTCCGCGAAACGTCCTTCGCTTTTTGTTTTATTTTTAAATTGGCCTTCATCAGAATTTGTTTTGCAGTGCGTTAATTCTGTACGCAGTCATATATACCCTGTGTCTAGATATAATGTGTATATATAATGTGTATACACGTATTGTGTCCTTCGTGCGAATTCACGCGTTCTAGTTGAAAACGTGTTTTCCCCCCACGTCTTCACAACAGCTTCGCTCGGCAGCACCTCCTGCTGTCGCTCTGCACTCTCCCACAACTTCGCAGCCCTCAGCCATGAACGCAGCCCTCGCTGCCCATCTCTCAGCACGGCCCCTCCTCTCCCCATCCGCTGGTCTTCACAGCGGCGCTTGCGGTTTTCCACGTGGCGCCTGAAACCGAAGCCCCGATCGCCGCAGCTCGTAGCCACCCTCATCGCGGCCAGAGGCAGCACGAGGCACAAAGAAAAGCAAGCAAATGCGTCGGGCTCCAAGCAGCTCGAATGTTCCAAATTCGTGAGAGAAAAAAAGCAGAGGAACTCCCAATATCAGTTCAAATTCAATTTATAAAAAACACAACACGTTAGTTAATTTTTTTTAAAGAAAACAACTTGTGTCTCTATGATGTGCGCACCTCTCTTCTCTCACCAACTTCTCTCTCTGTGACTACACTGTGTTTATTTTATCCCGCTATAACTGTATCTCTTCTCTCGACTAAAATAATGCTTGCTGAGGGCACCCGATGGGCTAGCAACACCACTCATCATTGCTTCGACTTCCCTTCATCCTCCCAGTGTCTCCAAGCACTCCACCCTGCCTATGATTCTGCCCACGCCTCACCCCGAGACCCTCACCCCGAGCCCTTCCATTCCCATCGCGCTGTTAATGCAGTGGCGTGGCTCATGGCGCGGGGCTCATTCACAAATCAGTGGTCGCACAGTAGTCAGCTGAGTGCGCTGCAGACCCAACCACTTGAGCTTGATACCCGGTCATGGCAAACATTTACACTCGTTCTGGGTACTCCCTCCCCTTCACCAATCCGCACTGACCAGCGGAGCGAAGTATGGTTGAAAAAAATCAAATGATCAGAGACCTCCATAACCAAAGCAGCATGAGGAGGCCATCATCCAGCAGTGGACTGACACACACGCACGAATGTACATTAATTTAATTCACCTCTGCTTAGCTTTCTAATCTCGTCTCGCCCTACTTCCCACCACCCACTCTCCGCACCAGCAGCCACGGCCTTTCCAAATCTGCCATCAATAGGAGATTAGCCCTTCTCCTTGGTCACCACCGGTGCGGTCAGTCTGCGAAATCCCTCCCGGCGATTGTCGACGCTGCTCAATTTCTCGTCCTGTTGAAGGCCGGTGGGAACACCTGCTTCTGCATGCGTGTGTGTATGTGTGTGTATGTGTGTATGTGGGGAGCGGTTGTGTAGAGGTTAGCGCGCTGCGCTATGAACCCGGCCACCCGAGTTCGATTCCCGCTCACGGCCAACACCGGTGACGATTATCTGAACCGGTCCTGGGCCTCCCCTAGGTCGACTCAGCCTCAAATGAGTACCTGGTGTGGTGTGTAAACATCGCCACTAGGAAGACAAAGGCGGTCGGGCGTGGTGCTGGCCACCCACCCTCTCGTGTACCGTTCTGGCCTTCATAGGTGCTCGCTAACAGCACTTGCCCCTACAGTCTGTTAAGGCTATACGGGGGATCTTTATCTTTATGTGGGGAACGGTTGTGTAGCGGCTAGCGCGCTGCGCTACGAACTTGGCGACACGAGTTCGATTCCCGCTCATGGCCACCACCAGTGACGGTTATCTGAACCAGTCCTGGGCCTACCCTAGGTCGACTCAGCCTCAATTGATTACCTGGTGCAGCGTGTTACAACCATCGCCACTGGGGAGACAAAGGCGGCCGGGCGTGGTGCTGGCCACCCACCCCCTCGTGTGCCGTGCCGGCCTTCATAGGAGCTCGTTAACAGCACTTGCCCCTACAGTCTGTTAAGGCTAAACGGGGGGTATTTGTTTTTGTGTGTAAGTTGATCTTCCTTCGCACCCATAATAGAAGGTTGTTTTGGGTTAGATCGCGTCAATATGAATGTGTCGTTACACTCGCCACCACTCGACACAGCCAATTAGTAAGGTTTGTCACGTAGACAAAACATGACGTTTCGGCTGTGTTGGAGAGTAAACCCACGACAACATTTACCATTCAACTATAATGTTATCTGACCCAAACAAACCTCTATTTCAGAAAAAAATTGGTCGCGAAAGCCTACTCACTCCGTGTTAAACTTCTTTCGCACCGTACGTAGCCAACCGTGTTTCTTCTGCTCCACCTCCGAATTAACATTTCCTACTCATGCCTCTCCGAACCTGTCTCCCGATCGTGGTAAATAAGCACAATATTTCCACTTCACCGCCCTGTAAATTCAGCTGCGCATAATTTGTATTCCTCACGCTGCCGTTAAATGAGTGCAGGTAATATTCCCTGACCCCACTACCTAATACACGTGTTATCTCCCCCTCCCTCCTAGCTGTGCAATGTCTGCATATATTGCAGTGTTTAGGTGCTATATAAATGCAAATTGCGCATATTAGAATATGCACAATATTTCATTTATTTGTCCATTTTTCTTATTATTTTTACCGGGACCGATCCCATTGAGAGTCTTTCTCTTTTTTTCTCATGGAGATCTGGGTCGTAGTATTTCTTTTAGGGCCAATTTATTATTGTTATAGTATAGCGAGGGATTTAAATTAGAATGTTTTGCTTTGACACCAATAACACAATGGCGTACGCCTTACAAATGACCACAGTGGCTATTGTGTCCACTTTATAGGAGATGGAGTGCTCTGGTAATAACCCCACACAGCAAAAATTACCAAATGGCAGAATTAAACCATCGCTCATTGTAAAACCGATCTAGTGTGGCAAGTGAGCTGGCCATTAAAATGTTTTGCCGCTAGAAATCACACACCCGTGATACGCACATCAGCCTTCTTGTCGTCTGGATTTGTGGCCCGAAAGGAAATGCAACGTCCTTGACTTTGGATTCATTGAGTGGAAGTCTTAAAAACCTCAAACTTGAACCTTGCGCGTCAGGGCAAAAACGGTAATGAATAAATCTGGGAAGCAATTTTTATTCAAAATTGGTTTCATAGCTACATCACAGGATCATGACAGATGTAGGTGGCAACTTTCATCCAGCGGTAGATTGACCATGGCTGATGATGGTGGTGGTGGTGAATATTGTTGAAAGCTTTTGGTCTATATTATTCGTCTGTGCATGATTTTTTTTCTCTCTCTCTCTCAAATATTTAAATGTTAAATGTCACAGCCGCACAGCTGTAGACACGCGAACAGTTCCTTTATTTAAGCCAGGTGAGAGCCGTCGAGGCCACGTGTCTGTCGTTTTTTAGGGGAGACCTTCCTTTTACCTCCGGGCGACAAAACCCCACAGCTGCAATGGGGTTCCTGTGGCCTATCTGTCCACAGGCTTACGGGCGACTGATGCGGAGAGATTAACTGGGAGCCAGTTCATTTATCAAGTTTTAATTAATGGTAGCCGCTGAAATTGGTGTAATATGAAAGGAAAAAAAAATCCTTTGCCAGTTATTAACATCCGCCCTTTAGAAGCGTGTGATTAACACTCAGCGGCCCGCGCTGACCTTGGAATCTATGCTGGGCAAAGGACTGCCACTTTTTTGGACGCAGCGTAATTTCCTACAGTGTATTAATGCCACTATAATATACGCTACGCACACCTCTGCGATCTGGAGCATTGCTTGTGTTGTTTGTATTATTTTCATAGTTCTTATCGTAATGATATATTCAGCCGATGAAGCAATATTAATAGCAAATATATCGAGAACTGGCAACTTGGCCGATCCACATGAATCACACGTATGTTGAGGGTACAGGTGCAGCCCTGCAATTGCTCAGGCATGCCACAGCTAACGGAAGAGATCCCTCCCTGGAGGGTAGTTTAGCCGACTCTTCCACATAGACTCGACTGCTATCATTCGTGATCACCAGGTCGCTTCTGATAATGAGCTTTTTAGCTCACTGGGCCTTAGCTGGTAAAATAAGGAGAAACATTCTTTACCTTAAGCTTACGGGTGTGAATTCCTCGGTTCGGGCCGGGATCGTCTCTGGAAGAAAACAAGCGGCGAATGTAAACTGGCACGCGCGTTTCAAATTCAACCAACTGCAACAAAGTGGCGGAGCATGTGTCACTCGCTCCGTGCGATTCCACACAGACGATGAGACTGTCGCGATGTTATATTCACTGGCCTGTAACTGTGGGACACTGATATTGTAGCTGTTGTGGGCCTTATAACAGCTGCGCGGCAAATTGGGCCCATGACACACGCACACACAATACTCCTTGCGGCACCACAGTTCTCTGGGCTAGCCCGATTCTCTTGGTACCAAGGCATGCGTTTGCTAGTCTCAGTCAGCCCTACTCCCCGTGTTGATGGATAGCTTCTAAGCACAGAGGGATGCCCTTCCCGGCACTCCATTAGCAGCTCTTGGCAAAATCATTAACCCGTGCCTGACCTCCGATGAACTTATGTTCGGGTTTGCCAATCAGAGATCTATAAATAAGTGACTTCTTTTTTTCAAAGCAATGTTTGCAATGAATGGATTTATCAGAATTTTTTTTAAAAGGCTGATACGATGTCTTGGGCGGTACAGCGACTTCGTCTTTGAAACATTCGGGTGAGGCGAGAGAAAGCAAGGCCGTGTCCTTTCTCCGTTTAACTACAACTGCTTATTGAGATAAAGGTGCGGCCCTGCAATTGCTCGCTCACGCCACTGGTGGCAGAAAGACCTCCACTCGAGCGAACTCTGGAAGGTATTTATTGTGCTCTGCCGTGTTGGGCTCACCCACACTTTACCCCAACAAATGCGACCCGTTGATCGACATAACTGCTGATTGGCCTTGGCGTAATTACTGGGCAGGCATAGAGCGGGCAGCCAAGTTTGGTCAGTGTGTGCAGAAACTTGTAGCCCATATTCATGATAATGAGCAGCTTCCCAAGTGACAGATAGTAAATTGTTGCAGGAGTTTGATGAGATAATCTCCAGGTCTGTGGTTCCTTGGGAAAATGTAGATTTATACCATAATATACACCTATCCTCCTGTGATACAGAGAGAGAGACTCGGCCTAACAGAGACTCTAATATCCAATACTCCTATTTTAGTACCACCTATTCTATCTATGGGAATTTCTCCACAGATGTATTCTTATTCATCATCATCATTATCAGCCATTCTCAATCCACTTCCGGACGAAGGCCTCTCCAATTAGGGAATCATCTCTTTTTGCCCCTGGAAAGTCTGCGAAACATTTACGTACCCCGTTCTGAATTCGTAGAAGCCATTTTCCGCGGATTTTAATAATTCAGATCCTCGTTGGAGGCGATTGTCGACAGCTTCTATTTTGTCGAGGCCGGCAAACCGCTCACTTTTAAGTTTAAGAGTAAACCTGATAGGGAGGCGGTTTATTAATTAGTCAGGTGGTGCGAGGCTACTGCTCTCCTGTAATGGGAGCATTCGCCAGGTGAATACTGTTCGAGGGGGAGGAGAGTGGGGGAGGGAGTGGGGGGGAGGATGGGTTCATTGACTCCCTCCAGTGTCTTTATTGGACCGGCTCACTCCTGATCGTTATCACGATGTGTGTGGTTTTTTTTTGTTCAAGGGGAGCACAAAGGCTGCGGCTGGAGAGAGGCTTGATGCATTGTGTCATCCGCTTTTATGGGCGCAGATAAGATGACAGCCTGGTGACACGCGCCTCTTTTGTGTCGGCACAAGAGAGCGCGGCGCGTTCGGGCTGGCAAGCCCCGTCTGGGCCACGCGTGCTACCGAGGAAGGGATGGGGGTGGTGGTGGTGGTGGTGGCAGAGAAGAGCTGTGGGGACTGTTCTGTGATGCCGCTCCTGCTGCGTTGGCAGCGGTGTATGAGCACAAATATCAACACGAACTCGATACAGTCATCAGTAAGTGTGGCCTTGAAAGAAACATGATTAAAATAGGCGACGTTCCAGGCCACGGACCTTTTTCACAACGCCAATGGCTCTTTTTTGGCGTGATGAAGAATGGCAATTGACCATAGTGTCGCCTAATATATGTTTTTATTTCAATGCCACAGTGTATATTGACAAATTTGTTGAACTATTGGAGTCAACTTCAATAAGGATCACATGCTTAGATGAGACATGACAATGAGATAACTTCATTGATTAAAATGATTTGAACTTGTTAATTTTGAATAAATCCTCTTAACGCATTCGAATTAGTTTTGTTTCCATGTAATGTCGCTCTCCAAATTGAGTTATTGTTCTATTGTATCACACATTGGCTTATTGCGGGATTTTAAATATTTGAACTGCAAATGTTCATTATGACACTGCTGCGTGCATAGGCAATTGCCCACATCGTGTGCCTCACGGTGTTAATTACTCGCTCTCAAGGAGAGACAGCGACCCAGCGGCGCGAGGAGGAACCACGGAGACGCCAGGCAGGCAGTGAGCCGCAACCAAACTTTCTCCAAGCTCTGCGGGTCCTCTACATAGGAAGGTGTTTCCTGCCGATTAAAGGGTGTTTACTTGTGGGAGCACACCAGAGCGCCATGCATGGGAGGGAGGCAACACTGCTATCCCATGGAGATGGAACAGGTGGAGTCCACATGTGCCATGGTAGGGCACCTAGGCGCCCACAGGAAGGAACGAGCATTGTCTCGCGACACATATTGCATACCAATACTACTAATAATACTATCATAGTGTATACAGGAATGGGGGTGGAGTGATGACACGGCGGTTAGCACACAGAGCTATATGAACGTGGCCGGCTTAATTCAGTGGCAAGTGAAGTGTGAAGTTCTGAACGAAACGTGGGACTCCCCGCTATAGCAAACCGACCCTTGATGAGCGTGGTGAAGATTTGTAAAAAAATACAAACTCCCATGACTGATATGGCCTTTGGATTTTTCAAAGGGTTGTAAGCTATGTTTATTTGTTAAGTATTGTACACGTGTATATGATGCCGTGTTCCGCTCTACTTGAATATTATACGATTATACGCAAAGGTTAATTGATTTTCAAATTTATATGACATCATTTGCAATCGTAATGTTCTGTATTATGTAGCATGTTACTATAATGAAGTATAACACCAGAGCATTCGGTGGTGATATTGCTGTTATTAACAAGTGAGGCGATGACAATAATTGATGAATGCACATTTAAATTGGTAGGAAGTGTGTACACGACGTGTGTCTGCACTGCTGCATATTACAGCACCGTTCAAATGTACTCTCCTCCAAAAGCTCGTGGCTTTATCTGCTCTTCTCTCGCACGCTCTACCTCCCCACTGTCTCTACCCTCTGCGTTCTCTCTTAATCCCGCCTGAGATCACAACTGTGGTCTGCTCTAGATCCATATGTCCGTGTATCGGACACGGCAACAAACTATATATGTTCTGCCTTTTCAGGTATTTGCTTTGCTACTAAATAATGTGTCTGTGTGTATGTACATGTTTCGTTAAAAACGGGGAATAAAAACCAGGGACACAACGAAGCATGTGTGGTAGTAGTGTGTGTGTAGTAGTGTGTGTGTGTAGTAGTGTGTGTGTGTGTAGTAGTGTGTAGTAGTTTGTGTGTGTATGTAGTAGTGTGTAGTAGTAGTAGTGTGGGGGTGGTAGTGTAGTGGTTAGCGCGCAGTGCCACGACCCCGGTGACGATTATTTGAACTGATCCTGGATCTCCCCTAGGTCGGCTCGGCCTCAAATGAATACCCAGTGCGGTGTGTAAACATCGCCACTGGGGAGAGAAAGGCGGCCGAGCGTCGTTCTGGCCCCCCCTCGTGTGCCGTGCAGGCCTTCATAGCTGCTCGCTCAGAGCACTTGCCCCAACAGTCTGTCCAGGCATTACGGAGGAGCTTTGTCATTTGTTTGCAGGCAGGCAGGGCTATAGGTCTGCGTGCTCTCAAAGCCCTCTGTGAGTCCCCCACCCACCAACCCACCTCTCTCTCAGCAGGCCACGCGCGTGACAAACCCGGCCACTCGCGGTATCGCTACCCACCGATGAATAAAACATGCAAATGTAAATAAATGCTGCCACCCCAGAGTGCAGAGTTGTGTGTGTGCTTGTGCCGGAGCAGCTCGAGGCCTGGCTGCAGTGGTGTCTTCTCGCTCGCCCGGGAGATGCTCACCTGCAAGACGGGAGTTATTTGATAATTACGCCTGCCACTCCGCGCTCTGAGATGTCACACTATGATTTTATCAAGTGCTGTAAGTACAACGCCAATGTAATTGGTTCCGACACTTTTTTTTTCATTCTATTTTTGTTACATCAGTGACGGTACATCTATTAAAACCTGCTTACTCGGACCCATTACTTTTGAAATGGATCACGCTATCGTCGAGGAATGTCGCATTTAATAAATTGTACCCGTGAGTGTGTGGGGGGAACGGTGGCGCCGCTCCGCTGCTAACATCAGTCGGGCAAGTGATATCCGACTCGCGTCTGGGCCTCTCGTAGATTGACTCAGACCTAAACCAGTTGCTGTGCGGTGTGTAAACGTGAGCCCTGGGGAGACGACGACTTCTGGGCATGGTGTGGGACACCCATCCCTCTCGTGGACTCTGCCCGGCCTTAATCGCGGCTCGCTTACATCAGTTTCCAGACAATCTGTTCAGGGTGATATTTGTGTCTGCGCGTGTAAAGTTTTGCATGTGTGTGTGTGCTTTACATGTGCGCACGCTCGCACGAATACCTGTGCATTTGCATTTGTCATTTGCATATCTTCTCAACGAGCAATGTGCAATGGGATTAGTCGCGGTAATGTACATTGATGTGACACGGACATTAGTCAAATTAGCTTAATGCTCATGATTGTCATTAATTACTCTACACCACTAAGCGTATGCAGCAGCAGCGGCAGCGGCGGCGGCATCGCTGATCAACTCTGCGATTCGTTTCACCTTCAGCTTTCTGTACACCGCCGATCAATCACCATTATCATTGTCTTTATCAATTCCAATAACACGCTACTATCATTTTCACCATCATTATCACATTCATTACCTTCCATAGGTAGCGAGAATTTGCATCTTTCTACGGCACCCCCCCCCCCCCCCCGCCTCGATACATAGCACAACAATTGCCGTGCATGCTGGCTTGCCTCTGTGCCAGATATTCAGTCATAGCGCCTTTGCATGACAAAGCCGAAAATGAGAATGCTTAAGTAATGCATAATTTAACACTGAGTGAGAAAATGATATTTGAGACTGAAAGGAAGCGCGTATCAGCACAGTAATGTGTAATTGGAAGCGATTTAGCTGGCCGATTATGCCATAACTGTTTATCCTGTTTGAATATGTGTGTGTGTGTGGCTTTTCCTTTGCTAGCCCAGAAACATTATACTCAAAGATGTAATTTGCTGTGGAGTAGCGCTATGCGCAATAGCCTTGCTAAGAGCGTGTCTGCTGCTCTGACTGCACTTGTAATTCGTATTTAGTTATTTTATTTACGTAAAAACCCCACGTGGCTGTTACAGCCTTTATAAACGGTTTTCATCCTACTTCCCTTACCTATTGTACGAAGGCGCGCCTTGGTTTCTGAGAGCTTGAATGATGGCAGTATTTGTCCTGTTAATTTTACCAGGTAAGGCCCAATGAGCCATGGAGTTTTTTTTTTCAGATAGCTCAACGAAGTGGCTTATCACGTGTCAATGTCTAGCAGACAAATACTCTAAACGCGTGTTTTGTGAAGGTGGAAGGAAAACCCGAGGACCTGGAGAAAAATCCACCCTTCCAGCGGGGAGAGAGCCATCCAAACTCCAAATATGCGGCAGGCACCAGGGTCGGGATCAATCCCACGACCTCCTGTATACCAGGCGAGGTAGTTAATATCTCGCCACCGTGGCGCCCACTGTGTCAAATTCCTCTGTTACATTGTTTATAGAAGAAGGCGTGTACTGATGAATATTGGATTGGAAAAATCAAGGCACAATGTGAAACTATTACCATATCACGTCAGTTGACAACAAAGCCACCATAACAAGCAATGCTTATTAACTGCAGGCAATTATTTAAGAACTTAAAAAAAAACTAAGCTGCAAAGTGGGGCTGATTATACAGATGGGGAAAATAAGAGTCACATATTTACCCTGAAGGTTATCTTTATTTCCTTGCTTTCCAGTCACGGTGGTGCGTTGGGATCTATGGACGAAAGGCGCCAATTTACTAACGAGAATTATAATAATTATTATAAGATGAGTTTGAGCATCAGGCCACCTGTTTGACTCTGTCATTGTTTACACCCCCACCACGTTGGGGAAATCGACGAAGGGAGGACATTTCTATTTTTAGGTGCCCACAGATCTCTCTAAATCCTCCACGTGTTGAAGTTCTGTTCACATTCCCGTCTGCAGTGGCGAGATGTTAACTACCTCGCCTGGTATGCAGGAGATTGTGGGTTCCTTCGGTCCCGACCCTGACGCCTGCTGCTGTATATTTGGAGTTTGTGTGTCTATCTCCCCGTGGTCGCGTGGACTTTTCTCCGGGTCCTCCCGTTTTTCCCTCCACATTTAGGACCAACGTCACGAGTTTCGAGTATTTGGCCGCTTAGAAATGTCCACGTGACGACAAGCCACTTCGTTGAGCTATCATTTGTGGTGGCCAGGTCGCTTCTGATAAAGAGCTACGGTACATAACTCAGTGGGCCTCACCTGGTAAAATATAATATAAATAGCTGCAATGGTTAACAGTGCTGTAAGAGTCTTTCGCTGTGCTGATCGCATGCACAGCTGTGCCGCGTGGGCAAGGGCAGCTGTGCACGCCGTGCCGGGAGGGATTTGCGGGATTGTTTCCGGCGTCGCTCGGGATTTGCACGCCCCTTCCGAGGCGCCCCGCTTGTTGGCACCCCTTCTAACTCGAGGGCCATACCAGAGGCAAAGACCCCCGTATAGCTTGTAATAGATTTGTGGGGCGAGTGCTGTTAGCGAGCACCTATGAAGGCCGGCACGTCACACGAGGGGGTGGGTGGCCACCACCACGCCCGGCCGCCGTTGTCTCCCCAGTGGCGATGTTGTTACACGCTGCACCAGGTACTCATTTGAGGCTTTGTCGACCTAGGGAAGGCCAAGGACCGGTTCAGATAATCGTCACTGTTGTCGGTGGCCATGAGCGGGAATCGAACTCGGGTCGCAAGGTTCGTAGCGCAGCGTAGCGCCAACCGCTACCCTACCGCTCCCCGTACGTATGCACACAAGACAAACATCGCTCCCCAGAAGGGACATACAACCCACATCAAAACGTGCATAAACTATAGGGAGCACAATCTTGATTTGAAGCTTTCGTGACTGCAGGAATCCATACTCTTTGGTTCTTTCGGCAAAGTCACATAGGTAGAAAATAAAATAAATCACGACGTTTCGGGCGCAACACAAGCGTCCGTCATCAGGTGGGAAAGCATTTTATTTTATACCTTCGTGACTTTACCGAAACAACCAAAGAGTGTAGAGAGCACGTTCTTCATTTTAGGTAAGGAACGAACGGCGCCCAGGAGTCATTAGCCGGGCTGTGGTGGCTATGAACGTGGCCTGCAATCCAGCCCTGGGTAGGCAGCGAGGGCTGGTGGATCACCGCACAGGTTTCGTGACACTCGCTGCCCGTGGGAGCCGAGGAGGAGCCGTCTGGTGCTGCAAAAAGTGTGGCCCCCACCTGTTCCGTCTCTATGGGATAGAGTGTTTCCCCCTCGCACGTGTGGGTTTTCTCCAAACATTAGTTTCGTTAGTTGGCTGATAACACTTTCATACATAGAGAACTGCAGAGCTTGGGGCAATTGTTGGTGACGGCTCACTGTGTAGCTGCTGCTGCTGCCTTCCCGCTCGTCTGTGGTCCCGCGCTCGTGGTGGAGTGAGCAAGATGGTTTTAGACAATAGGTTGCACCCGTGGTTATCAAGGCTTGTATATTTCTTGTAAACACATTTTTTAAAATATTGCTGGATGTTGCATTAAGTCATCGGGGCTGTGTACGTTCCGTGCAATGGGGTTCACGAAACAACTGCAGCCACTCGTGGCCGATGCAGTCGCACCAACGTACAAATGAAAATAATTCAATATATCATAGGCGGAGTTGAGCATTGCTACTATTCTTTTATTATTTATTGTTCATTTCAAGGCAGTTCCTTCAGTTGTGGAAGTTTGTCTTGAATTCATCCCCCAATTTTTGGTCTGACATTGTTTATGTTGTTGTTATTGTTAGCATGGAACTTCCCACTGTTGGGGACATACTTCCCCCATTCTGTTTCACGCTTTAGTTTCCTAGGCTCACGCAGAGACCACGACACAGAGACCCGTAGACTCACACAGAGACCCATAGATTCGTTACAGAGACCCATAGACTCACCTCATAGAGACCCATAGATTCGTTACACAGAGACCCATAGACTCATCTCACAGAACCCCATAGACTCATCTCACAGAAACCCATAGACTCATCTCACAGATACCCATATACTCATCACACAAATACCCATAGACTCATCACACAGAGACCTATAGACTAATCACACAGTTACCCATAGACTCATCATACAGATACCCATAGACTAATTACACAGATACCCATAGGCTCATCACACAGATACCCATAGACTCATCACACAGATACCAATAGACTCATCACACAAAGACCTATATACTCATCACACGAAGATCAATAGACTCATCACACAAAGACCTATAGACTCTTCACACAGACCTATATACTCATCACACAAAGACCCATAAACTCACCACACAGAGACCCATAGACTCATCACACAGAGACCCATAGACTCATCACACAGAGACCCATAGACTCATCACACAGATACCCATAGACTCATCACACAGATACCCATAGACTCATCACACAGATACCCATAGACTCATCACACAGATACCCATAGACTCATCACACAGAGACCCATAGACTCATCACACAGATACCCATAGACTCATCACACAAAGACCCATAGACTCATCACACAGATACCCATAGACTCATCACACAAATATCTATAGACTCATGTTGTTGTTCTTGATGTCAGCCTGTAACTTCGCCCTATTGTGCAAGGACCCCCCCATCGCCACGTTCTCCTCCGTTGCTTCGCTCCCCCGCTACTGCTGCCCAAGCAGTGGTCATCGGACTCCGTTGCTTTCGTCTCTGCCATCTCCTCGGTAGTCTCCCTCTGCACAGCACGCCGCAATTGTTAACGCGATTAAATACACACGTTGGGCAATGTGTGCGGCGTTTGTGCTAACGACTGTGCACTAATGAGCCTACGATTGGGCTGCATTTGTCAGGAAGTTGTTCGCACGTGTTTGCTCGAGTTTCCTTGGGCTCGCAAACTCCGCACTCCAAACACGCCGCCACTTGTGCAGAACGCTAACGAGCTTTGAAACCGAACACAGCGGGGGGCTTGCCTGTCCCAGCAGATGATGTGACGGCCGGCTAAATACCGGCTTGTTGAAAGCATTAAAAACAATCCATTTGTCATTTGCACGCTGGCAGATCTTAGAAGCCTGGGATCGTGTTTTTGGCACATTTTCCAGCAATATAAACATAGGCAAGCCTGTTAAGTTTGAGACATGTCCATAACTCGGACCTCTTATAGCTCGGAGGAGACTTGCATCGGGCTGCTATTCGCGACAGAGTACAATGTTTGTCTTCACCGTTTATTTTTAGTGGTCGAACGCCGTTTTTAAATACGCCAGAAATGCCACTTGCCTCGTGCTTGTTTGAATGCTTTGCTTAGAATCATCGCATTCCATTCCAAACGGAACAAAGCTTGAATGCACATCTACCCATGCTCGTTAATCTTGACTTCGTAACCGCCTTGGAACTAAATAAGCTATGTTCTTTTTGTTAAGCTTGGCGTATATACGTGTAATCACACTATGTATACATACCGTGCAATATTCGGGTACCACTCAATACACACGTGGAAAAGTTAAGTTTCAGTTTGCTTGGATGACACACTCCTCTCTCTCTCAATCGATGACTCGTGGTGTGCAAGTCAACGGCTGATCATCTCATTCCAATCCGTTCACATTGACAGGTTGCTCACGGTCCACTCCTCCTCTTCGTCTCTTCGTCTCTGCCTCTATTCTTTTCCTGCGTATCGTGGCAATATGTTCGGGAGCTACATGACAACGTTGAGGTCCGCTGCGTGCCGCGAGAGGGCTTCAGGAGGGAGTTCGCGTGGCTGTGCTGCGTGTGTGTTGACTCGAATGCGTCGTTCAATGGCCCTTGTTCATAGCAGCGAGACACCACTGGCCAAATCATCACCGAATATAGACATTTAATAATAATAATTATATTTCTGTAGTATCGCTCTTTCGTCAGTTCACTGCTGGATGAGGGCCTTGACATGCCATGCTGCGTTGTGGTGGTTCTTTGATCTTCCGTGATAGAGTTTTTTTGGGGTCAGATCGCGTAAATATGAATGTGTCGTTAAACCTGCCACCACCCAACACAGCCATTTAGTAAGATGTGTCAAGTAAAAAAAACATGCCAATTGGTTACTAGTACGGCACACTGGTGTGTTGTCGAGTAAGCCCATACCATATACAATTCGAGTACGACGTTTCGCCAGTAATTACAACCAGCATCATCAGGCGACAGCCAGAGATGGTTGGTCTTCCTCTATCACGAGGCTTCTTAGAGTCGTGAGTATGACGCTTGCAAGAGTTGGTTACGTGTTGCGCAATCATCGCCCTCCCCACACCGCCCCAACGACGTGACGGGGTTTGTCACGACTCTGCGTCGATAATTAATTTGTGACTACGCTAACATTTTTTTCGTCCCATTTTAAAAAATCTACTTCCACCGCATTTTTATTGCTCGGCTGTCTGTCTCGTCTTGTACAGTGTTCTTCTTTTGCCTCAGTAGCCTGCAGTCTAACTATTTCCGTATTATAAATAATTGTAAATAATTGATTCTCACGTGTGCTGTTACGCTACATGTATCGTATTAAAAGTAATTGGACCGAGCCAAATTATCTACTCGAAAATTGTGTTTTATTTAACATTGACATATATTCGTGGAATATTTGATATTTCTTTGGTAACACAATTGATTTAATGACATTCATTGTTTTACTTTCCTTTGCTATATTCGTTATTCCATTCCGTTTTTGCCATTCCGGTAGCAAATGAGACTATCGTGGTCTCTTTAGTTCTCACCTTGGCAAACACACGCGTAACCTAAAGCAATCCTAGTTGGCATCGTACGACAACACACGAAGATCCATACAGATGGGTTCAAGATCCTCCGCTTGCTGTGATGACTTTTCCTATCCACTGTGCAACCGAGTGGGCTTTGGTAGTTAAACAAATCTGCACGATCCACCCCGAGACCCACAAACCCAAACCCTGGCTAGGCCGATTCACAATACCAACAAAACCACAATTCGCCACTAAGTGACGGTGACGTGACCACGGCGCCAGTTGCAGGCCAGGTGCACTTTGAGGCCACGTGAAGTGTCGAAGGCTCTCTGCTGGCAGGAGGTCACGGGACAGACCCAGCAGGTGCCATGGGTTGACCGACTGAGATGACTGGCAGAGATGCACACAGTTGTGTCCCTTACTGTGCCAACGTGCTGCGTTTTAGCCGCCCTGCGCTTTGCTCGTTGTTGTGAGCGTCGCTCTTCTGCGCTCTGGCTAGGCAGGTCCTGAAGGTCAGACACAGTCGCGTGGATGCGTCACGGCTGATGGAGAATGCCTCTGCCAGCGAACACGACCGCATCAACAACTCGGGTGGGGTATTGTTTTTTTGGGAAGACAAAAATGAGGACGTGCAATAATCTGTCACGTCCAATAAACGTGCTAATTAATTCTGTTAATTCCAACGCCCTTTTGCCCGAGGAGCAGGTCAGATTCAATTGAGATTAATTATCCACAATATTTGTGCACACGATGCATTGTTCAACCACGGGGTTGTGGGCACACTCGTTCCTGCGTGTCCTGATTATTAATAATATAATTTACATGTTAAAATAAAATAGTGGTTAAATGTATCTAACCATGAAAGCTTCACACCGAGTGTGGGTCGTCTCGTCGACGTGGTTCAGAATTTGCACGTTTTGGCCAATTCGTTGTACGAGCGCGGAGCGAGCGGCAGGGAAACTGGATAATGCATAAGACAAAGATCCCCCATGTAGCCTTAACAAACTGCTGGGGCAAGTGCTGTTAGCGAGCACCTATGAAGGCCAGCATCACGCCGGGCCGCCGTTGTCTCCCTAGTAGCGATGTTTATACACCGCAGCAGATACTCATTTGAGGCTGAATCGACATAGGGGAGGTCCGGGACCAGTTTAGATAATAATCGTCACCGGTGTTGGCCGTGAGCGGGAATCGCACCCGGGTTGTCAGGTTCGTAGCGCAGTGCGTTAACCGCTACACCACCGCTCCCTCACACATCTACAAACAAAGATCCCCCGTATAGCCTTAACAGACTGTAGGGGCAAGTGCTGTTAGCGAGCACCTATTAAGGCCAGTACGGCACACGAGGGGGTGGGTGGCCAGCACCACGCCCGGCCGCCTTTGTCTCCCTAGCGGCGATGTTTACACACCGCACCAGGTACTCATTTGAGGCTGAGTCGATCTAGGGGAGGCCCAGGACCGGTTCAGATAATCGTCACTGGTGTTTGCCGTGAGCGGGAATCGAACTCGGGTCGCCAGGTTCGTAGTGCAACGCGCTAACCACTGCACCACCGCTCCCCATTCACACACCTACACACACACCTACACACACCCCTACACACACACACCTACACACACACCTACACACACCCCTACACACACACCTACACACACACCTACACACACACACCTACACACACACCTACACACACCCCTACACACACACACACCTACACACACACCTACAACAACAACAACCGCCATTCGCCACTAAGTGGCGGTGACGTCACCACGATGCTTGTGCCAGGCCAAGTGCACCTTGAGGCCACGTGAAGTGTCGAAAGCCCGCTGGCAGGAGGTCACGGGGCAGACCCAGGTGCCACTGGTCGACTGACCGAGATGACCGAGATGACTGGCTGATGCACCACCTGTGCCCCCTACTGTGCCAACTTGCTGTGCTTTAGCCACCCGGCGCTCCGCTCGTTGTTGTGAGCGTCGCTCCTCCGCCCTCCGTTGTTGTTGGAGGGCGACTGCCTCCAACTGCCCAGTAGCATCCTTCACGAGCCTCCTCCACTGAGGCCGATCTTGACACCGCTGGTACCAGTCATCGGCAAGTCCACTCAGCTCCACGTCCTCCTGTACCACATCACTCCATCTCTTCTCCAGCCCGTGCCGCGCCCGTCTAGCCCCCTCGATCCGGCCGAACAAAAGCTGTTTAGGCATGCGGTGGCTGGGCATGCGGGCTACATGACCCAGCCAACGCAGCCTTGCCTGCCGGAGGAGCTCACTGATGGGACTTTGCCCAGATCTTTCAAGGATTTGTGAGCTCCTCACACAATCCAGCCTGGTTAAACCCAGGATGGATCGTAGGCAGGCCAGCCTAAATGTTTCCAACCGGCGAAGATGCTCCACCAGGGGGGTCCACGTCTCGCAAGCGTAGAGAAGGGAGGGAATGACCGTGGCCGAGAAGACCTGAAGCTTCGTGCGGAGCGACAGACCAGGTAGCTTCCACACAGCGTTACGCAACCGATGAAAAGATATTGCCGCTCGACTGATTCGGAGTGAGACCTCTGCTGATAGACTGGAGCCGGTCATAAGCACACTGCCCAGGTATGGGAAACTCTCCACTCTCTCCACAACTGCCCCATCACCAATTGGGAGTTGTGGGGGTGGAGTGTCCGATGGTACAAAATACCCAGGCAGGTGCTTGGTTTTGGTGGGGCTGATGGTAAGGCCCCACCTCCTACACACACACCTACACACACACCTACACACACACACCTACACACACACCTACACACACCCCTACACACACACACACCTACACACACACCTACACACACACCTACACACACACCTACACACACACACACCTACACACACACACACCTACACACACCCCTACACACACCTACACACACACCTACACACACACCTACACACACCCCTACACACACCTACACACACACCTACACACACACCTACACACACACCTACACACACCCCTACATACACACACACCTACACACACACCTACACACACCCCTACACACACACCTACACACACACCTACACACACCCCTACACACACACCTACACACACACACCTACACACACCCCTACACACACACACACCTATACACAGACGCGGCGCGCCAGCCACCAACTCGGCTTTGTGCCCGTGTCGACTGACGATTGATGTCACTTGCAGCTGAGACCGCGGGATGGAGGGGGGGGTAGCGAAGGATGGGGGATTGTTTCTCATTTCATTAGAACAGGAGCTAACCTCACTGAACTCTCCCCACTCTAAGATGCAAACATATGTTCCCTTATTGAATGTCATGTGCATTTGTGTGTAGGTGTGCGCGCACATATGCACGGGGAGCGGTGGTGTAACGGTTAGCGCTACGCTGCGCTCCGAACCCGGCGACCCGAGTTCGATTCCCGCTCACGGCCAACACCAGTGACGATTTATCTGAATCGGTCATAGGCCTCGCCTAGGTCGACTCAGCCACAAATTAGTACCTTGGTGTGATGTGTGAACATCGCCACTAGGGAGACAAAAGCGGCCGGGCGTGGTGCTAGTCGCCCACCGCTTTGTGTGCCGTTATGGCCTTCGTAGGTGCCCGCTAAGAGCACTTGCCCCAACACTCTGTTACAGGCTACACGGGGGATCTTTGTCTTGTGTACACACGCACGTGGAGCGGTAGCGTCGCGGTTAGCGCACTGGGCTACAGACCCAGCCACCTGAGTTCGATTCCCGCTCACAGTCAATATCGGTGACGAATATCTGAACCCGTCCTAAGCTTCCCTTAGGTTGACTCAGCCTTAAAATGAGCATTTGGTGTCGCGTGTAAAACATCAGCAAAGGAGAGATAAAGGCGGCCCAGGTGTGGTCCTGACAGCACCACACCCTGCGTGGGTTGTGCCAGCCACTTGCACCAAGCAGCCTGTGTGGCTATCGGGGTGAGATGTGTATCGTCGTGTGCACGTGCGTGTCTGTGTGCGTTCTCCTTTACAAGAGGCAAAGGAGGCGGTTCCTCTGTTATAGAAAATAAAGGTTACTTTGCTTTGAGAAAAGGGCCAGATGGGGGCAGAGAGGATTGTGGAAAGGTCACGGAGGTCAACGGTGCTTATGAATGGTCGAGAGGAGCCCCTGGGATGCCCGGCGGTGATTTCCGTTATGATGTGGGCTTGGTAAAGTAGCTTTCTTGCACCTCCAGCGATGTGAGCTGTCATTCTGATGATGGATATGGTACTCTCGGGATGATCTACAGGTGCTGCGCTTTCATAGGTTAAATTCATAGCGGTGCAGCTTACCATAAGGATTTGTTGAGTCGTTATCGTAAATCATCATTTCTAGTACACAGTTCAGAGGGGAACCGGGTGGGTCAGAGGTCTGAGCACTGAGCTGGACCCACTGAGGTCCTGGGTTTCAAATCCAGGGCAGCTGCCCATTATTTAAAAACTGGATTTTCAGTGGAGTGAGTTGGTGACCTCAGCCTGGTCACCAATGACTGCACGCACGCATTTCATTTAGCAGTCTTACGTATTGGCTTGACTTGTCACCCTCCCGTGCAGAGTGGGTGGAAAAGTGCTGCCCGCTCCCGTGTGGGAAAGAGACATCACGCGAAGGAATCTATAGCAGCTCTGTGATATCCACTTCTGCGGGCCATTCTCGAGCACAAATGGGTTGCACTGCTCTGTGGGGAAATCTTAATGGGCACTTTTGTCGCATGGCATCACGCAAACAGTACAACGATTGGAAACAAGAACATATACGAATTATATGTTAATATATTATATATTAAATACACGTTAAATAATAAATCACAACACAGCTCTCAATGTGCAGGCATGTGGAAAGAGAGAGCGGTGTTTTTAAACCGTTAGGCCACGTGTTGTGATGGCTCTCTTTGTAACACCAATTAACAAATAACGGCGAATGCCATTCAGCGAGGGAGCCCTCCTGTGTAATGGTCGTAATTGGTGTTAGAGGCACCAATAATGCAATCTTGGCATCTTGTCTAAATCACTATTTACATGAACACACACATTACGCGCCGTACTGATGACAATTTAACTCAGCTAATGCACAATCATTGCCTAAAAAAATCAGCGTCTGCAATATCGGGACGCGGTCCCGCGGGTTGGCAGGTGACAGGTGTGGAACGATAGGATTAAAGGAGAGTGTCTGAGGCTATAGATCTCGATGTGGATCAGACTCCGGGTCACCCTTAAATCCCTTCTGAAATCACTCTTCCCGCTGTCTATAACCCATAATTTACTTTGATATGACACATGAAGATTTGTCGGACAGAATGTTTAGGTGACCGGTTTCCACCACCTCAATTTGTCACAGTGCTACGATACGCGAAGCAATGTCGAACTCCTACTGCACCCCCAGCCTTCTCCTCATAGGTACTAAGCTTGGCCAGAATGTGGCTCTTTGTACTGCATGACTCAGGTGAGGTGAAGGTAAAGGCGCAGCGCTGCAATCGCTCACTCACGCCACCGCTGCCAGCAGAAGGCCCTCCGCTACAGCGAGCTCCGGAGAGCCCCACAAAGACGGGATTTTTTTAATAATCTTCCACGGTGGCCAGACGTCATGGAAGAGTGGCATTACCCACACTTTTCCCCACCACAAATGAACTGCCGATCGACTAACTTTGATGTGTTTTACTTTATACTACTGGGTAGACATAGACGAGGTGAGGGGGGTATTTAAGACGTGCCGCAATGTTTCAAAGGCCACGCTGGAGGATTGATTGAACCACCGGCTTCTGGCTTGAGAGTCGAGTATGCTCACCATTACACCACGGTATCATCCACTTAACATTGTTATGGATAATAAAATAAATAACAAAAATAATCGGGAGCTTGGTCTCACGCCTAATAAATTTGGATCTCAAGTCGAAATGAACCCAATCTACCGAGCTACGGCACAGAGACGAGTACCCGCTGCTTCGCTGCAGTGATAAGCATCCCTCTAATTGGCTAGCCGAGCGAGCAAGGTCAAGGGGTCATCACGACCAATTAGCAAGAGATATCGCCACACCGTGTGCCATTGCTTCCTCCCGCTTGGCAAATCCCACAGCTGCTGCACAGCCGACACGCCCAGCCTCCGCCGTGTTGTCTCACACCCCACCTCCGATTAGCACTGTTAGCCACGTACGGTGCGATAGAAGTTCAACGTACATGCGTACATACATCACACCGACCCAGGCTGTCTTCACGGTATCCCCCACCATCTGGCTTTAAAACTTAATTAAATATTTGGTGATGCTGCTGCGTTAGCAGTGATGCGCAAGCAAAAATAACGGACCCGTTCATCAATAACACTGTGGCCTTGATAATCCGAAATATATAATAGACGACGTTTCGGGCAATGGCCCTTCTTCATGGCACATCTGGCTCGAGGTCTTCACCTTGGTCACACACCTCCTGGGTGCTACTCCAGTACCTTTCTTGGTCACCTGCCCTCCTCCAGATTCCAAGGGCAAGGCTGCAAATCATTACCAACTGGAGTGGCAAAATTTTAAAGGTACCAATTTCTTTACGGTGCCAATAAAAGCGAATTGTGCGATTGTAACCTGGCATGTTTAAACGTCGTGACTTAATGCACCAGGTCGATGTTGTGCCCACAGGCTAACATTGATGCGGTGGCGAGATTTTAACCACTTCGCCAGCCATGTATACAGGAGGCCGTAGGTTCGATCCCAACCCTGACGGATGTATACTTGGAGTTTGCATGTTCTCCCGGTGGTCTTGTGGATTTTTCTCCGGGTTCTACTGGTCTTCCTGCGTGGAAGAGTAGGCCAAAATTCCCTCTACGAGGGGCACTCTAGAGTTCCCCATTGGGGAGGCCCTTCTTCCAGCAGTGGCATGAGCAGGGAATTCCAGGGCTGCACCTCGAAATGTTTGTTCACATTTGTAAGTGTATTCATCTTCTCCTTTTGTATGACTGATGTAGATGCAGAGTAACCACTAGAATGTCACATTCAGGCAGACAAGCCAGATAACCGCGTGAGGAGCAGCGGAGTGTATCGCCGTGATGTCTCCTTCGTATATTTGTGGATCAGGCATTGCGTCTTTGTACCTTGTACGGTCTGTTCCTGATGACCACAGTCGCCAACTATTACTGGAGAGTTTTTAACTTCCCAATTGTGCATCAGGTATCCGCATCTACTGCCACGATGTGCGCTGTCGATGCGGTTTAGGGTGGACCCTGAGCCTTGTGGTAGATCAAACCCAGGGGGATCTTCCGCTAATGTGCTTAAAGGAAATGCGGCCGCTAAAACTCCAAATGTGTTCGCCTGTCGATGCTTCTCATCAGCGACGACGACACCCACCGTGGCAGTGATTCCCCCGCACACGATGCCTGCGGGAGTGACGCCGCCGCTAAAGTGGTCGGTGCAGAAGCTCTTGACCCGTAATTTGAATGTCTCGCTTCCCATTAACGAAGCTTCAAAACTCACATCGGACATCGACAGCAACAAAACGCCACGAAAGTTAATAGACCGCGCCTGGCAGTGGTTCACAGGCGACACAAATATATAAATTATCCCACGTTCGTCGTGAACGCTGCCTTAGAACATAAATATACCGTTGGTCAACTAAGCATTCGGTGAAACTCAAAAACGTGCGTCAATAACGTTGTGGTCTTAAATAGAAAAATAAATATTGTTATAGGTGACGTTTCGGGTAATAGTCCTTCTTCAAAGCGCACGACTAGACATCTGTAAAAAGAGCTTTATAACTCATCGGATTCATTCTGAATGGCCCATCTTCGCAACAACTTATTTTCTTATCCACTCTTTCTCTCTCGCTCTCTGGCCTCTCTATATATGTACGATGAAGAAATGCCATTGCCGGAAACGTCACCTATTGTTAACTTTTTTCAACTTAGGCCACACGAAGTGTTGATATTGAAGAATGTTGTCAGAGTTTTTTTTTGTTATTCGTGTTTCGTGCGCCACTGGAGCACCGAATTATTTGTTACATTACACAGTGCATCGGTCAAAACACAGCAACATGCAGGACAGTGGCAGTGACTGCCCTTGTAATTGGAGACCGCACTTTTCTCTGCGGGTGCTCTCAGAGAACGGGGTGGGGGGAGGGCATTTAAAAAAAAGTTGACAAATTAACTGTCACGTAAATATTTCTTCCATTCGTAGACAACCATCGCGGAGACGACAAAAGTCAAACGCATGCACGCATGGCGATTCATATGTCAACGTTGAAATGATCAAATGTGGCTGATTAACTGCATTCTGGCGAAGCCCACAACAACGGAGTGCCCACCGATCTGATTTCATCCGGAAGGTGCTGGGGAAGGATCCTATGATCTGTGTTTATCGATGAAAGTCGCACCATGTTGACGACAAGGGAGATTGCTGCCTGGAAGGTGTGGAGCACCACTTGGGGAAAGTTTGGAACAACAAATGACGAAATGTGCAGTGGACACCGATGACGAGCTACCTGCCCGTGGATCGAGATGACGAGAGCACAGATGAACTCGGTGATTGGATGAATTTGTCACCAATTGCAGATCACTGATCTCATCAATACAGATTCGGTTAACATGTAAATGCTCCACAATACAGGGTTTTGTTTGGGTTAGATGGCGTAAATATAAATGTGTTGTTAAACCCGCCACCACCATGAGTAAGGTTTGTCACGTAAACTAAACATGGCTGCTCGTTAATAGTACAGCACACCGATGTGTTGAGAGACAACATTAACAATTCGGGTACGATGTATTAATTGGCATGTAAATGCTCATTTAATTGCCAATAACAGATTGATATACATAGAGGACTGCAGAGCTCTGGGGGAAAGTTGCCGCCAGCTCACCGGCTTGTCTGTGGTTCCTCCTCGCGCCCCCGAGTGGCGGCTCTCTGTCCGAGAGCAGCCGCGAGGGGCTACCGGCGGCGCCTTACAAGTCGCGGCTGCTCTAAAAGGTGCAATGTTACTGCCACTTCACGGCACCTCCTCTCGGTCGTGCGTAAGCGCTGATGATAATGCAAATAAAAAAAATATATAACGTGGATAAGAGTTTCTACGGATGGATTCGGATGCGTCGCGTAGCAGATATATGGATGAAAGAAGTTCAATTGTGACGACCTTGAGTAGTGGGTTAGAGTGCATTGTCAACCCGAGACACGTCATGCTTCTGTATATTTTTTTCCAAAATAACAGCTGCTTGTTCTCTGGGCGATACATTCAACGGATTTGGAAGCTAATCTGTCGATTCTGGCGAATCAGCGGCAGCCGTCCCCGCTTTTGCCGCCGCAATGACCTCACCACTCTCCAAAGGCCGCCGGCGGGATCATATTCTGCAAGAGAGTGGAAAGGCGGTCAGCGGGCGACCTATTGAACCCCTTGCCACCATTTAGAGCCCCCCCCCCCCCTCTTTCCTTTGCCCCAAAGCCTCCCGGTAAAAAAAACAACAACAACCCCGGCGTGGTGGCTCTCGGTCAGCTCGCTGGGAATGGAGCGCCTGGCACAGGCTACGGACGTGCCCAAGAGCACTGGGAATACAAAGCGGAGTCGGGACGTGACCAGAATAGAGTTTCTCGCCAAATAGCCGTGGCCTCCGCTACCCGGCAGACTCGAAGGGCATCCGGAGTCGGTGTCTGTGCTGGGCTGCGGAGAGCGAGTGATTTTTTCTTTTTAATGACGTTTGTCCCAGAGCTCGGCTCTATCTTGGGCTCCGTGAGATTCGAGAAGGAAGCACGCAATTTGAAGAATGTGTGGTGTGCTCCGTGATGTGCTGACGGTCTTGAGAGGCCCATTTCCACGTTACGCTCGGGGTTGTGTGCTGTCTGCTGCTGCCACCACGTGTGTGTCTGTGTGTGTGTGGGAAGCGGTGGTGTAACGGTTAGCGCGCCGCGCTATGAACCCGGCGACACGGGTTCGATTCCCGCGCACTGCCAACATCAGTGACAATGATCTGAACCGGTCCCGGGCCTCCCCTAGGTTGACTCAGCCTCAAATGAGTACCTGGTGCGGTGTGTAAACATTGCCACCAGGGAGAAAAAGGCGGTCGGGCGTGGTGCTGGCCACCCACCCCCTCGTGTACCGTTCCGGCCTTCATAGGTGCTCGCTAACAGCACTTGCCCCTACAGTCTGTTAAGGCTATACAGGGGATCTTTGTCTCTTTGTGTGTGTGCGTGGAGAGCGGTGGTGTAGCGGTTAGCACGCTGCGCTACGAACCCAGCAAACCGAGTTTGATTATCGCTCTCGGTCAACACCAGTTAAGATTATCTGAACCGGTGCTGGGCCTCCCCTAGGTCGACTCAGCCTCAAATGAGTACCTAGAGCAATGTGTAAGCATCGTGGGTAAAACTCGCCACTAGGGAGACAAAGGCGGCCGGGCATGGTGCTGGCCACCCACCCCTGGTGACGGCTTTCGTAGGTGCTCATGAACATCACTTGCCCCAAAAGTAAATTGATGCTATGCGAGGACCTTTGTCTTTGTGCGTGTGTATTTGTGTTAGAGCGGAGTGGTGGTGCAGTGGTTACCGCGCACTGTGCTACGAACCATACACCTGCGTTTGATTCCAGCTCATGGGTGCACAATCAGTTGGTGAATATCCGAACTGTTCCTGGACATCCTTGATGTGGACTCTGCTTTAAATGAGCACGTGGCACAGAATATAAACATCACGATGGAGGCGATAAAGCGGCCAAGAATGGTGCTGGCCTCACCGCCGCACCACGTGCCTCGGTAGCGGTGTCCGTAGGTGCTAACGGCCAGCAGCTCTCGCCCCAACAGTCTGTGGAGGTCACACCGGTGGGGAGCGGGGGAGAATGACACATGCGTTAAAAATGTCGAAATCTTTCGAATGCACTTCAATCCCAACTTCGCGAGACGTGCGTCAAGTTGTGCGTGTCAGAAGCAGGCGCGTAGAGTTCATTCAAATTACCGATGCAAACGTCGCAATCGACTTCATGAATCTAACGAGGCAGAACAAAGCAGACAGATGAGAGACGCGCGGTGCCGGCCGCCCGTCACGATCGAGACTAAACGCGAGAACGATTCTTGAACCGAATCGTCCGCCCCTGGACGGGAACAATTTTAAAGCGTCGCGAGAAGGGAATGGTGCAATTGCGAGTCGAGTTATCGTAAATAATCGGCAGCTCGGCACGAAACGTCGTGATGCAGAGACTGGGTGAGAAGGTGCCTGAGGGGTGTGCTGTAGCACAGCTCCCTCCAGGCACTGTGTGGGAGAACTCTGACTTATGATAATTGTTTTTTTATCCTTTAATCTGGCAACAAAACTGACACCTTTTTACAAGAAGTCATGTTTGCATAGACCACAATAGGCGCACAACTCAAAGACAATGCGCCTTTTGGCGTCATCTGGTCCAACACCAATGGAGACTAGGCTCTCAGGAAAGCTGTCTCGGGTGTGGACCAATCAACTTCAAGGACAGTGCATACATTATCAGAGTTATGTTTTTGTTTGCATTATGACTGCAGGTATTGTGGTCTATGCAAACATGACTCCTTGTAAAAAAGGTGTCAGTTTTGTTGCCAGATAAAAGTGTAAAAAAACAATTATCATATTTTTTACTGGCAAATGAGGTACCAATGGTGTAAACTCTGACTTAGTTCCTGGCTCTGAGACCCACATTTGAACCCGTGAGTCTCCGCTGTGTCGGCCGATTGCTCTGGCAACGGCTCAAGACCCCAAAGTTCCCGGGGCCACTTCCCCCATTCGCCCACGGCCCAGCTGGTTGGCTCCACCTGGGGAGGGAAATGCCACAATTATGCAGCACCATGGGCAGCGTTCGCGGTGCAGTCTGTGTTTTAAACACAGTTCCTCTTTATTTGCTTGTTTCATCGCATTTTTGTCCACAATCCCCCCCCCCCCCCGCCATAGTTATATTCTCCGTCTAACATGCTACAAAACCCCTTCTTTAACGACCGTTAGCCCATAAAATGCTACCACGGTGACCTTGCTATCGTCCACAGTTGTAATCTGGAGATAGCGTGCTTCAAGAAAATAATTGTTCGCTATTGCCACCCCTGCGCGGTACCGATAAGCCGTTCTGTCCCGATGGCTCGAGGGCTCAACGCCGCTGCTCGCCCCTTTGCAGAGAAAATAAAGCAGAATTCCCTTTTCGTTGGCGAGCGTCCCCGCGCTCCAAGTACACCGGCTGCAAAGTGCCCTTCGGTGCGGCAGCTCCCGCTAACAGCCACGGATTGCGATCGCCACCTTGTGATTGATCTGGAGGGCCTCGGAGAATTGACCTCAGCAACAGCAGCAGCACGGCCACACCGCTCACCCTACAGGGAGCACTGATTACTCACCTGCTCTGGCAACGCAACATCAGCTGCTGCTGGCTGCTGCTGTTTGCTGCCGCTACTACGGTGGCAAGATCTTAACTACCTCGCCTGGTATACAGGAGGTCGTGGGTTCCATCCCGACCCTGACTCCTGCTGCTGTATATTTGGAGACTGCGTGTCTCTCTCCGCGTGGATTTTTCTCCGTGTCCTCCGGGTTTTCCCTCCACATTTAGAATCAACGTCACGCGTTTAGAGTTTTTGGATGCTAGAAATGTCCACGTGATAAGCCACTTCGTTGAGCTGGTGTTTGTGATAGCCAGGTCGCTTCTGACAAAGAGCTGCGTAGCTCAGTGGCCCTTACCTGGTAATTAAAAACAAATTCTAGATTTGAAGCTTTCGTGACTGCAAGGATTCATATTCTTAAGTTTAATCGGTAAAGTCAAGCCGCACCTTACCATAATAATACAAAGGGGGCCTGTCCTGGCCCATCCCCCCCCTCAACCAGTATTTATACGGGGTAGTATCTCTTGGAATCTCTCATTTACTTGATACAGCAAGCGTGCTGTGACGGTCCACCTGAAGACGGAAGCTTGTGTTGCCTCCGAAACGTCGTGATTTTCACTTTATTTTTTTTTTATTTATTAGTTTTAATTATATTTTTTAAATTACGTGACTTTACCGAAAAAACCTAAGAATATAATTAAAAATAAAGTTGTATTTTTGTTTACTGCTTCTTGCTGCTGCTTTACTTATGACTAGAAACGGGTGGCTGTGTCACTCAAAGGGATTAGGGTTTGGGATAAAATAGCTTAGATTCATCAGTTTAACTCCATGCGTTTTACCTGAAATTAAAGAAGTGTCTCCAGCATAAATCAATAGGATTGTAGCGGCCCAAACACCGCTGTACATTGAAAGTAGGGCCACGTTCATTGAAAGTCTCCCAGCGGATCTGAAAATCAACACACACTGCTCGTGCAGGAGAATATAATACTGGGAAGTGTGTGTGTGTGTGACGCAGCTGAGAGGGCCATGTTTTGTCGTGGGAATTGGCTAAATCGTCTCCTGTGCAGCTATAATCAAGTGTAAGGTCATCCATTTGTGAACGTGCTCTTGCCTACAACATCTTGTCATTGTATTGGCTACTACCATCTACGTGTTACGTTAACAGGCCACTGAGATGACTCATCTCGCTTGCAAGGGAGAGGCCACGGCCAGCTTCAGAGCTCAACATTCACTGTTCAAGATTCAGATTGATCGCTTCGTTTCACAGATTTTGGGTTCAAGGGTTCACATTCGACGGTACCAGGGTTCCATCTCAAGAAACGAATGTTCGGGTAGATTTCAGGGTTCAAGGGTTCACATTCGACGGTACCAGGGTTCCATCTCAAGAAACGAATGTTCGGGTAGATTTCAGGGTTCAAATAATGGTTCAGGTTCAGGGTTCACATTCAACGGTTCCAGGGTTCCACATTAGGAGGTGAAGGTCAGGGCAAAACTTCAGGGTTCAAATTATGGTTCAGGGTTTAGAGTCCAGTGTTTGAGTTTATGACTTATGTAACTGCTTCTTACTGCACTGCATCATCATCATTGAAATTACACACGTGATGCGATGTTTTCACTAATTTAAGGACATAATCTGAAATGTGAATTCTGGAGTATAATAATTTATAGCCCCTTGTCAATCTCCTGCTGGATGAAGGCCTCCCCAAGCCGTGTTGGTCATGGGGCCTGTTTGACCATACTTCACCTTGCTGGTCAGTGTGAATTAGAGAAAGGCAGCTCATAGCCACTTCAGATGTCAATCACAACTGATTTGTTGGCTCGCCAAGTTAACAACGCAGTGTGCTAATAAGCACTGCGCCACGTGTAACGTCATCGATTTTTTTCGTATAATTTTGTTAAAATCTGAGCAATCGTAATTGCTGGATGAAGTGATTAGAGCAATGGGCGAGTGTTCAATAACCGGGAATCAATGCCCCACGCCTCCTCCTCTCACTTCCCTTGGCGCGACAACACACGCATTGGTGTACGCACGTGCGGAGCAATTCTACCGGGGCCCAGCAATCTGGGAGCAAGCACACGCAACGAAGACACGTGCATCAAGTGAAACAATGCCCGAGAGCGTTGCATTATAGATGACTCGTTTGTAAAACCAAAATGTGCACGCGTTGTGCTGCAGTTACCGCGTTTTACCGGGGTTGTAAATCGGGGCTGCTTGGCTCGATGTCCAATGTTTTCAGTTCTTGAAGAAGCCAAGATTTTGAACGAGCTGTCGGAACAGCACGAGGCACGGCCCGAAAACACAGCGGGGAACCCCTACGCGGAGAGATTCGAATTGAAAGTTCAATTGACGTGGCCCATCGTCCCCATGGGATCCTCTGGATAAGCTGGCCTCCGTCATAGGAATGTGAAAATGCAAACATTGTCTCAGAGGCACCTATGGAGAGAGAAGAACACTTCACACCCTCATTTTATGATAATCCTTCTTCGGCCCGTTGTCAATCCACTGCTGGATGAAGGCATCCCGTCACCAAATACCGTGGGCGCTGTTTCCCCTTACTTCACAACGCTGGTTCGAGCAGGTTGGGGTGGAGTGGTGGCACAGGGGTTAACACTCTGCCTAAAGAATCCATCGAGCTGAGTTGTATCCAGGGCCATGGCTAACAAAAGTGGTGAGCGAGATTTGAACCAGTCCTGCACCCTCCACCATCACAGATACTATTAATAACGCCTGTTATTATTTATCTTGGAAAGCCACACTGAAATCTTGAGACACTTTCGTAGGAGAGACCTGCATTTGGACGTTTGGCAAATACCATTGAAGACACGAAGACCGGGGAACCCAGAGAAATCCCCACGCGTGTGAGGGGGTGACATTCGGCACTGTCATCTCGTGGTTTCACCTCGCAGCGCTACGTCTACAGAACCTGGCAAGCCCCGGGGTTCTGTTCAACTGCCCAACAATGATCAGCCCAGCTTCTCTGCTGAGATCCGACTTAGAGCGGGCGCGTTCGGGGTGATCTGCTCATCGTAGGCTTTTGAGCATTGACATACTTGACTTTGGTAAACGAACAAGCAGAATTAGTGTTGCACAAATTCCCACGTACAGATTATGATAATGAAAATAGCGTTGACCGCTAAAGTTGAGTCAGGGAGCTCAGGGGAGCTTGACGCCGTTTTCAGCACCGCTAAGATTCTGGGTTCACACCCCAGGTGGCCGGATCGGTAATTCACCACCCCCCTTGTAGCCAGCTCACACAAATAGACTCCGTCACCAATGGCTGCACAAAAAGAACCATCCCATAAATTGGGCTTGGCATTTAATTTAGTTTATTCCCACTATCATAAAAGTCCAAGTGGGTTCCCCACTCAATTGAGCATCCAGCAGCGCTCAACTCCTGTTTATAGCCCCGGGCAAGTGCTAAAAATTCCACATTCCCATGCCGGGGGTGAGGCTTTACACAGACTAATTGCTGACAACTGCCCCGCAAGATCAGTACTCGTTCCGTCAACCCCAGAAGGTTGTAAGGCTGAGCTGACCTCTCACCAGGGATTTGAGCTCACGACCTTGCGCTTGCGATCCGCGTGCTATCACCCCTGTGCCTGCGGCTGGCTTCGTTCGTGCTGTGATGGCGATGCCCGTAGCTACAGCCGTGGAGCGGTTCGCGGAGTGAACGGCTCCTATGAACAGCTGGTGATGCGCCATGAGAGACCCCCCCCCGATGTCTCGAGTGGTCTTTGTGGATGACTACTTTACACTGCGCCCGAACGGAAAAATAACAAATGGGTTTCACAGTTATCCGTCGATACACAGAGAGAGACAGAGAGCAGAATCGATTGTAGAATTTTTGGGGTTTTTAATGCACGTTACGTGTTTTAGTGGCTACATTTGTAAAGGAAGTTCCATGCCAAGGTTACTGTTACCGTGATCTTCGCACATGTTGAGAACTCGGTCTACCAGACTGACTCTTAAATCCCTTAGCACTGTGTCCAATCACCATGCAACCCACTCACCCACTCACACACTCACTCACCTACCCACCTATTCACCCACGCACTGGGTAGACAAAGGCGGTCGGGCGCGGTGCTGGCCACCCACGCCCTCGGTCTCTCATAGGTGCCACTCGCGAACAGCACTCACACCCAACAGTCTGCTGAGGCTCCACGTGGGGACCGTTGTCTTTGCTGTGACCCGCCCCAGGTTGCTACCGCTTGTGCCATGCCTTCCGCTCCTATGACATGGACGTGGAGCAGTGCCTGCTAGAGTCCCTGCCGCTGGGCCAGCGGCAGCGGCTGGTGCGGAGGGCTCGCTGCGCCCAGCTGCACGCCTACTACCAGCGCGAGCGCGAGCTGCGGCGGCACGGCGGCCGCGGTGGGGCCGGCGGTGAGGCCGGCGGTGGGGCCGGCGGTGGGGCCGGCGGTGGGGCCGGAGCGCCCAGGACGGGGAGGAGCGCCGGCGGGCGCCGGACCGTGGCGCGAGCGGCGTTCGGCCGCCTGGAGATGCTGCACGACGCCATCCTGCAGCACGACGATAAGGAGGGTACGTCACTCGCTCGCTCGCTCGGTCGGTCACTAGGTCGGTCACTCGCTCGCTCGGTCACTCAGTCGGTCATCGGTCACTCGGTCGCTCGCTCGCTCGGTCACTCGCTCGATCGCTCAGTCGGTCGCTCGCTCGCTCGTTCACTCGGTCGCTCGATCGGTCGCTCGATCGGTCACTCGGTCGCTCGCTCGGTCGGTCACTCGCTCTGTCACTCGGCCGCTTGCTCGCTCAGTCACTCGCTCGGTCGCCCGGTCGCCCGTTCGCTCGGTCGGCAACCAACCGCGCTCCCTGGGGCGCACCGCCCCTCGTGACCGGATAACGAGGAGCTGTCTCAGCTGTCAGTGATCATTGGCGTCGTCGTGGAGGATTTTAATAACTTCATGAACGTATATACTGTATATAATACTTTGTAATTGTGTAAATAACTTCATAAATATATAAGGAATGTATGTCTTCTGCGCGACGATGTTCGTGATTACGTTGAGTTTTGTATTGTGAGATATTTGCGTGGAACTCGGATCCCGTAGCGTCAAGAGAGGCTTCTTGCCTTGAACGTCTGGCAGCTCGCTAGCATTGATTCAAGCGAGCCTCACTCTGCTGACGATCACTGAGCTTGAAAACCGGTCCAGCGGTTGCTTGTCTTGAGACAATGCTGCCGAATTGATGTGTTCACTGGGTCAACAACCATTACGGACCGACGTATCTGGGCCACGCCGTTTAATCACGAAAAACTATGAAAAAAAACACATCGATAACGACTTTCTTCCAATAGTATCGTTCAATTTCAAAGAGCAGCATTACACAGCGAAGCACTTTAATGTAGACTCGCACCCATGATTCATGAGGTATTTAACTGATAATAATGAACGTGATCATAACAAACACCGCTTTCATTCATAATAACTGCGCCGCTGAAAATGGTATTTATTTTTCATAATCACCGTGCAATAGTGAATGCTGGAATTAATCTAATCGCTAATTAATTACCAAAAAAAGATGCGGGGCAAACGAGGCAAGGCTATCTCTGCCGTGGTAGCCAATGCGTTTGCTCTAATAATAATAGTAGTAGTAGTCGTCGTAGTTGTTATTATTCAAGTCATGGAGGTGTTTCGGAATTGCCTTTTTTTTTCACCGTGAGAGCGCCGTGTGCATAATGAGCCGACGTACACTCGGGTGATCATTCTGCTTAACTGCCTGTGTCCTGGCCTCCTCTGTGGCTCTAAGTGATTTACTGATTCCGCAATGTGGCCCCGGCGCTTAGCTACATCGGGCCTCAATTTTGCTACATCGCACGC
The DNA here is from genome assembly GCF_015708825.2 of Lethenteron reissneri. Classification (NCBI taxonomy): domain Eukaryota; kingdom Metazoa; phylum Chordata; class Hyperoartia; order Petromyzontiformes; family Petromyzontidae; genus Lethenteron; species Lethenteron reissneri. The sequence continues at coordinate 1,266,223 of NC_083835.1, forward strand.
ACGCACACACGCACGCACACACACACACTCACATACACGCGCACACACGCACACACACACGCACACACACGCACGCACACGCACGCACACACGCACTCACACACGCACTCACACACGCACACACGCACATAAAGACAAAGATCCCCCGTATAGCCTTAACAGACTGTAGGGGCAAGTGCTGTTAGCGAGCACCTATGAAGGCCAGAACGGTACACGAGGGGGTGGGTGGCCAGCACCACGCCCAACCGCCTTTGTCTCCCTAGTAGCGATGTTTACACACCGCACCAGGTACTCATTTCAGGCTGAGTCGACCTAGGGGAGGCCCAGGACCGGTTCAGATAATCGTCATTGGTGTTGGCCGTGAGCGGGAATCGAACTCGGGTTGCCAGGTTCATAGCGCAGCGCGCTAACCGCTACACTACCGCTCCCCACACACGCACACACGCACACACACACACCCACACACGCACACACGCACACACGCACACACACTCACACACAGAGGGCCGCCAAAGACGCCGGCCACATTAGCATTCACGTGCACGCCACACGCTGGGATAAAACGGGCATTCGTGCGTTGCAGGCTGAAATACAAATATCTATATTAGATTTGTCTTTTTTTAATGTAACTTTATATTACGTTTATTTGGTTAACAACATTCCAACGCAGGTGTCAAGGCAGCACACAGGGAGGCAGTGTAGCCGTCTGATCACGAGAAAATAGGAAATGTGTTCTTATTGCCCAGGCGCGTTGCTCACAAAGATTGTGCTTTTAAAAAATTGGGTTAGCAAACGATTTAGATTGCGGCCACGCTTTAAAAAACTATTTTCATTTTTTTACTCTGAGCTGTTTAGCTCTTTTTCAGAAGCGGCCTTTCTACTGCAAATGATAGCTCAACTAAGTGGCTTATCATGTGGAAATGTATGGCAGCAGCCAAATAGTCTAAACGCGCGTTTCTAAATGTGGAGGGGTAAACCTGGAGAAAAATCCACGCGACCACGGGGAGAGAGAGACACGCAAACTCAAAATGTACAGCAGCAGGCGTCAAGGTCGGGATCGAACCCACGACCTCCTGCACACCAGGCGAGACAGTTCACATCTCACCACCGTTGCTAATCACAGCACCCATGATGCGAGGCATATCAATTGCCGCCCGAAATCCATCCATGACATATTTACCCCCCAAACAAATGGAGTACTGGGGAACGCGTCACCCAGTGAATGGGGCCCCCATGGGCGAATGAACGTCCGGGCAAGGCCGCATCGCGAGATACACCCAGCGATCGAGGGGAAGGAACACACAACTAGAAACCGCTCCACTCACGCCGCCACACGCCGCCACAGACTCCGCGAGTCGAAACGGACGCGTCGGTCAGAGAGTCGGCGACGCTTTGCACGAAGATTGGCGCTCGATCGCACCGGGCGGAGCAACCAGAGGGAGTACAGCTTCGTGGTGAGATCGGAAAGGGTGGATACCTCCTCGCTCACAGCGACGGCCGAGACCAGGGGTGGAGAGCGTCTGGCCCGTGGGCCGTGTAAGGCCCGCGAAATCATTTGGTGTGGCCATGCCAAGGCAACCGCAGGTTGGACTCGAAATTCAATAAATTTAGGAACAAACGTGGAAAAGCAGTTGCGAGTAGCAACATCATTAATACCAGCTAACATCACACGCCTCACCAACTAGATGCAGTTCCAGCCGTCACATTAGGGGTGAGTTAATTAAATGTTTGACGAAACATAACAGGCACATTTTTAAGTTGATAATTTTGTATGGCCCGGGAATGATGTTATAAATATCCAAATGGCCTTTGGCAGAAAAAAGGTTCCCCACCCCTGGTCTAGACGGACGGCCACTGGCCACACTTTATTACCCCGCCTGGGCAGTTCGCGTGGAGGTGACGGACGGTTTCTGGCGATGTCCGCGTGTCACCTGCCACACAGTGGCCACTTAAAGACCTTTTGGTATCGTTTCATTGTGCACATTAAATCCAAGGAATTCAGCTTTAACCCCTTAGCCACCCTATCCACTTCCAGAGTCCTGAATCATGAGAATGAGTTCAATTTCCGTTCTTATTGTTGCCGTTACTGTGGGCCCTTTAAAGACGGAGTGAATCACGCGAACCTCCGAATCTGCATTGCCACCCAACTTGTGCATAGACGATGGTTTGGCTTGAAGGGAATTCACGTCCCACAACATCCATTCCTGGACGTAACTGTGGATTGCAATCTCAACATATTGTATCTTGATCCTTCTGCTTCTGCAAGGCAGGTGCATGAATGGATGGTACAGTGGGTACGGTATCGTGCTGTGAGCCCAACCACCCGAGTTCGATTCCTGTCCACAGCTAACGATTGAGAATAGGTGTGGACTTGATAATTGGTTCTTTACCCTTCTATCTGGCAACAAAACTGACACCTTTTTGCAAGGAGTCATGTTTGCATAGACCGTATTATGACGGCAGGTATTGCGGTCTATGCAAACATGACTCCTTGCAAAAAGGTGTCAGTTTTGTTGCCAGATAGAAGGGTAAAGAACCAATTATCATATTTTTACTGGCAAATGAGGTCCCCATAGGTGTGGACTTGTTATTTATTTATTTACCTGCACAGGTGAGGGCACGGTGAATGGCAGTAAATCGCCTGCACGTCAATGTCTCTGTAAGCCATCATCGGCGTCATCATTTGGACTTGTTTTAGTATCATTCACGAAGTCACTGAGCCAGGCCATGTGCGTCTAAACATGATTTTTTGTTTTATTTGACACAGGCGGTAAAACGCACAAACATCTGGAGTTGTTGTTGTTTTCAGTCACCGAGAGGGTTTATCCTCGCCGGAGATCGACGCCAATTAAGCACGCACGCATACACGGCTGTAAAATAACAACAACAGCAACAACAGCAACAACCCCCCACGTGCATCCGTGAGGAATTGCCACGATGAAACGATTCGTTTCAATGTTTCGCCAGACAAGAATCCGAAAGCGCGTCGGAGAAGCCGCTGCAACCGCGACGAACCCGTGCCAGCAACACATTTGCTCTCACGTAGAAAGAAACAAAATAGAAAAAAATGAAATGCAACACCGCCGGTGATACGAAATCCCATCGCAACGGGGGAAAACGCGTGCAGGCTGGAAACAAATCGAGTGAACGTGGCGTGAGCACGCACGGTGGGAGCCGTGCATCCCTGCCGATTGCGAGCAGCACACCTTTGCGTGTTAAATCTGTTAGGTTTGTTGGTCCCAGCCTTCTTAAGTCTATTCCGATTAAAGGCTTGCAGCCTACATTTGTTGATTGCGTCGCAAAATCACGTTGAAAGAGAGATGACACTCCAGAGGGCGACAAGGTGGTGGCGTGGTGGTGAAGCTCGTGCCGCACAGCAACAAGCAACTGGGTTCAATTACAGACTCGGGCGACTTTCTGTGTGGAATTCTCCCCCAGTTCTGCAATGTGTGTGAGTATGTGAGTGTGTGAGTATGTATGTGAGTGTGTGAGTATGTGAGTGTGTGAGTATGTGAGTGTGTGAGTATGTGAGTGTGTGAGTGTGTGAGTGTGTGAGTATGTGAGTGTGTGAGTGTATATGTGAGTGTGTGAGTGTGTGAGTATGTGAGTATGTGAGTGTGTGAGTATATGAGTGTGTGAGTGTGTTAGTGTGTATGTGAGTGTGTGAGTGTGTATGTGAGTGTGTGAGTGTGTATGTGAGTGTGTGAGTGTGTATGTGAGTATGTGTGTGTGAGTGTGTGAGTGTGTTTGTGAGTGTGTGAGTGTGTATGTGAGTGTGTGAGTGAGTATGTGAGTATGTGTGTGTGAGTGTGTGAGTGTGTGCGTGGGGAGTGGTAGTGTAGTGGTTAGCGTGCTGCGCTGTGAACCTAGCGACCGGGGTTCGATTCCCGCGGTCAACACCAGTGACGATTATCTGAATCGATCCTGGGCTTCCCCTCGGTCGACTCAGCCACAAATCAGTACCTTGTGGGGTGTGTGTGGTGCTGGCCACCCACCCCTTGTGTACTGTGCCGGCCTTCATAGGTGCTCGCTAACAGCACTTGCCAAACAGTCTCTTAAGGCTATACGGGGGAGCTTTGTCTTTGTGTGCATGTGGCGTTGCATGTTCTCTCGCTGTCCTGAATGGGAGTTCTGAGTTTTCTGGTTTCTTCCTGTAGCAAAATAAACACATTCACAATGTTATTGGTATTGGCCAAACATCCCGATGCTGAAACATTACCTTTAAATCACTCATTTGGGGTTACACACCAACATCACCACCTTCTGCGAGAGAAAAAAAAACTTAACCGAGACCCTCGTGAAAAAAGTCTCGAGACTCAGCAGAGGCTTTCCTGGGTTAACACAATATTTCTTGAGAGACATTTCATCGTTCACAGCCTTATCCAACTGTCAGCAAACTCCTTTATCTCGGTCAAATGCCTTTTCATGTTTATAGGCATAAGCCCCATCTGTCAGCCCCCATTGGCTGCTCCGTCGGCAGATGCGCTATTAATTAGAAGTGCAGATAGATACGATTGTGAACGCAAGTCAAATTAAACCAGCTCACAGCAAGTGCATTGCAGTGTTATGATTATTTGTAGTGAATTTCAACTTGGCTCACAGTTACATCAGTGCGTAGTCGCCGTCGTTGTTGTCTTGAACGCGTCTCTCGGATGGCATTCCACCACGTGCCCTCCTGTTAGTGTTCATCGCTAAGATGTCTCAGATGGTGTGTCTGCCCCCTGGTCCACGTGTTCCCTTCAGTGTCCCTCAGTGTGGACCGAGTGTGGTGCGAGTTTTGGTACCAGGCGCGCATCTCCCCGTGCTTATTTGCGTACTTCTCAGTGTTTGTTCGTCTTGTCAATCTTCAGATCCATGTCATAGCTGTCAGTGTGCACTGGTTGAAAATATATCCTTAAGATACATTCCCGCAGACAGAAAAAGGCTACAAAATAACGGATTAATTCCCACACATGCTATTTAGTGGTTTTCGTAGAAGCTCGAGAAATATGTTTTGTATAAGCGTCCTTGATTACCCAATAAGCCCTGAGTCTCAAGACTCATTTTCATGGCCATCTTGTCAGGTTTTGACAGTCGAAGTAATGTTCCCTTGAATCACCCCAATTCAATAATTTCAGGATAATTTTTTGCTAGCAATAGGATGTTTGCCCGACACGAAATACATTGCATGGGGGCAGGTTAGCTATTGGAAGAAAGCGGAGAATCCGAAGGGGAAGAACGCACAAGCACAGTGCCACCCTGTAACATAATTGGTGAATCGATGAAGAGCAATTGCGTGCCACCGAAGTCGTTATGATGAGCAGTGGAGAGACACAGAGAAAGAGAGAGAGACTGAACAGTCTGAATTGGGTCAAACCAGAGCCCCGGTGTTGTGGTGCCGCGGCAGCTCGGGTCAGGGTGGAGGCCCCCGATGCGGGTCAGGAATGCATCCCGCAAAGGGAAAACCGCGACCCGAGGGTCACGCTGTGAGCGCTCGGTTTTTGTGCTCTACAATCGAGCAGAAATGAAAGAGTTTCAACACTGCCGTTGCCGGCCGCCCACACTGACTGCCATCGCTGCCACCGCTGCTCGATGGGGCACCTCCTGCCACCTCACTGATGGGTTTACAGCAGCAGCAGCGCGTCATCTATATAGAGATAGACGCAGGCCCCCCGTAAGAGCCTCAACAGACTGTTGGGGCAAGTGCTGTTAGCCAGCACCGATAAAGGCACGAATGGGTAGCCAACACCGGCCACCTTTGTCTCCCCAGTGGCGATGTTTACACACCGCACAAGGTACTCATTTGAGGCTGAGTCTACCTAGGGGAAGGCCCAGGATCGGTTCAGATAATCATCACCGCTGTTGGCCGCGAGCGGGAATCGAACTCGGGTCACAAGATTCGTAGTGTTTCGCGATAACCGATACACTACCGATCCTCATCTATACAAACAGGCACAAACACAGCTTTATATGCCCCGCTGAAGGGTGGGGGTCTAACCCACGTCCTGCGGGTCACCGGGAGGGGTGTTTGACCATACTTCACCACGTTGGTCAGTGCCTGTCAGCGAATATGCTGCCCAGGGTTGGTTCCAGATATCCCTCGCCGCCAATGTTAGCAGAAGACGTTCATCAAACTCAGGTCTCTGGGTTTTTATTGCCGTTGCCGCTCACCACCGCGCCATGGCTAAACCTCCGATCAGCACGGTCGGCTACGTACGGTGCGAAAGAAGTTCACAATACGTACGTACGTAAACAGGCTGAAGTAGAAGTTGCGTGTAATTGGGTCACGTGACGTCTGCAGCAACTGAGGTTGCTGCATCCACGACTCTTTATTAACTCTCTCGCGTTTCAAATTACGCAAAGCAAAATGTGTGCTTTTGTTCAATGTGAGTTTGGTCTAAGGAACCCACTCGAATACGATAAACATTTTTTTCTTATCATAAAATGTATGCGCTCAATAACTGATCGTATAAATGTCAGCGAACACGAGATGCCACGATTGCTATGTTGCTCCTCGTGCCTCTGCGTCATTGTCTCTCGTTACGAGTGAGCGGATAGCGTGCGGTGGGAGCGTTACAAGTTGAAATCATTATTAATTATTGTGATGTCCCTGCAAGAGAGAGCACGGGGTGAAAGGTTCACAGATGAAGGGGAATCCTCTTTGGAATTGCAAATTACCATTCAAAGCACACACATTATACGCTGGCCACAGGCTTCGCTTTAGAGGGAAGGGGAAATCATCCAGAATTTCTACTGAGTTGTATTACCTCTTGAAACAAAGCACTGACATTTGCATCATGAACTTGCAGGTGTGTACTGCAGACAGAGGCCCAGGCGTGGGTGATCCTCCGATTCGTCTCTTCTACGTTCCCAGTAGTCGCGCTTGGCCAGGAGGCTGCAGTGGAGCATTCGGTGTGTGGTGCGGTAACTCCGCTCCACTCACCACGCCTGATTTAAGCAAATTTGTGAAAATGCACATGGGACTGGCAAACTATGATTGCCCTTGGCCCGAAATGTGCGGGAGATTCATGGGCGTGAAAATTGTCCTTGAAATCTTCAAATTGAAAGAAAGATGACCTTCCAGCAACACTGAATGACAAGATAGCACATGTCAGGCACACTGGGATCTGGTGTGTGTTGGTTTCACAGCACTATCACCCTCGCTGGGCCTATTTATGGATCCAATTGCTAAAAAAAAATTCAAACATTATTTGCGAATGCAGGAAGAGAATTAAATCTAAATTGCTGACATTATTCCAATCTAATTGTTTTGTTAAACAGATACTCGACGTGAATTGGTTCTCACCTGCTGATAAACACTTTGATATTTAGCGCCGGCATTTGTATCGGTTTTGTAATAATTCCCTCCGCCCCGATTTTTATTTACGTTCACCGTTGTATATTTGCTATTTTCTATAATTTCATTTTAAAAAATCTGTTTTTTTCTTACGTTGTTGTTAGGGTTGGATATATCAGTTTTAAAGGCTGTAGTTATGGCCCCTGTTTGCATGAGTGTTATTGGTTCGTGTTCAGTCATTTTCAATAACAAAAAAAAACGATCACGTGCACAAATGATTTGGCTGAGGAAGTGAATTCCCCATCAATGGAAGTGACAAGACGAGTGTAAAGATATGAATTGAATATGGCGTTCTGATTGGGAGCCCTTCCAGCTAAATCTATCTTCCTATCCATTTAAATTTAGCAGAAACAGTTCTCTCTCTCTCTCACAGCAGCATGAAATGAAATATCTATATAAGATACGTAAATATTCACCCCTATTGAAATCCATCGCTTTCGCAAATTCTGTACGACTTTACGTCAATCTGTTGCTGTATGATGTCTTCACCACGCCCGTGTCATCACGTGGGTAGATTGACCATACTTCACCACGCTAGCCAGTGGAGGTCGGTGCTGGTTGGTGAAGGGTGGGGGGGGACTCGTGACCGGTTCGGATATCACTCACCGCCGGTGTTGGCCAAACTCAGGTCGCCGCGTTCGTAGCGCAGCGCACTAGCCACTGCGCTTGTTATAGCTCTGCAAAATGTAAGGTTCAGCCTGTTGTGAGTCTGATCTCACTCTCGTACGCTGAGCAGGTGTGAAAGTGCTGGCCTCTACTGCTTGCGTGGATCTCAGAGGTAGCTCTGTGATCTCCGCTTCCGTGGGCCGTTCTGCGACGCGAAGGGCTTGCAGCCTGCTGTGCGAGAAGTCCGAAAGGATGCTGCGTCTCCCTGACGCGACGCCGACATCGCAGTCAGGACACGACTGGGGGTGGAAGAAAATTCACGACAACAAAAATCGCGGACAAATGCGGCTCGCCGTGAACCGACACAACTTACCGCCGCACGCTCGCGCTTGACGATCGGGCGCGCGCACGCTGACCGCTGCAGCATCGAGATCGCTGCTAAGTAAACACGTGGCGTTTTGATTTTGGACAGGTGGCGATCGGGATTTCACAGCAGGGCAGTGAGCGAGCGAGCGAGCGAGGAGGTTCGATCGAGGTGGGGGCGGTTGGGGGTCGTTTGGCCGGTGGGTGACGGACAGGGGCCGCGCTGGGCCGGGCCCTGTTGTCACGTCTCTCTTCCCGAAGTCACGACGATCGGTCCAACAGCCGCCTGTGCGTGGGGCTGGACACCCACACCCCCCCCCCCTCGTGTGCCGTGTCGGCCTTCATAGGTGCTACTGGCGAACAGCACTTGCACCCACCAGTCTGTCAAAGCTGTGCGGTGGATCGTTGTCTTCTTTGTTGTGTGTGTATTGTGGAGTGTGTTGTGGTGTGCGTGTGTCGGGAGCGGTTGTGTCGCGGTCAGCGCGCCGCGCCACGAACCCGGCGACACGGGTTCGATTCCCGTTCACAGCCAGCACCAGTGACGATTATCTGAACCGGTGTTGGGCCACCCCTAGGTCGATTCAGCCTCAAATGAGTACCTTGTGCGGCGTGTAAACATCGCCACTGGGGAGACAAATGCGGTTGGCCGTGGTGCTGGTCATCTACCCCCTCGTGTACCGTGCCGGCTTTCATAGGTGCTCGCTAACAGCACCTGCCCCTACAGTCTGTTAAGGCTACACGGGGGATATTTCATTCGTCTCCATGGCAATGGAAAAGCAGCAGTATGTGTCACTTTCATTCTGATAGCGTTGGCTCGTCAGGTAGCTTAGCTTGCGACATTTAAATCCCGGCAGTTGTGGAGTCATTTTGAAAGGGTTGATTTGAAAGTGTAACATGTGGTCCAAGGGAAGGCTATTTTATCACATTGTACAGAGCCAGACTCCGCAACTTTGGAAATTGCAATGTAATAGTAAGAGAACAAACATATTGTTTACTCGTTTCTACGCAATTACTGTCACTCGAGTCAGTCTACCAAGAGACGTAACGAATCTCAGTTGGCCACCATCTGGTTAAGTAACCCCCAATTAAATTGTCTTAAACTGCGAAACATTTAAAGCTTCACATCGTGAGAAACTTAGGACGTGTGAGTGTGTTTCATTTTTTGAAATTATGGTGAACGACAAGAATCCATTTAGCATTCAGATTGCCAAAATTGGCTGTAATTATTGAACCTAAACCAACCCGATATGAGACGCTGATTTCGGCTGTTCATTCATTTACAGTCCAACTGCTTTCTGGACAATCTCTGACCCCCTATCTCGAATATCGGTCAGCCCGTTCGTCTCCCTCATTGAAGCAGCCCACGTGGAGTAGCATTGCCCTCTTTCGCAACGGGCGATTTGGTTACATCACGAACAATTGAAAGTGCACAGTATTTAAACAAAGCATATAAACGTGACGAATCTGAACTCAGTTCACAAATTATCTGATGATGCCGAGTTAGCAGTTGGGGCATCAGCAAAAAAAATTTTACTATCGTTCACTCGGATGTGATATGAGGAATGGCTGCGATGACCTGTGGATTCATTGTGCAGTTAGAATTTTTAAGCGGGGCTGAGGTTCAGCGACTGGTGGCGCGGAATGGGGGGGGGCATAGCCCCCAACAGTCCCCACCCCTCACCCCCGACACTACAGGGGGCACTCAGGGACACTTGGAAGTGGATGGTTAAGCCTTAGTAATGCTCTGTATGGGCCCAGACTTGCCACACACACCACTGGCCTATCCATTCACGTAATATGAAATATGTTGTTATTGTTAAGTTACTGCTGGGTGGCTGAATTAGCGAGTGTGTGGCAAAAACTTGGGCTAACGTAGGGGCATTACGAAAGCTCAACCGTCCACCTTTAATGAGGCTAACGGAGGAGGGCATTTATTTGAATTACAATTAAACGTTGGGTCAAGGTGAGAGCCATTTCAGACGCAATTTGTCGGTGGCGAGAGAAACCTGCAGAGAAACAGATTGAACCCCTTGGCAGCCCTGGGACCTTAACAAATGCCATGTAGCTTGCAGAGACATTGCTTGACGTTGTTAATTTGTTGTTGTTGTTGTTGCTGAAATTACGCCGTTTCCCCATCACCACGTGACTCTGGCACACGGTGATATACCAGCCAAATATCACATCGCTCCATTACTCATAGTGGCACAACAATTATAAGAATAACAAACACAGTGAAAGCTAAGAAAATAATTATACCTGGACAATATTTTGGGTTAGAATTAGACACATCCAAATCATACTCTTTGGTTCTTTCGGTAAAGTCACGTAGGTATAAAATAAAATAAATTAAATCACGACGTTTCGATTGTAACACAAGCAATCATCATTAGGTACCTGATGATGATGATGACTTTACCTAAAGAACCAAAGAGTATGGATTCTTGCAGTCACGAAAACTTCAAATCTAGACATCCAAATCATGTTCATCATCAGCTATGGTAGAGCCACTGCTAGATTGAGGGCTATTCGAGTTATCATCGTCGTCATTATCATCCCTCGGGACCCTGCAATGCAATCCAGTTCCATTTTTAGACGCACGATGATCTCGCTCCATCTCCCTGGGGGTTCCCCCTCTTTAAAGCGAGACTTCTTCAATCTTTGACTGCCATTTAGCCATAAGTCTCCATCCACCAGCCGTCACACGTTCTGTCAACGTGTCCTGCACAAAGATGAAGATCCCTCGTATAGCCTTAACAGACTGCTGGGGCAAGTGTTGTTAGCGAGCACCTATGAAGGCCAGTACAGCACACGAGGGGATGCGTGGCCAACACCACGCCCGGCTGCCTTTGTCTCCCCAGTAGCGATATTTACACACCACCCCGGGTACTCATTTGAGGCTGAGTCGACCACACACACAGGCCCACGTTGACTCATTCACGTTTTACACGTCACGTGTCTCTCATTTGCCGTTCGTTCTCTGGATTTTGTCCGTGGCATTCCTTTTTTTCGTCATCTACCGCACTCCGTCTCTCATTGAAATTCAAATACTGTCACGTGTCGAGGTATGATTCTATACAAAAAAAAAAGACGCGAAAATATTTTTTTGAAGTCCTGGAGAAGAGGAGATTGGTGGTGGCGATGGAGGCGGAGGGAGGAGGTATCCATGGCGATGCGCGGCGTGGATCTCCGAGGGAGCGTTCGCCGAGTCCCAGTGCAGTGCAGTCAGAGGCCACCGCTGCAGCCGCTGCTGCGGCTGCAAGGTCACACTTCTCATTCATCACGCCATTACGCGCGCCCTAGCCACCACGTCCCGCCGTCGTTCGCCGTCGTCCCGGCAACGGGCTGACGAGGCAGTCGACCGGCGCGGGACCCCGGCGAGGCTCTGCAGGCTGCTGCTGTGTAATGTGCGGTGGCTCACGTGTCTACAACACGCGACAAGGATGAAGACCCCCCCCCCGACGCCCCACGTGTAGCCTTGACAGACTGCAGGGGCAAGTGTTGTTAGCGAGCAGCACCTATGAAGGCCGGCACGGCACACGAGGGGGTGGGTGGCCAACACCACGCCCGGCAGCCTTTGTCTCGCCAGTGACGATGTTTACGCACCGCACCAGGTACTCATTTGCGGCTGAGTCGACCTAGGGGAGGCCCAGGAATGGTTTGAATAATCGCGGCCGATGTTGACCGCGGCTGAGACGTGAATTGGCGCGGACGGGATTCGGAGGGGAGTGCACCAACCGCTGTGCTCCCAAAGACCCCGACGTACACACGCGCACACACACGCACACACACACACGCACACACTCACACATACACGCACACACACACGCACACACACGCACACACACACTCACACATACACGCGCACACACGCACACACACACGCGCACACACGCGCACGCACACAGACGCACGCACACACGCACACACACGCGCACACACACGCACACACACGCACACACACGCACGCACACGCACGCAGACACGGTCACACACACGCACACACACGCAGGCTCGCACGCACACACACGCTCACACTCAATACACAAACACACTATGTGATGGGGCGCATGCTTGAGCACACAAGCACCCAAATTCACATCCTCACGGGCACCACCGCGTTCGTGTTTGCCTTTGGCGCTGCACAGGCTCCCCAGTGTATTACTTGGGGGGCTGAAACAGCGTTGCTGTTCGGCATTCCGTCGGGCGTTTCCATTCCTGAAGAAGCACCCAGGATGTGTAGTGAAACGTCGGACATCGTGCCGAGCAATATGCAGCGTTACCCGTAACTTGCCAAGGCTGGCCCAACATTGGCATGCAGTCGAAACCGTCGCACCAACGTTGCTCCAACGTTCGACGTTTACTGTGGCGGAGAGTTCTGCAGACACGGATGCAAGCACGCGCACGCTTCAACATGTGCATGCACACACATACACACACATGTCAGCACGTTCATGCAAATATTGCGTACAGAGGCAAACACACACTCGCATGCACTTACGCATAAATACATACATGTTACGCACGCAGATACAGCACACACACACACTGCCTTAAATACACCCACGTGAACACACACACACACGTAAACACACTGAACACGTATTCTTGGGCCAACGGTTCCAACCACATGCCAACGTTTTCCCAACGTTGGCATGTTTACTGGGAATATATGAACACGAGCGCATGCAGAGACAAAGGTCCCCAATATAGCCTGAACAGACTGTTGGGACAAGTGCTGTTAGCGAGCACCTATGAAGGCCGGCAAGGCACACGAGGGGGTGGGTGGCTAGCACCACGCCCGGCCGCCTTTGTCTCCCCAGTGGCGACGTTTACACATCGCACCAGTTACTCATTTGAGGCTGAGTCGACCTAGGGGACGCCCAGGGACTGCTTTAGATAATCCTCACCGGTGTTGGCCGTGAGCGGGAATCGAACTCGGGTCGCCGGGTTCGTAGCGCAGCGTAGCGCTAATTGCTGCCCAGGGACATGCAAGCCTACACCACCTCTCACCAAGTGATGGTCCGTTTATTTTTATTCCATTCTTAGGGAATAGAGTATACAACATTGGAGATCACCATTGTGCGCATTACATCAAGGGCAGTTCAGAGTTTTCATTTTGTATTATTATTATTGATATACAATATGTGGGGGTGTAACAAATGGCATGCAATTACAACCACAGCTTTGTATTGCTATCGTATCTCAAGGCCATTGGATCTCAAGGCAGTGTGGTACGTTGCTGAATGAAGACCTCGCCACGCCGTGTCGGTAATGGGGCGTTGTGTTTGACCATACTTCACCACGCCTGTCAGTGCAGGTTATTGAAGGGGCGGGCGCAAGACCGCTTCAGATTATTACGAGCAACTGACGTTAGCCGTGAATCAAACTCACTCAACCCCTGTGCAGAATGTGCATTTGCACGCCGCTGCTGGATGAGTACCATGGGAGGGGGCAGGTTTTTGACCACAATGCACCACGCCTGTCAGCGCTGGTTGGTGCTGGCGGACAGCACGGACGCAGAAGTACAGTGCAACAATGCATGTATCTGCACTACTGCATACCGCGTAGCTCCGCAAACCCTACGACAATCCTGTATGTGCATGGTGCTCACCAATGAAAACACTCGTCCAGGCTCAGCCCGGTGAAGTTGATGGGATCGGGTGCATTCCAGGTGATTTGGTGGCAAAGCGTGTCCTGAAATAGCAGCTGTAAAATTGTGGAACAGCACACAACTTCCAGACGTCTTGCCAATTGGACAATCGCGGACACGCTGTCCCACGTACATTCTCACCACGGAGCCAATCCATGTTGGGGAGGAGGTCGATGGTTTCATTCCTTGGGCCACGCGGTGATTTCTCTTTGATTTACGGCGCGGCATCATCTGCTGTAAATGGCCGTAAGAAAAAGTGACACCATTGATCGTCAAGAGGTCGCTGCATTCCGGGCGTAACAGCCTGAAAACTGCACTTTTGGGACATACAATTGCAGTCTTTTTTTTATTGTAACGACCGCTCTGTAATTACAGGTTTTTTTTGGCAAGTTCTTGTCTCTGCGCAGCAGATGGGGGCTCCTTCCACGTGATATCCAAAGCGATGAGGTTGTGAGATCAGACTACGGGTTGATCTTGATTACATTATTGTCACGTGGACGCTACCGTGGTGCTAACGGAACGGTTAGCACCACGGGACTTGCCACCAGAGGCCGCCGGTTCGATTCTAACTCCCGGCGCGGCAGCTGAAACAATGGAGCGAGTCTTACATTTTAGTAATTGCTGCCAACTTTAATCTTTCCTTAAATATACTAAAGCAGTCTACATTATTATTGTACTTTCTTTTTATCCGAAGGCCTCGCCCATTAACCACAACAGACGCTTCTCCCTAATCGCCACAACTTTCAGACTGGTCCTATTAAAATGTGTAAATTTCCTAAATTGCTCTAAAGTGCCATTCAATAGCATTCTCTTTTACCGTGGTTCCCCAAATAAACTTGAACAATTTTGTTTGCCATCCCAGACATCCAGACGGCAATCAATAACAATGTTTCTGGACAGTGACAGCCTAGCAAGGTCGCTCATGCCTGAGCCGCTTGCCAGGCAGGCTGCAATGTCATATTATATATCAGTGTTCAGAGAATTGTAGCATTTGTTTATTGAGTTTAGACACATTTTTACGTGGGCACAACGTTCACTTTGAGGTTGAGGATTTCAAGCAATCGATAGAATTGTGAAATTGTAACGATGGCGAGAGCCAAACGCCATTTTAAATCCAATGCGTTCGGCCAAGAATCAGCGTCTCATTGTTGGGGCACTTTTCGAGATGAATTTGAATCTGGTGGGACGAGACTGCAGAATGTCGCACTTTGTCTTCCGCTTGCCGGATAATCTATAAACAGGCCCTCAATTTAATTTCCCAGTCTGCAAGCTAATAAACGAGACTTAAAATGCCATTATCCATCTTAGCCTTTGTCTTGTCAATTAAATTAACTTCACACAGTAATGGCAGCATTGATTTGTTTTACGTATTATTCTCAATTAAAGTTCGGTTTAATCTGAGCACCGGATGCTTGCTTTGTGGGTTACATCAGCCAGCAGTGATCGCCGGCTCGATCTCCCGGCGTGGCAGTCGACACAACGGGGCACGTTTCTTAAATCTCTCCCACCCCCTATGCCTACCTCTGTCCAAATCTCAAATTTCTCCCCGCCTGCAACAACGGTTAGTCGATCGCCACCGCCTGTAGTACGTTCGGTGAACGCACCTTCTTCCGAGATGTCTGGCCAGCGTGGAGGTGAAGGCCAGGTACCCACGAGAAGAGGGCCCCTCTAGAGCCCTCTGCAGCGAAGGCCCCTCCACCAGCAGTTGTGCGAGCAAGCGGTTCATTGGCCACGACGCTTTACGTGTCATGTTTTTGTAGCCGTTGACTACCAAGATACCTACCATTAGCTAAACATGAGGTAGGAACCCGGCTTATTCTCGTCCTGCGTGCGCGTCTGCGTGTGATATTAACGTGGATGTGAGCGGCGTCAGCTCGGCAGCTCTTGATGTGTCTCTGTGATTGTCCTGCGCCAAGCAGCCTCTCACTCAGGGTGTGGTTGACGCTAAGCGGGACTGTCAGCTTCTGATTTTTAGTAAAATTGCACTGGGCATTGCCATTTGCCAAGAGGCCACACATGTGGCTGTAGAGCCACCATGCCCCCCTCCCTGCTACAGGCTCAGCATCTGCGAGTCGTCGGTGTGTGAAATTGATTATAAATATAGAGGAATACCATTTCCAATGAAATGCGAGTGTTCACTTAGTAAAATTAAAATTGTGTTTCATCTTTCTCCTCGGGAATGAGACAATTATCTTAATTTGAATCTTCTTAACGTAACGAGCCTTGGAACTCTGGGAAAACCCGTGACGGATTCAAGCGTGCAGAATGCGACACGAGGGATGGAACGCGTCCACCCAGTGGTCGACGTTGCAGGTGCGAGGCGGATGCTTGCACGAGGATGGTGGCGGTGGCCTGGGAGGGCCTTCTCCAGCAGTCGATTGAGCATGGATGAGGGTGAACACTTAGACGTTGTACTCATCAAGAGCATTTACAAAAAGGACAGCGTGACTAATGATAATATTAAAATTTAAATAAATACAAATTCAAACCCACGACGTTTTGTCGTGGGGTTTAGTTTTCATTTTTATTTTTCTATCTACGTGACTTTACCGAATGAACCAAGAATATGAAAATGGGATGGTATGCCTTACAATTCATCAATAGCTTGCTCACTGTGAACAAGTCGGATGACCGTAGGCTACATTGTGTGTGTTTTCTCGCCACAGTTTTGAAGCTGCTTAAAGACTCTTTCAACCCCAACGCAAAAAACTTGAATGGAAACTCCCTGCTTCACACGGTGAGTTCGCGATGGTTGTTACCGACCGTGAGATCAGTGACAATGATCTGAACCGGTTTTGTGCTTCCCTTAGGTCGACTCAGCTTTAAACGAGTACCTTTGTGCAGTGTGTGAACATCAGCACTAGAAGGCGCCGGGCATGGTACCTGGCAAACCACCACCTAGTGTGTCATTGCGGCCTTAATAGGTGCCCGCCAACAGCACTTGCCCCAACAATCTGTTAAGACTACACGACGAATCTTAGTCATTGCTTCATATTGATATTTGAAATATCTTAACTTGAATGCGGTCTTGTCTATAAAACATGGGACGCAAATATACACAAACGTAGACGTAAATGAGCGGTCATCGGCCGTGTGTGCGGGTGCACAATTACTTTATTTGCACGTGAACGGACAAGGGAAAGGTGGCACCGTGGCGGGATTGGAGGAATCGATTTTGCGCGAAATGTCCGGGCATCATTGTAAGCCGCCCAATCATCCAACACAGAGGCCCGTGTCATCAACGTGGGAGTGGAACGGGGTGATCATGCTGCCCCAATCAAACTACAATTACAGGCGGCCGCCACTGAACAGAACGTTTTAAATCCGACCCGATAACCGTGATGACACTACCGGCCTGATGACGGCGGCCAGGTAGGACGTTGTGAGCCCTGGGCTTTAGTGAATCGTGGCAACCCACTGACAATAGCTATCTCGTGGTCTCCAATATGCGGGCCGTAATTGTTGAGAAAGATGATATTGGCTGTTGATGATAATGACAATGAGTTAATCACTACACATTATGAGGCTCAATTTGATCTTAATTTCCTCCGTAGTGTCAGGGTCAAGTGTAATGGATAGAAATGTAATAGGGAGGTGATGAAGAATAACACGTGCCGAAAGGCTAATAACTGCGCTGTTATTATTTTCTAATTTCCACTGATCAAATCACGTGGATTGTAATGCCAATGCATTGTCATTCCTCTGGTCGCCGAGATAAGAGTTACCGCGTGGCATTTCATTGACATTCGCGCGATTCTATATAAAGGATTGTTCAATAATGGCTCTTTGCAGAATGTACGTTGCTGTGTGTAATAATGCATGAAAGCGCCCCAGATTGGACGACTCCTTGTGCGGGGCTGTTCCAGTGTAGGTATAAGCCTCGTACGAGTGCAATATACATGGAGATTTCAAAATGAAGTACACGTTTTTGAGTGTGGGTGGAGAGACTGGTGAAACACCGATGAGATGGTTCTGCTCAAAAAAGGGGAGAGTCGTGAGTGCAGAGAGTACAAATAATATACATTCATTCATGACAACGTTTTTTTTTTGGTGTTTGATTGCATAAATGCAAATGTGTCGTAACCACACCTCCACCCGGTACACGTGAACGAAACGGTGTGTTGGAGCGCTAATCCACAGCATTTACAATTTGAGCATGACGCTTCGCTGTTGCTCATAACCAGCATTATGTGGCGACTGGCAGAATTGTGGATGAAGACTTTTCCACGATTTTTCACAATTATGGCAATAACCTGATCATATTCGCTGAGAATGCGATGAATTTGCCACGCGGCTCCTCTTATCCCTGACAAAAATTGCGAGCATTAAGAGGACCACTTTGCTACATTCACTCTGGGCGAATAACCACAGATAAGGGAAAGAAATAGGGCCGCGGATTACAGTAGATTTCGTTAACCCGACAGCTACCGTAGATAGGATTAGTGAGTAATAGGGCCACGGAGAGTATGATTAGCGGGTAATAGGGCCACGGATGAGAGGGGTTCTCCTATAGGGACCGTACCGGCGAACGCTCGGTCGTGCAGGAAAACACTTTGACTTTTGCTTCGAAAGAGGAAATAAAATCTGAGAGTAAGACGACGTCATGTTGAATTTACACGTGTGTAATATAATTTGGTAAGCGTGCGTCACGTCGCTTGAAATGCAATGTGGATGAATGGCTCTGATGAAAGTGTACAACACGAGGCAGAGTGGAAGCAAGAGAGATCGTTATGATGGAGACGGATTAAAAAGACAACGCGAACTAGACGGCTCGTGCGGACAGTGGCGAGGCAACGGATGCCCTCTGCGCGGAGAAATCTGGGAAGGGAACGGGCAGTGTGTGTGCCAGACACAACTGGGCATGTGGAATGAATGCAAGCACACTCGAATTGCCCCTGTCAGAATGATATTAATATCATGCCAATTTGATACAAATGCTACTACTTTTAGGCTGACGAGTGAGATAGACAATACAGAGACAAAAAATGTACTTCGTTTGGTAGAAAGAATTATGCTAGTCGCTCTCAAGGGTTATGGAGTGGCAGCTAACCAATGGAATGCCTCAAAGTAGAGATGGAGCGATGGAATCAGCACACACGTGCAAGTACCAGGTGCATTATTACATCGCATGAGCTTGACAGATTGTGATGACTGTAGGCCTTCATTCAGCGGTAGATTGATCATGGCTGATGATGATGATGATGGGTACAATTTCTATTCACTGGCTCTATTCATCTGTGCAGAGATTTGCCCATAGCAGGAAGCTGTAGCAGGAAGCTAAGGTTCCTGCTACAGAGCCCCTTCAAATAGTGGAGGATATGGGTTTTAATAATTCATACAAACCAATTTATTTCCGCACACATTGGCATGTAAATATTTCATAATCACCACCTCAACATTTTTAACCTCTGAGCAGTGGCAGTGGCATGTTGGGATTAAATATGTATTACCCAGCATGCATTGCCTCAACTTTCACGATAAAACTGTCCCCTACACTCAAAACATTGGCAGCCCGCGACAGGCATGGGAATTCCACATTTCTATGCCAGTCTACGCGAAGGTTGACCACGCTTTGAAAGGCTTTGAAACAAATGACATTGAGTAGAAATCGGTCACTAGCCTTACAGTGTGGGCTCTCAGGACCCCTCACCACCAAAGAGCTTGTGAAACAGCACGTACAGGACTCTCACTCACTAAGATCATGAGTCATAATTGATTTGTGGGTCAGATCGCGTGAATTAATGTGTCGTGCACCCTCCTCCACCCGACACAGACAATTGATAAAGTTGAGACTTGAACAAACGTGCCGATGTATTACTGATTCAGCAACACAGGTGTGGTGTTGGAGAACAATCCACATTTCACAATTGTGTGCAGTTGTACCCAGTTTGGTTCAGTTGTACTCCATTGTTAAATGTTGTGTCTCCATGTTCCTGTATACCCCTGACAAAAGTCTCCCTCTATCCTGGTGTCTCCATGTTCCCCCATGTCTCTGTATCTCCGTATCCTCATGTCCCTGTATCCCCATGTCTCCATGTCCCCCCGCGTCTCTGTATATCCGTGTCCCTGTGTCCCCGTGTCCCCATGCCCCCGTGTCCCCGTGCCCCCGTGTCCCCATGCCCCGTGTCCCCGTGTCCCCGTGTCCCCAGAGTGCGCGCAGTAACAACGTGTTGGCGGCAGAGCTGCTGCTGGAGCGCGGGGCGGACGTGAACGCGCAGGACGACGACTCGTGGACGCCGCTGCACGCCGCCGCCGCGTGCGACCACGCGGACGTGCTGCTCCTCCTCCTTCTGGTAGGGCACCTCCGTTCGTTCGTTCGTTTTAAGCCCCCGACCACCATCGTCACCCTCAGTGGAAACCAGAATATCGGGCGTGCTGGTTCGGTTCATCCAGAGCCACGTGGCCATCTCCGGATTTCTATTTCAAATCATAACTCTGACGACGACGATGATGATGATGCTGATGACATTTGGTGAAATGCATGGCTTTAAATTGCACCAAGAAACTTGGAGAGGGGAAAAGTTGTAATGAAGTTGGGGGACAGAAAGGAGAGCACGTTCATTAAGAGAAATACGCAAGTTGATGATATCATTCGTCCTATTGAAGGAGTGCTGGTGATGGTTAATAATAATAACGAACTGGCAAACAAAGAAAGGTACGCGAGTGGATGTCCACTGGGAAAATGGACCGAATAAATCAACGTTTCTATAGGTGCTACGTGGATTGTTGCATTACGGAATCATGAAGGATGGCAGTGGCTTTGGGAACGCTTTATCCAAAAGAGGGTTGATCATGTCTGATGATGATGACGATGGTACATGCTCCACCACCACAGCTCACAATGACTTGTATGCACGTTTATTAGTTCAGTAGTTCTATCAGAGAATGCTCTTCCATGTTTGCTCATGAACAAGGTGTTTCACCAGATGAGAACTAAAGGAATCAGCATGAGTCTCATTCACAGGAGTGACCTGGGGTATGCGTCATGCCAGTATGGGGGCGATGATTTCTGCCTGTGTATAATCCCGATTGAGTCATTTGCGAGCCATTTTAGAACTTGGCAATTTTGGGCCCTGACACCGCCACACAATGGCCTTCTTTTACGAATAACATCAGAGGATATTTAACGTCCACTGTGAAGCAGAGGGCAGCGCATGATGATTATATCACCTGCAGTTATTGACCAGCGCGACCGCTGGAGTTCGAATCATGAACCTCTGCAACAAGTGGCGAACTCGCTGCCGCGGGGCCACGTCGCCGCACTACCATCACCGCAGATTTTAATCTCTCAACAAACTCGTCGTGAACATACACAGAGAGAGAGATAGAGAGAGGGGCCTTTGGAGGGTCTTCGGGATGTGCAAGTAGGCAGATGAGCCGATTGCAGAATCGTGCGAGAGACGACAGCACGGCGAGGCCTTCATCCCACAGTCGATTGACGGTGGTTGCTGCCGCTGACAACGACGAGCGCATTGCCGTGAATGTCTCCGTCGGTGCGGGCCACGTGCAGCGACTGGCCCGTGCGCTGCGGTAACGCCGTCCGTACGCGGGCACTCTTCCCCCCCCTCCTCTCGTGCCGCTGCCCGCAGGCCGGAGCCAACGTGCTCCTGCAGGACGTGGACGGGAATGTCGCACTGGACTACACGCACGAGGGCACCCAGTGCCGCCACCTGCTGCTGCGGCACCTGGAGGAGAACGGTGGGCTCCGCAGGCGACCCACCCACCCACCCGCTACTTACCTCCGCGTCGCTCGGCGCGATTCGAGGACGTGTTGTTGTTGTTGTTGCTTGACCCTCTGTGTCGTCGTCGTCATCATCGTCGCGAACTATATGCGATAATCGCTATAGATCCGTCGTTTTAGTCATGCATTCATTATCGTGTCTCTTGTATCAGCACTACTGTTGCAAACTATGGTTTGACAGTTGTGATATCACAAGTCTAATTTACACTTTGTGTAATTTTAACAACTATAGCTGTGTTTCTCATTTCGATATGATTTTGTCTTATTCGATTTCGCGTACAATTGCGTTTATGTATGCCTGTTTATAATGTAACTTCCTCTGCAATTTTCCACCATCGCCAGCATAGCCTGCCTCTTCATAGTGCATCGGGTTCTTTCAGCTTCAAATGTCTATGCTCTCATCACCAGCCATCATTGCGAGTCTATTGGTCGCTACGATGCACCGAAGTAAATTGAACTTCTTTCGCACCGTGCGCAGAAAACCGTGCTAATCGGTGGTGCTGCGGGGGGGGGAGAGGTTAACAAGCTAAACACAAAAAGTAGATCTACAGAAATTGCTTGTCAGCCTAATGGAAAGGACTGGCCTCCTCGGTGTGGAAATGTGGAATTCCTACCACTGTGGTGAGAGGCCTCGAAGAAAGGCGAGCGACGCGGTGTTGCTCGCTTGAGCGGGGAGACGGCCTGGACCGTGACCCCATCGCGATGGACGTACTGACGAGCGAATTCGCGGAGTTTAATTTCCGAGCGCTTTAATAAACCATGCAATGCGCGCGTGCATCGTTTCGTTTTAATGCAGATTAATGTACATCGGGACCATTCGCGAGCAGCATTAGATTTTAATGTACATAAACATGCCAAACACAAACAGCGTAGCCTGCAGTGCATCATTTGTCCATGGAGGTGCCCCCCCTCGCCCCCCCCCCCCCCCATAACAGCAGCTCCCCCACAACACTCCCCCAGCGCTCGAGAGCCAAACATTGCCTCTTTGTTTGATAGGGCATTCCGCTGGAAGGGAAAACAAACAGCTCTCCCTTTGGTCCTTTTTATTTTCATGGAAACCAACATTGGTATTCCTGGGAGTACTTGGGAAGCAGTGCGAGAGAGTGTGTGTGTGCTAGAGGAGGGCCAGTGGTGATGGTTAGCACACTGCACTCCGACACACAGCGAGCTTTACACCCGGCCACCATCGGGCGACGATTATCTGAACCGGTCAAAGGCCTCCCCCCTAGGTCGACTCAGCCTTAAGTGAGTACTATACCTGGCCTGGTGTGTAAACTCCATCGAGCTACACCGCCCCTCGTGTGCCGCTCCGGCCTTCATCGGTGCTCACTCACAGCACTTCCCCTAAAAATCTATAAAGGCTTTATGAAGGAACTTTCTATTAATGCTTTTGTTTACACAGTAACACGTGTACATTGTTAGCACGAATAAAAAACCCACTCGCCACATGAATTCTCATATTATCATCGCTCTATCATGGACAAAAATATATATAAGAATATGTTGGGCAATTGCCCGTCTAAAGGGCAGCGCACGTAAGTGCATATTATAGTGTTGTGTGTGAGCGAGTGAGTGAGATAGTGAGCGAGTATTCCATCAGAGTAGCCAGCCATTGTCCAGCATGTCGGCCCACTATATTGTTCTGTTGTAAAGCAGTGTTAATGATGCACGCAGGCACGTTTGTGTGAGTGCTTTCTGAGCTGTGCCCAGGGATTCATTTCAGCCGGGTTCTGTGCGGGTCAGCGACCTGTAAAATATATTTGCACCCAACACACCACATCCAGTATAATGTACCTGTGGCTATTGCAGTGGCCACTATTTTCATGCCAGCCACTCCGGTCTACCAGCGACCGGGAAAATATTCAGTGAGTAATTAATCCCTGGCCGTGCCTTCTGCACCCACTGCCAACAGCAGGCCCCGTAATTTATTTCCGTCTCTTTGTGAGCAGCGCAGCCACTGAATTATTTCCCCGAGCAAAGATTTACATTCTGGAAATTTACAAAGGTTAATGGGTTTCAGTATGTGCGTGGCAGTTAATAGAGTTCATATCAATGACTGCACGGCATGTCACTGTAAGCAATAAACCCTCCGCACATTTACGCTTTTTCTTTACATCGGTGGGGAGGTCCTTGCGTGGAGACCAAACTGCCACTCCCCTTCGGAGCAAAGTCGTCTCTGTCTGACCGCTCCGGTGGAGATTTAGGGTTATTTGTTACCATTCCCGAGGGGTTGTGGCCTCAAAATCTAGGGTTGCCCTCACACCTGCTCCCCCATAAATGGAATTCTCTGGAAATGGCCCCTCTTCCGTACAATGCCATTTAAAGGCTTCTCTTCATAGATTAGCACCGAGTGTTGTTCGGCACGATGTCGAATGTTCCGCTCCACGCGCTGGGAGCTTCTTGAGGAACTGAATTCCTCAAGGAACTGAGCTCCCGAAAAAACTGCTAGGTACCTGGAGCTGAACGCATGGCTGTCAACCCATACGGTTAACCCGTATTCTTGTCCAGGGAAATTGAGTTTTCAGGTCCATACGGCGTACATCCGTTTCAATACGGGAAAATGTCTATTTGGTTGTGTTTCTCCCTTGTGATGGGACTTTGTAGGATGAACGTTGAGATTTATAAGGGCACGGGGTGACCAATACGGTCTGAATTGGTCTGTAGTAAGGTAGGCACTGATAAGGGGTTGACAGGAATGTAAACGTCGGACATCGTTTCTGAACAGCATGCTGTTACGACCCGAAAACACAACTCAATAACCAGACAATGCAACCCACGTGAAACTACGAGGTAGCAGCAGCATCACTTCATTCATTGTTTATCTCAGCTTGTTAATATTTCATATGGGGAAATTAAGAATTTCCCATTAGAGTCCGGTCAATATTTTAAGTGTAAATGTTTAATATTTTGCATGATTAAGCGAGCAGTGATGGTGGGTTTTTCCCCACCCACGCTCTCGCTGCTGCTCAAAGAAGAATAGTGCAGCAAGGATCTGACCTGTCCGCTGACCCACCGGGGGCGGCGGTTCACAACCGTAAAGGGCACCGATCACAACAAATATTGATGAACTTATTGGCTTAAATGACTGCCAGTCTGCGATTCTCTCCTCGTGCCCGTTGTAATGCTGCCAACTCCACACCCCCCAAAGTTTCTGTTCAGATCAGGGCCCAAGACTGTCTGTCGTCTAGTCTTCTACATGTGACTGGCCTGTCTAAAATGAAACATTTATATTATGTATGTTGAACTTCTTTCGCACGTATGTAGCCAACCGTGCTAATCGGAGATGCAATTATTGTTCCGCTTGTTTAACCAAAGAATATAGCTCCTATGTTCCATAGTTTAACTTTAATTGTGCAATGTCCTAACTTTGTTGTGTTATTTGTTTTGAATTTAATTATCGGGCTCTCATCTCCTAGGTCATGCAGAGGTCTTGGGGGCCTTCGGGCCTAATTAAAAATTAGGCTTCATAAGTAAGAATTAGTAAAATCTAAACTTCTACTCTGAGTAAGAAATGAATACACAATAACATGAAGGAATAGTTTAATTAATTACATAAACAACGTATTAACCATTCATAATACTATAACATATCACAAATTCAGGTAGACAGAGTAACAGACAAACTCACACTTGCTCAATTATAGTATTTCTGATGATGATTGCGATCACCATCGTTACGATGACTGTTAATGCCTTGCGATACGTTTGTCTTCGTGAAATTACAATGCTTAATTATTAACGCAGTGCAGAATTACATTTCATACTGTCGTCTATGGACCGCATTCTTATTTCATATTCCTCGTGCGTAAACCAATTCCTATGCACTGGGTTCACAGTTTCATTCTTTCTGTTTTTTTTATTGTGCGACAGCTTTGCAAATGCATTCCGGGGGAGCAATGCCTTCTCATCGTCGCTGCTCCCATGTCACTCAGCTCACGGCTCGGAACAATCGCCGAATGGGGGAAACTCGCCCCGATGTCGGAGTCGATTCGTACCCCGCATAGCGAACCGATCCCTCTCACTGGCGAATCGCTCTCTTCTTCTCGCATGTCATACTCTCTCTCTCTCTCTGCATTCTTACTCCCGGGGGAACGGTGGCCGGCGATTTAATTACAAACACCGACCCGCGCTGCCGTGGAGAGCGAGAGCGAGAGATGTGGTGGAGCCCGCACTGATTGTGGCTTGTGGTCCAGAACGTCGCTGTCCAAGCCAAAGGCTTTTTCTCTGTAAAATAAACTCGTTCATCCGCGCGATCTGCATTAAAAAAATGCACGCCCGGTCATCAATCAACATCCGACAGTGTAACATTTTCTTTCCCACTGAAGGGGGCTCGTGGTGGGGGGCTGGGGGCTATATTTATTTTTTATTCTTCACCCCCCAGGGCTGACGCTCCCGAGGTGCTGACTCGGCTCAGCACCCTGACATTAACCTCCTTAGCCAGCCCATGTCGCTCCTGTGCCCCCACTGCTTGATGGGACAACAGCAGGGGTCTCAATCAAGGATGCACAACGCTGTAGGGCTGGTGACTGTTTACTTTAAATTCATTTGCGTCTCCCTTCTCCTCCGCACCCGGCTCAGGAGTGGACGTGGGAGCCCTCAGGCAGCTCAGGAATCAGAGGCCCCTGTCCATGCTGGCTGACGTCACAAAGCTCGTCGCCTCGGGCAGCTGTGTCAACCTCCCCAACGAAGAGGGGGTCACGCTGGTGAGTGACGCTTCCTCCGCCCACACGGACACGAGGCCTCTCTCCACACGCACACACACCAGCACACGCCATACAAACACACCAGCAACACCTACACAAGACAAAGATCCCCCGTATAGTATTTTGCAAGGGATACGCGGATTATAAAGCAAATGCTATATTTACTACTGTATATATGTATAAAGGCAAAGATCCCCCGTATAGCTTTAAAAGACTGTTCGGGCAAGTGCTGTTAGCGAGCACCTGTGAAGGGCGACGTGGCGCATGAGGGGGTGGGTGGCCAACACCACGCCCGGCCGCCTTTGTCTTTCTCGTGGCGACGTTTACACACCGCTCTAGGTAATAATTTGAGGCTGAGTCGACCTAGGGGAGGCCCAGGACCGGTTCATATAATGGTTACTGGTGTTGGTGGCCGTGAGCTGGAATCGAACTCAGGTCATCTGGATCGTAGCGCAGGGGACGAACCACTACGCCACCGCTCCTCTACCAGCACTCTCCATACGTACACGGTCCCCATACACACACCAACACTCTCCGCACACACACACACACACATCGGGGTCTCTGTAAAGGTCAGCACTGCCTTGCTCACCAGATTAAAAATTTCGTCTGGGTTTTGACGTGTCGCTCGTGTCGTTTCCTGTCTCCCGTCTCCTCCGCACCGGTCTGTTCTCGTTTGCATACGATCTGCACACATTATAAATGATCGATTATTACGCACGCAGCCACAATCCAATGCGTGCAACCGTAACATTCTGTTTAAATTGATGGATCGACGTGTCGTTAAGATGCTTAAACTGCGTAGAGCCTCTCTTCTTCTCCGCGAATCCCCCTGCCAATACCACACACACACACGTGTCAAGTCTGCACACACGTGTTTACATGTGGCCATTTCTCCTGCCCACATGCCCTCCCCCCACCCCCGCAAACGCCCATTATCTCTCTGTACACTTCCTACACCACTGCCGCAAACAGCCTTTGTCGGCAACATACCAGAACGCCCGTAGGGGAATATGTGTACACAGCAAATTTCACACTCGCAACAGCTGCGATTGTGATGTTTACACGCAAACACACCCAGGCCCTGCGCGTTCTCCTGGATGTGTTTGTGCTTGGACCGTCACCTTGATGGGGATTCACCTGCGCTGGCTGATCGCTTCCCATCGCGTTCACGCCCCCTCTGTCACTGCTGGTCGTGTCGTAGTCGTGGCCAGGGGCTTTTACGTTCCAATTCCTCGCGACCATGCTGTTCTCTTGCTGCAATGTACTTGGTGCAATTGGCACTTTTTGCTCATGTGCCAAATTCGTTTGAGTGGCTAAGTGGGTAGCGGAGGGTTATAGCGTAAAAAAACGACGTTTACATACCTACACGATCGAATCAAAATTAAACGAATTGTAAAATCGGATTGGTCGTGACAGGCTACATATAAAATGAACGAGTGCACACAAGATTATTTACTCGTAATACTAATGTACATATACGCTTTACTGTTAACTTTAAGTCGATCGGCTCATAACCTCCTGTTGACGGATATCGGTTGGTGGTGGAGGTGGGGGGGGGTCGCCATCATACGCCCTGAAAATCTGTCAAATCGTGGGGAGACGTACCTCCCCTGCCCTCCCCCGTAGCACCGTCCGTGCGCCGTGACGTTAACGGCGAGAATAGATTTCCCAACCATTCACATTCCCTTCCATCTGCTGGCAAGATTCGATGAGTTTGGAGTGAAAGCTCAGATCGCGTTTGGATTCGCACTGCCAACTTCGCGATGCAAGCGTACATACATCGTCGCCCACTCTGTGGCCTAATTACGTTGGAACTATTTTTTGTGAAATCGATACGCCCCTCTGAGCCTTAGATAATGCGATTACTGGCAGTAGAGGGTGACACGCGTGCCCATGTAATTATGGAATGATTAATACATGATGACTAACATAACAGCAGCGATGTCGGTCTCAAGGTGGGAGGGGGAAGGGAGCACGGGCTCATCATGACCAGCCTGCCAATTCTGTCCGACAGGTGTTGGCCAATTCAGGTGTCCGGTGGTTGCCAGTCATTGGGGCCCTGTGCGGTCGGTCCCCGCTCGAAAGCAGAACACCTTAACAACGCTTGCCTGTTCATTATAACGATAAACAAACTGCACACCACCGCCGCCACCTCCGTCTACTCTGTCCCTGCCATGGTTGATGTTCCTGTGAATCTCACTCATTGATTCCTCACCCATGCTGACGACTCAGTCTGCCAGACTGACTCTTTAGTCTCACCCCCACTGGGTGAACCACAACGCAACACTCCTGCTTCTCCCCTCGTGCTGCTCAACAACTCCTATAATGGATTATCTTCCCAAGATCTCACAAGAACTTTGGTTCAATAATTGAAGAAATCATTTCACTCGTGTCTATTACGACTTTAATTGGCGCCGTGTCATTTTGGCCGCTTGCCATTTTGGGACCTTTGGGGCTATGCCTTTCACTCGAGATTAAAATATATATACAGTACGCGAGATATCTCTCACCGCCACAGGCTTCCGTGCCCCACCAATATATCTTTCCTTTGCCAGCGTCTAAAGGCCGAATGTGCAGAGGATGTGCATTCTAGTCACGCACACCTGATTTACCTGACAGGTGCAATTTATAGAGCCTGAGAAGGCGGCTCTTTAAAATAGTCCGTAAATCTGCCCATCTCAGTTGCCGAACAACGGCACGTGACCCAGTAGGTAGCTCTAGATTTGAAGCTTTCGTGACTGCAAGGATTCATACTCTTAGGTTTTAATCGGTAAAGCTACGTAGGTAAAAATAAATGTTAAAATCCAAGTTTGCGAGCTTGGAACTCAGTCCTGGACTTTACGAGAAGCGAGTACGGTGTCTGCAGACCTGATGCCAGGTGTTTGACCTCTTGCACCCTTTGTACCAAGCGTGCTGTTTAATTTGGGGATTGTCGGAATCGGCTGGCAGGGCGGAAGTGGCATCGCAAGCATTACTCTTGGTGTATTTCACCTCATTTAGCCTAAAACTAGGGACACTCTTTAGCGATGAGACACTGAAAGGCCCTTCTTGAAGTCCCTGACACCAATGCTGGGCTTGACCGGCTTGCCACAATCCTTTTGAAAAAAATATTTCTGTCGTTATTTTCTCTTCAAAGTGAGCCAATCTCATTCCCCAAAGTTCAGCACTTGTCCCTTCAAACCAATCCGCTTCAACGCCCCCGTCTGTACAGCGCGACGCTTTGTGCCGACTAAATTATTTTTCATTCAATTTCCAATTTTTCCTTGAAAAAAAATGATACTGTTTAGGAAACATCCATTTTTTTTTTTACACTTCAATCTACCGCTGTTTAAGTAATATATATCAGTATATATATACCAAGCAGAGAGAAACACAGGTTTCCACATTCTAACCATGTTACAGGTATAACACATTGACAATGAATTAGCATTTCAAGCAGTGGCCCATGTTCAGAGATACGACTGCTGTGACAAAGGGGCATTGTACATCACCGTGCCTGCAGTCCCTTCATGTATTACTTTGATTTTTACTGAACGTAAATTTATTGATTGTATCTCTGTTACCTCGAACGTTTCTCTGGGTTCACTGGTTTCCTCACAATCGCAAAAAATAACTCGGCAAAGAAAGTGACCAAGCCCCAAGTGGGATAATTGCGAACATACATTGTGCCTTGCGAAGTGTCAGTGTGGGAAAAGGCCATTGTATTGAGTCTCCTTCTTTGTATGGCTGATGGAGGTGTAGAGCAACAACTATCATTTTACTTTGAGGTGAGGTGATCGAGCCATATCAATGTGTCGCTGTGATGATGGCTCCAGCGTGTTTGTGAATCGGGCTTTGAGGCAACCTTCTACGTTCCATGGTTCTGTTCTTGGTGACCACAATGGCACACCGGACAGTTTTTATCTTTCCATTCTTGCATCAAGTATCCGCATGTTTTGCCATGGTTCGTTTGTGGAAGTGGTTTAGCGTGGCCCATGAGCTCTGTGGAAGATGGAAGCCAGGGATATTCCTTGCCGGGTCTTTCACGAGGTCTTCGTAACTTCTTGTGACCTCCATTTGGCTTTCAACGCATCATCAGGGTCGAAGTGGCATTGCTGAAGGTTAAGGGCCTGGATCCAAAAGGGCTTGCGTGACTTCAAGTGGGGGTGGTGGTGTGGGGCGTTATTGAGATTCCGGTTGGTGAGGAGACGCACGGTTTTCCACGATTCTCTGGACTTCCTGGAGGGTTTGCGGTCTTGCGGCGAATGGATGGCATTGTGTGACAAAGGCCAAGCGAAGAGATTTGTGCCAGTGGTCATAACGGGTCAACTTCAGGGTAGTTGCTTGACGTGACGTTGCGTTTAAAGACGCATCTAGAGGTGGGGTTCACATGTGGCATGGCCGAACATTAAAGTGCCTGAGCCAGCGGTGGAAATTCCACATTGTCATGGAAAGGCACCAGTCACTCCCTAAGAGACTACCGCTGTTGTATTCTCACAAAGTGGTTGCTTATTTAATTGACCGAACAGTTGATGGGCTGAGTAAATTTAATTTATGATCGCAATCGAAGCCAAGTGCTACGCGCAAAGTGTGCCGACACGTGCAATAAAGAGAATGGCATTGGAGGCGTGCGAGTGTTACTTGATGGTCACTCCGCAGTGACACACACACACAGGGGATTCACACGCGTTATTTACAGAGCAGGTAAGACTCTGCTGAGACCGAACGACTCTTTTACGAGAGATACGCAGATTTCAAAGCGAATGCTATAACATATACTCTATATAAGACAAAGATCCCCTATATAGCCTTAACAGACTGTTCTGGCAAGTGCTGTTGACGAACACCTATGAAGGCACACGAGGGGGTGGGTGGCCAGCGCCACTCCCGGTCACGTTTGTCTCCCTTGTGGCGATGTTTACACACCACACCGGGTACTCATTTGAGGCTAAGTCGGGGAGGCCCAGGACCGGCTCAGATAATCGTCACTGGTGTTGGCTGTGAGCAGAAATCGAACGCGGGTTCTTGGGGTTCATAGCGCAGCGTAGCGCTTACCACGACACTTCTAATGTAAATAGACAGGAATGTAACAAAACATGTCAAATCCGGCATCACGCGCAGTGACAGAGTATATTGGAAACGTTAAGTAACAACTACAATTGGTCAATAGAAGGATGAGTTAAACGTTGAGTGAGATTAGACTATGAAATTGGATGTGACTTAATGGTTTAAACATCATTGAATTCTTAGACTACGCTGTTTTGAGTTTGTTTCCTTTCCGCTGTTGTTTACATTCACCAACTCGTGCTCCCCGGCACTGAAAACGAGAATCAGGCCAAAATGCGTCGACATTTAGGAAACTCGGCATTTTCCAACGAGGGGGCCATGGACCACGGTCAAGATGGACCACGGAGTGGAAGCCGAGAGACAGAACGCATCCCAGAGGATGCCAGCTGGATGCTTGGCATCGTAGGATCGTGAGACGAGGTGGGAAGGCCCTCACCCAGCAGTTGATTGACCGAGGCTGTGGTGATGATATTTCGATAATCACCATCATTATCACCGGCCATGATCTTATCCACCAATTTACAAGATACAATTGTTACGTACGCTGCAACTATGCGCCGTTACGTCTCTGGCTATACGGTAATGTGGGGTTTATTATACGCGAACGTCCGTGATGGCATTTTCGTTTTTGATGACGCGCTTTTTAAGTGAATTCACGTGTATCCTGTTTGCTGTGGCTAAGTTGAGCACGTTCCCTTCACCCTGCGCTGGACTCTCACCGCCGTCACTCCCGACGCTCGAGGCCTCGATGGTGGGCTCATTGACCCCTGCAGCAGAGTCAGCGCCTCGCAAACTCTCTCTCTTCTTATTCTCTCTCTCTCTTCCTCCCTCCGTCTCTGTGTCCGCCGCGGAAGCTGCACATCGCGTGCGCCAATGGCTACGTGGACGTGGCGAGCCTGCTGCTGGAGAAGGGCGCCAACGTGAACTGCCTGGACGGGACCTTCTGGACGCCGCTTCACCTGGCGGCCAAGTACGGCCAGGTGGGTGGGTGGGCGGGTTGGTGGGTGGGTGGGCAGGTGGGTGGGTGGGTGGGTGGGCAGGTGAGTGGGCTGGTGGGCAGGTGGGCGGGTTGGTGGGTGGGTGGGTGGGCAGGTGGGTGAGTGGGTGGGCAGGTGGGTGGGTGGGTGGGTGGGCGGGTGGGTGGGCAGGTGAGTGGGTGGGTGGTTGGGTGGGCGGGCGGGCGGCTCGGAGCACAGCGGGCGTGGGCGGCCTCCGCCAACGGGCCTCCGCTATGGCACTCGCGAGGCGCTTTGATGTGATCATTGTTGTTGTTGTTTGTAAACACAAGGCGCAAAAGGCCCAGAATGCCAAGGGTGGGCTAGCAACAAATATAACTCGTCTAGTTTTAACGGATTTTTTTTTTTATCAGAGGTTAAGAGGGCTTCGGAAAATATAAATAATGATAGATTCATAACTCATTTATTGAGAACGGCTTTACGTGTTTAGTTTGTTGTCCTTCCCCCGCACCTCCGATTAGCACGGTTGGCTACGTACGGTGCAAAAGAAGCTCAACGTACGACGACGAGGGCGAATTAAACGAGAGGCACTGCTATTGTAATTCATGAATTGCTCTTTCAAAGGGTCTCAAGGGGGTGTTGGGGCTGTCATTGTTTAGTCGCTTTGAAAGCTCACTCGGAGCACAGTCGCACTGCAAGATGCGGGTTTGTCCTCTCCGTCACCGATGGGCGATTCCCGGCTCGCCAGCAGTGCGACAATGGCATTGCCATTCGTGGCGTTCTTCCTGACTCAACCCGGCTCGATGTAAATTGTCAGCTGCTACAAACTGCAGCCACTCGGTTGATCGACTCTGCGGAATAAGGGAACAAATGAGCACTTCCCGCCAGACATGGCAACATCTGGATACCGACGTTTTGAAGGTGAAGCCGTGAATTTGCGCCCGATTATTTCAGAGCCCACAACCCACCTCCCACCCCCCCAAGCATCCTAGGCCCGGCCACTGTAATCCATCGCGGCCAGCCCCCCCCCCCCCCCCCGTGAACCCATCTGCCTTCCAAGCATTGAAATAAGTTTCGTGAAATTAGCGTCGTCATTATGAAGCCCCCTTTTCCATTGCAACGTTGGTCATGCCCTTCTGTGTCTGTGTTAAGGTGAGTCGTGAAAGCGTGCCTCGATCCTATTGCATTTAAAGAAATGAGCACGTTTTTTTTATTTAGGGGACGTGTGGTTTTGATGCTTAGAGGCTGATGATTAATTATTGAGCGAGGTATGATCCATTGGCTTCCGGCAATGCATCATGTTTTGGAGTGGCCCTTTTGATGAGAGGCGCAATCCTGATGTGATTATCATTATCGCTGTTGGACCCGCGGTCTTCCATTCTATCTCTCAGACGTGCATCGTAAAGCTGCTGCTGAAGCACAGCGCAGACCCTAACGTCATCAACTGCAACGGAGAGAAGCCTTCAGGTGACGACCACACAGACACACAGAGAATCAGAATCTTTATTTAGACTGGAGAAATCCGATTAGCTACAAAGCTCTTTTTTTCACATACAAAAACACGATCGTAGTGCACAGCATAAGAAAGGTAAAGAAATCACTTCAAAATATATAGAAACAAACTAAACAATGTTTATAGTATCATGTAAAGCCCACTGAGCTATTCGCTTCTTTTTCAGAAGCGACCTGGCCGCAGATGATAGATCAACGAAGTGGCTCATCATCGTGTGGAAATGTAAAGCAGTAAAATAATCTAAATCTGAACGCATGTTGACTACGTACGGTGACGAAATAAGTCCAACACATCATTAGACCTCCTTTGCCTTTGATGCCTTTCGGCGTCCTCTAGTCTAGCACCAATTGAGACGAGGCTCAAAAGAAAGCCGTCTCTGGTGTGGACCAATCAGTTTCAAGGACAATGCATATATTATCAGAGTGTGTTTTTTGTTTGCATTTTGACCACAAGTATTGTGATTAATGCACACGTGAATCCTTGTAAAAAGGTTTCAACTTTGTTGCCAGAAAAAAGGGGAAAAACCCTATCATTATTATTATAAGTCCAACACGCATACACGAGATAGAGACCCATACACTTGGGAGGCACACAGAGATCGCGTGGAACAGTCGCAGCCTGGATGCCCAGGTGCCACCGCAGGTACCGCGGGCGACGTGGCCGGCCGAGCGAGGGTCACCCGCCGCTCCCCGACGGTCGCTTTAAAAGCCGCCGGGTGCTCGCGAAGGCGTCCGTCGGTGCTGATCCGGCACTTGCCAGGTGTTGACCCCCGGGGGTGGATGGGGTGTGGGGGGTACGGGCTTGCCGCACGCAGAGGTGTCCGACTCGGACACCATCGAGGAGCTGCTGCTGGAGGCGGAGGCGGAGAGCGGCGAGCGGCAGCGCTACCGCCCGCTGGCGGTCGCCGGAGCCGACACCGCCGGGAGGGCCCCCCCGGACGTCGCCACGGACGACGCCGCGCTGCTCCGCAAGCTGTACGTGGCACGCGCGGCCACTTGGCGTGCAACTGCTCCCCCATCTCCCCTCTCCCCCCCACGTTGCGGTATCCTCACTTGCATTTATTAACCCCCCGCTTTGCCCAAGAAGGGCTCACAAGCGATGTCATCACATCTACGCCTCTATCTAAGGAACCAAACAGGAGGACTTCTCCACAAATCTGGCTGTCACCTGATGAAGCTGGTTGTAATTACTGGTGAAACGTCGTACTCAGATTGTAAATGTTGTGGCTTGGCTCTCCAACACACCGGTGTGCTGTAGTAGTGACGAATTGGCATGTTCTGTTTACGTGACAACCCTTACTAATTGGCTGTGTCGAGTGGTGGTGGGTTTAACGACACATTTATATATTTAGGCGATCTTACCCAAAAGAAACCTCTTATGGATGATTTTAGTTGCCAAAGCCTGCGTGTTAAAATATCCTAACTAGCTGGTAACTGCATGCGTGACGATATTTGTTTGTGTTCGCTGGTTACTCTTGGAAACCACATTGTTTATGACCAATGTGTTTATAAAGGTATTTTATATCGCTCTACGTTACCATATAGATTTCAATGTTATCAGAGTTATTTTATTTTTGTTAGATTCATACATTATTAAATTATTCACCGATGAATCTCACGTATGATATAACTTCACACATTTATCAACCACCTTTCGCACCTCCGACCGCTTGTGTTGCGATCGAAACGTCGTGATTCGTTATAACATTGTTATAACATTGTTACAACGCCATCGATTTGATTGAAACGCGTTCCTCCAAAATTCATTCCACTTTTAACTTGCGCACCAACAGGAGTTGAACGTCGCTTTCCCCTGCCAACAGCCACGACGTAGAGACGATGCCAAGGGTCCCGTCACAACCGATCACTCGCACGTTTTAATTCCGTACGCACACGGTGGGAGGTTTGTGTTTTTTTCAATCCAAATCGGAAGTATCCAACGTTGGAATCTTACCCGAGGGCTTTATTCCATGTATATTAAATCCGCCCTTGGTATGTGCATTGCTGGGTTCCCTGGGACGGCTACGGATTGAGCAGCGATGAGAGACGTCTGTGTTGATCGCCCCATGTTGCTGATTTTCACCACGGGGAGTGTGACCCGCCTGAGTCCGCCTCCTCTGGAGGGCCTCTGCTAACTCCTTGCTCACAACCTCATTTTAATTTAACAGCAAACGACAGCCTAACCTTTAGCTAACAGATCCCCGGCAGCAAACGTGTATGTCAGAAGGAGAAAAAAAACATTTTAGAACAACAGTTTGAGGTATATTTATGTCAGCAAGCTGCCATTCTTCACGAAAAACTTCATGTTGTGAGCACTCATCATTTTTAGGGGTTTTCTGTCAGCGCTCCCCATTTGTGCTCCATTGCCTCTCTCCCACCTGCGTTCAATCGTATTCGCTCGCACGTCTCACGCCATCGCCAGACGCTCGGGTCCAAGGCTCGAGATTTCCTTGGCTGCTGGGTCCTCATTTATTAGGCTGTTAATACCGACTTTTGGGGGGTACAATTGAACTAAAATGTAATTGCTGACATAGCATGCAATTTAGACTTCATCGAGCACGTCCATCTGTAGAGAGATTTTAACATTGGCTCATTGCATTCCGCGTGATATCCTGCGAACATTATCTCGCCCATTGTAGGTGGTTGCAGTGTAAGAAAACTGCACTGTTTAATGCACCTCCGATTAGCGCGGTTGGCTACGTTTGGAGCGAAATAAGTTGGCTATACATACACGCGCTGCCAGCACAACATACGGGTGTTTACAATTGAACTGCTTGAGTAATTTGTTTAAGTGTCAAATGTTCGTTCTTGTGAATAGTATTTTTTTGTTTTGTTTTCGGCAGCTACATTTATTTGGTTTTCATTGTAACTTTCAGATCAGAGTTTTTTTTACGATAAAATATCTTCATGATTTTAAACATTTCCACGGTCACAACGCGGGCAAGCGACGGCTTATGCGCACGTCCTGAAGGTCGCCGTGGCTTGCGGCAGGGATAGCGATCAGATGCGAGGCTGCGGATGATTGACAGGTGTTGCGCCAAGATGAAGCCGTGAAATCTCAGCGTAATCTCAGCGTATGTCAAGCAGCTATCGAGCACGTCTGTTTTGAAGACGCATCTCAATTTGCTGTCAAAGTAATTCTCCAACTGCTCGTCGCTCGTCTACAGCCCTGAGTCGGTGGTGGAAACTCCACATTGCTATGGCGGGGAGGAGAATTATCCGTAGCACAACCACCGTGACTTTTCCGCCAAAGCGTTGCTCGTTTAATCGATCCTGGAGAGGAGATGTACCGAGTCAATCCCCCCCACACAACAGGATTTGAACTCGCAACCTTCAGGCAGGAAGGCATGTCTGCCCATGTGACAACCTGATTGGAGGGTTACGTTCAACATTATCCATCGTAAAGGTTTATTTTTTTCGTTTAGAACGCGTAAATATAATAGATGTGCCGTTCAACCGCCACCACCCGATACAGCCTATTAGTAAGGTGTGTCACGTAAACAGAACGTGCCAATTCGTTACTCGTTCACCACGCCGGTGCGTTGGAAAGTAAACCCAAAACATTTACAAGTAAAAAAGTGATGTACATTCTACCTAC
The DNA here is from genome assembly GCF_015708825.2 of Lethenteron reissneri. Taxonomy (NCBI): domain Eukaryota; kingdom Metazoa; phylum Chordata; class Hyperoartia; order Petromyzontiformes; family Petromyzontidae; genus Lethenteron; species Lethenteron reissneri. The sequence goes on from NC_083835.1 coordinate 1,303,737, forward strand.
ACGTTGATCTAATCGAATCGAAAATTATTATGAACAGAAATAGAGACCTTCGTTGCAGTTAGCGCTGTCTAGGCCACGTGGTATGTGTTTAACAATCATCTGGTATGTCTAGCGTGTGACAACTGTTTTCTTTTTAACGGAGAAGATCGATCGGTGGGTCGTTAGAACTGTAGGTTGAAAGTCTCTGCATGACATCGCTTTTCAGTAGCACATGCAGCAAGGCGAATATGCATGAGGATGAGTGATGACACGTTCTCTCACGCGTTATAACACATTTTACATCTTGACACCACTCCAAAGCACAGCAGGTGATGCAGAGCTTTCTCTGACTGTTGTATGAATGGTATACACTCAATAATATTGTGCTGAAGCTGCTGTTACTACTGCTGCTGGCGTTTTTGGAACTGCTGATGACGATGATGCATGATGATGATGATCAATGAATTAGCGACGATGATAGCAATGGTTATGAATGATCATCGTGATGGATTGATGATGATCCTGATGGCTTCATGAATAACGATCATCATGAATCGTTGGCTGATCGCGATTGAGAAAGGCTGAATGATGACGTTGATGAACTAGTAATGATGATGACGACGATGGGATGGAATCAAATTCAGAAAACAATTCGTAACCACAGCTCACTGCACCTGTCACCTGGCCCCGCGAACGCCCCACGCTCTTCACTCGAGCCCTCCCTTGTGCCGCACCAGGAAGCCTCTGCTGCTGCCCATCTCGAAGCAGGACAGCTTTGCAGAAAAGGACGCAATGTTCAAGGGCAGCGCCCTCTTCAAGCAAGCCTCGCTGGACGACGGCAACGGCGGCCACAGTCGCATATTCAACAAATACGAGCAGGTCGGTACCCGCCACCACGTGCCGCTCTCCACGAACTCACGGCGTCTCGCAGGCCAAACTGACGGCGGAAGATGCAGTGCAGATCGAATATCTTTGTAGGTTTGTTGACAACAGGCGAGGTCATTTGCACGAATGGAAACTTTAAAACGATCCAGCAGCGTGCGACTGTAGTCATCCACAACAGATTATTTGGTTATTTCGGTTAAGTCACGTCTAAAGATAAAATAATAAATTAAATTAAATATTTATTATTTTATCTTTAGACGTGACTTAACCGAAAGAACCAAATAATCATTTACTGCAGTCACGAAAGTTCTAAAATTAAAATCATCCACAACAGATCATACAACGCATCACGATGCAATGCCTGATCTTCAAATACGAAGAAGGAGACATCACGGCGGTACGCTCCGCTGCTACTCATGACGCAGTAATCTGGCTTGACCACCCGAAGGTGAAATTGTAGTTTTGCTTTGCATCTACATGAGCCATAGGAAAGAGAAGTAGCGATAACCTTCATCCAACAGTGAATGGATCACGGCTGCTGCTGCCGATGATGGTAATTACGATGTTGTTACGTCTATGCTAATGGGGCGAACACAGTTGTGCAAGCGACACAAAACATTAAAACTACACAAACGTGTTGGACAAAAAAAATACAACCAGAATATATTCTTGATTAAAATATTACCCTGAATCATGTTAATTCACAGAATCACTGGGGGAGTGAATCATTACATGCAGAACAATAATGATTATGATGAATGCACTAATGATGGCAATTTTGACATTAATGGCAATGACAATGCCGGTGATGATGTAAGGACATATGTTTAACTTATTTCGCACTGTACTTAGCCAACCGTGCTAATCGGAGGTGCGGGGGAAGGACAACAAACTAAACACAAAAGGCAGTTCTAGAGAAATGAGTTTTCAATCAAGATTTAAAAATCTTCACGTAGGTTCAATCCTCACTAGTGAGAGGAGTCTTGTAGAAAATATATCAAATATATTTAAGAGGCATTGTACGATGATGTATCTGCAATGAAGAGAACAATGCCCGCAGAATGTTAAAGTGACTCTGTGCTCTAATGAGCATCGAGGCATTGGTGCTCATCTGACGTTTACAGCTCTGCAGAGCCAGGAGTTGTACTGCCCAGAATGCATCTCTCCATTGATTCATCCCAACGTACACATTAGCCCAGGGTTGAATCTTTCACTGAATATCAAGTTCCAGAGGCCACATAACTCGGAGTCATAGGCATCTCCGCGAGAGGTACACTGGTCGTGCTTTGTTGTGTGTGGAAATATTATCCCGGACGCTGACCAGAATGGACCCAGCTGATATTGACTATCATAGTTTTTTTTTTCATCAAATTATTGTGGCGTATTACTTTGCGTCAGCAGTGTATGTAATGCACATATATCGTATCACACTGACTTCTGTACCAAGCAGAGATTTATGCGGGCTGGGTAATGCATATTTAATCTCAGTACATCATTGCGATCACAATAAAATGTATAGCGGATTAATTATATATGAGACCATTAGATCTGTGTGACAGGAGGAGGTGGAGGAATATCCAATGACACGTTCTTGAGAAGCATTTACCATCATTTGGGCAATTCACTAACGATGCAAAATCATGCTGTCTATTTCCATCAATTTACGTATTAGTTTCCTAAGCAAAGCATCGACGAAGCTATAGATTTACAATTGGTCCGTTAACTTCTCATCAATAAACAATTGTTAAAAATTATAATTCCATGATCTTACACCAGTACGATTTACAGTGAGACTTTACAAATTGTTTATATATCCACAGTAATAAATAATGACAAACATCCCCCGTATTGCCTTGACCAGACTATTGGAGCTAGTGCTTTTAGCGAGCACCTATTAAGGTCGACACAACACACATATATATCCTTTACATATCTGACCCTGCACGTTAAAAATCAACGTATTTCTTTTTTCATGCTTCTCATCAAATACAAGGACTTCCACGGATACATTATTTCAGCAGCATTGACTGGTTTCGGCATAAAAGTGTCTCATCAGCAGTCAGCCTTGCTTGAACCAATGTTCTTTAAGATATAGATCCTTCAAATATGATATGCTAAGTAGGCCTTTAACCGGGATTGGTTATTTGTTACTCTGCTGACAATTGAGAAGATTACATTACCAACAGTGTACTGCTGGGCCAAATAGAATATGAAGAAAATAAGAAATAGGATGGTGCTAAAACATTGTGAGAAATAGCTGATACAAGGTGAGATTGCGCATGCAATCATCCTTTTGGCACTATCTTTCATGGCCATGTAGCGGTAGCCGTATCACCAGATGAACATGGGTTATCTATTTGCATAAATTTATCTTATCGATTGTAATGCGTTTGTGAAGATTCAATATTCCTGGCTAATAAAGTAATTCCTTTACATCTGCACATTGCCGCTATCTCAGGCCGCCGTGTGTTAATGTGAGGCTGCATCCATCATCTTTCAGCCCAGGGTGTCACCTCTACGGCAGCGATAAGCGTTAGCTTGCGTGCTGACTCACAGCATGACCACATTTGCCATTGGCTGTGCGGCGGTGCGTTGAATATCTATCTGAGTTATTTCAAGAGGATGGCGGTAACGAATGGATTAAATGCTTTGTTTATAAAGCAGGTGAGAGCCCTTTCGGCTCAGTGCTGTTAAAGATGGTGTAATCCGTTACTAACTCTAGGGCACAAAGGCTACACGACAATAATTTGCCACAGCTAGTGATGCGCAGCCACGGAGGAAATAGGGATGTATTCCCACGCGCTTAGGTAAAGGGCGCCATGGTAGCGAGATGTTAACTACCTCGCCTGGTATGCAGGACTTCGTGTGTTCGATCCCGACCCTAACAATGCCTTGAAAAATGGGGTTTGGATGTTCTCTCCGCGTGGAATTTTCTCTGGGACCTTTGGATTTTCCCTCCACATTTAGAAACATGCATTTAGAGTTTTTGGCTACTATAAATGTCCACGCAATAAGCCACTGCATTGAGCTATCATTTGTGGCCAGGTCGCTTCTGAAATAGAGCAATACAGATCAGTGGGCTTTACCTGGTAAAATAAAAACAATTGTTTCGTTTAGAAAAGAGCAGGGATGAGCTACATCAGATGCTCGACTGCTCTTTTCCACTGGCACAACCGAGCCGTGCCAGGGACCGTCCCGAGCCGGCCCGGCATGGCTCACGAGGCACAAGCTTTGTTTTTCCACTGCATAAGCCGAACCGTGCCACCGACGTCGCACGCAGCGAATGAGGCGAGACGCGTGTAGTTGACGCAGTGATGTAATGTACATTATGACAGCTCTATTAGCTTTATTCTTTGGCTCTTTCCGTAAAGTCACGTATAAAGATAAAATAATAATAAAATAATAGCATACTACGACGTTTCGATTGCAACACAAGCAATCATCATCAGGTATAAAAGAAATAGCAACAAAAATCTAACCAGAATACTATAGACAGACATATAAGCAGACAGACATTATAAAGATACACAGAGAGAGAACACGTATCGGCACAAAGAGAGAGGTCGTCTCTGTGACGGGGCCTTAAATATAGAGAGGGGGCGGGGGCAGAGAGAGGGAGGGGGCAGAGAAAAAATTAGCATGTCAATGAGTGGAAAATTAGGAGAAAAACACACTAAAATTAAATAACCTAGTATAATATCGAAATGTACGTGACTTTACCGAAAGAACCAAAAAATAATTCCTGCAGTCACGAAAGCTCCAAAATTAAGCTCTATTAGCCCCACCCCCTGGCGCTGCTTGGCCCCATTCAGTGGCTCAGCAAACCACCGTTGACAAGGAGGTCCCCACATTTGTCTCGGCTCGGAAATGCCGGTGAAAGAGTGATGTGCAGGCGCATGACCTTTTTCAAGCGATGCTTACATTCGGCTGACCCTGCGCGGCTTTCTGCGTCCGCGTGGCACTGGCGAGCAGGTGAAGTTGATGCCCCCGGCGCCCAGCGACGACCTGGCCACACTGAGCGAGCTGACGGAGAGCAGCCTCCTCTACGAGATACAGAAGCGCTACAGCAACAACCAGATCTACGTGAGCACGGCGGCCACGGCGCGCACCATCGCAGCTCATTCTGTCCTGGGTGATTCCGTGGCTAACCCTTCCACAGAGATTACACCAATTATTTGGTGATGCTGATGGCTGCTTTGACAGTGGTACACAAAGTAAAATATAGTATACTAGCTGTACTACCCGGCTTCGCCCGGGACTTGTATCCACCACGCCCGGCCGCCTTTGTCTCCCCAGTGGCGATGTTAATACGCCACACCAGTTACTCGTTTTGCGGCTGAGTCCCTCCCTCACCACTCTCCCTCCCTTACCACTCTCCCTCCCTCAGCACTCTCCCTCCCTCACGACTCTCCCTCCCTCACCACTCACGCACGGCCGCCTTTGTCTCCCCAGTGGCGATGTTAATACGCCACACCAGTTACTCGTTTGAGGCTGAGTCGACCTAGGGGAGGTTCAAATAATCGTCACCGGTGGTGGCCGTGAGCGGGAATGGAACTCGGTTCGCCGGGTTTGTAGCGCAGCGTAGCGTTAACCACTACACCCACCGCTCCTCACACACCACACACGCACAGACACACACACAGACACACGCAGACACACACAGACAGACACACACACACAGACACACAGACAGCACGCTAACCACTACACTACCGCTCCCCACACACCACACACGCACACACACAGACACACACACAGACACACACACACAGACACACACACACAGACACAGACAGACACAGACAGCACGCTAAGCACTACACTACCGTTCCCCCTACACAACACACGCGCGCGCATCCATAGGTACACATACACGCGCTTGCTGCAGACACACACGACTTTCAGGGTGCGTACGGCAGTAAACGACTGAAAAAAGAAAGCGGCAATGCTGGGCGAGGAACGCCTTAGACCTGCAACACATTTGTGTAATGCGAGCGTAAACATACAAACACATACAAACACATACACACACATACATACACACACATACACACAAACACATACACACACATACATACACACAGACATACACATACACACAAACACACACATACATACACACAAAAACATAGACAATACACACACACATACATGCAGACACACAGACAGACACATAACACACATACATACACGCAGATACATACACAGAAACACAAATACACAATACATAGACACACACATACATACACACAAACACATCCACAGACATACATACAGACACGCAGACATACACATAAACACATACAAAAAAACGCACATACATACACACACACATACATACACACAAACACATACACACACATACATACACACATGCATACAGACACACAGACATACACATAAACACATACACACATACACATGACCCGGCCTCGCCCGGGACTTGGATCCACCACGCCCGGCCGCCTTTGTCTCCCCAGTGCCGATGTTAATACGCCACACCAGTTACTCGTTTGAGGCTGAGTCGACCTAGGGGAGGTTCAAATAATCTTGACCGGGGGTGGCCATGAGCAGGAATCGAACTCGGTTCGCCGGGTTGGTAGCGCAGCGTAGCGTTAACCACTACACCCACCGCTCCTCACACACGACACACGCACAGATACACACACAGACACACACACACAGACACACACACGCAGACACACACAGACAGACACAGACAGACACACACACACACAGACACACAGACAGCACGCTAAGCACTACACTACCGCTCCCCACACACCACACACGCACACTCACAGACACACACACAGACACACACACAGACACACACACACAGACACACACACACAGACACAGGCAGCACGCTAAGCACTACACTACCGTTCCCCCTACACAACACACGCGCGCGCGTCCATAGGTACACATACACGCGCTTGCTGCAGACACACACGACTTTCAGGGTGCATACGGCAGTAAACGACTGAAATAATAAAGCGGCAATGCTGTGTAAGGAACGCCTTAGACCCGCATTATACATTTGTGTAATGCGAGCGTAAACACACAAACACACACAAACACATACACAATGCACACACACATACATGCAGACACACAGACAGACACATAACACACATACATACACATACAAACACAGAAACACATACACACACATACATAGACACACACATACATACACACAAACACATCCACAGACGTACATACACACATACATACAGGCACGCAGACATACACATAAACACATACAAAAAAACCCACATACATACACACACACATACATACACACAAACACATGCACACACATACATACACACATGCATACAGACACACAGACATACACATAAACACATACACATGACCCGGCTTCGCCCGGGACTTGGATCCACCACGGCGGCAAAACCGACATACATACACACACAGACATACACAAAAACACATACACACACATACATACACACATGCATACAGACACACAGACATACACATAAACACATACACATGGCCCGGCTTCGCCCGGGACTTGGATCTACCACGCCCGGCCGCCTTTGTCTCCCAAGTGCCGATGTTAATACGCCACACCAGTTACTCGTTTGAGGCTGAGTGGACCTAGGGGAGGTTCAAATAATCGTCACCGGTGGTGGCCGTGAGCGGGAATGGAACTGGGTTCGCCGGGTTGGTAGCGCAGCGTAGCGTTAAGCACTACACCCACCGCTCCTCACACACCACACACGCACAGACACACACACAGACACACGCAGACACACACAGACAGACACAGACAGACACACACACACACAGACACACAGACAGCACGCTAAGCACTCCACTACCGCTCCCCACACACCACACACGCACACACACAGACACACACACAGACACATGCAGACAGACACAGACAGACACACACACACAGACACAGACAGCACGCTAAGCACTACACTACCGTTCCCCCTACACAACACACGCGCGCGCGTCCATAGGTACACATACACGCGCTTGCTGCAGACACACACGACTTTCAGGGTGCGTAAGGCAGTAAACGACTGAAATAATAAAGCGGCAATGCTGTGCGAGGAACGCCTTAGACCAGCAACACATTTGTGTAATGCGAGCGTAAACACACAAACACATACAAACACATACACACACATACATACACACACATACACACAAACACATACACACAGACATACACATACACACAAACACACACATACATGCACACAAACACATACACAATACACACACACATACATGCAGACACAGACAGACACATAACACACATACATACACACACATACACACACATACATAGACACACACATACATACACACACACATACATACACACAAACACATGCACACACGTACATACACACATACATAGAGACACGCAGACATACACATAAAGACATTAAAAAAACCCACATACATACACACACATACACACAAACACATACATACACATACATACACACATACATAGAGACACACAGACATACACATAAACACAAACACACATACACATGACCCGGCTTCGCCCGGGACTTGGATCCACGATGCCCCGCCGCCTTTGTCTCCCCAGTGACGATGTTCACACACGACAGCAGTTACGCTTTTGAGGCTGAGTGGACCTAGGGGAGGGCCAGGTCCGTTTCAAATAATCGTCAGCGGTGGTGGGCGTGAGTTGGAATCGAACTGGGGTCGCTCAAGCAGCTTAATGACTGTTTGTACAAAGAACATATAAAGAATCGATTATAATAACCAGGCAAGAGTCCACATTATAGACTGCCAGTACACGCACTCAGCTTCATAAGCAGGCTAGAGTGTACATGATAGAGTGGCAGTACGCTCACCGAGCTTAATAAGCAGGCTACAGTGTACATGATAGACTGGCAGTACGCTCACCCAGCTTAATGAGTATTTGTACAGTGAACATTAAAGTAATCGATTGTTGGCGCGTTGGGTTTAAAAGTAATATTAATAGCACACATTGTGGTGGGGGTGTAGTGAAGAGTAGGAAAAACTTTGATGAATTTACCTCAGAGTGGCGTGGTGGGTGTCGAGGCCTAGTAGCGTGCAAAGCCTGCGGCCTCGCCTAAAATTGTCGGCTTGGAAGAGGCAGGGTACGGGTGGCGTTCCTTCCCCCCCCCCCTAGCGCTCCAACAATACTGTGTAATGGCTATTATTTAATTAAATACGGAGCTTATGAAAGTGGCGAAGGCGTGGCTAGCCGTTGGCAGGGGCAACCGCCGTCCAATGAAACTGCAGCCCTTGGCGAAGGCGTGGCTAGCCGTTGCCAGGTCCAATGAAAGCGGCGAAGGCGTGGCTAGCCGTTGCCAGGGGCAACCGCCGTCCAATGAAAGTGCGTATGGGCCAAAGTCCACACAACAACAACAACAACAACCGCCATTCGCCACTAAGTGGCGGTGACGTCACCACGATGCTTGTGCCAGGCCAAGTGCACCTTGAGGCCACGTGAAGTGTCGAAAGCCCGCTGGCAGGAGGTCACGGGGCAGACCCAGGTGCCACTGGTCGACTGACCGAGATGACCGAGATGACTGGCTGATGCACCACCTGTGCCCCCTACTGTGCCAACTTGCTGTGCTTTAGCCACCCGGCGCTCCGCTCGTTGTTGTGAGCGTCGCTCCTCCGCCCTCCGTTGTTGTTGGAGGGCGACTGCCTCCAACTGCCCAGTAGCGTCCTTCACGAGCCTCCTCCACTGAGGCCGATCTTGACACCGCTGGTACCAGTCATCGGCAAGTCCACTCAGCTCCACGTCCTCCTGTACCACATCACTCCATCTCTTCTCCAGCCCGTGCCGCGCCCGTCTAGCCCCCTCGATCCGGCCGAACAAAAGCTGTTTAGGCATGCGGTGGCTGGGCATGCGGGCTACATGACCCAGCCAACGCAGCCTTGCCTGCCGGAGGAGCTCACTGATGGGACCTTGCCCAGATCTTTCAAGGATTTGTGAGCTCCTCACACAATCCAGCCTGGTTAAACCCAGAATGGATCGTAGGCAGGCCAGCCTAAATGTTTCCAACCAGCGAAGATGCTCCACCAGGGGGGTCCACGTCTCGCAAGCGTAGAGAAGGGAGGGAATGACCGTGGCCGAGAAGACCTGAAGCTTCGTGCGGAGCGACAGACCAGGTAGCTTCCACACAGCGTTACGCAACCGATGAAAAGATATTGCCGCTCGACTGATTCGGAGTGAGACCTCTGCTGATAGACTGGAGCCGGTCATAAGCACACTGCCCAGGTATGGGAAACTCTCCACTCTCTCCACAACTGCCCCATCACCAATTGGGAGTTGTGGGGGTGGAGTGTCCGATGGTACAAAATACCCAGGCAGGTGCTTGGTTTTGGTGGGGCTGATGGTAAGGCCCCACCTCTTAGTGGCACGCTCCAGTCTCAGCAGCAGCGCCTCCAACTCCTCTTCTGAATGAGCAGCTATTACCAAATCATCGGCATACATAACGTGGTTGACCAATAGGGAGCCATCCCTTGATCGCACCCGGGCGTCGATCAGCCTCCCATTATATCTGTACCAAACGGAAATTCCCCCGGTACAGCTATTGAAGGCTTCACGAACTACGCGGTCAAAATAGATGTTAAATAATGTGGGAGCCAGAGGACATCCCTGTCGCACCCCAAGGTGTACAGGGAAAGGCTCCGACTCCCGGCCGCGTAGTTTTACCCGGGCCCGCTCACCATCATGAAGGTCCTTAATGATCGTGAGCAGAGGGTCAGGGACTCCGAAAGCACGAAGAATAACCCAGAGTCCAGTCCTACTGATGGTATCATAGGCCTTGACCAGGTCAATAAAGCAGAGATGTAGGTCTTTTTGGAATTCCCTACACCTCTGCTGTAGCAGACGGACAGAAAATATGGCATCTGTGCAGGACCGCCCTTTCCTGAAACCGCATTGGGGCACCGCAAGCCCCTCCTCAGCGTGCCTAGCAAGGCGATGTTGAATAATCCTTGCCAGGACCTTACCCGGCACACTGAGGAGTGAGATGCCCCTGTAGTTGTTACAGTCTGTGCGGTCCCCCTTCTTAAAGAGGGGGACCACCAGGGCATCCTTCCAGTCCTGCGGAACCCGTCCAGTGGTCCAGACTGTTGTTATGATGTCATATAGGGCAGTCTGTGCACAAACGCCACCCTCCCTCAGCATTTCGCTTGGGAGATCATCTCTGCCCGGTGCCTTCCCTGGTCTCAGACTCCGGATCGCCCTCAGTACTTCCTCAACAGCTGGAACCTCAGCCAGCCACTCACAGGGGGTGACCTCTTCCAATATTTGAGGCACCGCAGCCTCAGCAGGGTTATCCCCACTTTGTGCCATGATGTTTTCCTGGTTGAGAGAATTTCCCTCCCCCAGGACCTCACAGAAATGCTCAGCAAATCTGCAAACCTGTTCCTGGGGGTCGGAGATTGGATCACCGTTTTTTCCTCTAATGATGGTAATAGGTGTGGCGCTGCAGGTTACTTTTTTGATGGAGTTAAATAGTGATTTGTGATCACGGGCCACTGAGGCAGACTCCATCTCCTCAGCAACCCGCGACCACCACCCATCCTTACAACGCCTTACGGCTCTCCGAACTTCCGAGCGAAGGCTGCGGTAAACCTCCTCATTCTCTGACGTGGGATGCTGTAGGCGATGAGAGTGAGCCTGTCGCTTTTTCTCAATTAACCTGAACACCTCCTCTGTCAGCCAGGGTTTCTGGGGAGGTCTGGACCGCGTACCCAAAGCAGCCATTGCAGCTGCATGAGTCACAGTCCTAAACCTCGCCCACACACACACACACACAGACAGACAGACATGAACGATTTTATATATATAGATATATAAACAAAACTCAACACGTTCGTCAATAACGCTGGCTGAAAAGGAAAAAAGGACAATAGTTTATTGATTATAACGACAATGGGACCATTGTCCAGTGTCGAACACAACGACGTGTCACGTGTAAAAAGGCAAGAGTTATCACAGATGTGGCTTACTCTAAAATCACATTATCTCTTTTTAAAATAAATATTGATTTTGGTTGGAAAAGTCCTCCTTCCAGGCATTGGCAGTAAGATAACATAAAACTGTACTTTCCTGAATTATAATTCACATTTTTTAAAATATATTTTTAACATTGTCCAATCTACCAAAGGAAGATAGCTGCTGCATGTACCAATTAAGTGCAGTTGGGCATTGGCCCTTCCTCAGAGCACACCACAGTGGTTTAGTAATTGGTGTCATCATTATCATTGTCATTATCTTTGCCAGTGTCAACATTGTCATCAGTAGTGCCGTCATTAATGTCATTATTGTTTTGCATGCAACGATTCACTCCCGCAGTGAGTCTGCGAATGAATACTCTTCAGGGTCAAAGTTTTCATCAATAACCTATTTTTGTTCTGGTTTTTTTTCCATGACGTTTGTATAGTTTTTTCGATTTTTAGTGTCACTTGCCTAGCTGTATTCATCCCATAAGCATAGACGTAACAACATCGTCATCATCATCAGCAGTCATGATTCATCCACTGCTGGATGAAGGCCTCCACTGTTGTCACGATCCCGTGTGGTCCCTTGATGTCACGAGCCATCGAGCTCCAGGGCAAAAGCCAATTTCATCTCAACCTCATCTCTCGGGCGTATTCCATTTGTCGGCACAACCACCCCCATCGCCAGTCTCGGCCACCATCGCCCCTCACGTCCCCGTCCTCCACGCCAACTTGAACAGTCACGCCCCGAACGCCGAATCTCGTGCCGGGTCTCGTCAGCGCACCGCGCGCGTCTTCCCGCATTATCTCCGCCTCTTGGTGCGTAACCGCCACACTGCGGTAACGAGAGGCCGCGCTGTGTGGGTTTCATTAAGCGGGAATGTCGCGGGGTGTCCCATTGCATCTCAGTAATGGAACCACGCTGCGCTTTGTCACATTAGCCAGGGAGCTCGTGGCACGAGTCATTTTGACCGAGGCTCTGCATGCTCACAGCCACAAATGCTTCCTCTCGGCTTATCTCGTCTCGGTCGATCATGAAAGGATGCTTGTTTTGTTTCTACATCGCCAGCCTTGCCATGCACATGCCACCACGCCAGAGTGGTCTCTCGCTTCGAAAGGTTCACGTTGTCTCGTGTTCACCCCGCCCCCCCCCCCCCGGTGTTTTTTGGCGTGCGACCTCTGCTTAACGGATGTGCGCTACGTGGCAGCCACAGACTAAAAGCGATGTGCTAGCACGTTTAATTCGGTTGTGCGTGCAAGAGAATTGCCAACTGAGTTTGTCTATGATCCTCAAGCGGATGCTTCCAAAAAAAGTCTTAAGACTTGCTGAGGCTTTTATAGCTAAATAAACTCTGTCTTTACCAATTAAGAATGTATATAGCGCTATCTATATATAGCTGCCACTATATAGGTCACTCTGGCGCACGGGATATGAAATCTTATTTGATCTTCGCTTGATAGAATAAAGGATAAGTAATTTAACGTTCATCACTGTCAGCGGTCGAAATGGGAATGAGGAAACGTGAATACAGACTGAATATGAATGTGTCTTGATTGGGAACATTCGAGGTAGCACAAGACACAGTGAGCAATTAGAATAACTGGATGCAACGGGGACTAGGATCTAATGCAGAGGAGTTCTTGAGTCGTATTTTTATTATTATTATTTCGTGTGGCTTACGAAGATGCCGAGCAACAACAAAGAGTTCACCTCCAGGCGGTCAAGCCAGAGAGCCACGTCAGGAGTAACGGAGTGGATCGCCATAACGTCCCCTTCGTAGTTGTGGATCGGACGTTTGCGTCGCTAGTGGAAGATGGCAGCCTTCACACGGCCCCCACTCTTGTTGTTTAGTGAGAAATCGCGACGAATGCCGTCAACGAAGCGACCAAACATCGATCGTCGATCTCCCGGTCCACAGAGCGACAACAACAACACGAGGTCCTGAGTAAACATCATGGACAAGCGATCGATGTGTAGGGATGGCCACGATCGCCCGATGTCGTTGCGAGAGAGAGAAAGTCTGTGCGCGGACGGGAGTTCCGCTCCCCACATGATGGGGGTGACACAGCTGCGAGTCTCAGGCAGCGACGATTCGCAGTGCGGCTGCCGAGCGCCAATGCCGCCGGATTTCCCCCAAATCCTCGACGCCTCAAACAGCAGCGCCCCGACCGATGTTTTTTTTATTTCGCGAAGTTAACTCGTGACGAGGGTAGATCTTCGGGCCGTGCGAACTGTCCGGGCACACGGCCGTAATGGGAGGGGGTTAAAAATCGCTTCGTTCGCTTCTAGTTCCTGCTGAAAGTTGATTTTTAGCACCAAAATGAAAAGACGGGCTGTCATTTCTTGCACAATTACTAATGCCCGCGTACTACATTATAAACTCGTTCATCTGTGCACGCCGAGAGGGAATGGAGTGCACCTGACGTGAGCGAAGCCATTACATTGAAGAGGTGATGAAAGCTGCGCTAAGCACGTTATATTAATTTGTGCGATCTCGTTCGACGTGGGAAGCTGTTCAGCGAGTGAGCCTGTTACGTGCTTGGATGGGATACTGCCAAGTGAACATATCAGGTGTTGTAGGCTTGACCTGCACTGAGGCCAGAATTAGATGGCGCTGCAGCAGCGAATGCCTGCGTCTATCGTTTTTCCGGCACTTTCGAGTGCTACAGCTCACACGTGTGATTTCCCCCCCCCCCTGCCTTTTTTGTAATGAAAACATTACAATTCGAAGATTAACATAACGGCGACACGTCACGTTGTTACAAGCAGCGGATTTAGAACAAAGTTTAAACGTGTGAGCGCTTAACGGTAATAATTGCACAACGTCGGCGCACGCATGGACTTATTAAATGTTTTTAAATGCAGAAACATCGAGTTCCACAGCAACAACCGCAGCAGACGCGAGATGCCACTGTGCGGTGCGCCGAACGCCGCCATCAAAGCGGCCGACAAAATGAAAACAAAACCGCGAGTGAGACGCGTAGCCACTGCATTATTCATGAGCGCGATGTATGCATTACTCCGTCGCATTAAAGCCTCACCTCCGCGCACGTCAAATTATCTCATCGAGACCCCGCCGAGGGATGGGGTCAGCGTCGGGATACGACGGCCTCCTTAATGCCTGACCGCACGGGCGGGCCGCCGTGACGGTTGCCGTTGCCGTCGCATCAACGCGGCCGCAAAGTGAGCCGCTCGGACGCATATCGGAACCAGGCAGAGAGGGGGCCCTTGACAAGCGCAGCTCTTAACGGGCTCATCCCCTGGCAATGCTGACGCACGTTTCGGGCGCTGTAGCAACCGTGCGGTGTGGCTCTCCGACGGGTTTTTGTTAATTCACTCTCTGAATTTAATTCGGTGCCGAGCGAAAGCTCCCGGCACTTGGGGGACAACGTCGGCATCGTGCCGACCAACACGAATACAGCGATACCTTAGCGGTCGTAGCCATGCCAACGTATTCAGCGAAAATCATTGTTGGATTACGCCTTCGCCAGCCCGCGCTGAACAAATAACCCGCACAAGCCATGTGCCGAGGGGAGGCCCTCATCCAGCAGCGCTGCCCACGATGAGCGTTGGTGGGCAGAGGCTGAGACGTGACCCGCACCCAGTCTAGCTCGGGGTGACCTACCGCGATCATCTCGATAAAGACGGGCTTGCGAGTCAACACTCAGATAACTTGCTTGGCACGCCCGCTGGCTTGTCGTATCGGGGGCCTGTCTGAGCTCCAACTCGATGAACGTCGGCATTCGCGATGTCGCGCTCGTTGGCGGAATACCGCGCTCCTGTCCGGGGTCAGGCGTCACCCGTGGTGGCATTCGTGCACGCGTATAAGGACGCCACCGTGGCGAGATGTTAACTACTTCACCTGGTATACAGGAGGTCATGGGTTCGATCTCGACCCTGACGCCTGTAAATTTTGAGTTTTCGTGTTCTCCCTGTGATGGCATGGATTTTTCTCCGGGTCCTCCAGTTTTTCCCTGTACATTTAGACATGTGTTTAGAATATTTGGCTGCGATAACTTTCCACGTGATAAGCCACTTTTTTGAGCTATCATTTGTAATAGCCAGATCGCTTCTGAAAAAGAGCTAAATTTCTCAGTGTGACTTATCTGGTAAAATAAAAAATAGTTTAGTTTATGTCTTGATTTGAAGCTTTCGTTACTGCAGGAATCCATACTGAGTCACCTGAAGACGGACGCTTGTGTTGCGACCGAAACGTTGTGTTTTCTTTTGTTATTTTTTCTATCTACGTGACGTTACAAAGAGAACCAGAGAGTTTAGTTTATATCTGTGTAAATGCATGGTATATGTGCGATCAGAGTAGGTTAATCCCATGTAAAATCTTAAGCCGTCACTCTGTGTCTTTTGATCACGTGTGTCGTTGCCGGAAGTCCAAGGAACCTACAGATAACGTAAAAAAGTCAATCATAAGCCTGCGGTTAACAAGAAAAAATACACAGTCAATTTTAGCCAGCCCCAATCGATCAAAGGTGCAGCAGATAAGATGGTTGCAGATAAGAGGAGATTTCCTCCAAGCAGTATACAATGCAGGAATTAGAACTACTGTACGATAGAATTCCCATGACTAGATTCTCTCAAATACGTCCACAATTTCAAATAGTTAAAAATAGATCATGTTTTTTTTTTAGTCAAAGGTTTCTCATGATTACTATATATTATATTCCATGGGGGTTCTTCCCTCTCCTCCCCTATTGCACCTAGAGTATGATTGTTTACGCTTGCAATTGTTTAGTGGATTATTGAGCTGAGACCCTTTGGTTTACTGGACATCTATTAAAAAGAGCTTAATAGCTCATCGGATTTCTCCAGGATGAATAAAGATTCTGATTCTGAAAATTGTGGAAACCACCGATGATCAAACTGGAACCCCCACCTGCCACGTGGGTGCCATGTAAAAATTAATTGATGATGGTAAATTGTTATTTTATTAAGATTATTCCAACACCACAAATACACAAAAGCACATGGTCAAGATGCACTGTGGGCGTGCAACTGGCATGGTCAACTCAGAGTCGTTCTTAGCTCGCTCGCCATGCAAAATAAATCCATCTCAATCCATGCGTCTTGTTACTTGAGAAGGAAACCATGATTTGTTTGCTCTATTGATGCGTCGCATTACTCTTTACAGGGCACATGAGAGGCGTGCTGCTGGTGTGGATGATGCGATGATTGTGTACGGCAATATTTGATCACATTTGTGGTTTGGATAACATCAACAACAACAAAAGTCACGAACATTTTAAAATAATATGACGAGGAAATCGGAAACATTTTTTTTTACAAGGTCTTAATCTCGCTGTGACGTCTGTGTGTGCATGCACATCCAGACAGCACTGTTTTACTGTTGTATAGCGTCAATAAAAAAAATCCTTAATCCGCACCGTAGCAGATAACACGCAGAAGCTAAGTGAATTGTGTTTATCCGTGATGGCCCACGGAACATCGTGCGCAAGAAGTCGCCCATCGTAGCATTCCAGTCGGTGTGAATTCCGCCGGTCCCCGATGCTCCCGTGTTGCTGAACGGCCGTTTAATGCGATGAATGCTCCCGCTTGCAAGCGGTGGTGGCTGCCAGCTTCCCGAAGTGTAAAACTGTCGCTGGGCTGCCTGCCTGCCGCTTTGAGCCGGCCGTAACTGCACCTTGGTATGTCAATTTAACGCTACAAGATTTGATTACGGCTCGGCAGTTGGCTGGCATGGGGCACCGCGGCCTCGTATAAATTTGGGCCGCGGAGAGCGTGTTATTCTACGGCTTTCTTCTGTGGCCCTTTCTATGCTCATTGGATATTAGGAGGCACGGATTACGTTTAAATAGGTAAAGGTGCAGCCCTGCATTTTCTTGCTCACTCCACTTCTGGCGGAAGGTGCCTCCACGAGAGAGGGAGCTTTAGAGAGAGAACTTTCTAGAACGCTCTAGGAGGAACTTTCCAGAGAGCTCTGGGAAATTGGAGCCGAGCTCTTAACCAATCACAATTCAGTTACCGCAATTGGCCATCTCTACCCGACCCAGTTTCACCAGGTCAACATTTCCCCGGCTCCAACCTTCATATCCGCTGACTTATAGAAAGAGGGAAAGCGGCCTGCATTCAAAGCATTAACTCCCACATGTACTCCTGCGCCGTGAATACAAATATTATATTATCAATAAACAAGTTACGCTCTAGAACGGCAGGCTCCGTACGGTGCGAAAGAAGTTCAACATACATATGTACCACTGCTGGTCGTGCACACCACTCCCACCCCGTCCACCACTGCCCTGACCAGTCCAGCCCCGTATCCCGAGGAGCTGGCGGTCGTGTCTGCCATTGGTTGTCCGCCTCAAGGGATGGAAGGCCAATGGCTGGCGTGCGGTCTCTCCATTCCTCTCTTCGCCTCGTCCAAAGCAAGCTCCGTGTGTGCACTGCCATTCGCGCAATATCTAGTCGTCTTACGACTCGCAGATGACAGTGAGGCAGTGGTTGCCGAGCCGTTCTCTGCATCACGTGCGTGTGCATGCTCCTTCAGCTCAGGTCGTGACCTTTTGAAAATAACAAAACACTCGTATTTTGGAAAGAGGGTATTTTTATTTTTCTCTTTTCAGTGATTTACTCATCCATTGTGGTACTTTAGCTTCGTGAGTTGCAGGAAGAATGGTAAATAACAAATTCCTTTCTGTATATCGATAGTAGCATAATGAGCTGCATGGGCAATGCTCGTAGGGTCAGGGGCGAGGCACTGGAACGGCGGTGGAACAATGGAGCCATTTGCCAAGCAGACGTCGCTGCGATGTGGCGATGTTTACCGGTATCACGTAACCGACGCTCTGACTTTTGTTGTCATTGCAGACGTACATCGGAGATACCCTGCTTGTTGTGAACCCTTGCAAGGAGCTCCCAATTTATTCGAACATGGTAAGTGGTATGGCACGGGTCCCATGCATTAATCTTTGTGTCCCTACACAATATCCCTAACCCCATAATTCAAATTTCCCATGCATTCGGTGACTCTGTGTTACGTATGCATACATCTGATGTCTTCAGCATGATATATGTTTAATGCGTTGCGGTAAACCTACCGATGTGTGCTGGCTGGCTGACTCATTCCGTGGGTGGCTCCAGCCGAGATGGTGCTATTGGCAGGGCACTTGGCTCACAGGTTGGCATGTTGAATTGAATCCCAGTTTGTAGTTGACCGCCAAATCATCCTTCTGGAACTGATAAAATGGGTATTCTTTTGTGGATACATTTTTACAGTTGTCTTCGGAAAAGTATTTTGGCCTGCCTTGTGAACATGTAATGTCCACCACTGTTTCAATAGCGCATTGCGATAAGAGTACTACCTCATACTAATTTGAGGGTGATGGCACTTCATTATTTCGTTGGTGGCCCATGAACTGGTGGCTGTGTTTTATTGTTGATAAAATCCAGATCAGTGTTCGATTTTGCGTGTCCGTAATATTTTTACTCTGAATCCGGAGCCCCATGAGCTGCTTGGGGGCCCTCAGCGCTTGCTTCTGCCAACCTGGCGCCAGCGACCGCCAGTGGGAGGTCAACTGCACAATTGGATGTCTGTATGTTGATCTTTGTTGGCACCGTACGCAGCCAACCGTGCTCATCGGAGGGTGCGGGAGAAGGACAAGGAATAGGATTGGAAATATGTTATGCGCTGTGTTCTATTTAGTTTCATTTTAAACAGTTGCTGAGCACAAGCCTTAGGACCCAACAGTGAGAAGCGGCCAAAGTTGTAACACATATGGATTTGCACGTTGCTGAATTTTTCGAAAGGCTTGGGGTAAAAGACGCGGACTGGTTCCACGGACTTCTCTTACACAGCATCCACATTCTGAAATGTCCTCACCACCAAACTAAATACTCCACATGTACCTTCCCGAGCCATGTTTGGGTTAAGTCCATGCTGCAGGACCACCTGTGTGTGCTCATAGATGCATTAACTAAGCTACGTTATGAAATGAGGCTGTACATATACGGTTTATTTGCATATGTCGGTGGCAGGACATTTTGACACCGTTTGTTATTTGTATTTAAGCACTGTTCATTATTTACCCTGTTCGCAGCAAGTTTTGGCAAGGGTTTCGTATATGTTATTGGAGGTGTTTTTGCCCTTGTTAAGTTTCCACATTCCCTCCGCCCCGCGATGGGCTCTTACTGCTGCCACTGCCGAGGGATCCTTGCAACCGAGCTGCTCGGCCCAATGGGGCCTCTGCCGGCTGAAATAATAAAAGGCCGAGACGGCAACGGGGAGTTAACTCCGCTGCGGCGTGCCTCGCCCTGTCCCCGCCTAGGCCACGCAGCTGTACTCGAGCCACTGCGGTCGCTTCTGCCCGTCGCTGCCGCCGCACGTCTTCGCCTGCGCCGAGCGCGCGTTCCACACGATGCTGCGTGAGCGGCGCTCTCAGTGCTTCATCCTCGGGTGAGATTCCATAGATCATAATCGGAACAACAAAAACTCGGTTTTGTGAAGCGCCTTTTAAATGGGCGGTTTCAAAGCGCTGTGCTGTGCGTCAAAGGTAACAAACAAAAAATCTTATTAAAAATAAAACACTGGCACACCAGTGAAAACCCAATAACAATAGAGTATAATCTTGATTTGAAGCTTTCGTGACTGCAGGAATTAATACACGTAGGTACAGTGAGGGAAAAAAGTATTTGATCCCCTGCTGATTTTGTACGTTTGCCCACTGACAAAGAAATGATCAGTCTATAATTTTAATGGTAGGTTTATTTGAACAGTGAGAGACAGAATAACAACAACAAAATCCAGAAAAAGGCATGTCAAAAATGTTATAAATGTATTTGCAATTTAATGATGACGGTATGTGTAATCCACTATTAGCCCCACTGCGCATCTGTTTGGCAGAAGGGCACGGTGGGCAAATCCGTTTGTCAAAAACTTCCCAGATTGGTGAAAAAATCATTGTTTTGAGCTATATTCCGGGCTGTATTTTCACCTAACGTCTCAGCCCTCCCCCTGGGTTTAATTCGACGAGAGACAAAGCCCCGACTTCTAGGCA
Organism: Lethenteron reissneri; assembly: GCF_015708825.2. NCBI lineage: Eukaryota > Metazoa > Chordata > Hyperoartia > Petromyzontiformes > Petromyzontidae > Lethenteron > Lethenteron reissneri. Next base: position 1,324,644 of record NC_083835.1, read on the forward strand.
CACGCGGCACTGTGACTAACAAACCAGTAAAGCCCTCACACCGCACGATGGGTACGTTTCCACCTACTTGCACTCAATGTGTAGTCGTCTTTTTTCCATGTCTTTTTTTTATTTCCGTAGATTTTCATTTTTTCACGTTCTCGTGTCGAGCACTCGGCGGGAGGCCCTCAGTAAGGCCGCGTGTATAACGACGTTCATTTTAAGAGCACAATTTAGGTAGCGGTGGGGGTTCAAGCCTCACACTGCGCCACGGGGTTGTCCTATTAAAATATCCAGCTCTCCACCATGCCTCCGTGGGGCCTTGGCGTTTGCTCAAGGCTGGCCGACGCGCTCGCTGTTCCCATTGTCTTCTGTCTTGAGGATTTCGCATCGTCTCGTAAAATTACGGTGATAATAATAATAATTACTTTCATTTTTCGATTTAAAGCTTTCGTAACTGTAGGGATTCATCTTCTTGGTTCTTTCGGTAAAGTCACGTAAAAGGGAAATAATAAAATAATAAAAATAAAACATGAAAAAATTATTCTCACGACGCTTCGGCCACAACGCAAGCAGCCGTCCTCAGGTGAAAAACAGGTCTGTCGGAAAGACACACAAACAAACCCAATGACATGCACACATGTCAGACCTGTTCTTCACCTGAGGACGTTGTGGCCGAAACGTCGTGAGAATTATTTTATTATGTTTCATTTTTATTATTTTATTATTTCCCTTCTACGTGACTTTACCGAAAGAACCAAGAAGAATTACTTTCATTCTATGCAGCGTCATTCATGCAAACAGCATCCCACAAAGTTGTACATAAATTGATAGATATATACAAGGGCCAAATCGCGTATACGCGGTTGCCTGCGTTACGCCATGAAAGAATCCCAATGCGCGCACGCATGCACACACCAAGCAAATTAAAGCCCTCCTGACAGGCAACATCAAAAATGAATAAAAAATAAAGACTTGGCACCAAAACAAAAAGACGGTGAAGGATGTATTTCAAAATATCAGACGGGTAATTCGTGGCCGTTTTTCAATCAACTTCTGGACGAAGGCCTGCCAATGTGGGTGATGTTCATTGGAGGTTGTTTGACCATACTTATATTTACATACTGTTTATAAACAAGATTAAGCAAGACGGCTTTTGTGTGCGAGCCAGACGGACCGAATGACCTTCGCTTATCCAAACCACCTCAGGTTCTCTTTATTAAAATATACGATGCTGGTTCTATTCCACCTTTGGGAAATCTTACGCGAGATTGGTTGCAACACGAGGCCTCGTAGATTTATGAGACTTCTCTCGCATAAATGACGTGCACTGAGAGGGATTTTAACGGGGACAGAAAATATTGCGTTTGTGTGTCTTGTGGAAAATGTAACGGCATTAGTGTTGTGTGAAAATGAATAAAATCTGTATTGTGAGCAGCACACAAAAACTTCCTAACGCTTGCGCATTTCTACATGGAGGCTAGCAGCCCTCTGTGTGTTTGCAGTTTTGACCCAGGGAAATGCCGTGAAGCATCATTGGGGAAGGGCAGGAAGCATTACGTCGGCACATTTACACGCTTCACTGCCATAGCCTGATTGGCATGGCTCTGCAGAGAGTTACAGAAGCATTGATGGTGCACCATCTGATACAGAAAGGCTTAATTAACACGTAGTAGGCTTCTGTGGCCGATATTACGATTCATAATAGATTTTTGGGTCAGATCGCGTACGTAACATGCGCATCACAATTCTGGCAACCGCCTGAATATGCTGGCTGTAACTACCAGTGAAACGTCGTACCCAATTGTTTTATGTGTTGGACATTGCTCTCCAACTCGGATGATTTGAATCCGCACTTTGCTGTACCACTGCCTCCTGGCACCTCGATGCCCACGGGAACGGAGTTTCACAACGTTTAAGTGATCCACCAAACACCGCTTCGACAGTGTTGGATCACAGGCTACGTGCATAGCCACCGGCCTGCATGTGCCACACGTGCGTGTGTGTGTGTGTACGTTTAAAGACATGGGCAATTTTCTTTTCACACCGGATAATAACGCACCAACAAGAATCGGCTTGAACCAGTTCCATCATTAACGAGAGAGCGGTGATTGTGTGCGCGCGTGCCTATTTCCAAGACGTTCGCACACAGCGGTGCGAGCAGGTGTTTCCAGTGCTGGGTGGTAATGGATTGCAAGCGGCGTTGCATGAATTGCGAAAATGTTGCAGCAGCCACCAATCGCGACGGCGGCAGTGGGCACACACAGCGGGAGCTGTCACTGGTTCACCACCCGCACCCCTTCGCGTCCAGCCGAGCTGTGACCCCCCCCCCCCCCCCACTGGCGCCGATAGTCCTCGTGCGTTATACGAACCAACGTTCAGCCCAACCAATGGGAATTTACATCCACTGGAATAAAAATAACAATAATCCATAATAGAGTTGTTTGGGTTAGATCGAATATAAAAGTGTCGTTAAACCCGCCGCCACCCAGCACAGACAATTACTAAAGTTTTTCACGTAAACAAAGCGTGCCAATTCAATACTAGTACAGCACACCGGTGTGTTGGAGAGTAAACCCACAACATTTACAATTGGAGTACCACGTAATTACCACTTGCATCACCAGGTGACAGACAGAGCTGTCGGGTTTAACAACACATTTATATTTAAGCGATCTAACTCAAAAACCTCTATTATGGAAATTATTTGTCGTGAAAGCCTACGTGTTAAAATTAAAATAACCTTAATAATTGTGTGTATAGGCCAGAACAGGCGAGTGGTACGTGATAAGTTTGTTGCCGTTGTTGTCAGCCTGTAACTTCTCACGACTGGGCAAAAACCTGCCACGCTGTTTACTTCCATTGCATCCTCCCCTTAATGCTTTGTCCAATGGAGCGCCACGGTGACGAGATGTTAACGACCTCGCCTGGTATGCAGGAGGTCATGGGTCTGATCCCGACCATGACGCCTGCTGCTGTATATTTGGAGTTTGCACATACTCCCTGTGGTCGCGTGGATTTTCCTCTAGGTCTTCTGGTTTTTCCCTCCGTATTTATAAACACGCGTTTAGAGTATTATTTGGCTGCTTTAAATGTCCACGTGATAAGAAACTTCCTCGAGCTATTATTTGTTGCCAGGTCGCTTCTGAAAAATATCTAGAGCTCAATGGGCCTTACCTGGTCAAAAAAAAATTGTGTCGGGAAAAAATCCACTACCTCCTGTATACCAGGCGAGCTAGTTAACATCTCGCCACCACAGGCAAATTGGAACATCATACGATAATGGGCAGTGACGCAGATCCCGAGAATCTAAATTGACGTCCTCATTATAATACGGGAAGACTACTTCTATTGCGTACGTGACATGACTCAAGTGTGCGTATCTGTGCGCACCGCCCGTCGCGTGACACGTTAAGACAGACGGAAGGCGTTGACGATGAACGGCATTTTGATCGAAAAAAAAACCCTCGGTGCTTCGCAAGCCTCGCCAATAAAACCAGCACGCATTACACGTGCGCAGCTCGCAGATCGGGTCAACAGCTTAAACAAGCTGAGCACGTGGCCTTTTGAAAGCGGCAAAGCAATTGGCGATTCTGTCGGGGAAAGAGCCGTTGTATTGTAACGCCGTTCGGTGCGGTGGCCAGAGCTGAACGGCCGTAAAGCCAGGATTTGTGCTCATTTAGTCTTGGGAATGGGATTGTTGAGCGTGCCAGTGCCCAATTTGTATGCAAGCCCTCCCGTTTGGGTGAAGAGAGTCGTTGTGGCTAATGCCCCCCTAGGCAGGTATATTCGTAGCGGTGGGGTTCATAACAAGTCTGCGCAGTAACGACCGTCCCTAACGAGACTGAAATGTTGCCCGCGTCGGTTTACCGCTGCGAGATGTTAAAGCCGCTTTCACCTAGTCAGGCTCGTGGCTGAATGAGTTTCACTGCTCCCGAGATGAATAATTTGTTGCGCGATTCTTAATAGATTTTTGGGGGATTTAGGCCACGTAATGATCTAACTGAATGTGGGCAGCGCTGTGTAGCGAATCGTTACGCGTTCAGTACAATGTACGGTGGCTCCTCAGGAATCGAGCAGAGTGTAGGAGGACTTGGCTCTGATTAGTCTAAATTAGCGCTCTTGTTTAACCAGTAAAGCCTCACTCAGTCTCAAGACTCGTTTTTCAAAATGGTCCTGTCAAGCATTTTTTTCAGTATGGGTCTCTGGCCCAACAAACCTGGAACCAGTTAGCGACAGATGTTCAGGGTCCATCCTTGAGTGTGAGCCAGTTTTGGCTTTAAACAGTTGTTGTTCCAAAGAGCGTACACCGTGTGATCAGCGCGAATTTGTGATCGGACTGGACTCACAAGAGAGTCCAATAGCAAGTGTCGACACTAACGTTGCCGGTGTGGAATCCCAATTGAGTATTGCAAAGGTAACTTTTTACCATTGGGTTGTTTTTGGTCAGTACCAGTTAGATTTAACGTTTTGTTTTCTAGCTATAGGAGGGACAGGAGAACCATGCATAACAGGGGCAGCATAGAACAACTCCATACATACAGGCAACTGAGCCAGGAGTCGAACCCAGGTCTTTCCTGCTGTGAGGCACAGGTGTATAGTTATGCCGGGTGGCCCATCCCTCTGCTGCCTACACTTAGAGATTCTAGATTTGAAGCTTTCGTGACTGCAATGATTCATACACTTAGGTTTTATCGGTAAAGTCACGTAGGTAATAATAAAAATAAGTAATACAAATAAATAATAAAATGATAGAAATAATAATAGAAATAAAATAATAAATCACGACGTTTCGGGCGCAACACAAGAAAAAATCGCTCACTTCAGCAATTGTTTCTTGCTGTGGTTGTCCCACCTGATGACGGACGCTTGTGTTGCGGCCGAAACGTCGTGACTTATTATTTTATTTCTATTATTATTTCTATCATTTTATTATTTATTGTTATTGCTTATTTTTACCTACGTGACTTTACCGAAAAAACCTAAGAGTTAGTACTCTTAGAGATCACTGCACCAGCATCAGGCCAAACAGAACTGCGTACGTGCCCCTCTTACACCGATCCATCTTGGGATTCGGTCACTGCGGGGCATTGTGTGTGGTGCGTTGCAGGTAATTGAATGACGGTCGTTTATTTGTCGTGCAAAAGTCTTCAGCGGCGCTTATTAAGTCTGAAATATTAACTCGGCTCGAGCAATAGTACGCAAGTGGAAGCTGGGAGAAGAATGATTTGTAAATGAACTGCAGACGTTCGCGAGTCGCGCCGGGTGTGATTAAAGAGTTGGCCACACGCTGCGAATGAAGCGGCCGGGGCGCCCAGTACGTTGCGCATTTCTGCATTTCCCTTGCCATGTCTGCGTTGACGCAAGGGAGAGGTTTTCAGCGGCGGCGGAGGATTGTTTGCGCAGGGCCTCTGGGTCTGAACGTGAAGTCGCCTACGGTTGAATTGCAAATGAGTGGGGAAGTGTGTCCCCCCCCCCCAACACCCCACTGATTTACGAGGAGGTTTTGTTGGGCAGCGTTCACGGAGGGGAGCGCACTGTCCTCTCGGGCGCTATGAGATCAGCAATTGAGAAGTGGGAGTGCATGGATGGAGATAGCAGCTGGCCCTGTGTGGAAACCTCTTGCCCTTCGGGATGTCTTATGCATCTAACGCAGATTTCGGTGTAATTATGAAATGTTAATGAGCTTGAAATGGCACTGTTTTTTTGCTAATTTTCACTCTTAAAAAATTGTGGGAGTTATTTTCTTTCTTTCAACAAACGTGACTTGATACGGACCCTGCCTATCCAGGACTAGGTCTGGATAGGGCCTGACAGAACGTGGCACCTGGAGGAACATTCTAAATGGTGGCCCTATCGATGGCTTATGTACTGCTGCTCGCAAGCCTGATGGATGTTTAGTTCACCCAGTAGAGTTACTATGGGAACCTGGGCCCTGCCTGCTAGGCCAGATCTCGAACAGAGCCTATATATTTGATCAGTTTTCAGGGAAAAGTGTCATCGGCTCACGGTACCTCTAGATCTGGTTTAGTGGGAATCATCCTCTCTGTCTCACTTGGTAGGAGACCACAAATGGCTGTTATTTTTTATTTATTGAATTTGTAAAAGTATTATTATGCTCGTTCCTGCCCACAGCAATGAAGATAAGCATTGCCCCATTGCTTCCAAAGGCTTAACGTGTGTTCCTGAAGATGGCATTTGTCGAAGTGCAGAGACGGAGTTTTCTCTTGACTCAACACAGGAAAATACACCATTGCCCAACCGTGACGAGGTCCATGCAACTACCAACGTAAACCCATTTGAGTGACGTCCTTAATAAGCCTCTGCAGCTTCAAGAGATCAGATATCTCTCCTGGCCTCCCTGAAGAAGTATCGCCCCTTCCGAGGCTTCTCTCCCACGTGTTCCTGAAGAAGCTCCCAGAACGTGGAGCGAACGTCAGACCTCGACACCGAGCCGCGACCCGAAATCTCACCGGGGAGCTGTGCAGATTTACGCCTCCGATGAGCACGGTTGGCTACGTGCGGTGTGAAAGAAGTTCACCGTACACATGTACATATTGGGGGCGTCCAGAGACCAGCATCCCGGGCGAATGATTGAGGATCTTGCAGTCGGTTGCCCGTGACGCTTGTCGTTGCTTGGAGCCGCTTACCGATGAGGGAGGAGGGAGGGTGATGTTTTTAGGGGTTGCCTATGGATGTGCTCGGCAGTAACTCAGAGAGCATTGCCTCGTGGGTGGGGTGGGGGCGGCGGTGAAGTGCTCGTGACTTAACGCAAAGCCGTCTCTCTGATATTGAAATATTTCACTGCCTGCCGCCCTCCTTATCCTCCACAGCAATGGCTATTTGGCTCATGTTCGCCCCCCAAAGCCGCCTCCCATCTCGCCCCCCTTATCTTTGTAAATTATGTTCTCTCGAGCCTAACCCATGCAATCTTGGGACGAGCCCTACCTCTCCCTAGCCACGCTCTCCCAAGGGTTATTACGGCTGCTGCTGCTGCGGCTGCTGCTGCGAAAGCCTCTGTGAAGCGTCCCATTCGAAATACCGAGGCTGTTTCCAAGATGAAATGCACCACATCCCCTTCACTCTCTTTGCCTCTCACTCCACGCCGCTTGCGACTCCTCTGTTCTCTAACGAATGCAAAGGTTATCGTCGCTGTTTTCTGAGCGGCTGTCTCCACCAATGTTCGGTCTCCCAATCCTCCCTTCTCCCCATCCATAAAGAACTTTTGTTCTTTTTTTTTGTTATTAACGTATTCCAAAACTAGAGTTGAAAAGCATGAATGCGTTAGCTCTGTCTGTCCGTACGTCTGTTTGTGCATCTGTCCGCGTCCGCCTGGTTGTACCATGGGGTGACACAATGACTCTCGTAAAGAAGAACTGAGCGTTTGCTGATGCGGTCAGTTGGTCCTGGATTTGGTCCATTGCATACTTGGCCCACCTTCAACATGAACTCAGCTGGCCAACGAGTGGCGCTGTGGATGCGTGTGTCAGGAGGTGGTCATACCTCAGGACCGATGTCCTCTGTGGACGCTGGCTTGACCTCTCTCTCACTCTGACTGTAAACATATTTAATTTTGACTACAGAGTACATCGGTGTCATCTATGTGTGTGTGTGTACTCTTTGCACATAGCTGGGGAGTGGTAGTGTAATGGTTAGTGCTCCAAGCCGAGCGACCCATGTTCGATTCCCGCTCACGATCAGCAACGGTGGCGAATATCTGAACCGGTCCTGGGCCTCCTCTAGGTCAACTCAGCCTTAAATAAGTACCCTCTGCGGTGTGTGTGAATATCAGCACTTGAGATGAATGCAGCCGGCAGCATGGGGGTGCTGGCCCCACCCACCCCGTCGAGTGGCGTGCGGGAATTCATAGTTGCTACTCGCTAACAGCACTTGGCGGCCGTCCATAAATGACGTCACGCGATTTTGGACGATTTTTTACCCTTCCCCATCGTCACACGGCGTCACAAAAAAGTCAGACCCCCCCCCCCTCAAATATGACGTCACAAAGCTCTGCCCCCCCCCAAAGAAATATATAAAACATGCTTCAAATCGTTTAATCTATTGTCATTGTAGTGCGTGTTTAATGTGGCGCTGCACCCTGATGTTGTAGGAGAAAACGTTTATTAAAAAGTCTATTTAATTAAGTAGAACGTGTTGTCTATATTTATTTAAAGTTGCGCATTTTGATGTGACGTCACATTTCTCACCCCCCCCTCCCACCCCCATTGTCACACATCGTCACAAATGTCTGACCCCCCCCCCCCCCTCTAGGTGCGTGACGTTATTTATGGACGGCCCCTTGCCCCAGCAGTCTGTTGAGGCTTTACGGGGGGGGGGGATCTTTGTCTTTGCGTGTGTGCGTCAGTGGAGAGAGCGGCTCGGGGAAGAGCGAGGCGAGCAAGCACATCGCCCAGCACCTGCTGCTCCGCGGGCCTGGGGACGGGCCCGAGCTGCACGCGCGACTTCTACACGTGAGTGTTTACGAGTGGCCGTTCGGGAACTTACGATGGCATTTTTGAATTTAAAGCTTTCGTGACTGCAGGGATTCATCTTCTTGGTTCTTTCGGTAAAGTCACGTAGAATGGAAATAATAAAATAATAAAAATTCAACATAATAAAATAATTCTCACAACGTTTCGGCCACAACGCAAGCAGCCGTCCTCAGGTGAAGACCAGGTCTGTCGGGGAGACACGCTGTCTCCAACATGCCATCGTAATCTTCTTGGTTCTTTCGCTGTCTTCCCGACAGACCTGGTCTTCACCTGAGGACAGCTGCTTGCGTTGTGGCCGAAACGTCGTGAGAATTATTTTATTATGTTTTATTTTTATTATTTGATTATTTCCATTTTACGTGACTTTACCGAAAGAACCAAGAATATTACGATGGCATGTTGGAGGAGGGGGTGGGGGGAGAGGCTCAAGGGTCAGAGAAACACTGAGACAGCATCGTCATTGAGATCCAGGGGGTTGAATCCAGGTATTCGGCTGTCCGTAATTTAACCGCATCCACGCTTTGTAGCAAGCGACAATGATTTCTTAAATTGCAGGGCGTGTAGGAAAGGGGGTTCCCCTCGAAGTGTCTGGATTCGAGGTAACGTGAAGGCATCTCCAAAGCAGCTGCGATATCACCATCCACAGGCTATTCTGACGCAGCAAGGAGACAGCAAGGATTCCTGCAGTCACGAAAGTTTAAAATCAAGATTTAATAGCAACAGAGTCATACTCCTCTGCGTGAGATCCAAATGGATTCTTTATGCAGACTAACTGGTTATAAATTACATCTACGTCTAATTATCCGGCTATATAAAGACACGTCTATGCTCACCTTCCCTTTTTTTTCATTTCACATTTTCCCTCAGCAGGCCTTCACCCAGTAATGATACCCTAGGGGTAACAATGACGCTCTTAAATTAAACATTCCCGATGAAAGGTCTCGACTCGAGACGTACCTAATGCGATCCCCAATTACTGTCACCAGCAGAGACCTTCACATGACGGACAGGTTGTCACGTTCAACATAATAAAATGAATATTGATGGGAAAACAAAGGTGGGTCATGGTGGTGACATGTCCTAGCGGTGCCAGTGGATCGTGGTTCGAATCCAGCAGGCCACCCTGGTTATTGCCACGGGTGTATTCATCATGAAATAATGTGCCCCAACTACTACACTGCGGACATTGAAGGTCTCCTGACGTCATTCGAAAATGAGTAGTGCCATTGGCATGCCGGAGTCACGGTCGAAATTCGCTGTGAAACGCCGCGCGCTTGTGATGGACCGTGCAATGTAAGAATGCCCCCACCCCACCATTATATTCTAAATAAATAGCGGGGGGTTTTGCCCATTATGTCAGCTGGAGTAGCGAGCGCTTTGTTGAGGCTTCCTCGCGCCCACAACGTGAAGAAGCTCGCCTCTCGGTCGGGCCATTCGAATAAAAAACGGCCTGCGAACAGTTTTTGGAGGCAATGCGGAGATGTCAGTCTGTCGTGAGTTGGTGGCGTACGAATGCTGCGATCCCTGCTGCCCTTTTCGCTTTCATGGCTAAAATTATTTCAATGTGACGCATCGCGAGCCGATGGCCTCGTAACGAGACCTTGGAGTCCCACGCACCGCCGCGATGGAGAATTTTTCGTTTTAATTTTGCCGCAAGTTTCCTAAAGTCCTCGGCGTCACCGACGTCTGTCCACCCTGCAGTATAAACGGGGACAACCACAGTGATCCGTAGCGAGTGCACGTGTTGCAGTGGGGTAAGGTGCAGGTGCTCTCACCTGTTCCAAGCGCATACAGCATGCGCGACTGTAACCCCACCCCCCACCACCCCCCACCACCCCACGCCCCACCACCCCCCACCGACGCCCCACCCACCACTACTGCACAAGGAAAGCTGCCGCCGGGAGGTCTCTCCCCTATCCCCCCCATCCTCCCATCCCCCCAACGCCCCCCAATCCCCCTCCCTCGCTTTTTCACGCCATGCCAGCCACTGTCGTAGACCTGTTAATTTTATCCTTCCATCTCACCTTCCCTTGTCTTTTTTTTCCGTTCAAATAGTTGAAGTGGCGTGGAAGCTCAGTGTCTGCACGGGGCGTGTGTGCTGCTTGTTCAATGTTGGGAGTTGAGATGTCGCGTGTTGTTGTGCTGCTTATGTAAGCGCACTTGAGGTACGGTAGAGGAGGGGAGAGGGGGGGTGCTGGTGTATTCCTGGAGAGTCCTCGAGCCATTTAACCTTTAATTTTTTGAACGCGTTGATTAGATTAGATTATGACCAGGTTGGCTTCCACGCCTCCGTGTGCGTCGGCAGCTGTGTCGCCCTCAGGAGGGGCACCGCGCAAATAGAGAGGGACCCCCCCCCCCCTCCGTGGCTAATTATCTCCCTCAAATTGCACCGAAGCAATTCGGGTTGGAGGAGGCAGGGTGAAAGGGCAAGATTGCCGCGTGTGTAAGTTCAAGTGGCGGCGGTGGCTGTGATTGCAGGCGAAGTGGGCCCGCGTGCTTGCGTCCGATGCTCTGCCGCGAAAATAAAAATCAGCACCGAGTGAGAATCCACCGCGGCCGAAAGCGCCCGGCGATGTTCAACTGCGCGGCTGCAACGCGTCCCACGCTAAGCTGGCGACCACCGCTCGGTGCGGATACAGCTCGGCACGCTCTCCGTTGACTACGGTTTTAACAAAGTTGCGATCCGCTCGGAATTGCGGGGAATTCCGTACTTGCGTGCGGAATTGATACGGCACCGGGACGAGCGTGCGGCACCGGACGTACGGTTCTCCGTGTGTTGGTACGTGTGTTGAACTTCTTCCACAAACGTACGTAGCTAACTGTGCTAATCGGAGGTGAGGGGGGGGGGAAGAACAACAAAGAAGGGTGGTGGATGGGCGGGTGGCATTTTGGCGTTGCGCTGTGCAACGGGATGAAAGGATTATGCGGGCAGACCTCGCCGAAAGCGGGGGGTTACGTTCCTGGAAAATGCCGTGTTAGGAAAAGCTTTGTTCGACAAATAAATCGACCTCGTGGGGAAAATAGGGTTGTGTTCCTGGGTCTGAAATTATCACCGCCTCCCTCTTCGATTAAATTAGTGATGCCTGATTTCCGCCCTTGTTTTTATACTAAAGGATGCAGAGTAGCTCTCCATTCCTTGTGTGTGTGTGTACACTCCTTATTTAGTGTGTGTCTCCATTCCTCTCCCCGCACCGCGGCACTCACGCCCAACGCTCGACCCGAACAATTGAAATTCCAGCCCGATGCTCGCACCCTCAGACTCGTGATCAATCCATGATCAGTCCACTGCTGGATGAAGGCTCTCCCCAATTCGCAGCCATCTTCGGAAGTCAGGCGCACGCCTTCATGATGAGTGGCATGCAACTCGGTAGTGCGTGGGACTGAATGAAGTGGAGCTCTTCAAACCGAAGATGTCCTCGTGTAAGCAGGCGATGAGTGAGAGTGATTGGATTGCTCAACTGATCGCTCAGGTTTCGATTTAAAGCTTTCGTGACTGCATGGATTCATCTTCTTGGTTCTTTCGGTAAAGTCACGTAGAAGGGAAGTAATAAAATAATAAAAATAAAACATAATAAAATAAAATAATTATCACGACGTTTCGGCTACAACGCAAGCAGCCGTCTTCTTCACCTGAAGACGGCTGCTTGCGTTGTAGCCGAAACGTCGTGAGAATTATTTTATTTTATTATGTTTTATTTTTATTATTTTATTACTTCCCTTCTACGTGACTTTACCGAAAGAACCAAGAAGATGATCGCTCAGGTGTTGAGCTGCCCTTAGCCACAATGGCATTTGAAATTCACTCGTCTTTACCAGATTCTGATGAGAAAATCCCTGGTTAGATTGGGTTTGGCTTAGGCGCCACGTGAGCACACCATGATTGTGTGTGTGTATGTGGACTTGCCCCACAGGTCTATTGAGGCTATACGGGGGGGGAGAACTTTGTCTTTGCACGCTGTGCCTGTTGCCGGACAGGTGAGCTGCCTCTTGGAGTCGTTCGGCAACGCCGTGACGCCCAGTGAACGCCGAGTCGAGCCGCTTCTCGCAGCACCTGGAGATCCACTTCGACGCGCGGAGCGGCCGCCCTGTTGGAGGTGCGCGGTGCGCCAGCTTGTGCCGTCGCTCGCTTCAGGCTGGAGCGGTGCCCCCAGCCGTTTGTGAAAAATACATTTTTATTACACGCTTTCATGTAACTCACTCTGTCTATTGTTGTTGTTGTTGTATCCTCAAATCTTGTAACTCTATTTCAACCCACTTCCCAATGTGGTATCGACTGCAAACTTGGTATGCTTATGTCTTACTGATGACAATACTATATTCTATTATGAAAAATATATTTTTAAACATTCTTTTTTACATGTTATGTTTCGGCTTGGGTCTAATTGTCCACGGTCAACTAACGTTGGCTGTAATTTCCCACGGTCCCTTATGTTATGGCAAGCTTCGGGGCCACTTCCTGGAGTCGTGGAGTTCTTCCATTACTATTTAACTTTTTAGTACATTTCATGAAAGCGTGTTTTAAAAAAAGGTTTTTTTTTAATGTTTCTTTTTTAATTCCTGGCTTCATGCTCAACACAGTATACGGGCGGAGCTATACAAGTGCAGAAGTTACCGTGGCTACCTGGGTAGTAGCCAACCGATCAGCACGGTTGGCTACGTACGGTGCGAAAGAAGTTCAACTTACATGCTCGCTAAACGCGACTTGTGAGTCAAGGATACCTGAGTAGTGGGCGGGGCCTAGGACCAGTGGGCGGGGCCAATGGCAAGGAGGGGGGGGGGGGCAAGGTGTGGTCAGAATTGCGTCTTGCTGTCCTGCATGAAAGGAAAAGAAACAGCAATGAGAAAGAAAAAAACGCACACACATTACAGCGCCAGTAGAAAGATTTATAAATACAGTACAGGCGGAAATCCATGGGTTCCGCGTGTCAGACCAGCACCTTGGCAGCGGCGACAACGCCGGTGTAATTGCCATTGGAAGGTATCGCCTCGGCGAAGCGTGACGGGGGAGCGCGCGCGGGGGGCGATGGCCAATTAGCGGCGAGCCTCACCCGGCCCATCGCGCGGCCGCCGCGGAGTTCGGGACCCGCCAATTCGCGGCCGTTAGCCTCGCATCCAGGAGCGGCTCGCGACAAAGCTCCGCCGTGCGCGTGCAAATTAGCGGCTGCGCGGACTCCGCAGGCGGGGCCGGCGTGGTGCGTGAGACCCGCGGCGGTGACGTGCCGAGGGCCGGTCCTCCCCGCGCGTGGCTGCGTTGGTTTGGCGCTGGCCGTGCGCGATGAGCTGATTGCCTCGCTCAGCGCGCTTAGGACGCGATCCCTGGAAAAGCGACGCGTCGAGACAAAACGCGTCAAGCGAGGGATCACTTTTGGCACGTACGTTACGGGGTCACGAATTAATAAAACAACGCGAAATGCGAATCGCATTTACACTTTATGTATGAATAAAAATCTGCCTGCAGCCATCCCACGGCGGGGGAAAGATCTGAGACTGGCTGCTCGTGAACAGCACTTTCCCCATCACTCTGTGAGGGCGATGTGTGTGTTGTATATACAACCCTGTGCACACGTGCTTATCTGTGTGAGCACGAGTATGTGCTTGTATACACATCTCTAAACCTGTGCGTGTGTTTGTGATTACGCGCGAGGAGATACGCGTGCAAAGTAATGAAAGGATGAACAAAGGTGTTTATGTTTACTTTAATCATAACGGTCCCCGCGACAATCTTACACTCCTTCAGCTCCGCTGAGCAAATTACAACGCATCCTATTATCACAAACTATACATGGAGCATTTACCATTTCGTTTTTAGTTTGTTGTCATTCCCCCGCACCACCGATTAGCACGGTTGGCTACGTACGCATATAAAATAAGTTCAACGTACATATGCACGTGACCTATTGGATGATCCATCCGCCTAAAGCGCAGTGTTTGTGAGACGTCGGGGAGCAACAGCCACGGGAAGAATGGCTCGTCTCCCGTTCTTCCCTCGTGACCATCTGTGAAAAAACAGCTTCTCAGCTCATCGGATTCCTCCTGCAGTATAAACACACGTTCTGGTTCATTGGCGTCTCTCTCTTGCTCGCTCGCTGCTTCTCCTGCCCGTGAGGCTGACTTTGTGGGGTTGTCTCCCTCCGGCGGCGCGCAGCCCGAGTGTTCGCCTACTGCCTGGAGAAGTCTCGCCTGGTGTCCGCGCCCGCGCACCAGGGAAACTTCAAGATCTTCCGCCTGATGTCCGGCGGGCTCACCGCCGACGAGCGGAGCTACCTCTACCTGTCCAACATGGCGTCCTTCCGGCAAGTCACGCCGCTTGCCTTCACGAGCCGTGCGCTTCTGTGCCATGGCCAGGTGGTTAGGTCGTGGACTAAGACCGCTGTTCTTCACCGGTTGTCAGAGGGGGGTGGGGGGAGATCAGTTTTGCCGATAAGACATCAATCAACGTGAGGGCCCCCCACACATTTGAAGCCATTGGAGGTTTTACAGCAACACGGTGATGGGGTGTCTTCACTATATATACTCTAAGGTTCTTCGGTAAAGTCACGTAGGTAAAAAATAAATAATAATAAAATATAATTGCTATCGCGGCATCTCTTGAGGAAGGCCAGCGTCTCGAGAAGCTGTGACTTCTTGTCTCGTTGTCTGTTAAAAACTCTAACAGATAGGTGAAATTCCTCTCCGTAGAGGGTGTTAATTCTAGATTTGAAGCTTTCGTGACTGCAAGGATTCATACTCTTAGGTTTTTTACCTACGTGACTTTACCGAAAAGCAGTCACGAAAGCTTCAAATCTAGAATTAACACCCTCTACGGAGAGGAATTTCACCTATCTGTTAGAGTTTTTAACAGACAACGAGACAAGAAGTCACAGCTTCTCGAGACGCTGGCCTTCCTTAAGAGATGCCGCGATAACAATTATATATTTTTTTTATTTAGTGTCTTCACTATTTCTGTGTTGTCGGGGGCCGCACGTCAGGGGTTACATGAAAGGTCACCATGGGACTCCAGTGGCCCGCGGGCCTTGCAATGAAGAACACTGGACTAAACATATTTTAAATATTGACTTAAAGCTTTCATGACAGCAGGAATTCATATTCTTGGGTCTTTCAGTAAATTATAGATTTGAAGCTTTCGATTAAGCCACGTAGATAGATAAAATAATAAAAAATAATACGAATAAAATAATAAAAAATAATAACAATATCACGACGTTTCGATCGCAACAAAAGCAATCGTCATCCGAGATATTTCTCACCTGATGACGACTGCTTGTGTTGCGATCGAAACGTCTGATATTGGTATTATTTGTATGATTTTTTATTATTTGATCTATTTACGTGGCTTTACCGAAATACCCAAGAATATGAACATATTTTGATTTTTTAATCGCTTTTTTGTATTGAACGGGCCCCCATAATTTATAACGTCTGGTAACCAGGAAAATTGAGATTGAAGAGGCTGTAACTGGTCCAGAGTTTGCTTGCTTAAATAATGCCGCTGGATGATATTGGTCTGGAAAGCCAATTGACTGTTAGACTAAAAAAAACCCATGATTTATGAATGGAGAGACAGAACAGAGCCATTGGTAATAGAGCTTTTGTTTTGGACCATGAGCAAATGGCCATTTGCTGATGGAGCAAGTTGGGCCATAACACACTGGGCCCCACTTCAAGCTGAACCTCGATCAGCTGGCAAATGGCATACACTGCGGTGAGCGTGTGTGGGTTGGCCAAGCTCCAGGAACAATTTCCTCGCAAGGCCTGGTTGGACAGTGGCACAATCCAACCCTGGACCCAACCAAAGCAACGATCTCCAGAGATCACAGCAGCTGCTGCTGCAGTCGGTTTGGCTGCTGTGCGCGCCGCCTTGCAGCGTGCATGCTGACATATGTTTACGGGTTGCACACACAGTAAACCCAACAATGTTTTTATTTTAACAGGTAAAGTCCACTGAGCTAGATGGCTTTTTTGCAGAGGTGCACTGGCCACGAATTATAACTCAGGGAAGCGGCTTACGTGAACATTTATAGCAGCCAAATACTCTGAACGCATGTAAATTCTAATAGCGGCAGGAAAAAAAACGGTCGACCCGTAGAAAAATAAATGCGACCGTGGGGAGAGAGACACCACAAACTCCAATTATACAAGAGGCGTCGTCAGGGTCGGGACCGAATTCCACGACCTCCTGTATACCAGGCGAGGTGGTCACCATCTGGCCGCCTCGGCGATGGCCCTTCGCGTGGCTTAGGCAGTGAAGCGGTGGCTCTGTGTTGAACGGCAGGTACCTGAAGGAGAGCACTTGCGGCAGCACTCCCACGGCCAGCACGAGCGACAAGGAGAGGCTGGACGCCGTGAAGACCGCTCTGCAGGCGCTCTCCTTCAGCAACAACGTACGCGCGCCCCTCCCACGACGCACACACACACGCACACGCACGCCTCGTCGGCAAAAAACCCGTGCAGAGAAACGTTCACGCGGGGGCGTCCTAGATCAGGCGTAGGCAACCTGCGGCTCTTTAAGGACCGCTTCGTGAGACGTCGTTTATTGAGGACCAATCCACCGTCTTTGTATTCACGCGCATTGCGGCTATTGATGCTTTGCGGTTTTTTTATTTACAGATTTCGAAAAAAATGCCTCTTCTTGTAATTTTGGTTGCCGACCCGTGTGCTAGACGTGTGGTGGTTTCGCACGGTGCAGCAGCAGCAGCAGCAGCCACCAGTGTCGCGCTCGAGTCACAACCAAGAGCTCATTGCTCACCGAATATGTTCCGATTCACCGGTTGACCGATCAGCAGTCGCGGCCATATGTGAGTGGTATCCTGGATGTGGTGTGTCAGGGGTCCGGAAATATTGTCAGACCTGAGTGAGATGAAACCCCGATTATAACCGTACGGTTCTCAGCATCCGCAAGCCTCAGAGGCCTTGACTCCTGCCGGGGTCAATGCTGACCTTTCAGAGCCGACGATTAGGCCAACATTCCCTTGAGAGAGGCTTTCTGAAGCTCTCCATTGGAAAGCTCTTCTGCCAGCAGCGGTGTGATGAAGCAGTTGCAGGACTGCACGTGTCACCTTTCATTTATGTGCCCGTCGAGCCGGCTGCCTGTGTGTAGAAAACGAAATAAGGCAAACTTCAATAGCAGCGCCGGTAATTGCTTGCACTTTATGCGGCTTCAGTACCAATCTTCGTTCCCTCCAATGCACCGGTGTCACCGCGCCTCCGATTGGCGCGGTTGGCTACGTACGGCACGAAATGAGTTCAACATGCATCCAGTGCCAACATTTAGTCCCCTTATCTGCATCGGCAGTGCCCGACCCTGACGAAATCTGTGATAGCGCGCGCGACGCGGCTTCAGTGTCGGCGCCCTCTGCCGGGAAGTAGGGCTGAACGATTTGGGGAAAATATCTAATTGCGATTTTTCTGACAGAGATTGCGATTTGATTTGCGATGACATTTTTTAAAGTCAAGCTTCAGTTCAATATTCACTGTGTAATAGATTAAAAACATGTGATGGAGCATTACCACATGATACCATCAAAATATGAACTGCTCTATATATTCTAATGCGAGGACGAGAACTAAGAATGTATGAATTGCTTCCAACATGTATTTCTTAAAATGTTTTAACTGAAATAGAACAATCAAACATAGAACAATTGTTAAGTTAAATGAATAAAGTTATAATAATAAATAATAAAACTATTCCAACAAGAAAGTAATAGTACTTTTCAAATCGCAAAAAATCGCAGCCTTTGCGATGTGCTAATCGCATTGTTTCAATTTTCGATTTGAAATCGATTAATCGTTCAGCCCTAGTGGGAAGCGTCCCCTGCCGCGTGGCGTCAGCTTCAGTCGCTCGCAGTCACCGGTCGCCTCAGCCTCTTCTCGTTGCCGTCACCCCGACGACTTTAGATTTAGAGAGGACGCCGTCAATTTGTGGCGTGAAAATATTCATCTGTCTCTCTCTCTCTGCTGCCGGCGTTGTGTTCTCCTAGTCTCGCGGGGGCGCTGGGCATGAGCAATGTAAGGGGATCCTCAGGAGCCCAAGCAACAACATTCAGGGTGAACCAAATCCCAGCTCAGATTCAAACCACAATGAGCATTCAAGAGCTAATGCATCTATCATCACTGGCTTGTCTCATCTGACTCCATGTCTGCCTCTTGTCTGTATCTCTCTGCCCTGCATCTGTCCCATTTTCTCATCTCGCTACAGTTCTAGATGTTGTCTATATCTCCTCCGTCACCTCGTGGGGAATTTTATAAGTCAACTAGCTTGTTTGCCCGTCCAAGGACGGGTGTTTATTGCAGTAAATATGAAATATTAAATAGAAAAATTGTTCAGCTCATGATTATTAATGAGGGGGGGGCGGCGTTGCCCCATGTGGAGTGACGTCACGCGCAGGACGCACACACAGTCTTTGATTTCTTTATTAGCTTTACTTTCCATGAAGAAAGGTCAAAATGAAAGCTGTTTTGCGTAAACAAATTTTCGTTTCCGCTCCACCTTCTTCTTGCGGAGTGACGTCACCCGTTCATGATTATTAATTAGGGGGGCTGGTCGACGTGGAGTGACGTCACACGCGTTACACACAGACATTCTTGGGTAAATAAAGTCGTCAATATAGTAGTCAATATAGTCGTCAATATAGTCGTCAATGTAGTAGTCAATATAATAGTCAATATAGTCGTCAATGTAGTAATCAATATAATAGTCAATACTGGGGGTGGTTTTGGGGGTAGAAATGGCCACCAAGGTGGACCGGTCCTGGGCCTCCCCTCGGTCGACTCAGCCTCACAATGAGTACCCGGTGCGGTGTGTAGTAAACATCGCCACTTCGGAGACAAAGGCGGCCGGGCGTGGTGCTGGCCACCCACCCCCTCGTGTGCCATGCCCGGCCTTCATCGGTGTTGCTGCTGCTCGCTAACAGCACTCGCGCCTACAGTCTGTTACAGGCTACACGGGGGGCGGTGGGGTGGTGGTGGACCCTTGCATTAGTGTGCCATCCACGCTGGCCGGCCTGCGGTTATTAAACCCGAGCACAGCAACCGCTTTCACGCCGCCAGAGAGCCCACGCTCGTTTCTCAGCTGTCAACGCCGTGGCCTCAACCCCCCCCCCCCCCGGATCTCGGAGCCACGGGCTCGGCGTGCTGCCACAGACGCTATTCCCCCGCGGCAGTCCGGACGAATCCATTCATTATTATTGCCGGCTACGGACGAGGAGGCCCGGAGAGGGCGGGTAGGGCGGTGGGGGTGCTCAGCGGTGGTGCGCAGTGCAGATAGTGGAGTGGCCGCGACACATTGATCCACCCTGGTGTGCCTCGCCCCCCCCCCCCCGGGGAGCTCCACTGATGGATGGTAAAAAGAGGGCCGATAGAAAATCCGCCGGAGCGGTGAACGCGTTCGCCGCGACGATTTCTCGCTTCAGGGTGTGGATATGATCATGCGCCCGCGTCCGGCCCGGATCGAAAGCGCACACAGCCCATTAACGGTGCCAATGCGTTGCAGAACGCATTGAGTTGCAGAATTGTTCAGGGGTTTTATTCAGGGATGTTCGTTCCCCGCTGTATTTCCGTGGCCTCTGGCCGGCAACGGCCATGGTGTGGAACGCGGGGCGGAGTGGGGAGGCAGATGGTAGTCGAATGGCTCGGAAGGTTTTGCCTACAGCCCAGTGAGCCCTGGCCATGAGCAGCCATAACAACGCCTGCCTGTCTGCCTGGCTGCCCTCCCGGCCCTCCCCTGCCACCCGGCAGATAATTACGTTCGTGAGAGGACCCAGACCTCGGAGATGGAGTGATGATATTGATTCGGGTGCGCCGGTGCTGGGTGGATTAGCGCTTCGCGGGATCGCGGGAGGCGGTGGGCTGAGGATTGGGCAGGCCTTCGTCCAGCAGTGGATTGATGACGGCTGGAGAGGGAGATGAAGTTTGACCATCGTCATCGCGTTTGGAAGGCGACGTTTTGTGTTTGCAGGGCTCGAGGAGCTCCCCCATAAAAGGGATCGCTCTTCGTTAAGCGCAGTGCGCTCCACATTTAGGGGGATGAGAAAAAAAATATGTCACTGCCTTCGATCGCTGATGAATTGCCTCGCAGTGAGCTCGTGTACCACAAAGTCAGTTTACAAGGGGTGAAAGGTTTATTTTCCCCGAAGTGTCTGGGGAATTGTACAAGTGCCACCGTCTGCTGTGCAGAAGACATTACAAGCTGTGAGGTCATTTTCAAGATCCGGCTATCCTGCGGAGCAAAGTACGGGCAAAAATAAAATCTACAATCCTTACGTAGGAACATTACGAATAGCCTCCGTGCAAGTATAGCCAAAAGTGGAAAATATGTTCTGTTACGGTGAGAACACATGAAGTAATCACATGTGAAACCCCTTAAAAAGAAACACATTGGCCGCGCGATCTTTTAATGTACGGTTAGCGAGTGATGTGATGGTCAGCGCGCAATGGACTTGCAATCAAGAGGTCGCCGGATCGATTCCATTTCCCGGCACGGCAGTTGAGACAATTGGTGCAAGTTTCATAAACCACCCATCGCCGCCTGTGCCCACCCAGCAGCCAGCAGTGTAGTCAGATTCACCCCAGTAGGTCGTGCACAGTGGGATAAAGCGGTCGACGCGTCCACCTCCTCCAGGATGTCTGGCCAGCGTGAGAAGAGTAGGCCAAATACCCACGAGCGGGCAATCGCAGCGCTGCACCCTTCCCTTGCACGCTCACTCTGTGCCCTCTCATGGCCGTATCTGGTGTTCTTCTTTCGTCCGGCTGCTGTTGTTGATGCAGAGCGACAACTACAATTTCACATTCAGTCGGTCAAACCAGAAAACCGCGCCAGGAACAGCTGAGTGTATCTCCGTGATGTCGCCTTCGTATTTGTGGATCGGGAATCGCGTCGTACCTGGCTGTACGTTTGATCGTCCAGTGCTGCCAGCCTCTTTACGGGAGGCGGCGAAGGGAATGCGGCTGTGGGGCACGGCGAGGGCAGAGCGGCACCGTGGACCCGTGTCCACTGCGGACGACTTCCGGGGGTAGCGAGGGATTTTCACGCTCCGCTGAGCCTCCAATTAGAGCGGCTACTCAATTCATAGCAACACAGATAGAAGGAGGAGAAGGATGAGCGGAAGCGTAAATCTTGACTTTGCCTGGCTCCTTGACAGGCAGCTCTCCCGAGTAGCGCGCGCTCGCCGGCTCGCCGCTAACGATGACCGTGCGGATTCCTTGCGTGCGGACGCAGCTGTCCTTTCACAGTTACGTAGGCGGCTGTGCACCGCCGATCGCCCAGCATTCGTTGACAGAGAATCCGCCAGCGCTCACTGGGAGGCCGTGCACGTCGGGTGTGAACGGTCCGTGACCGGCGCTCGCTAACTCTCTCGCCCGCGCTGCCTCCGGCAGGACGTTGAAAACCTGCTGCTCGTGCTGTCGGCCGTGCTTCACCTGGGAGACCTGCACTTCCTGGGCATCTCCAGCACGGAGGCGGCGCACGTCACCGACACGCGTCTCCTGCAGCGCAGTGAGTGACACGCACGCGCCCGCCCGCCCGCCCGGCTCCCCACGCGCCCGCCCGGCTCCTCACGCGCCCGCCCGCCCGGCTACCAGAGGTCGCAACCGGGTACCCGATACCCGTACCCTACCCGATACCCGGCTACCCGTACCCGGCCGGGTACGGGTACCCGTTTGCGACCCTGGTGCGGCCGGGTACGGGTAGACCGCGAGTCACTGGTGAGGAACCGTTTGTCACTCATTTCCCAACGTCTTGTCTCTTCTCACAATTCAAGTTCCTAGAATCAACCCACCTGCGCCTGCAACATGGCTTCATCCCAGAGGTCGCAATCAGGTACCCGATACCTGTACCCTATCCGGCCGGGTACGGGTACGGCCGGGTACGGATACCCTTTTGCGACCCTGGTGCGGCCGGGTACGGATACGGTTAAGGAATCAAAACCCGTTTGCGACCTCTGCCGGCTACCCACGCACCAGCTGACTCTCGAACCGACTCCGCTGGCCAGCGTCACGACACACGCCAGACTCGACTGCAGTCGATCCACAGGACGGAGAGTCGTATAGACTTCTCGTGAAGGGGCGCCCACTCGCTCGGTCACTTCATGCTGCTCAAATGAGCCTTGGGGCATTGGCGCTCACCTCCCTTTTACACCACCGTGTCAGTGCAGGAGATATTAACAATAATAATTTAATTTCACATCGTGTCAGTCATGCTAATTGCATCCCACAACGCTGTACGTTAATTATATATAAGGGCCAATTCCTATATATAGCTACTACCAAGCAAGTGAAAACCCTCAGGAAATCTAAAATAAATGAAACATGAAGAAAATTCAATTCTAGATTTGAAGTTTACGTGACTGCAAGGATTCATACTCTTGTTTTTTTTCAGTTAAGTCACGTAGGTAGAAAAATTAAATAAATGAAAACAACTACATTCAATGTAGTTGTTTTCATTTAATTTAGTTGTTTTTCATTTAATTTAGTGGTTTTTCATTTAATTTAGTTGTTTTTAATTTACCTACGTGACTTTACCGAAAAAAACAAAGAGTATGAAGAAATCTCACCAAAACAAAAGGCGCAAACAAGAAACAAGTTTACAAGAGTAGGTTTTACCCTTTCTGACAACAAAACAGCCGTATTAAGATGTTAAAACACCAAACAGAAACCCTTTGCAAGGAATCATGTCTACATTAACCACATATACTTGTGGTGAACATGCAAACACAAAAAATAAACTCTGGTAGTATATGATGCATTGTCTTTGAAACTGATTGGTCCACACCAGAGACAGCTTTCTTTAGAGCCTCGTCTCACAAACAGTGTTCGACCAGAGGACTCCAAAAGGCGAACAGCACAAAGACAATGCCACTCTCAGGGCATTGAGAGCTCGGAACGAGCAGCTACATAATGGGACCTCCCTTGCCAGCATCAGTGCGGACATGATTCCTTGCAAAAGGTTTCATTTTGGTGTTTTAACATCTCAACACAACTGTTTTATTACCAGAAAGGGTAAAAGCTATTCTTATATTTTGATACTGGCAAGGGAGGTCCCATGATGAAGAAAACAAGTTATCACAGCGGAGAAACGAGTCTATTAGGTCAGCATCCCAGACCACAATCCCAACTTCTCACACAAGTAGCCAGGAGACCTTCACAGGAAGGGCGGTGGAGTGCCCGAGCGTTGTGACTGTTGTGGGCGCGACCCTACCCATAGGATGGCCACAGTTGGCTTCCCACACAAATCGGTCCTCATGTTATCGACCCCCCGTGGGGAATTAGGAGCTTAATGAACCGGAAAAAAACTCGGGATTTGAACTTGGCAGCCTTCCGTTTGCGAGCCGCTCGCTCCACCGCCGCGTTGAATCACCAGCTGATCCACGCATACGCCCACGATACATGCTTCATATTGAGAGCATAGTACTCTTCTACTAAGGTTATCACGTGTCAATTATATGAACCTGATGGCGGGACCCCGGGGTCCCATAAGTCCCCGGCTCTCGCAAAAACTGCGTTGTGACGTAATTTTATGTCTGTTTAAGGCGAACGACACGGCAATATATTCCTCTCGACGAGCTCTACACGACGCGCTAATCAAAGTTTCAAAGTTTTGTTTCTTGTGCGCATTCGTCCTCGCCGCTGCGCTTGGACACGACACGGCAACGAAACGATCCGCGCCAGACGGGTCACGGCGTTTGTGTGCGCGGTGGAATGAAGTCGCCAAAAATAACTAATTTAATTTCGATTTTGACTTCCATTTATTCGGGACCCCGGGGTCCCGCCATAAGGTTAATTTGATAATCAGGACCGGCTCCAGCTCGTCTTCATTTGGGGGGCCAGTAGGAGAACTGTGGTGTGTGGGGGGCCGCCATATTACTACTATACTCTTTTATTATCTTTATTTTACCAGCTATGGCCCACTGAGCTGTATAACTCTTTGTCAGACGCAATCTGGCTGTCACAGATGATAGCTCAACGAAGTGGCTAGTGGTGTGGAAATGTATAAATGCTAAACGCGTGACGTTGATTCTAAATATGGAAGAAAAACCCAGAGGACCCGGAGAAAAATCCACGCGACCACGGGGAGAGAGACAAAGCAAACTCCAAATATACAGCAGCAGCATGCGTCCAAGGCTCGGGTTCTAACCCACGACCTCCTGTATACCAGGCGAGATAGTTAACATCTCACCACTGTGACGATATAAAGCATAGCGCTTAGGAGGAGAGTGAACTTGGGTGGGCTATAGACCCCTTGTGGTCATGTTGTGAGGACCCACTCCAGACACCCTCTGGTGGCGGCCCTGATGCTAACTTAGTTGTAATGGTCCCTTCCTGAGCAGCGGGTGAACACAGCTAGACAGACGAAAACAACAAAAGCAACACAAACGCACGGCACAGTGCTCGTTGCCGGTATAACAATGTTCAATAACTCCTCGTTGGCTCGTTCGGTAAAGTCACGGTGAAAGAAAATAATAATTAAATAATAGCATACGACGTTTCGATTGCAACACAAGCAATGTTATGCTAGTCGACTTTCTGTGTTGTATTGCATTATATATGTTTTAGTTTACTAGGTTTGTTTTCTCTTTCATTTGTACCTGATGATGATTGCTTGTGTTGCAATCGAAACGTCGTATGCTATTATTTAATTCATTTTTTCTTTCTACGTGACTTTACCGAAAGAACCAAAGAGTGATTCCTGCAGTCACGAAAGCTCCAAATCAAGTTCAATAACTCCGTGATATCTGCGTGCCCGAGTCACAGGTGCCCCCTTGTGGCTCTCTGCAGAGCTAAGATCTATGCCCATGGACGTTAACTCGGCTCCGATTGGGAGGAAACGATTTCGAGGTCTGCCTGCAGTGTGTCGCTCATAGTACACGTCAATGTAGTTTGTAGTTCTTGCTGTCTGTGTGTCAGCATTGTGCGGTTTGTGTGTGTCCGCGCGTGTAAACGTGAGTCCATGTGGGAATGCGGTGTGTTACTTCAACAAACGTCGAGACATCACTCGGCTTCATTTGTGGCCGTGTGACGTTGGCGGAAATTCCACATTCTTGTTGACAAATGGGTCTGTTGTAGGTCAGCAATTGACCTTGACACATGGTTGTCTGGCCATGCTTTGTTTAACATCGATCTTACAAAGAAACACATTTCTGTTGTTGCTAGCTTGCTTTGTACGATCTTTGTAATTGCGCAGCTATAGCAGCCATATATAAAGATAACCACAAACGACTAACCAGCCTCGTCGAATACAGCATCTGCTTTCAAACACTTGGCACAGCGCGGTGTTAGTGAACAAAACAAAACGATCACACGCACATACTTAGTATTCAGCTGCTATCAAAGCAGAGCCTAAACGTTGTAAATAGCATGGATGTTAACTCCCTCGCCTGGTACGAAGGAGGTTGTGGGTTCGATCCCGAGCCTGATGCCTGTATTTTTGGAGTTCGTATGTTTTCCCCAAGGTCGTGTGGATTTTTCTCCGGGTCTTCCGGTTTTTCCCTCCACATTTAGAATCAACATGCTTTTGGATTATTTGGCTGCTATAAATTTCTCCATGATAATCCGTCATTTGTGGCCAAGTCACTTCTGAAAAAGAGCTACATAGCTCAGTGGGCCTTAACGTGGTAAAATAAAACAGTTGTTTAGTTTGAAATCGTTCCTGTTCTTGTCTCTGTCCCAAGGCCGCAATTATAATATATATTGGGGGGGACACATCCCCCACCAATATTCAAATATGTTCAAAATGTCCCCCCAATATATTGCTATAAACAATATTTTAAAAAAACGATATGCTATGTAAATAAATAAAAAATTGCTAAACCTTGGCCACAATATCTGGACTTATCTTCATATAACAATGCATAGATTTATGTTATATGATTGTGGTTGTGGTTGCACTTTATAAATCCCTAATCTCTGTCATTACATACAATGAAACAAGAAAAGGTAAAAAGAAAAAAACAGAGCAATGCAATACAATACACGATTAGACATTATTGTAAAATAAATTAACAAAAAGTCCATCCCATGTGTTAGTGAATTTTTTTAATATTTTAGGCAGGAAATCGCAGGAAATTTGTTTTCTAAATTTAGATTTTTTTCTGGGGGGGGGGGCTAGACCCCCTGGAAGATTTGGTCCCCCCTAATGTTGACTCCATAGCTACGGCCTTGCCCTGTCCAATTCTGAGCATGCACCTCTCTACACCTCGTTGTGCACTCCACGTGTTTAAACCACAATTCAAAGCTGGTCATAATTTACTCGTCAAACAGTTTCTTCTTCAGACCAGACACTTTGATTTGTTGCCGTATCATTTTGAGAAAAACAGCAACGACAGCAATAACAAAAGTCACATTCCGCAAAGGTTGCAAAAATAAAACAGTTGTTGGAGACAAATTTGAAAACCGAGTTTACCTCTCTTCATGCGCCTTCCACCCTGAGCGTCTTCTCAAGTCACATCCACCGTCCTCGTAGCTTGCTCCACCACACCAAACCATCTCTCCCTTGGCCTTCCTCTGCTCCTCCTCCTGCGGCTGTCGTGCGCCCCCCGTGGCATCTCTAACGCCTCACTAATTGCATTAGGCAGAATATTCATGAAAACCTCTGGTGATTATTGAAGGCTGATCAAGATCAAAATCGATCAACAAAAAGGCAAACAAGATAAAGATGGGAAGTGTTTGGACTTAGTGATTTTCAGGACGGAGCATGTTCGAATGTATTTATTTGAACGCAAGCTTTCCTCTTCACTTGCATCCCTAACTGTTAGTGGCTTTGTGAAAAGACCATTTCAGCAGCGCAATTCTCGAAGGGTTTCCCTGTGGTTGTCGTCGTCGCTATTGACAAAATGCTAAATCGCATCCTCTATACGGAGCACGTGTCCGACCTTTGGGATCAAACCTCTTGGGGGCAGAGGCCTGCGGGTCAATCGTGGGGGGAAGGGTGGGGGGGGGTGTGGGGAAGAGCAGGGGGGGGGGATTCCCACACTGCCCGAACACCGCGAGCTCGTGGCGGTCAGTGGGATTCCTGCGCACGATGACGATATCTGCTCGGCGTCAAAGCGACAGCGAAAATGCTGATGAATGGCTCCCCCCCCCATCCCTCCAATTGGGCCGGGCATCAGCTGTCCTGCTGTGGGACGTCTCCAAGGATGGTCACAATGTCACACATTCCATGGCCGGTCAGTTGTGT
Organism: Lethenteron reissneri; assembly: GCF_015708825.2. NCBI lineage: Eukaryota > Metazoa > Chordata > Hyperoartia > Petromyzontiformes > Petromyzontidae > Lethenteron > Lethenteron reissneri. The sequence goes on from NC_083835.1 coordinate 1,352,283, forward strand.
CACTTCTCTGCGGAGTGCGTGGAGGAGAAGCCCAAGAGGGCTTAGCCCTGATGACTGCACAGGGCCGCAGCCCTGCAGCGCCACCTGAAAAATAATCTACGTAATAATATTTTAATGTCAATATTTGCATTTATACTGCACCCATAACATAGCAAAACGTCTCTGAGCGGAGTTTGTTTTAGCCTAGGGGACCTCCGGATGTCAGAAGTGGTACCCAGCCACCATCAAAATTCGCATTGGAATTCACAATCATCTCGTAGGATAATGATATTGAATATGTGTCTATAGTTATTGACTTCAACCGAAGAGGTATTGCAAGAAGACTGACAAGTGTTTGCCCTATGCATCGCAATATACAGAAATATCAATCCTGCAAATGTTCAACCATTTACCACACAATCTATTCTCATAAAAATCCCCACCCCTGGCCACCCCTGGCCTAGCACGGTTGGCTACGTTCGATGCGAAAGAATTTCAACGTACATATACACATACCTCAACAACAAGCCCTGCTAGCACACCCGCTGATAAGTTCCCTTTGACCCTGGTGTATCTGTGTTGAAACATTAAGCAAAGACCTGCCCCCTTTCAAGACACGTATAGTAGTGTTACGAATATCCCCTTCCCATCCCCAAGCCACGGTTTAGCTGTAGTGTAGCCAAAGATGCTGAAGGCCATCTGGCCAGATCCAGGCCCCTGGGCTTATCTCTAGCTGCCAGGAGGCGTAGCTGGCCAAACAGGGCATCTGCGGCCAGCCCCTCGTAATTAAAACGACGAGCAGATTTCCCGGCGAGAGACGGGAGCCCAACGCGCCGTGCAGATGTCTGCTCGCGACCCCCTTCAGCCCTCCGTCAAGATATCATACGGGGGAATTTACTGGTTTCGGCAAAAAATTCATTACGGCACGCTTTTTACTGCCCGCGATATTGTACCGCGGGCACGATGGCAGGGTGGCATTTTGAAATTCACAGCTTCGTGGCGGTGCCCCTAATTAAAAATGGCATTTCCCCCCCCCCCTTAATTTAGTACAGTGCTTTGATTAAAATGCAAGCAGGGATTTATCGTGGCCATGAAATATCTGCGTATTAAAATACCGAGCGTCACACTTAAAAGTTTAAAGTCGAATTGATGTATTCGCGTCGGAAAGCCAACGCTGATAATTTTGTGGCCCTGTTTTATCGTTTTGATGGGTTCGTTTTAGCGATCTGCATCTAACATACCCGTCATAGCATCTGCCATATTAATGTGGAATTTCTATCGCTGGCTAAGGAGACACCAACAAATTTGAGCACCGCCAATGCTGCAATTTCAGCAAAGCACATCAATTGATGAATGTATCTTGATATAGGTGAGTGAGCACAGCAAGCCATTGTGGTGTATTCTCAACAGAGCCTTGTTTCATCGTCTACCGGGGCATGTGGGGACCATGCCAAACTGACTGGGTTTACATGGCCAACTTTTAGCGCGCAGATTTGTCCGATTGGGTGCCACTGCGAGGGATTATATAACGCAGCGGATGCATCGAGAGCGCCCCCTGCCACCCTGAGTTGTACCAGCAGAGGGGGGAGGAACGTGCGCTCAGAGCTGTGACGCTTCCCGCCATGAGATTCACTCTCAATGCAATACAGCACGACCGGTAGTTTGACTGGCGTGCACTTATTCTTTGGGTCTTTTGGCTAAAGGGGCCGTCCATAAATGACGTCAAGCACCTAAGGGGGGGGGGGGGGGAGGGGAACGGGGTCAGACATTTGTGACGATGTGTGACGAGGGGGGGGGGGGGTTGAGAAATGTGACGTCACATCAAAATGCGCAACTTTAAATAAATGTAGACAACACGTTCTACTTAATTAAATAGACTTTTGAATAAATGTTTTCTCCTACAACATCAGGGTGCAGCGGCACATTAAATACGCACTACAATGACAATAGTTTAAAGCGATTTGAAGCATGTTTTATTTGGGGGGGAGCAGAGCTTTGTGACGTCATATTTGAGGGGGGGGGTCTAGACTTTTTGTGACCGCGTGTGACGAAAGGGGGGGGTCAAAAATCGTCCAAAATCGCGTGACGTCATTTATGCACGACCCCCAAGTCACGTAGGTACGTGACTTTACCGAAAGACCCAAAGAATATGGATTCCTGCAGTCACGAAAGCTTCAAGACAAGACTTGGCGTGCACTTTCTAACAACACCTCGTAGCAAAGTTGCATTTGTTCAACGATCCTTGACGTCTGAAGAGACCCAGAAGGTGGAAACCGCTCCAGAGTGTTGCTTGCTTAAACAAATATTGCCGGATGATAATGGTCTGGAAAGCCAATAGGCCACTGCATTGTGACTCATTTTGTTTTATCTCCGTGGAGACACGCAATGGCGTTATGCTCCTATACGGAAGCTTAATGTAATAGGTACAGTTAGAGCTGAATGAGCGGCAATCCAATTGTGTGCTCTTGAGCGTTGGACGCATAGAGCAAAATATGGGTCTTAGTTGGGTGCAATTTTGAGTGAAAACGAACGGTGACCAGTCAGCGTAGAACGATGCCCACACAAGCCACGTGGTGTTCTGCCATTTTAATTTCCCCTCTTTGCAACTGGAACAAAATTCACCTCCGCATGAAGCGAGCGCCCTCCCTGTCTCGTTTCCGCTCCTCCCTCAAGACCCCCCACCTCTTCTGCCTGGCCCATCGTTCCATACATCCCGAGGTACCCCCCGTAATCCCCTCCCCCACGAACCTCCCTCCCCATACCCCATCCCTGTTCGCCGTATCACTTTTAACTACCCTCATTGTACCACTCATATCCCTCGTAAAGCGCCTTGGATAACGGCGCTTTATAAATATAAGATAAGGAAATAAAACATTTGAGATAATGCTGTTCACTGTCCTCCATATATATCTGCTGGGTTAACAGCGGCAGGGAGAATTTAAGAAATTCGACCAACGTCCACCTTGCCGCGCAGGGATACCGACGTGTAAAACTCTGCATTGCAACTTCGACGTGCTATTCATCATTGACCCTCCATATGGCAGCAACTGCAATTGAAATCAACAGCCGTTCAGAAAGAACTTGTCATCTGCATCGCTTCTGCATGGCCAGCGCACACGATCCATCTTCCGCGTCGTGCGATCCGGCACGCGGCTTCGCGTTTGCCGGGACGTTTGCTTGTGCACGCACGCCCCCGGCACGATGGGTCAACGGGGAGCGATAGCGCAACGGGTTCCTGCGCGTTCACTTGCGCGGAGCCGCGCGGCCGGTGGGGAAATCAACCAAAGACGACGTCTGTTTCCCTTTCCTTGACGCATCAAAACCATTACTTCCGGTGCGGTGCCTGCACCGCCTCCGCTCGAGTAACATCGTAAATGGCGTGGCTACAGCGAGCACCTTAACCACATGAAGGTACCAAGCGGACACTTACGACGAAAGAATTCGGTCCCTTTGAATTCCTGTTAATAAAAACACGTACTGCTCTCTCCGTGTGTTAATTGCGTATAGACACACGAGCAAAACTCTGTATACCGTACAGGCAAGAATATATCTTAAGTGTCTGGCTTTGCTTTAGGGAATCGTGCCTTTCTCTTCACGTAACTCGCTGGTTTTGCCCGCGATTGAGGCTGTGCAGGAATGCCCACAAGAGGTCAATAAATGAATCGAGTGGCAAAAGCCGAATAAAATTGTCCAAATAATTTTGAGTAAAAATTGCTCTTGTCACCATCGGTGGGGTGAATCCCACCAGACTGTGTTCGATACTGTCTTATCCAGACGTGTATCTGACCCTAAATGGGAAGATTCCACGCTGATTGATAAAGATATCCCCATAGATCTGTTAAAATTAAATTAACCACCGCTGCATCTTCAACTTCTCACGTTTTCCTTGTAAAAGTGGAAATTAACATCAGTGGGCTATTATCTATTCAAATAAAAGACATTAAACCGTGATTGATTTTTTTTTCAACACCGGTAAATGTGCTCTGGCCCATCTCGTATCGCCAGCGCCGACGCGTGGAGCCGTTTGTCGGCGGTGTTTGTTGATGAGTGAAGAGCGTTGAGTGTGGGGCGCCTGCCTCTGCTCCCAGGATCGTCCCTGCAGCCCAGTGGTGATTAGAGTGTGCTTCCTCTGCCCAGTGGTTATCAGAGTGTGCTTCCTCTGGATCCACCAGCGAGTGGTCTGGGATGTTCCTCCAGGTGGTCTGCGGGGCGGTGGTGTAAACGCACGTTGATCGGGAAATAATGACCATGCTGATAACTTTTGTTTCGGACGTTAATTCATATTTGACTCAGGATATTGAATTTGAAAATGGAATTAGGTTGTCTGCCGTGATTAAACTACCATCACCGTAAGATCTAAATGCCTTCACCCTAAAAAAAAACTTACAGCTGCGTTTAACAAAAAATGTTCCGGTAACACAGAAGGAATCATTTTGTATTACTGGCATTTAAGAGCTGGGTGGTCCGTGGAAATGTTTGCATCGGCTGAGTGGTCCGTGGGTCCAAGAAAGTTTGAGAAACACGCTCCAGTATCACGGGGTACAACCCACAGGAGTCCCGGGGCAGGCCTCAAGGAGCGTGGCCCAACGCCAATCAGATCCCGCACCTCCGATTCGTATATACAGTGCGTAAGAAGTTCAACATACATACAACCAGAATCGGAACATGAATTTATGCTGGAGGAATCCGATGAGCTGTAAAGCTCTTCTTCACAGATGTCTGGTAGGGGCACGGGGTGAGAACGTCACAACAACTTCTTGTTCATTTATTTTGCTCTGAACCTCTGGCATTAAAATTTAACTGTAAGAATCTAAAAGGTGCCTTAGTTGTGGCTTTATGGGCCTCGCTTCTGTGTCCCTTTATGTGTGTAGATATATATGCCCAGCTGCTGTGCAAGTGGCGGATTCATGTATACGCGGAATGTGGACAGGAAGCTAAAATGTAAATGTGACCACAGTGACGTTTGCTGCCCGTTGTGATGTGTCGCGATCCAGCGTGCCGTTGACTTTCTCGTGACGGACGCAGCTGATTGACATTGACGAGGACACGTGCCGCGTTCTGGAACAGTTGGATGATTTGAGCATCTCTGTGTAACCGCGCGCACGTGTCCACTGCTCACGCCCGCGGCCGTCACTTTCTTGGCAGTCGCCTACATGCTGCAAGTGTCTCCGGAGGAGCTCGGCACAGCCCTCACCTCGGACACGATCTACACTAAAGGTATCGCGTTGCGTACGTCTTGGGTTCGCTGACCGTGAATTAAACTGTTTTTTTTTTAGATGTTCTTTAGGAACATTTTTGACGCATGGTACGTTCCAACGATACACACACTGCCCGGCATTACAGGTCCGATGCCTACTTATATACAGAGCTCCTTGTTGGGATGAGCAAATGTGAGGTGAACGGTTGAGCGAACACCACCGGCCATTTCTAGTAGAAGATGTGGGTGGAGGAGTGAGTCGTTGGATTTTCTCGAGCGATATCTGGAGTTTTCTGAACATTTCCGCCAGTGGCGCTGTCTTATGTTAGAGTAACAGGTGCAGCGTTGAGTTGAGCTTCTGTGCTGGGTGGATACAAGTGGAGGCGGTAGCGGCAGCTGCTAGCCAACACAGCATGTGGACGCGTCCGCCCCTCCACTCTGGGGATCCCATGCATTATAGAGAGCTGCCCCTCGGCGTCGCTATCATCGCAGAGCGCGAATTCCCGGAGGAACTGGGGCAGCAGAAGGGAAGCCCTCGTTGCGCTGTGCACGGCAGGTGGCTCGCCGAGATCCACAGTCGGTCGTGTCGGTCCGCTTGAGTCCGCAGACCGATTGACCCGAGCACCGCTGAGAGTGAAGCGTGAGTGAGGGATTGTCTCTGCTCGACCACGCTGATAACTGCACCGCAATCGTCTTCGCTGCTGAGACAATTGTGGCGCTATCGTCGCGCGCGGTGGCTAGGAAATGTTAACTACCTCGGCTGGTATGTAGGAGGTCGTGGGTTCGATCCCGACCCTGATGCCTGCTGTATATTTAGAATTTGCGTCTCTCTCTCTCTTCCCGTGGTCGCGTGGATTTTTTTCTCTGGGTCCTCCGGTTGTTCGCTCCACATTTAGAATCAACATCGCGCGTTTAGAGTATTTGTCTGCTGTAAATATCAACGTGAAAAGCCACTTCGTTGAGCTATCTTTCGTGGCCAGGTCACTTCTGTAAAAGAGCTACACAGCTCAGTGGGCCTTACCTGGTAAAACAAAAGAGTTGATATTTAGCAATGGAGATGGTTTTATTGGCGACATCAGTTCGCAACTGTCAGCTTTTTATAACATTTGCAATGGTTTCCAGGCATTGCACTCGTAAACTGCAGTCTGTTAGCCAATCTGGCTACGCTCTCTCTGGTTTTTTTTTCTTCCAGAAGGGCCATTGCCTCCTTACATCGTTAGCTAACTCTGTACGCTGGTGTTATAAAAGCGGCGTTAATGGCCCAAGGTGGTGAAGCGATTACGGCCGCACAACTCCTTAATGCAGATGGCCTCGTGGCTGAAGCAGACGGTGTGGTCAATCTGGCGTAGGGGACAGCTGTGGGCTCGAGCAGGGATGCACGTGTGAGCGATGGGCCACGCGGTCTTCTTCCAGAGGGAGCGGTGCACAGCAATCTGTGACAGAGAGGCTCCATGATCCCGCGGCCCGGGATGGCTTCGGACATCAACAGCACTGAGCCTGGCACCGCTGCGAACCTGGTTTTTGTCCTTTTGCTGACCCAGGATCGCTCTTGCAAATCAGACTACATCCTGGCCTCTTGAGTTCTCTTACATCGTTCAACCAAATAGACTTAGTTCAGGCCTACCCTTATTGTCCTTGCGTCATTGCCTTAACTCACCTTGGCTGAGGATCAGCGATGGAGATGCAGACGGACGGAAGCGGCGTCACGAAGTGAGCGGCGAGCTGTCGTGGTGTGAAGAGGATCAGGAAGGGGCGCCACGGTGGCGAGATGTTAACTACCTCGCCTGGTCTACAGGAGGCCGTGGGTTCGATTCCGACCCTGACGCCTGCTGCTGTATATTTGGAGTTCGTGTGTCTCTCTCCCTGTGGTCGCGTGGATTTTTCTCCAGGTCCTCCGATTTTCCCCTCCACATTTCGAGTCAACGTCACGCGTTTTGAGTATTTGGCCGCTGTAAATGTCCACGTGAAAAGCCACTTTGTTGAGCTGTCTCTTGTGGCCAGGTCGCTTCTGTAAAAGAGCTTTACAGCTCAGTGGGCCTTACCTGGTAACGTGACCGGGCAGCAGAAACCATCCATCAAACAACTGCCACCCCCCCCAACCTGGTCCCCCCCCCCCCCCACCTGGTCCACCCCCCCTCCACCTGGTCCACCCCCCCCACCTGGTCCACCCCCCCCCCCCCACCTGGTCCACAACCCCCCCACCTGGTGCACCCCCCCACCTGGTCCACCCCCCCCACCTGGTCCACCCCCACCTGGTCCGTCACCCCCCCCCCACCTGGTCCACCCCCCCCCACCTGGTCCACCCACCCCACCTGGTCCACCACCCCCCCCAACCTGGTCCACCACCCCCCCCCCCACCTGGCCCACCACCCCCCCCCCCCACCTGGTCCACCCCCCCCCAACTGGGCCACCCCCCCCCACCTGGTCCACCCCCCCTGGTCCACCCCCCCACCTGGTCCACCATCCCACCTGGTCCACCCCCCCCCACGTGGTCCACCCCCCCCACCACCTGGTCCACACCCCCCCCCCCCCCCCACCTGGTCCACGTGTGCTTGCCGCAGCAGGAGAGCTGCTGGCGCGCAAGCTGAGCGCCGAGGCGGCGTCGTGGGCGCGCGACCTCCTCGCCAGGGCCATCTACGGCCGCCTCTTCGGCTTCCTCGTCCAAGGCGCCAACCGCTACCTGCAGGCGGCCGCTGGCAGGTACGTCTCGGCCTCCCCGGCGCCGTTTTGTGTTTGACACGTTTACCGCTATTTAACCGACTCGTTATTTTTTTTTAATTGTGCTTTGCGCGAATGTTGAACTTATTTCGCGCCGCCGTACGTAGCCGACCCTGCTAATCGGAGTTGCCGGGAAGGACAACAAACTAAACACAAAAGCAACGTAGCGAAGTCCGCTGACCAAGTAGCTTGACAAATTTTATTTTTTGAACTCTGCTAATTTTCCGTCAACTGCCACGGCTCCCTCGTGTGCGGCACGTGTCCTCAAAGTCCTCGCCTCCAAACTCAAGATGATCCGTAATGCCGCTTCCTGGGCTGCAAATTAAACCGCGACACCCCAATCCGCAGACTGCTCAGCCGGCTCCAGTCCGATCCCGGATCGCGATTGCCCTCACCATCTCGAAGAGACTCCTTGTCTCTGCTTACCTCTCTCCACTCGTATTTCTAGATGTCGACTTGTGGCGTGCTGGTGGTGGCGATGCAATGATGATGATACAGTGGTGCCCGTCACATATTTAAACTCACACACCGTGTTTACGATGGCATCACTTGCGCCGCTGCCGTGCGGAATTGCTTCCTCTGTCGGTGATACAGTTCTGTGAGGACTCAAACACGCGCACACAAACACGGCACAACCGCACGGAGTTTGCTTGAGTCACCGCTCTCCCGATAGAGCGTCATTTATTATTTATTAACGTTTTCTGCCGAGGCAAGCGCGGGCGAGAAGCCGCGGGAGAGAGATATTTCATTGTCCCGTCGGGCAGGCTCACGCACGCGCGCTACATTACGTTCCCATTTCATACACATCTCTTTTACATGTTAATACACTCACGGCCCCGCATGAGCCGCTGATAAGGGCTGGGACTCGGGTAAAATTTATTGTGTTTGGGAGGAGTGAAGAACTGCATTATCACGCACCTCAAAAAGGACCGCCGGAGAGATATCGAGGCCTCGCGGAGTGTTTTGGAACGATAACATTTCCCGCCGGCTGTTTATCGATTGCGGTCGTTCCCGCGCTCGTTACTCACGCGGCCACCGCGCGCCGCCGCCGCCGTCACCGTTGCAGCATTCGACGCGAGCCGGACACGCCGGTCCATCGCACGGGCGGCGACGCGGCCCGCAAAGACGCGTCAACCGCTACGATGCACGGCGGCGGCAGGCGGCGCTATTAGCGGGAGGTGACACGCGACCGCGGGTGTTAATTTCGCGGAAGAAATTTAGCGGTGAACATATTCGCGGGGCAAATATTCTTTTTTTCATTATTCCTTTTGTCAACGCTGGCCGTGAGTGGATGAAAATATGTCCAGCGTGACGACGCGCCGGCTGCTGCCCGCCCGTCAGAGACCGAAGCGCTGACCGCGACGAGACGAAATGACGAACGAGTCTGAATGAGGACGCGGACCCAAGTTATCGGTAATGTTATTGGAGGCTGCGGTGGACAGGAGGAAGGACCATAGCTGGTAATAGGCTATTTACTGCTTCTGTATTCAACGTTTTTTGGTGTTACGGAGTTCACCGATGGGCTGAGCTGATAATATCGGCGTCGTGGAGGGAGAATTGTGCGCATCTCACACCGGCGTTTAGAGACCTGCGAGTGTTTGACTACATTTTTGATTGCTTCAGCCAACTAGACCAAGGGAATGGTTAAATGAAAATATTGGCTTGACTAAAATTGACAGCAACATCGACAACAACATCAGCATAGAACTGGTCGACTAAAATTCTGCAGGTTGTCGTCAACTCGAGTAAGGCCGTGACCGAGACTAATTTGAACCGTTGAACTCAACGATGCCGGCCAAGTCCTCTGCCCCATAAGCCGCGACCGGCTCCAGCTCGGCCCGGCAAATTCTAAAGCGAATTACCGAGCGGGGTTGCTACCAACGAAATCTGTGACATCATTCACAAGAGAGGCAACATTGTACGCCCACACACATCGACAGAATCAAAATGATTGATAATGCATCTGCAAATAAATGTAATTAAAATCGGGTACCACAATTAAATCCAGCTTTGCCAATCCCCCATCAGAACAGTGGGGGTGGGGGGTGGATTTAAACGACTACTCCACCTGGTTCTAAACAAGTGGAAGCAAATTGAACTGAAAATTACCTTAAATTGCCCCTCCACATGTCCAGGCCTCGGTTACATAATGGAGTTGAGCACGGACATTAACCTTCCAGTGTCATTTACTCTGAGCAATTTGAATTTTTGCAATGTGTACGTGGGGTTTTAATCTCTCTCTCTTTCCATGCCGACGATTTTTTGCCGGTAACCACAAATGAAGACGGTAGCTCTCCATCGTTGCCGGGTTGTTGCGGTCACAATCGTGAAGGGATCTGAGGATTTGGGCGACGTGGGTGATGAGTTTGGCTGTTACATTCTCGATGATTATGTATTTTATTGGCGAATGATTTCTGGAGACCATCTAGGAGAGTTAGAAGTTTCACTGCATCGCGCGCTGTCAGATGCGTTTCTGCGGCCGTCTGGAACGCTCTTCCTCCCAATATTAGGAAGCCACTGGAGCTATGCTGTTTTAAATCTATGTTGAAAAGTTATTTCTTTAGAAATGCGTTTTGTGTTTAGTTTGTTGTCCTTCCCCCGCACCTACGATTATCATGGCTACATTACGGTGCCAAAGAAGTTCAACATACATACATACACGTATCAAGAGGAAGGTGGTGAAGGCATATATATGTATCGGTCACAGCAGTAGACAGGATATAGAAACAGCAGTGGAATATCACCTTTGAGGAAGACGTCAGTTTTGACAATGTCTAATTGGGTCAAGTTCGAGCCAATCCAAGATTGTGAGAGAATACAATGCGGAGTGGCTTGTGTTGCGTCGATGAAATCGCAGATCTCGGTGACATGAGCAACGACACGAATGTTTACGTTGAAGCTGTAAATGAGCAAAAAGGCCCAAGAATGAAAGGTCATGAAACACCGCAGCAGACAGAGGTATTTTTGAGAAGATGACAGCCCATGTTTGGGATTGTTTAAATATTAATTTGAGAGACAAGAGCGGAAGCAGGAGAGCTGTGTTGACCGGTAGCTATCAGCTTCAGACGACGGCGGTGGCTGCTATGCACGTGATCCCAGCACTCTGGAAGCGAGCGGGTTTGGTGGATCAAACAGAAACGTCGTGAAACCTCCCTTCCCCCGTTGGGCGCCGAGGAGATGGTTGCAATACCCTGGCTTGCCAGGAGAGGGCGGTTAAGCGGACGTGGACTCCACCTGTTCCACCTGTACACGGAAGATAGCGTTGCCCCCCCCCCGCCTCCTCACACGCGTGTGCGTTTTTTTTTTCCTCCGGGATGCTCCGGTTTGCTCCCACGTCTAAATGCTCATTGGTGTATGAAAAATAATAATAGGTGTCTACCCTTTCTGGCAATAAAACAGGAGGTGTTAATCTTGAAGCTTTCGTCACTGCAGGAATCCATACTCTTTGGTTCTTTCGGTAAAGTCACGTGGGTAGAAGAATAATAAAAACAATATTTTATTATTTTTTTACCTACGTCAAAACATGTATAAAATAAAATTTTATTATTTTTACCTACGTAAAATTTTTTTTACCTACGTGAAAAAAACAATAAAATAATTTGTATTATTTTTACCTACGTGAAAAAAAATATATAAATTTTATTATTTTTCTACCTACGTGCTTTTTTTTCTACCTACGTGACTTTACGGAAAGAACCAAAAAATTATCAAATAACAATACATTATTTTTCTACCTACATGACTTTACCGAAAGAACCAAGGAGTAAGCAGGTGTTAAGATGTTCAACCACCAAATTGATTCCCTTTGCAAGGAATCAAAGTCTGCATTAACCACACACCGTAATTGTGGTGATCATGCAAAAAAAACATACTCTGATATATACTGCAGATATACTTTCATTTGGCAAAAAAGGTCCCATTATATAGCTGCTCACCCCAAGCTGTAAATGTTCTGATACGTGCATTGTCTTTGTACAGCTCGCCTTTTAGCGTGCTCTGGTCTAACACTGGTAAGTCTAAGCCAATCAGTTTCAAAGACCAAGGCCGTTATTATAATATATTGGGGGGGGGGGGACATCACAATATTCAAATTTGCTCTAAATGTCCCCCCCAATATATTGCTATTAAATAGATTTCTGTTTATGTGATTGTGGTTATGGTTGTACTTTATTAATCCCTAATCTCTGCCAATACATACAATAAAAAAGGAAAAAGAAACAGAGCAATGTAATACAATACGCTATTAGACATTATTGTAAAAAAAATCCATCCTATGTGTTAGTGAATTTTTTTATATTTTAGGCAGGAAATTCGTTTTCAAATTTAGATATTTTTTTTCTGGGGAGGGGGGGGACCCCCACACCCCCTGGAAGATTTGGTCCCGCCCAATGTTGACTACAACATGGCTACGGCCTTGTCAAAGGCAATGCACATATTTGATACTGGCAAAAAGGCGTCATTATACTTGTTCATGTACAGGGTGCTTTAAAAAAATGTGAACACTTCCGAGAATTCGCAACGACACCACAGGGAATTTGCTGCCTCCGGGCTCTGGAGACCACCTGGAGAAGATTCCAGGCAACGCGTTGACTACGATGGTGAACAAGTGGAGACTCTTTGACTTTTTAAAGCTATTAACATTTACATTTGTTATCATGTCACAGTGTATTCTTATCCGTTGTTTACCATTAAAAACGATATTTCCATATAAGTCTTCGCATTTTTTTGAAGCACCCTGCATTTGGCTTTTAAGCAAAAATAAATGACAACTTGATTCGATTGACTCCATTGGGCAGTGAGTGGTTTTCGTCAAGACAAAGACACCTGTGGAAGAAATTACTTTGGCTGCACCGACCGGTATGGGACGCCAGAAAGTGTCTTTCTCCAGTGAAGCCCATCAAGCTACACTGCCCTTCTGCAAGCACAACCCGCCCAGCGGACAAACACGATTAGCAACGTTGGCTACGTACGGTGCGCAAGAAGTCCAACATGCTTACACATACTCTTTGGTTATTTTAGTAAAGTCACGTAGGTATAAAATAAAATTAATCACGTCTCGATTGCAACACAAGCGATCATCATGAGGTGGGAAAACCACGGCAATAATGTTATTTCTTGCTGTGACTTTACCGAAAAAACCAAAGAGTATGGATTCCTGCAGTCACGAAAGCTTCAAATCTAGATGCTTACACGTACGTAGCAATATCATCTTAAACATAAACACCGGGCGTTCACTCTTGCTTGCTGTTCCTTCGACGCTGGGCAGTCCAGTCAGGTGCGACGTGGCTGATCTGCCACCCATACGGTGCGCACCGCACATCGACGTGGCGACGGTGAAGGATATCTTGCGATGTCTCCTGCCCTGACCGCCGGTACGCTTTGTGTTGCAGCGAACCCACGATGGAAATTGGCATCCTCAACATATGCGGCTTCGAGCGATTTCAGAAGAACTCCTTCGAGCAGGTAAACGACCGCAAGCCATGCGGCTGCGCCAGCGGACGTGTTTTATTGGCAGACCTCTACCTCCTCGCGTGCCAGTCTCCGCACACTTCGTGTCCTCCCATCGCTCTGAATTGTGCGTTCCAGCAATTTTAACTCTCCAGCCGCGTGGCATCGTAGAGTAGCGGGAGGTTGCCAACTCGAATCTCGATCATTGGGGTGGAACCCGGCTCTCGTTCGTGCGGGGTCCTTCTTATCTAAGCCCCGCCTATTTATCTTTAAGCCCCGCCTATTTATGTTTAAGCCCCGCCTATTTATGTTTAAGCCCCGCCCCCTCCTCTGGACGCAGGGTTGGGCTGGTTTTGGTCGTGGTGGGGGGGTTGTGGAAGAAGTAGCAGTGGTAGGTGTGTGTGTGTTGAACTTATACTCTTTGGTTCTTTCGGTAAAGCCACGTAGTTAGAAATAAATTAAAACAAATCACGACGTTTCGATCGCAACACAAGCAATCGTTTTATTTTATTTCTACCCCACGTGACTTTACCGAAAGAACCAAAGAGTATGGATTCCTGCAGTCACGAAAGCTTCAAATCAAGATTGTGTTGAACTTCTTTCGCACCGCTCGTAGTCATCCGTGATTATCGGAGGTGCGTGAAAGTACGTAGCGGGTGGGTGGGGACAATAGGTATGGGTGAGCTGGCTTCTCAACTAAGGACCAGATATCCTCTTCGAACAATATCAAAATGGATTTGGAAAATCGAATGGCCTCTATAGTGGAGCAGCTACGATTCCATTACAAAGGAGATGTGCTACTAACCCATTGGAACTTTCGAATGCGATTCAAGTTTAGTTTTTGCACTTGTATGGACCTGCCAGTGAGCTACAGCTGTTTATTAAATTATATTTAATGGGCAAGGTTTGAGGATCAGTGTGTTGAGTTTTATACCAGTAAGGGCTGTTCCATAAAATACAAATAAAAATGGAATTAAAATGTTACAAAAGTGTAACTTTTAACTTTTCTAAGAAGTGAAATTACAGCCATTTTATGCCCAATTATTTCAACATAACTGGATTGGATATTTTATCACGTAAAGATAGTAATTTTGTAAAATGTAAAACGAGTTTTTCGTAAAAATTGTACATTAAATATCGTATGATGCCAGTGCTCGTGCAATATGGATTTTCCTATACCTGCCACTAGATGGCAGACTCGTAACGTGATCAGAGATGGTGGCACCGTTGCTCATCTGCACATGAGAACGGCGACAAGCTGTTTTGTCATTTGAACTCTGAGGATGTAAATACAGTTCATATTGTATCGAAGAAATGTGGCAATCGAGGCATTAACCATTTTTATGATGGCCCAGTTGCTGCTGCAACTCCACCCAAAGCAGGCTTGTGTCGAGATTGATTTTGGAAAATGCCTGACTTCATCAGAAAATTCCATCTTCTTTAAAAATAATACTCATAAAGAAAAATCTAAAGGAATTCCATGACAAGCATGTACCCCTACACTCGAGTTGACAACCCTCCAGGTTTGGCCGGTGTCTCTACCAGAATTGGCATCGACCTCCCCGTGTCTATTGAAAGATATTTTAATCGGATATTTAAATAAAATACATTAATTAGAAGAAGAAAAAAATCTCACGGAATATCTTCAAGTCATAGTTGGCAAACCCTAATCTGCACACGGCATGTACCGGTGGTGCAGTAATTGTCTGGGACAGTTTGAATGGGATCTTCTGGAGCACCTGTCACACAGGCCAGACCCGGGCTCGTCGGATTCATTAATCTGTTGGGACGTCGAGAAGAATCTGTAGCTGGCAAGTGGTGGGACATTGACGAGTGCTTTGAAAGCAGCGGGGCAGCCGTGTGGACTGCCTGCACAAGATTGTTTCAGTAGACGCTGCCTATGTGGGCAAATTGGCTATAGATGTTCTAGTAAATGTTTTTTTATAGTAAAAAAAACAAGTCTATGTCTTGAAACACTCATGTATGAGTAATATATAAATACGTACATGTGTGTGGAACGATAATGAATTTTCGCTTAAGAAGGCCAATAGACCAAACCTTAAGTTGTATTTTACTCCTATGCTGATAGGAAAAACATACGTTTGTCTAATTTGCGCACGCGGTGTTTATGTAAGTTATATTTTAGCATTCTATCGACCCAATCGTAGCATCTACATGTCAGCTTGTAGAAGATCCGTGCACGTGCCTGTGTGTCCAAGTGCCTATCTGCGTGTGCATGCATTCCTGTATGCATTTGTGTGTACAAGTGCACGTATATATGTGTGTGCCTGTGTGCGTGTGCCTGTGTGTAAAAGTGCCTATCTGCGTGTGCATGCATTCCTGTATGCAATTGTGTGTAAAAGTGCACGTAAATATGTGTGTGTGCCTGTGTGTACAAATGCCTATCTGCGTATGCATGCGCCCGTGCACAAATGCACGTGCACAAATGCACGTGCATTTGTGCACAAGTGCCGACCGGCTTGTGCGTGCGTGCGTGCATGCCAGTGTGCACGCGTGCAGGTGCCTATCTGTGCGTGCGCGTGTGTGTTTGTGCGCGCGTGTGTGTGCGCGTGCACGTGCGCGTGTGTTTGTGCGCGCGCGCGTGCGTGTGTGTGTGTGCGTGTGCGTGCGTGTGTGTGTGTGCGTGCGCGTGCACGTCAGCTGTGCGTGAACCTGGCGAGCGAGCGGCTGCAGCAGCACACCGAGCTGCAGCTCTTCGCGCTGGAGCAGACCCAGTGCGCCCAGGAGGGCGTCGCCACGGAGACCGGCAGTCTCCACGGCAACCAGCGCCTCCTCGACTTTTTCTTCCAGGTGCCACTGCCGCCTCCACCGCGCCGTCTTAATTGGGTTCCGTGCCAAGGATGAGCGTTTGTATTTTCCACACGGAGACGGGAGAATTGTTGCGCCGGCTATATTTTGGTGTCGCACGTTGGACTTTTGCCAAATTTGTTGACGGGTGCTTTTGTTTGCGATTTCGTTTGCGTGCTTCTTATATACATATGTACATGTTGTTGTTGTGCACAAGCCCAAAGGCAAAAAATTGCCAAGCCGCCAGCAACAAACAGCACTCGCGAAGGTGTAATAGACAACGCGTGTCAGTGCGTGTCACGCATTTATGCATTTCTAACGCGCATGGCCGATGCTGCCACAGGTTGAAACAATGCGCGTATCTTAAATCGCGCCTCGCCTCTTTCCTGCCAGCAGCAAATAAAAAAAACGTATGCCGCAGTCAGTCGATCTGCCGTATCACGTCTGGACGGTGCGGAAGAGTCGGGACAAAGCACCGTCTAGAAACGGCTCGCCGAGATCACTTTCCCCAGCAAGTCGATAAGACTGAGCGGAGGCTCTTCGCGCTCTGTGGCTGAATAGCGCGCGGTACACGTCCTACCCGTACGGACGCAACGGGGGGGGGGGAGGGAGATTACGCGGCGCCGGATAGCACTGCACAGATGGTACACACATTCAGACGGTGAATCAAAATTGATTCTGCGTTCCCCTGCTACCCCACTGCACCCCCCTCTCCCCCACGTACCGCACCTACACGGACAAATTAAAGCGGCTGCAAATGACGATGTTAAACAAGAGGGCAGCGCAGGACACGGGGATGGGATTCTCTCTGGGGCGGGGAGGGCGGCGTTCAGGCGCGTGCGCGGGAACGGGCCCGCGGGAACGCTGAGGGTTTACCTCTCTGCGTAGGCAGGGCCCGCAGTCAATGATTGGTCGGCGGCCTCATCAATCGCACGCCGGGGCATTCTGCGAATTCCGATAGTAGTGGGCGGCTCTACCCATGTGAGACCCACGAGATGTGCGCATTTGATTGTGTGCGTGGGTAACACGTGCGTGATATGAATGCGTCCCCGAGTGACCCCCGCCCATGAAAAATAAGCGGAGTTCCGCTGGGAGGTGGCTCAGGTCGGGCCGTTGAGCTGGCACCGCTGAGAATCCTGGGTTCGAATCCAGGCAGCCGCGTCGCGGTTAAACCGTTCTGTAGAAGGTAGTGAGTCGATGGTCTTAGCCCGGTCACGAATGATTGCGAATAAATACCCATCACTTTACATTTGGTTCTGGCTAAATTCGTATGTATGTAAAACTTTTTTCGCACCGTGACGTAGCCAACCGTGCTAATTGGAGGTGCGATTGAAGAACTGACAATATATTGGTTTAAAGACTCCCATGCGACGATCATCACTCTCACCTGCGTAACGGATGGGAAAGTACCGCCCTCTAAGAGACGTTTGGCCCGCACAGTAAAGAGATCTCAGAGGTAGCTCTGTGTTAGCCACTTCCGTGGGTCGTTCCCTAACACGAAGGGTTTCACCGCCGTGCACAATCGCCATGAAACGGAGGAGGTGGTGGCGCGGGGGTGGTGGTGGTGGTGGATAATTATGACCCTGTGATTACTCTGCGGCACACAGAGACCGCAGGGCATGCTGCATCTCCTGGATGAAGAGAGCACGTCGCCTCAGCCGTCAGACCAGGCCCTGGTGAAGAGGATACAGGGCTCCTTGGAGAGAAGCCACACCAACGGGGTGCTCAGCATGCCGGGGAGGGACCGCAACGGCAACGCCCAGACCCTTTTCACCATCAAGCACTTTGCCGGAGAGGTATTGACCCCTGTCTGCCGAGCCTCTCCTGATGTGTGGGGCGGTGACGCCGCCTCGGTTTGCGGTCCGAGTCCAGCAGCCGCGCCCTGGATTAATAGTCGCAGCGATTTCCTGTTCAATTGAGTATTGAGTAGGCATTACACGTTCCTATGGCGGGGGTGGGTATTCCCCATAGATAACCACCGTTAAATGTCCGACTGAGTGGTACTTATTTAATCGACCGGTTGTGCCGGGAGCTTCTTCAGAAAGCTAGCGTAAAATGTTAAACTCCCAAAGAAGCTCCAAGCGCGCGGAGCGAAACGTCGGTCGTCTTGCCAAATAACCAGCGAGCGCATTGGAGAGCCGTCCAGCCAAGAAGTTGTCGCCTTCCGCTACCCTCGGCGCTAGACCTCGCCGTCCCACGGCATGCCCTCGGTGTGCTCTGCCCACCGCTGATATTTCACAATAATTGGCCGTTTGGTGTGTTTTTTTCTTTAAACAAACCCGACCCAGGGGGAGTGTAAATCTAATGAAAAACACGGCTCTCACGTCTCGTTCGGAAGTGCCTTTGTGTGCCGGACCATTGCTCTCCATTACAATAAAGCGTTAATTAAATTGCGGTACCCTTAACGTGCAATAAATTAATTCTCAGTGGCCAGTTAGGATGACGGGAGGTATTGCCAACAACCGGCGTTATTTAAGAAGTGCCCGCGTCTCGTTCCGACCTGCTCGTGGCAGCACTCTATCCCCATAAAGATGGAAACAGATGGCGATTAGTCCACTTGCTGTACTGAGCATGGCTCCAGCTCGATGCCCACAACATCCTCCAGTATAAATACATATTCTGATTCTGATCCACCAACCCTCGATGCCGACACAGTCGTGGATCGCAGGCCACGTGCGTAGCCACCGCTGACCCATCGTAAAGGCCCTCATCCAGCAGTGGATCGACTAAAGGGCCCTACATGATGCCGTGCGGCGCACGAGACGCAATCGGTTTGGGTGGCGTCCTTAGAAGACCGACGTGACTGCTGGCTGACTTGTCCCGTTTCCGGACCACCGTTCGGAGTTGGGAATGACAGCAGACGCGTCCTGAGTGGTGCGTCAGCTGGCTGCGGTGAAATTCGCGCCGCTGGAGCCGTGGAAGCTGTGCGTGAAACGCCCTCCGGTGTCTTCCTTCGCAGGTCACCTACGACCTCACGGGGGCGGCAGCAAAGAACAAAGACCAGCTCCCTCAAAGCCTCCTCTTTGTCATGAAGAGTAAGTGAGCGTGCATGCGAGCGGGCTGTATAATGTGACGTGCGCGTGTATCCGGAACCAATAAAACGATAACGCGGTGACGATGATGTTGATGGTGACGGTTGATTTTCATGGTGGTGATTGTAGTGATTGATTGAAGAGGTTTTAACACAAACCAGTGCTGAAAGCATGACTGTATTTTCAAATATGTATTTTGCAAGAACACGTTTTGGCCTGCCCTCTACCCCATTGGCTTCTGCGCTGCTAATAATAAACACATCCGAGGACAAACGGCTGTTGGAGAGCAAAGGCCAAGACGGGAATATAAAAACGGCGGAGGAAGAATTGGCGGAAGAGTTAGCGAATCGAAATCAAAGAGTTCAAGGCTCAATGCTCGACAAGGACAACGAAGGGAAGGAAGGAATGGGAGAGAATGGTGGGTGGGTGGGGGGGGGTTTCCGAGCAGTGGGAAATCACAAGCTGACAACGACGACGACGACAACAGAACCCATACGCATGATTTTCCTTCCTTGTTTTGACATCATTATTGTTGTTGTTGTTGCTGCTGTTGTTGTGCAGCCAGCGAAAACGTGGTGCTGAGGCAGCTGTTCCAGGCCCGGCTGTCGCCCACCGGGGCGCTGCTGCCCCCCACGGGGAACCGCTTCCCCTTCCGCCTCGCCAAGGCAGGCCGCCTGCACCCGCAAGCAGCGGCAGCAGCCGCCGCCGCGGCCACCGCCACCGCAGCGCGGCCTCGCGAGCCGACGGCGCTCACGAGCAAGGTGCGTGGCACGGCCCCCAGGGGTGGGGGTGGGTGGGAGGGGGTGGGAGGGGGTGGGAGGGGGGCAAGCGCCCCCGTCACGTTGGGTGAATGCCGCGGTTATAACGCCGTGCGGAAAACGGGCACAGGAGATTAAAAAAACTGAATTGCAGCGGAGCTCCGCAAATTGGACGATTTTGACTATAAAACTTATTGGAATCGTACATAAATGACATTTATAACACAGATCAGTGGAAACATCTTAATATTTATTTTATTTGATTATTCTTTTTTTTACTTTTAGTAATAGCTATTTTCATTGGAGTATGACAGGTGAGGCTCTGTCTTCCCTGCCTCCCCTGACCGAACGTCCCTGGTGGGGGGGGGGGGGGGGGGGTGAATGTCGCGGTTATAACACTGTGCAGAAAACGGGCACAGGAAATAAAAAAAAAACTATTTATATTAAAAGGTAAGGCCCACTGAGCTATACAGAAGCGACCAGACCACAAATGATAGCTCAACGAAGTTGGCTTTCATCGTGTGGATATTTATCGCAGCCAAATACTCTAAACGCACGTCCATTCTAAATGTGGTGGGAAAAACCGGAGAACCCTGAGAAAAGTCCACGCGACCATGGGAAGAGAGACACGCAAACTTCAAATGTGACAGCAGGCATCAGGGTCGGGATCGAACCCACGACCTCCTGTATACCAGGCGAGATAGTTAACATCTCACCACCGAGGTGAAATGGGGTGTGCCACGCAGAACATTGCACGAAATGTTTTTTAGTTGTCATAGTTTTTAGTTTATTGCATGATATGCGGACCACAATGTACACGGCATCGACGCGCCACTATCTGTGTGCACGCACGCAAAGGAGCAGCCACTCGCGTACCAATTACCACGCTTAGCACGGATAGCTGCTTACGGCACAAAAGAAGTTCACATTCATACATACGTAATGAGCGACTGCCGAGACCCCTCGTGTAGATGGCTTCTTATTTATTCTCACACTGGGCACAACACCGAGTAATATATAGATACGTCTCTAGTTTAGCTACACACAGCCGACCTCTCGTCATAGTCCCATCGCCTACATCCAACCACACGGCTGGCTGACTGGTGTGACGATGACGGCGATGGGAGCCGTGCGGAGGATCTTCCATGCGGCCGGATGACGGAGAGACATGACGGGAGAGAGACGATGGAGAGAGATGATGGAGAGAGATGAACGGCGAGCAGCGACGCAGCCAGGACCCGGGACCCTGCAACAACCCTGAACCTTCGGTTCCATCTCCCTTATATACCTCTCGGCGTGGCCAGGCCCCGCATCTGGCCACGCCCCCTTCCAGAACCTTCCAGCAGGTTCCCGGAGCTTCCCGACTAACCCCAACTTTTACCTTTAACCCAGATACGCCCCCTTCTGATTAGTTGTTACATAGCCTTGCCCATACCCGCGATTACCCGTCCAGGCCGGCAGGTGGCACCCTGTCATTACACATACGCAGAGCACAGTGTACCAAGATAAAGGGTGCAGCTCTGCAATTGCCTGCTGTCACTGCCGCTCGCAGGAAGACCTCCACGTTTAGAGCTTTCTCTGGCCCTCCAGAGGGTGTTTGGCCTACTCTTCCACGCTGACCAGACATCTTGGAAGAGGGTGGGGAGCACCCACTGATCAACTCACTGGCGTAACGCGATTAGACTGCCCTGGGTGGCTATACGCAGGGAGATTCATCCACTCTCTCTCTCTCTCTCTTTGAGACGTGAGTGGATACTGTGCGGTGTGCGTTACGAGTTGAAATTATTAAGAGGCACAGAACACTGTGATGTGACAGAATACGATGCACAGCACACAGAATATTACGAACGCAATTCAGAACACAGTATAGAGTGGCTAATAGGGGGCATGTGGGACCATTGTCGAGGCCAGCGGTTCTCTGTGCTTAATTTAGAATCTAATTAAGGTATCCACAGCAATCGTGGAAATTAGACGAATGAAAAAATATATATATTAAAATGCCAGTGACAATTACAAATATGTTACAATATTTCTTCGCATTCATTACACCGAATATGGCAGGCTAATTAAGGTGCTGTTCCCAGTGGAGTTCGACTCATTAGTGCTAATGATTTAGGTTGAGGAAGAAGCAGTTTGGGCAAATATGTAATGTTAATTCGTAACTCCAGTCACAATCCCACACCTGTGGATCAGCCCGTACGCGGTCTCGTAAGACTTCGTACCAAACCCCCATTGTATTGCAGCCTCACTCTCACAGCTGCATACAAGCTGATCTCAGCCGCCGCTCCATCTCCGTGGTGGATGTCCCCTCGGACGCGTTCAATTCCTCTGCTATTATCCCTGACCATCGGTCAACGTCCCTCCGAGCGACGTATCCCGTTACACACACATATAAATTATTTTATACGTAAATATATATATAAATATATATAAAATCATGCATATGTACGTACAGTAGATAATCGATTATCCGGCAGCTTTGGAGGGAAGGGGGTGCTTGATTTTCAAAAACACCAGATAATCACTATTAATCGTGATTTAATATATATTATTTTTGCACATTCTTACGTAAGATTATGTTTACAGGTGTTGTGTATGCTTTTTTTATGTTTTAAGTTTGTTTACTATGTGTAATTGGTATAAATAAACATACACAATATAGGGTTTTTTTGGGTTAGATTGCGTAAATATTAAATGTGTCGTTAAACCCGCCACAACCTGACACAGCCAACTAGTAAGGGTTGTCACGTAAACAGAACGTGGCAATTCGTCAGTAGTACAGCACTAGTGTGTAGTGTATAGTGTAGAGTAGTATACTAGTGAAGTACTCTTGAAGACGCGTGGACACCGTAGGTAAGGCACACGTATTTATTTACTCAATGTCTTACAGCGCTGAGGGATGTATCGGCCCCCTCACCCGTATAACTGGGAATTCACCTCTAACTAGCCTTCCTAGCCGAGTCCTCCACTAACGGGCTAGGGGAGGCTGTCTGGCCCGACACTGGTCAGTCGGGCTACGGTACCCGGAATCCCAGAGGACTAACTCTGGTTCCGGGACCACGCCACTGGCTCCAGCCTGCGCTGCCCTTACAAGGGCGGCGTCCCAGGGGGAGTCCAGGGCCTATCTGGCCGGTCTTCCTTCTTCCCTTAACTACTCTAAGACACAACCCCGAGCTCTCTGGCTCATCCCTTTTTATACCCCCCTAGAGGATCGAAACCCCCCTCACGCCGTCCAGTGCGGACGTCGTTGCGGGCACCACCCCGTGTGCTCACGGAGTCCCCGCCCACTGTGTTTGTTATCCGTTAGCTCCCATGCAAACAGCCCTACACAAACAGCCCCTCTGTAACAGCCCTACACTAGTACAGCACTAACCGGTGTGTCGGAGAGCCAAGTCCACCTGTCTCGTTCCTTATGTAGCGGCGTAGATGTGGTGACCACGCTTCTGCGCTCTCGCGCAAAGTGGGAGGGGGGGATTAATGAGTCAACGTACATTATGCATTGTGCGAGCCCTTTGAACTTGGCCTTCCTGTCTATTGTGGGTATTAAAATAGCTGTACCAACGGTAATCTCTATTCAAGTATGGTGGCCTGTATAGGCATGCATTTAAATAATGAATTATTTGATGATTCGCTTCCACGCAGCACTAAGGCGGTAGCTATCTGAACAGTTAAAGTTATTTTTATTTCTTTCAATTTCGATAGATTCTCGAATTAGTCTTGTCCAGTAGTAGCTAGTTTTGTACAGAACTTCAACATTATCAAAATCAATTGAGTGTCCTCGTTGGCACGCGTGTTCTGCTACTGCTGACAGTTGTATTTGGAATAATTTTATATTTCTCTGATGTTCTTTTAGTCTCGTGCTGATCATTCATCCTGTTTGCCCAACCAAACATTTACCGCACTTGCAGCTAATCCTGTACACACCTTCTATTGATAGCTTTGTATTTTACGTACCGTGCCAAATCTGACTCGAATGTTTTGTTTTTCCAAACATCATACTAGTTTATCAGTTACTCCCACAATGTATGGTATTTTAATTACTTGGGCAGTTTCAATGCTCGTGTTATTTGATTTTGTTTTGGCATTCAATGCCCTGTTGATTTGTGAATCATTGTAACCGTTCATTTGCAGCACTTCTTTCACATCTTGAATTTCACTTCTCAGACTGTCACCATCTGACACTTTCTAGCTCAATGAATGAGCGTCTTGATAAGAGCAGATTTCTTGTGCGGGGTGATGGGGTCACTCTGCATTCAGTAACAAGTCACGGTATTTACTCTAACACACTTACCACTCCAATCTTAAAGACTCTGCCAGGGGTGATGAACGCACTCTTACGCTCTTGTTTCAACAACATGATGTGTTTGGAGCCGTTTTGCCGGTTTCACCGGATCGGCCAGGAACCGCCGGGTAATCTTGGATGCAGCCGAATAATCGCGCGCCGGATAATCAATGATTGACTGTATATTTGATTTGTAAGTGTAGTGTTTGAATAAGATGCACACTGCTCTTGTTTAGAGCCCTCACCTGGGCTGCCTCGCGGGTCCGGCAGTCGTGGCTCCCACCCTCTCCTTGATAGAGAGCAGAGAACGTTAAATGCTGGCTCTGAGGGCGGCTCGCGGCGTGTCCACACCCTGGTGTAAGTCCAAAGGACTGGCGCTGGACCCACTGCAAAGCCAGGAGGCTCCTACATTGGGTTGTTCGGTCCGACACCTAAATAATGGCACCGTGTGCCTTTACCTATGGGAGGACACCGGAGAACCCGGAGAAAATCCACGCAGAACATGGGGAGACCCTACAAACTCCGCACGGAAGGGCGGCGTGAGTCGGGAATCGAACCCAGGGACTCCTTGCAGCGAGGCACGTGTATCACCGCTCCGCTGCCGCCCCCCTCTCTGCATGCGTTTTACATTTGGATTGAAAACTCATTTGTTGAGACCTGCTTTTTGTGTTTCGTTTGTTGTCTTTCCTCGGCACCTCCGATTAGCACGGTTTATCTACGTACGGCGTGAAAGAAGTTCAACGTACATACAGTACGCACGCACCGTCTGAAGGCCGGTGCTCCGATGTCCGGGGTGCTTGCAAACATTTAGTGACCATGTCCGTCCCGCCAGGCGACGGTGTTTCGTTTTTACTTCACAGAAAAGAGACTTGCCCGACAGCGGCCCAGCAGCTATCCCGCAAAAGGGAAGGTTTGCTCACTTAAACTTTCACTCGGCCCGTACTTGTTTTTCTCCACCGTTGATGTATCGACTCTCGTCTCGTGGGAAGCAGCAGGGGCCTGTGCTTCAGATAGACTGCTCCCGGTGAAAACGGTGCCATTTCCATCATGGAATTTTCATCATGGAAATTCCTTAGGAGGGGGAAGGGGGAGTAGCGTAAACATAAATTAGCACTACCGTTCATTTGCATGAACAAGGAAACGCTGACTTTAACAAAAAAAATGTTATTTGAATGTTTTCAAGCGTCTGAAGCGTGTTGTGTATTGTGCGCGCATGCACGCGTTTCTCACGTTGCACACGTTTCAGAAAACGCAACGATGCACACGTCTCGACACAACATTTCGAATGTAATCTGAAATGAACACGTGCAGGAACGAGTGGATGAACGCGTGCACGCACGCAACGTAATCATGCATGCGAGCTGACACGCGGAGATAAATGCGTACGAGCTAGCGTGCAGAATTAATTGCACTTTCCTTCTCATCGTGCATTAAAAGACTTTCAATTTGCCATCAAAGCTTAAGACAAAGACAAAGATCCCCCGTATAGCCTGAACAGGCTGTTGGGGAAAGTGTTGTTGGCGAGTAGCACCTGTGAAGGCCGGCACGGCACACGAGGAGGATGGGGGCAGGCACCACGCCCAGCCGCCTTTGTCTCCCTCGTGGTGATGTTTTACACATGGCACCAGGTACTCATTTGAGGCTGAGCCGACTTAGGGGAGGGCCAGGACCAGCTTAGATAATCGGCACTGGTGTCAGGCCGTGAGTGGGAATCAATCTCCGATCGCCGGCTTTGTAGCGCAGGACTCCACTCTTGCTCTGCCAAAGCTCTGTACACACACGCACACACACCTTACACACGCACGCATAATATACAGAGGGCGTTAATAATCATTAACATATGAATAATGAATGAAATACAAAGACCATCTCGAGATTCGGTACGGTGTAACCATATAAACCGTGAACCGTGCACATCGAGGACAATTATAATGAAGCAGGAGAATAAAACAACAGCCGGTGTGAGACCATGGGGACACTTCAACAAGCGGAGTGTTTGGTCTGGTTAGACTTTCAATGTCAATGCTGTTAGCGAGCACCTATTAATGTGCATGCGAGGCAGAGCAGTGGACCATTGGTTAATGTACGCACGTATGTTGAAATTCTTTGGCACCGTACGTAGCCATGATGATCATAGGTGCGGGGGAAGGACAACAAACTATACACACAAAGCACTTATCAAGAAATACTTTTCAATCTTTGTTCGATGACCGGCCAGAAAATGCACTGCGCAGTCAGCCCAGCGACTTGCGTTAGATTCCCCAGCCACCACGGCTAACATCAGTGGTGAGTAATATCTGACATCAGTGGTGAGTAATATCTAACATCAGTGGTGAGGAGATGTTAACTCCCTCGCCTGGCACGCGGGAGGTCGTTGGTGCGATCCCGGACCCAAGTGTTGTATGAGAATAGGGTTTATCTCTTTTATCTGGCAACAAAACAGGTGTTAACTTGTCAAAGCACCAAACTTAAACCTTTAACAAGGAATCATGTCAGTTTTAAAAACTTAAAACCTGTTTTGTTGCCAGATTAAAGGGGAAGAACCTATTCTCATATTGCGTTACTGGCAAAGGAGGTCCCATGATGTAGATGACCCAAGTGTTGTATATTTGGAGTTAGCGTGTTCTCTCTCACCTTGGTGGTCGCGTGGATTTTTCCCCAGGTCCTTCCAGTTTTGTGCCACCCCCCCCCCTCCCCCCCTCGACATTTATAAACATGCCTTTCCCTTTCAATTTAAAGCTTTCGTGACTGCAGGGATTCATCTTCTTGGTTCTTTCGGTAAAGTCACGTAGAATGGAAATAATAAAATAATAAAAATAAAACATAATAAAATAATTCTCACGACGTTTCGGCCACAACGCAAGTAGCCGTCCTCAAGTGGAGAACAGGTCTGTCGAGGAGACAGAGTCTGACTCTGTCTCCTCGACAGAGTCAGACTCTTTACCGAAAGAACCAAGAAGATGAATGTCTTTCCCTTATTTGGCTGCTGCTATAAATCCCCACGTGTGATGGTGATGATGATGATATAGCCACTTCGAGGAGCTGTCGTGTCTGGCATGTATGGCCAGGTTGCCTCTGAAAACGAGTTAATTGCTGAGTGGGCTTTACCCTGTAAGGAAATTAAATTAGAAAAATACGACTATCAATAACTTAATAACACTTCCCAAAAACTCAAAAAGAAACGTACAATCCATGGCACAATGTGGAATCATTGCATTTTATTATATATTCATGCGTGTTGGGCAAAGCGAGGCAGGGTCCTCCTCCCGCCCCTGCTGTGTCAGGCCTGACCCCGCCGCTTGTCGCGCGTCGCGACGAGCGGAGCCGCGTCGACTCCGTCAGATACCAGCCACACGCGGTGCTCGTCCCACTAAGACGCCACTGCCGCCGCTGCGGTGAGCGCGGCACTCCCCCTCTAGCCCCCCTCGCAAGGAACCTCCCCCCCCCCGGAACCGCGGGGGCCACTGATCGATGGGAAGCAATAAGCGAGCCGTTAGCCGCAATAAGCGCCATCGCCGCCGCGCTGGATACGCCCGGGGTCCGCGGTCGAATTAGCTTCGGTAATCAGAAGCGGGGGGGGGGGGGGAGTTCTGCGAAGAGAATTCGCCGCAGGAATCACCCTCGGAATTACTCTCGGCGTCCAGCGTGAGAGAGAGGCGTCCGTGCATCTTGTAACCGTGCTCGCTCGCTCGCGCGCACGACCCGAGTTCGAATCGGTGGGTCCGGTAGTGGAATGCGATGGCCGCTGCGGCGATGAACGATTCGGAGCCCGGCTGCTCGTCGCTGCAATTGCGGTTACGCCGTCGTGCGACCGAACTCATCGCGCTTAGGCGTCCGATGCGTTGTGACGAGGCGAGCTCTGGGTCCAACTGCACAGTGCCAGCTGCAGCTCGCGAGCTGCAATGCTTTGGAAGATGTGATGCTTCAAATTCGTTTTTTTGTCAGATGATCTTACCGGCTTCACGATGGCTCCAGCCAAGTGAGGCTGGGGTGGGCACTGCCGTGCCTTCTCACAGCAAAGCAACAAGTTCTAGATTTGAAATGATTCTCCCCGCGTCGACACGTGCTTGCTACGTATATGTGAGCTGGCACCCTGGACACCCGTGCAAATAAAGTGTTCCATCTGAAGCAATTATCCAGGTGGAATGTTTTAAGGAATGAATGTGTCACACTGCAGTGACATCACACACTGCTCTTCACTACACATCATCCACGGCATGCTGCTGAATCACTCAAGTGGCATCACACGCTATCGCGACTCGTACATACTCAACCAAAACTTTTGTCGATACCTGGGATCTGGTAATAGGTTTTTACCCTTTTATCTGGCAACAAAACTGACACCTTTATACAAGGGATCATGTTTGTATTGACCACAACACTTGCAGTCAAAATGCAAACAAAAAGTCAACTCTGATAATGTATGCACTGTCCTTGAAATTGATTGGTCCACACCCGAGACAGCTTTTCTTAGAGCCCATTTTCCCATGGTGTTGAACCAGATGACGCCAATAGGCGCACAACTCAAAGACAATGCACCATCAGAGTATTGAGAGCTCGGAGTAAGCATTTACATTATGAGACCTCCTTTGACATTAGCAAGATATAGTAATAGGTTTTTACCCTTTTATCTGGCAACAAAACTTTTATACAAAGATCATGTTTGCATTAACCACAACACTTGCGGTCAAAATGCGTTTGGTAGAATGCGTTTGAGCGAGGTGTGGTGGTGGCATCTACAGCTTTGGCCACGATGGCGTCTTGATCTTGACTCTGCATGAAACAGATGCATCGGTGCGTAACCCTCGTCGTACACGAGTGTACGTATGTTGACCTTCTTTCACACCGTACATAGCCAAAGCGTGCTGGTCGTACCTTTCCGCCCGCGTCGCACCTGTGAGATAGCTGTCGTGTCGGCGAACTCCAAACGCGTTGTCGCTATGTTCTCTCCTTCTTCCTCCTGCAGCTGCTCAAGAAGAAGGGCGAAGCCAGCAGCCTGGCAGAGAGCCTGGAGCACGGGCAGCAGCTGACACTCACCTCTCAGCTGCGGGTGAGTACACCTGCTGATGATGACGACGACGACGATGATGACGATGATGATGATCGTAATCAGGGGCAGCAGCTGACACTCACGTCTCAGTTGCGGGTGAATACACCTGCTGATGATGACGACGACGACGATGATGACGATGATGATGATGATCGTAATCAGGGGCAGCAACTGACACTCACGTCTCAGCTGCGGGTGAGTACACCTGCTGATGATGACGACGACGACGATGATGACGATGATGATGATGATCGTAATCAGGGGCAGCAACTGACACTCACGTCTCAGCTGCGGGTGAGTACACCTGCTGATGATGACGACGACGATGATGATCGTAATCTGGGGCAGGAGCTTATGTATAAACCATAATCTGCTTTTTTATTTTACTAAGAAAGGCCCACTGAGCTATGTAGCTATTTTTCAGAAGCGACGTGGCCACCAATGATAGTTCGAGGAAGTGGCTTATCTTGTGGAAATTTGCGCGGCCAAATAATCGAAACGCCTCTTTCTAAATGTGGAGGGAAAAACCAGAGAGCCCGACTGAGAAAAATCCACACGACCACGGTGAGAAGAGGCAAACTCCAAATATACAGCAGGCGTCAGGGTCGGGATTGAACGCACGACCTCCTGTATATCAGGCGAGGTAGTTAACATCTCACCACCGTGTCGCCCCTGTTATCACGTGCAGCTGGCAATTTGCACAGTG
The DNA here is from genome assembly GCF_015708825.2 of Lethenteron reissneri. Taxonomy (NCBI): domain Eukaryota; kingdom Metazoa; phylum Chordata; class Hyperoartia; order Petromyzontiformes; family Petromyzontidae; genus Lethenteron; species Lethenteron reissneri. The sequence continues at coordinate 1,382,261 of NC_083835.1, forward strand.
TAGTAAAGCTTCAGAACGATTTTACCCCCCGTGTGATTTGGCACATTTTCGTGATCCATGATCACGATTCAATTCAAGCATCGAATGTTTCTGACTTTGTGGTGAATGTAGCAGCTCTACCGGTGGCAGGGTGTGTGTGCTAAACCGAGCGCAGTGGTGGCCTCATCAGCACCTGCAGATGCCTGTGTTAGCACGTGGAGAGAGCTTCAGAGAAGAACTGATCAACTCACGACCTCATCCGGGAGACCACACTTTGTATTCCGTACGCATGGGAAAGTAATGGAGTTAGCCGGGTGGCCTAGGGGTCGGAGCGCTGAGCCCGGCACCACTCAGATCCTGGGTTCGCATCCAAGCACCCAACGCCATGATTTAATACGGATCCCAATTGTAATGAGTTGCTGGTTTCAGCCTGGTCAAAAATAACTGTACACAAACATGTATGTTAAATTTAAATTTTCACGAGTAAAAAAAAAGACATCTGCTTGATTTGTGAGCAAAATATATATATATATTTTTTTGGTAGGGAATATGGAATAGTCCACCATTCCCTTTTGTGCTGGGAGGAAAACGTAACGTGAAGGGAATTCAGAAGTGGTTCTGTGATATCTCCTTTTGCGGATCATTCTATAACAGACTGGGTATGCACTGCTGAGAGAGAGGTCTGAATGAACACTCCATCCCGTGACGTGACACTGGAAGCAAAAGCAGATTATGAATAGGAATAAGACCAAAAAACAAATATTGAAAATAAACACATAAATGCACAAGATATCTTTACTCAGCAACATGAATAAACATTCTAGCTCAACATACAAATCACGGGCACGTGCAGCACATATTTCATTTATGCAAACACGGAGCGCACGTTATGACATTATCAGTCTAAATCCCACCTCTCATATTCATCCTGCCAAGAGATGACTAAAAATTCCCGGATTTCTACTGTAAAAATAAAACCTTGCTCACTGAGATACAGAAATTACAAAATACGTGTGCAAACGTTGCAATAACTCCGGACCATACCCGTGGGTGGTGTAATCGGAAAAAAGCGGAGGCCACAGCTGATCGATGACACCACCAGACGTGAGAGCAAACGGCTTCGAGGCAGAGGCATCAGCCCCCCGCTGAGAGAAGCATTACAGGCGAGAGACCCCACACTGCCCCCCCCCCCCCCCCCCCCCACGGAGCGTGGCGGTGCAAAGTGCTCGGTCGCTTTCGCGTGACCCTCGACGCTATCACCGCCGCTGGTGGCCGTCACATCCCCGCCCCGTGCCGTCACCTGTGCTCGCCGCTTGCGAGTGAATTTATCTGAGAGGCCGAGCTGCGAGCGTGACCTTACGGAGGGTGGGGTGGGGTCACGAACGGCCGTGCTCATGAAGTGCTCAGAGGGAGGAGGGGGGTTACCGTTACATGGGCCAGAGAGAGGAGTTTGGTGCCAGCTGATGTGGCAGTAAGAATAATGTTCCTTTATTTATCCAGCAAAAGACTCGCCAAGTCTCAAGACATTCCAGTGGAGGGTGCTGCATTGGAATGTTTGAAAAATTCAATAAGTTAGTGGTTGATTCGACTTGAAAAATACGTCTGCTGCTATAATTACGTGAGTGAGCTTGGGCAGGAGACATTGCGCGAAGAGATGAGATTAACAACATTGGCAACTCACCTCGGACAATGTCCATCGCTGAGACGGAGCGATGACATCGGCTAATAGAAGGTTGGATCGCAGCATTATGCGAGATGCTGACGGGGTTGGAGTTCTTCATCAAACAGTGGACTCATAATGGTTGCTGCTAATGATAATTCTAGAATGTTTCTACAATCGCGGTCATTGATGATCCAGCACTCACCGACTCGCTCTCCGGCGATCGGTCGCATCCTTTACCACCCTCATATCGCTCCTACCTTGGTTACTGTTCCCAGTGACCTTACCTCATTGATTCCTTCACCCATGTTGAAGACTCTTGTCTCCCCGAGTGACCGTACCACCCCCGTGCCGGCCCCCATCAGATGTCGCTGAGCGACGCGCTGCTTCGGCTGGGCGGCTGCACCCAGCACCACCTGCGCTGCGTGCGTCCCAACGAGGCCGGCCGGCCCGACGCCTTCGAGGCCGAGCTGGTGTCGGCCCAGCTGCGGCACGCGCGGGTGCTGCACACCGTCCGCCTGCGCCGCTTCGGGTTCCCGGCGCGACTCCCGTTCGCCGACTTCCTGGACCGGTGCGTTGCCCGGCGCTGAGTCTCTGTTTGGTGCAGTTTCTGTTGCTGCGTGCGTGTGTGTGTGTTAGCGTGGCGGTTAGCGCTGCGCTGCGCTATGAACCTGGCGACCCGGGTTTGATTGCCGCTCACGGCCAACATCAGTGACTATTATGTGAACAGGTCCTGAGCCTCCCCTAGGTCGACTCAGACTCAAATTCGTACCAGGTGCGATGTTTATACATCGTTACTCGGGAGATAAAGGCGGCCGGGCGCGGTGTTGGCCATCCACTCCCTCATGTGCCGTGCCGGCCTTTATAGGTGCTCGCTAACAGCACTCGCTTCTACAGTCTGGTAAGGCTATACGGCGGATCTTTGTCTTTGTAGTGGTTAGCGCGCTGCGCTGCGGTTTAAGCAAGCAATCGCAGGGCCGCACCATTACCCCTTACGGTGTTAAAATAAAACTACAACTCAAGGTGCCGTACCGAGCCATTGCCAAATTGTCATGGATAATAATTGGAGTTTGACTGGATGGTGGATTTGTGGCATCGATTTGAAACAATCACCGCGTAGCTTGCTCTCAGCGATGAGTGCTGGTCGATGCTTAACAATGCACTGTGACCTTCCACCTCTTTGCTACCGGTGGCTGCCTCTTCTCTGTGCAGTGCCTCCAATTGTGCCTGACCTTAATATTGAAAGCCGTGACAAAATATATATATAATAGGCCGATGTTTCGGTACATGGCCCTTCTTGAGGGCACAATAAAATCAATCGGAAAAGACTAAAAGCGATCGATCGAAGACCGATTTCCAACGAAGCAGCCCCGTGTCCTCTTGTCACCTCGGCTACGGCTCCTCCGAGCGGACGGCGTTTTTTTTATCTTCGTACTTGAACGTCGTCGAGCAATGCACGACATCTCCCGGCCTTGACCCCTGACTGACCTCTACCCTCGCCGAGCGTCCAGCTCGTGGCAGTGGCTGACAACCTCGCCCGGCCTCTGTGATCACAGCAGCGAGCGACACGGAAAGAGACGACGTGGCCAACGCAGCCTCGACGACGTCGCGAGTCGCCGTCTTGGGTCGCACGAGCCTCGCTCTCGAATCCCTACGGTGCCCTGGCGCAGAACTGCCCCCTGCCAGGCTGGGCCACGTTGCCTTCCCTCTCTTCCCCGAGGGGTGCTGGTGATGGTCGGGGGTGATCTCTCCTCTCTGATTCGCGGCGGGCAGAATATCTGTAGATGTTTGAAGGGAATCATTCGGATTTTGCCGGTGTGTCGTTTGCTTTTGTCCATGCTGTTTAGCGCCCTGAGAACGATCGTTTAAGGGTGTTTTATAAGTTAAAATAATTATTTTATTTATACATAAATAAATAAATAAAACTCAACATATTCGTCAACAACACTGTGTGGCCTTAAAATAACAAACTGTATTTAACATCGGGGCCCTTCTTCATAGCACATGAAGGGCTATTGCCAGAAACGTCACCTATTATACATGTTCTCCTTTTAAGGCCGCAGTGTTTGTTGACGGATCTGTGCGTTTCTTAAAGGTGCGCGTGCACCACTCACAATGCAGCAGCGTAATCGCCAATTTTTTTTTCATATTTTCAAGGTTGCCTTGCACAGCATGCTGGTGCAATTGCAGGTCTTTAGACACAACAGCGTACAGATAATAATCATTATCGATGTTTAGTAAACAATGCTGTCATGCCAAATGATCGCGTAGCGCACGAAGCAAGGGTCCTTGGTGCACAGCGGCCATGAAGGAGTGGAGTTCCCGATTCCTTCCAGGTTTAACCCCGAGACATTCCTCTCCGTTGCCTCCCCGAAGCCACGGGTTTCAACGGCGGCTACAACAACAACATCATCATCAACAGTCGTCCCCGACGCACGTTCTGACGTTTCGCTCATTCGGCTGGAAAAAAAAAATGTATCCCCTGGGGAAAAAGAAAATGAAAGCGAACGTGGCGTCGCTGACGGGCCGAGCGTGGAAAGGTCACCGGCGTGCCGGGATCTGTCGTCCCGCGCGCGCCGTTCCTCCGCCGGTGACAACCGGCCCCGTCGCTTTCATCCGCGAAGGTCGCCACGCCGCTTTGCTCCGGAGGACTCCGCCGGAATCCTTTTTAGGTTCCACCTCCCCGCGAGCGCACGAGGGGCACGGCCGCTGTGATCAACCGCCTGCGTGCGCCGGGCCACCGCCGCGTATTAAAAATACATTTCAAGGAGAGGAATAGAAACAGCCGCGTGTCAAAATAGCGGCAACGAGACCAGCTCGCTCGGTCGCTCGCTCGGTCGCTCGCCTTCAACCCTCGATCGAGGCGAGTGTGCAGCGCTACGTAATTGGCCCGTTGATGTGTGATGTTGAAGGACGTAAAATCTCGTTGCGCGCTTCACGTGTCCATCACCCTGCGAGCTCGACGGTGTTTACACCTTAACCAGAGTCCCCTGGGGCGCGTGTGTGTGTGCGCGCGCGTGTGTGTGTGCGCGCGTGAGCGGCGAGGTGAAACGAGTGCACGTTTGACCGCCGCGCAAGCCGGCTCGTGGTTTATCCTCCATGCCGAACGCCGTCTCCACCGAGCCTCGTGGACGAGTTTGATTCCTACAGCAGCCCATGGTGTGCACGATGCGGTCGTCGGTCGCGCCGTGGCATCAGTCACAAGAGTAATGCGAATGTGATAACCTAAATCTCAAATTTGCACAATTTAAATTAAGACAAATGAGAGGGCACCCATGGTTATGAGGCCCCACTTTGGGGCCAACATGAGCCTTGAACCTCAGGCCGCAAGGACCTTTGCCCGTGGCCTGTTGCCGTAGAGGTCACGATGACCTACCTCCAATTAGCACGGTTGGCTACGCACGGTGCGAATGAAGTTCAACACACGTGCATATCCATACACACGTATCCCTAGCTTTGGTGTCCACGCTCCAATATCATGAGAAACAAATGGTGAAAAACCCAGCAACTTTCACAATCGCCAATTGTCCAGGAAACGATTGCAGAAATACGAGGGCGACAGCAACTTTGATCACGGCGAATTGAAATTCTCTTGCCTTCGGTCGCGAGGCTTCCAACGCACCAACTCGTTCATGTAAATTCGAGCCATGAATCGCGACCCCCATGTGCAAGAATCGATGTTCGTTTCTATTTGTGCATTGCCTGTAATGAGTTCACGTGACCCCGGCAACCACGAGCGGCCACTGCGTTCGCCAAAATTCTTGAATCGAATCCCGAATCTGATTTGCGACAATGTCTCGGGACGGTAAGGGGAGGGGGGGGTAAGTAGGGCAAGATGGGGGGCAGGGCGGGGTACAAGGGGGGGGGGAGATGGGGTGGGTGGCAGGACCGGGGGGGGGTGTTTGGGGGTTGAACACAGTGCTGCAACTGAGACGACGCAGTCTGATGGACCGAGGCCCGGTTGCCGTAGATCACGTCACCGGACTTTCAGTCTGCACCTCTCGGCAATGTATGTGCTTGACTGGCTCTAAACCCGATATTTTTCCAGAAATGTCTTCCTCTCCTCTCCATCCCAGGCTCTGCGAGGTCTCGTGGCTCCTCAGGCCATTCCGGAGTTCTTCCTCCGCCTATTTCTGTAAACGGAGGAGCTGTTGGCATTGCATTCGTACGTCCAAATTATTCCCGAGTGACACCCAGTCCGGTCCGCTTCTGTGGACCTCCTTTTTCCCGCTGTTGCCTTCAACTCTCGTTTGCCGTGGGCATTGTGCCCGCACGTCCGTCAGGTGGCATCTTGTGGGCTGTGGCGAATTAAAACAGGTTGATTCGTCGCTATCACGTGGCTGAGCCCTTGCTGCCCCATCGCAAGCAGAAGCTCGGGTTTCCGGTGGGCAGGTTTAAATTGAGCCCCGGCAAATGTAACCATTAACGTCCCATTGATCTGCAGGTACGATGGTCACCTTGTAATTAAAGACCTGACATTTGTGCGCTGCGCAGCGCTAATGGAAACGTTCAGGCTTGTCCGAGGACGCTGTCTTTTCGGCGTGAGTGGCCGGGAGGAGGTGACAGGGGATGGCGTATGCAGTGCGGGCCCCCCCACCCAGATCTCTAAGCTAGGCAGCATGAAGGCTGCACTTGCCCGCAGGAAGTCTGCAGTCGATGGGGAGCGAAAGGGACAAAAGGGCTTGCGTGAGGTGCAAGCCGCTCGTTGCACCAGTTTATACAGTTTCAGATGTTCCAATCACGTGATTATAATGACAATGATCTTCCCGGATTGTGACGCGCCGTCGCGTAGGATTTTCTCGCTCTCGAAGAAGAGAAAACCTCTCAGAGTGGCGAGGAACCAGAGGGAAGTGGGAAAGGCAGCAACAACGTGGTTAGCCGGCACCAACAGTTGCCAAGAGCTGCAGTCCTCTTATATATGAAGGTGTTATCGGCGAATTAATGGGTGTTTACTTGTGGTGGGAAACTGGAGCTCCCGGAGAAAACTCACTTGTGCCAGGGGGATAACCCTCTGTCCCGTACAGACGGAACAGGTGGAGGCTACACTTGGCTGTACCGCCTTCTCCTGGCGAGCCAGGGGACGGCACCTCCTCGAGGCCCACGGGAAGGGAGATTTACAACATCTGTGTGGTGACCCACCAACCCTCGCGGCTGCCTCCACGGGGCTGGATAATAAGCCACGTGCATAGCCACCACCACCCGGCTAAATTCCATTTCCCTGACCCAGCGTTGTTCTGAAAATTACCAAAGTGGGCCACCTGCATTGCAAGAAATACAAGTTGTTCATCTGTGAGTCAGTGAGGCTGTGAGTCAGAGGGCCTGGGTGTGTGTTCAGTGTAGAGTCGTGAGTTGACTGACCACAAGGGACCAGTCGAGCCTAACGTTGTAGTAATGGTGAGCCAAGCATAGCCTGTGGCCTTTGACCAAGACAAAAAAAACGGAGCAAAACAGTTCATCATGATGATCGTCAAAGGTTTGTACACATTTTAGATAACTTTCCCATTTCTAGATATGGCTTTGACATATTTACGGGTCATTTCTTTTGTACTTTTGTTCAATGTACCTTTCATTGGTTGTGTACAAATGATGAGGTTAAAAGTGATTGGATGAGGCTTCAGGTGACTCGTACAATCATACCATGCAGTCATGGAACGCCTCTGAAGGGACGTCTACTGAGGAGATGGAACGATGATATCATCTCGTGTGCAGGTGCTAGGTGAATTATTACATCGCAGCATCGTAAGATCGGTGAGGACACAGAGAGGCCATCGTCTAGCAGTGGATTGATCATGGCTGATGATGATCATCATCATGCACTACTATTTTCAGCATGGCCTTGTCGATATGCCGATCATCTATTAACTGTCTCATGCCTGGTTTTCATTTGACGCTTCTTGCAAAATCGGCATAAACTTGTGGCCGCAGTCACGAAAGCTTTAAATCGAAAATTAAAACAAAGTAACCGGCTGGAGTCGACACCGATAGACAACGATCGTCTGGCTCTCACCTGCGCCGCTCATAAATATTATTACCCTGATGAGAACCTTACCTGAGCCTGGTCCTATGACTGGGATCCATGGCACATGAAGCCTCTTGTCTGCCATCAGCAGAGGGCACTGTCTTCTCTCAGAGCCAGAGCTCAGCCGTTGGCACTGCACCGACGCTCACCCAGTACTGTGCGTAGGTTTTAATAATGAGACCTGAACCAGCGGTCCTGTCTGCTGGACATCAGTGGCTTTCATCTCTGTGTTCTGCGTAAAACATATTGTGGCAGCAGATCGACAACATTTCTCTACTCTTGAGCACACCCAAATACCTGGACAATTCCTTTGCTAAAGTTATTTCGTTTTCCACCTTGGCAATGTTTCTGTGTACAAGCAAGGTGTTTACTCCCTCCGGGCTAATGAGTTAAACGCACATTTGCGATGTACGCACATAAGCAAATGAATCGACGTTTCGCGTGCGTTTGCGAACAAATCGGTGTTTGTATCCAGACGGCGCCTTCGGCAACAAAATCGACCGGCGCGTCGTACACTGCAGAACAAATCGTGAAAAACAAACAAACGACTGCTCACACAACAACATTCATCGAAGAAAATAATGAATACGAGATTATGGACGGGACGTCAAACCTCCGCTGGCTGAGCCGAGCGAGCGCGTGCGGCCGTGGCGAGAAATATTTTAGAATTTTCCACATTTCCCCCGAGAATGAGATCAGTTGCCAGAGACAATAATGACGCCCGTAATGGGGCAGCTGCCTCGCTCCTGTCCTCTGCACTTGCAGATGATGATTGTCGTGCCTTCTGCTGGCGTCAGGTTCAAGCATGTAATGGGACACCGGGTCTCCCATGCACACGCTCACTGGTGTATCGTCCTAATGACTTGTCTCAATTACACCCAACTCGACAGCCACTTACACTCGGGCTGGCATTTCCTCTGCTTGTGGTGGACGGGAATATGCTATTAAAACGGTAATGCTATTAGTGTCCTAGGTGTGGCCGGGTGTCTCTGGGGCCTAATGATCCTCCCCTGTCGTAGCCGTGAGCGAGCTTCGCTGGGATAGCCTGGGTTCGAGTTCTGATAGCTCACTCGAATTGCCAGGAAAAACAACGACGTGATACTAAGTGCAGGGAAGAAGAATGGCGTGGTTTTGGATGCGTCATGAGACTGATCCCCCCGAACATGGATCCTGTACTTGGCCGTGTGATTACAAAAATGGAAGGAATCAGGAGTAGAGGCCAAGACGGTGAAATCGAGGCAACGGTTCAAGATGTTGGAGGGAAATGATTGAGACTGAGCGACGCAGTGATACTGGTTAAAGACAGAGAACGGTGGTGGAAATCTGTCAAGTCCCATTGTCGTTAATGAGCTGCAGAAAGGGAACAGATGGTGATGATGATGATGATCGCTTTTGATTAAAACTGGTCTTCAAGTATCAGGAGTTTAAACGCTTTGGTTCTTTCGGTAAAGTCACGTAGGTATAAAATAAAACAATCCATCTAGATTTGAAGTTTTCGTGACTGCAGGGATCCATACTCTTTGGTTCTTTCGGTAAAGTTTCTTACCTATATAGCCTCTTGTTACAGCAGCTCTTTTGTCCACTTCAGCAATTGTTTCTTGCTGTGGTTGTCCCACCTGATGACTGGACGCTTGTATTGCGCCCGAAACGTCGTGATTTAATATATTTTATACCTACGTGACTTTACCGAAAGAACTAAAGAGTATGGATTCCTCCAGTCACGAAAGCTTCAAATCAATATATCAGAGTTTAATTACCTGAGTCTGGCCATGTATGAATGTGCAACATAAAGACATTCCTTTATTAGTTTGTTTTTATTTCACTTCAGCCTAGTTCACTCCCGAGACTTTATTCAGTCAACACATCGGGTTAATTTAGTTCACTGGTACAGGTGAGGTGACCGACTTCTGTCGAGTGATTGTGTAAGATGATGCGCCTTTTAAACGTGAGCCCATTGTGCAAGGGAAACACGTGTCTGTGTTGTAAGCAGCATTACAGGTGTAACAATGGATCACGTGAGAACCGCCGAAGGGAGTCAGCGGGGTATAACAGCGTTGACCAATATACATCAGCACAGTTCCAGAACGGAAACGCCATTGTAGCTGAGCAATACATTAAAAGTTAAGTAACCCTAGCCCGCACTGATGCCCGTGGGCCAGCCGGTAGACTGTCCCAGGGGTGCCGTGTGAACACACAACCACGGCCCCACCTCTTGACCTCGCGGCATCGCCCCAGGGCTCCCCATGGGCCATTACATCCTCCTAATGGGGGGCACGTGGTCACTGTGGGGGGGGGGCAGTAAAGACGGGCGGTCTGCGTGCACTTTGCTGTCGTCCGCGTTCCGTGAATTATGGCGATTGAACGGGGACCAGAATTTACGTTCATCGCACTAAACTCATTTTCATTTTACCATTTAAGGCCCACTGAGATATATATTTTCAGAAGCGACCTGGCCACAAATGATAGCACGTTGATTCTGACCGTGGAGGGTAAACCCGAAGACAAATCTGCGTGACCACGGTGAGAACATGCAAACTCCAAATATACAACAGGCGTCAGGGTCGGGATCAAACCCATGACCTTCTGGATACCAGGCGAGGTAGTGAATATCTTGCCACTGCGGAACCCCAATTAAGGAAGGAATCCTGCTTGCTGGTCAGCCGATGTCTGTTACAGGCGGAGTAAGGATGGCTTGGAAGGTAAAATCGGTCCAGGATCACCAAATGCTCAACCTCTTATGGGTGATTTGACTATGCGTGGAGATATTCGCCATCCCATCCCATCAGCGATTCAACGAATTATCACGATAAAGAGTCTATTACATTCGTGCACATCGTGATACTCTGAAAACCATTACTACTGGACATCTGTGGAAAAAGAGCTTCATAGCTCATCGGATTTCTCCATGGATAAAATAAAATATTCTGAAATTGCATAGAGACGGTCTTTCCAGTGCTAGTAAAGGATAAACTGGCCAATGCCACATGAACGTGGAATGTCTACCATCGAATCAGTGCCACCAGTCAGAGATGAGTGAGGCTCCCACGCTCATTTGCGCGCGGAGACAGTTTGACGTAAAGGACGAAGGTCCCCCAAGGTCAAATGCTGGCAATCCCTCATGAGCGCTCGTCTCGAGCAGTCGTGTAATATCTGGATGGGACCCGTTTAATTCCTACTTGCAGCTCACCTCGGTCGTCTCATAATTGTGAGGGCGTATCCTGAATGAATGTTGTGCGGTGTGGTGATGCTCTGGTTCAACTGTATTATTATTCTGGGTTTTTTTCGCTCAGGAAATCCTTATTGAGTTTGTTTGTAACTTATAACTTTTTATGTCGACCGTGGTTTGTAGGTTGACGGTGATTTTGGCTTTCCCACCAAAACGCCATCTTATAAACAGCAGGCCTGCGCCACAGTGGTTACAATCCCATATTGGGGGAGGCCTTGCAAAGGAATTGACACGTGATTTGACACGTGGTTTGACACGCGAATTGACACGCGGTTTGACACGCTAATTGACACGTGGTTCCCATGTTGACAGGTACAGGGAGCTGTCCTTGGTGCTGATCCCTCTGAGGAGCAAGATGGCCCCTCAAGAGAAATGCCGTCGCATTCTGCAGTACTGCGGACTACAAGGAGTGGCAGGTAGCACGCAGCACAGCACCGCTCGCTACAGCGTCACCCTCTTCCAGCGTCACTCGCACATACATCACACACGTTAGCATCGTGTGATGAGTTGGGCGGTGGTGGTTATGCCGCATGTGGCCTGTGATCCAGCACTTTGGAGGCAGTGAGCATTGGCAGATCACCCCAAAGATGTTGTGACGCTCCCTTTCCGGAGGGCGTCGGGGACGTGCCATACCCTAGGCTCGCCAGGAGACGAGTGGCACATCAAAATGTTGACTCCACCTGTTGCATCAGTACGGGATCGAGTGTTGTCCCCTCACATTTGTGAATTTTCTCCAGGTGCTTCGGTTTCCTTCCAAGTGTAAATACTCATTCATTGGCCGATAGCAGCTTAACATAGAGGATCGCAGAGCTTGGAAGAAACGTTGGCACTGGCCCCTCTGCCTTGTTGGCTGCCTTCTCACTTTGTCCTGTGGTTCCTCGTACCTCTGAGTCATTCCGTCTCTACGAGAAGCGGGTGAGCATCGTACAGCGGCAGCGCGTTACAAGTTCTTAATATTATTAGCATCACAGCTAAGCGTCATCAGACAATACCACAGGCACAGCAGCATCACACAGAGCATCACACAGGTTACCGACTGCAGCGTTACACAGCATCACACACGGCGTCACTTGCACGCTTCGTTACTCACGTGCATCATCACGCGGGCAACATTGGCAGCACAGCATCAATCACAGATCACCGACTTGCAGCATCGTGAGGCAGCATCACAGACCCCGTCGCACAAAGCGTCACCGATAATAATTGTTTTTTTACCCTTTTATCTGGCAACACAACTGACACTTTTTTTGTATCCTGACTGCAGGTATTGTGGTCAATTCAAACATGACTCCTTGTAAATAAAAAAGGTGTCAGTTTTGTTGTCAGATAAAAGGGTAAAAAATCAATTATCATATTTTGCTACTGGCAAATGAGGTTCCAATGGTGTAAAAGCGTCTACCGCTCAATGTAATGCCGCATGGCAACCTGCTATTCTACCCCTGACATGCATCATCAGGCGCAGCTTCACTCACAGCATCGCGCTTAACTTAGTCCCGGCAGCCCCCTCCGCCATGAAGTGGCTGTGCCCGGCTTGTTCGCTCACGCAACCGAGAGAGTGTGAATGGTTAGGCGAGTGAGCTTTGTTGTCTTGTGTGTTGTATGCGCATTATACTCAACCCACATTTGGTGGGATGTAAGTTCACATCCCAGTAGGGGATCGACTCGGCTCATCATTCCGAACGGGGTTAACAAAGCGAGTACGGCAGTGTGTGACGTCACTGGCGGTTATCATACGGATCTCCTGGGCTTCACCATAGGAATGTGGAATTGCCACCACTGGCTCTGGGGGCCACCAATATAAATAAGATTCCGCTCCACAGGTATTCGAGCACGAGTACACTTTTATTTTCTATATTTAAAAAAATATGTATTCACTTGATTTTGGATATTATTCAGAATATGGTTAGATGGACAGAGTCATTTTAATGATCTTGGGAAAGGGGCTCTTAATGGTGATATAGTTCAGATACATATAATAGCATAAATTAAATATAATATATCCATGAATGCAGATATCTGCACTCAATTAAATCGTGTTTTCCCCATAAATATCCATGAATTATATCGCTCTTGTTGTAGATGTCCATCACTATTCATTCAGATTCCACTATGTACAAACCTGCTCCAAACCTAAACTCGCCGGGTAAAATCTGCCACTGAATTTAGCCTCATGTCTGACCTAAAATTTATCTGTGCATTGTTGACTGCATCTTGGTCCCTTCCTTTGTTACCGAATATAAAAGTCTGTCGGTCAGGCTTCGTGTTTAACGGTCATCGCAAATACGTGTATCGCACAACAACGGTTGCTCCTCTACTTGGTGTTTTCTTTTTATTATTTTATTACTTTCCCTTCTACGTGACTTTACCGAAAGAACCAAGAAGATGAATCCCTGCAGTCACGAAAGCTTGAAATCGAAACGGTTGCTCCCTCAACCCGCTAACTCTTGAAGCTTCTGCTTTACAGACTTTGAGCGTTCCTTCAATTTGCAAGTTCTCGTGCGCAATCTTTCCATGACGTTATGCACGGACAAACCTGGTTATTTCACATCCTCACTTCTGATCGTTTCCAGCCGGGTCGCTCGACCAGCCACGTGGCTCAACGCGAGTTCAAATCCCGGGTTGGGGGTTGACTCAGCGGCATCATCGCCTCATCCCGGGATCGATCAAATGAGTGCCACTTTGTGGGAAATCAACGGCGAGTGTCCTGTGGTGGGATTCGCCCCTGCCATAGTAATGTGGAATTTACATTACTGGCTAAGGACTGCGAATAGACGAGCACCGCCTCAATGCTAATTTTGAACAAAAAAATTGACTCTTTTTTTTGCATTTAATTCACCCCTAAGGTCTCATTTACAAACGACTTGTCGTATCAATAGCGTGCTACCCTTGTGGGCTGCTGCCCTCAGCTGACCCATACACGGCCAAGGGTATTTTCACAATCGCTGCCGGTGTAACTGCCGCGTGCATCACAGGCTTGCACGGCACAAAGACAGAGACAAAGAACTCCTCTTTTAGCCTTAACAATAGACTGTTGGGGCAAGTGCTGTTAGCGAGCACCTATGAAGGCGCTCTCCAAAATACGCACACACGCACGCACACACACGCACTCACACACGCACGCACGTGCACACGCGCGCGGAATCAATGGCAACCGCTTGGAGAAAAGAATTTGAAATCAGAGGCAGCAACCCCCCTGGGTTTTCACGCTGCGTCGGGGAAAAAAAGGGCCTCCCGTTTGCCCCCCCTTCCCCCGACCGCCTACCTGGCCTGCTCCCTGCGTTCACTGGGCCGTGCATGAGCCACGGGGCCTCCTGCGTCATCCCGCTCCCGGAGCGAATCTCGTTTGTAGTTCCACCTCGCCGGGAATGATTGCGGCGAGCGTGATGACGTTTGCAAGGGACTCTGGAAAGAGCCTGGTGTTGCCTCTAACGAGATCAGCCTGAAGGCGCCGAATCTCGGGAGCCCACCGTGACGCTTGTGCCCGGTGTAGTCGCTGGATCGGAGACTGCTGGGGAAAATCAGCCTGTGGTGTTTATAACAAAATCACGTGACCACAGGTGGTCATTTTTTTGGGATGTAATAACTTACTGGCAGCGCATGAACGATGATTGCGAATGACACTGGGGAGGAGCACACTTACTCTGCACGGAGTAGAAGGTCATACACGCGATGATGACATCATCATTGTAGTAATTTTTTTACATAGATGGACTCGTCCATCTGAACAACTGCCAAAATCGCTGTCCGTGGTGCTAACATTAAGAAAAAACCGCCACTTTTTTCAAATGTTCTTGCTGTGTTTTTCACACCTGATGATGATTGCTTGTGTTGCAGTCGAAACGTCGTGAGAATTTTATTGTTTTATATTTTTTATTATTTTATTGTTTCCCTTCTACGTGACTTTACCGAAAGAACCAAGAATATTCTAGAGATATTAACATTTCTACAACAGCCAGTCATTTCACTTGCGTCCGAGGTAAAGGCAAGAGGTGCAGCCCCTGCAATTGCTCACTCACTCCGCTGCTGGCGGAAGGGCATCGATTAGGGGGAGCTCCAGAGAGCCCGTATGAAGTTGTATTTGGCCTACTTTTCCATGCTGGCCAGACATCTTAGAAGAGGTGTGAGTATCCCACCCTTCCCCCACCACACGCGACGTACACTGCAGTATAGCCACGCACGCTGCTGGGTAGACAGGGGGGTGAGCTGGGGGTGGGCTTGGATTTAAGCAAATTTCCCACTGCAAGTCCAGCGCCGCTGACTGTTCTCACCGTGTCAGCACCCTCTCTCCGCACTCGAGTTTGTGTGCCCGTCTCACAACACGAAGAAGTGCTTCGCGGCGGCGATGCCGTCCGCGTCTCCTGCGTGGACCGCATGCGAGCGGCGAGGCCACTGCTTGTCGGTGAGGAGCCGGGGCTGACAATAGCCGCCGGTCGTTCCCAGCGTCGCGTGGGCCGGGAAGCGACGTGCTGCGGCTCACGCGACGTGCAGCCTCGGGGGCCATGGGACACCCTCGCTGGCCACACCGCCGCCGGCGGCTCTTGCGCCTCTTCATTCGTTCGTTCGTTCGTTCACTCGTTCGTTTGTCCTCAGGGCTCATTGAGATGGACAATGCAAGAGGTGGCCGGGGAGACTGGAGGTTAATGCAGTCGGTCATCGTGCATGGACAGCAAAGGAGTTTTGCCCCATACGCGTGACCTCACAAACTACTCTTGCTGCCATAATTTCTAGGACTCAATCACAACACCTCTAAGGTTTCTGGACAAATTCTGGGCTATTCAAAGCGGGTTCTCGACTATAATTTCGCCCCTACGAATAGCACGGTTTGACTACGTACTGTGCGAAAGGCATTCCACGGACATAATGATTTGATGATGTCAGGCCACTTGCCATTGGCCGCACGAAGGGACCATTGTGTAGGTTTAGCGTGCGTCTTCATTTCGCTGTGCCTTCCGATGCTGCATGAGAGAGCAAGTGTGTGCTGTCCGCGGCAATGTGGGGGATGGCAATTGGGGATCCTCATGTCGGCGAATTCACGCCGCTTGTTTGTGGGTGAACTGAAAATATGATACATTTTTCCCAGATGGCCTCCACTTTTGCACAATAAGAAAATGTGACACATAACAGGAGTTGCGATGGAATTTTATGCAGGGCGTGTTGGGGGGTTCGGGACATGGCCAGTCAGGACCCGCGTATGATAGGATACGCTTCCCAATGTTACTCCACTTATCAACAACAAAAAATTGCAGATAATAGGAAAACATTGCACGATGCAGGATTGGAAAACATGCGTACATTATGCACGTGCATAGACAGGAAGGACAAGTTCAAAGGGCTCGCATAATGCACATGCATAATGCACGTTGACTCAGTAATCCCCCCCCCCCCCCATTGTGCAAGAGCGCAGAAGCGTGGTCACCACATCTACGCCTCTACATAAGGAACAAAACATTAAGACTTCTCCACAAATCTGGCTGTCGCCTGATGAAGCTAGTCGTAATTTCTGGCGAAACGTCGTACTCAGATTGTAAATGTTGTGGCTTGGCTCTCCAACACACCGGTTAGTGCTGTACTAGTGACGAATTGGCCACGTTATGTGTTCGTGACAACACTTACTAGTTAGCTGTGTCGGGTGGTGGCGGGTTTTAACGACACATTTATATATTTACGCGATCTAACACAAAAACCTCTATTACGTTTCACTTCGTCACATTCATCAGTTAGCGATCGCATCGTAGGCCGTGCGAGTGGTGGTTCTAAGAACGCGTTCACGACCTACGAACCTTTCCCCTTTCAATCTTGATTTGAAGCTTTCGTGACTGCAGGAATCCATGCTCTTTGGCTCTTTCGGTAAAGTCACGTAGGTAGAAAATTAAATAAAAATAAATCACGACGTTTCGGGCGCAACACAAGCAGCCGTCCTCAGGTGAAGAACAGGTCTGTCGGGAAGACAGCGTCTGAATGAAACACCCCAGGCTTGTCGCGAGGTGTTTCATAGGCAAGGCGGCTTCAGGCTGCAAGAGCTCACGATGCTGACCAGCCGTGGGGAACGCAGATCTGGGAGCTGTCGAGGCAGGCAGTCCTGTGATGGAGGCTGCTTGGGTTGGTGAAATGTATTCAGTCTTCTTCGTCTGCTTTCGTATGACACTGTGAAATTTGCAACATTTTATTTGTGATTATCGGGGCTCTTGAGCCGTTCAAGCCGTTGAGCAGCCTCTAAGGAGGCTGGGGGATGTCGGGGGATGACAGTGCTGGGTCACGTGATCCACGGTGCAGGGGGCAGCGTGGGAATCAAACCCGAGTCCCTGGTCAAAAAAGTTCCAAGTTTTATTTGAATTTTACCAGGTAAGGCCCACTGAGCTACGTAGCTTTTTTCAGAAGCGACCTGACCACAAACGGTAGTTCAGCGAAGTGGCTTATCGCGTGGAAATTTATAGCGGCCACAAACTCTAAACGCACGTTTCGAAATCTGGAGGGGAAAACCAGAGAAGCCGGAGGAAAATCTACATCGCCGCTGAGAGAACACACAAACTACAAATGTAAAGGCATCATGGTCGGGATCAAACCCACGACCTCATGTACACCAGGCGAGGTAGTTAAGATCTCGCCACCGTGATCTATACAAACCTCATCACGCACGCACACACCTACTAGATTACAGTCAGCACCCCCAACAATCCGGAGAATACGGGATCATTGTTCCTCTTTGGAACTGTGTCATTGACCAACGCGCGCACTTTCATCACGCACACCCACACTCGGACTCCATTGACGTCTCCGTCCCGCGCACCGTGCTTGGGGCAGAGATGAGTCCGCTCCTCGGCGTGCGATCGCCTCCCCTCTCTTCGATGTGCCCACGTGCCCTCGGCTCCCCCCGGCTTCCCGCTCGCCGCTACGGGTGCCAAACGCTTCGGGCGGTGGCGGCGAGAGGAGTTCGCTCCGATCCACACGCATCCCCCCCCCCCCCCCCGTGCAATGAGCCATCCCTGCGCCCACACCCCCCACCACCCCCCGCGCCCTCCTCCGTTGTGGTGGCGGCGGCGGCGACGCGCCAGCCCTGCCTTCTTCATCGCGGCGAAGCGCACGCACCTGTGCCTTGATATAAAATTACTTTGCAGCGCGCCGGGCGGAGGAAGGAGCTACGCTCGAGATCGCGATAGAAGCGGCGGCCAGGCGATCCGAGACCGCGTACGCACGCACACACACGCGCGCAAGAAGCCATTTATTTTTTCATATTTCGCAGAAGCAAGCTAAATGGTTTTTTTTTTTTGCAATAAATAAAACGAGCCCGGAAGGCATTTCGATGGGTTTTATAGCTTGCCGCGCTGTGCTCGGATACTAGGGTCGGTGTTTTGGTGGTTGCCGGCATCGCCGCCGGACTGACTGCTGCGAAAGCAATCGCCGCTCGCCGGCGTGGTTGTTGGTGATCCACGCTCGCTCGCTCGCTCGCCTGCTGCCCCTGCCAGCGCCAGCTCCTCCCGGGAAGCGGCGTCACCATGTCGGGGTTGCACTGTGACACTAGAAGTCTGCCCGTGTTGGTAACGTTGAGTGTGCTTCGCGCGCGTGTGTATGTCCTGTCTGGGGAGCGGTAATCGTCACGGTTAGCGCACCGCGATTAGCACGCGGCGCGATTTTCGATTCCCGCACGCGGTCAACATCGCTGGGCGAATATCTCACCTGGTTCTGTACCTCGCCTAGATCGACTCGGCCTTAAATAAGTATTGAGAGCGACGCGTGTAGACATCGGCGCTGCGGAGACGTTGGCGGCTGCGCGTGGTGTTGGCCACGCCACCCCTCGCGTGCCGCCCTGGCATTCACGGGTGCCACTCGCTCGCTGCACTTGCTCCGACAGACTGTGTAGGCTTCACGGGGGATCTTTGTCTCTGCGTCCTTGTGTTCTTGTACGCGCGCGCACGCCTGCGTTTGAAAATACGCGCGTATGTAAATGTAATTGTCGCCGCTGTGGAGGTCACTTAGAGGTTGATGAAAGAACCTCCCGTGTATCGGTTGTACATTTTTTTACACGAAAGAACAAAAGACGAATTGTGTGTATGACCTTGGCTTAGAAACCCTGTTAATGTCATTATTAAATCCACGCTTGCTTTGTGTAGATTTCCTCGAAAAGAGATAACCCTCTGCTCGCAGTGGCATTTTAATTAAACAGGGCAGACATGAGCGTTGTATTTTAACACATGCCAACGGTGTTGTGCGCGGCATTGTATCACGCTTTTCTCTACGGGTAGACGGCTACTGAGGTTAGTAACTCGGCACGCGCACTCTGTAGTGTTGTTTAATTCTATTAATTTATGTCCAGGTGAGAACACATTCGAAAACCGTAAGTCTTAGCAATGGATGAGCTGGGTGGTGTGATGGTTCAATTGCTACAGCTGGCAGACGATTTTTGCGAGGAGATTCACCAAAGCGTGCCATCTGCCGTAGCCTGTTAAAGACCGCGTGTGTCGCACCGTCGGCAATGGTGTTCTGAAGCGGATGGCAGTCCCCCCATGCGTTGTTAGGTAGCGGTGAGAGAAGGGATTGCGACAAAGCGTGGCGACAAAGCAGACGATTACACAGTTGCGGTTTTCATGAAGTGGAGTTCACTGTTTTTTTTGTAGTTTTAGTTTCAATGCCACCGTGTGCATGATCGTCTACAAGCTCCCGTGTTTCGCTGCTGGTGTGTGCTGGACTGCGTGGTGTTCGGACTCGTGAGCGCCCTGGTCCCGTAGCGCTGCATTGCTGCGCCATGTGACAGCCGCCCCCTTATCAATGGAACATGAATTAACTGACCAAGCATCTCAAGGCTCACTGATTGCTTCACCTATGTTAAACGTTCGGTCTACCAGAGTCTCATCCGCACCGCGTTCAACCACCGCACCGCAGCTCACCACACTCCTCTTGCCGCGTCTTCCCTCGCTCCACTCCACTTTGGAATTCCCTCCCATTATCTGTTTCCCGTCAAGCTCATACAACAACCTCGCGCATTCCTATAAGCGTGTTGCACTCTTATCGATTGCAAGTTTACGGTGAGAATGAGAGTCGGTCGTTCATAGTAACAATAATAACAACCACTATTTCATGAAGTGCCTTTCATATTCAAGTATGAAAGTCCAGTGGAAAGCGTGACGGTCTTCTCGCCTGCACTTTAAACAGGGCCAGGGAGTGGACGGCGCAGATGGCTGGACCACTGGGCTCAAGGACTTAGAGAACAACGTGACCTCGGACTGCTGAGCGAAGGTTGACTGGGGGGCTGAGAGCACGTTGGGGGTTTGCTGGTGGGGGGCGTAGTGATCTGAGAGGGCACGGATCGGCAGGCAGACGTGAGGCAATGGAGGAGGACCGTAGGGTGCGAGCTCGCGGGTTGATGGTGGTGCCTGCCGCGGTCCCAGGGAGCGTACCGCGTGAACGCGCGCACCAGGAATTGGCGTTCGCTCGGTCAGAATGTTAACACCAGAAGTTCAAATGTGTCTTTTACATCGTGAGAATTTGAGGCTTAAAATGGGGCTGGGCCTGGTCAAGGAAACCTTTGAGATTGTCGAAGAGTCTTTGGAATTTTTTACTTCGTCATTACATTTAGAAATAGTGACTCAACACTAGACTTCGTCAAACACACAGACTCAGGCTTGATTAACATTCCACAATTAACTTAAACACGGTATGTTTTTTTTTGTTTTACGGCCAATATTATGATTCATAATTGGTGGTGGTTTTTTTGTTCAGACATTTTTTCTTTTTACATGGCCTAACCCGCTCAAAAAACAATAATGAGTCGTAAGGTTCGTCGAGCAGACTTAAGACTTAAACACTGCCATGTTCACCACCACAGGCCGCATATGGCCTCCTTTACAATGGGTCCATCTCGCGCAGCCACCACCCAGCCCAGTGTTCTTCACTCCTTTTCAGAGGGGGGGCGCTCTCGCCGATAAGACATCATCAGTGGGAGGGCCAGCACACCGTTTGAAACCATCGGGGGTTTGACAACAGCACGATGATGATTGGGTGGTGTTGTCACTCTTTGTGTATTGTCTGGGGCCGCATGTCAGGGGCCGCCAGTGCAACGAAGAACTATGCTCTGGCCTACACTCCTTTTTCTGTGTGCAGATGCACGAGTTATTTCTCTTAAAATGTTTACCATGCATGTCAACAATACATATCGCACTCGCACAAGGCTAACTCGGATAGAGTGGAGAAAACAATCTGTTGTCAATGTTGGATTGGGGTAGCAGGAGGGGAGGGGGGGGGGTCTTTGGGTTGTTCAGTAATTGGTGGCCGCAAAGAGGCTATTCAAACTCCACACACACGAGAATCCGATTTTGTCTCTCGGGCGAGTGGACCGGGACTCAATCCCCGGGCTCTTAGAGTGCTCTCACGACGGTGTCATTAGCCTCGAAGCCACCTCGTGTTAAAGCGATCGCCAATGTTACTGCATCATAAAAACCCAACATTTCCGTGCGAAAGCCACACATTTTCTCAAACCGGCGATCGTTTGAAATATTGATGAGCTCTCGGGCTCCATGTTGGGAGCGCAGATCCCTGCTTTGACTTGCTAATCGCTCTGCGTTTGGCAGATGGTGAATGACTCCGTTGAAATTAATTACTCGACAGATCTCTCAGACAATAACGTGATATTTTTTTTATTCGTTTGTGGGATGAGCGATGTTTTTTTTCTCTCCTAAAAATGTTAAATTCTTTCTTTTGGTTGTTTGTTCTCTGGTCCAAACCACACGTGTGGCACTGCGCTTTTTTTATTTGTTTCAAATTTTAGGGGGTAGTGGGGGGGTTTGCACTTGCTTTTACGTGGCACTTCCATTGTCATGGCTCTACCGTCAACGGGCCGGCATAGTTGCGTTGATTTTCATGGAATGTATCGCTGTTGGAATTTGTTCATCGAGCTCGCACATAAGTCTGCTGTTGTTCTCCCCTCAAGCTCACCGTTGAGGCCAGCACCACAGAGCTCCCTCGCACCGGGGTGGTTACTTTGGCAAGGACAGACTGACATTTTGATAAGATTCTTCTTCTTTATACAGACTGCACTCTCAGTTAATTTGTTTTCCCCATTGTTGATTGATAGCTCATTTCTCTAGAATTGCTCGTGCTTGTGTTTAGTCTGTTGTCCTTCCCCCGCGCCTCCGATTATCACGGTTGACTACGTACATTGCAAAAGAAGTTCAACATACATACAAACACCCACGTTGTTGTTGTTGTTTTAACGGTTTTGCAACTGCATAGGGTTGGGCTATCATTGTGTTGCTGCTGCTGCGGCTCTCTGAGAAGTTTATTTTGTGTCTTGCCGCGTAGCCTTGTTCAGAAGCGTGTTTGGGTCTCACCGCGTAGCATTGTCTAGAAGCGTGTTTGTGTCATACCGCGTAGCGTTGTCTAGAAGTTGTGTTTGGTTCGTACTGCGTAACGTTGTTCAGAACCATGTCCGACGTTTCGCTGCGTATGCGTGGAACTTCCAGCATTGCTGGAATAGGATTTCACTGCTGGGTTTACGGCAAAAATTAACTTAACATTTTCCAGTCACGTGTTTGACAATTAAATATTGTTCACACTTTGTATTGCCTCGTTAAAATTAATCTGAACAAATAAAATAAAAAATTGCTTTTTTCAGCGATAACAATGTAATTATATCCATAGTGTGGGGTTGAGCGGTCGTTAACTGACGGCAATAAACCTGGTGACCTGAGATCAATTCCCGACCGTGGTTAAGATCAGTGGCGAGTGGCATCTGAACAAGCCCAACACGCGCTAACCGGTGTGGTGGAGTACGGTCAAATAATCTCCACGGCGGACACTACCAGAACAAAGAGACCTTCATTCGGTCGTAGATTCATAAAGGGGGCCGTAATTACGTACGCCAATCCATTTCAAAGACAATGCATATATTACCAGAGCATGTTTGTTTGCCTATTATGCCACAAGTATGTGTGGTTAATGCAGACTTAATGCCTTGCAAAAGATATATTTTTGGTCTTTGAACATCTGAACACCTCTTTTATTGCCAGATAATGGTAAAACTTATTCTTGTTTTTCATTTTTTTATACTGGCAAAAAAAAGGTATCCCATAGATATGATTGCTTTTGTTACTTTGTTAAGAAAGAATAGCGATCGCAACGTGAATCCAATTTCCTTTCGCGGCGTCCGCACCGCACGCATCGCTGCAGCGTCCTCGCTGCCTTCCGTCAGTCGGACGACGGCGCTGACGCTCACCTCCTGCGTCGGCGGGGTGTCTTGCGGGTTGGTCGGTGTTTGCGAGTTCACCCCCCCACCCCGGACAAAACGACTCCGTTATTTCCACGTCTCCTTGAGGGAGCCATCAAAACAAAGCATGACGCGCGAGGTTTTGGGCGTGAGCGAGCGCAGGACGTTGACAGAGGGGAGACATCGCCATGATGACCGGTGGACGGGGGGGAAATCCACTTATCTTTCGTAATGAATTTATGGGGAAATGTGGCTCCGCTGAAAGGTGGGACACAAGGGTTATCTGTTGTTCTCGTGTTATGCATGAGTGTTATGATTTGTGTGAGAGTTGTGTGTGTGTGTCTGCACTTTGCCTGATTGTGAATTCTGTGTCTGTATGAATGCATATGTGAGTGTGCGTGTGTATTAGCACGGTAGTTGGGAGCAGTTAGCGTGCTACGCTATGATCCCTGCGACACCTGCGAGCCGAGTTCGAATCCAGCTCATGGCCAAGATCAGTGGCAATAATCTGAACCGCGCCTGGGAACTCGACTATGTCGACTCGGCCTGAAAAATGAGTACTCCATCGCAGTCTGTAAACACGGGCACTGGGGAGACACTGCATGTCGAAACCCGGTCCAGAGTTTTCTTGTCCTGAATAAATGCGACTGAAATTATAGAATTATCCACTCCTGTGCGGCTAGTAGATTTGGCAAGAATTACTTTTTTTCCGCGTTTGGAGAGAAGGATATGTAAAGGAAACGAGGGTTGAACCCATCAACGCGGGCACCGCCGTTTACCCACGGTGCCGCACAAACGACATTCATTTCACTCCCCATTGAGTTCCGATGTCTTCGCTCCATCTTTCCCGCGGCCATCCCGTTGCGCGCGCTGAGACGTCATCACATCACATTCCTCCAGACGAACGCGGCGCTGCGTAGAGCGACGATGTCGTGTGGTTTTTAGAATCGTGTGTTTTTAAACTCGTGGGGTTTTTAGAATCGTGTGTTTTTAAACTCGTGGGGTTTTTAGAATCGTGTGTTTTTAAACTCGTGGGGTTTTTAGCTCGTGGGTTTTTGTAACTCGTGTGTTTTTAGCTCGTGTGTTTTTTAAACCCGCGTGTTTTTAAACCCGTGGGTTTTTAAACCCGTGTGTTTTTAAACTCGTGTGTTTTTAAACCCGTGTGTTTTTAAACCCGTGGGTTTTTAAACTCGTGGGTTTTTAAACCCGTGTGTTTTTAAACTCGTGTGTTTTTTAACTCGTGTTTTTTAAACCCGTGTGTTTTAAAACCCGTGTGTTTTTTTAACTCGTGTGTTTTTAAACCCGTGGGTTTTTTAACTCGTAGATTTTATTTTTTAACTTGTGGGTTTTTAAACTTGTCACACTTGGCGGGCGGCGCTGACCGCCTCCGCGTTCTCCGCTCACTGCAGAGCTTTACGATTCGACTCCCGCGGCCGCCCCGATTAATGCCACGACCCCCAAACAGGAGGAGGAATTTCCTTCAAGTCCAGCCGTCGCCTGATGAGGCTGCGTGTAATTACCGGCGAAACATCACGGTAATCGAATTGTAAATGTTGTAGTGGGTTTACTCTACAACACACAAGCGGTGTGCTGTACTAGTAACTAATTGACATGTTTTGTTTACGTGTCGGGCGGTGGCGAGTGTAACGACACATTTATATTCACGCGATCTGACCCAACAAACCTGTATGATGGGTGACCCACCTGCGTCGCCAAAATGACAAATCGTGAAACAAGTCGCGTAAAGTGCAGCGAAGGAGGCAAAATAGAAATGGGAGCAAAATCAGCGGCGCCACCGCACCTCGTCGGTGTTCGACGAAACCTCCGACATAACGTCGGACGTCTGGACGAACGTGCGGTGCGATCCCGCTGAAAAATGCGCGAGAGACAGGGGCAAATGTAACCCTCCTTCGCTCTCGACCAAGCGAGCACCACTGCAGGCAAACGCAACCATTCACACGCAACGCCGAACTTTAAATCGATCATCCCCGCGGCTTCTTCCATGTCAGAGTGATAACGGACGAGGCTTAATTGAGAAGGACTGCGGCGCGTCAATCCCGCGACGCCTAAGACGCAACATTTGTGTGAATCGTAGATCAATCGAACCCGCGTCCATCGTGGAGGGGGGGGGCGGGGGGGGGTCGCCACGCGTTTGCTGGGGACGCGGGCGCAGGCAGGAGGCTGTTTGTTGCCTCTCGTGTGCGTTAATTCCACTTACTGTGTTTTAAGCCACGCTTTTTCACATTAGAATGGCCCTTTGATGTCTTGAGCATGCAAAGTGACAGCCTCTCCATATGTCGGATTGATTTGATTTATTCGGTGCATATAAATGGTGTTCGTGCCTTAAGGGTGATTGTATGTTTTTGCACATTAGAAAGTAATAATAATCATGCGTGTTACCGTGCTCGCCTACAGTGCATATTTGCTCATGGCACAATGTAATTACGTTTGATTGCTGATGTGTGCATGCGTGTGTGTGATTGCATTATTGGGAGCGGTCCCGCAGCGGTTAGCGTACCGCGCTACGAACTCTCGACGATCCACGTTCGATTTCCCGCTCGCGATGACGAATTTTTGAACTGGTTTTGGTCCTCCGCTAGGTCAACTCAGCCTTAAGTGGGTACCTGGTGCGGCGTGTAAGCATCGGCACCGGGGAGCATGGTGCTGGCCACCCACCCTCTCGTGCATTAATAAGTGCTCGCTTACAGCACTTGCCCCAACAGTTTGTTCAGGCTATACGGAGGAGCTTTGTCTCTTTGTCTGTGTGTGTACGTGTGTCTCCATTAGCTGGGCCCCTCACGAGTCCTGCTCAAGCACTGGCACGGAGACCAGCTGGCCGAGATCTGCCACCAGCTGCAGCGGAAGGTGGTCGTCTGCCAAAAGGGTAGGGCGCTCTAACCCCTCGACGTCCACCGGGCAGCAGGGCGCACCAGAGACAGAAATCCCCCGTATAGCTTCAACAGGATGCCGGGGCAAGAGCTGAGCAGCCAGGAAGTCCATGCTCGGCGCACGACGGGGTTTGTGGCCAGCGCCGTGCTCGGCTGCTTTCCTCTCCCCGGTTCTGATGTTTTATGCACAGCATCAGGTTCTCACTTAAGGCTAAGCCGACCTAGCAGAGAACCATGACTGGTTAAAATGTTCACCACTGCCATTGGGCATGAGCGGGAATGGAACTCGAGTCACCGGGTTCAGGGTGCAGTGTGCTAACCACGACGTCGCCACAGCCAAAATGGCACACACACACACGTTCACTGCACCTTCTCAGTGCTGGTCTCTCACAGGGATGTATACACATATGTCTATGTACAGCCACTGCTGGATGAGCGTCTCACCACGCCACGTGGCTCGTGGAGTGTGTGTGACCACACAGGTCATCACGCACGCTGGGGGGTGCGGGGTAGTGGAGGCAGCGATCAGTAACTGGCCAACGAAAACAGAAACAAAGAAGATAGCAGATAGAAAGTCACAGCGCCAGATGAGAAGAGAGTCGAGACAGACTTGGCGCCATGGGGATATACCAATAACAGGAGCAAACGATCGGAAGAGTAAGTAAGCATATTTATTCACACGTGACTCTTGAAACCCGGGTTATCACAAGTGGCATGAGCTCGTGCCGACCGCACGCGCGGAATTGCTTCGCGGCAACAACTGGTGACCAGGATGCTGCAATATGCCCACCTCCGGGGCTTTACGAATTCAACTCTAACCTCAGCTCTGGGAAAAACAATGTTTCGTGAGAACACTGACCAAAGCCGTGAGCTTTTATGCCAATTTGTGCGGATTTTTTTTCCAATCTCATTACGGTTCATAATAAGAGCCCCTTGTTTGTGATCTGATGTATGAATATATAAATAGATCACTCGCCACGCCACCATTGGCAAGTTCTCAGATTGTCTCTGCACTCGAGCGCTTGCCAAGGCCAGATGTCCTCGTGTTTAAAACTGAGCCGGGGTCACTCGGAGCTCAGCTTGCACCCAGCACCACGGCGCACGCACGCGGACGGAGGCAGTTACGATGAAGACGATAATGATGTCTAAAACTTTGTTTGACCACGTAAGCTTTCGCGACCAATATTGTCCATGATAAAGGTGGATATTGTTGCCAATTCTGGCTGTCGCCCGATGAAGCTGGTTGCAATCACCAGCAAAACGTCACAGTACCCGAATTGTAAAATGTTGTGGATTTACTCTCCAACACACCGGTGTGCTGAAGTAGTAACTAATTGGCAAGTTTTGTTTACGTGACGAACCTTACTGATGGGTTGTGTCAGGTGGTGGCGAGTTTAACGACAGATTTATATTTACACGATTTCACCCAAAAAAATCCTTTATTATGGATAATAACGTTCCCTCATTTTCCTTGCAAGGCCTCACTTGAAACTCGCTACTTTTTCAAAGAAGGTCCAGCTTTTAGGCTGTTTGGCCGATTATACTAACGAGCATTTCACGTGTCAGAGGAAACGACGCAGTTTTTTGAGAAGACACACTTGTGCAAGGTGTGACACTTATGGAAGCAGGTGACGTGGTAAAAGCAATACAAGAGTGATAAGGAAGCCACTGAAAGTTAATGTGTGATTGGAGTGAATCGGGGAACATTTGAACGTCAGTAAACCAAACTGATTTCGCGTTGGAACTCAACTCAGTTTGTAAACGCTCCATGGCCGATACAACAACAAAAATATACCGTTTTGCTGCTAGTCAACAGGAGTAGCTGAATCCAAGGTCTGGCTCCTTCCACGTCAATGGCCTTTCCACTCCTGACCCAAGGCCATCATTCGAGGCAAAACCCTTGAGATTATTCCATCAAAACGCTCGAAGTTTTGATGAAATCATCTCAACGGGTTGGTTTCTTTTTCCCTCCCAAACTTGACGAGAGGTGCGGCTCTTCGATGCTTCTTTGGGTTGTACGTCTGTACCCGGATCTGTGTTGTCCGGCATGATGTCCGACGTTTCGCTCCACGTGCTCGGAGTTTTTTCAGGAATTGAATTGAACGAGAATCTCACAAGATGCTCGCACAACCGTGAAAACAAACGTAGTAGGTAGTTAGTCAATAGTTAAACGGTGAAAACCCCCAGAGTAGTTTAGACAATAGTTAAACCGTGAAAATACACGTCGTAGTTTAGCCAATAGTTAAACTATTAAAACACACAGTATTTTAGCCTTCCAATAAACCGTGAAAACACGTAGTTATTTAACCAAAGGTTAAACCGTGAACACTCACGTCGTAGTTTAACCAATGGTAGTATTACTATTAAATAGTAGTTTAACCAATCCTATTTTTACTACTACTACTACAAGTTCGAGACTTAGTGTCCAGTTTGACGGTGGGAAAATGGAATAAGCACCATGTGGCCCGGCTGCCAAGATGTCTGGGCATGTGTGAAAAAGAGCTTCTTAGCTCATCGGATTCCTCCAGTTTAAATAAAGCGATTCTGATTCTGGCGTCAGGCGGTTCCTTGCGTTCCGTCTTCTCCCCTCCGTCTACGTGGAATCGGACCACGTGCCACCACTCTGCCAGGGCTGAGAGCAAAGGGGGCAGCTGGTACAGCCGCACAGAGCCCCTGATCTCACCGCTCGCAGCTGAGCCGATCCCAGCCGGGGGACTTATGCCAAAGCGTGGCATTACAAGCTCCCGGCTTTGCAATAGTCCAAACAAACAAACGAGTCGGTGATTTCCTGCTCGAATTAACATTTAGACGGTACGTACTCATCTCCCGTATCCTGCCCTGTGGCCCGAGGTGGAGCGGATATTCCACATTCTGATGACCGGGGGCAAGTCATTCAACAGCATATTGACTTGCCCACAAAGTTGTACTAATTTTATTGACCCAGAGGGATGATGGGCTGAGTCAACCCCCCACCACGCCAACGAGGATGTGAACTCGCAACCTTTCCCATTGCGAGCCGCCCGCTCTACCGCGGAACCATCGGGTCAATTACTGTGATTGAAGGTTGTATTTGCTAGTACTTGTTAGGTGTGCGTGCGTGTGTGTGTATTAGCGGTAGTCTAGTGGTTAGCACGCTGCGCTATGAACCAGAGGTCGCAATCGGGTACCCGATACCCGTACCCTACCCGATACCCGGCTACCCGTACCCGGCCGGGTATGGATACGGGTACACGTTTGCGACCCTGGTGCGGCCGGGTACGGGTACGGGTAGGCCGTGAGTCACTGGTGAGTAACTGTTTGTCACTCATTTCCCAACGTCTTGTCTCTTCTCACAATTCAAGTTCCTAGAATCAACCCACCCGCGCCTGCAACATGGATTCATCCCAGAGGTCGCAATCAGGTACCCGATACCCGTACGGGTGGGGTACGGGTACAGCCGGGTACGGGTACCCGTTTGCGACCCTGGTGCGGCCGGGTACGGGTATGGGTAAGGAATCAAAATCCGTTTGCGACCTCTGCTATGAACCCGGTGACCCGCTCAGGGCCAACACCAGTGACGATTATTTGAACCGGTCCTAGGCCTCCCCTAGGTCGATTCAGCCTCAAATTAGTACCTGGTGTGGTGTGTAAAATCGCCGCTAGGGAGACAAAGGCGGTCGGATGTGGTGCTGGCCACCCAGCCCCTCGTGTACCATTCCGGCCTTCATAGATGCTCGCAAACAACACTTGCCGCTACAGTCTGTTAAGGCTATACGGGCGATCTTTGTTTTTGTTTTATGTGAATAGAGCCGACCTAATGTGAACCTATTGAGCATTTAAGAATAGCGAGGAGGGTCTGGTGCAGAACCGTTCTGCAAAGCTGTGTTGCTTCATTCCATTGACATTCACTTCGGCTCTCCGTAATTTTTCAATTTCAATTAGCAGATGAATGTTTCTTGTCCGCAGTAATTTGCGCTGCCTTAAAGAGCGTCGACACAGCGTCGCCTTCGTGCGGTGGATGTGACGGGCGAGGTGGACGGGGGTGCGTGGGGGTGGTGCCAAATAACATTTTGGCATTCTGCGCCACAGCTGAAGCTGGCGATGCTGAGATTGAGCCGCCCCTGCTGTCTTCCGCCGCTCACGTGTGTAGATTATTTCCAGCACGAGTGTTTGTTGTGGGTGGGTGGGGCAAGGAGGTGATCGCTGGCCGTCTGCCAAGCCGATGATCCATGTCACCCAGCATTGATTAGGACAGCGTTTGATGTATTAGTCAGTGGTATGCAACTGGGGCCCCTTGACCGACAACACGTTTTTTGAGAAAGAAAAGAATGTAACACAGTTCGACTGTACGTGCTTGGTGCCGTGCATGAATCACTGCGCGGACGCTCCCTCCGCCTGTTCACAAACACTACGCCGATGGGGGTTGCTAATTTGTCGACAAAATTGGGGATTTTATTCGTTTTCGATAGTTTTCGTCATACAACGGTCCAGTATTTTTGAGAATTCGTTATTGTAATTTTAAAGTTGAAGTATGCAGATATTTATTTCAATACCAGAGCACGGTTCACACGCAGTCATTATATTTTCTTTCGTCAATATTTAATTGGTCAAATCCACATTTCAAATGTTTACTTTCAGGATTGGTGTAAAAAAATAATTGCTAAACTTGAATGATTCTTAACAGTTTAGGATTTAAATCGCGACACGTACATGTAAGCATATGTCAATAGAAACTAGCGACAACGTGTGCATCATGTAGGTAAAGGAGGCGCGCATATGATACATTGGCGCACTGAGATCCCTGGATACATTGCGCCTTATAAATGTAAATTATTATTTTGTACGTATTATTTATATTTTAGAAGGCTGTCATAGGGGAAATAAAAACAAGGGAAGGTCTTAAGCCTGGACTTGGGCAGGGAGTGAACAGCATGGGTGACTGATGGGAGGGAAATCCAAACTACAGAGAAGAGGAAGGGGGAGGAGAGGCAGCAGAGGATACGGGGCAACATCTCACTAGGCAATCTCCCACTGTTATGGTTACATAATTTATACATGAACTACGTGGTCAACAAAAGAAAATCCGTCCATCCGTGTAGGAGCTGATCCTCTTGAACATACACCCATGCGATCTGTTTCCACGTTCGATTTTCATTCGGAACATTGCACATTCTTTGTTATTTCTCGCCCAAAAAAGAAAAAAACTTATCGTCAAAGTCGTCTTACATGGAAGGGCCTTCGGACGAGTAATGTTTTCTGGACCCTGGACAGAATGGATCCTTTCGATTTAAAGCTTTCGTGACTACAGGGATTCATCTTCTTGGTTCTTTCGGTAAAGTCACGTAGAAGGGAAATAATAAAATTAAATAAATAAGTATAATAAAATAATTATTTTATTATGTTGTTTTATATTACTTTATGATTATATTTTTTTAATTATATTTTTTATTTTATTTTATTATTTCCCTTCTACGTGACTTTACCGAAAGAATCAAGAAGATATTTGTCTTTTGTCAACGTGACACTTTTTTGCTGATTGGCCGTGTCGGGTGGTGGAGGGTTACGACACATTTATAAATAACGCGATCGAACCCAAAGACGTTGATTATGAGTAAGAGGACAGAAGACTCCGTGTGCGCAGCAAGGGACGGGATACCGGGTGAACGACGACGATCCTCTGACATGTTGTAAATATCGAGGTGTCATTTCTCCAGCCGCGTTGAGACTCCTACTAATTACCTCCTTCATGATACAGATTATTTTGTGGTTAGATCGCGTAAATATATAAATGTGTCGTGAAACCCGCCACCGTCACACTCGATGAAAATGAGAAAGGAAGATAGGCCTTTTAGAAACATCCGTTCAAAGTATCTGGCTGTTATAAACTTCCACGTGATAAGCCACTAAGTTGAGCTATCATTTGTGACCAGGCCGCTTCTGAAAAGGCGCTATGTAGCTCAGTGGGTCCGAGCTAGCAACAGCAACAAATAAAATCGTGAAATCGTCGCTTCGAAATGCATTTCGGCACATTGTCTGCAAACGTGCAGGGCTGGTGCGTGGGATCGCACAAACATCCACTTATTAAAAACTCAATGACTATATAATGCACGGTGGTTGTGTTGCACAGTAATGATAATAATGAGGGTAATCTGCCAGGAAGCCCCATTCTGGACAGACGTCCCCAGCTGCCACATTAGCGGGGGGTGTCAGGTGGGATTAGCGCATTAAATGGCTTGATAAATACGCTGGTCATTCATCACGCATCCACCGCGCATCCCTGAGCCTCTTACCTCCTTCTCCTCTCCTCTCTCTCGCCGCGGCTCCAAGGGAGGAGATCCCAGCAGCGCACGCAAGAGCAGCTGCCAAAATAAGTGCGTTGAGTGTATACGATTCGTGCGTATGATTAATCGTGTAGTAGTAATAATAATACTGTTTCAAGACTTCTGGTCAGCGTGGGAGAGTAGGCCCCTAGTGGGGCTGTATATACCTTCATATAAAGCTTTTTATGATATATTTTTTATTCCAAAAAAATCACTTGTATGTGGGCGATGATTGGCTATGCACTTCGCCTGTAATCCACCATTGTGGAGGCAGCGAGGGTAGTTGGATCACCAAGAGAAAGCAGCACATCAATGTACAGACCATGTGTTCCTTCTGTGTGGGATACAGCGTTGCCCTACGCATGACTGGGTTTTCTCTAGGTGCTCCGGTTTCCTTCCACGTGTATAAACACGTATTAATTGTATTCATATTCTGTGGGTCTTTCGGTAAAGCCACGTAGATAGAAAAAAAAAAATAATAACAATGTCACGACGTTTCGATCGCAACACAAGCAATCGTCATCAGGTGAAAAACAATTGCCTAAAATAGGTTTATATATAGAGGACTGCAGAGCTTGGGAAATAATGATGGTGGTGATGATGATGGTGGTGGTGATGATGGTGGTGGTGGTGGTGATGATAATGGTGGTGGTGATGGTGATGGTGATGATGATGGTGGTGATGATGATGGTGGTAATGATGATGATGGTGGTAAGGATGGTGGTGGTGATGATGATGGTGGTATGTACTTCAGCACCGTACGTAGCCAGGACAGCAATCACACGCAACGGCCCCAAGTCGCCCTAAGTGGATGTCCACTCACTCGGGAGGAAACTCGTGAGTGTGAACGACAACAATGAGAGGGACAGGATGGCGTGTGTTTTCTTCGGCACGTAATTGTCGAGGTTCATCATCGTAGTTTTGATTTCAGAATGTTTCACGTTCGTCTCGGCTTGACTGGCTCTCTGTCTCTTGTTGCCGCTCATTTGTTCTCTCTTGTTAGCCTGCAATGTCACATCATTTGCATGTAATTGTCACGAATCATGAATAATTGATTTTCAGACACACACACCCATCTCAATGCCAACATCGTTGGCGTGAGAATTGATTTGCATCAATGCATCGACGGCTTTGTGAAATGCCTACTTTATGGATGTGCCGTGTATTATCGCATGGGGATTGTTATCAGTGTAAAATTGGTCGTGAACTTTATGAATGATAAGTGCAACAACCTTGTGTCATATTTGAAATCCAGAGGTTGGCGATCCAATCTGCCGGCGTATTCTATGGGGCATCGCAGTTAGTCGATGGTCATGTGTGGTGGGGTTCAACGTGGGTATTCCCACTCTCCCAAGACGCCTGACCAGAATGGAAGAGTAGGCCCATACCCTCGAGAGAGGCGCTTGAGACTTCCCTCTGGTGATGATCCTTCTGGCAGCGGTGGTGTGAGCAAGCAATCGCAGGGCTGGACCTTTACCTTAGTGTTTTGTTTCATGCTGTCTTACCCCAGGTCTACATTTAAAACGTACTTTTTCGAGTCATTTAGCTCTTGCTTGGTTAAAAATAAAGGACATAATCATGGTGATTATCAAGTTTTCAAGTTTGAAGTTTCATTTATTAGGTAGAGGCCTGTGAGCCATGCGGCTCTTGAGTCGGGTGCAACCGCAACAAACAAAATGATAATTAATCTTCAGTAATTTTATTTTATGTTGATGATATGATGATAATGATCATTTATAGTCAGTTTATTTTCAACCTCTCAATTTGCAATGCTCCTCGGAAGCTGTTGGTGGTGAGCCAACTTCGGTGTCTTTCCAGCTCGCGGCTCCACTTTGACTGCCTTGTCTCTCGGTTTGCAATCTCTGTTTGCCGAGCTCAAAAAGAAGGCTAACACATGGAAGGCAACGGTCAGGACACATTGTGTGATAAATATTTGCTTCTCTGGAGAAATTAATTACAACGTTCAACAAACATTGCGCAAAAAAGTGTGGGGAGAGGGGGGTACTGGTTTAATCACCAGATGAAAACAAACATTTATCTTAATCCACCCATGTGTCTGTCAGTTGCTGCTGCACGTACGTTTCGGTGAACTTATTTCGCACCGCACGTAGCCAACCGCGCTAACTGGAGGTGCGAGGTAAAGGCAACAAGCTAAACACAAGAAGCAGTTCGAGAGAAAGGCGTTTTCAATCTAGATCATTTAAACGTGCTTAGCTCCAGTGGCTTCCTAACATCGGAAGGAAGAGCGTTCCAGACGGCCGCGGAAGCGCATCTGAAAGCGCCGTGCGATGCGGTGACCTCCGTCTTTGTTAGATCGATGGCCAGCCAAAATCCGCTGCTGTGAAGACGACCGGAGTTTGCGTGAAGGTTCATGTTCCTTGATGAGATCAGCGAGTTATTGTAGTTCATTGACGAGTGGCAAGCACTTTGTTGTTGTTGAGTAGCGTGTGAATGTGCCAGCCCGTGTCTGTCACACGAGCCTGGCTAAATTAACATTGGAGCGGGGGGGGGGGGGGTACCGTTATTTACAATATCAATTTGAGTTTACTTCGGTTATCCGCATCCCATGTGGCAAATGACATCATGCCAAGAAGTGTCGGCCTTCCGTATACTTCATCACACAGTGCCCACAACATCTGATGTAATGGGCATGGTGGCCACCTTGTGTGTGTGTAGAGTTAAAAAAAAACTATTTAAAGCTAAACTATTTTTATTTTACCAGGTAAGTCCCACTGAGCTATGTAGCTCTTTTTCAGAAGTGACCTTTTGATCACAAATGATTTATCACGTGGAAATTTCTAGCAGCAGGGTTAATTGGAGGACCCGGAGAAATATTCACATGACCACTGGGAGAACATGCAAACTCCAAATATACAGCAGGCGTCGGGTCGGGAATCCACGACCTCCTACATACCAGGCGAGGTAGTGAACATCTCACCACCGTGGTGGTCCAGCTGGCCATGATTGGGCAAGGACATAGGCCTACTCTTCACTCAATAAACCAGAGAGCACAGACTTAGACCTTTCTTGACTTACCGCTGTAACAACAAACAAAGGCATATGTTTAATAATGCACAATTTTTAAAATAACTAACACATATCAAGCGCTATCGAGGCTCGGTGCTGCTTAGCTTCTAAGGTCTTCTCGGATTCGGTGCTTTCCGCGGTGAATTAATCAAATCGTAAAACGTGTTCGCACATGTTTTATGCGTCGCGGCAAAAATTACGAAATGTTTTGTTATTTAAGATGAAGCTGATCAGAAAAGTTTAAAATCCAAGAACAAGGGTCTCCCGTAAGAGTTCTCGAGGCTGGCATGACTTTACGATTAAGACGACCCGTGTCCTTAAGCGTAAACTCACGTGCCTCTCTGCGCGGTGTCACGCAGACACGCGCACGTTGCATTTAAATCTGCGGTCGATATCTCGCCGGTCTTGAAGAAACCCGCCGCATCTCCGCCGGCCATCGGTAAAATAATCTCAAATCCCGCAACGCGATCGCGTTTGCGAACGTACTAGAGATTTTCTTTCTTGGTTTAGATCACGAAAATATGATTTCGTCGTTAAACCCGCGTTGTTGGGAACGTTTACCGTGGGCGGCGAGAGCGACGCGGAGGGAGAGCGCGGTGGCCAATCGCGACGAGCGTCGCGCCGCTTTGAGAAATTATTCTCTGCCACGGTGGGGGGCGAGAGAAAATTTGACTTTGTAAGCATTCGAGGGAGCCTCGGCGCCCCCACCAGACAGCGTTTTAATTCCCAATCGCGAGCGCACACAGGGGTGGGGGGGGGGGCTGCACAGCCCATATGGCACGCGTGCCTCAGCCAGTCGCCCAACAACAAAAAACACAAACCACTCCCCGCAAAAAAAAACATTAAAAAAAACCCTGTTTACAAGGCCAGCTGTGTGCTAGTGTCAGACCCAATCCTCCCGGTCCCTGGGTCCCACGTGTGCCTTTCATATGTAAAGAGACCCCATTTCCATGCCGTCCTTTCACGTGGGCCGCCCCCCCCCCCCCGTAACCCTGCCGCTGCTCCCCCCCCGCCCCCCCCCCATTCTCTTTCTGTCGCCCCCCACCCCGCCTCGTTCCTTTCCCGACAGCGGTTCGGCGCTTCATAGCTCGTCAGCGGCTGCGTCAGCGGCTGGCCATGCGCCGCTGGGACTCGGCGTGCGCGGAGGGCTTCCCGGGCTCGGCGCAGGACGCGGGGCTGCGCGCGTCCACGGCCGCGGCGGCACCGAGCGGCGCCGCTCGCTCGCACGCCCGGGCGCGGGGATCCACCGCCAGGGCCGTGGCCGCGGCGCGCCGAGGTCTGGCCGGCGGTGACCCCGCCAAGGGGTGAGTGCCGCGGGTGTCATCTCCGCCCTGCCCCCCGCCCCCCGCCTGACGGGCGGTACCTCTGCTTTGCGGGTGACGGCCGTCAGCCGTGCGGTGCGCCGCCGTGATCAGGCTTCGCCGCCGGCACCAACGCCGCCATCGTCGGCGTCGTCGGCGTCACCGCCATCGTCATCGTCACCTCGCATGCATTCGCCTGCATCTTTTCCAATGTGTAAATCGTTTCTTCTGCCACCATCGCGGTGGATGCAGAATAGAATTTCTCCGCGGTACGAGCTTTCGTTGACGTAACGGGACGACGTTCAGGGTGTCTGGTGCCTTGAAGGGAACACTGGGGGGGGGGGGGGGAGTTGAGGGTGGAGGTAGGCAGAGGAAGGGAGAGGAGGGCTGCCAGGTGACGTGCAGGTGGCAGCACGCCGATCGGCAAGGGATCCTCCGTGAGTCTGTGTGGAGCTTTGAGTGTCGCTCTCCTCGTACACAACTCTGGGGACTCTGGCCTCTTCTCCTCCTGCCATGAGGAGCGCTGCTCGGTGCCCGTGGTCAAAACATCTCAGTGCAGGATCGCCTGTGCCTACGTCTGCATTCTTCTTTATTCCGCACGGTGTGCTTGGATGAGAAGTGGCCCTCTCTCTTTCCCCCACCGGTGCAATGTGAGCATGCGTTGCTTTTATCAGAACTGTGCCTTTGTGAATGACACTGTGGCCTTAACACTGTGGTCACACTGTGGCCTTAAAATTAAATGTCGACTGTTATAGGCGACATTTCTACCATTGGACCTTCTTCGTAGCAAATAAACGTGCAATAAAGAAGGGCCATTGCCCGAAACGTCACCTATTATGTATACATTTCGTTCATTATAACGCAGTGTTATTGACTAATGTACCGAGTTTTTTTTTTACTGTGCCCTCACAATATGTTCTCTATTGCATTATCCTGTTGGGGGGGGGGGGGCAAAGCAGACATTTGTACTTTCATCCATGCTGCCTCCGCCGCACAGCCTAGTGGGCGATGCTTCGCGTCTCTGGAGGGGAGGAAAGGCCGTTTGACATTCAGAGCGAGCCGCCGCTCCCACTTCTGCACGTCGCGGGCGGCGGCCAAAGCTGCGATACCGACCGTCCACATATCTTAGGTGGAGGCAATCCGCTGTCGGTTGAGGGCCACGCCGCCGTCTCCCGGCATGCACGCGAGCCGGTTTAACCATCGCTAGGTAGCGTAGAGAAACATTGAGCCCGGCGTGGTTTGAACACGAAGCGCACTCGCCTGGTGCTGGTAACTCGGCGTCGGGGGAGGGAGAAGGTGAGGATGCCACAATGGAAGAGTACGGCTCAACAGTGCGAGGCAGCGGTCGAGCACAGAACGGTGAAGTTAGAGTTGACGTCGGCAGCGAGGAACGCGGTGAGGGGGGGACACTTTGGAGAAAGCCGACCGATCGTTGAGCCATAACGCGCGGTGCCCCGATAACGCGCGGCGCCACGATTCTCGTGACGGTCGAGGGATAACCGATAACTGACCGACGGTGCTTTTCTGTGAACGCCGTCGCCCGCCCCCCCCCCCCCTGCCCCCCCCCTGCCCCCCCCCTCCCCACGCTCGCAGCACCTGCGGAGGCCGAGCGACGAACGGAGGGAGGGACGGAGGTGCCGCCACCGGCCCGGGCCGCTGCTGCTGTGGCTCGGAGGGCCCGTCCGGCGCTGGCCGCGGCTCGCTGACTCTGCCCGCGGCGGCGGCGCTGCGTCCCGCGGGCCGCTCCATCCCACGCTCGCCGTCCCTCCACTCGCTGGCGGCGGCGGCTGGAGAGAAGGTGACGACGGGGAGCGAGAGGGGGGCGGCAGCGGCCGGAGGGAAGGGGGCGACCGGGGTGGGCGGCGTGGCCGCGGCAGCGCCGGGGTCCGGCGGAGGGGCGGCCGGTTCACCGCGTAGGCAGCCGCCGCCCAAGCCCAAGCGGAACCCCAGCACGCGGCTCAGCGCGTCGTACGAGGCGGTGGGGACTGGCGGGACCTCCTCCGCGGGCGCCACGAACCAGGCGGAGCCCTTCGACAAGTCCGGTGAGATGCCAAGTGGCGGGGAATAGATGGTGGGTAGTGAACTCAGATTGGTTCTTGTGAAGGGCAGGTCAGCGTTTGGGAGGAATGTGTTGTCAATTTTATTTTTAGGATTGATCTAGCAAAAATTCTGAAGATAAATTATTAAAATGTTTTTATTTTACCAGGTAAGACCCGATGAGCTATGTAGCCCTTTTTCAGAAGCGACCTGGCTACAAATGATAGCTCAACGAAGTGGCTTATCACGTGGAAATTTATAGCAGCCAATTACTCTAAACGCATGTTTGATTCTAAATGTGGAGGGAAAAACCTAAGGATCCGGAGAAAAATCCACGCGACTACGGGGAGAACATGCAAACACCAAATATGCAGACCTCAGGGTCGGGATCGAACCGACTACCTCGCCACCGTGGGCGCCACGGTAGCGAGATGATTTTGGAAGATCCGTAGAAGACCTCGTTTTCAGATTCATCCGATAGTATGATGTCACAGGATATGACATCATCAATGTCTTAATTTCCGTGCTGTTTTTACCAAAATAGGTGTCAGCGCTAAATTATGTAAGTTTTGTAATGTCATGTAAATGATTTTAAAAAATGTGAAAAAGCACCTGAAATGTTCGTTAAAAATCTTAAAATCGTACCTAGAAGGTAGCCATCCGATTTTTAAATCACTTGAAAGCCCATAAATATGTGCTACCGCCCATCGTTGGAGCAGTGGCGAGAGTTTTCACTTTGACCAAATCGCCCCACATGTGATTGATCTTGTCAAACGTCAGACGCCAAGTGGCAGTCAGCTTAATTGGAACTCTCTAGTGAACTTATCTCAATTCTGATCCATTTTAGCTCAACGCAATTCTCTTCCTTATGGCGCCTTTACCTTTATTGCCTAAAACCGTTCCAAAATAATGCCCTGTAATAGGGGCCCTTTATACTTATTGGGTAGGGACTGTTCAAAAGCATTGAGGTCTACCAAAAGTAGAGATGCGGTGGCTTCATGTTAACCTAGCAGCTATGCACGAGATCCACACGGTCAACCCTCACTCACGTGATCTGACTGGCGACCGTGTTGACAGCTGGTCAGCCGTACGACGACTTGCTCGTGAACGGTCAGTAAAACAACCCTCGCTGCGGTCCCGCGCCCCGACAGAGCTGAAGCCGCGGCCCCACAGCGACGACTACAGCACCATGAAGAAGAACCCGCCGCCCAAGCCCAAGCGCAACCCCAGCACGCGGCTCAGCGGCTCCTACGAGGAGATCGGCGCCCAGCCGCAGCCGCCCGCGCCGTCTGCGGCCGGAGGCGAGCCCGGCCGCCTCTGGGCGGAGGAGGCGGACGACGGCGAGCCGGTCTACATCGAGATGGCTGGCGACTTCGGCAGGGGCTCGACGCCGGAGGCGGCCGAGTCCGAGTACGAGGAGATGAAGTACTTCCACCCGAGCCCCGGGCCGGACGACTCGGGGGGCTCGCGCCGTGGGCGCCTCGCCAGGCCACCGCGGGGCGCGGGAGACGAGGACGACGGGCCGGGCGAGGGGGCGGCCGCGACGCCACCGTCGCCGCCGTTCCTGGCGCGGTCCCCGCCGCCGCCGCCGTCGTACCGGATCCCGGCGCCGTTCCCCGACCTGCTGCCGCACCGCCCGCCGTTGCTCGTCTTCCCCACGAGCGGCTCCAACTGCTGCCCTCCGCCCTTCGACGAGTCGCCGCTCACGCCCCTGGAGGTGAAGCAGCTGCCTATCCTGGACACGGCCATCATCGGCTACGTCTCGCGGCCGCCGGACGGCGCCGGCCCGGCGTCCCCCGGCGACGAGGAGGCCCCGGCGCTCGGCGTCGCAGCGAGGGCCACCACCCCGCCGCCCCCTCCGCCGCCCCCTCCCCCGCCCCTGACCGCCACCGCGGCCGCCCCGCCGCGCGGGCCGCGAGCGACCGCGGCGTCCCTGCGCTGCCGCCAGTCCTCGCTGCCTTCGCCCAACGAGCTGGCGCGCGCCGCCAGCAGCAAGGCCCAGCGGCTGCAGGCCCTGTCCGGCGCGGCGAGGTCATGCCCCGCGGGCGCCGACTTCGCGAAGGCCTCCGAGGACACCGCCGACTCGGCCGCGAAGGCCCAGGGGAAGGACGGGCAGACCGGCGGAGGCCGCGGCGCGCGTCCCGCGTCAGGCGAGACCCTGCCGGCGATCGGCCGGAAGGACGGGCGCGGGGTGCGGGCGCCCGGCGGGTGCCACGCGGCAGCCGAGCGACCGCGGTGGACGGCGGCGTCGTCGGCGGCGGCGGCATGCGGCCCTGCGGCGCAAGCCCTCACAAGCCCCCTGGACGAACTCAACAGCATCTTCAGCACGGGGAAGCTGCCACTGCGCCGGTCGTCGGCCGGGAGACGCATCAGGCAGCCGAACGGTGAGTGGCAATTGTGGACTGGTAGAGCCGTCCACGGTTCCTGCAGGAATGGAATTA
Source organism: Lethenteron reissneri (assembly GCF_015708825.2). Classification (NCBI taxonomy): domain Eukaryota; kingdom Metazoa; phylum Chordata; class Hyperoartia; order Petromyzontiformes; family Petromyzontidae; genus Lethenteron; species Lethenteron reissneri. The sequence continues at coordinate 1,423,334 of NC_083835.1, forward strand.
AACTAAACAATTTTTTTTACTTTACCAGGTAAGGCCCACTGAGCTACACAGCTGTTTTTTTCGGAAGCGACCTGGCCACAAATAGTAGCCCAACGAAGTGGCTTGTCATCATGTGGAAATTTATAGCAGCCAAATTCTCTAAACGCGTGTTGATTCTGAATGTGAAGGAAAAGACCAGAGGTCCCGGAGAAAATTTTATTGCTACTGCTAGATTGCTGCGTTGCAAGGCTGTGAGAGATGTCGGTGGCTTAGGGACGTCTTCATCCAACAGTGGATAGATCATGGCTGATGGTGATGATTAATGCTTCTTGATTCTAACAAACACAATCATGCATGTGCTGGAGCACAGCTGAGATCCTGAATCCGGGCGACCGCCTGTGATTAAAGCAGGTTATCTTGGTAAAACCACGAGGTTGTCTTGGTAAAACCCAGATGTTGTCTTGGTAACACCACGAGGTTGTCTTGGTAACACCACGAGATTGTCTTGGTAACACCACGAGGTTGTCTTGGTAACACCACGAGGTTGCCTTGGTAACACCACGAGGTTGTCTTGGTAACACCACGAGGTTGTCTTGGTAAAACCCAGAGGTTGTCTTGGTAACACCACAAGGTTGTCTTGGTAACACCACGAGATTGTCCTGGTAACACCACGAGGTTGTCTTGGTAAAACCACAAGAATGCTATAATTCCGCAATTACGTCAGATAAGTAAGATGTAGTGAGGTTTGCAGATCGCACTTGCACTGTGGCCTGTGCCCTCAATGCTCCCCTTGTGAAGGAGGGTGTACGCATCGGCCCGTCAATGTTCGCCTAGATGACGGCGTTCGCTGCGCTTAAGGTGACGTGAGGACACGGAACGGGTGGGCCCACTGCGAGAAGGAGCCACCTTCTCCCACCCATTTGACCCTTAGCTAACCCTCGAACTTTCAACTCACCATCGAACAAAGACGGTGGTCACCGCATTGCGTGGCGCTTTCAGATGCACTTCTGCGAGCCGTCTGGAACGCTCTTCCTTCCGATATTAGGAAGCCACTCGAGCTGTGCGCTTTTAGATACACATTGAAAAAAAACGAATTGTATTAGAACTTGTTTTTTGTGTTTCATTTGTTGTCCTTCCCCCGCATCCCAAATTAGCGTGGTTGGCTACGTAAGGTGGTGCGAAAGAAGTTCCACCACACACACAGACGTGCGCGTACATTTACCGTGCGAATCGTAACGTGAAAAAGTCGGAAAACAACCGCGTTCTCGCGTGACACCCCGGCGTTGTTCCCGCGCGGCGATCGTAAACAGCGTTGCCCGTGGCAGAGGGGAGCGACTCGCTCAACGGGAACCCCAGCCTCGACGAGGAGGGGACGGCCACCACCACCACCACCGCCCCCACCGCCGCCAGCAACGGAACCAGGAGCGCGATGCCCAAACCCAGCAGCACGGCGCCGGCAGAGGCACCGAACGCCGGTGGGACCCGCGGGCGGACTACGGCGTTTTGAGGGCGAATGGGATTTGTCGAGTCCGGGTTCTGCGTTTGAATTTGTCGTTTGTTTTGTTGAACCAGGCGAGTGCTGCAGCGACAGGGAGAGCGACGTTTGTAACGGTGAGGTGGGTGGTCAAAATGACTAAAGTGAGAAAAAAACACGGATAACAGCTTATGCACGACGGTTAAGCAAATAGTAAATCAGAGTTTAAAAAAACTGGGTTGCAGAAAAAAATCGAACGCAGTGCACAAACAGAATCGATGTGTAATACATTTCCCGTAACAAAAGTTGTAGTGGGACAAAATACTTTTAAAGACCATTCATACAAAAATTAAGTGATTAGTTGGTGATCATACGTTGGTGAGCAATGGAATTCTGGTGATGGGCAGAGACTTCTGTGTGGGGGAAGCAGGGCCCTCGAGACACAGGGAGACAGCGAGAGAGAAGGGGCAGACGAGAGACCAATACAGAGAGAGACATTAAAGAAGACGTTGAAAGAAAGGCAGACGAAGGAAGATCCAAGGAAACAAATTTTTGGTTTCCAAGTTTAAAGGTGATGGTTTGTGAGTTTAAAGGTGATTCGGTTTAGTTTGATGGAGATGTATTCTTGGTTGGTGTTGAATGGTTTGACGATGATGCTTAATGACGATTGTTAAGTGTCGTACTCTGTGTACCTAATATAGGAACAGACAACAGCACAATTTTGACTAAATCGCGTTCTTCTTCAACAAGCAATTCTCACGGAACTGTTGTTGTTGTTGCTTCATCTCCCCATTCCCCGATGCTCACCAATGACCACACACATGCACCCACACGCACACACCCGCACGCACACGCACGCACACGCATGCACCCACCCACACGCACGCACACGCATTCACCCACACGCACACAGCTCCCAATGGGCCAGAGGCACCCCCAGGGAGCCGTCCTCCACAGCCAAAGCAGCAGCAGCAGCAGCAGCCGCCAAGCGCCGTCGGCAGCACCCAGTCGCCTCCACCCGTCGCCCGGGCCCCCAGCGCCCAGCACGAGGCTGCTCGCAAACAGCAGGTAGCGCCAGGCACGGGCAGGCTGCCCCCGCAGACTCGCCCCCACGCACAAACATTGTGGCCTGCACGGACTGGTGGGGCGAGCGCCACTTGCGAGCGCCTGCAAAGGCCGGCACGGCCCACAACGGAGTGGTGTGGACAGAATGTAATGCTCGACTGACTTTGCGTCAACATCACCAGGCACTCATTTATGTCTGAGACGACCCAGGGGAGGTCCGGGACCGGTTCGGATGTCCGTCACCGTTGTAGTCTGCGAGCGGGAATCGAACTCGCGTTATCGGATTCGGAGCGCAGTGAGACAACCACTGCGCTAAACAGGAATAAAATACACGGGTCGCTAGTATTAACCAGGGCAGCCACTGGACTCGAACCATGAACCTCAGGTGGTGAACGCGCTACCGCAAGGCCGTGTCACAGCCCAATTTCCTGCTAGGCTTTATCAAAGTGATACAGCATTGTATTGGAACCAACATAGAGTAGGATATTTCCTTCATTGATGGGCCCTCAAAGTCTGAGGCTCCGAGTTAGAGCCCCTGATGGCCCCTGTGTTGATCCGGCCCTGAATATGACTTGGGAATTATGCAGCTAATTATTTGTTCGTGGTGGCAGTTCGCGTCCCCTAATCCAGCACTGCGGAGGGTTGGTGGATGACACAGATGGTGCAAAATTCCCTTCCCGCGGGCATCGAAAAGGTGGCGTATACTAGAGCTGAGTCAACCTAAGGGAGGTCAGCTGTGGCAGACATTGTAACTCTGGTGGGTTCTCGTTGCAGTGCCCGAACCTCCGGACCAATACGCACACAAAGATCCCCCATATAGGCATGACAGACTGTTGGGGCGAGTGCTGTTAGCGAGCACCTATGAAGGCCGGCACAGCACATGAGGGTGTGGGTGGCCAATACCACGCCGGGCCGCCTTTGTCTTCCCAGTGACGATGTTTACACACCACACCGGGTACTCATTGGAGGCTGAGTCGACCTAGGGGAGGCCCAGGACCCTTACAAATAATCGTCACCGGTGTTGGAATCGAACTCGGGTCGCCGGGTTTGTAGCGCAGCGTAGCGCTAAACACGACACCACCGCTCCCCACGCCCACACGTGCACACGTGCACACGTGCGCGTGCGTGAATCTGTACGCGGGTAGGCAGTTGTGGAAGGGGAGAGTGGCCTGTTCACAAATTGCCATCGACGGGGGGGGGGGGGGGGGGGGTAGGGGACACGGTGTTCGTGGCCCGGGTGGGACAAGGGTGCCGAGACAGATGGGGCTGAAGGGGCCTCGTTCCCCCCTTCCTTCAACTCCTGGGCTCTCGTTGTACTCCAGTCGGCGGGGGGAGCGGGGGGTTAATAGCCGGCGCCACGATCGCCTCCCCTGGCAGGTGCGCGCATTCCCACCGGGCTCGGCTCGAGGCCGCTCGTTTAAAGCCGCGTTCATCGTCGTCGTCGTCGTCCCCCGCCCGGACCCCACCCAGGCTGCCACCTGCATCATTTATCGTTGTTTGACCCCAGTCAAAGCAGCAGGTCACGGTGCCCGCAGTCTATTCGACTGTTCGCGGGTGCCTGTCGTGCCCGAACAACCAGGCCCTCATTAATCCTTTCCCTCTCCTCAGTGTCAATTAAAATGAGAAGTGCCACCATCCACATTTGGGAAAGCGTTTTTTTTTCCTATTCTTCCACAAATGACACCTCGTTTTTTTCAGCAGGACGTGTACCCACCCCCCCTGTTATTCAATTTTATTCCGTGCCACGTCATTAAAATGTTGCTTAAAGCGACAGTTTTAAATTAGGCTTATGCCCGGCATGGCTCTTGCTACTTTTTAAAATAAGGCTGCAAAAGTCAAAATGTGTCCGCTGATTCGGGTCATCCCCATTGAGTTCTCAACTACTCCCTCTTGTCAAGTTGTGGCTGTAGTTTAAGCGTCTTCAGAGTTTTATTTATTTCTCTAGATGTCTCTTCGGTGTCTGTCTCGTCTGGTTCTACATTATATATAAATATTCCTTATTAACCATCGGTTTTGATGCGTGACAGCTCATTTGGATCAACCCTGGTATATTTACAGCCTCGTGTGTCCTGATGCCGCGTGGCCGAACATTTGACGTGGAAAAAGCTGACGGTGGCTGTTTGGGGTTTTGTTTGTTTGATTTTTGTTTAATTCTGCAATATGAAAAAAAAATGTCTGTGCTACTTAGTAAAGCGGAGATTAATGCCGCTCACGAACCTTGCCCCTATTCTGCTTTGCATTCATTTTCGTTTCTTCCGTTTTGACTTATAACCTCATCCCCCCCCCAACCCGCGCCTGCCCCACTTGAAAAAATATACTTATGCAGTAAAAACGTCATCGTAGTACAAATCCTTCGGTAATTTGCATCATGTAATGACTTCAAATTGTGTTTGACTACATAGTTGCCAAGACTCTGGGTCAGATTAACCCAAGGGTAAATATTGTTTTGTACCTGTCACCGTACTTGTTAGAGGCACTCACACCCAACGGTACAAAAGACAAAGGCAAAGGTCCCCCGTATAGCCTTCACTGACTGTTGGGGCAAGTGCTGTTAGCGAGCACCTATGAAGGCCGGCACGGGGTGGCTGACCAGCACCACGCCCGACCGCCTTTGTGTCCTTAGCGGCGATGTTTACACACCCCATTTGGTACACATTTAAGCCTGAGTCGACCTAGGGGAAGCCCAGGAGCGGTTCAAATAATTGTCACTGATGTAGACCGTGAGCGGGAATTGCACTCGGGTCGCCGAGTTCGTGGCGCAGCGCCCTACCACTCCCCTCCTACCTCCACACTCTCCATGAGTCAAAGGCACTTTTCATCGCACCCATCACCTGTGACATCGAGGTATCCAGAGTAGCTGGGTGGCTGAGGAGACAAATAATGCTCACGTCAGCGTACATACTGAGCCAGCACTGCTGAGACACCCAGTGGGGGCCATTCCACCTGCAGTGACATGAGCACGCAATTGCAGTGGCTGCGCGTTTACCTTCTACCCAAGACCCAGAAGTTAAGTAATTAGGGCTCACCATCTGTCGTTGCCACTTTGACAATTCCAAAACAAGTCGATGCACTTGCGTGCCTTTGCTCACGACGATGCTTGACATTTCCAGTCCCCGCCGACGACGGCCCTGGGTTCGGTGGTAGAAAGTAATCGTGGCGAGGTGACGCTTACATTGTGCACCATTGAGCTGTGACAGAGAGTGTGCCTCCCTCATTGTGTGCACGGGATCTTTAATGACGTATAAGTTACAGAAGATGGCACAATTTCTCTTTGCATCAACAAACACTGCCTCCTAAGCCTGCATTCCCCTAGGATACGCCTTTGCTATTTCAATGGGCGGTCGCTCCCTCTTTGGTGCTGCTCCCACTGCTCGCCCTGTCCGTTCCACCATGCACGTGATCCAGGGCTACCTTGGTGACAGATGCACTGATTCACGGTGAATTCTCACGTGGTTTTGATAATAACGAATTTTTTTTTATTTATTAGCTAAATTACCAACAAGATTAGGGCTTGGATGGAGTAGGGTTTGTCGGCATAAGGTACTAACATTACAGTAAATAATGTTGTAGTCCTATGTTCTGACAATCTTCTGAACAGGTTTCAATGCAGTAAAAAAATTTACAAAATAAGATGAGATTTATGCGTGGCGTGGCGTGGCTAAAATAATGTCTGGAACAGCGTTCCGGACTCTTCCGGCTGAATGAATCGCTGGGCATGACTATCACGAAGCTTGCGTCGTAGAATAAGCCGCAGTTATCTCGGTGACCCTACCGGGGCCTCGCCTGCGACATCACGGGGCGGCAGTGCCCCCCCCCCCCCCCTCTCCGTTCTTAGAGCGCCCCACGCCGGCAAAGCCCCACGCCTCCCCGGGGAGAAAGCTGCGCCCACTCTCGCTCGCTGTGCCGCTCGCTGCTAACACGGTCGCGCTGACCCGCGCTGCTGTCGTGCTCAACCAAATGTCGCAGCAAGCGAGTGAGCGCTCCGTGGAGGGGGGGGGGGGGGTGAAGGGAGGGGTGGAGCGCAAGCACCGCTGCCTCCTGCCAGTAGCGCACAATGTCCCAGTGTGGGTTTTATCACAATTGAGTGATGTGATCAAATTAGACATCGTCGCACTGAAAACCGTGTTTAATTCCGCTCTTGCAGAAATCGCCGGTGCTACTTACGACAGCGGACGGTCATTTTGTTCTGCCTCCCGTTCTTTTTTTTACTTCTGTTTTGACCGACGTTCGAATAACGTCACGCGATCTTTGCCAACGTCCACTGTGCAGGAGTCGGCGCGCAGTATTTATGGTTCGTGTACACGAACGCGCCGCCGTGGCGAGATGTTAACGACCTCGCCTGGTGTACGGGAGGTCGTGGGTTCGATCTCGACCCTGACGCCTGCTGCTGTATATTTGGAGTTCGTGTGTCTCTCTCCCCGTGGTCGTGTGGATTTTTATCCGGGTCCTCCGGTTTTTCCCTCCACATTTCTAATCGACGTGCGTTTAGGGTATCTCTGATTGGCGCGGTTAGCTACGTACGGTACTAAAGAAGTTCAACATACATACATCTGGCTGCCATACATTTCCACTCGATAAGCCACTTTGTTGAGCTGTCATTGATGGCCAGGTCGCTTCTGATAAAGATCTGTAATCCTCAGTGGGCCTTACCTGGAAAAATGTTAAATAATTAAGAGTATCAAATAGTAACATTGCCATTAGGTACGGTGTTAGCGGTTGTCTTTAGTACTTGGTTTCTATTGCGCCACCGTTGACGCGTTACATTACGCGCTGCGTGTTTGTGTGAGCGCGCACTTTGGGAACGATGTGAACATGATACCGAATGGGTGTTTCGTTTTCAGTGTTCAAGTTTATTTTGTTTAACCGGGGTTAGAACTTGAGCCGAGGGTGAGTCTCATTTGCAAGTGTCACATGGCAGCTGAATATGATACGAGTTTAATAGTATATATAACAGTATACTATACTAGTATACTATTATAATAGTATAGTGTACTGTTATAATAGTATATTATAATATATCATATTACACTATACTAGTATACTGTTATAATAGTATTGCGAACTGTTATAATAGTATAATATACTGTTACAATAGTAAAGTGTACTGTTATAATAGTATAATATACTGTTATAATAGTATAGTTTGCTGTTATAATAGTATAGTGTACTGTTGTAATAGTATCCCATCATCATGTGTGCCTCTGAGCCGATTTCACTCTCGTTTGTGGTTCAATTCCCACGGGTCGCTCACGTGTCGCCAGTCTCCTCTGCAAGTGTGAACCTGAGAGACAAATGGTGCTACCTTCATTATTGAAATGCCACTTTCAGAAATATCTTTTATCAATGTTCGCCATCCATTTTAAAAGGTTGTAAGGATGGAAAATAGATTTGAAAGATTGGCTTTCGCGACCGATGTTGTGGTTCATGATTGACTTTTGGGGCAGATCGCGTGAATACAATTCCGAAGTGTGTCGTGCATCCCCTCTACCGCCCGACACAGCCAGTTCAGAAAGTTGTCACGCGGTGAACAAACGTGTCAATTTGTTACTGCTTCAGCAGCATGAACGGTGTGTTGGAGACCGATGCACAGCATTTAAGTAGCTCATTGCTGATTGCTCTTTTTCGCGTGTGCTCTCTTCCAATGAATGGCACATTCAAGCCAGCCGAGCGCGGGTTGATTTTCCACTGCTGACGTCGTACGCGAACGCACTCGTCATCAGCCCCGCCCCCCACCCCCACCCCCTGGCCCTGCTTGGCCCCCTCGAGCCAGATTCAGATGTCTTGCTATGGTCGGCCCTACGCTGGCTCGGCTCGGATGTGTACCTGGGAAAAGTGTCATTGCTGAACCCACCCGTAAGCCGTGGGAATCGCGACCGAGGCTGCAAACTGGACCGATTTGCTTTTATTTTTTTTGTGAGTTGCGCGGGCAATTTGTTGGTGAGAGTTGTCTGGGACACGGCGCTGTGACTCTCGCTCACCGCTGGCTCTGGTGCCTCCCGTGGGCCACGAGAGCCCCCTAGCCCCCTCCTGCTGCCAGCACCCTGTGTCCTGCTGCCAAGCCGTGAATGCCGCCTCCGTAACAAAAACAAACAACAAAAAACATCGCAACAGCGGCAGCGGCATTGCAAATAATGAGCCCAGGGGTCGGATCCCAAGGGTACCGGAACACTGACTGTGGGAAATCAAGGAGAGCTATAATGAATACATTGCGGTTATTACCAGCAAACGGAACACAATGGCCTGTGACATGAATTGGATGGGGCTTCAACTCCACAGGGGTCATGTTAACCCCCCCCCCGCCACCATTGAAATATCCACCTGCCATTAATTGTGCTATTTAGTGGTGCCATCCGAGACGATAAGTTGCGGTGTCACTTTGGTGTCTCGTTTTACTCGACTCCACGTTGGCGCAGGGGGAAGTCACACCTGCCGTTCACAATATCAGATTGACGGCATCATTATTGCCATCCACAGGTCGGCATCGTCGTCGGCCGTCATCATTGTCGCGATCATCAATTATTCATCGATGAATCCACATCGTCGTTGTCTTCGTCATCTAATGTTGCGGCCGCATGACAGGACCATCGTCAGTCGAATATCACAATGCGTGATGTGACGTTCCTCGAGCTCACTGTTCTGTGTCTGCGCTCTGGGCAGGAGATATAGTTTACTTGGTTGGGCAGTAGACTTCCAGGTCGCAAGATCATGGTTCGACATCACCGTCATCAGCGTCATCGGGGGGGGGAGGGTGCGGGGTGGTGTGAAGGATTTACCACTCTGGTGATTTGGCGAACTGTCGCGATCCAGCGTCGCTATTTGATGGTGTCGACGTGGAGTCTGACGAGAATCCTGTTTGGTCAGCAGATGTGGCAGCAGCTGAGCACGGAGCGGGACCAGGCGGCGCTGCGCGAGGTGCTGGAGTGGCGGCGACGTCTCTGCGAGGAGCCCTGCCCTCCCGCCGAGGCGTCCGCGTCTCCGGGCACGCTGCCCGCCGTGCTGCGCAAGCAGGGCTCCCTGGGCGCCCGCGTCGAGCCGGGCCCCCACCTCAACGGGCCCTCGGAGAACGGAGGGCCGCCGACCCCACACCCCGCCGCCGCCGCCCCCGCCGCGGCCGGGGTCGTCGTGCGCGTGGACGTCGGAGCGGCCCGCGCCCCGCGACCTCGTGACGGCTCGGCCGAGCCCGGACCACCCATCGAGAACGGAGTCGGCAAGGCGGGGGAGGGTCGTGCCGCTGCCGCCGCTACCGCCACCGCCAAGGTGCAGCAGCAGCTGCAGCAGCGCAAGGGAGTGTGGGATACCGCCATGTGACCGCCGAGCGGTCGCGGGGCCGCGATGGGATGGGACCCTTCGTAACTTTTCGTCTTTGCGCGCCGCCGGGCATCGACGCAGCCGCCGCAGTTTTCTCCGACGGGGAAAGTGGACGCTAGCGAGAGCGGCGGTGCTGCGGGTCGGCCACGTCCGGGACGGCGTGGCGCTCGCCAGTGTCGTGGGAGGGCACCGTGTTGGGGTGTCGTGGCGGTGCGTGAGACCGTGATTTTCAACTCCCCTGGGTCGGGCCGTGTGGAGTGAGCGTCTCCTGCCGGCTTGGCCAGCTCGAGGTGCCGTCCCTGTGGCGCTTCTCCCCTGTACAAATTGAAATGTGCTCTTGTCAAAGCCGTGGGTGGTGGGAGGGGGGGGTCTTTAAAAAGGCGATCGTGCGTCGGTCATTGTAATGTCATAATGGAATTTTCAAATTCAGGTTCGGTTTAATTTATTTATTATCTAGTTTACTACAAATATGCAATTGAGTGTTAAAAAAAACGAATATCTTTAAACAAAAAGTATTGCGGATGATGTATTGCTCCCTGTGCACACAAACCTTTGTAATATTCCACGCAGCGCTCTTGGGTTTATTTGGTCAGTGGGGTTTTACAGAGGGACTTTTGAACGCATATCACTTTTGTTTTTTACATTTAAGGTTTTGCATAAAGTAGCGCCGCCACTGACGATTTTGATACACCATGGTCCATGGTTCAATACACGTATATATATATTTACACTCGCGTCCACGTTTTGATACGTTCATTTTATGTACAAAAGCAGCTGTGCTGTAAGACATTTTTGTAATCGGTGTTAGCAAGCTTCTTCTGCGCGGAATTCTTATTTTGTTTTCTTGGCATGCGAACATTTGTGTGCGTCCGCGCGTGCGTGCGTGCGTAACCCCCCAGTCCACCGTTCTCCTGCACATTGGGACTGCTGTCAACGCTGCGACGATCTCTACCTGCTTCACGAAAGCGCCCCCCCCTCCCTCCTCCTCCTTCCCCCCACCTGAGCCACGTCACTCCTTACTTACCCCCCCACCCCCCCTTTAGCTGTGTGTCTCCTGTGAACGTGCAGTGACTTATTATTGAGAGGTACCGTCTTGTGTGTGTAACAACAATAATGTACATAAGCGCGTTGAACTTCTTTCGAGCACCGCTACGTAGCCAACCGCGCTAATCGGAGGTGCGGGAGAAGGCCAACAAACTAAACACAAAAAGCAGTTTCTAAAGAAATGAGTTTGTCAATCTTGATGATCTAAAAGCGCGTAGCTCCAGTGGCTTCCTAATATCGGAAGGAAGAGCGTTCCAGACGGCCGCAGCAGCGCATCTGAAAGCGATGCGGCGACCGTCTTTGTCCGACGGCTGTCAGCCAAAAGCCGCCGTCGCTGCGAGGATGAGCGGAGTTTGCGTGACGGTGGTTTATGCTCCTTGACGAGACCAGCGAGGTACTGTGGTTCATCTGTGGCGGGCACTTTGTTCCGTGTGTGTGTGTGCAATGAGTGCGACCTCATGACGTATTCGTTCGGCAACCGGAGGCCAATGTAGCTCGGCGAGCCACTGGGCGAACACGGTGGGAATAAATGTGTGTCGCTATTTAACGAGAGCATTTTCACCATTTTAAACGTGAAGGTAAGTGACTGAAGTGACGCGCGATATCAAAAGGAGTGGGCATCCCCTCACCTCACCCCTTTAGTTTAAACAGCATGGATGCTGAGCTCGGATTGAGAGACGTTTGAGAGACTGATCACAGCAACAAGTCACGAGAGAGGGGTTTGATCAGGCAATACTTTGGGTAAACAACACTCCTGCTGTATTGGCAGTGATGCACAAGCACACTCAACAAACAAAACAACGACATAGGCCACAGAGGGAGAGAGAGAGTGGACGATTGGAGTTGGTTGAGACTGCATGTTCATTTTCTTTTCTAATGTATTCGAATGACCAGTTGGTTTCACGTGAATATTAGCACATCAATAGTTGCCGAACAGTAGCTCGTGAGTAACTATTCATATACCAATTTAAAATAATAACTGGTCATCAGAAAACGTTTTAAAAATTAAATTCAGGCCCCACGGTGTAAAGTGCATTCTCAAACCTTTATTATTATACACTTATCTTTCTGGCCTCTCCATTAATGGTCCATGAAGAAGCGCCATTGGCCACTTTAAAAAATAAAATATATTTAAAGTTCGGTCCACGCAATGTGATTGTTTCTGCCCTCGCATTGCGAGTGAAGAAGGGACGACGCCTTGACGACCCAGCGGTCACCACCGAGTTGCTGGCTCCGAGTGACCCGTGAGTGAAGTCGCGGCTCAAGCTTGGCGAGTTCCTGAAACTCGACTTGCTCATAAAAGTACACACGCAAAAACACACTTGATTAGATTTGTTTTGTTTTTTTTACCATTTGTTTTTGCCAAATTCCGGTTCTGACAATTAAAATTGTTGCTTTGGCTGTGCTGAGCTTCTTTCGCTTTATTTTCTTTATTGTTTTCACGCTTCTTTCTATCTAGTGTGTGAACATTCAGTGCCCCATCGTGTGGATAAAAGGTCACTTGAAGGGACTTTGAAAGCAGTTCTGTGGCATCTCCTTCCACGGCCCGCACTCTTGCGCGGTGTCGCATGCGTTGCTCTGCCACTGAGCTCCCAGTGGCATGTCTCTGATGGCACGGTTGGGAAAAAAGTGGAGGGAGTGTTTTATTTGTATTATCATTGACGTCCTGGACTTGTATGGAAATAACTCACGAGCCTCAAAAGCGCCGATTTATTGCAGACCAGTAGCCGATGACGACCCGTCGCGCGCTGTGGTATACACATGCACGGCTCCACCGTGCGTGTTATAACGCACGTTTCACAAATCCCACCTGGTCGCACAGCAGTGTATATTCTGAATCCCGCGTACGTTCGCTTACTTCTGCGTGGCTGTCGACCCACGCGGTTTTTACCCCGTAGTCTTGTACAGGGAAATTGAGGTTTCAGGTCCATACGGCGGACAGCCGTTTCAATGCGGGCGACAAAAATGATTTCGTCCTATTTGTATTTCTCCCTCGTGATGAGACTTTGTCGGATGAACGTTGAGATTTATAAAGGGGCACGCGGATGACAAACACTGTCCGAATTGGTCCGTAATAATGTAGGGGCACTGATAAGGGGTTGACAGCCAAATGTGCACGGCCAGTTTACTCGACGCTTTTGACGACCAGCAAGCCTGTCCGTGCACCAATGCGATGATTATGTAACTGACATATTTACACTCACGAATCCGACCTTTCTGGCATGTTCGCCTACACCCCGAGTTCCCCAGCGAGTCGAACACGCGGCCGTTGCACTGCGGCCACCGCCGCCGCCGCTGTTGCTGCTGCGTCCTCGCTCGCAAATCTCTTCATGCTCATCGTCTCCGGACAAGGCAAGAGCTCGCGTCTCCCTCGTGAGAAACTCGCCGGCTGCTTCAGCTTCTCCTCGCCCTCTACCTCTCTGTCACGCTCCCTCCCATCTCCCTGTCTCTCCCTCTCTTCCCTCTCCCACTCTCTTTTTTTTCTTTTCTTTTTACGATCAGTGGAAACAAGAAGATGCTCGATGTAGTCGGCACTTTGCTTCGTTCATCATTTCGTATTTTGTATCTTTGCTTTATGTAACTCCCCCTCTCGCTCTCGCTCACTCCCTCGCTCACTTTATCGCTCTCTCTCCCTCTGTTCCCTCTCCCCCCTCTCTCCCCCCCATCTCCCTGTCTCTCTCTTTCTCTCTTCCCTCTCCCTCTGTGCCGCTCTCGCTCTGCGCAATGCAGAACGAGCCGTCCTCCCGGTTCCTCATCAATTCGCACGTTTTTGCAAATGAAGGATTTCTCTCTCCCCTGCCTTGGCAAAGAGGCTTACGTTCCGCGACGATTCAGAAACGCATTAACCAGGTGGGGATTTATCACATTTCCTCTCTTGGCCACCCAAAGCTCTATTCCTCTAGGTATTTAGCCAATAGCTTGACAGAACAGTCTCTACTAAGCAATACCTCCTCCCCCAAAAAGGGCAGGCTTCTGATAAAGTTGCCTGTTGGTTTCAGCTCAAGTTAAAGCGATTTCCTGCTCAAATGAGCAATGCTGCGGGTGCTCATCTCCCCTGTTTACAGCTCTGTGCCAGCGATGGAAATTCCACATTTCTATGACGACGGCGAGTCTGTCCACGGGGCAAAGAAACCACTGTTGGGTCCTGTTCAAAGTGGTACCAATCGTATCCACCCCCTCGTGAAGCGGCACGCGAAGTCGCTGTGTCCGCTGAGTCACCAGCCAGTTTCACTGCAAAGGGGCTGACGAAATCCCCCGGGTTGCGTTTCAATTACAACTCCTGCTACGGGCTGGGTACAAACCTCAAACTAACGCCAGAAGCAGCAGCAGCAGCAGCGAGTGGGCGCATCGCTTCCTCTGCCTGTAACGAGTCGCACGAACCCCAACGGCGCACGCCGCGCGTGCATGTTACACAACGTGGCGACTCTCACTCGTCCGCATCGATGCAAAGGATGTGCGTATACGTTGAACTTTTTTTATCGCTGTACGTAGCCAACCTGTGCTCTATCGTTGGTGCGGGGGAAGGACATCAAACTTGGAAAGGAAGGAACCTCAAGCTCCCCCCCCCCCCACTCCACACCTCCCGCCCTCCACTCTCCAATGTTCGCGACGCAGCACGGCGGCAGCAGCAGCAGACAGCCGTCAGCCCCCACCTCCGGGCCCCCCCACCTACCCACTCGCACCGTGCCCGCAGCGATAAACAGGGGGCTTCAAAAAGATGTTAACACATACATGGGACCATCGTTTTTAATGGAAAAAGAACGGATAATAAACTAGATTTGAAGCTTGTGGCTTTCGAATAACACACAAATAAATCAATCATCAAACATAATTACTCGTGATTAATTTGTTTATTAAACTTATGGAGGGGTGTAGCAGTGGCACAATGTTGCAGACTGTGCAAGCCAAGTTTGAGTCGGGGCCACGGCTAATAGTGCGTGGTCGTAAGTGAAATCAAAATCCGTGAAGAGGCTCGTCAAGGACGCTGCTGCTGGGAAGTTGGAGGCAGTCGCCCTCCAGCAGCAGCGGAGGGCAAGAGGAGCGACGCTCACAACAACGAGCGGAGCGCTGGACGTATAAAACGCAGCAAGTATGACACAGCAGGGAGCACGCGGTGGTGCATCTGCCAGTCATCTCAGTCAGTGAAACCACAACACCTGGGTCTGTGCCGTGACCTCCTGCCGGCATCAGTGCACCTGGCCTGCAGAGGCGTTGTGCTGAGGTCACCGCCACCAAGGTGGCGAGAGTTTGTGTCTTCTGACCCTCTCTTCGTGACTGCAAGGATTCATATTCTTATGTTTTTTCGGTAAAGTCACGTAGGTAAAAAATTAAAATTAATAAAAGTTAAATAAAAATAACATAAAAATCACGACGTTTCGGAGGCAACACAAGCTTCCGTCTTCATGTGGAACCGTCACAGCACGATAGCTGTATCAAGTGAGGGTTCCACCTGAAGACGGAAGCTTGTGTTGCCTCCGAAACGTGGTGATTTTTATTTAATTTTTTACTTTTATTAATTTAAATTTTTTACCTACGTGACTTTACCGAAAAAAACCTAAGAATATGGATAATAAACTACCACGTGATAACAAATGTGATGTTAGCAGCTTCAACAAGTCAAAGAGTCTCTCCCACTTGTTCGCCATCGTTGTCAACGCGCGCCTGGAATCTTCTCCAGGTGGTCTCCAGAGCTCGGAGGCAGCGCATCTCTCGTGGTGTTGTTGCAAATTCTCAGAAGTGTTAAAACACTAAATTAAGCACCCTGTGAAGGTGACCCAGGACTCCCGCCTGCCGCGGTGCGTGTCGTGGTTCGCGTGCTGGACTTGCGACCTCCCGGCGCGGCAGTTGAAGGAATGGGGAACTTTTTTTTTAACCCCCCCCCCACCCCCTACCGCCGATATCCACCCAGCGGCACAAATGACTGAACCACAGTCGATCGGCAGGTTGCACGTGGTGGGGTAGAATGTGGGTACTGCCACCTTTTCATTTACAAAACGTCTTGCTCGCATGGATGGGCAAACACTTCCTCAAAAGGAGCTGTCTACAGCTCCCTCTAGTGGAGGCCCTTCTGTCAGCAGTGGCTTGAGAAAGCAATTCCAGCGCTGCACCTTTCTCTGTTATTTTTTATCTCCAGCACTGATGCACCCGCCCCTCCCCCCCACCGCGTTCCCCATCCTCCCACGGCCAGGTTAGGTCACATCGACCCATGCTCTCCAAAGGTTGCGTTCATCTCTCAACACCAGCTAATGATTTCATTGCAGAGTGGGGGCTCCATTAATACCGTGCACGCCCACGCTTTCATACATTGGCTCGGACATCTTTGGGATGGAACCCCCAATGGCCTTTGTGCTCATTAATGGGCAGATGTAGACAGAGCCGTTCAACGATCCCAATGTCTCCGTTAAATAAGGAAAAACAATATTTTGTTGTTGTTGTTGTTGCTAGATATTTCATCACACTGTGATGGATGGCACCGCTTGCGTCATTTGAGCATTTGATTAACGATGATCCCGACACGGGGAGATGCCAATAACTCATCAGGTTTCAAATATCTCTCCGAAAATTCCTTGCGATGCGCGACAAAACGGCGTGCGATAATAATGCTCGCGGCTCGAATTAGAATTGTCTCGGCTGGGTCACGTCGCCTTTGTCATTAACCAGTCGAATTTTTTTTTTCGTTATTTGATAGGTTCGCAAAACGTATTTTAAAACGGATGGATATCTTGTCAAGGTCATCAACCAGATGGTCATCTTAGCAGATACCGTATTCTCTCGAATATAACACCCACTTTTCATCCCTTGTAATTTAACGCAAAAACATTTGGGGGGTGCATCTTATACTGTCATCCCGTAGGCGCGTGTCTGCGTGTGACCAGATTCGTATAACTTGATTGACGCCGGGCACACTCGCTTCGCGCGTCTGAATTCCCCGAGCGTCTTCTAATCCAGAGAATACGGTATGCTCTGCCTGCTGATCGTGTTCTCTCGTTCTTTAATGGGCAAGCTGCATAGAGACGCAACGGGCCACCTAATGTTTCGTTGACATTGGTTTTGATGATTTCGAGACGGTGCAGGGGTTTCGGCACTCATCACAGGATCAGATGCCGCCTGAACGTAACCATTCATGCCCCCCCCACCCCCCCCCCCCCCCCATATTCCGCACTCCGATTTAGAACCCAGGAGCGTGAGAAAAGCTGGCCACGGTTTCTACTCCTTCATTCTGCAAGCCTAAGGCGGCAGACATTTCGGGGAACGAATCGTCGTCCCATCTCCACACCTAATCAGAATCTTGTATTTACACCGCTCGATGACTCCAATGAGCGATTAATGATACTGGTCGCGAAAGCCGACGTGTTTAAGCTATAAAGCTCTTTTTATTTTCACAGACGTTCAGTAGGAGCGGTTAAGATCGTTGAGAAAATTCCGAATCCTCCTTCCTCTTGGTGCTTCGCACCACGTTTTCGCGAGTGCCGCGCGTCTCTCCGGGTTCATCCACCCAGGGGGAGGGAAGTGAAGCCATGAATTTGCCTCGGCTCGTTTTACTCAAGCCTGAGTCCACCCACCGCAGGTGCGGCTCAACGCCCCCCCGCCCCTGTTAGCTAAGGCAGGCTCGGTGCGTACGGGCAGTCTCGGAGGCATCGCCGTTGAGCGTTAGACAAACGAACATCGTCAACCCAGACGAAGATGAATATCTGGGGGGGGTGGGGAAGGAGGATACACGGGCCAAGGAGCCGGTGTGGGTCTGGGCTGCTGTGCTGTGGTGGGCTAGCGAAGGCTTTGTGGGGGAGGGTCCCCCCTCTATGACATTGTGGCCTCAATATCTTTCACCTTAACCCGCATCAAGTGAAATCGGTCTGTGTTGCACAATTACTGCAATAAATGTTTGTACGGGGTTTACATGCGCGTGCGTGTCCTTGGCGGTGTGGGGAGCGGTGGCGGAGTGGTTAGCGCGCCGCGCTGCGGTGCCGACGACCCCGAGTTCGAATCCCGCTCACGCCCAAGAAGAGTGGCGAATATCTGAAACGGTCCCGAGGCCTCCCCGAGGTTGACTCAGTCTCAAATGAGCACCCCGGTGCGTTGTGTAAATATCATCACTGGGCAGAGAAAGGCAGCCGGACGCGGCGCTGGCCACACCACCCTCTCGTGTGTGCCGTTCCGGCCTTAAAAAGATGCTGAATGACAGCACTTGCCCCTACAGTTAATGGCTACAAGGAGATGGTTGCCTTGTTCTTTGGTACAGTGTAGGCTGGGCCGAATTTCAACCGGGTCTGTCGGGTCGGCAACCGCGAGAAATAAATAATCATGTCCACCCGGCACACCACATCCACGATACCTCTCTGACTGTGGCTACGAGTCACTGGGTCGACTTCAGTGACCGGTGGGTGGCCCGGTGATATTCAGGAGAACATCAAGCCCCAAGTTCCAGTTCCTGACCGTGCCGTACAGTATATATTTCGACTTGCATTACCTATTTAGGATTACGCTCGTTTACATAGGGGAGCCTCAATGAGTCCCCATACTCTTATAGGCGGTGGGGGCTGCCAAGTTTTAGCAGTAGGAAGCAATGTTGTGTGTAATCCAACTTGAGTCATTTTCAGCATTGGGATGTTTTTTCCCCAATCCCAGTTACATTTGTATTTTGTGCTGCTTTGGTAGGAAGCCACAGAACCCAAAGGGAACCCGCGCTGAAGAGAGGGTCAGAAGACACAAACTCTCGCCACCTTGGTGGCGGTGACCTCAGCACAACGCCTCTGCAGGCCAGGTGCACTGATGCCGGCAGGAGGTCACGGCACAGACCCAGGTGTTGTGGTTTCACTGACTGAGATGACTGGCAGATGCACCACCGCGTGCTCCCTGCTGTGTCATACTTGCTGCGTTTTATACGTCCAGCGCTCCGCTCGTTGTTGTGAGCGTCGCTCCTCTTGCCCTCCGCTGCTGCTGGAGGGCGACTGCCTCCAACTTCCCAGCAGCAGCGTCCTTGACGAGCCTCTTCACGGATTTTGATTTCACTTACGACCACGCACTATTAGCCGTGGCCCCGACTCAAACTTGGCTTGCACAGTCTGCAACATTGTGCCACTGCTACACCCCTCCATAAGTTTAATAAACAAATTAATCACGAGTAATTATGTTTGATGATTGATTTATTTGTGTGTTATTCGAAAGCCACTCTTAGTGTAGTAACAATTCAGCCGCCAGTTTGAAACGGTCCATTTGGAAACATTTTTTGTAAATCTATTTCTCATTAGGACCCACGGTGTAAAGTGCAGTCTCCAAATATTGTCATCCACGCGATATCTCTTTCTGGAATCTGTATTTGTGTGTTGTGAAGAAGGGCCATTGCTTGAAACGTCGCCTGTGATAAAATATAAATATATTTATTTTGGGGTCATAATGTTATCGACACGCGTCTTGTGTGTTGTTTGTCTTTTTACATTTTATTGTCTCTATAGATATACAGTATATATTCAGGCAATAAAAAGTTTAAATCCTGACTTAAAGCGTTCGTGACTGCAGGAATTCATAGCAAGAAGGAATTCATATTACTTGGGTCTTTTGGTAAAGTCACGTAGATAGGTTCAAAGAAAAAAAAATCTACGACGTTTCGATCGCAACACAAGCGATCACAAGGAATCGTCATCAGGAATCGTCATCAGGATGACGATTGCTTGTGTTGCGATCGAAACGTGGTAGATTTTTTTTTTCTTTGAACCTATCTTCGTGACTTTACCAAAAGACCCAAAGAATAAGTTGAAATCCCTCTTAATTCAAGTGATGGCAGAGAACCAACGGGGGGCTTTGCGGTGCAGTGTGACCCCGTGACCCACAGCGGCTGTCCACGGCTGCCGTCGTCTCCCACGGTAAGAGGGGGGGACACGCCGAGTGATCGCCCCCCCCCCCCCACCCCCTGCCAGCATCCATTATTAACGATTAGCCGTGTATGAATAATGCACGCGTTCGAGCATACTTAAAACAATTTAACACGTAGGCTTTCGCGACCAATATTATTCATAATATAGGTTTTGGGGTCAGATCGCGTTATTTATAAATGTGTCGTAACCCTCACCACCCGACACGGCCAATCAGTAAAACATGTGTCACTTTTTCAAATGGGCTAAAGAAGTGAATTATTTTGTCCTTTGAAAGAGTGACACATTTTTTACTGATTGGCCGTGTCGGGTGGTGAGGGTTACGACATATTTATAAATAACGCGATCTGACCCAAAAACCTTGATTATGAATAATATTGACAGTATTAATATGCGCTCCGTTAATTCGTCACCCCTCCCCTGCCCTCCTCCTCCTGGGTCAACGCGTCGGTCGGTCGGTCGGCGCTGGGAGTGGACTGCGGCTCCGTCAGAGCAAACGCGGCCCACGCCGCATGATCCGGGGTGAGTTTCCACGTCTCGAGATCAAAATTGCGGTGGGCCACGTCACCCCACGCGCGTGTACGAGCTTCACCTTCTGCGGCTCGTTTTGTCGGTCCACTGCTGGATTGAGGGCCTCCCCGTGCTGCGTGGGGTCGTGGTCCGAGTGCCGGTTGGTGAGGGCGGCGGGCAACATAGACATCGCGGTAGAGTGCAGTACAACAATGGACTTTACTGCACTTCCCACTGCTATGTAGTCTCACACCAGCCGAGCAAGGAGGGTAGCCCATTCAAACACTGTCTCGGCGGCTTTCTAAGCGTCTCACATCTGACCAGATAGGCAAGGATTCTATGTTATCCAATCATATTTTTTTATATATATAGTCTTAACTGTATAACAGACAATGTGTTATGCCATACCGACATACATGTTGCGACTTCTCATCTCTCGGTGGTTCCGAGCAATCAACGGACATTTCGTATTCCTGTGGGACAGGTCCATCCAGAAGACATCCGATTTAAAATTCACGCAAATTGATGAACATTTTATCCAACCCTGGAGAGTGAGTGGGATGACTAGATGGACTTGCAAGGCGAGTGGTCTGCCATATCACTTGATCGTCCGATAGAGTAACGTAACGACCGCAATTAATTCAACAAACCCTGGGGATAAATGGTTTTTGATATTTGTCTTGTCTGGAATCTGAAAATGCGTGCAAACCAGGGTGTTGATCTCAATACGACCGTGTGGAGAGCTCAGAACCCTTTATTTTTGTGATGTACCCTCATCCACGGGACACTTTGTATCCCTGCAGGTCGGTAGCTTCGTGCATGTGACCGCCACTGAGACACGCACCAACACAATCTCCAAAGCGCTGCGTGCGCTCGTTTCTCAGTCCACATCTCCTGGTGAGGGTCGCGGCGGCAGTGTGCTGAGTCGTGGTGGTCCACACCTCCCTCTCCCTGGCGACAGACTCCTAGTTCTGTATTACTATACACTACACTATACACTACACTATATACTACTACACCACTACACTACACTATACACTACTACACTATACACTACTACACTATACACTACTACACTATACACTACTACACTATACACCACACTACACGATACACTACACTATATACTACTACACCACTATACTACACTATACACTACTATACACTACACTATACACTACACTATACACTACACTATACACTACAGCAGCGCGTTAAGTCGTGGTGGTCCTCACCTCCCTTTCCCTGGCGACGGACTCCTAGTTCTACACTACTGTACACTACACTATACACTACACTGTACACTACAATACACAGACTTTAGCGCTACATTACTATACACTACTATATACTACTACACTACACGATACACTACTATACACTACACGATACACCACTACACTACAGTGTAGTGTAGTGGTGTATAGTGACTACACATAGTGACTACACTATAAACTACTATACACTATACACTACTAGACACTATGCATTACTATACTATACACTACTACATTTTACACTACTATGCACTTCTACACTATACACTACTACTATATACACTATACACTACTATTCACTACAATACACTATAAACTATACTACATGATACACTACTATACACTATACACTACTATACACTACTATACAATATACACTACTATACAATATACACTACTATACACTAAACACTACTATACACTAAACACTACTATACACTATACACTACTATACACTATACACTACTATACATTATACACTACTATACACTACTATACACTATACACTACTATACACTATACGCTACTATACACTATACGCTACTATACACTATACATTACTACATTATACACTACTACACTATTCACTGCAGTACACTATACACTATACTACATTATACACTACTATACACTATAGACTACTATACACTATACACTATACTACATTATACACTACTATACACTACTATACACTATACACTACTATACACTATACACTACTATACACTATGCACTACTATACACTACTATACACTATACACTACTATACACTATACACTACATTCTACACTACTATACACTACTATACACTACTATACACTATACACTACTATACACTTACACTACTATACACTATACACTACATTCTACACTACTATACACTACTACACACAGACTCTTTCCTGCGGGAATTCCCAGGCAGCGTTCCCAGGCTGGCCCCGTGTGGTCTTGGCCCGGCGCTGCGCTTTAAACGGCGGCAACTTCCTGCGAGAGCCATCACCACGGGGCTGCCGGGCGATCTGCGCTGCAGACTTGAACAGTTGCGCTTCCTCGCGAGTGGGTGAATGTGTCCGATAATTAATATTACTCGTGAGATTAAACCGTTTGCGTTCCGTGCCTGGGTTCACGTGGTTTGTTGTGATCTGTAGAGTGGTGAGTGAGTGAGTTTTTCTGACCTGTAGCGTGGTGAGCGTGTGCATTGATATGACCCAGAGTACGTAACGTTCAGCCTGGTGGACCGATTCCTCAACACGACTTTCCTCCCACAAGCCAGAACAAAAACAACAACATCACCAATGGGAATGGTCAAACATCCCTCCCGCAACGAGTCTCGAGACTTGGCGAAGGCCATAAACAAAATAACGGTGAATTATTTATTCAACGTGCCGCCCTGCTCGTCGGAGTGGGGCTCATCCCGGTGAGCATCCTCGATGCAAGTGCTACATTCCTGCAACCGCGAGTCAGTCTCTCCGGGGGCTTAGTGCACGTTCAAATCGAATGAAGAGAAACACAAACAGCGGGGAGATGCGACAAACAGACGGCCCCAAGTGTTTGCGAAAAGGTCTTTGGACGGCCACGGAAGCCCCTCGAGCAGTGTGGCTGTGCAGGCACTCGGAGTTGAGTGCGTCAGGGAAGACACAGCCGAGGACAGCAAACAGTTGTTATCTTGTAGCTACACTAAACTATAAACTCAACACACGTGTGGTTTTTTTGACCAGGTAAGGCCCACTCAGCCGCTCTATAGCTCTGTTTTCAGACGCGACTTGGTTATCACAAACGATACCTCGACGAAGTGGCTTATCGCGTGGACATTTGTAGCAGCCGAATGCTCTAAACGCGCGACGTTGATTTTACACACCTATGTCACGTGGCCCGAAGCCTCTTTCGTTCATAGAAATTAAGACATTTTTTTTTCATTCGCGGTTTATTGGCGCCATCGTTGCGCTGGAGTGACATCGTTTGCCGACGCATTGATGCACAAATGGAAGTTTAACATCAATAAATGAAACCCTCCGTCAGTGGGCGGCGACCGCGGCCATCGAGAAGGAGAGAGAACCCGTGGAGCTGTCACGTGTGGACTCGATGCCCGAATTCACAAACACACGGAGGAGGAGGATGGTGAAGATGGTGATGATGCACCACTCTGCAACTCCTGACGCAAAACGTCTGGCTCAACGACTGCCGCGCAGTGCCGGATGAAGCTCGTGCGGGGCCTGTAGCATATGTGATAAAAGGGACCCTAGTTTAAAAAAACATACATCTTAAAACACACACATTTTTAACTAGCATAGTAAAGTAATTGTATTTTTTATTTGCTATACAGCCAGATAATACGATAAATCGCTAACCTTAAACACCCAGTCGTTCATGAAAGTTGAAGGCGGTATAGTACTATAGTAATAAAGCAAGTGCAGATTCACTGAACCGGAATTGATAGCTTGAAAGCATTTAGCGCGGGGCCCTTAAAAGTGCGGGGCCCGTAGCTACATTTGCAGTTACTTGTGCTGCTACGATAATCCTGCACTGCTGCAGCGTACAATAAGAGTTGTTGCTCTTCATCAACATCGGCTACAAGGAGGAGGATTTAAATCGTTACGTCGGTGTATAAGAGTGATACCACTCGAGTGACATAATGGCAGTAGCTTACAAGTATATTTTAACGACTTACAGCTATGGTTGAAAACGTCAATAACATTAGCTCTGTCTGTCCGTGTGTCTGTCTGTACGGGAGGAGGTGGGGGGTCATGATACATCTCCTAAAGATGATCCAAGACTTAAGCATCGTGTTGCGTTGACTATCGGGGGCTCGCCCTACAGATGCCAGAGACAAATCGACCAAATGGTTTCCAAATACTTGGTGATGAAACATTCAACAAATAAAGTAGCACTACTGAGGCACGTCTGAGAAACCACTGACAGGCGACCCATCGTCAAGGATTGTCCGTGTGCTGAGAATCATAGGAATGGCGGTTAATACGCTGATGGGAAAGATGAGTTTCGTGTTAGCTACAGGGTCAGAGCTGATATTTGGCTTGTATATTCCTTGAATTCGTAGTTTATGGCAGGAGTCTAAAAAAAAACCGTGGCAGTCCTGTGATTACTCAGGCTTCTTGCGGGTGGAAAGGCCTCCACTCCGGGTCGTGTTGTCGACTATTCCAGGCTGCCCAAACATCTTGAACAAGTTTGGAGAAGCCAAAATTTACCTCGCCACATACGGCCACCGGGTTAACTTAACCCCTGGGAACCCATTTAAACTTCTGGGTGGACAGAGGCAGTGGTGGTGGAGGATTTAAAGCGATGTTTTATTTCACTAGGTAAGGCCCCATTGAGCTACGTGGCTCTTTCAAATAAGCGACCTGCCCACAAATGATAGCTCAACGAAGTGGCTTATCACGTGGAAATTTTATCAGTCAAATACTCCACACGCGTGATGTCGATTCTAAATGTGGAGAGAAAAACCGGATGACCCGGAAAAAAATCCACGCGACCATGGGGAGAGAGCGAGACGTGGAAACTACAAATATACAGGAGTAAGGGTCGGGATTGGACCCATGATCTCCTGTTAACCAAGCGAGGTAGCTAACATCTCGTTATGAAAAAATTTATAGATTTATTTTGATGAAGGTAATTTTGTTTAACACGTAGCAGGCTTTCGCGAAGAATATTGTTCATAATTAATGTTTTTGGGTTAGATCGCGTTATTTATAAATGTGTCGCAACCCTTCACCACCCGACACGGCCAATCAGTAAAAAAGTGTCACGTTGACGAAAGACAAATAGTTGACTACTTTAGCCCACCGGTGTGTTGACATTTATAAATAACGCGATCTTACCCAAAAACCTAAATTATGTAAAAAATGTACTTGCCAATTGTTTAAACTGCCGCGCCGGGCGATCGCATCGATCATGCTACCTCTGCCATTGCAAGCCCAGCGGAGTTGCTCGCGGTCCCGTCCGCTGTGGCAGAGCGCAGCTCGCGTTCAGATTGAGAATCGAAAACGTTTCATGGCGAGAAGTGACCAGCACGGGGCAGCACTTGACGCTGAACCTGAGCCCTCGATTCGTTCATAATGGACATTTTCCTGGGCCTCCTCCTCCTCCACCAACCGATGTTCACGCATCCTTGTTTGTCCAAATGATTAACGGGCGGCAGGACCTCGAGTGGCCCACTGCCCGTCTGAGCAGCGAAACCATTCGCTCGCTCGTCCCCTCGAAGCTCACAGCGCGCCGTGTTTATTTCATTCCGCGGCGAAGTGATCCCGCACGCTGCCCCAACCCCACCGCACTCCAGGGCTATGAATCATCGTTGTGCATCGCTATAAAACATACATTTTATTTAACAACAACAAAAAAAAGATTCATTAAGTGCGGCGATGACATTTACCCTTTTCCCTACATTTATGACGGACCCTATTAAATTGTTCCACCCCCACCCCCTTGGTTTGTGCCCTTCGGTACGTGGCGCCTTGTGACGTACGGGTCCCCCCCTCTCCTCGCTCGGGCCACGTTGGCAAACGTCGCTGAACCTCCCCGCGTAGTTCGCGTCAATCTTTCCTCCTTTTGGTGCCCTTAACTTTGCCAACTCCTCGTTCGCGCGACGAGTGTGGTTGTCGCGGACGGGGAGCTGATGGGAGGCGCGAATTCCCGACGTCTTGCGCCGCGAACGACCCAAACTGAGATGGGACGCTGCGGTGGCCAAGGAGATGTCAACTACCTCGCCTGGTATACAAGAGGTCGTCGGTTTGAACCCTATCCTGGTGCCTGTATATTTCGAGTCTGGATGTCTCTTTCTCTCCGCTAGTAGGGTGGATTTTTCTCCAGGTCCTCAGAGTTTTTCTCCCGCCCTCCACATTCAGAATCAACGCGCGTTTAGAGTCTTTGGCTGCTATAAATATCCACGTGATAAGCCGCTTCGTTGAGCTATCAACTGTGGCCAGGTCGCTTCTGAAACAGGGCTACATAGATCAGTGGGCCTTACCTGGTCAAATTAAAAATAGTTGAGTTTGGTATTTATTCGCAAGAGTAGGTAATCGTGTGCCGGCATCAGGGTTACAATTCCCAAATTCGAAGCATGACGCCTGCTGCTGTGTATTTGTAGTTTGCGTGACTCTCTCCCGCGTGGTCTCTCCAGCTCCTCCGGTTTGTCCCCTCCACGTTTGATCTGGTCGAGTTGTGAGTGTTTGGCTGCCATGAATGAACACGATGATATAATCCACCAACTTTGTTGAGCTATCAGCTGTGATAGCCACGTCGCTTCTGGAAAAGATCTGTATATAGCTCGAGTTGAGCCTTAGCTGGTAAAATAAAAAAATAGTTTAGATTACTTTAGAGAGACCCGAAAACGTGACAGAATGTGTCCCGAAACTAAGAGCACCGTCGACCGTAGATCAGCTCAGAACCATCGTGTCCCTGAAATTAAGTTCACCCATCCCGCTGCCTTTACCTGCAGTTGGATACGTTTACAGTAAAAAAAAGTGACCATTTTAATCGGTGTCCTCGTCCTATGTTGTGCCCTTAGAACGTCAGTGATGCCCTTCAAACATTACCGGGCAGCCACGGGAGACGAACTGTCGGCTCTCGGCCTGCTGACCGACGACCCCGTGACATTGCGGCACTCCAGAGCTGTGTGAAAGTCAACGAGTGGCCGTGCCGTTGGGACACGCTGTCCCCTGTCATGGGAATGTCGATGCTCTTACCGCATCTCGGGGCTACCAACAGTGATGAGGACTGGCCCTCGCCGCGATTATTTGAACAAACTACACTCTGACATTTGCCATGTTGAATGGATGTCATCGACTACAGATGTAAAGGTTAACGATGACCGTAATGGCCTTTATTTGTCCGGTAAAGCCTTACTTGGTATCAATATTCTTTATTTGTCCGGTAAAGCCTTACTTGGTATCAATACTCTTTTTTTGTGTCAGGAGGCACTCAGGACATCACAATGTTTGGTCAATTCCATTCGACACCGACGCTGAGATCGCATTTCCACGTCCTGTGTGATGAGCCCAATACGCGCGGGGGGGGAGGCATTGCAAGCAGGGCCGAAACCCACGGGATTTCAGGAGTCTGCCGAACCTTTTGAGTTTGGCGACTTGATATTGATTGACAGGTCACCGTCCGTCCGAGGGATCCTCGTTTCCTTGTTGTCGGAGGCACCCCCATCGGGGTTGTTTCAGCTGGCCGCTAATCGCACCAAGAATGCCGAGCGTAGTTTCAAGAGGTCGTGTTCCAGAAAGAGAAAATAAAAGAAGGGGAAAAAAAAGTGCCAGCCTGAAAAGGAAAACAATCCTGCAAACGTTGATACAAAATCTCTCGTGGACCGGGATATTTTAAGACCCCCCCCTCCTCTCTCTGTGTTGTAGCTGTTGTTGTTGTTGTTTGCTGGTTGTGAGTTTGCGAGTCGTGGGGCAACTTCCCTCCGTGCGCTTTGGCTGGGCTGCACTTCGCACGGACACCGCCAGAGGTCCAACATCGCCTTGCCGCACGCGAGATCGCGGTCAGTTCACGAAGCGCTCAGACGCTCAGACAGCTGGGCAGCCCGTAGCGTGGTCACGCGACAACTTGTGGCAGCCATCGTCCAGTAACGCGGCACCGCGTGGACTTTCACACGCGCTCCACTCGATAGCCGCGCGACCTCACAGACCACAACACGACAACGGCGGCGGTATAACTTGGCAAGGCAGTCTAAACAAGTTGTACAACCTGTTCCAATGCAGGCGCGCATGTGTGTGTGTGTACCTCTGTTAAGGCTATACGGGGGATCTTTGTCTTTGTGTGTGTACACAGTGGGGAGCGGTAGTGTAGCGGTGACCCAGGTTCAATTGCCGCTCACAGCCAACACCCAGTGACGATTATCTGAACCGGTCCTGGGCCTCCCCTAGGTCGACTCAGCCTGAAATTAGTACCTGGTGCGATGTGTAAACATCGCCACTAATGAGACAAAGGCGGTCGGGCGTGGTGTTGGCCACCCACCCCCTCGTGTGCCGTGCCGGCCTTCATAGGTGCTCACTAACAGCACTTGCCCCGACAGTCTGTTGAGGCTACACGGAGGATATTTGTTTTTGTGTGAGAGCACAAATCAGGGCAGTAATTAGCCAAGAAAGCCTCGCCAAGGTTCAAAACTGCTACCCAGGAGAATCCCGTTTTAGGATGTTTCGCCACTGTTATCAATTAGTGATTTTATATCTTTTTCATCACAATGTTTATCACCATCGAGACTTGGAACACATAAATGCGTGGATAAATCTTGCACAGCAGTGCGTCCCTTGCATCAGAGAACGTCTGCAGATGCGATTTTGTGAATTTTGCACTGAAACATTCGTCACGTGGCCGCTTCTTTGTGAGTATTCTGCATCGGGAAGATTTGTGATTCCTTTTTTTAATTCAAGGAGTGTTGTTTGTTTTTAGTTTTTACTCAATGGTAAGAAACCAAAGTAAGAACGGATATTTGTGTTGAGTTTCTTGTTCTTCCCCGCACCGCCCCTTTATAACATCGTGCTCCAGGCCCAGCACTCGCTTCATCCGGCACTGCGTACATTACGCAGGCGGAGTGATTCCGCACTCGGCACCCCCCCCCCCCGCCCCAACGAGACCCCCAATCTGAGTCACTCACCAGGCTCGACGCCTCTAGAAGCAACCCAAGGTTCCGACGCGATCCGCGGCGTTAATTTAAAGTTGATTTGGTGATTTAAAAAACGAAAATCTGCAAAGTTGTTTCGTGAGTCGAGCAGTTGCCGCGCAGCCGGATTATTGACGATTCAATTGCGGGCGAATGTTGCGTGCGATTTAAACTCCCGACAACCGAGGAGGAATCGGGCATGCAACCGCAGAACGGCAAATGCCACGCAGCGACGTCACGGCGTTCATTGTTCGCACATGGCAGACGTGGGCAAAAGTCCCTGGCAGACGTTACGTGAGAATTGAACCGTTAACTCCAAGCGAACCGGCCCAGTGCGACGTGTCCCCAGTAGCCTATTGACAGCCCGCACGCGCCTGTGCGTCCGCGCGTGCGTCGCTCGCTTTTGTGTGCGTGGGGAGCGGCGCACGCAGCGACTCACACGCAGCCTCACTCGATCCGGGTGACCCGGGCCTCAATGTTTATTCACACGCAACACGAGCCGCAGCCGGAATTTAAACTTCAGACTGGCCCTGCGACTTGGTCAACTCGGGTCAAAGTAAGTTGCTGGTGTGGCGCGTGACCGCCACTGCTGTTGGGGAGGACGGGGGGGGGCATAAATGATCCAAAACGTTTGACTTTATTAACGTTCTGCCACGCGTCGAATGCGGTTTATTGGGTAACACGAGCCCCGAGCTGCGTGTTTTTGTTGTAAATATTTGCTTTAGATTTGTATTACTTACAAGAAGGACAAAGCGCTGAGCTCGCGCCGCTGAGGTCATAGGTTCGACACCAGGTTTCAGCCACCTCTGGTTCCACCTGGTTTCTGATGCGTAGAGAGTCGGTGGGTCGCAACCAGGTCACAAATGACTGCAAAGACGCACAAACACGCAACACACGCCGTCCTGAGAAACGTCGTGAGAATTTTTATGATGTTTTATTTGTATTATCTTATTATTTCCCTTCTACGTGACTTTACCGAAAGAACCAAGAATACACGCCGTCCTATTCAATTTGGCTCCGCACGGAAATTTGTTAAATTCCGGTTTTGCGAATTAAAAAATATCGGTTTTAGGGGCGAACATTACTAGCAGAGAGACCAGGTGTCACTTGAAGGGATCGCACAATCAGAATCTGTATTCTTGGGTTTTCGGTAAAGTCACGTAGGTAAAAAATTTAAATTAATAAAAGTAAAATAAAAATAAAATAAAAATCACGACCGTCACAGCGTGCTGTGACGGTTCCACCTGAAGACGGAAGCTTGTGTTGCCTCCAAAACGTCGTGATTTTTATTTAATTTTTGTTTTACTTTTATTAATTTTAATCAATTTTTTTTACCTATGTGACTTTACCGAAAACCTAAGAATATGAATCCTTGCAGTCACGAAAGCTTCAAATCTAGAATCAGAATCTGTATTTAGACTGGAAGAATCCGATGAGCTATGAAGCTTCACTAGACGTCCAGTCGAGGTTTCCCTGTGGAATTCGCACCCGTGCGCAGTTTCTCCAACACGGAGGGCGACTTTTATTCTGCGAGAGACCCGAATTGATACTTCTGGATGCTTCTTCCCAAACTGTGACTCGGTGGTGTCCAAGTCAACAGCTGATCATATCATTCCAATCCGTTCACATTGACAGGTTGCTCACGGTCCACTCCTCATCTTCGTCTCTTCGTCTCTGCCTCTATTCTTTTCCTGCGTATCGTGGCAATATGTTCGGGAGCTACATGACAACGTTGAGGTCCGCAGCGAGCCGCGAGAGGGCTTCAGGAGGGAGTTCGCGTGGCTGTGCTGCGTGTGTGTTGACTCGAATGCGTCGCCCAACTCTGTCGAGCAACCCCATAGCTTTTGCGGGGTCGTCTTTAAACTCAGCAGTGGCTTCAGCGTAACAGACAAGAAGGCGTTACCTTGAAAATAACGATCTTGATTTTTGAGTGGCATCCGAGTACAAAGACAAATACAAAGACCCCCCGTATAGCCTTAACAGACTGTTGGAGCAAGTGATGTTAGCGAGCACCTATGAAGGCCGGAACGGCACACGAGGGGGTGTGTGGCCAGCACCACGCCTGGCCAGTTTTGTCTCCCTATTGGCAATGTTCACGCTCCGTATCGGGTACTCATTCGAGGCTGAGTCGATCTAGGGGAGACTCAGGACCGGTTCAAATAATCGTCACTGATGTTGGCCGTGAGCGGGAGCCTAATGCTCAGACAACACACACGCACGCACACCATAGCCAAACGATGCCGCGTGTAAACGTCCAAGATGAAGTCACAGATGTTCGGCCACGTAAGCACGCGGACACCCACACATCGCCAAGCCAAACAAGCCCGAGCCGTGGGCCAGCCATGCGCGCCCCTTGAGTCGACTGCAGATTTTGTCTCCAGCGAGACCTGCACACCTCAAGGAGCAGGCAGGCCCAGGCAAGCGTTTGCCCCCCACCCCCCGCCCCCTCCATGGCTAAAGTCGATGCACGCGCCCGGCTTCGACAAATCTTGGCGTCACGGGGGATCTGACGTCCGCGCATTGGGCACAACCGAGGTCGAGGCGGTGCGTTGGCACCGTCTGGACGGGCTGCCACTTTCTGCGTCTGCACACACAAACAATAAATCCGGCGTCGATATCCAAGGTTACTGCCCGAGTAAACGTCGCCCCGCAGGACAACTGCCAAGCGACATTCTTCGCTAATGACAGGGGTTTGTGTCGTTGTTCAATATGCAACGTGATAAGAATTTGCGGCCGGGGGGAGGAGGAGGGAGTTTGACGCGCGCAGCCGCCTGGAATGTGTTTATGAAACGCGGTCCGTTGGGCACGGAGTGAGATGCCGCGTTATGCAATCGCCGACCACGTTACCACACAACCCCCACCCCCCCCCCCCCCCTTTGCTCATCGGCGTGGGGGGGCCTTCGGTGCCATTAAATGAAGAGAGCCGTGACGGCGGTGGCGGCTAACGAATGCTCACGAACGCACGACGGCTCTCTCGACGTTGCGCCGCG
The DNA here is from genome assembly GCF_015708825.2 of Lethenteron reissneri. Taxonomy (NCBI): domain Eukaryota; kingdom Metazoa; phylum Chordata; class Hyperoartia; order Petromyzontiformes; family Petromyzontidae; genus Lethenteron; species Lethenteron reissneri. Next base: position 1,455,472 of record NC_083835.1, read on the forward strand.
CATCGATTTACACGACTCGCTGGGAAACGCAAACCTCTCTCGCTCTTATAGTTTTTTTTTGCTCGATCGTTTGCATGAGATTTGTGTCACTTCGTAACGTGGCACCTCCACCGCACCCACCCCCCCCTCCCGCCCCCCACACACTTTTTTGTATCCCGCTACATTTCTCGCCAATCGCCTCCTCTCACGGGATTCCGAGAAGTCATCTGAAAAGTGGCCAAAATATAGAGGAGGGGGGGGGGTGGGGGAGGGAATTATCGGAGCTTCGTGTTCCGCCAAGAGCCGCTCTTTGACACGGACAGAGCCCCGCAGACGCGTTTCACAACAACTGCGGAAAGCGCCTACGACTGCGCACCAATTTGCAATTTTAACATCGCTACTTTTGCACTGAAGCGGCCGCGGTCTGAACGGAGCCTTTGTCGACTCGGTGAGCGGCCGAGGGGATTCCAGATTGGCGAGGACGCGCGGGCGGAGCGGCATTTGCCGCGGCCACGTGGCCAGACGAGGCGCGGAATTCGGGGAACGCTGCGCGGGCGAAACCCAAAACGTGCCCGGCTCGCGCGCCATCGGTTGTCTGAGCGCCCTCGCGAGCTCCGTTCGCCGTGGAAAAACAAAAAAGCCTACGAGCTCACGGGCGTTACAGCCTCCTCCGCCTCCTGCTGCTGCTAGGGCCAGCCACGGAAGGTGCATCGACCCAGCCTCGCAGGGAAAACTCCCCGCACCGGTGCAGGCGCGGCGACACTACCTTGATTTGTGGGCAAATCGACTCGCTTGGTCTGGCCGGCTTTGTGAGTTCAACTCTGACTCGGCCTGCCTTCCACTCCACGCTCAAGTGCAAATTAAGTCGGCTTGCTGACTTGCGTGTCAGTAAATAAGTTGGTTCGTGCTCTAAACAGACTCGCCACCGCCATGGGAATGTGGAATATCCACCATTGAATCAGGTCCACCATTGGAAATGAATGCCACTCTATTGCTCATTTGGTCAAAGAAATTGCTTGACAATCGACTCAGCTTCTAAATTGGGGCTTGAGTTAGCGTTGGAGCTCGGGTTTTGGGTGTGAGATAGTATAAAGGTTTAGAGTAGAGGTAAGACTAAGTCTTAGATGAGTATTCAATTGAGGAACAGGGTACTTGCTGGGGCTAAAGCTAGGGCTATGATTTGGGGACTTTATTTAAAGTTGTAAATGTCCCGGGTTAGGATGATGGCTATGTACAGCAACGCGTGCAGGTCAACACTATTGCAAACGATCACATCGGACGTGAGACGGTGCAAGTTGGTTCTGTAAATCCTAGAGGTTACAAGCTTCTCAGATCGTGGCGTGAACTTGCGCACTCGGCTGCAAGATACTACGACTCTATATTTCTGCTCCAAGTGTGATTGTGGTTGTTGTTGTGGTGAGGCTGTCCCCCGCCTATCCCCTCACCTACTGCTCCACAATGCCCCACGTCCACCGAAACCAGCCCAACGCCTTGTCCCCCGGGGGATGGTTGGAGAATCGTGGGGGAGGGGCTAAACAGAAAAAGGCGGGGCCTAAAGAAGAAGGGGTGGGGGCATGAAGTGAGAGGGGTGGCACCTATAGAGGTTGAGCTTTCCTGTCGATTTGATGATAAAACATGGAATCAAAATATGTTGCAGCGTACCATCGGTGCCTCGAATGCGGCCACACGCAAAGCGACTTTATTGTTGTTATTGTGGTTAAGTGGAATTCACGTTGCAACGTTTTGAATTTCAAGCCGAGCACTGAAAGGCATATCGCACGTTAAGGGTCTACCGTTACACTAATTATTTCTGCTAAGTTAATTTATCAACTGGGCCCAAGGAACTAAACTCTTCTAGGGCCAATTTGGGGATACTTTGTTAAACCTTTACCGTGAAACTGTCTCGTTAGCATGTCTGCCTTGAGTAACATCTCCATGGACCTTGTCTCACGGCAAACTTTCTCTCCGCTCAGCGTGACGCTTCGCGAGACGGAGCAAGGTGATTTAGACCGCACATCATAAGCCGCCGTGTGCATCCTCGAAAACAATTAGGCAAAGTTGCAACGAAACGGGCTCATGGGTTTAAAACGTGGCTCCATCGCGCCCAGCGACGCATCCGTTGTTGCCGTGCTTGCGGTCAAACAGCCCCCATGAAGCGATGTGAGCACGGAAGCCTCGGATCCAACAACAGCGGGGTTGGCACGCGGCGGTGACTTCGTGGAGAATAGTGACCCCGTGGTGGAGCTCTGTGGCTCGTGCCGCGGGAGGGGGTGGTGGGGGGCTTCTCCACGAGTGGAACTGAATTGTGCTCCCGGCACGCCTGGAGCGAGGCGTCGGAACGTCGTTGTTCGAACGGCGCGCGGCGTGACCCGAACACGCATCGGAGCAGCAGCAACATCAGCATCAGCAACAGCAGCAACATCAGCACCAGCAGCAGCATCAGCAGCAGTACCATCACAGGCAGCGCAATCAGCAGCAACAGCATCAGCACAACTCACGCGCGTCAGTCGCGTATCGGATATATTCGCGAGCTTCGAGAGACGCACAATTCTCGTGTAACTAAAAGGCCGAAGCCATCGCTCATTTATTTATTTATTTTGTGCGTGTGTCTCTCTCTGCCCCCGACGAGAAGTCGACTTTCTGTCGACGCCCGCGCCGCGTGCAGCAGACGCGAGTCACGTTCGGGAGGCGGATTTGCTCTGAGCCAAAGTGTCGCGTCGCCACGTGCTTGGGGGTGGGCGCAGACCCCCCACCCCTGCCCCCCAACCCCCCCGCCCCCCCAAATCGGTGCGCTGCGACGTGAGAAGCCCCTCGCCAAGGCCGCCCTGCCACCTGGGCTCGTAAGGCACCCAGGGGCATCAACGTCGATGGGTTGCCACCTGTCCTGTTTTGTTTTCTCTTTTCCAGGATCCTCTCTTTTGAGGTAGCATATGTCCCGGGTTGTCTGTGGGTCTTCCCGAGATCTTGATGCGCTGTTTGGAGGTTACATGTCACAACTTCAGCGTTGGATGCAATATCTAACTTAATATACAAAGGAATCAATTGCTAGGTATATTTGCGTTTCTTTTTGGTGCGGTTTACACGGTGGACATGGAGATCGACTCTTGGACCCAGGTGTGGGGGTGAACCCACGCGTGCCTCAGCACAGGAAGGGTCACCACCCCAGGTGATCCAAGGAGTCAGAGCACTAAGCCCCGGCTTCGCTGAGGTCCTGGGTTCAAACCTGAGGTCGCGGGTGTCAAGCCACTGTCTGTGGTTTATCTGGGCTCTCAATTTTAACGAGTTGGTTGTCTAACCGCGCTGACCAATGACCACACAAACTACATCGTACGTATTTCTCCAATTACTTTGATTCATCTTAACGCAAACAAGTGGATTTAGAAATTATGGTTTGAATGACATTTAATGAACACTACTTTTGCGTATACAGAGACTCCCACCCAAGTGTGGGTTGAAGAGGTAAACATTAAAAAATTAAATGACTTCGGAAGTAGTTATGTGAGGTCATCTTCGCAGGCCGTTTTCCTAAACAGGGTGATGCACTGCTCACTGCGGTACCGGCGAGGAAGGCGATGAGTCTCCGTGTGGGACGGGACTTCCCCGGGCATCAACTTTTTGCGGTCACCTTCACGGCCTTTACAGAATGTGCACTGCACAGTTATCACAGTTACACGAATAACGCCGTGCACGCGCGCGCACGCACACAAATTAAATGAGCAATAAGTAATGGGACTGCATTTCCAGGTGAAAGCCAAGGAGCAATAATTATTTATTGTGTACCCACCGCGTGTCACTTACCAGTGGTGGAAACTCCACGTTGCTACGGCCAAGGGCGAGTCTTTTCATGGGGCGACCACACTTCTCCCCACAGAGTGGTAGTATTTTATCGACCCCCGAAAGGATGATGGGCTAAGTCAACCCCCCTCCTCCCCCCCCCCCCCCACCAAACCAGGATGCGAACTCGCCCGCCCTCTAACGGGTGGTTAGCGAAGGGGCGCTCGAACGGCTGCCGATGCGAAGTAACACAAGCAATCGTCATCAGGTGGGACAACCACAGCCGGAACAGAAAAAAAAAACTGCTGAAGTAAGCGAGGGATCTGCTGTTTTACCGAATTCGAAAACAAAATGTCTCCTCTTGTTATTTTGGTAGCCGACCCCCTCGTTGTTCAGTCACACGGACAGGCACAGAGAAGGCGCACGTGGAGACATGCGGTGCACGTGGACAGAGACACGAGGTGCACGTGGATGACATAAGTACATGATACCCTGCGACAAGACCGCAATTGCATCCGGTGCATGTAACCGTGTACAACGTCGCCCTCATCACAGCCGCAACCCGACGCTTTGCCCTATAGCCCAAACACCCTCGCAAGGCACAGCCTCTGCTAACGTTCTAGCGATTGTCTTATTGCGTCGCTTAGCTCCTAATCCAAGCCTGCACATTAGCCCCAAACCTTCACGTCAGACTTTACCTGCACACTCACCCTGACTGTACCGCTCACCTTTAGTCTACACCCCCCCCCCTCCCATGGAAATATTTTAATATCGAGCCCCAGACAGCACTGGCTGTTCCTACCTATAACCTCAACTCAAAATCTATCTTCAATCCCCATCCTAACCACATTCACAACCCTAATTATATATCCAACCATTTAGCTTAGCCTTAACCCTAACTAAAGTCTCGTTCCAACTCTAGTCCCAATCGTAAAACCCAAACCCATGCCATTACCAAACCCCTAACCCTACTGACGCTCGCTCTGACCCCAAGCCCCAACCTAACCTGGTCTCAGCCTTCACGCCAGCCCCACCCATATAGCCACTCTGCTACCTCTCACCTGAGCTCTAACCCTAAGTCCTAATCCCAGTCTCAATCCTAATCCCCTTCCACCGCCCCCACCACCTCCCCAACCCAAGCGCGAACCACGACGGCTGGGGAGGAGAGAGAGAGAGAGAGGCTCCTCGCGGGAGTTTCGCTGTTCGCAGGCTGGGCACGTAGGGACCGCGCCGCCACGGAGCGCGCCGGTCTGGCCCGAGTGGGGGTGGCGGGGGGCCCGGTGGGTGGCTGGCTGGGTGGCTGGCTGGGTGGGTGCCTGGCTGGGTGGGTGGCTGGGTGGCTGGCTGGATGGCTGGGTGGCTGGCTGGGTGGCTGGCTGGATGGCTGGGTGGCTGGCTGGGTGGCTGGGTGGGTGGTTGGCTGGGTGAGTGGGTGGGTGGGTGGCTTGGTGGGTGGGTGGCTGGGTGGGTGGGTGGCTGGCTGGCTGGGTGGCTGGGTGGGTGGCTGGCTGGATGGCTGGGTGGCTGGGTGGCTGGAGGAGCGGCCGGGTGGGCGGGAGAGAGGCTGCAGGGAGGCGGGGAGGGAGGGGAGACGCGGTGCTGTCTGCGAGGCGAGACGGGACTGCCGGGGGGAGAAGTGGGTGTCGAGGCGATGGGCGGGAGCGGAATGGGACGATCCCTCCATTCCCCGTTAAAACAACAACAACAAGAAGAAGGAGAAACAAAATCTCCAATTCGTTTTTTTAAACCCTCTCGTGCTTGAATTATTTCAAGTAAAACCAAACCAAAGTTTCACGTCATTTCTTTTAACGGCCGATGGTGAATTTTAATAGTAATAGTTACAATAATAACAATGGCATGGAATGCGTCTGAGAGGCCCGACCAACGAGGAGGAGATGGAGCGATGACCTCCGTGTGCACGTGCTATAGGCGGATTTCTACATCGTCGGATCGTGACAAGTGGCAGCAGCTAACTGTGGCTAGGCATTCATCCAGCAGTGGACTGATGATGGCCGATGACGATGAATTTAATTTTAGACGAAGCAGCATTCCCAAAAAGTGTTGAAAAAAATCGCTCATTTAATTTATTCGTACACATTATTATATTATCATCGTGTACATTACAATGGATACTGAGCATCCACCAGCCACTCCCAACTTAAATAGAGAGGGGCGAGCAGGTGGGTGAATATCACCCACACGATTATGGTTGGAGTGGCAATGCCGATGTGCACGGAAATCCTGGGGGTTCTCTCGGAGAGTGAAACGACTTTGAATGAACCACACGCGGGGAACTGCAAAAGCCCCCTGAAAAAATAAATAAAGCGATTATAACAATTAAAACATTCATTGCAAGCTGTCGGAATAAATATGATCCTTACGCTTGATTGATTTGTTTTCTCTTACTCCCCAATTCAATCTTGAGCGATAATCAAATAAATAAATATACGCTGCTTAATCTTGATAACAACCATGTTTAACTAATGTAGGTGTCTGAGTTATATATATATATATATAATGTTAAATGGCAGGTGCCATGGAAAATAATTGCCAATGCGAAACGAAGCAATGTAATCATTTTTGCGGCGTGGGTCATGTGGAAAGTCTCACAGTCTCGAAACCCCGGAGCGGGTTGATGCCATTCCTAACGCTATACCTTGGGCTGGGTCAGGGTGACCCTCAACTCCCCCCCTCCACCCTCACCACACCTCCCTCCCCATTGTGTAATCTCACAATACTCCTCTCCCCACTCGCGTTCCTACCAGCACAACAACTAGAGAGGTGGCTGCGGGGACTTAAGAGAGCTGATGAGCCACCGATGCTAAGAGCCTGGATTTAAATCCTGAGCTTCCACCCAAGACAAAAGAATGGGCTGTGTGTGTGTTGGGAGTGGTATTGGCATGGCCTTCACAGGTGCTCGCTAACAGCACTTGCCCCAACAGTCTGTTACGGCTATACGGGGATATTTATTTTTGTCGTGGTTATCGCCCTTGCGCTACGAACCGGGCGACTTGATTTTATTCCTCATGGTTAATATCTGAAAAGGGATCCGGTGCCTCCCCTAGGTCGACTCAACCTTAAATGAGAACAACAACACTGATGACTACACAAAGGTGGCCACACCAACCTCTCACGCACTGTGAACCCAACGACTGGCATTCGTTGGTGCTGCTCGTGCATATCACGTGCCCCAACAGTTAAACAGGGGATCATTCTCGTTGCGGTCATTGGGCTTAACATTATCACACAACCAATGTTTTTGTGCAGTCATTGGCGGGGATGTGGATTTCAGCTGGCTATGATTTGATGGTCTTCAAAAAAAGCTTTGGATTTTTTTTTTACTTTCTCAGGTAAGGCCCACTGAGCTATGCAGCTCCTTTTCAGAAACGACCTAGCTGTCACGACTGATAGCTCAACGAAGTGGCTCATCGTGTGGAAATGTATCGCAGCTAAATACTCTAAACGCGTGATGTTGATTCTAACTGTGGAGGGAAACACCAGAAGACCCCGGAGAAAAATCCATGCGACCACAGAGGGAGAGAGACACGCAAACTCCAAATATACAGCAGCCGGCATCAGGGTCGGGATCGAACCCACGACCTCCTGCACACCGGGCGAGGGAGATAACATCTCGCTGCCGCGGAAAGACGAAATGGGTGCTGAGGATGCGGGGGTATGAACTTGGCGACTTGTGGGTGCATGCAGGGTTGAGGGAGACTATTAGATCATGGTAAACACTTTGCTGAGCTAATGCAAGACGTATTTAGTGACTCTATGTTTAAAAGTTTACATGTGGGGGGGGGGGGGGCTGGTGAAAAGTGGGGTTTGCCAGCTACGAACATTCTCAGACGTCTCCTTTTTTGTCCGAAATGAAGCAAATTATTTGGTGATGCTGCCGCTGCGGCTGCTGCGTTGGCAGTGGTGCACAGGCACCAATTAATAAACAACAACAACAAGCTTAACACGTCCGTCAATAAAACTCTGGCCTTAAAAGGAAATATATATATAATTGTCGACGTTTCAGTCAATGGCCCTTCTTTGTGTGCTATGAAGGAGAGTGGTTGGGGGGGGGCATTTCCCGATCGTTGCTGATTATTATCTTCCGTTCAGCCCACGGTGTTCTTGTTGAGTCTTTCGGTATTTAACAACATATTTAAAAAGTACTTTGCTAATCTTGTTCGCGAGCGGGACGAAACGCGTTTTATTTTGTTCCCCCTCAGAGGAACACGCATTTGGAGGAACGACGCTTTAGCCAATAAACCCCGTGGCTTCGAAAGGAAATCTACAAAGATGTAGCGGCTTGAGTCGATGGACATTTCTTGACGATGCGCTGCAAACAAGGACCATTACCCGGAACGTCGCCTATTATATATATATTTGTTTTACTTGTTAAAGCCACACCCAGTGCTATGGTTCCCCGCCCCCTACCGAGGGATTAGCCCGGGAGAACACGAGGTGGAAGGGCAGAAGCGGTCAGTTTCAATTTCATGTATTAGGTAATGACCCTGTGAGCCATGCGGCTCTTCACTCGGGTGCAACCGCAACAAAACAAAAACATGAACAAGAAAACATCTTAAAGTGAACTACACGCAACAGAAAAATCCTGAAAAAAAAACAGCAAAGTCTTCCAGAAAAAAACACCGCATTTCAACGCTCCGTGCAACAACAAAAAACATGGGAGGGGAATGCGAGCCGGGTGCTGTGTATCACAACAACAGAGACGCGTCAGACGACGACGACGGCGGGTGTCGTCGTCGTTGGATTTGTTGTGCTCGCCCGTCTCCTAGTTCCCTGCAGCACCACGCGCAAGTGCGTTCGCGTTGCCAACGGCATCTCTCATTTGCGCCAGTTCACGTTATAAAGTCAGTAACAGCAACATACGACGTGCCATTCTCACGACGTTTCGGCCACAACGCAAGCAGCCGTCCTCAGGTGAAGAACAGGGCTGTCGGAAAGACCGAAAGAACCAAGAAGATGAATCCCTGCAGTCACGAAAGCTTTAAATCAAAATACGATGTGTCCTTATGAGATGTGTAGCCATCCGTATGATATTATTTCAATACTGTACATTTCAGGAAAGTTCACTCTACCCAGCTGTAATTATGATTTAATATAACATCAATCTATTGCACCAAAAGTGACGTCCGACGTTTCTCCCCGCGCGGCTGAAGGCTTCTTAAGGAAGTCAGCGAATTCGGTGCCTCGAGAAGGAGGAGCTCTGGGGAAGCTCCCTGGATGAGTTTGGGTTCACTCGAGGTGTTCCACTCCGGCTCCTGAAGAAACTCTCCCCCAACCAGCACCGTGCGGATGCGCTCACAAACCTCCATCGCAGAGCGATCCCGACGTGACCACTCAAACCTGCTTGGGGTTTTCTTGGCAGCGGTCTGAGGCCACTTTGCTCAAATATTCAGGAATCCCCCCCCCCCCCACCACCCCCATGGGTGATGGGTGTGAGCGCCGCACGTCTTAAGGAGGTAGGCTTAAAGCTCGGCCTTGTCGTATAATTTTGGCTGCGAGCCTGGCAATGCGGTGCTTAGAATTTGCAGCAACAACAACAACCACCATCGCCAAAACAAAAAAAAAACAAACCCACACCAATGTCTGCCCTGGCCCATTGATTGTGAGAGGCCAGAGTGTTGAGCGGGCCTGCTGTGGCGGCGTAATGCCACGTGGAGAGTGGGTGAAGGGCGCGTTCTGAGTGCAAGTCCCGCGTGTACGCCAACGCGTTGTAATCTGGCTTATCACCTCCAATAATAATAGGGTGGGTGTATGGGTGGTGACCTTTTGTTAAAAGTTGCAAATGCCGCCGGCAAGCGGTCGTCTTTGAAAGACGCACCACGATGAAAACCCGCACGTCACGTGACACACATTCTGGATGAGCGGGAACGTGTGGCGTCTGCTATTTTCTGGCCACGGAGCCGTCCGGGTAACAAGACTTTCAAAATGATTCGCATCAAAACATGTTGAGAGCAGGTGCCATCCTGACTCTCTGAGCAAATGAAGGCAAATTTTTCATATTCTTAGGTTTTTTTCGGTAAAGTCACGTAGGTAAAAAATTAAATTAATAAAATTTAAACTAAAATAAAATAAAAATCACGACGTTTCCGAGGCAACACAAGCCTCCGTCTTCAGGTGGAACCGTCACAGCACGATAGCTGTATCAAGTAAGAGAAATTCCAAGAAAACAGTCCTTGTACATATATAGGCTCATTTATTCGGGAGTTTATAATATTCTAGGGGAGTCGAGGATGCAATGCGTGGAAAGATTTAAAAAAAGAAGCGAGAGATGGAAGAGAGAAGAAAACGAACGGGAAATCAGAGGGGCGGGATGGGAAATGAATGCAACAGCAGGAGCCAAGCGTCGGGAGAGACGAGGACAGTGAGAGGCCACGCTAGGTAGAGGAGCGGAGTCTGTTTTCACAGGGGGCGGGGACAGGGATGCAGTGGGCGTGGCCACACCGGAGTCACGTGATTTAGATGTACGATATACTGGTAGGAAACTCCTGGTTACACCAGCCCACAGCGGATTATTGTGTCCGTCCGTCGTGCAGGGAGGGGCTGGGTGGGGAGGAAGGTAAGGGTGGGGAGGGGCTGGGTGGGGAGGGTGGGGCTGGATGGGGAGGGGCTGGGTGGGAGGGTGGGGAGGGACTGGGTGGGGAGGGTGTGGAGGGGCTGGGTGGGGAGGGTGGAGCTGGGTGGGGGGTGGGAGGGGTGGGGCTGGGTGGGGGGGGGCTGGGTGGGGGGTGGGAGGGGTGGGGCTGGGTGGGGGGTGGGAGGGGTGGGGCTGGGTGGGGTGGGGCTGGTCACCCCGTGGTGCCCTTATAAAACTCAACGTTTAACCTGCTCACGCCGGCTTGTGCCCGCCCTCACAGTCGGGCATATTTGCGGAATACACGCTGTTGACCCTGGCCATTGACCGAGCAACCCAACGTTCCTACCAGCTCTCTCCGCAGGAATGTATTATACGTAGTAAATGCAACGCGTCTGAGAGCACATCCACTGTGGAGATGGAGTGATGGAGTCAGCCCCTGTGCATGCGCTGGCTGGATTGTCACATCGCAGGATCGCCCTCATCCAGCAGTGGATCCAGCATGATCACCGTGGCCATTTGTAAATCCGCAGCCAGATGGCGACCTGCCCACGCCGTGTCGGTCATGGGGGTCATTCTGACCATACTTCACCACGCTGCTCAGTACGGGTTGGTGAAGGGAGAGGTGGCCCAGGACCGAGTCAGATGTCACACGCCACTGATGTTAGCCGTGGGCAGGAGTCAAGAAACCCACAAGTCGATGGGCTGGGAGCTCAGCGGTGCTAACCACCGCTCCACCCAGAATACAGTATATATAAAAAAAATTATGTTCATCAGTAATTGTTTGAGCTCAACGATAATGATGGACAATACAACGTTGTTCTCATACAAAAATCTGTAAATCAGCCGAATTTAATTTAATACAATTGCACGGCGGCTCTCCTGAAGCCATCTTTCCCAATCCACGGTTGTTGTTGTTGTTGTCGTCACGTGACCTTCCACGGCGCTCTCAGTTGCATCATTCGTCTCGGTGATGCATCAGGACCGCCACTAATCCATCCCATCGAGCGCATGGCGCCGTCTTCTACGGGCAGCGTCGTCGTCGCCATCGTCATCACGATCATCGCACGACGCACGACACCGCAACGGCCGTGCGACGTGGACGCGGCCTCCGTGAACAGAGAGCTCCATCTCTGAACGTGAAATGCACGACGGGGACCGCCGCTGCTGTTGATTTTTTTTTGACTTCACGTTTATTTCGTTTTGTTTGCAAAATGTGTGGTGCTGGTCTCCCCACCCCTACCTCCCTCTCCCCCCACCGCGACACGCAAGCCGGCAGCGGTGCCCGCAGAGAGCAGCCTGGGCAAACCGGCGCATTGTGTGACCCTTCCAGAGCCGTCAGTCTGGGACTCTACCATCTCGCAGCCACGATACGGGAGGGGTGGCAGGGAGACGGGGATGGCGTTCATACAGAGGGTGGTGGGGTAGATCTTCAATAATGAAGCTTCCCAACAAACACAACAACAAAAAATCCCCCCAGATAACCGAGGCACCACCACCACCAGTCACACACCCCACCTCTCCGCATCGTCATCTCGGTTCAACAACGAGATCATCACCGACGCCAAGAAACATTTTGCAAGAGGTAGCGAGGGGGGGCCGTAGGCACAGCGAGCAGCAAGCGGGAGATGTAAGAGACGTGGTGGTGGTGGTGGTTGTGGCTCCACCTCCCCGCCACAACGATCGCATTTGGTGCCTTCCTCTCCTCCCAGTCGTGAAATGAGCACAGATGTGTTTTTTTTTCCAAAGCGACAAAAACACATCCATCCATTCCTCTCTCTCGCTCGCTCCCTGTTGTTGTTGTTGTGTGTGTCGGGGTGTTTTTTAATGTCTGGCTGCAAGGTCCCCCAGCCCTTTTGGAAACGCACGTGACGTGGTTATTGTTTTTTTTTTAAACGCCGCAATGATACACGCACACACGCGCGCACGCACATTTTAAGTCGTGCAATTGTAGAGAGAGAGAGAGAAAACACATCGGTGGATGGAGGAGGGTTCGTCTCATTTCACAACGGATTTCAAGCTCCCGCACAGCTTTGCGCAAACCGCGTCCCCCGCCACTCCTCGCCTGCCCGCCGCCCAAAAAAAACCCCAAAACGCCTCGGTACTAAAATAGCAGCAGCAGCAGCGTTGCGGGGTCGCGGTGCAGCTGTGAGCTGCTGCTGAGCGCCGATGGCTCAGAGCAGCCGTGCAAGACGTAGCCCCGTCCGCCTGCCGTGCTGCACACAGGAGGAACCCCACATCTGTAGCGACACAAAGATAAAGATCCCCCCCCCCCCACACACGTATATGTGCAAGCGTGCACAACACACTATTCAGGGCAAGTGCTGTTCGCGAGGAGCGCCTGAGAAAGACCGGCACGGCACAGGAGTGGGTGGCTGGCCAGCACCACGCCTGGCCGCCTTTGTCTCCCCAGTGGCGATGTTCACACACCGCACCAGGCACTAATTTGAGGCTGAGTCGACCTAGGTGAAGCCCAGGACCGGTTTCAGATAAGCGTCTCTGATGGTGTTGGTGGCCGTGAGCGGGAATCGAACTCGGGTGGCCGGGTTCGTAGCGCAGCGTAGCGCAGTGCCAAGCAGCGTGCACCCACTACAAACCACAGCAGCAAGAACCCACTCACAAGTCCACGAATATGTATAGGCGCAGCCCTGCAATAGCTTGCTCAAGTCACTGCTGGCGGAATGTTCTCCGCTCGAGAGGCTAAGACTGGAGCTCCCTTCAGTGGAGGACATTTTTACTTTGGCCTACTCTTCCACACTAGCCAGACGTCTTTTCCGAAGAGATGGGAATATTCACACTTTACCCAACCACACGCAACATCCACAAGCGAGTGGGGGGGGGGGGGCGGTTAAAACACGTGGCCCCATTGCTTCAACTGCCGTGCCGAAAGATCGAACCGGTGACCTCTGGGCTGCTGCGAACCATGACGTCACGGTGGTTATCATCACTTTATCTCAGGGTGTTTTATAATGGCGCAAGTGTGAGTTTGTCACTCTGTCCCGGAATTGTATTTCTTTTAAGCCTATTTTTTGTTAGCGCGTAACATATGGCACACGAGGGGGTGGCTGGTCAGCACCACGCCCGGCCGCCTTTGTCTCCCCAGTGGCGATGTTCACACACCGCACCAGGCACTAATTTGAGGCTGAGTCGACCTAGGTGAAGCCCAGGACCGGTTTCATCACTTTATCTCAGGGTGTTTTATAATGGCGCAAGTGTGAGTTTGTCACTCTATCCGGAATTGTATTTCTTTTAAAGCCTATTTTTTTGTTAGCGCGTAACATATGCGAAACGTCACTATTCAATTAAGTATTGATTTTATGTTTTTTTATGAAAGTAAAAAAAATCATTTAGATTTTCAGTTTGGGAAACATTAAATCCGGTTCACGACAGTCCGATTTACGGCACAGAAACTTCTCTTACGATACAGACACTTCACTTCCAACACAAAAACTTCACTTAAGGCACAGAAACTTCACTTACTGCCCATCTCCCCACTCGTCTGAACAGCGATTGCGCTACCGTGCAGCGTGCTACAGAGACACTCAGGTTAAGTTTTCTAAAGGTCAAGGCACTTAAGCAGATGACGAAAGAAGACCAGGTAACACAAAATAACGTTCAACATTTTTTTTATTAGCCGTGTCCATTTCTGTAAAAAAAAACATGTTCAGTATTGTACACTTAACAATATCATTGGCCTATTGACTTGTAGCATTAAGAAATTACAATACAATTATTGCTCCATGTTATTGTCTTTTCATTTCTTCCTCAAAGTAGTTTAGTCAGGAGGCCCCAAATCTCTCCACAGGCTCCATAAGAAAAGGGCCCACAGGGCCTGCAAATATTACAGTGCCACGAATATTTATACAACGTGCCGACAATATTTGAAACGCGTTTAACGAGAGAGAGATATTCTGTGTGTGAGCCAGGAGGCTGTTTCCGTAACGGAATAATGAGCTTCGTCAAACATTAATGTACACATTAATGTGTCGTAAACAGTTTGTCCCGTACATTGACTGCGTGGAGAGGAGCATGACGCCTCGAATATAACGAATAGATTTAGCAATTACAGTGCCATCCTTGTGTGTGTGTTTATGTTTTGTTACCAAATTACGGCTAAAATCGTTTCAAAGGGTAAACGTTTTCTACACGGTGGACTGATGCGCAAACTCGACTTGCGATGATTGATTCGATCTCCCGGTGTGCCAGTTGACACAATGGGGCGAGTTTCTTAAATCCCCCCCCCCTTTCCATGCCTATGTCAACTCTTGTCTGTTACAACTTCCAAAGTGCCTGTTTGTTGCTGGCCGCTTGGCGTTTGGGGGGCCTCTGGGCGTGTAGCTCAGCAACTTTGTGTTAAAAAAAAAGTAGAACGCATTGCAAAGGGGCTGGTGGTGGTTCACGATGGGACGGGGACGTTGTAACGAAGTTGTAACGATCTATCACAGCCGTGCACTTCACACAACAACGCGAGCGGCGATGACGACACAACAACAACAACAAGAATACAAATATCAGGATTTTGTTTAAATTCAAACAAAGATACACAAGCAGGTGATGAATTCAACACTTGCCCGTAACAAAAACGGTCTAACGCGTTTATGCATCAGTGCCGTGTGTCCATCCGTACCAGGGTTGGTGTCACTCTAGATCTCCTACAGATCGAATCTAAGCGCTTTTCGATTTAAAGCTTTCGTGACTGCAGGGATTCATCTTCTTGGTTCTTTCGGTAAAGTCACGTAGAAGGGAAATAATAAAATAATACAAATAAAACATAATAAAATGCAATTCTCACGACGTTTCGGCCACAACGCAAGCAGCCGTCCTCAGGTGAAGAACAGGGCTGTCTCATTCAGACGCTGTCTTTCCGACAGCTTTGTTCTTCACCTGAGGATGGCTGCTTGCGTTGTGGCCGAAAGGTCGTGAGAATTGAATTTTATTATCTTTAATTTTTATTATTTTATTATTTCCCTTCTACGTGACTTTACCGAAAGAACCAAGAAGAAGAGCGCTTTTCATCAAGGATCTCAAAGCGCTGTACCGGACACAGCAGCAACAGCCACTCGGCATATACATATCATAAATGCATTTTAAGAATCATTTACGAAATGGGCATATGAGCAGGGGACCCCGGCTACCTGGAGGATTTTCTTGCTCGCCATCCACTCCCCTCCTCCTCCTCGTCGTCGTCACATCCGCTTCGGTCCCTCGCCGCTGAGTGATCTCCAGACAGCAGCAGCCAGCGGAGCGACTGAGCCAGCTCGTCCGTGTGCCTTTGGCCACAGGCAGTCCACGTGGAGGTGCCCACGCCTCATTCACACCCAGTGCCGGATGAAGATCGCGCGGGGCCTGTAGCATCTTATTCTTAGGTTTTTTCGGTAATGTCACGTAGGTAAAAAAATAAAATTAAAATTAATAAAAGTAAAATAAAATAAATAAAAATCACGACGTTTCGGAGGCAACACAAGCTTCCGTCTTTTTACTTTTATTAAGTTAAAATTTTTACCTACGTGACTTTACCGAAAAAAAAAACCTAAGAATATGAATCCTTGCAGTCACGAAAGCGTCAAATCTAGAACCTGTAGCATCTGTCATAAAGGTGCCCTAAAGAGAGAAAACACGTAAATATTAAAACACACAAATGTTTAACTTGCATAGTAAACTTATTGTATTTTTCATTTGATATACAGCCAGATAATACGACAAATCTCTAACCTTAAACACACAGTCGTACGTAAAAGTTGAAGGTGGTATAGTACTATAGTAATAGAGCAAGTGCAGAATCACTGAACCGGAATTAAGAGCTTGAAAGCATTTAGCGCGGGGCCCATGGAAGTGCGGGCCCGTAGCTACTACATGTGTAGCTACTACATGTGTAGCTACTACATGTGTAGCTACTACATGTGTAGCTACTACATATACATGTGTAGCTACTACATATGTAGCTACTACATGTGTAGCCACTTGTGCTACTGGGATAATAAACCAGTCCCTTCCAAAGTTAAAACGAACCGAAAACACTGAACAATGTGCCTGTTTTATTAGCCTGGCGGGGGCACACCTCAATTGATGTCACAAAATGCATGGTCGCAGATGAACCTAGCGATCACTTTAATCGCTTGTAATGGAGAGATACATCGTTAACGCACACTGAAAGGCGCTTTTAACGAAAGATAAAGTTTGATTGAGTTTTGTTGCGATTGCGGACTTTTCTTTCAATGAAACCCCAGACGAATTGATCAAACGTGGGGTGGTGGGGGGGGTTATACCACCCCAAACCGGATCGATACATGGGACTGTTTGTAAATGTAGTTTTTGTTTCACATCTCTACTCCCCTACTGCTTCCGTAGCAATTATCAGCACGCGCTTACTCCCACATCGCGTTGGGAAGCCTCGCGTGATGCCACGTTTGCTACTATTTGGTCTTCTTCCCAACTCTTAAGCCGTAGTTTGTTGCTGGTTCTTTTGCACAAAAGGGGTTTGTTGTTGTTGTTGTCGTTATCTTTTATCGAACCACTTTTAATTTGTGCTGTTGCGGGAGAGAAGGAGGTGGTGGCGGAGTGGGGTTGGGGGAGACCCCCAGATCGTCGAGTTGACACGCCAGATTCGGACAAATGAACGATACAAAAATTGAGAAAATAACCGGGAGAGGAGGAGGCCAAGCCGACATGTGGGGGAGGGGGTGGTGGGGGTTCTTCTAAACACCCGAAGGTGTTGGTGGGGTACGGTCCGTGCCGGATTATCGTAGTAGCACAAGTAGCTACACATGTAGCAGCTACATATGTACTACGGGTCCCGCAATTTCAAGGGCCCCGCGCTAAATGCTTTCAAGCCATCAATTCCGGTTCAGTGATTCTGCACTTGCTCTATTACTATAGTACTATACCGCCTTCAATTTTTACGAACGACTGGGTGTTCAAGGTTAGCGATTTGTTGTATTATCTGGCTGTATAGCCAATGAAAAAATACAATGAATTTACTATGCTAGTTACAAATTTGTGTTTTAATATTTATTTACTTTATTTAGGACCCCTTTATAACATTTGCGACAGGCCCCGCACTAGCTTACTCCGGCACTGGGCAGGGTGATGGTGGTGGTGGGGCAGCTCTTGGACGTCGCTCGTGGGGTGGTGGTGGTGGTGACATGAGCCCGGTAAGCAAATTATTTGGCTTTTGATTTGAAATTATTTGGACCGATCGAGATCGAGAGAGAGAGAGCGCGCGTGAGTGCGCGGTGCGCGCGGCTGGGTGGCGTGTACCCCCCGCCCCCACCACGGCCCCCCAAATCTCCACGGACCGGAACGGATTTTGCCGCAGCCACAGAACACGACCTCGCCAGGCAGCCCGTAACGACGAACGCGATGTTCATCGTTACGTGGGCACAGACGATGCCGAGGCAGGGCGCCCTGGCGGCTGTCGAGACGAGCGGCACACGAGCTTAAGACTGTGCGGGAGGGAGGGGAGGGATGGGAGGGGACATCGATTTGTAATGCCAGCCAGGGCGAGCTGTCAAAACGCAGCGTCTTGCTGCTGCTGCTGCCGCTGCAAATGCTGCATAGAAGCTGTATAATAAGAATCATTTTTCGTGAGTTTTACGCATTTTTTGCGAATGAAAGTGGGCCACAGCAGCGCAGTGGGTGACACGTGTCTCTCACAGCAAGAAGGCCCTGGGTTTCATTGCCGGCTTGGGTGCCTTTCGCGCGTGGACTTCTCTGTGAAGTTCTCTCCCCCTGCTCTGGGTGGCTTTCCTCCGGCTTCTCCGCATTTCCTCACATCGCAATTCGTTTTTATTTTTATCGCGGTTGCGAGGCCAGAGTGGCCAGAAACAAACACGCGAATCTCTATGTGCCTCTCAGTATCTCTGTCTGTCTCTGTGGGTCTCTACATGTCTGTGAGTTTAGATGTGTCACTCAGTATCTCCATGTGTCTCTGTGGGTCTCTACATCTCTATGTGCCTCTGTGTATCTCCATGTGCATCTGTGGGTCCCGACATCTCTATGTGCCTCTCAGTATATCCATGTGTCTCTGTTGGTCTCTACATGTCTGTGAGTTTACATGTGTCTCTCTGGATCTCCATGTGTCTCTGTGGGTCTACACATCTCTATGAGTTTCAATATGTCTCTCAGTATCTCCATGTGTCTCTGTGGGTCTCTACGAGTTTCAATGTGTTACTCAGCATCTCCATGTGTCTCTCAGGGTCTCTACATCTCTATGAGTTTCAATGTGTCCCTCAGTATCTCCATGTGTCTCTGTGGGTTTCCACATCTCTATGTGCCTCTCAGTATCTCCATGTGTCTCTGTGGGTCTCTACATCTCTATGAGTTTCAATGTGTTACTCAGTATCTCCATGTGCCTCTGTGGGTCTCTACATCTCGATGTGCCTCTGTGTATCTCTATCTGTCTCTGTGGGTCTCTACATCTCTATGAGTTTCAATGTGTTACTCAGTATCTCCATGTGCCTCTGCGGGTCTCTACATCTCTATGTGCCTCTGTGTATCTCTATCTGTCTCTGTGGGTCCCGACATCTGTGTGAGTTTAGATGTGTTACTCAGTATCTCTATGTGTCTCTGTGGGTCTCTACATCTCTATGTGTATGTTTATATTTCGATGTGTCCCAGTGCATCTCTATGAGTTTAGACGTGTCTCTCCGAGTCTCTTAGTATCTCTATGTGTCTCTGTGTATTTCTATGGGTCGACGACATGCTCCAAAGTTTGCATGGGGGCCGTCCATAAATGACGTCACGCGATTTTGGACGATTTTTTATTCCCCCCCCCCCCCCTTCGTCACACGGCGTCACAAAAAGTCAGACCCCCCCCTCAAATATGACGTCACGAAGCTCTGCCCCCCCCCCCCAAAATTTTTTAACATGCTTCAAATCGCTTTAAACTATTGTCATTGTAGTCCGTATTTAATGTGGCGCTGCACTCTGATGTTGTAGGAGAAAACATTTATTAAAAAGTCTATTTAATTAAGTAGAACGTGTTGTCTATATTTATTTAAAGTTGCGCATTTTGATGTGACGTCACAAATGTCTGACCCCCCCCCCCAGGTGCGTGACGTCATTTATGGACGGCTCCTGAGCGCTGTTAACGAGTCCTCGACGCAAACAGGTCACGTGGCTCCTGTGCGTGGACGCAGAGGTAACAAAGATAAAGACCACCCGTGCAGCTTGCCCAGACTCTAGGGGCAAGTCCTGTTAGCGAGAAGCACATATGAAGGCCGGCACGGCACACGAGGGGGTGGGTGGCCAACACAACGCCCGAATCCCGTGATGTTTACTACACACCGCACCAGGTACTCATTTGAGCCTGAATCGACCTCGGGGAGGCCCAGGACCGGTTCAGATAATTGTCACCGGTGTTGGCCGTGAGCGGTATTCGAACCCGGGTCGCTGGGTTCGTAACGCAGCGTAGCGCTAACTGCTGCGCCACCGCTCCCCTGTGCCACGTGAAGGTAACACCCCCCCGCCCCGACGCGGCTGCAGAGACTTCTAAACCACTTTCATTGCTGCCAGCAGCAGCAACAGCACTGGAGCCGATTTCGATACGAAACAAAGTCACCAGCGACAAATAATTACCAAACACAATGAAAAAAAAAAGCCACGTGCCGCTCGACGCGCCGCGCGCAACGACACAAAAAAAGTCACGTGGTGGTGGTGGTCGTGAGAAGGTGAACAGGAGGGTGCCGTTCACGCCGGTACAGAGGGGCTTTTCCTGCCGGCACCCCCCCCCCCCCCCCAGCCTCCCCGCGTTCAAAGAAGAGGACGCGGGCAGAGGATAGCGATGAACCCATCTCCGACTCGCGCCACCACGCCTCACTCGCTCGCTGCCCGCTCTTCGCCCGGGGCTGGGGTTTCGCAGAATCACCACCGCCGGCGCCACCACCACCACCACCCCTTGCCGCGAAACCAAAATTGTGGCCGGCGTCGAGAGAGCGGCGGCTCCTCCGGCAGGCGGCCGCTAAGTGAAAATTAATCACCCGTCCGTGGTGCCAACGGGAAGTCAACCGCGCCGTTTAGTTACCCTCGTCAGGGCGAGAGGGCAGGATGCCTGTGGGGAGTCATTCGTACCTGGTTCGTACTCCTCCTACCTGATCAGTGTAGCACGCGGCCAGGACGCAGAGTGACGGCGAAGGCGTCAACGTTCAGGGTCCGCGAGACGAAGCGCGTTGACTCCGCGATGGCTTCCACGCTCCTTGTAATATTCCCCACGCGTCTTCCCTCGTCCATGGCTCACAGCAACGGATGGACAACGGCGGGGGGGGGGGGGGTCACGAGGAATCTCATCGCGGTGACGAGGCCGTCACGGCTGCTCACCACAAATACCGGAACCCATAAAGCGAAATTAAAGCTCCGGTAATTATTGTGGGTTAATCATTATCATGACGATTATTCTTCACGAACGGTCTGCTCACGCGGGCCACGCTCACGGCCTATGGAGCCTTCCTCATTGCGCGCAGGAGGTCACAGCCACCTCCACCTTGCACCCCTGATCTCGTGACGCCTTGCAGCAACGAGAACAACACAAAGTTGGAGCAGTTTCCTTCTCAAACGAGCTATTTTGGCGGTGCTCGCCTACCGTTCTCAGCCCTGGGCCCGTGGTGGCAATTCCGCGTTCCTATGGTGGGGCTGAGTCTATCCCAAAGGAGAAAAAAAGCTGGCGAATTCCAGACAAGAGTGGTGCTCACGTTATTGAGCCCGGGGGGGGGGGGGGTGATGGGCTGAGTCATCACCCAGCCAGGGTTTCTCATTGAACGCTGGACCAGGTGGCTCGGCTCGAGAGCGAGTGGCTCGCGGTCGGAAGGGTTTGCGAGTTCAGACCTTGAACCGCAAGGGTTTGGCTGTAGTGGGTCCGGCACAACCGGGGATTTTTTCCTGAAGTGTGCAAATGCAGGGGGTGGGAATCCGGTGAAGCTCCTCATTCGTGCTGATTTTATTTTTTGGGGGGGGGGGCGCTATTGACGCATCGTATTATCCTCGTGCAACCAAGAAATGAACTCCGCTGTATCCATGCGGTCACATGAGTATGAATGCGGATAATAGGATGAATGTTTCCGCAAACTTTTGGGCAACTCCTCTTACCCGTGAAATTGGCAGGATTTCAGATTTCTCGTGTAAATATTTCTCCACAGCTCCAAGCCACTTCATTAAACATGCAGCAGACTATGCACGTGCGCGTCTGCGAGTGAAGCTCCATGAATTAAACATCCGTAAATAAAACTGCCTACTGGTTAACCTTTGCCTGTGCGTGACCTGCGTTCCCTGGTACAGACAACGATTCGGCCGCAGCAATGAGCACAAGCCTCCGGGCATGCGGTTTATTTCGTGAAAAGCCCCGTCGGATGAGATACACACTCTGAAACGGAAAAAAACGCTGGCATTCCCATTGAGAACGGTGTCTTCGCGATGTTCGCGCATTGATTAAAGTTCATCAATCATCACCATCAGCCAAGCTTGATCGCCCCATTTGTTGGAAGGGTTGTTCATGCTTACCACGCACTCACGTTCTTAGTCATAATACAAGTGCTTTATCGAAACGGGTTGTGGCATTCCGCTCCTTGACTCACAGTTAGGGGAAGTGGCCAGTTCAAAACCCGGTCGGTGAATGACTCGGTCTCTCGGCCCTCCGGGATCAATGTGGAGCACTTTGAGAGACGTCCACAGATGTCACCTTTTAGTCAAGAACACAAACAATACGGTGCAGCTCTGCAGTGTTTCTATTAAACTATTAAACTATTTTATTTTACCAGCTGAGGCCCACTGAGCTGTGTAGCTCTTTTTCAGAAGCGACCTGGCTATCATAAATGACAGCTCAACGAAGTGGGCTTATCATCACGCGGAAATTTATTGCAGCCAAATATTCTAAATGTGGAGGGGAAAACCGGCCGGAGGACCCGGAGAAAAATCCACGCGACCACGGGGAGAGAGAGACACCGCAAACTCCAAATATATAGCAGCAAGCGTGAATGGAGTCGTTGTGCTGATGCGGTGTAGAATGTTACGCATCAGAATTGGGTCTGATGGGAGCCTGGAGTTTGTACCCAGGGTCTTCAGCAGTGGCGCCTCAGTGCTCTGGCAAGCATACAGCTCCAGTCAGTGCTGATACAGCTTCAGCCACCTGGCCACCCCCAATGATTACAGGTATCGTGTGTTTTCTAGCACCGATGATCTGCCAGGTGTGCCGTTATTGTACATCATGCCAGAGCACGTGACAACTGCCATCCGCAACTCTCGCAGCCGGTGCAAACTTCGCAAAAATGTGCCCCCTGGAAAGATGATCGCACGAAAAACCCACTGCTTGCCAATGAATTTCCTTGAGCAGCGCACCGTCGATAGGAAGGGTTCCGATCTTCCGCGAAGCGTCTGGGACACATCCCCTAAACCGCGTCCGCAAAACGGACCGTGGCAGCAGCAGCAGCGGATGCGAATACTCGACGCACAAACGGAACTTTAAAATACATGTCCGGTGTGCGACTGTGGTCACCCGGAAACGACCGCGAAACATAGGACGTGGACTCAATGACCGATTCGCAAATACGAAGAAGGCGTCGATGCGCCGCTCTGCTACTCCGCACGCGATCGTCCGGCTCAACCGCCTTCAATGTGCAATTATAATTGTTGCTCTACGTCAAGATCGGCCGCCGGACGACTAAGAAGAAGATCGACATTTGGGAGGATCTTGCGAACGACAAAGAGTCACGTGGCATGCTGCTGCTGCTGACGTGCACTCGAGTGTTCAAGACGTACCATGGCCTACAACAATCGTTTATTCACATTCAGATAGAACAATGCACGTATATTTTACCCATAAAGCCGTCCTCAGGTGAAGAACATGTCTGTCAGCCCGACAGACCTGTTCTTCACCTGAGGACGGCTGCTTGCGTTGTGGCCGAAACGTCGTGAGAATTGTATTTTATTATGTTTTTTTATTATTATTTCCCTTCTACGTGACTTTACCGAAAGAACCAAGAAGATGAATTCCTGCAGTCACAAAAGCTTTAAATCGAAAAATGAAGGCAGTTTAAGTGTGAACTTGTGTGTGTGTGTGTGCGTGTGACCCGGGTAAAACCATCAACTCACTTCGCTCGAGAATCTGGTTTCATCACGGGTGGCTGCCCAGATTAAACCCCCGAGATCTCGACGGTTCCCTGACATTGCCGTTGTGGGTCTGTGGAGCAGCCTCGGTGGCAGCGCTGGGCACAAGGCAAACCCAAGCAGAAAACACACGTAAGGGCCTCAAGCAGCTCAAGAGAAAACATGTGGGTGCGTCAAATAGCAGCTTATATGCAAATCGTAATTAACATAACACTGCGATTAACATAACGTGCCCTAATCTCCACTGGTGCCTGCATCTCTCATCTCACTCCATCCCCCATCCGCCACACATTTTTTTCTAATCTTGCCACATCTATGACTGCCTCTTGGGATGTTGTGCATTGCAGTTATTAATTTCTTCTTCGGGCGCACCCCAATCCCCTTTCAGTGTTTACAAAACCCGCCCTCGTGAGATGGCAGACGATTCTGTCGGGACCCTTCAACTCCGCACCTCAAATTATCGCCGTTGGCTACGTACGGTGCGAAAGAAGCTCAGCGTACATGCATACATACTCGGAGCCCTTATTGCGAGCCCCTCCACCCACCGACTGAACCACCCCGCAGCCAAACACCGCGACGCCTGAGACCAAGCTACGAACTATCCACGCCGCCACCGCCACCATCACCGCCAGCCAGTGAAGGAGTAAACTGCCCCCCCCCCCCCGAACTCTTCCCACTCCACCAGCCACCCCGCCACACACGCAGAGAGAGAGCGAGCGAGAGAGAGCAATTGCCCATTTTTAAACTCCGTCGTTAGCAGCCTTTGAGAGGCCGCTATCAAACATGCGTGGCGTTTAGAGAGCGCGGGAGTAAAAGCAGCGAACATTCGGTGCTCTTCACTGTGCGTACAGCAGCAGCAGCAGCCGCAGCAGCACGGGTCATCAGTACCCAGAACGCCCCATTAAAGGAAGAGGAAGGAGGGCATGGTGACCCGGCACAGCATATTGTTTGTGCCGTAATGGGGAAAAAAAAGCATTAAATGTGGTGGTTGGCTGGTTGGTGGTGGTGGTGGTGGTTCGAGCTTCAAAGAATACCTGGGGTATCAATGTCAAAGGTACGTGATGTATTGTGCCGGGTGGCTGTTAAGGGTGTTTGCGAGTGCACGGAGAATATAAATGCGCGAAGTGTCTTGGCAGAAGGGAGAGGGAAATAAAATAGAGCAGCCCCGGCTCCTGATTTGGTGTTTTGTTTTTGATGTTTTGGGTCGTAAGCGAGTGGGTTTATTCGGCACGGTGTCCGACGTTTCACTCCGCATGACGCGGAGGTTATCGTCTCACCCAGGCGCTGTACATACCTGGGTATCTGGATAAATACCTAGGTACGCACTAAAAGACGTGATTACAATTTTCAAACGAATACAAACAAAAGCGATCCGCAAATCGAGCTTCGATGAGATGTGAAATTTCGCACAATCCTGGATTAAAAAAGCACGCATCGGATCGACCTGAAACCACGATGTACACCAAACATGACGGCACATTCACTCCGCCTCTCTATGCGCTGTGAAAAATGGGCATTGCCCGAAACGTTGCCCTAAGTGTCGTTGATAAATGTTGACTTTTTTTTGTTAACCATTCTGGTGCACCACTGCCAACGTAGCAGCAGCAGCATCGCCACCACCACCACGACGACCACCAAGCAGCTTGTTTACTTCTGCAGACAACAGCTGCCAAACCTCCTCCTGGCTTTAAAGACCTCCACGTGCGATGCGGCCACGCCTCTGTTAGCAACCGCGCCTCTGCGTGGCCCCTCTTGCAAGGCCGAGGCACTCGGCTGTCGCGCTCCCAGGAGGAGGCAACGTAAGAAAAAAAGTGTCGGACACTGTTACCAGATCTAGAGATAAAAAAATTAACCCGTAAAAACAAAGTTTTTCACTATAAATCCTTTATATGCGTGGCGGCTAGAGTCCTCTCGTCCTCTGGCTTGAGATGGCTGCCATCTATGAGTCAGATGAATGGCTGCCACCATTAAGCAATTGGTAATTAAATATAATAAAAAAAAAATCCTAAAAAGTGTAAAATTTTGGAATTTTTTTTTTCACGAAAATACATTGTCACACACAACGAGTCTGTGTGCAAAATATCAGCTCGATTGGATCACGGGAAGTGGGTTAAAAAACGACCGAAAGATCTGCACGGTCGTAAGCAAGCAAGCAAGTGAACTTAATATAAAGGATTTAAAAAAGCTTCTATAGACTGCGGGGGAAACAAAAACAATCGGAACTTTATGGGAAGAGGTGGACAAACTAAGTTGCACAACGTTCCACTGCTGGAATTGTCAACCCATCTCAAGTCCCAACATTCTATATATTTTTTTTTTAACGAGGAAATTGTTTATAGTTTTTTTTTTGTTTTACCACTTGTAGACCACTGTTGCTGAATTCCCCTTGTGCCTTATAGCTGCCGTGGGGGGGGGGGGGGGGTAACCCTTGGCTAGACTGCGAGCAGGGCATGGGGATGGTTGAGATGTGATGATGTCAGGAACTTTGAGTCTCCGAAGCATTCATAAGCATCCTGTAAATGCAAATCTTTATCGTTAAAATATTTTTTCATAATAATCATCATAAAAAATACTCCCTCCGCTGATTGTAAACGCAAGCGAAAGAAGCCACCACAGCAGTACAATGAATGTTTGTCCCAGCACGTTCACTGCCGGTCGGAGAATGCCACGAGCCTTTGGCGTCTTCACCAGGGGGTCGAGTTCGTGCCCAGTGCACCGCGCTGCCGATTTTAAAAAGCGCTCGCTGGTGGGCCCCGTCACAGGGACCACGTGGTCAGATATCTGAAAAGGAGATGCGTCTGCAAATTCATCATTTGGTGATGCGGCCGCTGCATTTGGCAATGACGGTGGCCTTTTAAGGAACAAAAATAAATATATATGTAATAGGCGACGTTTTGGGGAATGGGCCTTCTTCATAGCCAATTACATTTAAGCTCACTTGTAAAAAATGAATGCTCATTTAACAATATACATTGTTGCCAACCATCCGAAATCGTTTTATTTTCTTCATGCGACCTCTAGATGGGGGCAATGTCTCTCGTCTGGCAACACGGGCGTGACGTCGCCGGACAGGCTGTGTCCACAGAGAATGACCGAGATAAAGGGGGTAGTAGCAGTAGTAGCAGTAGTGGTGGTGGTAGTGATCTCGTAAACTAAAGCAGTGGGTCGGGGGGGGGGGGGGGTCGATGCATCCCCTTGAGGTGCCCGGCCACAGCCCTGTGCGGTCAGAACGCACGCAAGCTGACTTGGCATGGTCAGCAGCTGGCCACAGCCCATGCACGCCATTCACCCGTGTGCCTTGCTTACAGGGGCAGCTGCCGCCGGGGGTTCCCCTTGGCTGGACTCTGCAACGGTCCTGCCGGCGCCGTGAACGCATTTGGCAATGTCGAATGGGCTGCTCGTGTCTGTGTCTGTGCCTGTGTCTTTGCCTGTGCCTGTGTCTGTGCCTGTGCCTCCTGGGGAACCCGTCCTCCCAGAAGCGCAGAGACGCCCGGGTGGCGTGGGGCCGCCACGACACGACCCACCGCCGCGAAGGGCTAGGGCAGCAGAAGCAGCAGCAGCAGAAGAAGTAGAATCAACAGCAGCAGCAGAAGCAGCAGCAGAAGAAGAAGCAGAAGCAGCAGCAAAAGAAATAGCAGCAGCAGAAGCAGCAGCAGAAGAAGCAGCAGCAGAAGTAGAATCAACAGCAGCAGCAGAAGAAGCAACATCAGCAGAAGCAGCAGCAGAAGCAGCAGCAGCAGAAGTAGAATCAACAGCAGCAGCAGAAGAAGCTGCAGCGGCAGAAGCAGCAGCAAAAAAACATCAACAGCAGCAGCAGAAGCAGCAGCAGCGAGCGGGCCCAGCACCGCTCCGCAGCCCGAGCCTGTTCTCTTTTGCGCATCGAGAGTAAGCCGCCCGTGCGCCTCGTGTCAAATGGCCACGCCGCCTTCCTCTTCCATCGCCTGCACGCCGCACTCGCCTGTCTCTCTGCCACGCCACAGACGCACGTTCTGCCCGCGTGCGCAACAATGCAATCGTTTTGCTTTAAAGCGCACAGGTCAAACGTGGTGTTAATCGTCACGACGACAACGACGACGATTAATGCAACAACGAAATACAAAAAAACATTCAATGACCGCACGGCGCATGAATTTGCGCGCCGCGATGCACGCGCGCGCCGCACGAGGGCTCAGGAGGAGGAGGAGGCGACGTGAAGACGCCGAGCTATTTTTAGACTAATGGATGCTCTCTCTTTTTTTGAGGACAGAACGTCCAGGCATTGACACTGTCGCACGCGAGACCCTCCCCCCACCCACCACCCCCTCCCTCCTCAATAAGCGCCGCTGCTCCGGCGTTGCGAGACCTGCGGTTTGCGCTTCCCGCTTCAGGAGCGGTGCTGTTTGGGGTTGTGGGGGGGGGGCAGGGCTCGGGGAGCCCCGGGGGAAGTGAAACGACTCCGGGTTTAGGGGGGGCAGGCGAGGGGATGGGGGGGGCAGCTATGCCAGGCGTTCGCAAGCGAGCAGACGTATGGGT
Organism: Lethenteron reissneri; assembly: GCF_015708825.2. Lineage (NCBI taxonomy): Eukaryota > Metazoa > Chordata > Hyperoartia > Petromyzontiformes > Petromyzontidae > Lethenteron > Lethenteron reissneri. Next base: position 1,483,418 of record NC_083835.1, read on the forward strand.
GGGGGGGGGGGGCTCGGAGCCGAGCGAATCGATGCGGCTGTCGAAGTGTAAATAATAATAATAAAGTATTCATAATAATAATAAAGTATTCATAATAATAATAAAGTTTAAATAATAATGAAGTGTAAATAATAATAATAAAGTTTTAGTAATAATAATAAAAACACTGCCCGACCTCTCTCCTCCCCATTGGCTGAGCAAATCCTCGTCTGAGTCATTCTCACCACCCTCACCAGCACCACCACTACCACACCACCACCACCACCCTCACCACCACCACTCTCCCCACCACCACTACCACACCACCACCACCACGCTCACTGCCACCCTCACCACCACTACTACACCACCATCACCCTCACCACCCTCACCACCACCACACCACACTCACCACCACCACACCACCCTCACCACCACTACTACACCACCATCACCCTCACCACACTCACCACCACCACACCACCCTCACCACCACCACTGCACCACTGCGTCTCAAATAAAACGCAGACGCCAAATTCGGCCTGGCCAGAAAAAAAAGATTTAACCCGTTGGCCTTGCACGAAAACAAAGATCCCCCGTATAGCGTCAAGCAGTCTTTTAGGGCAAGGGCACTTCGCGGGCAGCTTATAGTGAAGGCCGGAACGGCACACGAGGCGTTTGTGTGACCAATACCACGCCCGGCCGCCTTTGTCTCCCCAGTGCTGATGTTTTGACACAGCGTGCCAGGTGCTCATTTGAGGCTGAGTCGACCTAGGGGAGGCCCAGGACCGGCTCAAAGTATTCTCCACTCGTGTTGGGTCGTGAGCGTGAGTCGGGGTCGTGGTGTACCGGGCTCGTAGCGCAGCGCGCTAACCACTGCGCCACCACTCCCCGTGGCCTTGGCACACACGCGCGCGCGCAATGCCCGTGTCAAGTCCCCGCTAATGTCATGTGCACGTTGTATTTGCTGCTATTGTTCTGTTTACAATGCGTGCAAGTATTGTTTTGCTGTGACGCACTGTACGCGCTTGCAGATTGTAGGTACGTGTCAGCGCGTGCGGCGCGTTATTGCGCGCTGTGCAATGAACGCTCTTCTCCGGTGGACACTCATCCTCGATGTGATGACTCCCACCAAGTCGAACACGTGTCCTCCATGCGATAGAAGTAGCTACGGAGCGCGTCTCACGACTCGCTGACGCTAGGCCCGCGGGCGTGGTTCCATTCGTTGCATCATCGCGGGATGGTGGGGGTATGGCGACGGCTTGGGGAAGGAAACCTTCATCTAGCAGTGGATTGAGCATGGCGAGACGATAGCGATGATGATGATGATGAAACATGTCGACATTGACCAGTGGATCTGCCAATAACGATACCCTCCCGCTCCCCCCCCCAAAAAAAAATCACCGTGCAGAAGATGAGTTCCCCCCGTGCGTCGCATTTCTGCTGGCTGTGGCTTAAAAAACGTTTAAGTGTAAAGATCTCGCTGCTATTCTCTGCAGCGTGAGCTTTTATTGAAGCTACATTTCCCTCTGCCCACCAGTCTGCGGGGGAGGGGGGTCCATGCGTTGTACTGCGTGTGCTTGAATTGGAGAGCATCAGCGCGTTCCTTGTCTCGACGCCTTCATCTGCATTGTCACCTTGACTCTTTCGCCGCATTCGGAGGCCACATTTACGAATTTTGACAGTTTCAGAAGCCAAAATCCCACGCCGCGTTCCCGCAGCGTCTGCTAGCGCGCTTTGACGAGGCAAGCCGGCGTGCTCGGTAGCGGCGATGGTGGCTATGCGCGTGGCCTGTTCACGGAGCACTGTGAAGGCAGCGAGGATTGGTGGATCACGCGAATGTTGTTGTCGTCGTGAAGGTTTTCCAGCAAAAAAGAACTTCCTCCATCCGGGACGATCCTGGCCGATCGTCTTCCCACAAGTTAGTGTCGACGACGTTGCCACTCGCTCACGTTGCACTCGATTGTATTTGGACGACGTCATTCCGAGATCAGCAGCTGCTTTTGCTGCTGCTGCTGCTGCCTTCTTGCTCCTATGGTGACTCAGCGGCGGTGCGAGGCGTAAGCGAAACTGAGTAAAGCTCGGGGCTCCAAGCAGCCCAAGGGGTCCCGGATTCATACAAAAAAACATCGGGGTAGCACGAAATGATGCCAACGCTCTGATAATAGGGCCACCTGCATATGTAAGGTGATCAGTGCTCCACATTTACAACAATGCAGGTTGGGTTTCTGTGGTAACAGCTCCACGGCCGGCCCCACGCTCCCAACAGCTGTCTACAAACAACACTCGCTTTGTTTCGCGTTCGTGAGCTTTGTCATAACTCGAGTTATAACCGTGGCCTTCTGTTCCAGGGCACGTGTCCACCACGCAGCCAAATGGTATTACTCCACTTTAACGGCGCCAGGGTCGTACCTCCAGCGGGGTGAGACGGGCCTGATGACGGAATGGATCGTAGGGCCCTAAACATTCTCAAGTGGAGTTGTACCATTTGTCTGTGTGGTGGACACGTGCCCTGGGAAAGGGAATTTAAGTGAAATGTCTCCCCCCGAAACCGTTTGGCGGCATTTTGGTTTTAGAAGAATATCTGAGCTGGCGCCTCACCGTAGTTCACGGCCACGTAGTTTTAGAAACAAGCGTCGAGATAATGTTCGTGATTTCGATGTAAAGCTTTCGTGACTGCAGGGATGCATATTCTTGGTTCTTTCGGTAAAGTTACGTAGAAGGGAAGTAATAAAATAAAATAAATTTTATTTTATTTTATTATAATATAAAAGGGAAATAATAAAATTAAAAATACATATATTTTATTATGTCCCTTCTACGTGACTTTACCGAAAGAACCACGAATATAATGTTTATGATGTTGCTGCTGTGGATTGACACACGATAAGCCACTTCGTTGAGCTATCATTTGTGGCCAGGTGGCATCTGAAAAAGCGGCTTAAGGCTCGGTCGGTCATACCTAGTAAGATTAAAAAATTAAGTTTAGTTTTATTTGTACATATTTTAAAGTCTTTTGTTTTCCTTGCCTAAAATGTGCACTCCTATCATGCTTTTGTATTATTATCATGTTGTTGTTGTTGGAACGTTCTGACGTGCCCCTACTGGGCCTGTGTGAAAAGGATCTTCATAGATCGTCGCATCCCCCCTGCAGTATAAATACATCTGAGTTTAAGACGATTAATAATGACGCCCGTTTTAATCAAGCGTTGTGTTTACCTGCGGTGACACGGAACAGCGAGCTCTGCCTACGCGTCTGATTTCCGTATTATGGGGGGGGGGGGTGGGAGAGCTAGTTTGTAGGGGCCGCCCTATTAGGCCACACGGTTCAAAACAACTCGGTGGAGGGGGGGGGCCTCCCTGGGCCGCTCGCTCCGCCGTGCGCCACGCCGCGGGCGTTCGGGCGGCACGTCGGGAAACCGGCGGCGGCGCTGCGCGGCTCACGGCAGTGAAGACGACGCGCGCTGCCGCCTGTTGGCACGGTCGAGATTCACGGCGCGGTCAAGTGTCCGTGGCGGGGGAGGCGGGGGAACGCCTTTGCCGGAGATTAAATCGGCCGGGGGCCCCGCTCGCCGTTTGCCATTGACCTCGAGACGTCGCTTCGAGGGAAGCCGCGCGATCAAAGCGTCGGGACCAAGACGACTTGAGCCAAAACCGATCTGCTCTCGGCAGACGTGGAGGGGGGGGGGGGGTCACGCGGGGCGGTGTTTCCGACTCGGCGCGGTGGAAGAACTCCCGGGGGCTGACCTCGAGCTCGCCGCTTCGAGTCGGGCGATATGAGAGCGGCTTCCACAAGATGCTTCGATGAGCCGCGTGTGGCGATCGCATCCGTACGGCAGCGAATGAGCCACTGGAGGAAATTCCGTTTTATTATTATGGTGGGTGGGATGCAGTCTCTTTTTCAGACAAACAATACAAGTGAGACGGCTAGCTTAGACAGATTAGACAAACGAGACAGATTAAAACAAGCAATGCAAATGAGAGAGACGATATGAACAAGACCGGCATCATCAATGAAACAATACAAATGAGAGGGTACAGCTGAGACGGCATTGAATCAATGAACTCGTTCATTAAAACACCCGCTGGGTGGGGTAGCAGCGTGCAGGGCTATGAATACGCTGGTAACTCGAGCCTCGCCTCTATCGCATCTCACCACCACCACCACCACTCCCTCCTCTACACTCGTGGGCTGATTTTCCCCATCGGAGTCTCGGGTCAACGCAGGGACAGCCCCGACGCTCCGGTCGAATCCCACCGAGCGATCCGAGGCGGATTTTTTAAATTCCACTCTCCCCCCCTCCACCCACCACCACCAGGTGCAGTCGACGGGGCCCATTGTGCAGGGTGCCTTGTAACACGAGAGCAGCCGTCAGTCACTGCGCCTCCATCGGAGTGCACGTGACAGCCGCGATTTCAAAGGGCCGCACGGTGCCCGGGATTCTGCCGCGTGGGATCCGTCTGAAATCACAAACCTCATTCCTGGAGTTAAACTCTTAGTTCTTTCGGTAAAGTCACCATGTAGGTAAAAAATTAAATTAAAATTAATTAAAATAAAATGAAAATCACGACGTTTCGGAGGCAACACAAGTCTCTATCATCAGGTGGGACCGTCACAGCCAGATTTGCTGATGTGTTGCCTCCGAAACGTCGTGATATTTATTACATTTTTTTATTAATTTTAATTTCATTCTTTACTCATCCTGGAGACCGAAAACCCAGCCATTACCCCCCCTCCCCACTTCCCACTACATACGATTAGCATGGTTGGATACGCACGGCGCGAAAGAAGTTCAACGTACACGTGAAACGTCCCCTATGCTGCCGAATTGTAATTAGTATTGGCTTTTATAGTAGTTCTTCAACTGAAATCGCAAGTGTCGTTATTACTATTATTAGCAGCTTTTACTGGCTTTCGGATTGTATCGTATCTAAAATGATGTAGTTCTATGTACAGTGCTTTGAGATATTTTAATTGAAGGTGCTTTTTAAAATAAAGATTATTATTAATTCAATAAATATTCTTAACATTGTAATCCCTCCTGTATTACAGTGCAATGAATTATGGCCTCGACAGAAACTGGGTTACATTTATTCTATAATGTAGAAATGGGCAGTCAGTCCGTCATCAGCAAAGGGAAGAAGAAACCCCTTGACGCTTGAGCCTGGAACTAAACACGGGCAGGGAGTTGACAGCACAGACGGGTGGTGGTGGAAAGTTCCAGATGATGAAGAGAGTGCGCGACCTCCTACCGAGCAAATGTTGACCCTGGCGGCTCTAAACTGAAAGCCTTTAGGTTGCTAGAGGCGAGACTGCGTGGAGGGATACATCATAATAGGCGATGGCTCGGGTCACAGCGGCAAAGTTCTCAGCCAGGCCTGGAGATTCTCACCCAAATCCTCCCACTTCGACTCAAACCCACGCCGACTGGCTCGCGGTGAAGTATAGTCGAAGAATCCACACGGCTTAACTCCGGTACTGGGGGGGGGGGGGGGGTGGCCTTCATCCAGCAGTGGATCGCCAACCCGCTGCGAAGTCATCGTCGCGGCGAACAGCGGTGGCCCCGTGGCAGCCGGACAAGTGGAACCTATAAAAAAAAATATTCAACAAATACAACCGCAATAATTCGGCCCGAGCGATGTGGTCATTGTTTGCCAGGATTTCCTGAATACGGCAAGGCACGGAAGCAGGAAATTGTCTTACCTTCCTCAATGAGCCCCTGGCCGCAGCCTCGGCACAAGAATCGTTTATTTGTCGAGTTTCCCCTTCCTGCCATTACATTCTGCCACGCAGCACACGCGCCCGTTCGACTTGAGCCTCGAAAGTCGAGTCTTCTGTTCGTGTAGCCTTGGCGCTCATTAAAACAATGATGGCATTGTTTGTTTCGTTCGCCACCACATCTTGACATAACGGGAGTCGCATAAAAGTCACGCTGCCCTGATAGCGTAATTGGTAAACTTAATTTAAACCAGGAGAGGGAGAGTGAGAGAGCTCGTTGGGAATGCACTGTTTGTCCTGTCAAGTTGTTGTTCTTGTGCTACAGAGGTGGGGTTGGTGTATAGGAACATCATCTACAATCTTTCGTGCACAGCACTATGAGGTTGTCTGGATACAGTAGTGCAGAAAATAGGTTGCTGACCTATCTCTGAACAACATCTGGTGTGTGTGTACAATTGTATCAATTTTGGGGGGAAGGGGATTGCCCAGGTGGCTTGAACTTCCTCGCACGTGCCAAATGTTTGCGGGTTGGTGGCCGAAAGCCAGATGTGAAATGTTGATCTCAATGGTGGTGGCTCAGAGGTCTAACCTTTGAACCACCCTCCCCGTACGGTGCGGCAGAAGTTTGACGCGCATACACCACCATCCCCCCCGCCCACCCGCCACCCCCCTCCTATGCTCATTGGAGCAGCGTCAGATCGCCTTGCATTTCGATTTAAAGCTTTCGTGACTGCAGGGATTCATCTTCTTGGTTCTTTCGGTAAAGTCACGTAGAAGGGAGATAATAAAATAATAATTAAAAAAAACACAGTGAGAATTGTATTACAGTATTTTATTATGTTTTATTTTTATTATTTATTATCTCCCTTCTACTGTGACTTTACCGAAAGAACCAAGAAGATCGCCTTGCCTCTCGTCGACTCGTCCGCGGTCAGCTGAATGTTTAATGCGCCGTGTTCCTGAACAACGGCGCGGGGGGGATTACCCCGCGACTGTAAACCGCAATGTTCCGCGCGCCCGATAATCGCCACGAGGCACAACGCGGTCGTGGCGGCCGGAAACAATTCGGGCGAGACCTTTGTAAACGGCTTGCCTGCAGAGGCTAAACCCTCCCTGTTTCCTGAAGACGGCTGCTGGTGTTGCGATCGAAACGTCGTGATATTTTTTAATCGATTTAGTTTTGTATTATTTTTGTTTGCTATCTACGTGACTTTACCGAAAGAACCACAGAATGCGAGGGGGTGCCGCCTCGTAAAACAAAACACTTTTAAATGCATTTAGGAGCCGTCCATAAATGACGTCACGCACCTGAGGTGGGGGGGGTCAGACATTTGTGACGATGTATGACGAGGGGGGGGGGGAGGTTGAGAAATGTGACGTCACATCAAAATGCGCAACTTTAAATAAATATAGACAACACGTTCTACTTAATTAAATACTTTTTAATAAATGTTTTCTCCTACATCAGAGTGCAGCGCCGCATTAAATACGCACTACAATGACAATAGTTTAAAGCGATTTGAAGCATGTTTTATGGTTTTGGGGGGGGGGGGCGCAGAGCTTTGTGACGTCATATTTGAGGGGGGGGGGGTCTGACTTTTTGTGACGCCGTGTGACGAGGGGGGGGGGGGGGGCAAAAATCGTCCAAAATCGCGTGACGTCATTTATGGACGGCCCCTTAACCGTCACTTCTGTCAGCAGCACTTCGTGCGAGACGTAACATTTTGACTCCGACTACCTGCACGGGTTGCCGGTGCCTGCGAACGAACATTCAGTCCGAGGAATTTGAAACAGGGGGTTGCTTGTGAGGCAGCACGCGGAGTAGGTGGTGCGCGCGTGTGTGTGTGGGTGTCTGTGTGTGTGTGGTGGGGAGTGGTGGTGTAGCAGTTAGCGCTACGAACCCGGCGACCCGGGTTCGATTCCCGCTCACGGCCAACACCGGTGACGATTATCTGAACCTGTCCTGGGTGTCCTCTAGATCGACTCAGCCTCCAATTAATACCTGGTGCGGTTTGTAAACGTCGCCACTGGGGAGACAAAGGTGGTCGACCGTGGTGCTGGTCACCCACCTCCTCGTGTGCCACAGTGCCGGCCTTCATAGGTGATCACTAACAGCACTTGCCCCAACAGCCTGTTAAGGCTACACGGGGGATCTTTGTCTTTGTCTGCTGGTGGGTACACCGGGCGTGAGAAACGGCAGTGCATGCGCAGACGCCCAAATCGCCCGTTTAAGAATATTTCACGCCACGTGTAGAACACGTGGCGTGAACCACCCCTCCCTCCCGTGTCTCACACGGGATCCCATGCGCTTCGTGAGCTCTCTGCACCACGAACCACCAGAAACAAAATAACATCGACAATATATGGTTCCTCTTCAGGGTACCCCCCCCCACTACCAAGCCCCCCACAAATGTAACTCGCACCCCCCCCCCCCTGAAAAAGCCCTATACGAGCAAGGGAGCAATAGCTTCCCCCGTGCTAATATTATCATTCGCGGAATTTTATTTTGCGAAATGCGGTTATTCACGAGTTTATATTTGTGTGAGCATATACAATTTAAACCTCTTCCTTCGTGGAAGTTTCTTTCGTGAAGTTCTATCATTCGTGGTTTGGTATCTGGACACCAATTCAAGTTCCGCGCCTTTAGCCCCCTCGATTATTTCGCGATTTGGCAGCTCAGCATCGTGGCAGGGGGGGGGGGCATCTCGCGCAGCGGTGGATTGTGGGCCCCTGTGTGTGCACGCAAGCCACGGTGGCTAGGAGATGTTAACTACCTCGCCTGGTGTACAGGAGGCCGTGGGTTTGATCCCGACCCTGACGCCTGCTGTTGTATATTTGGATTTTGCCGTGTCTCTCTCTCATCATCATCACGGCGGCTAGGAGATGTTAACTACCTCGCCTGGTGTACAGGAGGCCGTGGGTTCGATCCCGACCCTGACGTCTGCTGCTGTATATTTGGATTTTGCCGTGTCTCTCTCTCATCATCATCACGGCGGCTAGGAGATGTTAACTACCTCGCCCGGTTTCCAGAAGGCCGTGGGTTTGATCCCGACCCTGACGCCTGCTGTTGTATATTTGGAGTTTGCGTGTCTCTCTCCCCACATTTAGAAGCAGCATCACGCGTTTAAGAGTTTTTGGCTGCTGTGCATTTCCACGTGGATGAGGAACTTCGTTGAGCTTTCATTTGTGCAACTGAAAAAGAGCTGTTATAGCTGAGTGGGCCTTATCTGGTAAAGTAAAACAGTTTTTTTTCAATAGTTAAATTACTTCACATGGACTCGCCGCGCGCACACACAGCGAGAATGTGCACGCGCGTTCCGCTGCGCATATCTGACCGTCCACTCGTCGAGGACGCGCCCCGCGCCGTCGCACTCCCCGCGGGGCCCAACAAACCATCTCAACCTGGACGGTGTCAGAGAACCTTTCGTGAACGTCAACCGACTCGGGCTGCGTTCACTCCTCGCCCTGCCTCGGAGCGTTGGGACATGCATGCTCGCCGCATTGGCAGCTGCGTTGGGGACTCGATTTCCCCTCCAATACACCAGGGGATGCGAACAGCCGTGGCAAGTTGCGTAATTCACGACCGCTGTCCAACAGCGAACAGCACCATTTGGCCGGACAAGCTCGTCGCTCAAATCCTTTCATCAAGAAAAAAACAATCGCAGGTTGCAGGGACCCTTCCAGTCACTCGCCAAAAATCTGTGTGCAGATAAATCCTGGAATCATAACAAGCAGCGCAACAATATGCATTATACGCATATCAGCTTCCAGGATGCAAAGAGCAGATCAATCGGCCTCAGATGGGCACAAATTGTAATGGTGAAGCAGTGGGCGCGTGGTGCTGGCCCAGCCACCTAACAGTGCTCGTTTCCAGCACGTGCACTGACACCGTGAGGCTTACCTCGGGCCCTTTGCCTTTATGTGTGCACAGACGCTGTCGCCTCGACAGACCTGGTTTTCACCTGAAGACGGCTGCTTGCGTTGTGGCCGAAACGTCGTGAGAATTATTTTATTATGTTTTATTTGTATTATTTTATTACTTCCCTTGTACGTGACTTTACCGAAAGAACCAAGATGAATCCCTGCAGTCACGAAAGCTTTAAATCGAAACGTGTGAGTTTGTTAGTGTGCGCATGTCCGTGTGTGTGTTAGTGGGGAGCGGTAGTGTAGTGGTCAGTGCTACGATGCGCTACGAACCCGGCGACCCGAGTTCGATTCCCGCTACACGGCCAACACCGGTGACGATTATCTGAAGCGGTCATGGGCCTCCCCTAGGTCGACTCAGCTTCAAATGAGTACCTGGTGCGATATGTAAACATCGCCACTGGGGAGACAAAGGTGGTCGTGCGTGGTGCTGGTTACCCACCCCCTCGTGTGCCGTGCCGGCCTTTATAGGTGCTCGCAAACAGCACTTGCCCCTACAGTCTGTTCAGGCTATACGGGGGGGGGGGGTTCTTTGTCTTTGTACGTGTCAATTAACAACAACGAGCGGAGCGCCGGGCAGCTAAATCCCAGCGAGTTGGCACAAGTGGGAAGCTCAATTGGCGATTGGCGCATCTGCGAGTCATCTCGTTTTCATCTTCTTGGTTCTTTCGGTAAAGTCACGTAGAAGGGAAATAATAAAGTAATAAAAATAAAACACAAATAATTCTCACGACGTTTCGGCCACAACGCAAGCAAGCCGTCCTCAGGTGAAGAACAGGTCTGTCGAAAATATTACAAATACTACAAATATTACAAATACTACAAATATGACAAATACCACAAACACTGCATCCCAGCGAGATGCCCATCACGCAGTCGTCACCGTCCTCTCCCATCCACCCGACCAACGGCCACGTGGCACAGCGCCGGGAACTACACCGGGGGCCACGGGCGCGTGCCGACAGCGGGCAGCACCCCTCACGATGCCGGTGACGCTCGCTGCCTCCCGACGTGTCATCGTTTCCGGGAAGCAGCGCGCGTGCCCCCCCCCCCCCCCGAGTCCTGCGCTGGGGGGGGGGGGCTGTGATTGATACGGTGAGGTCCACATCAGCCGACATTAGTCACCGCTGCCCGGTAAGAGTCAACTGCGGGCTTGTGCTGCGCATTTCCCGGCAGCGCAACGAGGTGTCCGCCACTGCCTCTAATTGGAACGTCATTTGTATTCTTGTTCTTCTTCTGAGGCATCGCTGCGCTGCGTTCAGAGTGACGGGCAGAGAGAGAGAGGTGATGTTGTGGCCGAGGGCGTCGTGTGTGTGTGTGTCTCGGTCGATGGGTTCGCGGCACCGTCTCCGACACTTCACCGCGGCCTCTACGTTGGCGGTGCTGGCATCTACATCTGCAGAACGTGAAGAACCGGCGGCATCTACATCTACATGAGATTATACAACTCTTAAAGCCATTCACTGTGTTTAGTGTGCACGTCGTACAACACGTGTGGAAACGACGGGAGTAAAGTTGGACTTACGAAGAAATCGACTTACGAACAGACCTCTGGAACCTAACTCGTTCGTAAGTAGAGGAGTCCCAGTATCGGAGCGTTGCTGCGATCACATCCTGCATAGATTAGCTACATCAAACCAATAATACTGGTAGGAACCTCTAGTTGCACCAGCCCACAGGGGATTATTGTGTCCGTCCGTCGTGCAGGGAGGGGAGGGTGGGGAGGGGCTGGGTGGCGAGGGTGGGGAGGGGCTGGGTGGGGGGTTGGGCTGGGTGGGGAGGGGCTGGTCACCCCGTGGTGCCCGTATAAAACTCAACGTTTAACCTACTCACTCCGGCTTGTGCCCACCCTCACAGTCGGGCATATTTGCGCAATACACCACGCCGCCGTTGACCCTGGCCATTGACCGAGCAACCCAACGTTCCTACCAGGTCCCTCCACAGGAAATAATTTAATGCAATAGATTTGGTGGTGAGTTCGTGAAGCTGTCTCCATCATCATCCACGGTCAATCCACCGCTGGATGGAGGCCTCTCCAAGCCACCGCCGTCTGAAAATACTCCACGCAGCAACTGTGCACGAGCAGCTTTCATCGCTCCATCTCTTCGGTGGACGTGATTAATGGAGCTGTACCCAGTACAGAAACAAAGGTCCATAGGTTTATTTGGGTTAGATCGCAGAAATATATAAAAGTGTCGTTAAACCCGCCACCACCCGGCACAGCCAACTAGTAAGGGTTGTCACTTAGACAGAACGTGGCCAATTCGTCACTAGTACAGCACTAACCGGTGTGTTGGAGAGCCAAGCCACAACAGTTACAATCTGAGTACGACGTTTCGCCAGTAATTACAAGTAGCTTCATCAGGCGACAGCCAAATCTGGCTGTTCTGTTTACGTGACAAGCCTTACGAGTTGGCTGTGTCGGGTGGTGGCAGGTTTAAAGACATTCAATTTATTTGCGCGATCTCACCCAAAAAACCTTCGATTATGGATATTGGTCGCGGAAACAAAGATGTCCACAGACGGATGTATTGCATTGGAAATGCGTTTTATTGTTTGATAACATGCCTAGTTCTTGACTGTACATACTTTAGCCCAAAACTCACCAGCGAACAGAACGTACGATCCACCGCAGTCAACCTGCAGATCAATCAAGCTTATGCTACTTACAATATATATACAGGAAGACACACAGGCACGCGCTGTTAAATTACATCATTCAGCCTGTCAGTGCTAATAGTTTAATTAAATATACTTCGACATCATTATAATATTTTAAACTCTATTTCTGCAGCAGTAGGAAACGTTGCAACATTATAATTTTCAGTGTCCAAGAAAGTTTCTGCTCAATAAATGCCTTAAATAAAATAATCCCCCCCCTCCCCAACCCGTTCCCAACTCCTGGAAACCACATCTATGTACATAAAAAATACGGACTCTATATAATTCATTATACATTGACTCTCTCAGCAATAAGTTAGTTTTACAAATACCGTATTCAGGAAACGGATTGGTACAGCAGCTGTTTACTAAAAAGAAGTGTTGTACAGTATTCTACAGCCAACGGGACAACTCCTTCCCACCCCTTTCCCTGTGGTGCGGCCTTGGCCAGGACTTCCCAACATTCTGCACCGAAATCTCCACGTTCAGTAACGCGGCCAGCAACAGCCGCAGAAAGCCCCCCCCCCCCCCTGTGACACGTCTTGGTGGATTCACCCAAACTCCCTGGCCCTTCGCGAAGCCAAGGTGGCTTGGTTCGTGGCCTCACCCTGACCGCTCAGCACGTCGAGGCGGAGGAGAGGGGTGGCTGGGGGGGGGCTTTATGCTTTCAGCTGGGGTCAATCGGTGAATTGGAGGTCTGGCAACAGCAGACCGTCGTACCGAATATCGCGATGAGTCGCACGGTCGTGCGCGTTATTTTTGGGGTATGCGAATGGCCGTGATGCGCACGCGCGTCTCTACCGGTGTCGATGTGCATTGATATGTCGAAGTGATGGTTGGTTCACATTCTAGCAATTTAGCAAGCTACGTGTCATACACTCTGCACACCCACGGAGTTTCAGAATTTCTATGCCTTCCCTTTCACAAAACGTCACATTTCTATTTCCATTTAGAAACAAGTACTGGTATAGCAACTATATAAAATTTACTCTATATATGTAAGCCACCGCAGGTGCAATTAGGGTGAAAATATTAATTTAAACGGAAGGGGTGTGGTGGGTCATTACTAGTTTTACATTTGTATTCAGTATATATATATTGTTTATACTCTCTCTATATATATTTTTCTTTATTTATTCGATCGTTCCAACGAAATCCGACAATAAGGCTGTTTAAGACCACACGTGGGTTATTGGTACCAAGGCAGAATCAATGAACTTGGCTGGCTCGTCCAGCCCAGCGGTGAGGTGCAGACAAAACGATCTCCTGACGAAGGGCGAACACACCCACGCCCTGCCCTACGGCTCGCGTGAAATGCGTTGCAGATTGTACTCCTCTTCTACTTGCTCGTCGACGTACTCGCCGCACTGGCGCTTTGCACACGGAGCCCGACGCGAGGCCGCCCGCTCGCCGAAACGCCGCGGCAAAGTCCTCGCTAACGGTGGGGTGTGAAGTTGCTCGCAAAATTAAAATCGGGACCGCAGGATAAGAGAACAGAAGAAAGCCACAATGGCAGGAGGTCATTATGGCCAGTACCACGTTTGGTGCCAATGCACCTTGCCACGACGTTCCCTCCCTTCCTCTTGCCCGATCACACGGCAACGTTTACAAACCCCCAGCCTCTTGCTGCTGTTTACAGTAACAACATCCCTACTACCATCTGGCTTTTAAGGTCTTCCCCTCCCAAGGCCATATAGACACAATTAACCAAGTCCCTTGAAAAGAACAATTTAATCTCAATGGACTTCTACGTGGTTTAAATAGACGACAGTGCTTGTAAACTGCTGGGACTGACCACAAATGTACCGCACGCACGCCCGTCCACCCTGCCTACGGGGTGCAGCCCGATATGCGGGGGTGTCCCGTCTACATGAGCAATCGTTCATAAATAAAAACGGGTTGACAATATATTATCACTTAAAATAATAAATACTGGCATATTCAACATTACAATTGAAAAAAAAAACTGGTTTACAGACCTTAATAGTTTTAATTTAAAAGCTACATAACCTAGCACTAAGAAGCTGTTTTATATTAAAAAAAACTAAATAGTTCAGTGTCAATTGTTGTAAAATCAATAATAAACAATCAAAGCACATAATGCCATTGGTCCGAGCGTCCGTAAGCATCCCCACGTGTCTAGTGGATGGGATCTTATTAATCATCATCACCAGTTAACAATGATATTGACCTCAAATTCAATCAGCCATGTATATATAATTCTGCAGCTTAATAAGATAACATAATTCGAATCCCACTTGCCACCCCAGTTGGGAGCAGCATCGCTTATAAATATCGCCGAAACACCTCGAATATCATTACTTTAACTTAAGACTCCTGCACTGGAAATGTTATTGAACCCCGCTCGGCACGTGCATGTGCAGCACGGTGCACGGAGCAGCTGTGTTGCTCAAAGCTGCAGGAGCAGCGAGTCAGGTGATCTCAGACTGGTCACGGCACCGCGCGCGCACCGCACACACCGCAGTGCGTGCACCACACAGCCCCGACACACCGCGATGTCCAATCCCCGCCCCCCCCTCCGTTCCGACTGACAATCCAAAGGAAGCAATGCTATAGTACGTACCTATTAAGCCACCATTAGCAAGTAGCTATTAAAGCCGGCGTGGCGCACAAGGGGTGTGTGGCCAGCGCCTTATCTGGCCGCTATCGTCTGAGCGGAGCTGGTGTTCTTCCACGTGACGCTGTGCGTGGCCAGGATCCAGAAAGAGATGGGTCGCCAGGAATTTGTGTGCGGCATGCAACTGCGTTGCGCTGCCCTACAGGTTCCCGCAGCTTACTTCGTCCCAACGCTGCACGGCCACGCAGCTCCGACGACGTATCGCGTGGTCCGCAAAAATAACCCTTCATGCGGTCCAACGCAGAAAAGTGATCCGTTCTGTACCACCATGCCAAATCGGTCAGCCTATTACCCTACAGACCAACGCACAGTCCCATCAGCGTACACTACACACCACACTCACCGCACGGGCCAGACTTTGTGCATCCAAAGTGTAAACTGTAGAAAGTCTACTCCAACAGGTGGCGGTGGTGACCATTCAAGTTGCTTATAAATTTAGCTTTTGTCTGCTCAATGATCCGTTGCTTGTGGCTGTATTTTGCGAGTGACAGCAAAGTGAGGTCCAGTGGCACTTTATTAGCGCGATTGTTTAAGGGCGCTTTATTAATTTAAATAATTTGTTATTATTATGAATTTAAATGAATTGTTATTATTAGTGACAACGTCTGCAGGCTGCGACCCAGCGACTTCGCGTTAACGCTCTCGCACACGCACTCCGGGAATAGCTGACGTCACGTAACAAGAATTAGCTAAATCTATGGAATTACTCTCTGAATTCTGACACAACAACAAATCCCCCCGACCCCCTCCGCCAAAAAAATATATAAAAAGAGGGTTGCGAGCGTGCACGTGAGATAAAATCTACAACAGAATCATGCTGCTGCGTGTAACGTGCACTCTTGGGACGATGCTTGCAAGGCACTGTGGGTATCTACCACAATGCCCCGCAGCACAAACGCCGTTCACCCCCACGAGCATCGCCTCATCGTGCGGAGCAGTGTTTCATTTGTTGGCGAAATGGTTTTGGGGACGATTTGAGGATTTCACGGTGGGGACCACACGTGAAACTCGGCTTCGATAGTGGCGATGGTGGCGGCGGTGGTGGCGGCGGTGGCGGCCGTGGTAAGACAAGTCCTGAGATGCGGACAGGAGCAGCAGCTGTAGTCGTGGGTCCTGAGGGTTCCCGCCTGCGGGGGGTGGATGGGTGGGTTGGGGGGGGTGGCCGGTGGCTTGGTCCCAGAGCCCCCGTCGGGCCATCGTGGTGCCACGCTCGCGGCTCCGTGCGTCATTAACCTGCACGAGAAAAGACGACAGAGCCATCGTTATTAGCCACGGTCCAGCGGTGGTGGCGCGGTTTGCCGCTTGTTTTTTTCCCTCCCGCACCTCCTGATTAGCACTTTTGGCAACGTGCAGTGCGAAAGAAGTTCTACATACGTACATGATAACAAGTCACGAGCACAGATCACAACAAAGGCAAGTTCAGCCATCCCGTCAACATCGTCGTCATTATCGCCATTCCTCCAGAGTGAGTAAAATGAGGATCAGCTAACGGGGCTGCATCACCCCGCTTTTGGTTAAAAGTCGTCACGAGGTTTGCCGCTACAGAGGCTGGACCCTGCCGAGGGAACGTGGAATTTCCACCGATGGCTGGTGAAGACTTTGTCAGCGCGACGGTACTGCGGAGTGAATCGCCGCTGTCCCCGCGCGTGGCCGCGGCACGAGCGAGTCCCTGTCAGGGGGTTGGCGCAAGAGAGACCGGCCCAACGCTTCCCCCGTGGCGCCGCACGCTGCCGGAGAGCGAACGGCGTTTCACGTCGCTCCAACGGCACAATCACGGGAAAATCAGACGAATAAATAAACCGCGCCGTCCCCGCACCCGCGCTAGGCGGCCCACGCCCACCTGAGGGTCCTCTCTCCCCCTCCCCCCCCGTCCAATCCTCTCTCTTAATCTGCACCCGACGCCAACAACAACGCCAGCAACGGCGCCCGCCGCTCCGCCGACGCTCTGCAACGCGGCGCGACTACGCAAGCGTCCCCCTCCCCTCCCACCGCCACCGCTTACGCACGTCGCGCGTCACAGCTCCGCACGGCCCGGGACCCCCCTCTGACGCTGGCGGCGGGGGGCGTGCGAGCGCACGAGCGGCCGAGTTCAATTGTTTATCCTCCCTCCGAGGCAGCGGCGCGCGCAATGAGAGCGGCGACCTTGGGGGGCATTATCGAGCTATTTTGGGAGATTTTTCACGAGGCGCGCGCGCGTGTGTGGCGCGCCCACGCGCCCACGCGGCCTGTTAGGATCGCGAGGATCGCTTGCGCCGAGCGCGCGGGGACGGATTTGAGCGGCGGAGGTGCTGCGACTAGCCGCCGGTTTAGACGGTGGAAGGCAGCGGCGCGGACGTGGCAGTAAAGTGGTGAGAGGATAAAGCCCCGATGGTGGTGGCCTGAGAAATCAAGGACGAAACTAAAATGTGGAATGACAGGTACTGTAGGATTGAGATACAAAGTACGTATCTATGCAGAGTGTTGAGTGTTACCCCTTCGAATGCGTGGGTTTTCTCTGGGAAATCGATTTTTTTTACGCATCCCAAACACTCATTCGAATGCTATTGGCCAAACGTCCCAACGCCGCGACCCTCCTGAGAAAACAAGTCCCGAGACTCGGCGCGTCTTCAACAGGGGGGCATTTTCAGCACTGTTAACAGTTGGTATTTTTATTAATGTGATGTTCCAAATATCCACAATTGTAGCGTTTTTGTTGTTGTCCTTTCCCGATGGCTTAGAAGACAAACAAAGTGCAACACAAAAAACCGAAGAACAATATTCGTGCCGTGCACGGGTTCTCAACTCTCAACAGAGCTGGTGAACAAATCGCCAAAACTTTCACGGAAGCTTAGCACGTAGTAGGCTTTCGCGACCAATATCATCCATAATAGAGTTTTTTAGTGGGTTAGATCGCGATCTAACCCACCACAAAACAAACTCTATTATGGATTTCACGGACACGTTGTTCCTCCGCGTCGGGTTTGTTTTCACGCTCGGCCCCCACAGCACCCCCCGCAGCCCCCTAACCAGAGCCGATCCCCCCCCCCGCCACCTCCCTCCCCTGGCGAGGATTGCCGCGCCTTGTTGAAGGCGATGGTTGCTGCGCGGACAGAGAGCGAGCGTGGTGAGGCGGTGGGGGGACCCGTCTCGGGCGGTCGTTACCCGCGGGTCGCACCGTGCTGACACTCGTCCAATTGCGGATGTCAATCATGCGTGTGTGCGTGCGAGTGTGCGTGCGTGCGAGTGTGCGTGCGAGTGTTTGTGTGCGTGCGTGCGAGTGTGCGTGCGTGCGAGTGTTTGTGTGTGTGCGAGTGTACGTGCGAGTGTTGTGTGCGAATGTGCGTGCGTGCGAGTGTGCGTGCGTGCGAGTGTTTGTGTGTGTGCGAGTGTGTGTGCGAGTGTTTGTGTGTGTGCGAGTGTTTGTGTGCGTGCGAGTGTGCGTGCGTGCGAGTGTGCGTGCGTGCGAGTGTGCGTGCGTGCGAGTGTTTGTGTGCGTGTGTGCGTGCAGGAACACGTGCAGGTGTTAACGCACCGTGCCAGCTCCCGGTGGCCCTCAACGATGCCGTGAATCGCGCCGTCATGCCAGCGCGGTG
The DNA here is from genome assembly GCF_015708825.2 of Lethenteron reissneri. NCBI lineage: Eukaryota > Metazoa > Chordata > Hyperoartia > Petromyzontiformes > Petromyzontidae > Lethenteron > Lethenteron reissneri. Next base: position 1,501,911 of record NC_083835.1, read on the forward strand.
CCTAACCATCCGGTTTAATATTCCTGTGGATTTTTATGTTTTATTTATTTGCTTTAAGCCACATGTGCACCGATGTCTTGTTTCGAAATCGCAAATCCCATGATCTCCAGGGGTTGCTAGACGTGGCTGTTCTTTGCTGTGAAATAGTGATCAGATTTTTTACGCATTACGTTTAAAATCCTACACAAAACATTTGCTCTTACTCAAAAGGAAAAGCCAAAATAAGTTTAAAATCAAGTAATTTTTTTTTTGTGACAGCAAATGTTGTGACCGTAAATTCAACTGGGAATTGGATATATTCCTATGTTTCTAGACAGGAGTCGAACTCAGGCTCTCAGCGGTGTTGGGTCAATAAGGCTGACAGTTTTAAGCCTCCGAGCCACCTGGCCCACAACAAAGCATTAGAGCTTTTGGTGGGGATTAGAACCCAGGTGCCTGGCAGTGACGGGTCACAGATAAAGCCGACCCTCGGTCACGTAGCCACCTCGTCAGGGCGACCTCCACTTAGCTAAGCTGAAGCAGAAACGGATATTTGGTTGCACGTTAACCCTTTCCCGTTGCGAGACGTCTGCAAGTTGCAGGGTGGGGGGTGGTGTCCCGTTCACCGCTGCATGTCGGAGCGCGCGAGCGACTTGGCGTTCATTTTATTTAGAGAGGCGTAGCAGCAGCGCCGCCGTTTTTAAAGACGTCGGCGCTCACCGCAGAGAAGCGTGGAGAAGCGCAGCGACTACGATAGCCGGCGCCAAACTGTGGGCCGCGCGCCCTCACGCGGGTGTCCTCGCCGGTGCCTCGGTAGCGACGAAGTTATTTTTTTATTTTAGCACGCGTCCGTCATCGGGACGGAATCGGAAGGGAAAGAGACGAAGTGCACGTACGTCATCGGAATGGGAAAGGGTTAAGATTCTACCGCTGCTAGCAATGCCATGTCGGATCGCCCGCTCTCCCGAGTGCTTGCGTTGGGTTCGCTGTCGGGTGTTGCTCGGCAGGACGTCCAACATTTCGCTCCGCGTGCCGCGAGCTTCTCCCGGAAGCGAGCTCAAGCTCCCGGCACGCGCAGCAAAACGTCGGCTTTCGTGCCGATCCGTGCACGGCGCAACCCAAAGACCTCCGCGATGGGGTTAACCAGCCACGAGTTTAAGACGAGAATGGAAATTATTTCATTGCCCATTTTCTGAGAGGTCGATAACGTACATCGTGGTATTCATAATTAGCTTGCAGTAATTGTCATAATTTACTACCGCTGCGGTGGTAAATTACCATGCAAAAATGTATAAGTCTGAATATTAATAATGAACTAAAGTCAAATTAACGCAGATTAGTAGCTTCTGGGTTGTAGTGTGAGCTCACACGGGTGTGCACGTGTCTGTGAGCCAGCGAGGTCACGGTGGCTCACACAACTGCTATATAATCCCCGCCTGCCTGTGTTCAATTTCTGGCTGCAGTGCAAAGCACTAAGCGGCATTTGGTATATCAACTGGACATGAGCCTCCCCTCTGTATCGACTCGTCCTAAAATGAGCACAGAGTGAGAACATTGCCTGCGACACATAACCACGAGTGCGCCCGGTCGCGTCAGATCTCAGGAGACAAGCAGGGCTCGGCCTGACTAACGCTTGGATCGGAGACTGCCGAGGAAAACCAGGAGCGGTACTCTTCGATTCCGAGGTGGCTACGAGGTGCCAGGACTTGTCAGGGGACAGCAATGGATTTTGAATCTATCCGTGCGGAGTTTTTAAGTAACTACCCCTTCATATGCGGTGGATTTCCTCGGGGTAATCAAATGCATTCCCTTGTGCCAAACCACTCATTAATGGGATTGGACATATATCCCTCGCTGGTTCTTCCTCAAGGAGAGTCTTGCGACTCGGCGAGGCTTTCTGTGGTAAACAAAGGAGACGACGATTATTATGATTACACTATTAAGTCTTGGGTACACATGCTTGCATGCGAGAGCGGGCCAAATAGGTATCCGCTAAAGGCACTTGCTCAGGCAGCATGTACTCCTAAACGGGAGATATTTCTCTTTGCGTGAGAGAGACGTATTTTGATGCCAATCCCCCACCCTCTCACTGTAAATTGATTCTCTTTTATCTTGTGTCTAACCAGTTTTATTACGGCGGATATTGGATGGCGAGGTGTTTCAGCAATCCCCTCTTGCCACTGGAGCCGGTCCACATGGTATTGACTGTTTGACCTCCTGATCTAAAGCTTAAATGAGCAAATTATTGTACTATCCTTGCAGAGAAATTGTAAACGACACCCCGCCCCCTTTGTAAACAAGGAACCCAGGTCCTCTCTTGCCTCCGCTATAACGTTTCAACGCAACTTTCACCTGATCAAAAGCACCGACTGGACATTCCACACGGTCTTGTTGTGGTCCGTAGCGTCCCATATTCAGGCATCTCTTAGTTCGGCACGTAACAAATTGATTGCTACGCTCACGGCGCGTGCGTCGAATGGTTCGTTGCGAGTATTGATTTTTACACGTCATGCAAATAATGTACGGACAAGACGACACAAATGAGAGGCGGTTAAAGCGTGAGAAGCGAAAGTAAACGAGATGTAAAAAATGGGGCAAAACTAATAATCTATTTAACAAGTGTGTGTGTGTGTGCGTGCCTTCCCAAAATATGTTACGATTCATAATAGATTTTTAGGTAGGATCGCCGTGCGAGCAAAATGTGTCTTGTCCACCCTCCTCCACCCGACACAGCCATTTAATAAAGTCGTCACGTGATGAACAAACGTGACAATTAATTACGGCTTCAGCACCACCGCCAGTGTGGTGTTAGGAGAGCGATCCACACGAGTTGAACAATTGTACCAAATTGTTCAAGGGAATCATTTTAATTAAATCGGCACGTATGGTTCATCGCGTGACTTTTTTTTGATTGGCCGTGTCGGGTTGAGGAGGGTGGACGAAGCGTTCTAGTCACACGGCGATCTGACCCAAAAAAACAATTACGAATCAAAGCATCGCTTCACGATTCACAGTTTTTTTTTTTATCCCCGGGGAATCGTTAGACATCGGCAGCTGACGCCTTTGCGTAGTGACCACCAGAGACTACCTGGCAGCCTTAACGATGGCGAGTACGTGTGACCGTCATCAGCCGTGGTCAACCTACTGCTGGATGAAGGCCTCCCCAAGCCACTGCTGTCATCACGCGACGTGAACAGATCGCTCCCAGAGGATTGCAGCGCTCCGCCTCCTTTTCTGGACGTGCCCTCGGACGCGTCCCAGTCGTTGGCTTCAACTCCCGTCGCTATTCTGGACCACCGGCCATCGTCCCTTCTAGCGGCTCGTTCTGCTGCCTCAGCGAGCCGAGCCCACCAGCGGCCTTTCGTCGCGGTTTGAAAGATCTCTTCGACCCGCGTATGTTCTCGAAATGCGCGATGCATACGCTGTACGGTATACACCCATCTCTCTATATCTGCGTACGTAGTGCAAACATCTGCTGTCACAGACGTGGTGTGGCAGCTGGATCTCACCGGTGGCAAGGCTGCTGAGTAAAGACGCTAATCGAACACGCGGCTCTCTCTCTCTCTCGTGCGCCGTCTCCAAAGTGTGTTTTAATATGCACGTGTCTGCGCGCACATGCGTTGTGTACATTAGGTGACGGTGACGCGCCATTGCTCACTGGCGAGCCCGTCCGAATACAAATGCGTGACAGCTGGCACTGCAAACTCTTCCTCCTCCTCCTCCGAGCTTTAGAAATGCCACGCATTTAGAGAACCGCCACCTGGGAATTTGTTCAGAATCCTGACGAAGCTCTCAGCACGAGGAGCCAAACGTCGGACGCCATGCCGGACAACGCATCGCGGCGCAACCCTACGACGCGTCACACAGCCAAGCGGCACAGACCGCGCTAACCTCGGCAGCAGTAGACTCGTAGTTAGCTGTAAGAGGAGTGGTGGCACAGCGGTTACGTCACTGCACCGTGAACCTGGTCTCTTGAGTTTAACTCTCGGGCATGGCTAACTGGACTTCAGTTGGTCGACAGGTATCAGTGCTGGGAAACCTCCGTTCACCAGTCGGCGCTGACCGGCGCGGTGGAGTTAGAGCGCGTCCCACGTGACGTCGAGGGCGCCGTTTCACATGCATCAAGTTAATATCTACAGTCCTCACCCAACGGTGGACATTCCACATTCCTATCGGAGGGGCGAGTCTTTCCATAGAATAGCCACAGAGCGTTAATAATCGTATCACTTCCGGAGGGCTGAAGGGCTGCATCGACCACCAGCCCCGGACCGCACCGTCAAACTCGTGAGTTAGCGCAAGAAGAAAAGGGCGCAATTACAACCACGTAAACAGCGTTGTCATTCCCCCCGCACCTACGATCGGCACGGGTTGGCTACGTACACTGCAAAAGAAGTTTAACGTATGCACATCGAAACAGACGTCGCACGTTCCCCGCCCCCCCCCCGGGCCGAGCTCCTGCTGGCCAAGTCCCAAGAAGCCACGGCCGCCGAAGTGCGAGTGTGCCGCTTGACAAGGCGTTCTGTGGATTGCCATCGGGCCCGGGTTGTCAACCAAAAAAAACCCACCCCAGACGCCACCGATTCGCGTGAGTCGCGGGGCTCCGTCGAGCAATGGCGCTCAAGCTGCGCGAATTTTGTCCGTGCGGTCGACGGGTGCCCAATGGGGGGGTGGGCGGTGAACTGGCTGAAAACGCCAGCCTTGCCACGTGGGCTTTCCGAGCCGTGGCAATGAGCCTGGGACGACTTGGGCCGGTATCGGGTCTTGCGAGGCGGGAATTCGGAATATCCCATGGTTGGTGACTTCATGACACAGATGTCACGAGTGATGATGATGATAATAATCAACAGAATTACGAAGTTATAAATAGACGGGTCTGTTTTTGCTGCAGATTTACTTGTGCGCACGTGTTCGGCCTGTCTGTCGGATTTCTGGAGCGATGTTTTTTTTTTTCCAGTGGCGTTTGTTTTCGTGGGCAGCCTTGCAGATGGGTGCAATGCTCCCACAATCCGTCACGAGGGAGAGAGTGCAATCCACCATCGTACATTTTGCTGGGGCTTCTTCGTGCGATTTCGTGATGATGTAATAGGGTTACAAGGCATCTCGAGCCTATGCAGGTTAAGGGTCGACATTTTGACGCCATGGTTTTTGGGCAGGAATACAGGTGAAGTTATAGGTAGGGGTATTTTTATGAAGGAATAGATGAAGGCAGAACATTATTTGAAATTCTATCACGACGTGCGTCCAAAGTTTGCAGTTGTAGTCAATGCGTGACATATTCCCGGCACCCAAATCAATCAAAACGTCAGTTGGGGAACACGAAAAGGTAACTTCACAAAACTACTTCTGGAGTGTGTACAACAGGACCCCTTTTTCCTAAAATTAGAAGGGGATCTGTGATGTTCTATAATGAGTTTCCCTGCCACAAATGTGATATGTACGCTGTGTTTTTGCATAAACTCATCACTGGAAATATAAACTTGGCAAACACGCGATTGCGATGGTCTCCGACAGCCACGTAGGACGCAAACCGCCGACACGGCCATCGACGAACTCCCCGAATCAAGCAGTCTCATCCATGCGCGATCGCAGTTTCTACTCCGCGCAAGCCCAGCTTTGACCCGGATAAAAAAAATACAAGCCTTGTACCTCTGGTGGTCAGGCGGGCAGGCACCTCACGAAAATCTTCAAGAGGCAGTTATCTTTCGAGGAGCACTTTAACTATTTGTCCTCGCACGCGCACGCACGCACGCGCACGCACACAAGAGCACACGCGCGCGCACAAACGCACCCTCCTCCTCCTCCTCTCTCTCTCGCAGCCGGCGAGAGCGGCTGCGTGCTTTGTCGCCGCCCACGCCCGGCGTAGGGAAGGGTGACACGGGGACACGCGCCTCGCGTGAACCCACCACGAGCCAAGCAGGGTCACGGCTCGCGGTAGAAGCGGCGGCGTGGGAGGGGGGGGCTATGTGGGGGCGTCCGCCTACCGCCGGCCACTCTTCAGAAGCTAGGGGGGGACTCGCCGCCAAGCCTGATCGTTTCGGTGATAACTTGGGTGATATTGTGGGGTGGTAGAGGTTCAAAAACATTTTTTAAAAACGTATCTCATTCCTGAGAGCCATATTAGAAAAATAGAACATTGTTCATGATAGAGTTTTTTTTTTGGTGAGATCGCGTAAATATAAATGTGTCGTTAAACCCGCCACCAGCCGACACAGCCAACTAGTAAGGGTTGTCACGTAAACAGAACGTGTCCAATTCGTCACTAGTACAGCACTAACCGGTGTGTTGGAGAGCCAAGCCACAGCATTTACAATTTCAGTACGACGTTTCGCGATCTAACCCAAAAAAAACCCTCTATTATGGATATTGGTCGCGAAAGCCTACGTGTTAAAACGAACGTTGATGCCTGTGCAATCACTCAGGATTCCTTTCATGACAGTTGCTAAGCATAGAGCCCAAAGGTCCCAAAATCGGCAAACGGCCAGCAACAATCGGCACTATCGAAGGTGTAACGGATGATGAGCGGTAATGTTTCCCGACTCGAGCAAGGTCGCAAGGGGGACCCGTGAGTAAACGAGACGACGATGGGAGAGGGATGTTGACGAGTCGGGAGAACGCTTTGCTCGCTTTGCCGTTTGATGTTTACCGTGTCTAAATGTTCACGTAGAAAATAAACACGGCACTTTGCGACACGACCCATTACCGGACCCTCGTGGGGAAACGGTGAGATTATCTCACGACGTGCCAGGGCCACATGGTGTACCAGAACGCCGCTTAAACTAAACTTTTTTTTATTTTAACCGAGGTAATGCCCACGGAGCGATATAGCTCTTTTTCATAAGCGTCCTGGCTATCACACATGATAGCCACACGAAGTGGCTTATCACGTGGAAATGTACAGCGGGCCAATACTCTAAACGCACGTTGATTATAAATGTGAAGGGGAAAAGCCCGGGGACCCGGAGAAAAATCTACGCGATCGCGGGGAAAGAGAGAGAACACGCAAACTCCAAATATACAGCAGGCGTCAGGGTCGGGATCGAATCCACGACCTCCTGCATACCAGACGAGACAGATAACATCTCGCTACCGAGGCACCCCACGCCCGCGCACATTCCGTTTTTCTTTTAATTTCACCTTAAATCCATCAATTCAGCCGGAAAAGCACGGACTGCCGCATGGCGCAACAGAATGGCCAGTGTTGCTGCGAAGCGCTCCCCCACATCTCTACGGGAGGAACCAAACGTCACGTTCCACCAACCACCAAAGACGTCCGTCACAGCAGGAGTACTAAGCACTATTGATTTTATCAACAACGGAGGGATGATGGATTGAGCTTACTACCAATCGGCATTTGAACTCGCAGCCTTCTGACGATAAATCGGTTGCCATGCCACAGCACCCAAGATATCTCTATTCCCGTCGAAGCTATCGCGTGTTAAAGGGTCGCCAATCCACTGCTGAATGAATGCCGTGTCAGTGGCGAGGGTTCTTTGACCGTACTCCACCAAGCTGCTGAGCGAGGGATTGGTGAAGAGAGTCCCGGCAGCGGTTCAGACATCACTTGCCACCGACGCTAGCCAGGGGTGAGGAATCAACTGCCGACTCGCCAGGTTCGTAGTGCAGTGCGTGTAACCACTGCGGTACCACTACCCTTCAGTCAACATTTTGACGCGTATTTTATGAACAAGTGAATAATCCTGTGATCGAAAGACTCTTAAACTCTCATTCTTCTAAGCGAAGGGCCATTGTAGTCCATGATCAGATGCTTCACTTGTACCACCCCAGGTGGCATAACCTGAGCGGTTACAATTTCTCTATGTGGCACCACAACAGTGAATTTTTGTGAGAACCACTTGAAACTAGTGGATAATCAAATGTTATACTCTTAATCTTTGGTTCTTTCGGTAAGTCACGTAGGTAGAAATAAAACAAAATAAATCACGACGTTTCGATAGCAACACAAGCCATCGTCTTCAGGTGAGAATCGCGACAGCCGCGATGTCTGCTGCCTTGTAAATACATTCGTACGACTAAAAGTTCTGCGCTGGCCCATCGATATGAAAATTAATTAGTGCGTGGGGGGGTCAGCTGCTCAGATTTTCTGTCACGTGTGCATCTATTCCCTGCCTCTTCTCTGAACACATCCACCGTGCTCACGTCTCGTTCCACCGTATCCCCCCATCTCCCTCTTAAGTCTCTCCGTATTTACGCTGAACTTCTTTCGCACCATACGTAGTCAACCGCATCCTGCGCCGTGGCATCGTCTTTGACCCAAAAATGTGAGAAGCCCAGATTTTGAGCGGTTTTACTCGAAGGGTCACCCCTAAATGTTTTACATTTCATCGGTTCCCATGTTCTAAAACGGTTTAACTCTCATGCAAAAAAAACTTTAAAATATACATACACATATAATATTTAAAAAAATATATTGGCCAGAAATCCCTTGAGATGGAACATCTCATTTGCAAGACATCCACTTTGTTCACGAACATCACAGTTCGTTTAGCGAACAAAGTAATGTGCACGTTCCCTCCTACTTGCGATGTCCTGTAACTGCCATCACTGCCACTCGTCCTGTGCTGTCCTTTTTACAGCGTAGCTCAACTGGGCCCCACTAACTGTAAAAATAAAGTTTGAGTCCGCGTCTCACGGAGTGTGATGCTAAAGGCGATAATAAAGCGAGCAAAGCCTCCTACTGGTTATTCGTTATAAATTAAGATGATGACCGTGACGACAAAAAATTAAGACGGTGAGCTTGCCAAGCATTATGACAGAGCGGGAGACCATGCGCTCCGTAGCTCCCACACCGCGTGGCGTCCGGGCACGTGCCGCACAACTACCGCCCACACCTGCCACATCCCAAGCAGTGGCGGCAGCAGCACAGGGGTTCTGTTTTTCCCACAGTTGAACATCCCAGAGGGTGGATCGGTGCAAGGGGCCAACAATCAGCCGATCTTCCACCGATAAGGCATTCTCAAAGCAGCGAAACGTCCCGGGGGTCACAGATGGGACCCGTCGGGAGCCAAGGGCGCTTCACGGCCGCCGTGCGACCTTCGGCGGGGCGGCCGTGGTGCAGTTGAGGCGTCGTTGCCTCGTGCAGGAGAAGACGGCGGCGTCCCTTGAGGGGAGCAGCACTCGACGCAAGCGCTGCACCTTTTCCACGTTGTCCTAATGACGAGACATTTTGAGTGGCATTCCTGGAACACTCGAGTAAGGAGACGGCGACACTTACGCGACCTAAGGTGACTCGTGCGGTTCAAGATACGTCCCCGGGTTAAATTGCACTTCACAGCCCTTCTGAAGGCCACCGCGAGCCGGGCCCCCACCGTCCTGACCGGCTTCAGAAACTGAGGCCGATAAACCGACGGCGACATGGCCAATTGTTTCTTTTACACGTAGACTTTCACGACATTTTGTTTAAGGGGTCAGGTCGTGTTAAAAATGTGGCGTGAACTTTCCTCTATCCTCAGGTTAAGAGGATCTGAGCTCCTCAGATTTAACATTTGCTCACATGTGAGCTCCCTGTTTACAACTCGATGACGCTAGATGCAATCTCCAGCGAAACATTGTGAGATTCTTCTCCAACAACAACGGCGGTGGTGCTGCTCAAGCAATGATACATTTGGCGCGTTTAATTCAAGCGACACTTTCATTATTGGCCTGTCGGGTGTAAGAGTGTTTACGACACATTTTTACACAACCTAACCCACCTACCCCCACCCCCGAAAAAATAATTACGAATCGCTCTGACGTGGCAATTTAAATGTTTGCTTTGAAGAGCGTTCGCTTCAATTTAAAAAAACTCACATCCAACAGAATCCCACTTGGGATGTGGTGACCAGTGGGCATCTTTGAAAAAGAGCTTCATAGCTCTCAGATTTCCTCCAGGATAAATACAGATTTTGATTCGGGGAAGTATTTATTTTCATTTGTCACGTTGTGAAAGAAAACCAGAGTTCGGTTGAGAAAACTCACACACGACAGAGAAGAGCTCTCAAACTCCACTCCACCGTGTAGGCTGTCATGAATATTCCCTCCGTGCTGCCTTCTACAATGTACCGCATTGCGCTACAATCGAGCACGGGCCATGCTTGGAAGATGCCTTCATGAGCCCAATAAGCAAAATGTGCACGATATTCTCGTGCAAGTGACAAATCCATCGACCGGCGGCAGCCTACCCCCCGGGAGAAACAAAACAACCGAGAATTATAAAAAGTCGAGTGGCAACCAGCGCTGTTCTCGGGAACGGAACGTAGCCGGGACAAATGGCAAACGCGCCGCGCCGTGGTGGCACAGCTCGGCGCGAGTCCCCATCGGCGGCGCTGGCCGGCCGCGGTTTATATAATCTCCGGCGCCGATATTCGCCCGCCGACGCAAGGCGGCAGCGTGTTCCTCCCCTCGGTGCAGCCGTCACACAAATCTGGGCCAGGCGTGCCGCTGTGCCGCCTCGAAAGTGTCAGCTCTGATCGAGGAGGAGGAGGAGCGCCGGAGGGAAGGCAGCCCACGCCGGCGCGGAGATTCCGCGCGGACGAATGGAACGCACGCACGCAACACATGCGCGTTTATCCGTCTCCACGCCCGCTCGCGGCGGGGTGGGGGGGGGGCGTCGGAGCAAAGCTGCCCACGCCAGGCGAGGTGGCGAGCGTGACCCCCCCCACCCAACCCCGGTCAACGTCGGGAGACGTCGGTAGCCGCCGCTACTGCTCCGTGCGCGTCGGGAACGTCCCGCGGTGGTTAAACCGGGGACGCGCAAACACACGGGGACAACGTGCAGACGAGACAACTAAAGGTCCATCCATCTTCACCAAGAACTTGGAGCCAAAAATCTCGGTTGCAATTTAGAAAATATTTTTAGCAACCACTTGTTCCTCCCCCCGTCAAGCTCCCCCACACACCCCCCTAGCCCTAACCCAACCGCTGCAGTATTCCGCTGTAATAAAAAAAGAATATGGGGAGGTTGGCCCGGGCCACGGAGGGGACAGCGGCAGGAATGTGGGGCCGCACTCGGCCCAGCCACATTAGCACAAAGCCCTCTTCCTTCTCGCGAGGAAAGGTATCGCCTCCGCCTCCTCCTCCTCCGCACGGGCCCTACTTACAGTGCGCCCCAGCCGCTCATAAATCATACAGCTGTCACCCTCAAGTGGGTTCAGCGAGTTCAGGAAAGTGCTCCAAAGCAAACTGCGCGAGGCCACGCGTCCTATCTCGTCTGCTGGCTCAGAGCGAGCTCGTCCAGTCTGCTGCCGGCCCCACCAGGGCAGCTGGGCGCCTTAAAGTGCTTTCTGTAAAGCTGTGCAATGTCCCACGCACTTGCTTTAATATGGGGACGCTATGATGGGGGTGTGGGTGGTGGAGGGACGCAGGAGGAGGAGGGTGGTGGTGGCACAACAACTGCGGCGGAGGGGTGGGGTGACAGAGGAGGGCACTGACAAGGGCTGCATTTCCGTTGAAATTTCCGTTGGGGTGATGGGTTGTGAATGCCGAGTGGCCACGCGACCTGGCGGCGGCGGTACATGCCAAACCGCCCGGCCTGTTTACACGGAGTGGACGGTTCAGCTCTCGCGGCCATCCGGTAGCTTGGGTGAAGAATGAGCAAACCGCAGCGTCTGTCGCGACGCAACCCCATTCACGAGAATAATCTCGGGACTATATTTCAGAAAGGTGCTGCACGTATGGTGTGGTCGTTCAAGTCCATGTGTATGCACGTGTGTATTTTGAACTTCTTTCGCACCGTACGTTGCCAAACGTGGGAGGAAACTAAACCCGCACATGCAGGGGGGTAAACACTCAAAACTCTGCACAGATGGATTCGATGCACTGCTGTACTGCCACCTCATGGCCACCTCGCAGCCCCAGCATATGTCACCTGTTACTCCCAGGCATTCTCCCATCCGAGTACGAATCGTACTCAATACTTGCTTGGCCTCTGAGGGTTTGACAATATCAGGTGGATGCACGGCGATTTGGTCAACGGTCACGGTCCAACCTGAAAAAGTTAAAATCATCCACGAATTACAAACACCAAACCCGTCAAAGTTGCACGGGACAAGGTGCGCGCAGGCCGCCGTGGGAAAGTAACCATGCCACAAGGGGAGAGACAGCGTCTCCAAATAGGCCTGCCGAGGATTACCGCAAGAGTAAAATAATTAAAAACGGCCAACTCAAACGTTTCCAAATGTTCCAGGAGCGGCTTGTTTTGTACAACAATGTTATATAACTGCCGTCCCTACGTTTGGGGAGGAGGGGGGGGTTTCTTTTAGTCAGCTGCCGCGAACGAAAAACGTAAAAACAAGTTGTGAAACCGTGATGAGAGCTGCCCGCGCCCCCCAAGAGGCGGTTGCACCAGACTCCCCCACTGACGTGGCGGCAGCCACCACCACCGCCACCGCCACCGCCACCACCACCGACCTCCTCGTTACCAGGAGGAACACCAGCACGAGCGTGTGGCGAGGCAAACGACAAACGCCGAAACGTGCGCGCCAAGCGGTGGCGGGAGGCCAAGAAACGTTCCTTCTTCTAGGGGGAATACGTAAAAGCAGCCACCTGTCTGCATTTTAATCACCACCAGCCGTGCTCAATCCACTGTTGGATGAAGGCCTCTCTAAGCCAAGGGCATTCTTCGCGATCCTGCGACATCATGGTCCGACTTCCACTTCACACTCTTAATCCACGGGTTCTTATTTACATCTCTCGATGGGAATTCAGGAAGCATGCTTGCTTCTCAATGCTCCGTGCGTCTCTGCTCCGCACGCTTCTCCGTGTACTTTTCAGCTTTTGTTCCATCCTCTTCGCATCTGCGTTTGACAATTATGTTGTTGGTGTTGTTGCTGGTCAATTTGTATGTTGTTAGATTTTTTCACAAACAATGCCAAGAGCCAAATCGGCACACTGTGTCTTCACGAAACAAATGCCGCTTTGTGCTTTTATGTGGGCAGGAACGGCTAAACCCAGTGGCACTGGTTCATCTGGCTACACCTTGTTGATGAGACCGAATTAAATCAAAATAGGTCATGGGAAACGTGCGTAAACACCGGCACTGGGAAGGTGCGCACACCTTCCCACGATTCATTTGTATGTCCCAGGTGTGCGTGTGCGGATGTTTGTGCGTAACGAACGTCGTGTCCCAGGTGGGAGCGTGTTGCTGACCGAGTGTGTGCGTATGTGTAGTGAGCGTGCTGCCCCGGGTGTTTAAGAGTATGTGGCTGTGAAAAATGTCCACGTGATAAGCCGCTTCGTTGAGCTGTCAATTGTGAGAGCCAGCTCGCTTCTGAAAAAAAGCCACACAGCTGAGTGGACCTTTACCTGGTAAAATAAAACGTTTAGTTTTTTTTTAGTTTTTAGTGTTTACGTGAAGTCTGATGTCCCATGCCACTCACAGGTAGTGAGCGTAGTGTCCCAGGTGAGGGTGTGGTGGCGGCGGTGTTATTGAACGTGGCATGTGGCCCTCAGGGGTGGGGTTGGTTGCGAACTTGATTGCAATGTTCCGGTCGTAGCGACCGCGTGCCCCGTTCGTCCGTTGCCGGCGACGCCGCTTTTGTTTGTTCTGACCGGAAGCCAGCGTCACCCGCGGGCTGCAGGCTCGTGAGCGAACGAAGCGCCGCGCCCCACCGTGGCAAGAACACAAATTCCTGTCCTCTCCCCGCTCGTGGCGAGCTTACACCCTAAATAACTCTCACCTTTACAGGTGCGGCGAGCGCGCTAACCGGAGCGCGTGCTCTTAGCGCCACCTAATAACCCGATCGGACGTCACCCGCACGGGAACATTGTGACTAAAATACACGACTGGCCGTGACGTACCGGGCCGATGGGCGCTAAAAACGAGTGCGAAAGCTGTTATGCACACACGCGCGCGCGTGTGTGTGTGTGTAATAGTTTCCGTTCGCAAACATCGGTCACGGTAGTCTGCGAACACCGCACTTGTGTATTAGCAAGAGGGTTAATAATAGTCCTTTACAATACCGTCGATACATATAAATTACCCCGTAATCTTGCTTGAATGCGTCGAGAATGATAGTGTTCACAGACAGGTGTTTAATGTCGGAGTAATGTCTGTGTCATTGCTACGGGTCAGCGAGCTGAACGTAAGAAAACAACCAGAATAGAAGCTTCCAGCCTCTGAGTTACTGGTGCCCTGCGAACAATGATAGCAATTCCAAACAAGGGGACACGGCAAGAAATTTAAGATACAGGCTATGGCTACCAATATTATTCATAATAAAGTTTTTTTTGGGTTAGATCACGTGTCCATGTGTCGTTAACCCACCATAAGAGTGGCACCCAGAGGTCAGCGCTCAGAACAAGGGAACTCCAGCCACACAGTCAGACGATAAGGGAAGTCCTCGCAGGACGCGCAGACTGTGTAACAACGGGGAGACCTACAGCCAGACGGCAGAGATGGTCTTCCTCTTGCATATGCCATTTTTGGGGGATTTACTACAAAGTACAAATCGATGTCGAGGTTTGATGTCCGCATTGGACTGCTTCTGAAGCAGGTGTGTGGGTTTGTTTCACATCGCCGTCGAACGATCCCATTGGGGCGGTTGGTTCACGGTCCGAGATGTCGCGACCACCACCGCAGGTCACAAACGTGACTCTCGTTAATTTTCCATTCACGGAGAAAGTGTCCCACATCTTCCACGGAGCGTCCGGGTCCGGTTCAAGGAAGAGACGGTTGAGACTGTTCTTAGGGTTGACCTTGGGCAACGGGTCTCGAGTTTACCACAAACTGTGGGCATCTGGCAGAAGGGAGCGACAATCGAGGGGTGACGGCGACAGTACCCCATGCCTGTCAACCCCTGATCAGTGCCCTACTTTACTACAGACCAATTCAGACCTTATCGGTCACCCCGTGCCCCTTATAAACCTCAACGTTTATCCTACAAAGTCCTATCACAAGTAAGAAACACAAACAAATAGACAAACATTATTTTTTTTGCCCGTATTGAAACGGCTGTACGCCGTATGGACGTGAAAACTCTATTTCCCTGAACAAGAATACGGGGTAAACCGTATGGGTTGACAGCTATGACACCTGCGACACCGCAGCACGCCATGGGCTTTAAAGTTTCACCGGACCGGCAGCTCTTCCCAAACCTCACCAGGTGCTAACGATAATAATAAGCCAGTCACGTCCGATGTGAACATACGTGAAAGCTTCGGGGGGGGGGGGGGGGGCAGTTAAGTTACTTTGAATTGAACTTAGCGCATCGCTCGGCTGCACGAGGAAGGGAAATGACGCGGTCGAGAGAGGGCAAGCAAACGGCTCGGGGGAAAGCCAGCGAGGGTGCGCTGGCATTCAGAGCACTGAGGCATCCAACAACGGTGAGATCCGGGTCCGTTGGTCACTGTGGACAGAGCAGTGTCGGGTTTCAAAAGGCAACGGAATCACTCGGAATGCAACGTTCACGCGCACGTATAAACGTGTCATTGCACTCGTACGCGTACGCAGCATTACAGCATGCACGCACGTTGACGTTGCATTCAATGCGCTGTTTGTAGAGCTATTAACTGATTTTTTGTAAATTATATATTGTTTTCTTCTGTTATGGAAGTCATTTGACAATGGCCCACCATGCAGGTCAGTACAGGTTTGATGAAGGATGGTGGTCATGACTGGTTGAGACATCACTCACCACTGATGTTAGCCGTGGCTGGAAATCAAACTCGAGCAGCTGGGCTCGTAGTTCAACGAGATAACCAATTCGCCACCGCCCCCCCCCCTTCTCCCAAAAGTGTAAAAGCACAACTTTATTTATTTGCAAAGATCATTAGAATATGTTGATCTTTTTGTGTTACGCTACAGGCAGGCGGGCGATCTTTAATAAGCCAGAGTATTCTTGACTAAACACGAGCACCGCAGCTCACGGATGGAGCCACAGTCCCAGCCCCTCGACCCCCCGTCCCTCGATCACAGAATCAATTCTAGTTCCTGCATCTCGTCCACTGATCCACTCAACTCCCAGCGTGGCTTTTCATTCATGTTTTAAACTCCATCGCACAGCCGCCTCTTACATTCGTTATTGATTATTATTCATTACGAAAAGACTGACTCGGCCCAATCAGCCTCATCACGATTGTCATTCTCTCTGGGATTATAAAAATGCGCACTAACCAGTTACAAGTGTGAATGCTTTTGATCCTTGCTTTTATACTCCACCTCGTGTTAAGCTATTTTCGTGTTAATGATGCGTACTTGTTTCGGTCGGGACTGCTGTCACACAACGACCGCGTCCCTCTGCACGAGGTCAAATCGTCGGAAACGTTCACTTCAAAGAGAGCGGCGCCGCGTAACGATGTTCGTACGAAAATTCCCCCGTGACCAAAATGCAAAACGCAAAAAAATTCACCACCCCTGAGCAATTGGTTACATACACGGCCCTTGCCAAAGAGATAAGGGGACCTCAAAGCGAGCGCACCTGGTTAAATAAGGAAGTTTAAGGGAACGCTTTCGACATCTCGCCTCTGCCAAGAGTGGCTCTAACCACCGGGTTATCTGGTCTCCACCCCCCCCCACGCTCTTTCAACATACACATAAACAGCGCAAGACGTAGGTTACGTAGCCAAAATCGGGATTCATAATAAATTTTTGGGTTAGGCCACGTAGTCAACATTTGATTGAACTCCTGGTTTTCGTGACATGAGGATGCTTGATGCAGTTTCAAGCGAAATCGTTGTTAAACTTTACCGGCGGGCGCTGAAACAATAATTGGGGGCATTATCAAACGCTTGTACGCCGCGTGGCAATTCAATTTATTTGGCCGCGTTGGTGGAGTGGAGGCTTTCACGGTAAATAGTTGGCCGAATCGCAAACGTGGCCTTACCCAAAAATAAATTACGAATCACATAAAAAATGTGATGTAACAGCGCATAACATGCGTCTGGCTGGCCCCCGGGTGGCTTAAATAACGCAACGGCAGAAAGAGGACGTTACAGGTCGCAGCAGGCCAACACGGCGGTGGCGGTGAGCGCGCGGGGGGCCAGCCATGTTTTCCTCGCGAAGGGCGATTCTAAAGCGATTCGTGACCAATACATCACCGCCCGTGAGCAACGCTCGCCCTCCCCCGCTGCCAGCCCCCGCACACACTCCACCGTGAGCCCCCCCCTGCCCCAGCGCGCCCCCCCCCCACCACACTCTCGCTCACCCGAGCCAGCCGCCCCCCCACCCGCCAAAGCCCTCGCCACGCCTGCAACGCTGCCTGGGCCACCCGCAAAACCTGGCATCAATCCCGCCACCGCTACGTGAACTTGTAGAAAGTAATCGCGCTGCTTACACAGTGTGTGCACCCACGCACGCACACACACACGGACGCGCAGAGAATGGGGCCTAGGTTTGGGGGGGGGGACGGGCAGCGAGCGGATAACTCGCTCGCTCGCCCTGCTCGCCCGCTCGCAAAACAGCAGAGGTGGTGCCAAGGGGCAGGCGGCCCAGACTGGAGGCCGTGCGTGCAGTGCCAACGCAACGGCGTTAAACCCACAAGCCGCACAAACATCGCTGTATATGGATGCCGCGACAATACGAGGTGGCCGGGTGGCTCGGAGGATTAAACGTGCTGTTTGTGGAGCGCCTGACTCACAATCACGAAAGCGGCGAGTTCGAATTCAGGTCAGGGGCCGACTCACAACTATTGTACCTCTGGGGAAAATAAAGTAGGTACCCGACAGCGATTCGCTTGCTCCATGAAGGAATTGACCGCTGCCACGAATAAGAACTTGCAATTTCCACCACTGGCTCCAGGCTACCAATGGAGATTGAACACTGCCCTATGCTACTTGGCCATATGTGAAAAGGAGCTTTATAGCTCATAGGATTCCTCTAGTCTGATTCTGATGTTCGTTTGAGCAGGGAAACACAGTGGTTTGATTTTGACTTGTAGGAGTGCTGAGCCAGTGTGACTGAGATGATGGCTGTGAGTCCCAAATTTCCACCCAAGATTGAACCCAGACTGTTCTGTGCGTTGGGCTCGATGGTCGAGAGCTCTTGCTTTTTTTTCCACTTAATTTCAGTACACACCAGCAATTACTCTCCACATAAGAGTTGAAGAGGCAGCATCGATCACTCGTTAGGTAATTTTTGAGGTCTGGATGGCCCTCGTTTCTAAGCGACATCTTTGGACCGAGAGGCAATGGTCACGGGTCCTCATAATAAGATCCACAAACGAACCACAAAGCCCTTGATGACGGCAAGACGGCTACGATGAAATGGAAAGAGGCCCTGCGAGTAGTTGTGTTGTGTCTTCTGGGTTCGGTTGTCACCTTGACGTGAGGATCTCTGCCCTGTGCAAGTTGATTCAGAAAATAAAAGTATTTTTCTGTTCTGGGTTGTTTCCCCAAGTTGTGGACAACCCTTTGATCGATTTGGCTTGGAGGGTTAGTCCCTACTAGCAACGCAAAATTACACAAAATATTTATTAATTTTGCAATAATCGCGACGGGAGTTATTGCGAAGCCACGTTACAGACAGACAGATGGACCGAGACAGACGGGCAGAGCTAAATGCGTGACCCCCCTCTCTCGACTTTAGTTGGACAGCGTTCAAGACGAGCGTTGCTTGGGCGCCACTGCTGCGTTCGTTCTTTGTTCAAGCGAGGCCACACCGCGGAGTGAAGCGCGACAAGCCTTACGTGACGTGACCGTACGGGGCGGGCTCCCCCGCTTGCCCCCCGCGGGTAAGGAGACGTCTCGGCGAGAGTTTTAAGTGGCGGCACCGATCAATCACGGTGTGTGACCCGAGCCAGGGGTGGGCCCCTGGCAGTGGCACGGCGATTAACACGGCTGGCTACGTACGGTGCGAAAGAAGTTCGACGTACATGCACAAACCAAAAGCGCGGTCAGAGAGACAACAATGGTTATGTGTCCTAATAAAGGAATCGCAAAGTGAACGTGACCGTAAGGAAGAGAAGACATTATTTAGCCACTGACGTGTGGTCAATGTCGTCTAAACCGTGACCACATTTGTGAATTTGGTTCTAAGCAAAAACTTTAGATTATAACAGGTAAGGCCCACTGAGCTATTTCATAAGCGTTCTTGAGAACAGCATTTTGTGTTTAGTTTGTTTTCCTAGCCACCGCACCTCTAATTACCACGGTTGGCTACGTACGGTGCGAAAGAAGTTCAGCATACATATAAATGATAGCTCAACGAAGTGGCCTTTTGCGTAGCAGCCACATACTCTAAAACGCCCGTTGATTCGAAATTTAGAGGGGAAAACCGTAGGACCCCGACACGACCACGGGAAGAACATGCAAACTCCAAATATACAGCGTGTGTCAGGGTCAGGATCGAATCCACGACCTCCTGCATACCAGGAGAGGTAGTTAACATCTCGCCACCGCGGCGGTTCTACGTTTGTGCTTCAGCCGACGACTTCCGCTCCCATTCGGTGACCATGGGACAGGTTTGGATTCAAAAAGCCAAAGCCACAGGCTCAAGTCCGTGCAGGGAAACACGACCACTCGTGTGCTCCGACAAAGACACCGCGCGCCCAGTCACGGCAGCTGGAAAAAATCACGCCAATGTCCTTTCAAGATTAGAAGGCCATGAGGCTGGCGGGTTTTTATAAAGGATGCTTTTGTTGTTTTGTGTGGAGGGACAGATGTACGAAGACGCGTTGTCCGCTTGTTCGTTTTGTTTCGAGATTGAAAGTGGCTTCTCCTGACTGACCGCACGGCATTGATGTACCACTTGCAGTGATGTTGCAGGGCAAAAAAAAGGCAAGTGATGGGAATGCGTGGAATTTCTCCCGCGTGCGACAGCGTGTCTATTCGCCAGACCCGTGCTGCTCGGGGTATAGGTCGTGACTGCAGGTTGAAGCAGCGCAGCCATCCATCCTTGCAGGCAGATCTGGCCCCAGGTGACTATTATCTGCTCCGAAACCTCAAGTCCCACCCACGTGGGGCCAGATTTGCGCGGGATAAACCTTTTGATAGATGCTTTGGAGATGTGGTTCGTGGAAACACAATTGAAACAGCAAAACAGGTGCATCGATGTTACGGAGGTCACGGCAGCAGCTTGATTTTCACAGTCAATGGCTTTATTCCCACTGCTGCTCATTACCAATTGGTACATTATTAAAGATCCCGTTATGACCTATTTGTCAATGTGAAAAATGAGAAAAACCTAAACTGCGAAATGTGAACCACCGTTCGAACGTAGCGAGTGACTACAGTTTCCAAGTTTCACGGCCTTACGAAAGATATCCATCTCAATGGGTTATCACCTGGCTAATTTAAAGGACACTGAAATTGTATTTGCGTTGATTTGTTTGCAAGCGACTGGTTCGCCGCCACGAATGCCAAGAATGTTCATGATGGCTCAGAGGCAGCCGATGTTCTACCAAAAGCTATTTTTAAGGTCACTAGGTGAAAAAAATGTGGCCCTAATTATTTTTTTCACGGAATGTTTGAGCTCAAATGCAGGGTGACCAAATGTTGTACTTGTTCTCTAGTGGGTTCTTGCAAGGTCAGATAAAGTTCCTTTTTTATTTCATTTAACCATATTTTGTCACATTTGCAGGTGACGCATGACCATTCGCTATGTTTATAAACCTTTGACTGTCTTCCCAAAAGTTGCAAACAACAACATTCTGTGCCTGTGCGTTTTTTGGTCACCCATTCCAAAATGAATAGGCTGGCATCCGACCAAATTATCTCTCCCGTAAGGAGCACGTACCGTCGTCTCGCAAGAGAGAACTGACCCTTTGACCCCGAAACCACTCAGCACATGCAGCAGGTCAGGGCTCTGACAATGGCCCAGTCTGGATTCCAAGCTGAAACATCAAGTGACATCATGGCGCCGAGAGCTAAAAGAAAAACACGCGCAAAAAAAAACTTGCGTCCGAAGTTCAAGCCACTTCACTTGACGGACGGCACAAGACGACAGAGCGTCTGAAGAACCCCGAGCGAGCAAGCGAGCGAGCGCGAGAGCGCGTGTCCTCGCCTAAACCTGCCTGCACCTGCCACGCGGCCGTGCGGCTCAAGCGACGCAGCGAGCACTTCACCCCGCGGAGGAAGGCGGCACAAGAGGGGAAACGCAAGCGGCGAGCAGTGGCCTGTCGCCTAGAGGCAGCGTCTACCCCCCCACCACCGCCATCACCCCTGTCAGTATCTGCCGTGGCCAGGGTACAAGGTCCGGGTGGGCAAGCGCGCAAACAAGGAACGGGAGCCAGGGTTTCCACCTCTAAGGCGCAAAAACAAATCTTTGTTCGAAGGGCCTCTCATGACACGAGAAGAGAGCATTGTCTTCAGTGCTAATTTGTTCTTTTTTAAATAATTATTATTATTAAGCAGCTTCAATCAATAACAACAAAAATGGTCACGGGAAGAATTGCAGATTTCAAAGGGCACGGGACATCCTGGGTAAAACCAGGACAGGTGGCAACCCCTACCAACAGCAGCAGCTGCGATGAACTCAGGCTTCTAGAGCCCAGCCCTGGGTGCTGATGGAATCGAGTGGCTTTTCAAAGGCCACTCCAGCCCAGTGCTACGAGCATTCCTGAATGACACGTCTGGGCAAAACAGCCATAAACAGGTCACGAGGGCGATGTTGTTGCAAGGAACTTTCCATCCATTGTGATTCACTCGCCTATGACCAAATCACCCGGAATGCACCCGGCCCCGTCAGACCTTAGGAAGCTAAGCATATTTGAGCCTGGACAGCGTGTGGGGGCGGGCATCCACCGTGTGTTGTGCGCTGCTGCGGGACTCTGACAGCAATGGCGACACATCCGTTGTTGGGCTATACTTCTGTGCGTCAACAGCTCGGCTCTGATCAGCATGGTGAAGTATAGCTAAACAACAAACCCCCACGACCCGCACGGCATAGGGAGGTTCTCATCCAGCAATGGTTAGTTTCCTCATATCATACTGGCCCTCACCAAGGGATCGTGGAATTTGCACCAAACTACAAGCTCAGGACCACCGATGGAAAACTGACCTGCATTGATTGTTTGAGCAAGGTGACACGTTCGCCCGACTCTAACTGGAACGCGGGTCAGTATTCTGTGCCGTACTCAGGTGCAATGCGTGTGAAAATACGATTTGTAAAATTGTACACTCGTGTCACTGGAACTATGTAAAATTTCATGTAAACCTTTTCGGGAAAAGAAGGACTTCCTGAACCGAAATGCCAATAGAGCAATGCCCAGTCATGCATTGCACTCAGTGCACAGTGCACACGCATATGTAAAATACATTTACACACTTGTCAACCGTGCGTAGCACAACAAGCAATGACAGTTTGAACACTTTAAATAGATAAGGCGTTCATAATGTAGCTGCACAGCAATAGCATGGCAACGATCAACTGAGATGGTCTAACGATTTTACATGTGGCTTTGAGTGGCGGCCGGATGACTCAAGAAGGCCGATGATGATATTCCCGTATAAAAAGCCACCGAACCAGTTTTACTAAGATCCTGGGTTAAAATCCCAGGATCCCATTCAATTCATTAAATCGGAAACCACAAGTCACGCTTGCAAGCATTACAACCGCAACACTCTTGCCATAAACGCCAAGCCTCTGTAAAGCACATTGTACGCATACCTACACACAACAGGTACGTGTCCAGAACGAGAGTTGAAAAATAAACTCTTCCCCCCCACCACCGCCCCTGCCCCACGGGTTCTGAACGGCAACAGCACGCAATCGTGCCATAAAGCAGCGTGTCGCAAGAGCGCTCCTTGAATGTTACATAACCGCTCGCTAATCCGGGCGCGAGCGTGCACACGGGGTGACCTCGGGTTCTACCGACGCTACGATCTTTTGCTTGGCGTCGCCGAGGCCCGAGGCTCGCCATGCGCCGGCGCGTGACCTCGCCCTTGTCACCCGCCACCATCTCGGCAGCCGGAAGTCGTGCCTTTCAACTTTACCGGTCATGCGGCGCGAGCGTACGTGCCAGCGAGCATACGTGCGAGTTAGCGTACGTGCGAGCGTACGTGCGTGCGTACGTACGTGCGTGCGTGCGTGCGTGCGAGCGTGCGTGCGTGCGAGAGAGCGTACACCCTCGCGCTCTTATCCCTGGGTGAGCGCCCCAATTAACGCGCGACCCGTTTGGTTTGGTTTAGCTCGTATCGCCGGTCCAAAACCCTGCGTCCTCCCCCCGCCCGATGACCTCGGCACAGGAACAAACTTTTTCAACATCGATGCTGAGGTCAAGAGGTCATCGCGGCCAATGTCGCTGGTGCCACCACAACTTGGCTATTGCTTTCTTCCTTCTGCGAGATTGCACAGACGCCCAAACTCAAAGGTCTGGTTTTTTTATCTCATCAAACCATCATCTGGCTTTTACATCCATCCTTGGATAGTCAACATATCCTTCGAGGACCACTCTTATCGTCCTATTACCACCCGCATCAGTCTTTAGGCCTTCCCCTTGGGTTGCTGACCTCTGGGTACTCAATCCAAAAGTTTCTGGAGTTTTCGTGCAGAACTTGTTTTCTCCCACATGCTATGATTCTCAATAAAGCAAGTGATCAGTTACAAATGAACGTGATAAAGTCAAGGGATGATTCTCATACAGATTGTTTTCATGAAGTCACCGGAAGGCTTATTCAATTCAGCCAATGATAACGCAAGATGCATTCATACCACAGAAGGCATGTGGATATCAAGGGATCTCCATACACTTATGAACACCAATCTATCTACATGTTACATTACGTCAGCCAGTTGACTGGTTATATCTCTATCAGGAATGTTCAGAATTTACAGGGCAAGAGGTTTTTTTTTATCTCAATTGTGAATTAAAAGGTCAAATGTTCAGTATAAACATTACAACTGAATAATTTACTCTTGGGAATGAGGTCGCAAGGGCCCTGTAAAGTTCACTTCATAGGCGGAAACAAACTTTAATCATCATCATCATCATCCTCAACCATGATCAATCCATCGGTCGATGAATGCCTCCTGAAGCCGTCACCGTCTCCCGTGATCCCACGATGTAACAATGCACCTGGCACCTGCACACGGCGCTGGCCATCGCTCCGTCTCCGCCGTAGAATCCCGCTTCAGGGGGTGCTCCTTCCCTTGGCTGTCACTCCCTACCGATATTCTCGACCATCGTCCATCAGCCCTCTCGAGCCACGACGCGTCTCGCCCAATCCCGCTTACTCTATTTCGTAACGGACAAAAGTTCGGTAAAAGGACGGCTGAGCGATAAAAGCCACTGGGCTGGAATAGCCACTGGGCTATCCAGCCTCTTTGCCTGGTATCAACACCGCACACTGTACAGACGCACAGACGCAACCACAAGCGCAGACTTGGCAGCTGTCAGTCCCCGTCTGTTCATCCGCCCATCTGTCCCCCGGTGCTCGCTGGACTTAACTCGATGTGCTCCGAGGGATGTGGGGAACGGGACGCGGTTCGCTGAGCGACTGAGGAAATGAGAACGCTGGGTCCCGGGCACGGACGGATTATCAACAGTGGCAAACTCCCCAACAGACAAATCGCTTCAACACGTAGGCTTTCGCGACCAATATTATTTAAGATCGAAACAGGTGTATCTCTCCACAATTATGGCTGTCGCCTGATGAGGCCGGTTGTAAACGCCGGCAGAACGTCATATTCGAATTGTAAATGTAGTGGGTTCACTCTCCAACACACAAGCGGTGTGCTGAACAAGTAACTAATTGGCACGTTTTGTTTACGTGACGAACCTTACTAATCGGCTGTGTCGGGTGGTGGTGGTGGGTTTAACGACACATTTATATTTAATCCCTCCCATCCTTGCCAAGCGCTTGGCGGAATACGGCGGTGGGCAATGCTGGCAGCGTGGCTCAGCGCGACAGGCATGTGACGAACCTTTTTACTTTTCACCCTGAGAGACGGCACTTTCGCTCAGAACACCGAAGCATTTGTGTTCGGCGAGAAAGGAATTAATGCAACGCGTACTACAGCGGGCATTGTGTCTTATGCACAGAGGAGCGCGTGTCGGTATTGTGACAATAGGCGTCATTTCTTGCTACATATTTTTTAAATACTCGATGGGTTGTTCAACACGAGGAGCTTAAATCTTTCTCCACAGCTATGACTGAACGAATGCCATTCAGAGGTCGCATTTTAATTCTCTGGTATTTGCAAGTCTAGATGTTAACCGCGAGCGCTTCCATATGCGTGCCTTTAAAATGCACAACTCCTTGAAAAATGCAAATACGTTAGAAGCCTGGTCAGCTCTAAATTATGCCTTTTTTTTTTGCATCGCTGTCCTTCAGTGAACAAAGGACGGCTGGGATGTTTAACGCACGGTCGGCCGAGAGATTTGTCAAGAGTCAACGGGGTTTAAAGTTTCTATCCTGAACCGCACGGAGCTCGGAATTGCTTCGGTATTTGCAACCGTGGAAATAAAATCCCCGTAGAGGAACGAGCGGCGACGACTTGTTCCTGAGCCAGGTGGCGTTTACTTTAGATTAGCGTCGATTAGGCGGAGCGCTCACACGCACACTCACCTCCGCAGTGGCAAATAACGTGACGACCAAGGAGAACGACCCGTGTTTGTCTCAACCCACGCTGCTTGTGTTTCCATGACCGGCTTATAAGTTGGCCTAGAGCTGAGCTGGAGCTGAGTTGGGGCCAAGCCAAGAGAAGCAAAACAAGGGCCGAACACGCCGGGCGGAACGATTCACCGACTCCAACAATTCGATTCAAGAATTGATTTTTTTTATTTACATTGCGGTGGTGATGTGAATCCATTAACATAATATACAAATTGAAAAACATTTCTACACACACATACAACCACGAGCTGATGAAACTACTTGAGCCGATGCATCGAAAGTCGATAAAAATAGCGGTGAATCGTCAAGGTGACAAGCTTCTTACACTCCTACGAGAAATTGGGCCAGATTTCTTGTAAAAAAACAAAAGACGTAGCCGCCTGACCTGATGCTCACGACATCACAAGCAGCCGCTATTGGGGGACCTTGGGAGCGTCTCACCGTGCGGGTAGCCTGCGTGGGCCCAGGCAAGGGCAGTGATGCATACGTGCCACCTCAACTCCTAACTTCTGCTCTTCCACAATCCCCGCGTGGGCTGTGT
This sequence comes from Lethenteron reissneri, assembly GCF_015708825.2. Classification (NCBI taxonomy): domain Eukaryota; kingdom Metazoa; phylum Chordata; class Hyperoartia; order Petromyzontiformes; family Petromyzontidae; genus Lethenteron; species Lethenteron reissneri. The sequence goes on from NC_083835.1 coordinate 1,527,916, forward strand.
CAGCAGACGAGTGAAGCCAGGGTCCCGGCATCACGTGTGACCCGGTTTGCGTTACCCTTCCCATCACTGCCCGGAGGGGTGCCGGGTGAACGCGCGACCCAATCCTGCGCGGCGGGGTTTGTTTGAAGATTCACAGAGAGATGATCACCGTGTGCTGCTGTGTGTGATTAGGCCCGTAACGATGCGTGGATTAGTCTATTAAAATCTATTCCCGTGCCCGTAGCGCACGCATATAATTGTGCATGCGTGTGTGTGTACGAATCGATTGTTTACAGTTTACGTAAATGATATGCTGATGTTACATGGGGCGGGGGCGACCGATATTGCACTAAACGTGTCAGAGCAAATGGAAGGAAATATAAACAGGACGGTTCAAAAGAGAGGCAAAACGGGATTAATTGAGTGTTGATTCGAACTGCGACCCGCCAACTTGTGCCATTTCGTCGAATCTCCGGTGAGCTGAATTGTTACGAACCAGGCTGCGATACTCCCCAACCTTCGGGGCTGCAAGGTGACCAGCAGCTGGCAGGACAGCAACTAGGTTGCTGCTCCATGTGCATGGTACTGCGTGCACTTCACGTGCTGTGTCTCCTCAGATGCGTGGGTTTTTTCCAGCTCCTCTCGGTTCCACCATCGTACCCCCCCCAGCCCCCCACTAGCAACAAAAACCGAGCCCCCACCGCCCACCCACCCCCCACCAACAGATTCTTGACACTCAGTGTGGAGGATCTCCTGGACAAATAAAGAACTCATTTGTTATCATCACCAAAACAGCTGCGTTGTTGACCATTTCTAGCAAATTCCACTGATCCACGTGGCCAAAGCGGGCGGCCCGTCGACTGCGTAGGCTTGCGCTGGTGCGCACAAACAGCGGCGCGTAAACAGCCCTCTCTGCTACGAACCGCCCATGTCACCTGACGTGACCTTCATCCTTTGTGGCCGTGTCACGGAGCAGTCAGCGCCAAAGTACGTTGGGGGGGGGGGGTTTAACGTGTACTTGTTTTTACTTTTGAGAAAACCTCCCCTTGCACAGACACTGGTAAACAGGCTTCGCTTGTGGTGGCCGGGGAGAGTGGGGGGGGGGCAAGGGGAGGGGATAAGGGGGCGGGAGGGGGGCCTATCGAAGTTGCGCATTGACACCGACAGCCACCGATTGCAAAATGCTATAGTCACGAGAGGATGTTGTTCGCGTGGAGTGGAAAAACAACTTTTTTTTTTCGGCGCTTTTCACAGATTACATCCCGATTGCGCTCCCAGCATCGGGTCGGCGTGAAGTATTTTTCAATCCGCTGAAGTACCACCTCAACGCAGCCGAAAAAGCCCCACCTACCGTGGGACACCCGCAAAGCGATGAAAGTCAAAGGTGCAGCCCCGCAATGGCCTACTCGCACCGCCGCTGGCGGAAGGGGCTTCCACCAGAAAGAGCTCGCAGAGCGTATACTTTGGGCCTATTCTGCCAGACAATTTTTTTTAAGAGTTAGGAGTGGCACCCACATTTTACCCCACCGACGCACGACCTGCCAATGGACTGTGGGCGTACACATTTAAGCTGCTGGGTGCACACATTTAAGCTGCTGGGTGGACCGAGGTGGGGGTGCAGGGGGATGACTCAGGAAACTTGTACATTGCTTCAACTGGTTGACCTCTGGACTGGTTGACCTCTGGACTGCAAGTCTCGTCTGCTGAGCATTACAAAACAGGCAACGAACCTGATATGAGAAGGGCCGAGCAGAGGATCCTTTAAACAAGCCATTTTACATAATCACTCGATTGCGCTGTATTCTGCTGTGCCAACGAGCGAGTGAGGGCTGGAAACCTGCTTTGCCAACTGTGCTTTGTTGGCAAACGGTTGGGGAACACAATCAGCAACAACGCATGGTTACAAGAACAACAACAACAATGCGTGGTTACCGCAGAGCAAACGGGTGAGATGTGAATTCAGCACAAAGCAACCTATGGGTGCAGGGGTGAGCTAGTTACTCAGATACAATTGACTCGATTGTTGATTAATTTGAAGAGCTGTTGCAAACTCACAATACTGTCACCTTCCTAAAAGTGCAAACAGTTTTGGAGCCTGGAAAACTGTCCTGAAAGAAAACTGGATTTTCTCCAGGTCCTCCGGTTTTCCTGATTATCCCCATTACATGTTATGTTAAATTAAGTGTGCCTGATCTCACCAGATCTCAGAAGCTTAAGCAGAAACTGAGCCTGGTTGGCAATTGGATGGGGAACTCCCTGGGAACACCAGGTATTGTAGATTTCGGCTGCAAGGAGGGCAGTCGATGGCAGTAATAGCAATAGATTCTTGAATCTATCTGGGCGGAGATTTAAGTTTTAACTGAAATGGGCTCAACATCCCAATGCAGGAACCTCCTGAAAAATTATCTAAAGACTCGATGCAGATTTTCTGGATAAACGAAGGGCATTACGGTATTATTATTATCATTACAGAGCGACCTGTAAGATTATAAAGATGCGGCTCACATCAAGGAAACTTACTCCTAGCAACCGATGACCTGAATTCAAGTGTCTTAAGACACACCAAGACTCCCGTGTCTCTTTCGATACTCCTGGTATAGTCCACGCGTCGCACGCGTGTCCATCCAGCCCATCGCCACGACCGACCTGCAACTGAAGGCACCACGTTTCCGTGTGTGTGCGTTGTGTTAAACAAAGTTAAACATGGGCGTCTCTCTCTTTCACACGCAGGTCTCTATTGAACTCCCAGATATTGCACAACCTCCACGTGTTACATTGCTACTTTGCATAAACCACGTTGCTTCTGTTTTGTAACCCACGCTGGGCTTTGTTAAACCATTCTAGGCGCTGGAATGGTGGAACTTGTTATCAGTAACATAGGGTAACAAAGGCCCCAGACAACCTAGGCGTGTGTTTACATGTCTCTCGTAAATGCCTCAACGCAGGGCATGCTGTCACACCAGGTATCTTGAAAAACAACAGCTTCGCAATCTCTACGTGCAAAATAAAAAGAGTTTGTGCCCGATGGTGTCTGTTCCACGCTTTCCACATATGGTACATGGTGTATTCACGTAAATATTAGACTTTTAGGACTAAACACAAATAAGATGAATTACAATCCACAATGTGTTACGGTTTCAATGAATTTGCAATACATTTACCGATAACATAAAAAAAACTATATACGTACGTGAAATACTTAATAGTGTCATTTTACACGTGAAAGTTGTACCCGTGGCACAGCATCACCACGTGAAGAGGGGGGGGGGGGGGGGGGGGTTAGAGTCAGTCGTGCAAAGGGCAGCACCAGCAGTCATGCGGGGGGGGGGGGGGCGGTCAAGATGACCGGGAGGAGGGGAGGCCGGGAAGGAAGTCCCCAAGACGGATAACGAGGGCACGGCTCGAGATGATGGGCAACAAGAAGTAGAAAGACGGAGCGGGGCGGGCAAGAAGGGGAGAAAGGGGAAAAGGAACGACTGGGCCGAAATGCACCTCCAATTAGCACGGTCGGCTACGTACGGCGCGAAAAAAGTTCAACATACATACGTACATGTCAGGGATGATGAGAGGGCGACGATGAGAGGGGGGGGGGAAAGAGGGGGGGAGGGAAGAGAGGGAGAGAGCGAGGGAAGATGTGAGCAGAAGCGAACTGCACAGAGCGGAGTCTGTTTTCACTGGGGGCGGCGGGGAGAGGGGAGGGATTCAGAGTGGGCGTGACTACACAGAGTGGGCGTGACCACACAGAAGTCACGTGATTCACAGGAGCCTTGAGCTGATTCAGATATAACGATAGTAAGAAGTGTTTTGACAAACATGTAAAAAAGGGTTAGGTTTAGGCCAGGGGTGGGCAACCTGCCGCTCCGGAGCTGAGTGAGGCTCTTTAAAGACCGCTCCGTGAGACGTCGTTTATTGAGGACCACCGCCGTCTCGTATTCGCCACGCAGTCCATTGCGGCTCTTGAAATAGAGTTTTTTTTTGTTACCGAATTCTAAAGAAACGTCTCCTTGCTTTGGTTGCCAACCCCCTGGTTTAGGGTATTGAAGTGTGGCTCCCGCTGCAGCAGCAGAAACGACGGCCTTGATGTGCAGCCGGGGATGCAAGCAGGTGCAGGGGAGAAGCCTCGCAAATATTATTGCGGAAACTTGAACGCACTTCCCCAAAGAGTTTCGGAGAAACTATTGCAGCGCTTCCAAAAGACGGAAGTAAATCTAAAAGTGGAAAACGCCAGTCAAGTATTTCATCCCAACGCAGCGTGGACGTGTTTACAAATTCACTCTCTCGTCCCAAGTAAAAATGAATAATAATCATCCGCACGTGGACAATATAAGGAAACTCATCAGGAACCACAAAATGCAGTTATTATTTTTGTATTGCTGAAATAAATTCCAGATGATTGGAGGTCAGATGTGTTTAAATTGCAAAAGCCTAAAAGTTGTATTCTTGAGCATTCTGGGTGTGAGCCTGAATACCGCAAGCACAATAGTTGATCCATTTTTAATGCAGCCCAGTAAATTGCGTAGGGTATTGTTGTTTGGACTACAGCTGGGTGACCTTATGTTCAACCACGTTGAAATTTGTGACTTGCATAGCACGCGGGCACAACATTAAACCGATAACCGCTATATCGCCGCCCCCCCCCCCCCCCCCAACCGTGCCCTTCACCCTGCTCCCCCAAAGGAACGCTTCCAAAATCCGTAAACTGCGGCAACAATGCCCAAATCGGTTTCGTCTCCAGCAAGCTCACAGGCAAAGGTGGGGCGGCGCAGCACGTGTCTCGAAACGTGCTTCGCTTGGACTTGCGACGCCTAGCGGAGACATTTCATTCCCCGTCCGGGGGGCGCGGGAGCCGTACATTTGCGCGGGCGCGCGAGAGAGAGTAGCAGGGACATCGCCATGACGCTTGGGAGTCGGGCTGTTTAGTCACAAGCGGCTGAGGGCTCAAGGAGACGGGATTATAACTTTCACAGGGAAAAGAGCAAGGTGCCTCCATGCAGTGAGGAGCAGTTGCTAAATATAACCCTTACTGTATTAACATTCACAGTTTCTGCCGTCTCTTTCCTTGCTCAAGTCTGGGCAGCAAACATTTCTATTGGCCGCCCAAACCCGAAGGTGGAAATTACACGTTCCTATGGTGGTGGGGCCAGCCTCTCCCTACGATTGGCATTACAAACACCGCAACTTTTACAGAATGTACTGCGATAGCCAAATGCCGTATTTGGGCCATGACATTGGCACACAATGGCCTCCTCTTACGAATGACTGTCATTGGATCCTAAGCATCCATTTCGTAGCAAAGGGACATGCCTTGGTAATGCCCCCGGAATAATTAGGAAACAGTGGCTGGAATCGAAGCCTGCAAAAATTTTCTTGAGTGACAAACAAGACCCGGAGCCTGTGAGCCTCCCCTATCACGAACACGAGTCATCCTTCACATCCTTAAATGTTTTTGCCTTCTCAAAGCATGCATTATTTATCACCCAACTACCAAATCATCACAATCGGCGGTCCGTGTTGTTATTGAAATGTGCCGCGCTGTCGCGGTAACAGAACCCTTTCATGAGCCGGCGGTGTGTTATATAACATTGCATGCAGGTTTCATAATGGCTTAATTGAAAAGCAATGGAAAACACTCATTAACATAATGGGCTTCATTGAAATACAACAGACATTATTTACAATGAACGCCCCCCCCCCCCCCCGCCACCCCCCCCCCCCCTCAGGTTTCCCGGAAAGACGCCGCCTATATGCCCGGTGTTTGAAATGAGTCCACCTGCCGTGGGCATTGTTCATCTCCGATGACAACATTCAAGAGGTAAGAAGATTGGCAGGGGGGATGCTGCCGTTGCCACGGTGTTAAGTGTTGACCAGCTAACCGGCGACTTTGCGATCCGGGGAGTCGACGGTTCCATCCTATCTCCCGGCGCGGCAGTTGTAGACGACTGGGCAAGCCTCTTAAATATCCCGCCCGGCGGTGGGGTAAAGTGTGGGCACGTTCCACCTCGTAACGAGACGTCCAGCCAGCATGCAACGGTGGGACAGAAATACCCCCTTACAAGGGGCTCTTCTCGAGTTGGGGAGGCCCTTACGCATGAGCAAACGCCGAGCCGCAGCAAGCCAACACACACGTCGTCACGGCGTTTCTGCGACGACTGACCGATGATTAGAAAAAACCATAATGGCAGCAACTGGCTGGGGTGGGTGCGTACGTGCGCACGTGCTCACGTGGCGAGCTGTTTGCTGCTTGCTGGCTTTTCCCCCTTTTGCCCGGAGAGTTTGTGTGCTAAGCGCCGCGGGTTTCCACCAACCAGCGGCCAACGTGACCCCGCGAGTAGGACGGGGACTGGGAGGCCTTGGGTGATGTTTGGGGGGGGCAGTGGGGGGTCAGTGGGGGGTGGAATGAGGGGGTGCTGGGGGGGGGGTAGCCATAAGCGTAGCCACCGCTTGTGTCTGTGATATGCCGCCCCTGAGAGCCCAGCAGTTGGCAGCGTCTGCACGGGTCGCGCTTAGGCGCTGTCTGGGAGCCGATGACCGTCAGGGTCGTTACGTTTTCGTTTCCCAGCCTTAGCTTGTTTACAACGCTTCCCAGTCCTTAATCGCTACATCTGATCAGGCGCACTGCCCCAGTGTAACAACGGTACAGTGCCTGCCCACCACTGCCTTAGACTTGCGCGCTGAGAATAATTTGATTCCGCTGCATAAGATTTTTTTTCTTCTCACGGGGAATAAATAGAATGCGAGTTCGCTGTGCTACCGGTGATTTGGCCTTAAAGACTCTGCGATAACGTTGGCGATGGTGAACCATTGCCTGCATCTGCACCACAGCTCAAATCGCAAATGAGAAATATCCCACCCCCACCCGCCCCCCCCCCCCCAATAAATTACCAAAAAAATAAACCCCGGCCTACGTGAGTCTCCCTTTGCAGGCACACCAATACACCCGAACCCAGCGAGATGAATGGCACCAGTTAGTTAGACAGTTAGAAGTGATGCAGATTTAATGCTGAGCCAACCAAAGTGCAGGTGGGCGCTCAGATAAGATGCAAACATAGAAAGCCTTCGTTTGGTCGCCTGAGCCTCCAGCGGTAGCAGTGAACACTGGGAATGCTGAGATTGCCTGAGCCCAGCTGAGCTTTTGGCACCTACCATGAATCGTAAAGAGTCCTCGCATTGGTGACACGACTCTGGCTGGCTCTCCCCGAGTCCCCCCAGCAGTTGAGAGCGAAACTTCACGATTCAAAAAGTTGCGTTGGTGCGGACGAGCCTCGTGTACCGACACCGACTCTCAAAAAATCCCAAAGATGAAAAAAGGGCACTTTAAACCGACTCCTTAAGCCGTGGGTACTAACACCTTGTTGTTGACGCCGCCACCATGCGTGCTGCTTCAAGCTCGAGGTCACGGAAGCCGTTTACCTCATTACGTCCCCCACGTCATCAAACAGAACACCACCCTCTGTGCTCCCAGAGCAACTGTGTAAAAAAATGCAACGTACGTAGGTGCGCACTCGCGGCTCTCACAGGTCACCGACCTCCCTTTATATCGCTCTTTGGAGTCGAAGACGTGAATCCTGGTGATCTGCGAGTGCCACCGCTTTTGGTGCGTACGCCGTCAATACATTTCCTGTTCGCCGCTCCTCCATCTCGCGAGTTTTCAAACGCCACAACAAACGAGTTCAAACAAGCTTGTTTCAACAAAGTTAGCTTGCACGGAGAGGGGGGGGGGAGCCCAGAAAAACACCGTCTGCGTACACACAGCTGAGAAACATGAACTCATCGCACGGTCACAAGCAAAGCAGGTTAGGGTTCGGGCTCGAGTGTTTTTCAAGGCGGCACGGAAAATGGTTTGGTCGGGTGAATTACGATAGGGCATCCCGTGCCTGCAGGCTACAGCTCAACTTCAAGAAAGCCGAATGAATCTCTAAGGGCCACTGGGGCAGTATATGGAGTTGGCTTTAGTGCGAGCGATCAACCTGAGGCCCTGTGTAATGTGTGAACATTGTAAAATGGGTTGTCGGGGTGGCGCTTGTGGTTGGGGCCACTGAGTCAGTTTGCAAAGGACTTGACTCTTTGATTCCAATCAACGCTTGGTAAATCCCGTGGTAAATTCATAAAGTATACTTTATGAGTATAGCCCATCTGGAAGTTTAACCCACAATCTTTCGAATTTGAGTCGTGCCCTATAGCCACCAGTGCCACCCACCCTGACGTCATGAACATTAGTTACAACGAAGAAGAGTGGGCTTTGGGCAGGGATACATGTGCTGAACGTCTGTGAAAAAAGAGCTTTCATAGCTCATGGGATTCCTTCACCCCAAATAAAAACTCTCACTCTGAAAAGTAGACGCCGACATATTGCTAGAAGGAACGATGGCCGATTGTCCAGAACGGTGGCCGAGTGGTCAGCCACGGAATGGAACATTCAAGAGGTGACACTGGCCCTGGTTTGCCGGTGCTAAGTGAAATGATTTAATCTCGCGAGCATGAGAGATGGCGACAGCTTGGAGATGCTTTCATCCAGCAGTGGATTGACCATGGATGACGATGATAAAAAAAGAATTCGGAAAATGTAGAGCTGCAACTATAGGACTGCATTTAGCCCAGGGCATCCCCTTAAAAAAAAGTGTGGGGACTCAAAATTATGTATGGGCGCTCAGCAGATTAAATGTAGGCTGTCGCGATCAATATTATCAATAACAGTGTGTTTTGGTTAGATCGCGTGAACATAAATGTGTCGTTAAACCCCCCACCACCCCGACGCAGCCAATTAGTAAGGTTTGTCACGTCAACAAAACGCAGCCCCAATTCGTGACGAGCGCAGCACACCGCTGTGTTCTGTGAGTAGACCCACAGCGCGCGCAATTGCACAGTGGCGGGTCTCACGTCACATTCACATTCACGCGATCTACCTCCACGCACACCCCCCAATGGATAAGTGTGGACACTTGGTATGAGCCGGTGGGGCACCACCACCCGGCAGAGCGGCCGCGTTGGTCTGCCCCGTCTGCGAAATCCACCGCGTGGATTGTCCGAGTCTGGGCGACCCTCCTCCTCCCGCCAGGCAAAAGCAGAGCGGCACTGTACATCGAGTAGGGCCCATTCACTGTGCCGCACTCAAGGCTTGCACACGCGCATACGCGCACACACAAATACAAAGATCCCCCGTATAGCCTTAACAGACTGTTGGGGCAAGTGCTGTTAGCGAGCAGCACCGATGAAGTGGTGGCATACGAGGGGGTGGAGTGGCCAGCACCACGTCCGACCGCCTTTGTCTCCCCAGCGGCGATGATTTATTTAAACACCGCACCAGGCACTCATTTGAGGCTGAGTCGACCTAGGGGAGGCCCGGGACCCGTTCAAATAATCGTCGCTGGTGTTGACCGTGAGCAGGGTGCACACATACATACATGGACACACACATACATGGACACACACATGCCTTCCCCCCTCTCTCTCTCACTAGCCCTCGGCCAAACAGCGTGACTCATTCATAAAACGATGTTGAAACTAATCCCGGGTATGCAAAACAATGGAGGTGCTACTTCAAAAAAAGCCAGCGGCCGGCCGGCTGCGGAGAGAGAGAGAAGCCATGAGTCACAGGGCAACTTCAAAGTGTTGCCGCCGCCGCCACGCTCTTCCCAAATAGTGATGCGGTTCAGCCAAAAAAAAACTTGCCAGCTCTTTTACAAAAACATGTTTACTCAGAGGGGATTTTTTTCTCTCTCTCTCTTTGCCCACATACTTTTCCACTCGAAAGATCAAAGAACTATTAAAAAACCTTTAACCTTTGGAAGGTATGCCGATGGAGGCAAGACAAAGTTTGTTTCGTGCCTGTTGTTTTTGGCCAGTGGGAGAGCGAGCGAGCGGGAGGGCACGGCAGACAGGAGCCGTGGCATCTGCCGAGTGCCCTGCCACCAACAATCGCCACGGCCGCTCCTACCGCCCCCACCACTTCTTGTTACGAAATCCACAAACACCCCGAGTCGTACCTTCATCCATGGGCGGAGTTGGGGAAGGGCAAAGCGAACCACCCCCCTCTCCCAGGTAAACTAAACTCCGCCGATGCCTCCGTCCCAAGTTTTGCGTAAAAAAATAAATCCCGTGCCACGTCAGGCCGTAAACCGCACAACACGTGCTGCTCAACGTGTTCGACATCAATGGGAAAACTTAAACTCAAACCACGAACCCAGACGCCAGGCCAAAAAAACAAATCTCGCGCACGGTCGGGCCAGCGGTCGCGTGGACGGGCCAGCGGACGGGCCACGGACGAGCCAGCGGAACGCGCCAGCGGAACGAGTCAGCGGCCACGGCGGCGGAAAAGGAGAGGATGCTTCAGACCCACGACGCGGCCAGGAAGGGGTTAAAGTGCGGCAAGTTGCACGGTCGCGTGAATGGAGGCCGAGGCTGTGCACGGTGGGAAGGAGCCGACACGGACCACTCGAAGTCACACCCACCACCACCACTGTGTCACCGCGCTCTCTCTCGCCTACTCCCGTCAATGGGCGAGTGTGGCTCTTCAAGCAGCTGTTGCCGATGCAGTGACTTCCACTTCACCCACCCCTCCGCCGCCCCACCCTTACCCCAACCTCGCTTCCGATCGCAATAAAAGAGATGGGCCTCCCTACCTACGGTCCACGCCTGTCGATGGCCACCGGTCTGTCGGCCTTAGGCTGCACTGATGTACGTGACGGCGGCGACAACGAATAAATGCGTAAAATTTGCTGAGGCCACTGCAGTCTAAGAGGTGGGCAAATAAACACGTTTCTGGCTTTGTTACAGGGTAAATAAATACACGTAATGCAAAAAAGCCATAAAAGGGAAGTTATTGCTGGTAACCAAGACAAGCGTGATGATTAAATCACTGCAAACACTTCCAGATAGCAGCGTTTAGACCACGTGAGGCCTTAGCAGGCAGAGCCAACACAGCCCCAAGAGCTGCTACTCGCAACACTTTGCAACACGCACAGGCGCATGGTGCGGCGGGGACACTCAAAACAACTGCACAGGCCCATGACACCAACAGCACCCGACTGAACACCGCGCCACGTTCCTCGGGCAGGCGTGAGGTCGTGGCTTCCGCACGCTGCACCGCACCGGGAACCCGCGACTCCACCGCGAGAGCTCGGATTGTAAAGGGCGCCTCGTCTACAGGCAAAGCGCACGTTTGGTGACGACGAAAACCCGACACTCTATAAAAGATCCTCCCCCGGGCTGCAGCAAACAACCGACTGTTTGCAAGCGGCGGCGCAACGTGAAATGTGCCGCGCGCGAATGCTGATGTTGAGCGCTTGGGTTCTACGTCAGGAATTACGAAAAATAAACCGGCCTGCCCCTGCGAGTTCACAAAAAAGCGACACACCGACGGCGACCGACAACGGAGGGACGACCCCTCCGGCAGGTTACTTTAATCGATCCTTGCCCGAATTCGAGGAGGGGGTGGAATCATTCGACGTGCGGATCGACGGGACGGCACTTACTCTCGTGAGCGGTGGCCGCGGCTCTCGGGAAGTCCATGCTGCTGTAGGGGCCGTAGTCCCCCTTGGCCGCGTTGCTGCAGTTGACGTGCGTCGACCGGCGCCCGCCGGCCTCGTCGCCCGCCGCCGTCGCGGTCGCGCCGTCGTCGGACACCAGGAACGCGATGTAGTTGAGGCCGTTCTCGAAGCCGGCCGAAGCCTTGCGCGACATCGTCGACAGGCCCTGCTCCATCGCGCCCGTGCCGCCGGGCGAGGAGGCCGACGCGCACACGCTCTCGAAGGAGCCGTGGTGCTTGGCATCCTCCAGGAGCGACCAGGACTGCGAGCCGAGCGTCGTCGACGCCTTGGCCGCCGGCGCCGACGACACGGAGGAGAACGTCTCGGAGCTGTGGCGCCGCCGGCCCTGCTCGTTGGCCCGGATCACCTTGGCGCCCTCGTCCGGGTTCGAGACGGCGAAGGTGGGCGTCCCGCCGGGCGCGTGCTCGACGAGCGACAGCCGATTCATCCCGGGCGCCAGGCCCACCGCCCTGGCCGCTTCGGGCTTCGGGGAGAGCAGGGGTTTTGACGCGGAGGGCGGAGGAGCCACCTGGAAGGTCATTTCCGTGTAGTCGCTCTCCGCCTCGTACAGGGGCGTGGGCAGATGCGTGCCGCCCACGTGCACCGGCTGGTAGCCGAGGCCTGCGCAGGGATCCTCAGGTGAAAATGGGCCCGGCACGGACCTCGGGGACACCGGCTCGCCCGCCGGGAGCTTGGCCTGGCCCACACAATCGAAATTTCTGGGGCTTGGTCTCCAGCTTCCGTTCATCCCGTAGCACGTGGGGGAGTCAGTCGTGGTGCTTTTCAGCGACGGTTTGCCGAGGTCTGCGGGGTCAGAGTTCGACACGGCGCAGTCGACCTTTGCCCTGAAATGGATGTTGACGTACTCGCCGGGGCTCACCGGTTCTGCGACGCGGTGAGGCTCGGCGCCCTGCTCCTGGGGCTCAGGTTTGATGCGGCTGAGGAGCAGCTTGCTCGGACAAATAGTTCTGCCGCTCTGCTTTTTCGCCGCTCTCCTGATGCCAGAGCCAGATGTGGAGGGCGTGCCGTCGCTGGTCAAACTATCGTTGCTCGAAGACGAAGACTTGTCGCCGCCGAACAGGATCTCCTGTCTCGTTTTCACATTTGCGGGGTCGCTCTCGGGCGCGCAGGGCTGAACGACGCTGTACTTTCTCGTGGCTGCCTTACACGAGTGAGGCAGTGCGTTATAGAGGTAGCTTACTTTCTCAGTCCCAGCCATCACCGGCGCATACATCTCCTCCGGCGTCGAACCCATCACTCCGCCGGGCGACATGTTCATGTAATGACCCGACATGTTGCCCACCCCGTCGTCTGCGCTTCCAGAAGACCCCACGGGGTTGCTAGCGTTCGCCCATTTCACCACGTACTCCTGGCCCGCGTCGGGAGAAAAGTTTCCGCCGTTCAAACCGGGAGACATCATCATGTAACCGTCGTCCGTAGCGGAGGTCCTCTGCCTGGGATTCACTATCTGCTGGGGGGCCGAGACACTCTTGGGACTCATCGGGACGTAGTCGTCGTGACGCCCGCTCCCGGCAGCGTTGCAGCAGCCGAGCTGCGGAGGCGGGAGCTGAGCGACGCCGGGCGACATCGGCATGTACCCGTCGTCGTCCTTGAGCTTGCCGGCCGTCACCAGGGCCACGTACTCCTCGTGCCGCGTGACCCGCGCCGCCGGCAGGCTGGCCGGCCTGGGCGACACCGAGTAAGACATGCGGCCCGGGTAGCCGCCGCCGCCGCCGGGCGTCATGGGCGTGTATTCTTCCAGAGAGCCGGCCGCGGCCTGCGAGGGCTTCTGGTGGAACGCCAGCGGCGGCGCGGTGCAGGAGGAGTACCCGCGCTTCGAGTGCAACCCGGGCGCCTTCTCGCCGTCGACCTCTTCCACAGACGACCGCTTGGCGCGCCCCGCGGGGCCCGCGTAACCGCAGCCCGGGTCCATGGACATGTAATTGTCGGGCTCCTGCTCCTCTCTGACGGGTGGCGTGCGACCCAGGGACTCGGGCGTGGCGCTGCGGTTGCAGTGGTTCTTGAAGTCGATGGGGCTGGAACCGTACTCGTCGGACGAGATGAAGCCGCCGTCGCTGTAGGAGCCCGACACGGAGGTGCTGGAGGGGCGCGCGTACAGCGTGTCCGTGGTGGAGCCCAGCCCGCTGCTCGTGGACGACATGCTCACGGGGCTGGTGACGTGCGACGTGGGGGACGGCGCCGCGGGCACCGACACCGAGCGGCCCGTCACGTTCAGCAGCGGCTGCAGCTTGGAGCTCTTGCGCAGGGAGTGCGGGTAGCCCCCGATGAACGCCGTGGGGCTGACGCTCACGGGGCTGCCGGCCACCGAGTAGGGCCTGCAGGCTGCGCGGTCGCCCTCGCTGGCCGTGCGCACGCGGATGCCGGCGAGGCCGGCCTTGGTCGCGGGCGACGAGCAGGCGGCGTTGAGGCTCTCCGTGCGCGAGCGCCGCGTCAGGCCCGTCTTGCTCGGTGGGAGGCTCTTCATGTGCCTCCGCTGCGGCACCGAGATGGGGTTGGTGGAGCTGCTCGACGCCGAGTGGCTCTTGCTGCGCGGCCTGAAGTCCGGGAACTCGCCCATCGCCTTCATGGCCTCCAGGATGGTCTCGTGCAGGTTCTGCGCCACCACGCAGTCCTCTACCTGCATCCAGAACTCGCCGGGCCCCGTGACGGCCGAGCGGCCCAGCTCGATGAAGAAGAGGTTCTCGGAGTGGCCGCACCGTCTGATGTTCATGAGCTGCAGGGCCACGTCCGGCGTCACCGAGTTCAGCTTCACGAAGCTGATGGTGCGCGCCGAAAGGCACAGCCGGTACACCCCGCACATGTTCCTGCTCTGGCCGAGTCCGCGCGGCTTCAGGGTCACCTGCCACACCTCGCTGGAGAAGGTGCCTGCCTGCGGCGAGGAGGCGGCGGTGGGGACGGCCCCGTATATGTCGTCGGAGCACAGCTTCTCTTCCTCCGCTCCGCCCGCTCCCCCTCCTCCTCCCGACGTTCCACCGCCTCCGCCGCCACCCCCCCCGACCCCTCCCGCGCCCCTCGCCGCCCCCACGGCGGCGCGCGGCTTCGTCACCCCCCCGGCGTCCCCGGGCGCGTGGGGCGGCAGCGAAGCGCGAGCCTGCGCCAGCAGGTCGGAGAGGGCGCGGTGCCACGCGTCCTGCTCCTGCTCGCTCTCGGCCGCCACGGCGAAGTATTCGTCCTTGGTGTAGAGCGCCACGAGGTAGCGGTGGCGCGCGTCGGCGCGCCTGCTCACGCACAGGCACGTGTGCAGCGCCACGGAGCGCTTGGGCCCGCCCGAGCGCTGCCGCCACTTGCGTTCGCTCTCGTAGTACTCGAGGCGTCCCGCGGGGCTGGCCGGCTCAGGCCCGCGCAGCACGAAGAAGCGGCGGTGCGCGCTCTTCTGCTTGCGCAGGTAGCCGCACTTGAGGACGGCCGCGGGCCGCTCAGCCGCGGGTTCTGCCACGTTGGGCATGCTGGCTCTGAAGGTGCAACACGCACACATGCAGATACAGGTGTTACTCTTGCTAGTAACGCCTACGCGGCAGAGGTTTCCTCACGACACAGACGCGGCCACCTCCGAGTTGCACGGTTGGCTACGTACGGTGCGAAAGAGGTTCCACCTACATGCATACGTTCCGTGATACACAGACGAATACTAACTCTGGCACAGACAGTCACCCAGATACGCACACACAGTTACTCTGGTGGACACAGTCACCCAGATACACAGACACAAAGTCACTCTGACACAGTCACCCACATACACACAGTCACTCTGACACAGCCGTTTAGTCACCACGACACACAGCCATATATAGTCACCCTTAACATGCTTAAAATGCGATGTAATGCATTGCTCCCATCGTGTAATGCTCATCACAAGGGAATTGCAATCAAGAGGTCGCCGGTTCAATCCGTCCTCCTGGCGTGCCAGTTGAAACAACGGTGCGAGTTTCTTAAAATCCCACACACGCTCCTTTCCCGACCAGCAGCGTGAAGTGGGTCAGCCGCAAGGGCTACCTGTGGTGGGGCAAAGTTTGGGTACTTTCAAAATGTACGGCCGGCGTGGAACAATTCAAACCAATACCCGAGGGTGGCTCTCAAGAGCTCCCTCGAGCCTGAGGCTCTTCACTCGGCAGCGGCGTGCGCGAGCAATTGCAGGGCTGCACCTTTATCTCTCGCCAAAAGCATGTTGTGCAGATGTATCGCATAATGCACCGCACAGACATACATTGCACGCATACTTCAGGCGGGCTATTAACAGCGATACAACGCGTAGCGTGCATACTTTTACAAATATATAACACTCTTACACACGGATACATTACAACACATGACACACGTACATAACAAACGTGCAGATACACTGTGACACATAACACAGATGCATAACGCGTTCACACAGATGCATAACAACACTAAAACATACACATGCATACAATCAACACAACCATCACGTACAGTATACTGTATTTTACAGATACATTACAAACACGTGCATTTTGCATGTACATAAACACACATATGCGGTGCTGTACAACACATATCAATTACAGAAACGGATTACACACAGCTGTAAACAGATATATTAACTTACACACCAGAGTACATTGTATGCACGTAGCCAAACCGTGCTAATGGGAACCCGTGTTAACAAAAAAATAAGCATACGCATTAATGAAAACGACTAAAACTACATTAAAAACAACACATACTGTATTACACTCAAAATTCAAACACGTGTATCCCAACGTACATCAAATACTGCCAGCTAACACGCTCGTTCCGCCCATATTATAATCACGCATCGCCACATTCGCGATGCATTGCACACACTGGCAGTGAGGTATAGGGGGCGCTATCGACAGAGGCTGGTCTCAGGACCTAAACGTGAAAATGACCTCCCAGGTCACTCGGGCCAGGTCACTCCCTCCAGCACCTCTCAAGAGAGTTGTGGTTCCTCAGGACCATCACGGGGTCCGCGAAAAAGGAGGATGTGATGCAGCTTGAGCCGGACAATAACGACGGTGTATTGTTTGGGATATTAAATCTGTTACTTTACTTACGACGTTGAATTTAAAAAAGGAAGTTAGGTAAATTACACTGATTTTAACTACCCTAGCCCTAACATGTAAATTCCTCGCCCCTCCCCTTTAAAAAATAAATCTTATAGCTGCGTAAAATAAAATAAAAACCACGTGTTTATGTTCCGGTAATATAAATCATGTCGTATTGCTGGCATTTAGAGAGAAGCGATTGCGTTTTTGTCACCAGGGGTAGTGGTGGTGGGGGGGGTGGTGGTGAGGCTGGGTGGTGTTGCACAGAAATGTTTGCATCGGCTGAGCGGTCCGTGAGCCAAAGGAAGTTTTGAGAAAGAGCGGGTCTCAACACCATGTGTGTGTTTTTTTGCGGATTTATGAGAAAAAATGTTACGTGGTTCTGCGAGGCCACTACTGGGTCAGTTCGGGTGAGTGAAATCTGCGATGGTTGCGGATAATTTGGATAAAGTTGCCACGACCTCTGGGTTACTTCTCTGATTGGCATTTTTTTTGTGTTGTTGCGTGAATAATAAGCGCAATGAAAAAATGTGGATAATGGGAAGGTCTGCACATCGATTGGGAGGCAGTTCCAGAAACAGTGTGGATAATATAGGGGCGAATTGAGAGGAATTGCACTGTATGCCACACATGCCTATAGGCACACAAACCCATTGCTCATGCATGTAGCCTCTCTCGCTGACATAAACATGCATCACATGCGTAGCAGACTCAAGACACACAAACACTGGCAGACACACGTGCACAGGCACACTAAGCCAAGCATCACAGAGATACAGGCCAAGGGCATATTTAGACACAGACACAAACCAAGCATCTTAGTAACAGACAGACCAAACATTGCAGACACAGACTAAATTAGACATTTCAGACACACCTAAGACACATACCAAGCACGACAGACACGGTCATTAAAGCCACAGACTAAACATCGCACAGTGCACTCGTAAGATACAGGACACACACGCATATGTACACGAATCAGAAATCACGTTCCACATTAGAATAATAAGTAAGGAGGATATACAGACACCGGTCCGACGCGAATGAGCTACAACACAGACCAGACATGGGAGACACATAAACCTCTCATTACATAAGGTTTTCAGCGCACACTGCAGAAGGCGCATACGCTGAGTGGACAAAACTGACAAGCAGAGACCAGACATAGCACGCGTAAACACACACACGCATAGCAGACGCGTACACACACGCGCATCGCGGGCACAGAAGACATCTCACAGTGTGGCACAGCAGACGTCTATCAAACGCTGAGCAGAACATCGTAGACTGAGCAGATGTGGAAAATACACACACACAGGCATATCACATGCAGACAAGCGCACACACACACAGGCAGTCACACTGACTTGAACACACACACGGGTGGAGCTTTGCATTAAAAGCACACTGGGTAGACACAGACACATTCACAACAGCAGACTGGGTGGACACAGACAAGACAGACATATTCACAACAGCAGGCTGAGTGGACACAGACAGGGACAGACACATTCACAACAACATACTGGGTGGTCACAGACAAGACAGACACATTCACAACAGCAGGCTGGGTGGTCACAGACAGAGACAGACACATTCACAACAGCAGACTGGGTGTACACAGACAGGTCAGACACATTCACAACCACAGACTGGGTGGTCACAGACAGACAGACACATTCACAACAGCAGACTGGGTGGTCACAGACAGGTCAGACACATTCACAACAGCAGACTGGGTGGTCACAGACAAGTCAGACACATTCACAACAGCAGACTGGGTGGTCACAGACAGGTCAGACACATTCACAACAGCAGACTGGGTGAACACAGACAAGTCAGACACATTCACAACAGCAGACTGGGTGGTCACAGACAGGACAGACACATTCACAACAGCAGACTGGGTGGTCACAGACAAGACAAACACATTCACAACAGCAGACTGGGTGGTCACAGACAAGACAGACACATTCACAACAGCAGACTGGGTGGTCACAGACAAGACAAACACATTCACAACAGCAGACTGGGTGGTCACAGACAACACAAACACATTCACAACAGCAGACTGGGTGGTCACAGACAAGACAAACACATTCACAACAGCAGACTGGGTGGTCACAGACAACACAGACACATTCACAACAGCAGACTGGGTGGTCACAGACAAGACAAACATATTCACAACAGCAGACTGGGTGGTCACAGACAGAGACAGACACATTCACAACAGCAGGCTGGGTGGTCACAGACAACACAGACACATTCACAACAGCAGACTGGGTGGTCACAGACAACACAGACACATTCACAACAGCAGACTGGGTGAACACAGACAGACAGACACATTCACAACAGCAGACTGGGTGGTCACAGACAACACAGACACATTCACAACAGCAGACTGGGTGAACACAGACAGACAAACACATTCACAACAGCAGACTGGGTGGCCACAGACAGGACAGACACATTCACAACAGCAGACTGGGTGGTCACAGACAAGACAAACATATTCACAACAGCAGACTGGGTGGTCACAGACAGAGACAGACACATTCACAACAGCAGACTGGGTGAACACAGACAGACAGACAGACACATTCACAACAGCAGACTGGGTGGTCACAGACAGGTCAGACACATTCACAACAGCAGGCTGGGTGAACACAGACAGGTCAGACACATTCACAACAGCAGACTGGGTGGTCACAGACAAGACAAACATATTCACAACAGCAGACTGGGTGGTCACAGACAGAGACAGACACATTCACAACAGCAGGCTGGGTGAACACAGACAGACAGACACATTCACAACAGCAGACTGGGTGGTCACAGACAACACAGACACATTCACAACAGCAGACTGGGTGGTCACAGACAGGACAGACACATTCACAACAGCAGACGGGGTGGTCACAGACAGAGACAGACACATTCACAACAGCAGACTGGGTGGTCACAGACAAGACAGACACATTCACAACAGCAGACTGGGTGGTCACAGACAGGTCAGACACATTCACAACAGCAGACTGGGTGGTCACAGACAGGTCAGACACATTCACAACAGCAGGCTGGGTGAACACAGACAGGTCAGACACATTAATAATGGCACGGAGGTGCAAGGACACATGAACACACCCATAGGCGTACGCACACGTACACACATAAACACGTAGAAACGCATACATTGACACGCGTACATAGACACATGCACGTGTTGATAGGCACATTGACACACACACACACACGCGCATACAGTACAAATGCACAATGATACATAATAACACACAGACAATTTCATACGCACAAACATATTGACACACATTGACGCGCGTACACAGATACGCATTGACACACACAGTAACACAGACACCCATACAAAGTACACACATTGATAAACACACCGACACACAAACAACACACCGACTCGCGCACATACAACACACATTGCCAGATTCACACACACATGGACACACACGTCGACTTACACACACAAGCAACACACACAGGCAACACACGCAACACACACACACAGGCAACACACACACAGGCAACACACACAGGCAACACACACACACAGGCAACACACACACACGCAACACACACACACAGGCAACACACACACACAGGCAACACACACACACACAGGCAACACACGCCACACACACAGGCAACACACACACAGGCAACACACACACACAGGCAACACACACACACAGGCAACACACACACATGCAACACACACACATGCAACACACACACAGGCAACACACACACAGGCAACACACACACAGGCAACACACACACAGGCAACACACACACAGGCAACACACACACACGCAACACACACACAGGCAACACACACACAGGCAACACACACTCAGTCAACACACTCACACAGTCAACACACACGCAGGCAACACACACACAGGCAACACACACACACACGCAACACACACACACACACGGAGTAAACACAAACGCACACTCATAGACACACACGCACGCACGCCACACCACTAACATACACACATTGACAGGCGCGGACACATCGGCGCAAGACACGACATCACATCGACACAACCACCGCACGCGCTGTTTACACGTAAACAACAACAACAACCACCAAAAATGTAAGCGCCGCTTCGCCTCATCGATGCGCGCCGCCGGTTAAAAATAAAAAAAATATATAAAATAAAAGCCGATGGCTATGAGGTACCGTCTCAGCGGAGTGGCCGCGCTGCTGCTGCTGATGCTGCTGTTGCTGATGCTGCTGCTGCTGATGATGTTGTTGATGTTGTTGTTGTTGATGCCACCGCTGCTGCTGCTGATGCCGTCGCTGCCGCTGCGCTCATCCCGGCCCCGCCGTCTGCCGAGCAAAACAACACGTCACGTGACACCCAGCCCCCACCAGCCCCCACCAGCCCCGCCCCTAGACACGCCCACAGCCCCGCCCCCCGCCACTACGCGGGGGGCGCGGGGTGCCCGACATGCACCGCACGCAAATACATCACACGCACGACACGACATCATACACTACACTACATCATACACTACATCATACACTACACACTACATCATACACTACATCATACACTACACTACATCATACACTACATCATACACTACACTACATCATACACTACACTACATCATACACTACATAATACACTACACACTACATCATACACTACACACTACATCATACACTACATCATACACTACACATACACTATACTACATCATACACTACACATACACTACACTACATCATACACTACACTACATCATACACTACACATACACTACACACTACATCATACACTACACTACATCATACACTACACATACACTACATCATACACTACACACTACATCATACACTACACTAGATATACACTACATCATACACACGACACGACATCATACACTACATCATACACTACACATGCACTACACTACATCATACACTACATCATACACTACACTACATCATATACTACACGACATCATACACTACATCATACACTACACGACATCATACACTACATCATACACTACATACACACTACACTACATCATACACTACACTACATCATATACTACACGACATCATACACTACATCATACACTACACGACATCATACACTACATCATACACTACATCATACACTACATACACACTACACTACATCATACACTACACTACATCATACACTACACACTACACTACATATACATCACGTACACATACTACACCTATGAAGGCCGGCACGGCACACGAGGGGGTGGGTGGCCAACACCACGCCCGGCCGCCTTTGTCTCCCCAGTGGCGATGTTTGCACACCGCACCAGGTACTCGTTTGAGGCTGAATCGACCTAGAGGAGGTGAAGGACCGGTTCAGATAATCGTCACCGCTACACTACCGCTCCCAACACTTTGTCTTTGACATTAACACGCAAATAGACGCCTCTAAATACACCTACACACTCACACGAGCGGGAATAGACAAACAACACGCAGCGCCTGCGTACTCCACACCTCCCACACGAACACCCTTCACAATGCGTAAACAACCTTCACAACAACACAATTACCACACAAACACCATGCCGACTGTTCCTGACCGTCGTCAGGAACAGTCGCCTTGCTGTCGAAGGAAGAAAACACGGGAGGTTAGGCGCTCAGAAACGCCAGGAATATTTGTCCCAAAAAAATGTTCTCGATTCAGTGGTTGCAGCCCAAACGCGTTGGCTGCTTTACAACCGTCTAGAGCCAGCCCTGCAAGCGCCAATGATGAATCCTGATGAGTGGGGAGGGGCTGGTCACCCCGTGGTGCCCTTATAAAACTCAACGTTTAACCTACTCACGCCGGCTTGTGCCCGCCCTCACAGTCGGTCATTTTTGCGGAATACACCACGCCGCCGTTGACCCTGGCCATTGACCGAGCAACCCAACGTTCCTACCAGCTCCCTCCGCAGGAATGTGTTATACAACATATAGGAGATGGTGGGGGGTGTGGACTATAACACCCCCCCCCCCCCATCAAACTTAATCTAATCCTGGGTGTCTCTTAGGCATATATAAAAATGTTGAGGTGTCCGGAATAACCATTCGCTCTCTACTTATCTCTGCGTGGCTTATGTAGAGCAACCGTGAGAGGTTCCGATGTAAGTGAGTGAGCTATTTAACTGCTTTGCGAATTGGTGATTTGCATATACACCCACACACCGACTCACTCTTTTGCAAATCAGATTAATCCTGGTCTCTTTAGAATTCCCACTTGGTTAAACAAAATAAACCCTTGAAACTTGAACTTACTAACTAGTTTTTCCACTCACCCACCATCTCACCCACCCACCCACCACTTTCACACAGTTGGGAATTGCTGGATATGCACGCCTGTAATTCATCGCTGTCGAGGCATTGAGGGTTGGTGGACCACCGCACAGACTTTGTGAAACAACCTTCCCGTGGGCGTTGAGGTGCCATACCCTGGCTCAAACAGAAGGCAGTAACAGCGAGTGGACTCATCGCCAGCTGTTTCCATCTGTACGGGGATCGAGCGTTGTCCCCTCGCGCCCGCGGGTTTTCTCCGCGTGCTCCGGTTTCCTCCCACTGGTATGAGCAATCGTTAATTGGCTGGAAACATCTTAAACAAGATTAAAACACACTGATGCCGTACCCTCTCGGACAGAAGTCCCACCACTTTCCTGGATAAATATAAATATATATTTTAAACACATCTTTGGGGCAGTTCCACGTTACACGGTCCACGTCTCGGAGTTCGTATCCCACGGTCGCGCCACTTGCAGAGTCGCTGACCGAATGCTGTTCGTCGACTTCGTTGCTGTCATTATTCCTTCTCCACCGCACCTTGTCCTGGTGGGTCCCTACGGGGGTGGGAGAGGAGAGGGAGGCAGGGTGGGTGGGTAACGAGGTGCGCGCGTCTTGGGTAGCGGAACCTGACGCGGGCAGTGGAGGGAGAGGGGCGGGTGACGCACGGAGGCTGGGCTGGGGGGCCGAGTAAGGGTGGGGGAGACGGAGGGGGTGTGATGGGTGGGATAAGAGAGTGGCAGAGAGAGTGAATGTGGTTTTGTGACGAGGGATGGAGAGCGAGAGAGTGAATGAGACGAGTGGGATAAGAGAGTGGCAGAGAGAGTGAATGTGGTTTTGTAGCGAGAGATGGAGAGCGAGAGAGTGAATGAGACGAGTGGGATAAGAGAGTGGCAGAGAGAGTGAATGTGGTTTTGTAGCGAGGGATGGAGAGCAAGAGAGTGAATGAGACGAGTGGGATAAGAGAGTGGCAGAGAGAGTGAATGTGGTTTTGTGACGAGGGATGGAGAGCGAGAGAGTGAATGAGACGAGTGGGATAAGAGAGTGGCAGAGAGAGTGAATGTGGTTTTGTGACGAGGGATGGAGAGCGAGAGAGTGAATGAGACGAGTGGTATAAGAGCGTGGCAGAGAGTGAATGTGGTTTTGTGACGAGGGATGGAGAGCGAGAGAGTGAATGAGACGAGTGGGATAGGAGTGAAGAGAGTGAATGTAGTTTTGTAGCGAGGGATGCAGAGCGAGCGAGTGAATGGGATGAGTGGGATAAGAGAGTGGCACAGAGAGTGAATGTGGTTTTGTAGCGAGGGATGGGGAGCGAGAGAGTGAATGAGATGAGTGGAGGGGGGGGGGGACGCTTCGGAGGTGAATGGAAGTCCGGCAGAGTCACTGGGAGTGAGACGCAGTGGCAGAATGAATGGGAGAGTTCGAGAGTGAGTGGGAGTCTCAGAGTGAATGTGATATGCGAGGAGGGAGGCAGGGAGGGATTGGTGGGAGGCTGACCGAGCGAATGTCCTGGGCGACGCAAGGAGGCTACAGCAAATAGGGAAGAATTAAGTGAGTCAATTTGATTTCTAGTGATGGAGGAACGCTGAGTGGACGCTACGGGGGTAGCAGACCAAGGGTGAACGTGGTGACCCCTGATGGAGGGGAGAATGAGAGGGACGGGCAGAGGAGAGAGCCTGAGACCGTGAATTGTTAGAGGCTAACAGGAGAGTGCCTTGAGTGGTGGAGAGGCCCACCACAACTAAAGCTACGACGGAGTGAATTCGATGGCTTGGAGGTGGGAGGATTGCGTAGGATCGAGAGTGTGAATTAAATGATGGTCACACGAACATGGAAGAGCGAGACGGTTGAATGAGAGACAAGATCTCTGAAACCAGGAGGAATGAGGAACCAGCAGAGAGAGTGTGCTGAGAGAGGTGAAGATGGCACATTGAGATAAGGAAGAATGAATGAGAAGGGCCGGTGGTGGTGGTGTGTGTGGGGGGGGGGGATGACT
This sequence comes from Lethenteron reissneri, assembly GCF_015708825.2. Classification (NCBI taxonomy): domain Eukaryota; kingdom Metazoa; phylum Chordata; class Hyperoartia; order Petromyzontiformes; family Petromyzontidae; genus Lethenteron; species Lethenteron reissneri. The sequence continues at coordinate 1,552,819 of NC_083835.1, forward strand.
AAGGCATGAGGAAGGAGGAGAGAGAGAGAGAAGGGGGGGGGTGTTGAGCGGGAGGGATTGGACGCTGGGGAGGGAGGGGAAAGTGAGTAAACAACAACGCACGGAGGCAGACGAGGGGAGGGGCTGGGGGGAGCTGGAGGGGTGCATTCTTGGTTGGCAATCACGACGGGCTGCGGGATCCTGGGGACCACCGCGATATCTCACCCAGCCCCCACCCCCTCCTCCCCCCTCACAAAACCCCTCCCACGCAGAGAGGGGTCCCCCCCCTACCCACCCAGCTCCCTCCCTCCAGACCCCACCTCACAGCACCCCCCTCCCTCGCAGCAACCCTCGCTCCCTCCCTCCTCCCCTCTCTCCCTCCTCCCCTCTCTCCCTCCTCCCCTCTCTCCCTCCTCCCCTCTCTCCCTCCCTCCCAGCATCCTTTTCTCCCTCCCAGAATTCCCACTGTCCCTCCCGGCATCCCTCCCAGCAGCCCCCCTCTCCCAGAATTCAGCACTTTCTCTCCCGGCATCCATCTCTCCTTGCCGGCGTCCCTCTCCCTCCCAGCACCCCCCCCCCCCCCTCTCCCTCCCACGCTCCACCTCTCCAGATCCATCCCTCCTTCCTGGACCCCTCGCTTGCAACCTCTCACCCATCCCTTCCAGAACTGACCTCCCCCCCACCACCATCCCTTATTCCTAACCCTACCGCTCTACAATAACACTGAGCTCCGATGCTAATTCAGGAGATGACTGTTTGGCACGTGGGAAGACGGCTGAGCACGCGGAGGTGAGCCGCATCCGTGAAAGGGGTAACAGCCAAAGATCCACACGGAATTATTCCAGAATCTCACGCTCAACTGCCACCGCTTGGCCACATTAGGGGCCGTCCATAAATGACGTCACGCGATTTTGGGCGATTTTTCACCAACCCCCTCGTCACAAGGCGTCACAAAAAGTCAGACGCCCCCCTCTCAAATATGACGTCACAAAGCTCTGCCCCCCCCCCCCCCCCAAAAAAAAATTCCATTTTAAAAATAAAACATGCTTCAAATCTTCTTGGTTCTTTCGGTAAAGTCACGTAGAAGGGAAATAATAAAATAATAAAAATAAAACAATAAAATAATTCTCACGACGTTTCGGCCACAACGCAGACAGCGTCTGAATGAGACGCTGTCTTTCCCACAGACCTGTTCTTCACCTGAGGACGGCTGCTTGCGTTGTGGCCGAAACGTCGTGAGAATTATTTTATTATGTTTTATTTTTATTATTTTATTATTTCCCTTCTACGTGACTTTACCGAAAGAACCAAGAAGATGAATCCCTGCAGTCACGAAAGCTTTAAATCGAAAAATGCTTCAAATCGCTTTAAACTATTGTCATTGTAGTGCGTATTTAATGTGGTGCTGCACTCTGATGTAATAGGAGAAAACATTTATTAAAAAGTCTATTTAATTAAGCAGAACGTGTTGTCTATATTTATTTAAAGTTGCGCATTTCGATGTGACGTCACATTTCTCAAACTCCCCCCCCTCCTCGTCACACATCGTCACAAATGTCTGACCCCCCCCCCCCTCCAGGTGCGTGACGTCATTTATGGACGGCCCCTGACACACAGAGGCGAGGTTGATGGTAATGTGGAGCAACAGCTATCGCTGTGCGTTGAGATGGCTGAGCCAGGCGATTGCGTTCGTAGTAGCGGGAGGGGTGGTGGTGCATCGTCGCCTCCGCTGCCGTGGCGATGGCTTCTTTGCGTGTTGGCGAGTCGCACATTGAGTCCACGCTCGACGTTTCTTGCTTCTGTTCTGGGCAGGGGCGGTTTCTTCATTAGGGCGATTGGGCGACGCACCACCAATGTCATTCAACCACAGAGTCACGCTAGCCCTCACTGTGCCTCTGGATATAGTCCAATCAGCGTCATGTCACGTTCTGTGGAGTACCGCCTCTTTTTGGGCGATTTCACTCCGGCTGAGAATCGCCCCGAGTGGCCCCATAGACTTACATTCAAAGATGTTTTTTTTCGACCGGGGGGCGCTCCAATGCATTCTCTATGGCTTCCGGGAGGGCTCGCCCTAACGTGCTTACGTCATCATACGTAACCACATTTCATCCAACAATATAATTTGTCACCACCTCGTGGAATTTTTAATAAAAGAAACTTGAGTGGATTTTATTAATAGTGAGTATAGAAACAAACAAGATGTATTGTAAGAGTCACTTTATTTTTAATTAATATTAAAGAAGTGAAGTTGCCTTTACATGCTTACGCTGTTAATGTATCCATTGCATGGGTGGACCTTATCCTTATCAATCATCCAGACATTTGCCCCCCCTGAGAGATTTTGCAGGAGCCGCCACTGGTTCTGGGTGACCATTTAAGCCAGGGGTTGGGGAACCTTTTTTCTGCCAAGGGCCATTTGAATATATATAACATCATTCGCGGGCCATACAAAATTATCAACTTAAACATTGGCCTGTTATATTTGGTCAAACATTTAATTAACTCGCACCTAATGCGATGGCTGGAACTGCTTCTCTTTGGCGAGGCGTGTGATGTTAGCTGGCTATTGATGATGTTGCTACTCGCAACTGCTTTTCCAGGTTTGCTCCTAGATGTATTGAATTTCAAGTCCCGCATGCGGTTGCCTTGGCAGGGCCAGACCAAATGATTTCGTGGGCCTCATACGGCCCGCGGGCCCGACGTTCCCCACCCCTGATTTAAGCCAACCTGCCTTTGCCCAATCTTGTGTGTGTCTCTGTTATCATTGAATGACAAGTGAGCAGTGCCGGATGAAGCTAGTGCGAGGCCTGAAGCATGATGTTATAAAGGGGCACTGCATTGAACAAAAAGCACGTAAATATTAAACACACGCATTTTTTACTTGCATAGTAAAGTAATTGTATTTTTTCATTTGCTATACGGCCAGATAATACGACAAATCGCTAACCTTTAACACAGTCATTCGTAAAAGTTGAAGGCAGTATAGTACTAGAGTAATAGAGCAAGTGCAGAATCACTGAACCGGAATTGATAGCTTGAAAGCATTTAGCGCGGGGCCCTTGAAAGTGCGGGGCCCCGTAGCATATGTAGCTACTACACGTGTAGCTACTACATATGTAGCTACTTGTGCTAGGAGGATAATCCGGCACTGCAGGTGAGAGGAAACCGGAGCACCCGTGAGAAACCCCCCACACGTGCGAGGGGAAAACGCGTCATCCCGTCACTCACCTGGCAAGCCAGGGCATGGCAACATTCGTGTGATCCACCAGCCCTCGCTGTTGCCTCGCACAGTGCTGGATTACAAGGCACGTGCAGCCCGAGAGCCACGCGCGATGAGCTCAAAGGGTGCCGCGTTAAATTGCGCTGCTCTGCCACGGGGAAGCTGCCTTCGCTGAATCAAAGTCACACTCTTAAATTTAATTTTTTTAATTACCAGCTAAGGCCCACTGAGCTATATAGCAGAAGCCAACTACTCTAACCGCGTGGTGATGTTGATGCTAAATGTGGAGGGAAAAAACCGGAGGACCCGGAGAAAATTCCTCGCGACCACGGGGAGAGCACGCAAATTCTGAATGTTCAGGCGTCAGGGTCGGGATCGAACCCACGAGCTCCTGTAAAACAGGCGAGGGAGATTGCGTCTCGCCAAACACGGTGAACCTGTTCACACGCCCAGCAGGTGAACCTGCCAGTGGAAGCGATCGAAGTAGCAATAGTCCTCTTTATTTCCACAGGAAGCTATTATTTTGACGACTTATTTTTCTCATGGAGGGCCCTGCTCTACATTTGGCTGTTTCGCAAAGGGGCCGTCCATAAATGACGTCACGCACCTAGGGGGGGCGGGGGGGTCAGACATTTGTGACGATGTGTGACGAGGGGAGGTTGAGAAATGTGACGTCACATCAAAATGCGCAACTTTAAATAAATATAGACAACACGTACTACTTAATTAAATCGCCTTTTTAATAAATGTTTTCTCCTACAACATCAGAGTGCAGCGCCACATTAAATACGCACTACAATGACAATAGTTTAAAGCGATTTGAAGCATGTTTTATATTTTTTGGGAGGGGGAGGCAGAGCTTTGTGACGTCATATTTGAGGGGGGGTCTGACTTTTTGTGACGCCGTGTGACGAAGGGGGGGGGGGTCAAAAATCGTCAAAAATCGCGTGACGTCATTTATGGACGGCCCCAAATTCCCTTCACGAGTGTTTGTAAAAGTGGGAGGAAACCGCGGGACCCTGAGAAAAATGCACGCCGATGTATCACTCGAAGCTCCGCACAGATTGATTCAAGAATCCATTGCTGCACGTTCATGCCTTGGCCACGTCGCAACGAGCAAAAACCTACAAACACCTGGCAATTCCCTGGCAGTTGTCCCATCAACAAAAACCGATCTCAAACCGGCTGGTTACGAGGCGTGTCAAACCGGCTGATGCCACCTGGTGGTGAAAGGTGGCTTTTGTTAACGTGTGCATGTCACAGCATTTCCCACTGTCGTTATCATCAGGCACGATATTTCCACTGCTGCACGATGATCTCCTCGCTCTGTGGTCATCCGTCGCGGTCGGCCCTGCGACGCCACGCATCCAAGTTGGTTGTTCCAACTTGATTTTGTGCAACCAGACGAGAAACTCAGGAGACCGGGAAGGTCTCGCTTGCAAGGGTGACCCTGGGGTTCACAGCGATGAAACGAAATAAAAACGGGGAGGGGGGGTGGGAGGAAACCACAACTGTGAGAAAATATCGCGCAAAAAAATCAAAGCAACGTTCGAGAATAAATCCCCGCGTAGTGTTAAGTCGATTTTGCTGCTTTGCGTTTTATTTTACCAGGTAAGGGGCCGTCCATAAATTACGTCACGATCCTAGGGAGGGGGGGGGGTCAGACATTTGTGACGATGTGTGACGAGGGGGGGGGGGGTTGAGAAATGTGACGTCACATCAAAATTCGCAACTTTAAATAAATATAGACAACACATTCTACTTAATTAAATATACTTTTTAATACATGTTTTCTCCTACAACATCAGAGTGCAGCGCCACATGAAATACGCACTACAATGACAATAGTTTAAAGCTATTTTAAGCGTGTTTAATTTTTTTTTGGGGGGGCAGAGCTTTGTGACGTCATATTTGAGGGGGGGTCTGATTTTTTATGACGCCGTGTGACGAAGGGGATGGGGTCAAAAATCTTACAAAATCGCGTGACGTCATTTATGGACGGCCCCTAAGGTTTCCACTGAGCCTATTAGCTCTCTTTCTAAAGCGACCTGGGCCACACATGACAGTTCAACGAAAGTGGCTTATCGTGTGGAAATGCAAAGCACCCAAATACTCTAAAAAAATAACGCACGTTTCTAAATGCGGAGATAAAAATCGGACGACCAGGAGAAAAAAATCGACACGACCACGGGGAGAGAGAAAGAGACACACACACACTCGGGATTGACCCTGACGCCTGTATGGTGGTGCAGGAAGTCGAAGTGATTTCTTCCCGAAGGTCCCTGTTTTCATCGTGGTAGTTTGGTCGGTCCCGTGTCGGTGATTGACATAGATAGTGGCGGGCTAATATTTACCTGGAATAGTGCCGGATTATCCTGGTAGCACAAGTAGCTACACATGTAGTAGCTACACATGTAGTAGCTATGCATGTAGTAGCTACATATGCCATGGGTCCCACACTTTCAAGGGCCCCGCGCTAAATGCTTCCAAGCTGTTAATTCCGCCATCGTAACCTCATTTGCCAGTAAAAAATATGATAATTGGTTTTTTACCCTTCTATCTGGCAACAAAACTGACACCTTTTTTTTACAAGGAGTCATGTTTGCATAGACCACAATACTTGCAGCCATAATGCAAACAAAAAACATAACTCTGATAATGTATGCACTGTCCTTGAAGTTGATTGGTCCACACCCGAGACAGCTTTCCTTAGAGCCTAGTCTCACATGGGTTGGACAAGATGACGCCAAAAGGCGCACAACTCAAAGACAATGCACCATCAGAGTATGAGAGCTCGGGGTAAGCATTTACACCATTGTAACCTCATTTGCCAGTAAAAAATATGATAATTGTTTTTTTACCCTTCTATCTTGCAACAAAACTGACACCTTTTTTACAAGGAGTCATGTTTGCATAGACCACAATACCTGCAGCCATAATATGGCTGCAGGTATTGTGTATTGTGGTCTATGCAAACATGACTCCTAATATGGCTGCAGGTATTGTGTATTGTGGTCAACAAGTGGAGCCTCCAACTCGCATCGCCCACCCTCGTGGCTCCGGCGTCTTTATTTGGGTGCATCTGAAGAAGGGCCACTACCCGAAACGTCGTCAAGTATATACACTCTATCCTTTGAAGGCCACGGTGTTATTCGCGAACGTGTTGGCCGTGGCTTTGGGAACCGCTGCTCGCAGACCACTTGCCACACGGTACCACCACCACCAGCACCACCACCAAATAATTCGTTCAGCTTTGCAATCGAATTCCATTCTATCGCGTTCGGTAAACACGTTAAATGCTTTTTTGGTCAACGGTTTAATTTAACAAAACTTTAAAGAGGATATTTTAAAAAAAATTGCAGTGGGTTCTACAATATGTAGAAACATGTTTACAGGAGATACATCAGCATTGATTGGTCTTTCTTTGGAATAACCCGGCCCCTGCCGCAGGAATGTGTAATTTACACCGCTGGATTTGTGCCACCGAGCGAATTCGTCAAACTACATTCGAGCATCTTCTTGGTTCTTTCGATAAAGTCACGTAGAATGGAAATAATAAAATAATAACAATAAAACATAATAAAATAATTTTCACGACGTTTCGGCCACAACGCAAGCAGCCGTCCTCAGGTGGAGAGCAGGTCTGTCGAGTAGACAGAGTCTGTCTACTCGACAGACCTGCTCTCCTCAGGTGGAGACCTGCTTTCCACCTGAGGACGGCTGCTTGCGTTGTGGCCGAAACGTCGTGAGAATTATTTTATTATGTTTGTTATTTTTATTTTATTATTTCCATTCTACGTGACTTTACCGAAAGAACCAAGAAGATGAATCCCTGCAGTCACGAAAGCTTTAAATCGAAATACATTCGAGCAATCGCGGACAACTCCGATGGGCACGAGTTGGCTACGTGCGGTGCAAAAGAAGTTCAGCGTAGACGCATTGCGCCGATGGACAGCGGAAAACCCCCCCTCTCCCCTCTGCCCTCCCATCACGCAATGTTGCATTGCGAGCCACGCGTGCACACAACCGACAACGCTTATTTCAACAACGCTACTTGCCCTATATATGTTATGGCGAAGGCGGCGAGGCACGTGTGCGGATTACACAATCATTGTCAAGGGGAACAGCCGTGCGCGCTGGATCATACAACGCGACGGTGGGATCGGCTTCTTACAGCACCGGCATTGCTTAATATATAGAGAGATAATTTAATATATATAGAGAGAACGCACATCAGCGGTGCATAGGTCCGTACGTACAGTACAGGGTGATGTAGATTGTGTTCCACGTTTCATCCTCTAAAACTATGTTTGTTTGTAAAGTCAGGTTTATTTAAAACAGAAATGAACCCGCATAGGTTAAAATTGTGTGTGGGGGGGGGGGGGGCGTCACAGGACATCTGGACCACGCTGAGAGGCTCGTGAGTGTTGTGTGGCACAGGCGTCCCTAGCAACAGCTAACCCCTCCCGTCGTTAGCCACCATCATCATCACCACCATCATCATCATCACCACCACCATCATCATCATCATCATCACCACCACCATGATCATCATCTCCACCACCATCATCATAACCATCACCACCACCATCATCAACACCACCATCATCATCACTACCACCATCATAATCATCATCACCACCATCATCATCACCATCACCACCACCATCATCATCACCACCACCACCATCATCATCATCATCACCACCACCACCACCATCATAATCATCACCACCACCACCACCATCATCATCATCACCACCACCATCAGCACCATCATCACCACCATCATTACCACCACCATCATCACCACCACCACCATCATCATCACCATCATCATCACCACCATCATCATCATCAGCACCATCATCATCACCACCATCACCACCATCATCATCATCACCACCACCACCACCCCACCACCCCGCCCTCCCACCCCAACAACCCCCAGAGTGGTATCTTGATATTTACTGGAGAACTTTAATTGAATGTTTGTTTGTATTATTAACGTAGGGCCTCATTTAGAATAACGACTTAGATTGTTGTTGGTGCCGCCCCCCTCCACACGCGTACTCCGGGGGAAGTTTTTAGATCCAATTTTGCACCATCATCACCATCATCATCACCACGGCTACCACCATCACCATCATCATCACCACCATGATCATCATCACCATGACCACCACCATCATAATCACCACGGCTATCACCAACATCATCATCACCACGGCTACCACCATCATCATCACCATCATCATCACCACCATCATCACCACCATCATCACCACTGCCACCACCATCATCATCACCACCACCATGATTATCATCATCATGGCCACCATCATCATCACGGCCACATCCAATGTCACTGCTACCACCAAGCACCATTACCACCACCACTACAACTATAATTATCATCATGAACACAATCATCACCGCCACCATCACCATCAACAATATTCCCGAAGGACCCTGCAGTCATTCTTTGAAACATAATCGATGCTGTTCTTTGTGTTTTGACGTTGTTGTTGCTATGCTCACGCACCAGGGATCTCCCTTGTAAAATAGCCGGGCAACTGGCTAAACGGGACCACCCGAGTAACACATCAAAATAAACTTAAATCACCACCAGCACCATCCGCAGGGCCGTGCGGCCCCGGTTTTAACATTCAAGCCCACGAAATCGACCGCCCACATTTAGCCAAAAAAATTAAGTTGGCAAACTCAATTAATCAATCGGACAAGGCATTAGCTATATTTAGCCAACACCCCCTCCCCCCTTCAGTTCTATTATCAAGCAGGTATATTTATCTATTACACTGGTCAACACACTTTTTCTCGCATAAGGTATTCCAACGGTTTTAAGATTCCAAATCTGGCATCATTTGTGTCTATCACATCAGGTTTTTGAGATATCAAATATTGCATTTTCAATAAAAACTGCAGAAGAAAAATATTAAATAAATGTGGATATCTACATAAAATGATATTATAAACACACTATCCTAAAAATACAGCACCATATTTTAACACTAGAGCAGTCACTGACTCGCAACAACTTGCAATCATGAGTGACAGAGTTAATTTCGGGTAAAATCAATGAAAATGGGGTATGCCGATAACATAAAAATGAGATGTCATAGCGCAAATCTGAGATCAGATTTGGAATCAGCACTCTGAAATTAGTCTAGAACAGCTGCAAAAGTCCAGACCAGAATTGTATTTTTTTGTTGTTGACCAGTGTTATCAAGCAGCTATTTGTATCAGCTCGGGGACTTTCCCGCCGCCCACAGTCTCAGTTATGACAACGCCGGAGCAGGCGAGCCGAGTTGCCCTCGTGAAGTTGTGGGCCCGGCACGCGGCCCCCCGGAACGCGAGACGAGGGGCCGCGGGCGGTCGATCGGGAGGGGTAATGACTGTGGCAGGGCAACACCGAAGGCTCCGATCGCGGAGGGCGATTCTCTCTCGCACGTGGCGCGCCACGAGAGAAGCCTGACGAACGAAAGTGATAATTGCTGCAAAAACGCGCGCGAGATATTTTGTGTGCGTGTGTCTGTGTGTGTGCGTGTGTTTGTGTGTGTGTCTGTGTGTGTGGGGGTGTATGTGTGTGTGTCTGTGTGTGTGTGGGTGTCTGCGTGTGTGTGGATGTGTGTGTGGATGTCTGTGTGTGTGTGGATGTCTGTGGGTGTGTGTGGGTGTCTGTGTGTGGGGAGCGGTGGTGTAGCGGTTAGCGCTACGCTGCGCTACGAACCTGGCGACTCGAGTTCGATTCCCGCTCACGGCCAACACTCAGTGGTGACGATTATCATAAAGAGGTCCTGGGCATCTCCTAGGTTGACTCAGCCTCAAATGAGTATCTGGTGCGGTGTGCAGTAAACATTGCCACGAGGGAGACAAAGGCCGTCGGGCGTGGTGTTGGCCACCCACCCCCTCGTGTGCCGTGCCGGCCTTTATAGGTGCTAGCTAACAGCACTTGCCCCTACAGTCTGTTACAGGCTATACGGAAGATCTTTGTCTTTGTATGTGTGTGGCTGCCTTGGCAGCTCTTCTGATATATTTTTCACCTGATGACGATTGATTGTGTTGCGATCGAAACGTCGTGATATTTTTTTTTTTTATTGTTATATCTCCGTGGCTTTACCGAATGACCCAAAGAATATGAATTCCTGCAGTCACGAAAGCTTTAAGTAAATTTTAGTCCTGTTGATTTTTCCCCAAACTACCATATGAAAGAATACTAATCACTGTTTAATTTGTATTAATTAATATTCTTTATTTTATTTTTATTTTCAAAATATTGTATTATTTTGAGTCATACACAGCTCAACATCGTCATGAGCACTATCGGTCTCCGATTCATTCCCGTCGCAATACGCCCTTGGCTTAGCTCTGTGCGATGAACGTTACTCAAGATCGGTGTATTGCGGGCACAGGAAACCCCCGTGGGGCAATGCGTGCTCATTGTCGACGGGATTGGGGGAAGACCTCGTGGTGACGGCGTAGAAACTTGGCTGAGCATCCGTGAACAACCCGATTGTGGCTCCCCCCATATGCCGACCTGGCACGCTCGGTCCGGACAAATGCCTCCCTCCACCACGCAGGGTCTCCGCGGTCGTGCTGCCTGCGTGCGCTCTCCGACGCCTGTTCGGTTTGCACCACCGTTGCTTGCCACCGCGCCCGACGTTTCGCTGCACGTGCCGTGGGATTCTCTCGGACAGGAGCCCAGTGCCCCACGAATTACGCGCGCGTTGAAGTTCCCTCCTGGTGGGAGACAGCTGGCAGCTCGACGATGGCTACTCCCGGAGGGAAATTGTTTACTTTGTGATGAATGCAGGGGGGAGGGAGGGGGGAGATATTCTCCTCTCCGGCAAAGCCCTTTGGCCCAGGGCGGACACCCGCAATGTCTTTCTGGGCGCTCCTGAGTGACGTGGCAGGGCATGGACTAATCAATGGACGGTTCCTCTAACGATAAAGAATCTAATTTGCGCGCAGCTGTCGCGGAAGAAGCGAGGCAATGGATGTGGCCGGAGGCTTCGTGATAAGTGCTTCCTGTTGGGTGCCGTGAAAGGCGCCCTTGAGTGGGCGCTGGATGGGAGGTGGATCGCGTGCGGCTCCGGAGGGGGGGGGGGGGGAGGCAGTTCTCGTGTCAGAGCGCGAGGGTTTCGGCGCAGGCGTTCATTCAATGGGGGGCGCGTAGTTTAAGATACCCGAGCGCCCCCCCCCCCCGCGCCCCCTGCCCCCCGGCTTTCTTCGGTTGTCGCTGTTGCTTCGTCTTAGAGCGGCGTCCGTCACTGCGAGGCCCCGCGGGCCACTGGTGGAGCCCTGGTGGCCCCTGCCGTGCGGACCCCCGACAATCTACAAAGAGTGGCAACACCACCCCGTCGTCGTCATCATCGTCACCATTGTGCTGCTGTCAACCACCCCCCCCCCCTCAATGGCGGCCCTCCCACTGACGATGTCTTATTGGCGAAAGCGCCCCCCCCCCCCCCCGCTCTGACAATGAGTGAAGAACGCTGGGCTAGACGATGCCCCCGCGGGTCAATGGTCAGCACGCCGGACTTTTCAGTGCAGAGGTCGCCAGTTAGGTTTGATGCGATGTCCCTGCGCGGTAGTTGAAACAACAGTGGAAGTTTATTTTTCATTCGCGTAAGTAGAGTTGTCATTGCAGGCCTACGAAACAGAAGTGCCTAGGGCCGACAAGAACCTTAATCTGGCCCTGTCGTCCACCATCAGACTCACCACAACTCACTGTGTGGTTAAATGCAAGACATGGGGGCACAAGAGCACGCGTCATCGCCTGCATGTATGTATGTTGAACTTCTTTCGCACCGTACGTAGTCAACCGTGCTAATCGGAAGTGCGGGGGAAGGACAACAAACTAAACACAAAAAGCAGTTCCAAAGAAGTTAGTTTTTAATCTATATAATGTAAAGATGCGTAGCTCCAATGGCTTCCTGATATCGGACGGAAGAGCGTTCCAGACGGCCGCAGAAGCGCATCAGAAAGCGCGCGACGCGGTGGCCACCGTCTTTGTTCTGCTGCTGCTGACGCCCGGAGCCCGCGTGTTGATGGTTCTGTAGTTCTTCACGCTCCTGGCTCACAGCTGCTGACGCGGGCGATGTCCCGGCGTGTGCATTTGAGAATTCTCACGCTAAAAAATGCCGCTCGCGAAACAAAACGTGAGCTTTGACACGTGCTAGTAAGAGGCTTTCGCGACCAATATCATCCATAATAGACTTATTTTTGGTTTCGATCGCGTAAATATATAAATGTGTCGTTAAACCCGTCACCACCCGACACAGCCAACTAGTAAAGGTTGTCACGTAAACAACTAGCTTCTCCACAAATCTGGCTGTCGCCTGATGAAGCTAGTTGTAATTACTGTCGAAACGTCGTACTCGGATTGTAAATGTTGTGGCTTGGCTCTCCAACACACCGGTGGTGCTGTACAAGTGACGAATTGGCCACGTTCTGTTTACGTGACAACCCTTACTAGTTGGCTGTGTCGGGTGGTGGCGGGTTTAACGACACATTTATATATTTACGCGATCTAACCCCTCCCCCCCCCAAAAAACCTCCTGTATTCTAAAACGTGAGCTCGTTCCGCCGAGATGCAGCGCGCGGTCACGAGGCTGCGTGGTCGGACCCTCCCCATCTCGCGTGCCCTGCACTCCCCTTTTTTTTTGCGGTTTTCGTTCGTAGGTTTGTTTTTTGTTATTGCGTTGCGTTGTGTGTGTGTGTGCGCGCGCGCACCGCAAACGCGACGAATATTACGGCAAAACGGAAAGCGCTTCGCGATCGCCGCAGCGTCGAAGGCAGATGTCAGCGGCAGCTGCGTTGGCCGATAAGCATTTAAATGAGGGCACAATGTTAGCGCGTGGATTTTTCTTCATTATTACGGACAATTCCTCGTTACGGGGCTAGTTTGCCGGTCGTACATCGCCGACGCTGTTTATCTCCTGCACCCTGTGGGCTGCGCGGGGCATAGCAGCGGCGAGAGGAACTCACTCGTGGACGCGATCGTAGGTTGTGAAGAATTGTCGTCGAAATGGCTGCGGCGATATCCTGCGACGCTTCGTGCGATGTGAGGTCATCCTGCACGGCAATCGCGTCGCCCGATGAGCAAAACAATCGTTGAGCGTGAATTTGTATTTGTTCATTCATTAAATATTTTATTCCTGACAATTTTTTTTATAATAAATCGAATAGCTAATGTCCATTGAATGAATGCCTTTGTACAATTCTACAATGAATGCTGTAATTGGCAGCATGGTGATTATCTATCATTATTTTGGTAGTTCGTGTAATTTCACTTCGTTTGTTTTTGAGTGTGGCTGACCAGAGGGGCAGGAATCACTTGGGTGAGGGGGCATCAGTTGAGCTGCCCGTGATTACACCCATTTCTGCAAGCGTGGCTGATGGTCCCAGTGACTGAAAAAAAACAAGCATGAATCCAGCTTTGTAGCAGTGGGTAGATGACAAAGTTCTCTTGCTCTCAGCAGTAGATCTAAGACGTCTCCTTCCACGGGCCGTTCTCGACCAAGGGATGATGCATTGCTGAAGCTTTAGACTTCACATGGATACGTCATCTCATGCAATTCCACCGATGTACAATTGGAATACAATTTGGAAAACCCCAAAACATATCTTCGATAAAAACAAAATCTGTATTCTCCAGCCACTTCGGCACCACTCAGCAGAAAGAGTGGGTGGCCTGCCGTTGGTCAACTCAGCCTTAAATGAGTCACTGGCGCGGTGCGTAAAGTTCAGCACTGCGGACAGAGCAGTGGCCGGGTATAGTTGTTGTTGTTGCAGGCCACAACCACCGCTCGTGCGCCAGCCACGGTGGCAGTAAGAGGCACTCGCTAACGGAACTTTCCTCGCAGCAGTCTGCGCAAGGTCATGGCCGAGGGGCCATCTGTGTGCACGCGCCATGGGGAGCGGTGGCGCAGCGGTGGCGCAGCGCGCAGCGCTACGGAATCGGCGACGCAACTACCCTTCCCACTCTCGAGCAAACGTGACGGGAGAGTTTTTGAATCGGTCGTGGGCCTCCGCTAGGTCGACTCGGCGCCGCTAAAATTCTGCACCCTTCGCCACGTGTCTCAACGCTCTTCATCACGTGTCCCAACGCTCGTCATCACGTGTCAACGCTCTTCATCACGTGTCCCAACGGCTCTTCATCACGTGTCAACGCTCTTCATCACGTGTCAATGCTCTTCATCACGTGTCAACGCTCTTCATCACGTGTCCCAACGTTCTTCGTCACGTGCCTGATTCTACCGTGCAACGTCGTCTAGACTCAGTCAGGTTAATTTGTCAAAAGTTCAAGCCACTCAAGCAAAGCAAGGAAGTAGACACGTTAAGATTTTAGTTTTGACATTTGAACAAAAATTCTTTGCGTCAATTTTGGTTAATGTTCGGAGCCAGGAGATCAGGGCCCGACATCTCCTCGCCCCGCTAATTGCCATTGCTAATGACGTGCGTGGTGCGATCGGCGCCTTCATTTACGTGCTCGGAACGACATGCGATTGGCAAGTGTTGTGAGCGTGGCACGTGAGTGGTCAATTGTTGCCCTGCCACCCTTGCACTTTGCTGGTGGCGAGGTGGGGCTGTGAGCAGATGTCCCTCCATGGTAGAGGTGGACATTTCCATCCAAACGCAGCCAACGCACCGTTGCCAAACCAATCTCAATTATCCAAACCCAAGCAATGCCCCGTTACGTAAGCCATTACACAACTGGGGACGCCTCGATTTAGGGGTTGCCACCTCTCGAGTACGAAACCACTGGGACGGGGACTATCTATGGAATACCTGGTCTCGAGTGGTGTGTTGTTATTCTTGTTCAGTTGTCAAGGGCTTACACATTTCCCAGGATGGTGCGCCAACGGTCGTGGGGAAATCTGGGCAGGGTAGGGGAGGGGCCCCTACCCGAGTGTCAAACTTTTAGAACAGCTATTATACAGCCTGGGTTAAGCTAGCGCAGACGAACACCTCACTTAACTTTATCTTTCCTAAATATCTTTCCCAACGAAAGCGAAAGAAAGAAAGAAAATGTAGTTCTTGGCTCAGCTGAACATAATCACAAGCGATGGATGACAAACGTCCCGTCAGTTGAACTACCTAAACTAGTTTTGGCTTAATCCTCCTGTACCACTGGGGCCGTTTTGGCAATAACCTGATCGCCATAGCTAAGACGTGACACGTCCCATCAGGAGTAGCCCTTCATTATAGCCCGTCAATGAAGAAGGGCTATTGCCCGAAACGTCACAGATTATATAATATATTAGTTTTTTTTCTCCCTTTCAAGGCCACGGTTGCTATTGACAAACTTTCGAGTTTCTTGCATCAATCAGCTCCGCTGTTGGCTCTCACTGCCAGCCACCCCACCCACGCCACTGCCTCTCGCGTCGCATGCCACTGCGTAGTTTACCATTCACTCCCTCCTCCCGTGTTTGTTTGCATGCAACACACCGCTGTTGCCCCTGCGGGTATTGTTCTGCTATTGCAACGTTGGCATCGTCAGCAGCTTGTGGATCTTCAGATGGCTGCATAGGCCGATGCGAGAGCCGCAGATTCTGCTGCAGTGTGGGGCGAAGCAGTGCCAGATTACCCTAGTAGCTACTACATGTAGTAGCTACACATGTATTAGCTACACATGTAGCAGCTACACATATAGCAGCTACACATGTAGTAGCTACATATGCTACGGGCCCCGTATTTTCAAGGGCCCCGCGCTAAATGCTTTCAAGCTATCAATTCCGGTTCAGTGATTCTGCACTTGCTCTATTACTATAGTACTATACCGCCTTCGACTTTTGTGAACGACTGGGTGTTTACGGTTCGCGATTTGTCGTATTATCTGGCTGTATAGCACATGGAAACAAGACAATTACTTTACTATGTTAGTTAAAAAAATTTATTTTAATATTTACGTGTTTTTTTTTATTTAGGGCCCCTTTGTAACATTTGCTACAGACCCCGCACTAGCGTCATCGGGCACTGGGGCTAAGGGCATGCGGTGGTGGTGGTGGATGATGATGGTTGGGGGCATTCTTGTTGGCAAGCCTCTCTATCGCGTTGTTGGCGCTTTTCCCTCTGCGGCACGGTGAAGATGTTCTTTCGTTGAGTGCGACGACCCCCTGGTCGATCGTCTTCCTCCTCCTCCACGTGCTCCTGTGCCGCACAATGCCAACATTGGCAACACGGCTAACGAAGGGCACCGTTCGACGCTGTATGTAGCACGCGACCTGCACGTTTAGCCAATTGAAATCGTTCCCTACTCGCCGAGCATGGTGGGTGTTTTTTCCAGTTCGTTCGTTTGTGCCACTGAAACCCACGCCTGTCGGAAGAGGCGATCATCGACGGCGTGAAGTGGAAAATCCAACGACGAAGATTTCAGCAGCGAACGATTGTATTCGGTCGCTTTGTAGGAAGCCGATGCATTGTCTACAGTCGCTCTCATTCTTCCACCGCGTCTCTTGTGGACCGGGCAGGGTGCGCGCGGTGTGTGTCAAGGGGGTGGGTTTGTCCTTCTACCTCCGTCCAAGACTTCTGGCCCGCGTGGGAGAGTACAATCTTCTCGAGAGGCGGCTCTAGAGAGATTGTGGCCCTTCTGCAGGCAGTGGCATGGGGGGGGGGGGGAGGGCAATATTTACAAGGCTGCACTTTAGCCTCTTATCGTAATTTAACAATGACTCTAAAGATAAAACAGTATAAAAAGCACCGCACGCAACAGTAATGCCTTGATCTTTAGGACAAATCCCTTGAGCCACGGTCACCCGAGGCTGCGAACAAATATCGACCTACGGTGACTCGGCTGAGCGCGGCGTGCCCCTTGTGGCCGAGGTGTCAAAGGTCACGGCGGATGTCAACGTGGGAGGGTGCAGGCCAGCGCAGCCGCTGCTGAAGTGGCCTCGGTGGAGCAAGCACGGTCCAGATTAGCCCCGATCTTCACGAGGTGGGCACGCAGGCCAGTGGCCGTGCTGTGACATTTAACCCACGCAGGAGTTCTATTTGAAGTTATCAGGTGCACACGCACGACTTGTTTATCGGTGGTTTATACAAGCAAAACATAAAACTGTCGTCGTAAATTGTTAAGCATTCCACGTGTGGTTTTTAAAAAAAATAAAAGTTCTATAACCCGCAGAGCGTGGCTGTCAAATGTGGGAGAGTCGCCGCCTTAACGCGGCAGGATGGCGACGCTGGGTCGGGGGTTTCCGTGCCGCTGTCGGGGTTGGCACCGTCGGCCGCGTGCAGATTCGAACCACGGTCCACGCGATAGGCCTCGATGTTATTTTATTTGGCTTTTTTTCAAGGAGTCTAAGAATGAATGCTTCCAGTTTGATCGCCGACACGACAACGCGCTTTTGCATTTGACGTGTGTGAAGTCGAGCCTATTTTAAAATGTTCTTAAACAAGTGGCGCATTGCTGGCAGCAATCTGCCACTCAAAGCGTCATCACACGTGTGCCCCTAAAGTGTGGACAAAAGATATCTCTTGAAATGAAACAAATTTTGGTATGATTTCTGTTCTATCTCATTTGTATTGTTTATCTCGTCCGGCTTGATTGTACAGTGACGTAACATCGCCAGATGATTCACATAACACGTCGCGTAAATCCGGTAGTCAACGGTTGCGCAGTTAAACCATGGACAGCACCGGTGGCACGGTCACAACACCGGGAAGGTTCAGGACATTCCCGATGCGGCAATTGAATTCCCGTGAGCAGCACCGAGCGCTCGCGTGCCAGTAACTTTTCTCGGCGGCGTAGTCGGGAAAAATCTTCGATATCGTTCGACAGCACTCGGCTGCAGGCCTCGTGACAGGCCGCGGACCCGAAACGCGAGAGAGTCACCATTACATAAGTGGGCTTCACGCGTCGCGTGGCAGGGATGCCGCCCTCACCACCCCTCCTCCTCCTGTACCTCTCCGGGTTATTTTTAGTTCGCGTGTCGCACACGGCCGATTCAAAGGGGCTACCGAGCCTCCAGTCACGCAAAGTTCAGGCGGTATTTTTAGGCGCGGCGCCACCGCCACTGCCGCCGCCGCTCTGGAGGCAAAGGCGAACATGCCGCGCTATTGATTTACGTCCTTCGGCTGCTGACACTGCGTTAGATTGTTGTGCCCGCGACAACACACGCAAAAAAATGCCGCTAAATGACGTTTAATGCGCTTTGCTTCTTACACCTATATGTGGAAAAGTCGTCGTTCTTGCGGCATACGGCTCGCAATCGCTGCGGAACCACAACGCGGTGAGGGCTGCAGCCAGGCGGTGAGCTGCCGCTACCAACAGTTGCCCAAGCTCTGCAGTCCTCTGTTAATGACAACAACTTTTTGAAGGCAATTAATTAGTGTGTTTACACGTGGGCGTAAACACCCGCAAATGTGTCCGGTTATGGTTTTTATTTTTTGGTGTTGACAGATCGGCAGGAATGTATGTACTTTTTTTTATACGTCATTAATATTTACTTGTTTTTTGCGACTTCCTTACAATGTCTCTATCTTGCGCTCCTCATATCGTCCTTCGCCTCGTGTGTTGATGTAACTCGCTGACCCACGCGGCCTCTGCTGGACATTCGGGGAAAAATAATATCTGCCAAAACTTCATCGGATTCCTCCAGTCTCAATAAAGATCATCATTGTGATGAAAGGATTCCATTAAAAGGATGGTTTTGTTGTTGTTGTTTTGTTTACGAAAACGATTGAGCGGTTCATTTGGAACGTCTCGTCACAGTGGCGACGGCGAATGGCACGAATTCTCTCACTCGCCGCCGCTGCTGATGTCCCACATTTGTCTTCAAGATCGACGCGGCCGCGTGGCCTCTCGGCTCTCGACCGCGTCGAGGAATCGTCGTGACTATTAATTCTGCGGTGTTGGTTTTACTTTGAGCTTTTGCGTGAGTCCCATTATCCTGGTCGTTTCTTCGGGTTTGGTGGCAGCCATCCTAAAGGAGCGTTCGGGAGTTCAGAGGGGGGAGAGGAGGGAGGAGGAAGGGAGGAGGGGGGAGGAGGAGGGGGGGAGGAGGAGGGGGAGGAGGGAGGGAGGCAGGGGGAGGGAGGGGGGAGGGAGAAGGGAGGGGGAGGGAGGGGGAGGGAGGGAGGAGGAGGGGGCAGGAGGAGGAGGGGGGAGGAGAAGGAGGGGGGAGGAGGAGGAGGGAGGAGGGAGGGGGGAGTTAGGGGGAGGGAGGGAGGGAGGAGGAGGGTGAGATGTGATGACGATCGCCAACAGTGGAGGTGGACTCTGGATGACACCAGAGAAGGGGATGACTCCCAAACAACGTCATCGCGAGTTTGTCAAACCCTCTCCCGGGCACTGGCGAGAGAAGTCCTGCTTACAAGACGTTGTCATGGAAGTTGTTGTTGTTGTTGTTGTTTGTTGTGGAATTGTTCGTCAGCTGATTAGCGTTGCTCGCTTGTGAGTCCGTTCGCCAGGCCGTGACCTTTGGCGAGCATAATCTGAGCGAATGCCTCGTGCTGAGCTCATTGCTTCGTAGTCATTGGAGGGAGTTAGATAATAACAACAACCCCTTAAATAATAATAATCCTTCTTACAAAACTCTGCGGTGTTGGGTACCGCCGCTGGCAAGCGGAGCAATCTGCCAGTGCAGTGGCAATATATTCAGCACCCGTCCATCCACGGCTCTCAACCAATCCCATTCATCTCACCCCGAACGGCCTCCAAACCAACCCCTCATTTCGCCTTAGTTTGCTCTGACGACCAATCCGACTCGAATGTTCCTCCACCTTCAAATCCCATTAATGCCCCCCCCCCCTCCCATGGGACAGATCGTCAAATGTGAGAGAGTCGAAAGCGCCATTTGACCTCGCGAGCCGCGAATTACACTGGTCAACAAAAAAAACATTTTTTTCTGGCCTGGACTTTTGCAGCTGTTTGAGACTAATTTCAGGATGCTGATTCCAAATCTGATCTCAGATTTGCTGTATCACATCTCATTTTTATGCTATCGGCATACCCCATTTTCATTGATTTTACCCAAAATGAACTCTGTCGCTTATGATTGCAAGTTGTTGCGAGTCAGTGACTGCTTTAGTGTTAAAATATGGTGCTGTATTTTTAGGATAGTGTGTTTATAATATAATTTTATGTAGATATCCACATTTATTTAATATTTTTTCTGCAGTTTTGATTGAAAATGCAATATTTGATATCTCAAAAATCTGATGTGATAGACAAAAACTGATGCCAGATTTGGAACCAGCACCCCAAAATTACCTTAAAACCGTTGGATTACCTTTTGCCAGAAAAAGCGTGTTGACCAGTGTTATTCATTTCCCAACATGGCTAGTTTTCGATTTAAAGCTTCGTGACTGCAGGGATTCATCTTCTTGGTTCTTTCGGTAAAGTCACGTAGAAGGGGGTTTTCACCTGAGGACGGCTGCTTGCGTTGTGGCCGAAACGTCGTGAGAATTATTTTTTTATTTTTTTTATTTCCCTTCTACGTGACTTTACCGAAAGAACCAAGAAGATGGCTAGTTTTTGGACTCTCGCTCGACCCTTTCCCACGAAGACGATGATCCCGATGGGGCCGCTTGTCCGGCTACATATTTGCGCGGGAGATCGAGCGGTGTGGTACGTGAGCAGCAGCAACAAAGGCGGAGGGGGATGTGAGTCAACACCTGCTGCACCTGCAGGCGGAACCGGTGACCTCTGGACCGCACGTCCGGAGCGCGCCCAACCCGTTGCATCGCGGCAGGTCGTGAATGGAGTTGCAAGAAGCGAGTGAACAATATGTGGGCGTGTTTATTCCACGGCGACGTTAATAGTATCATGTCATCGCGTTACACTTATAATCAGTAACAGGTAGCAGATCCATCCTCAAAATCAATACAGTTGTCACTTTGCAGTTCTTGAATACTGACGCATTTAGGTTACATTGTAAATTATAAATACTGTCGGACGAAATGCAAAAGTACGCAAATTGTCTTTCCTATAATTGTTTTAATCAAAAAATATAATTTCATTAAGATGATTATTGTTTGACAAACGATCCACGGTCACAGCTGTGAAACCTGTACTCTGCAAAGAAGAACTTTTCCTGAAAATTGTTTTTTATTCTCAAATAAAAATAACAAAAATCCCTTGACGTATAAATGGCGAACGTAACCCACTGCCGTACTTCACAATTTGTAAAAATACTTTACCGCACGATATATTTTTTTGGCATTGACCTGCATATGTTTCACACGTCAACTTCTCTCGCTGACAACGTCACCGGCACGCTTCGTCGTGCACGAGGCCCTGCTGCGACACGCTAGGAGTTGGACGCGACTGTGGCACCGAGCGGAAAGTGGCACGCAACTGTGCCGCTGCCTTGGGCCTTCCCGAGTGGCCGACGGGCAACTTACACTCGCGCTTTCGACTCCTCGCAGTTTGCACGACCATTAAAAAGTGGGCCGGAGCTAGAACCGAGCCAAGTTTGTGCCTTTTCCACTGGCGCGTCCAAGCCGAGTCAGGCCCCTCGCGGTGCCTTTAGTTACCCATTGGCTGTGTGCCGAACACGAGGCCTGGAGCCAAGCCGTGATACGCTGGCCTCACGTGACAAGCGGCGCCTGGGGTGGCGGGGTCTCGAACTCGTTCACTCCGTGTGACGTCAGCGGCACGGGTCGTCTTCTGCAGTGGAAAACGAGCATGGCGCCTGCGGAGGACTATTGTTGTTGCTGCCGCAGAAAATTAGTGGACAACAGCGGCCTCCGTGAAGGTGCTGGATGAGAAGGAGCAGAATGAAGGTTCGACAAGGGACAATGTATCCCAGCCCTTTGCTGGAATACACTCCAAAGCCCTACAAACTGGTGGCAGCCCTACGGCTCGATGGCTCAACTCCCGGTTGACCGCAAACATCACCAAATGCAACCCGGCAACTGACCCGAGCAGTGAACTCCCAGGGTTCAACCTTCCACGGACAACTTGGACAACCCTCGACCGCTCGTGGACGCTGGCCCGGGCAAGATGTGGCCACGTGCTCCAACAAGTGGAACGTGAGGAGCAGAACCAACTTGTGACTGTGGCCACCCCCAAGTCAAGGCGCTCGCCCACGTACCGAACTCCTGGCCCTGAGAGATCCGTTCCCCAGTGACATTGCGGCCACTCACTATGCCTCGCCTGAAGCCGTTGAATGGATCGCTAACCTCGACATCGAACGACAGCTCCTTCCCCCAGCCATATGAAGCAGAAGAAGACGGAGTGCAGGAAGCGCACGAGAGAGCGGTGGTGGTTACCGAAGGAGGGAAATAGTTGTAAACACGATGAGGGTGGATGAGGGATGAGTTGTTGAAATTATTGGTGGTGGTCAAAGGAATAAAGTGAAGGCACAAAGATAGCTCGCGTAAAATGCTGAAAAACTATTGGAGAGCCCCCATCAGAGTTTGTTCTGCCCGTGGGGCTGCACGTTGTGGAACTACGTTTTGGCAGAGGCACTGGCCTCTGCATGTACGTACTGCCCTGGTTCACAGTGACTCACGGGTGTTGAGTTTTACTTGGGAGGCCCACTTAATGGGCAGATAAATTTGTTTTTTTTGTTCCTATCCGGTATCAGGATCATATTAAAGACGCTCCTAAATTCTACCTCGGATGTTAAAGATGCCTGCTGCTTGAGGTTATCGCTGCCACAAATACCTGGCTTCCTGAGGCTCAAACGTACTAATGATTAAAAGAAAAAGAAATTGTTTATTAAAAATTTCACCTGGATAACTCCTCGAGATAGAACATCTCATTTGCAAGCGTGTCTCCAATGCTAAAACGTGTAACATAAAATACGAGGTTGATCGTCACTCACGCTTAAAGGTGGACAAGTGTTTGAGCCGGCATAATCATGTATGACAAAAAACATCGCAAACATACCTTTAAAAAAAATATGACATTAAACGTGAGTACACTTCTCTGTATTTGTTGAACACCGCAGCGCAGTTTGTGCGGTCGTGCTTTGCAGCCCTCCGATGCGTTCTCGGATCGCACCGCGTGGTGTTCCACTCGACGTTCGACGTTTCGCTCCAAGTTCTGGGAGCTTCTCCGGGAACAGAATACCAAAGAAATTACAGACCAAAGTCCCTCTTTGTGGAGGACCGATCCTAAGAAACCCCCAGCAGCAGCAGCACGTGGAGAAAAACGTCGGACATCGTGCCAAACAGCCCAGGGCACAACCCGCATGCAAAGCATTATGGGACAACAAGAATGGGGCAGCCCTCTCTCTCTACCTTGGTGGAGGTTTGGGCGTCGTGTGCCGTGAATATTTTCCACGACGCCACGTGGCGCAACAAAAAAAAACCCTTCCGTGTGAGCGTGCGCGGCTCCGTGCGTGTTCGCGACTTGGCACGCACGCAACGCACGAGCGCGCGGGACGTCGCCCTCGCTCTGTTCCCACGTGATCTCCTCCGCGCGTCTGCGACGCAAACGCATCGCAGACATCTCGGCGGTGCCAAGACGTGTTTTATTTTTTAAAGTGGCTTCGTAATCCTCTCCCTGATGTAACGCTGACACAAAGAGCACCGTCAAAACCTTACACCGGCCCCTACGCCCTGCCCCCCCCCCCCCCCCCCTCTTAGCACAACTCAACGTCTCTGAGTTCTATGGCAGCCTCACACCTACGGGAAGCGAAGCAGAAAATCAGTAGTGAAGAATAATACCTCTGGTGATGATGATGATAATAGGTATCGGTCGTATCTATAAAGAAAATATGCGATAATGAATGCACTATGACTACAGAAATACTATTATAATGTAACAATCAACATATGTTGTGTGTGTGTATATATGTATATCACAGGATAATCGCATAAGTCATGGCTTCTCAAATTCCCATCCTGATTGTCTCCGCCATGGTCGAGGTTTGCATTGGGGCTGTTGATTTTAAATGTAATCCAACGGTGCTGTCAGCTTCATGCCAGAGGGTGTCCATTCAGAACTCTCACAGAGCAATGCACCACCCTGCGATATAGAGAACGACCCGCAGAAATAGATATCGCAAAACTACTTATGAGATCCCTAAAAGTGACTTTTTTTTATTTACACACTTTCCTCCAAGCCCCGCCACACAGAAATGTTAGCCGAATGGTGAGTAAAAACCAAATATGTTTAATTGTAAGAGCTGCCATTTTTCCAAATGCATTCTAAAAACTAAATTTAACATGATGATATTTTTCTTCAACCCCCGTTCACTGGGCTGACACCATTGACTCGCCAAAGTTGAAAGAGGCAGATGAATCGCAGGGCGGCTTGCACTCCGATTCGAACCCTCGGATGTCAGCGGTGCCATCTCGGTTCTCCCAATCCCTCAGCCAGTTCGCCACCACCACCAATGTTTCCATCTCTACCCCTTGTAGGCTGAAAACTCAACAACTAAACTCTTTATTTTTATTTTATGTCGCTCTTTTTTTAAGAAGCGACCTGGCTATCACAAATGATAGCTCAACGGGGTGGCCGCTCATCATCATCATGTGTAAGTTGACAGCAGACACACACACTCTGGACACGTGACGTTGATTCTAAATGTGGAAGGAAAACCCGGAGGACCCGGAGAGAAAGCCACGCGACCACGGGGAGAGAGAGAGAGACACTGCAAACTCAAAATATTCATCAGGCGTCAGAGTCGGTATCGAACCCACCGACCTCCTGTATACCAGGCGAGGTAGTTAACATCTCGCCACGGCTACGCCCAGCTCTGTGCACTGCGAGGTGGCTTAGATTATGACTCGACCGGTGGCGAGGACTGCTCGGCGCGAGGACGCGATGTCCGTCATTGGCTGTGGCCACGGTTATTGTTTTATTCTTCCTAAAACGACGCTGATCTTGCATGAGAGTCATGTCTACGGACGGGTGTGTGAGCGGTGTCATGGGGAGCGGCAGTGGAGCGGTGAGCACGTTGCCGTAAGAACCCGGTCACCCGAGTTCAATCCCCGCTCGCAAACCAACTTTGATGACGATTATCTGAACCAGTCCTGCACTTCCCCTAGGTCGACTCGGCCTCAAATGAGTACCTCGTAAGATTCGTAATTATTGTCGCTGGGGGAGACAACACGTGCCCCAACAGTCTGTTCAGGCTATGGGGCGGAGATCTTTGTCTTTGTGTGCGAGTGGTGTGGCTGCAGCACCACGCGCACAAACAAGATAGGCCTCGATGGGTATTTGAACTGAACCGGCCTGCCGATAACTTGGCTTAAATGTTCAATGGTCTGCCCAGTTAGTCGCTGACGAAATTCGGCAGCACGTGTGCGGAGCTTGCTCCTGCAACCTCACCGACCCATGAAGGAGCGCGATTATCGCCGGTTTTAGAGCACATCTTTCGACCGCCCGGTATTCACGAGCGAGCGAATACCGTGCCGCGCGAGGAGCCACGTGAACCACAAGCAAGCGGGAAGGTGAGTCGATCGCCAATGATTGCCCAAGCTCTGCGGTCCTCTACGTATGAGGGCCTTGTCGGCCAATTAATGAGCGCTTACATGTGAGAGGAAATTGTAGCGCTCGCGAGAAAACCCATGCGTGCGAGGGTGCAACGCTCTATCCTGTAGAGATGGAACAGTTGGGATCCACGTTGCTTGTTATTTGGGTTATTCCCTTCCTTTAATCAAGAGCGAAGGATCATTACAACTGTGAGTCTTGTACTACTCTGCATGCAAACGCCACATCCTTATTATATTGAGGTATATTAATGTATATTCACGTGCTAAGTGTGTGTTTGTGTCTTCTTAGGATTATTTAGAAAAAAGGAAAGTTCAATTCACTTGGCTATTCGAAATCCAGATTGAAATAACATTCACTTTAAACCATTTGTAATTTATATCAAGTTTATAGCCAGGGGTCGTCAAGATTACGGGGCGATGCGGAAAAACTCAAAGGGACGATGGGTTTAGAAGTTTGTAAGAGTCAAGCAAGGAAATGCTGCGAAACGATGAGCGATGGCTTTCAGGATGGCCTAGGGAGGTGTGAACGCACGGAGGGTGACGCGTGGAGGCGAGGAACTCGGGAGAGAGCGAGAGAAAAGAAACGGTCGAGTTTCCGTGCAAGTTGAGGTGCGCGGTACATCGACTGATGCGTGACCTTATTCTGTGGCGAAGGTTGCGACAGAACCAGGGAAAGGACCTATGCACTCTTGATGCCACTTCCTGAAGCTACTGGGCCTCAATAGTCCACTTTTTGACACTGACACGGCCCCATCAATGGCTTTGGAATCCCACGACCCCTGCTGGGCCTTATGCCTCATTGTTACAAAATATGCTCGACGTTTGGTGGCTACCTCCACCGGATGACTTTAAAAAAAATACTCTTCATCATACGTTGAATTAAACATGAACATTGTTACTATTTACCTGCTTAACTTTTCACTTTTGTTTTTAATCGGCACTGCTCAATCGACCACAAGTATTTTCAATAGGATGGACGAATACGTTGCACGTTCTGACACGTTAGCATTTGCTTTTCCCTTCGAATGAATGCATTACAGAAGCAGTTGATGAGAAGGCTAACTCATAAGCCGCATGTCATGAATTCCATCCAATCACAAGCAGGTCTAATGAGGCAGCTACCGTGGAAATAACCACAGGAAGCTTACAGCAGCTGGGCTGTTCTGGAGGTGAAAATTCCACTTTGGAAAAATGGGAATTCACTAAATGGATACAAAATAGAAAATAGGTGGCTTTTATAACTTGAAAAGATATATTTTATTTATTTTCAGCAAGAACGCGGTTAGTCTCTATTTCATGGGTGTCCTGGGATGGTAGAGAATAGGTTTGAGTGACTTCTCCTACTTCCCCACGGAAGTCCAGTGACTGACGTCTGTCAATGCATAGCGGGCTACACTCTCTCAGTTCCTAAGTACGTGATTTCCTCTTACCGCCTCATGAACGTGCCCTGCTTCCTCTGCAATTCACACACACACACACATCGATATAGAAACGTATATTCACACATGGCTTCTTTGCAACGTGGTCAATAACTGATCGAGAGCGTAAACAGTCACGTGTGTGCTCCCTCGTCAGCTTTCATCCCCAACATTTTGGCTGCCGAAGCTCTAACACTGCCCAACGCAAACCTCATGAGCGTTTTGCCAGGCATCTGAGCGCAACAGGCGTCTCGCTCCCGAGAATAATCATCCTCGTGCTTTTTTGACCGCTGTTTTTCGAACGCAGTAGGTTTAACGGGCTTTTGTACGCACGTCATGTATATTGAACTTCTTCTGCACCAGTTTAACGTGGAGGCTTTCGTGATAAATATCATCCATGATACAGGATTTTTGTATTACGGATGATATTAGATCGTGATCTAACCCAAAAAAAAACCTGCATTATGGATTCTTCTGCACCGTATGTAGCCAACCGTGCTAATCGCTGGTGCGGGGGGAATGACAACAAGCTAAACTCACGAAAGAAACAGCCTTGGCACGCTCGTGATGATTATCTTGATAGAATACCGTCGACTTTGTTGCGGTGCGATATGGTCACCCGTCGTCACCTGAATCTGCTCAGCCGATGTCAAATGGCTCGGCGTGTGATTGGCCAGCCGCATGTTTGCGTTGTTGTGTCTGGGATGATCCCGACCGGGCCCTGCGTGGCCGGCATGTGCTGCTGTCCGCAGTCAAAAGAAGCGACCCCTACAATGCATCACTCGCCTCCCCGCCCGCCCACTCACCACTCGTGCTCCTTTCCGAATGCACCGTGTTTACGCTACTCATTTATATATAAATACACACAGATTATAGCGTGTGCATGCACACACATCACGATAACGATAAGCACCATTGTGGTTCAGTATTGGATACCTCTTTTGTTTTTACTTCATTTAACGTCACGTACGACTGTTTCACTTTCTCTCTTAAAAAACAAAAAAATAATGTCGGTCTGCCTCCAAGTGCCGGCCGGGCACCTGGAGTTTGTGACTGCGACAATAGGATGACGATCACCGCTCCAGGCCTGAGAAACGTGTGGTGGAGAGGGGGGGACGGTGGTGGGAGTGACTGCGGCATAGGACCCGGTGAGGCTGGACCAGCTCACGGTGGCGTTCGGAGACATACGAGCAGCCAGCTGGAGTGAGAAGGGGGGTAATGGCTGTCTCTGGACGCCGATGAGGATTGGACACCCAGCTTTGCGTGTGGCTGGAGAATGTTGAGACGGCCAGCCAGCCGCGTGCTTGGTTAAGAGACGCAGGGCTGACCCACGGTGCTGGTGAGAACCCAACAAAGGGTTGAGGCAACGTGGCTGTGGCAGTCCAGAGACGGTGGCAAATATTTTAGGGGAACCGGTTTCTGCACATGGTAACAAAAAATAAAGTGGATTGCATAATAACGCGCGCAATTTGGGTTCGAGCGCAATTTACTTTCGGTGGCCATTAATCGACGTTGGTAATACTCAAGCAGAACCAACAAGTAAAATATTTGGTCTGGACTCTGTACACTACGGGGGCTGGAGAACGCCACACAGGTACCCGTGGGGCTGGATTAAAGGGGTTGAGGTGGCCGTTCCCCGAAGCCGGCAAGGACGTCCATCCGACGTTGGGGCCGGCAGGAACCATCGACGGCCGCAGCGTCGGGGTTGCGAGGCTGCTGCTGGCGATGATGAGACGCTTGGTCGTGGAACCGGGGCGGAGTCCGGAGTGGTGGCGGGGGGGCGGGCGGACGGGCTGGCTGGCTGGCGGGCTGGCTGGCGGGTTGGCGGGCTGGCGGGCGGTACCTGCGGCGTCGTCGGAAGCTGTGGCGCCGACGTCGTGGGCGACGTGGGTTTGGCGGCCGCGCACGCGCGTTGGCTACGTGCGTCGCATGCACACCTGGCAGCGGCTGATGCGTGACCGCAGGTCGCCGGCCTTGAGGGTCTCCGACTGCGGTTTCCTGTTCCGCGAGGGTGTCATGAGGCAGTGTGAGCACACGGCTCCATCACCGGGCGCCGCTGCAGGGCATCGCGTGGGGTTTTACCCACGATGCCTTGCTGTCTAAATGTTAGGAATGAATCATCTTGATTTGTTAGGAATGTGATATTTCCATATGTTGTCAGCAGAGAGTAGCTCTGTGCCTCAATCGCCAATCTGCACCGACCGACATGGTGAAACGCGGTCAATTATCTCCCACGGCCAGCAGGGAGTGGGGAGGCCCTCATCCGGCAGAGGACGGACAAAAGCGCTGCCAACGCGTGCATCATTACCGCTCCCCTTGCGACTCGATGAATCGCAACGACGTGGGGCTCCCGGCTCGATTCCTAAACGGCTTGCGACCTCAAGAGCCTCCCGTGGCGTTGACACGAATCCACCACGAAACAAACAACAACAACAACGACAACAACGCGCCGCGCGGCTCACCGGAACATGTTGCTGCCATCGATGGTGGCGAGCCAGAAGCTAAAGGAGTTGGCGTAGTAGTTGCAGGTGCCGCGTCCGTGGCACTCGATGAAGGGAGTCGAGCGGAACTCCTCCAGGCACGACCCCGGCGAGGCCAACGCCTGTCCCGAGCCCTCCGACCCGGCGCTCGTGTGCTGCAACACACGAGCGAGCGTGAGTGCGCGTTGGCGTCGGACGCGCCGTGGAGCTGCCCCATCCTGTTCAACCGCCCCGGCGTTGAAGGCCGAGGGTCCCCGATTTTGGCATCACGTGACGCGCTGTCGAAATCTACTCGGTCGCGTACAGGGCTGCTACTCGTCAGCGCTCGGCCCCGACGAATATCTGCGGAGCCGTAATCCGGCTCCGTGAGACTTGAGCGTGGTTGCTCAGTTGGGTTGTTTGCAGCTTAAGACGCAAACTCCAGGGGGGCTTCGTCTGACGTTGCTCCGGTTCGTCTTGAAGTAATTACAAGGAGCAACTCGCCGGTGCATTCTCGAGGCTGTAGCGAGCGCTGTTGGGCACGATGCCCAACGGTCTCGCTCCGCGTACTCGGTTAGATTACATCTACACGGTGCTACCAGTAATGCTACCATTAAGACTGACACATCCTTTTTAACGTGTTTCACTTTTGCCAGGGGCCCAACATTTCATCGGTGCCTCTTAGCCACACCCACACGACACGCACGCGACACCCACAGTGGCTGCACCTGCACATGGGGGAGTTGGGTGGAGGTAGGCAGCAGCAGGAGGAGAGAAAATAACTTTTATTTTAAACTATAAACTGTTTTTATTTTACCAGGTAAGGCCCACTGAGCTATGTAGCTCTTTTTCAGAAGCAACCTGGCCACAAACGATTGCTCAACGAAGTGGTTTATGTGGAAAGTTATAGCAGAAGCCAAATACTCTAAACGCGGGATGTTGATTCTAAACGTGGAGGGAAACATCAGAGGACCGGGAGAAAAATCCACGCGGCCACGTGAAGAAAGACACGCGAACTACAAATATACAGCAGCAGCAACAGGCGTCGTGCTCGGGATCGAACCCACGACCTCCTGCACACCAGGCGAGGTAGTCAACATCTCCTAGCCACCTTGGTTGGGGTGGAGGAAGGGAGGGAGGTGTGGCGGGCAGCCTCTCACCATCATGAAGGAGTAGCCGAACCACAGGGAACCCCATCCCTCGGGACACGGTGGCACCGTGACGGACTGGCTGTGCACGGCGATCACCATGGCCGATGCCTCGCACACCGAGCACCTGCGCCGGCAAGGCACGGGAGACAGTGACACACGAGAGACAATGACACACGAGAGACGGTAGAATGGGAGACGGGGGTGGCACACGGGAGACGCTCAATCCCACACAGATGGAACATTTTGCTGTGCCGCCTTCTCCTGGCGAGCCAGGGTCCGCGTCTCCTCGACGCCCACAGGAAGGGTAGTTTCACAACATTTGTTGCGGTGATCTACCAACCCCCCGCCGCTGCCTCCACGGCGCTGGATCACGAGCATCCACGCGCAGCGCGGCCGCGGCCACCACCGGCGGCGCGCTCCCAAAAGGCCGTGCGGCTGATGGGATTCGTTAAAAAATCGCGTTTGTATTTCATCTCGCGCGGAGAGAGGCGAGTCGCGAGGGGGTGGGGGGCAGCACCTGCTGATGAAGGGCTCCACGTGGGGCCCCGTGATGGGGGCCATGCTCATGGGCATGGGCTCGGGCGTGGACAGCCAGTAGGAGTAGTCGTTGCGCGACGCGAAGTTGCACACGTTGTTCAGGTTGCAGAAGACGAAGGGCATCGTGCTGAATCGGCGCAGGCAGCTGCCCGACGTGCCTGCACGCCACGGGGGGGGGGGGGGGGGGCGAGCCAACGCGTGAGCGACAATCGTTTAGACTTGCAACGGCGACCACGGGGTAGAGACGCGTGCAAACTCCGAATATGCAGCAGGCGTCGGGGTCGAGATCGTACCCGCGACCTCCCGCGCGGCTACGCTGCAACACGCCACCTCGTGAGGCACGTCGTACCCAGGTCCTGTCCGTGCGCGCGTTCGTTGCCCTGCACGTAGAGCAGCGAGTATCCGTCGTAGACCTTCTCGGTGCCCTGGGGGCAGCTGGGCACGCTTTTGGCCTGGCTGTGCCTCGTCACCAGGAAGCCGTGCGGCATGGAGGCCTTGCCGGGTTGGCCCCTCGAGCCGGGCATCCCGTCCACGCCCTGCGGCCCGGGACGACCCACCTCGCCTGCCGCACCGTGGACAGCATCATCATCATCATCAGTATCATCATCATCAGCATCGTCGTCATCAGTATCATCATCATAATCAGCATCGTCGTTGCCATCATCATCGGCATTATTGTCATGATCGCCATCGTCGTCATCGGTATCATCAGCATCATCGCCATCATCATCAGCATTATCGTCATCATCGTCATCATCAGCATCGCGTTGACGATCAATGCCACCATCAGAGTCACAATCGCACCACCACCACTATGGCATCCACTAATGGAAACAACCGTACCATTGCAATCACCGTCACATTCACAATTATACCACCATCCAAGCACGAACCAGACTTCCACTGCTGACGGTTCTACTGCTGAAGGTTCTACTGCTGAAGGTTCTACTGCTGACGCACACAGCTGCCCCGGATATCTGCGAGGCCAAATCACCACATGGGGGCGCAAGGTTTCCACATTGAGGTACAGCAAGGCAGCCAGCAACCCCTATCGGGATCTTGACTGTCGGAACAATCTTTTTCTTCTCCACAAACGTGGTCGTTGATCATCATCATCACCACCAGCGGTGCTCTCACCCGGGTCGCCTGAAGTCCCCATGTTGCCTTTAGGCCCCTGGCTCCCGTCGATCCAGGGAACCCGTCCTGGCCAGGCGGCCCGTCGGGGCCCACGAAGCCTGTGGCAACACAGGTGACGGTGTAACACAGGTGATGGTGTAACATAGGTGATGGTGTAACATAGGTGATGGTGTAACATAGGTGATGGTGTGACACAGGTAACACAGGTGACAGTGTAACACAGGTGATGGTGTGACACAGGTGATGGTGTAACACAGGTGACACAGGTGATGGTGTAACACAGGTGATGGTGTGACACAGGTGATGGTGTGACACAGGTGACACAGGTGACGGTGTAACACAGGTGATGGTGTAACATAGGTGATGGTGTAACACAGGTGATGGTGTAACACAGGTGATGGTAACACAGGTGATGGTGTAACACAGGTGATGGTGTGACACAGGTGATGGTGTAACACAGGTGATGGTGTAACACAGGTGATGGTAACACAGGTGATGGTGTAACACAGGTGATGGTGTGACACAGGTGACACAGGTGACGGTGTAACACAGGTGATGGTGTGACACAGGTGACGGTGTAACACAGGTGATGGTGCGACACAGGTGACACAGGTGATGGTGTGACACAGGTGATGGTGTAACACAGGTAATGGTAACACAGGTGATGGTGTAACACAGGTGACGGTGTAACACAGGTGATGGTGTAACACAGGTGACGGTGTAACACAGGTGATGGTAACACAGGTAACACAGGTGACACAGGTGATGGTGTAACACAGGTGACGGTATAACACAGGTGATGGTGTAACACAGGTGACACAGGTGACGGTATAACACAGGTGATGGTGTGACACAGGTGATGGTGTAACACAGGTGACACAGGTGATCGTGTGACACAGGTGATGGTGTAACACAGGTGACACAAGTGATGGTGTAACACAGGTGACGGTGTAACACAGGTGATGGTGTGACACAGGTGACGGTATAACACAGGTGAAGGTGTAACACAGGTGACACAGGTGACGGTATAACACAGGTGACGGTGTAACACAGGTGAGAGAGGGGGGGGGGGCATGGAGACCTTTAGGGCCAGGGTCTCCTTGACGACCAGGAGGTCCCTTGGGACCTTGGAACCCAACTGATCCTGGCTGCCCCGGGTCTCCCTTGATGACGGTGACCTCTCCAGGTGTTCCAGCGATTCCGGGAGGACCTACAACCACAAACAACGATCAAGACAAAAAGTCCCCCATATAGTCTTTAGCAGATTGCTGGGGCAAGTGCTGTTAATGAGAGCATATGCAGGCCAGCGCGGCACACAAGCGGGAGTGGGTGGCCATCACCACGCCTGACTGCTTTTGCCTGCCCAGTGCTCAAATGTACACGCTGTACCAGGTACTCATTTAAGCCTGAGTCGACCCAAGGAGAAGCTTAGGACAGGTTCAAAAATATAAACCATCATTATTCGTTGTGATCGGAAATCAAACTCGGTCGCCGGCTTCGTAGAGCAGTGCCGCAAACCACTGCACTACCGTTCCCAGTACTGTACTTCCACAGACACACATGCTCACAACGAGATAGCGATCTCCTGTACATCCTTGACAGACTGTTGGGGCAAGTTCTGTAAGCGAGCACCTATCAAGCCCGGCACGGCACACGAGGGGGTGGGTGGCCAGCACCACACCCGGCCGCCTTTGTCTTCCAAGTGCCGATGTTTACACACCGCACCAGGTACTCATTTGAGACTGGGTCAACCTATGGGAGGCCCAGGACCGGTTCGGATAATCGTCACTGGTGTTGGCCGTGAGCGGGAGTCCAACCCGGGTCGCCGGGTTCGTCGCGCAGTGAGCGAACCGCCGCACTGCACCACGCTCGGGCGCGTCTGCCTGGCACTGATGCCAGGGAGGGCGATCC
Organism: Lethenteron reissneri; assembly: GCF_015708825.2. NCBI lineage: Eukaryota > Metazoa > Chordata > Hyperoartia > Petromyzontiformes > Petromyzontidae > Lethenteron > Lethenteron reissneri. The sequence goes on from NC_083835.1 coordinate 1,587,044, forward strand.
CCCGCTCCGTGTTGAGCCTCAAGACTGGGCGGCTGCGTCGAGGCACGGCGTGGTGGCGTGCGTGGAAGTCGCTCACCAATGGGCCCGACCGGTCCCGTCTCCCCGGGGTTTCCACGCGTTCCAGGATGTCCCGGGACGCCCTTCTCTCCTGCGAAGCGGACGCAACGAAAACGAAAAAAAAACATAAAATAAATAAAACATTCGCCACTGCGCCAGTCCATGGCGGTTCGAGCCCTGCGGCTTAAATTCTAGGTCGACGCCACGCTTCTAACCGCATCAAGCATCTTCAGGACAGCACCCGGGGAAGTGACTTCCGACTTCGAACGCCGCATCTGACCGCCACGTTCAGCTGCGAGAATGTGTTCCTCAACTTAACGGGCGCGCTGACACAACGATAACTCACGATCGGCACGTTAAATGCTCGTGCACGTGATGGTTTCATTTGTTTGGCTACGTCGAGTGGGTGGAGGTGTCTCCCGGCATGAACTGGGCCAGATCCCTCACCTGGCGTTCACCCGAATATCCTCTTTGAATGGCGGTTGGCATCGCAACGCGCATCGGATTAGGTGGTGCAGGATGTCAATGAGGGTCACGGTGATGGCAGAAAACTTTTTAGCAGGGCACCCATGTGACAGTGGAAGGGAGGTGTCATCACCTGGAAATCCCGGAGTCCCTTGGCTTCCCGGGTCTCCCTTTGTTCCGTCCAGGCCGGGCCGCCCCTGGGCTCCCTGTTAAAGCAGAGACGACCGTCAACTCGCGGAACAACAACAATCACAGCCGCCATTCCCCCCCCAGTAAGTGGCGGTGACGTCATCACAGCACTCGTGCCAGGCTAGGTGCACTTTCAGGCCAAGGCCGCCGCTGACGGGAAGTCACGGGACAGACCCCGGTGCCGTGGGTTGACTTGATCGAGATGACTGGCAGATGCACCATCTGTGCTCAACACTATGATGACCACACACACAACACCTCACCGGTGTCCTCCTGGCGAGCCAGGGTGCGTCTCCTCCTCCTCGATGCTCACGGGAAGAGAGTTTCACAACAACTGCGTGGTCCACCAACCCTCACTCGTTTTAAGCTTCCGTAACACTGGCTGTGCGGTGTGTCCTCACCCGCCCCACCCCCCCCCCCTGAGTTGTATGCCCCCCCCCCGTGTGGGGGGTACTCACCAGCTGGCCGGGGGGGCCCGACTCGCCGGGGGGCCCCGGGAACCCGGAGGAGCCCCAACTGCCGGGGCTGCCTTGCTCGCCCTTCTGCCCCCCGACTCCAGGCGTCCCTGGGAAGCCAGTCACCCCCTCGGGGCCTGCGGTTCAGCCACCGCAGGGAGAGTGAGTGAGAGAAGAGAGACGTTGAGAAACACGAGGGAATGATTTACACTCGCAGGGCGGTTGCTTAAACGCTGAATCACTCACCGATTCACTCCAGGAACAACAGCCGCCATTCGCCACTAAGTGGCGTTGACGTCACCATGGCGCTCGTGCCAGGCCATGTGCACGTTGAGGCCACGTGAAGTGTCGAACACCCGCTGGCAGGGGGTCACGGGGCAGACTCAAGTGCCACGGGTCGACTGACCGAGATGACCGAGATGACTGGCCGATGCACCACCTGTGCCCCCGAATGTGCCAACTGGCTGTGCTTTAGCCACCCAGTGCTCCGCTCGTTGTTGTGAGCGTCGCTCCTCCCCCCTCCGTTGCTGCTGGAGGGCGACTGCCTCCAACTACCCAGTAGCGTCCCTTCACGAGCCCCTCCTCGGTTAATTTACCACGAAACAGATTCCCTGCAGTCACTCGCTCGCCAGCGGTGAGTTGCCTCCTTGCCCCTCTTCTATCACTACTCCCGTGGCAGGGGGTGAGGTGGGTGGGTGGGAGAGTGGGTGGGGGGGTGGGTGGTTTTAAATGGTGGGTGGGTGGATGGGGGGGGGGTGGGGGGGCGCAGCTTGATTGAAGGGGGGGGGGGGGAGCTGCGCTAACAGCAAGGATGAGAACGGCCACGTTAGAGCCGGAGTCTCACGCACCGGGAGGCCCAGGCAGTCCGGCCGGCCCGGTGTTCCCCTTGGCACCGTCGGTGACCTGGCCCGGAGCGCCCGCAGGGCCCTGCTGGCCCGGTGGCCCAGAGAATCCCTTCTGTCCCTCTACGCCCTTGGGGCCCTGCATCCCGGGTGGGCCGACGTGGCCAGGAATGCCGGGGTCGCCCTTCTCGCCTGACGGAGGAAGGGGGCACAAGACGCGTTGGTATAACGGTGATGAAAGCGGGGGGGGGGGGTAGATAGGGGGGCGGACAGAGGGGCAGAGAGGGGTTGCGATATTTAGAGGCTTCAGACTGGTTCCGTGTAGAAGCAGGGAACGGAGCGGAGAAATGCATCACGGAATTCGGGGCTTTATAGCTTCAACAATCCGCATGACACCTACAGAGGAGATGATGTCGTCGCTCCGTCTCATTTGGCTGCACATCCTCTCGAACACGTTCCGTTCCATGGCTGCCACCCCTCCACTATTCGTTACTACCCGCCAGCATCTGTTCGAGCGACACATCCTGGCCAAACCCACTTGCATTTCTTGACAGTCGGAACCCTACGTCTGACCTGCGTATGCTCTCAAATTGTGCGTTAATCTCTCTCTCTCTCTCAACGTAGTTCCAAACGTGCAGGTTACAACGTTTACACCTCCGGTGCCGAGATGTTAACTCCCTTGTCGGGTATACAGGAGGTCATGAGTTCGATCCCGACCCTGACGCCTGTATATTTGGAGTTTGTGTGTTCTCCCCGTGGTCGCGGGGATTTTTCTCTGGGTCCTCCAATTTTTCCCTCCGCTTTTAGAATCGTTGAGTTGTCATTTGTGCCCTGGTGGCTTCCGAAAAAGAGCTATTATCGAGCTCAGTGGACCTTAGCTGCTGAAATAAAACCTTGACTTAAAGCTTTCGTGACTGCAGGAATTCACATTCTTTGGGTCTTTCGGTAAAGTCACGTAGATCGAACAATAAAATAATAAAATTAAAATAAAGTAAATAAAAAATAATAAAATTATCACGACGTTTTGATCACAGCACAAGCAATCGTCATCACTTTCTTTTCATCTTCATTATTTTATTGTTATATCTACGTGACTTTACCGAAAGACCCAAAGAAAGATTAAACCTGTTTAGTTTTAGATCCGCGCTGAGCCAAGGCAGTGCTGCTCCTCGCCAGGCGGGGTCACGAGGGACGGATTGAGGCACTCTTGAGTGCCGTCCGCTGTGCCAGCTGTTATCGACAAATGAATGAGTGTTTACATGCAGGAGGAAACGATATTGATACCGATATTGATAAGTGGGCGCCACGGTGGCGAGATGTCAACCACCTCGCCTGGTATACGGGAGGTTGTGGGTTCGATTCCGACCCTGATGCCTGCTGCTGTATATTTGGAGTCTGCGTGTCTCTCTCTCTCTCTCCCCGTGGTCGCGTGGATTTTTCTCCGGGTCCTCTGGTTTTTCCCTCCACATTTACAATCAATGTCAAGCGTTCAGACTATTTGGCTGCAATAAAGTTCCACGTGACAAGCCACTTCGTCGAGCTATCATATGTGACCAGGTCACTTCTGAAAAATAGCTATTATATAGCTCAGTGGACCTTAGCTGGTAAAATAAAACGAGTTGAGTTTCAGATCCGCACTGGAAGTGCTGCCATTCGCCACGCTGGGAGCAAAGGGGGATGCACAGAGGCAGCCATGAGTGGCGTTCACTGTGCCATCTGTTATCGACAAATTACCGAGAGCGTTTACATGCGGTGGGAAACCCATGTTGATGTCGGAACGATCTCGTCGCGTGCCAAGGTGGCACGGACGTCTGTTGACCGATCAAGAATTTGTCTTTCAAAAACCGTCTCACCGGGGTGTCCAGGTGAACCGGGTGGCCCAGGCGTCCCGAGGCCAGGAGGCCCTGCGGAGAGAAAGACACAGCAAGCGGAGTCAGGGCCAATGTGCTCGGCAACCACGTGTAAAAAACAAATAACGGAACGGAAGTGCGCTCGTCCACACCTGGATCCCCTCTGCTGCCGATGGTGCCGGGGATTCCGTCTCTGCCGATGGAGCCCTTCTCGCCAGGAGAACCAGGAAACCCCGGCTGTCCTCCGATACCTCGTAAACAACATCAACATCGTTATCATCATCACTCCTATCATCATCATCAACGTTTCCATCATGGGTCAGCAGCAACACATGTTCATCGCTTGTTGCAAAGGTTAGCGGTTTTATTCTGGCATGCTGCCCTGGTTATTACCGCGGGTGTATTAACCGTAATTTATTACGCGCCGTTGTCGTGCAAAACAAGTCGGGTCCACCGTGTGCCGGCATCGTCTGACTGTGAGCGAGAGATGTCTGCTCGAGTTATTGACGTCAACAACGGCCGTGCTTCCAATGTGTAGGAATAACGTGCGCGTGAGTGCTGCCCGTTCTGAGTGGGATGTCGACGTTTGGCTCGTTGAGTTTATGAGCCGGGTCCGGGCCAGGACTGGCCAAGGACAGTGCCGCCACTGTTCGCCCGAGAGCACAGACTTAGATACTTCTTGACTTGTGATAAACAACACACAATTACAATTTTTTTTTACAAATATACAATACATTTTGTTTTTTACTCAAAATCCGATCAACGATCCTCTTCCTGTCTGGGACACATTGTGTCCAGAGTCCGTAGCATGGGGGACGGCCTTAACCCCCCGTGGAGACACAGGCACTCTGGCGAGGACACATACCTACATACTCGTGTGTGTGTGTATGTGTGGGTACCTGGAAGCCCAGGGGGGCCCGGTTGACCAGGGCTGCCTGAGAGCCCAACCTGTCCTTTGGGACCCTCCCTGCCACTGTCTCCTGCAAATGCGCACAAACACACACAAAGACAAATAGCCTTGAACAGACTGCTGAGGCGAGTGCTGTTTGCGAGAACCCTGTGAAGACCGGCACGGCACACGAGGGGGTGGGTGGCCAGCACCACGCCAGACCGCTTTTGTCTCCCCGGCGGCGATGTTTTTAACACACCACACCAGGTACCCATTCATGGCTGAGTCAGAATGCGAATCAGAATCTTTATTTTTCCTGCCGAAATCCGATGAGCTATGAAGCTGTTTTTCAAAGATGTCCAGTCGATATTGATGTTGGCCATGAGCGGTAAACGCACACACAGCATGGAGACACGTGGAGACACAAACTTAAAGTGAGAACACACAGGGACACGTGCATCGCAGGCCTCGTGGGCCCTACCTGGGAGGCCACTGATGCCCGCATCTCCTTTGGGGCCATCTGTCCCCGGAGCTCCAGGCATCCCCGGTAGGCCCGTGGACCCCTTGAGTCCAGGAGGCCCTGGCTGACCCGGCTTTCCCGACTCTCCCTGGGCGTGGGGCGGGAGGGGGCACGCACAGACACGTACACGTTCACACATCACGCACACACAAAGATCCCCTCGAGTCGTGAGCACCTACGAATGCTGGCAAAATGCACATGGAGATGGTGTGACTAAGATGTGTTAACATCCCCAGTGATGATGTTAACACACCGCACCAGGTACTTAGTTGAGGCTGAGTAAACCTAGAGGAGGCCCAGGAATGGTTCAGATGATCGCGACTGATGTTGGCCATGAGTGGAAATCAAACTCGGCTCACTGAGATCATCGCGCAGCGCGCTAACCGCTGCACCGCCGCTCCCCATTCAGTATGAATTCGAACACAAAAGATTCCCCGTAGAGCCTGAACAGACGAAAGAAGCAAGTGATGTTCGCGAGCACCTATTAAGGTCAGCACGGCACACGAGGGGGTGGGTAGGTGGCCAGCACCGCACCCGTCAATCGGTGTTGGCCGTGACTGGAAATCGAGCTCAGGTCGCACACGCAAACGCATGCACGCACGCACACACGTGTATACGCTTGCCGAGAGCAGACCAGGATCTGAAATGTGGCTGCAGAACTTCACCTGAACTCCGGTCAGCCCTGGAGCTCCTATCCCAGGCACGCCGGAGTTCCCCTTGTCTCCCTTGAGTCCCAACTGCCCCTGGCTGCCAGGCAAACCTGGCTTCCCAGGGGGACCAGGGTTCCCCACGCCCCCACTGGGTCCTGCAACGTCGCACACGCGCACACGCGCACACTAAGATCCCCCGTGCAGACTTTAACATGCTGCCGGGGCAAGTGCTGTTAGCGAGTAGCACCGATTATGAAGGCCGGCGCAGCACGTGACAGAGGTGGGTGGCCGACACCATGCCGGCTGCCTTTGTCTCCCCAGTGTCGTTGTTTAGACAAAGCACCCGATACACAATTGAGGCTGAGTTGACCTACGGGAGATTCAGGCAGCAGTTCATATATTCGTCACTGTTATCGGCCGTGAGTGGGGATGGAACTCAGGTCGCCGGGTTCATAACACAATGCGCTAACCGCTGCGCCGCCGCTCCCCACAACTTACACTTACACACACACCAGCGACCATGGCTGAATGTGCATACACTGGACATATCTGTCACCTACTGCACTATACATGCATGAGCAAAACAGGTAAAGGCCATCGAACCTCTCAATTCGCAAATCACATCACGGTTTGAGTTGTGAAGGCCTTATGAAGTGAGGTCATCAACTCGTCACGCTCGAGAATACGGTTTAATGTTGGGTAGCGTGGAAGAGGTAGGCGGAGTTGCGTGCGGGTCTGGAGGTAGTGAAGCGAGTCCGTGGGATGTTTCATCGGAGCGATCACTGTGGACCGCGCGCACATCGCAGTGGGTGGTTCAGCCTTTACCTGGGAGGCCCATCTCTCCCATGGAGCCCTTCTGGCCAGGTGTGCCTGGCTGCCCTGAGAAACCGTCAGAACCCGGGTTCCCCTTGGGCCCTGAAATAAACGCACAAGCACGTCGTACACACACACACACACACACGCACACGCACACGAACGCACACTCACATTATGAAGGACCAAAGGACTCGCGCGAGTCGCACTGGTGACTGAGACTGGCCGGGGGGTTGGCCGCAGTTCGCCCACGCGCCGTCGTGTTTAAGATCTTTTGGGGCGTTTTACAAAAACATCCCCCCGGCCATGATACGCGTCTCTCTCTGCTTCACGCGCGTTGCCTCGAGATCCTCCTGGACCGGAAGACGACAGAGAGAAGAATCTCAGATCTTCCGTTCATCACGGGGTGGTGGCGTGACTCGGTGGGAGCGCGTTCGCCGCTTCATGTCGACGTTGGAATCCGGCAGACCGCCCTGGTGATTACGGGCGGGGGGGGGGGTGTCTGAACGTGAAACAACATGCTCCGTCTGCGCTACAGTGGAGGTGAAGAGATTTCCTGACGTCATTGTGTGCCAGCGACACAGTCCCAGATTTGCCAAGGGCTAGAAATGTACACACGAATCCCTCAAGTGAGGCTGCACATTGCAATCATCGCCCCCTACTAAAGACCGACTTGCGGACCAGGTTCTGAGTCGCCTTTTGCCGCACAGGGACAGCTGCCACTGGGGGTGCTCTTTAAAAATGTGTTGAGATGAGTCGCCGATGTGAGTCGCCTATCGCGTGCGAAGTGTTCCGAGCCGCCCCGGCGACAATACGACGAGGAGACATTCAAAACACTCAGGGCACCCTGGTGCATCGCTTTGTAGACTACAGCGGGTAGTCTCCAGACCGCTACCTCTGCTCTCTCGCACCACACGCCCCCCACGCCGTTCGCTGCGTTCCCCGCAGCATCGACGTCACCGACGGTGGCAACGCGGCTCACCTGCGCTCCCGTCTGTGCCGCGGAGGCCCTCGGCGCCGGGGTTCCCCGGCAAACCCGGAGGTCCCGGTGATCCCTTCTGCCCGGCCTGACCCGAATTCCCTGTGTGACAGTAAACACACATAGCCGGACAAGGCAGAAGCAAAGACAAAGATCCCTCGTGCAGCCTCACAGGCTGTTGGGGCAAGTGCTGAAAGTGGGCACCAATTAGGGCCGACACAACACACAAGGCATGCACCAAGCCTTTGTCTCCCCAGTGGCGATGTTTACACACTGCACGAGGTACTCGTACGCAAATACACAGAATACTCCTCTAGCCACCGTACCCAGTAGTCAGGTAATGGTACAAACTCATCATCATGACCAATACCATTGGTTTCTAGTTCATTCCGTTCAGTGTAAGCCCAATTAACCGTGTCACCTGACCCAGCTTCTGAGTTAGGTGTCATGACCTTACACGAACAACCAATCAGATTTACACTAGATATTAACCATTACAAAACACAAATTAAAATATCATTCAAATGTACCCGAGCCAACAATTAGCATTGTCCACGTAACAGCGAAAATGAAAAATTCCCGAGTTAAGTTACAACTGCATAAACATTTGTCCCGATCGTCACGTGACCAGACCAAAGAATCGATCACGAACGATCTTCGTGGGTGCACCGCATGAAACGGGTGGTGACGCGACGACGGCGGCTCCGTACCCTCCTGTCCCTTCTCGCCCTTCGGGCCCTGCAGCAGCTGCATGTCGGCAATGGTCATGGGGCTCCCAGGAAGTCCTCGCTCCCCCTTGTCTCCTTTGGTGCCTCCTTGTCCCTCGTCGCCCGACGGCCCGGGCTGACCCGCGTTGCCTGCATCAGAGCGGGAAGCACGTGTTGAGCAAGCGAGAGAGGCAATCCCGACCGATGTGTCTGGCCACACGAAGGTAAAGGTGCAGCCCTGTGTTTTGTTTGCTCTCTCACGGCCACTGCTGGCGGAAGAGCCTTACCTTAACGCAATTTATATAGCGCCTTGGCCAAGGCGCTTTAAGGATAACTAAGAATGGTACGTGTGAATGCAATGGTGGAGATGCGGTGAATAGAACAGACGAGAGGAAGTAATGGGCGATTCTGCGATGCGTGAATTAGGTAAAAGCTAAATTGATGAAAGCAAATGATGATGAATGGATTGGATGAATGGGGAATGAGTGGTAGCCATGTAATGGGATTATGAAGAGAGAGCAGGAACACGGCGGTGATTATGAGGGGAGATTCAGGGGGGGTCGTGGGCTGAGCTCGGCAAGGAAAATTAATTTTGAGGGAGGAGTGGAAAGCAGTGAGCGATGATGACTGCCTCCGTTAGAGGGAGCTCTACCCTTCCACGCCGACTGGCAGGTTAATCTGAAGAGGCAGCCGTACCCACGCTCTACCCCTCCACACGTGGCCTGCCCATCGACTAACTGCGGCTGTACCCATCAACACCGCTGGGTCGATAGAGGCGGTGAGGATTTCGGAAAACTCTGCCGCCGTTGTTTCAAAGGCCGCGGCGGGAAATCTAACTGAACCGGCCACGCGCGTGCTGACCATTGAACCACGGCGGTGGTGCATGTCCGTCATTCTGTTTATAATTGAGTCATTTACCAAAAATACGAAATACAAGTGACCGAGTCAGGAACACCACCGCACAGTTCGCAATCCACACCCGGCACACACACCACCCCGTGCACACCGCCCCACACACACCGCCCCGCACACACCGCCCCACGCACACCGCCCCGCGCACACCGCCCCACACACACCACCCCACGCACACCGTCCGGTAAATCCACCGCGGACACCGCAGAACAAACAGCACCACCACCGCAGGCGCCATCGCGGACGGCACGCACAACGAGAGGGGCGAGTGTCGGTTGACTGAACTCGGGGAGCGGTCACCTGTGGGGCCAGCGAGGCCAGGAGCCCCCAGCTGCCCCACGGGGCCTTGGGGCCCAGGAGTTCCCATGACCCCCATCTCCCCCTTGGCGCCTGGGGAGAGAAGACGCACACAGAGCACGGTACACAGAGCACGGTCACGCACAGAGACGGAGACACCCCCCCCCGCACCCTCCTGCCCCCCCCTGCCCCAGATATATATATACCTGTATATTTTTAGACAGGTATACACACATATATACAGGTATCTTTACAGGTACATATAGACACTACACGCCGCTACTACACTTGTCCCTGGTTCCGTCCAGAACGACGCAGTCCGGTTCAAATCTTCACTCCCTCCACGGCATTCCTCTGCGTAAACCGGAGCCGCTGCGGGCGGCGGCTGTCCCGAACTGTGCGTGGGCTCCGTAGAAGCCACGTTGTTGTTTTTTTTGTCGTCAAAAGGTTTCCGATTGGAACCGCGGACGAAGGTGAACGTTCGTCTCAGCGTGATCACCCGCACGCCGACGGGCGAGGCGCCCCACTCACCCGAGTATCCAGGAATCCCGTCTTTCCCCGGGATGCCCATGGGACCCGGCGGCCCCATCTGGCCCGGCACGCCAGGGAAGCCCGGGCTGCCCTTGTCGCCGGGAGGCCCGGTCAGGTCGAGGCCCGGAGGTCCCGGGTCACCCTTGCTCCCAGCAATGCCAGGAGAACCTGCAATCGATCGTTATTATTGTTGTACTGTTCATGCAAATTCCTGCACGTGCAAAGGTTATATGCAAGACAAATAAATGAGAAACAATACAAAGGGGACGGTAAAAATGAGACGAAAAGTATGGTGACTTCGTATCATGACAATGCGTCCAATGTGTGATGGTGTGGTCGATGACGGTGAAGTTGATAGTATAGTTGATGATGGTGCAGTTGATGATGTCGTTAATCATGAAGTAATGAGTAACAATGGAGTTGATGATAATGATGATGATGTAAAGGATGATGGTGCCGTTGATGATGTTGTTAATCATGATGTAACGAGTGAGAATGTAGTCGATGATGATGGTGCAGCTGATGATGTGTCACATGACGATGGCGTAGCGGACGGTGTGGACGATGCGTGGAGAGGGTGACGCGGGCCGCTGACCTTCCTTGCCGGTCGGACCAGGTTGGCCGGGGAGACCAGGTGATCCGGGTTGTCCAAATCCCTTGAGGCCGGGAAGCCCCTGGTGCCCGGGGATGCCCGGAGACCCCCCTTCCCCTGTGCGCATGACAGAGCCCAGGTGGCACATCGCAAGCGTCAAAAGACAAAGATCCCCCGTGTAGTCTTAACAGGCTGTTAGGGCACTAGCTGTTAGCGAGCGGCGCCTGTGAAGGCCGCGTGAGAGCGTGAGGCAGAAGCCGATCGTATCGTATTGCCACTCGTGCTGTTGACCGCATCATACCCCTTTGCGTGATTGTCCGTGACCCCCCTTTCATAATAACTGCAACTTGTAATGCGCCAGAATGGAACAGGAGGAGGTCCAAATTTGCTGCACCGCCTTCTCCTGGCGATGGCAGGGTTACGACACGGCGATCCGCCAACCCCTCGCTGCTGCCTCCACAGCGCTGGGCCACGTGCCACGTGCAGCGTCACCCACACCGCCGCCCGGCAAACACCAGGTCACGCCACGGGGCTGGGTCGAGAGGGCCTCTTACCCCTGCTTCCGGGAACGCCGTCCATGCCAGGCCGGCCCGGCATCCCCGGTAGCCCCGGGGAGCCCTGCTCCCCCTTCGCGCCCGGCAACCCGCCCTGGCCCGGAACCCCCGGTGGTCCCCGGAGACCCGGCGCTCCGACGCCCGACTCCCCCTGCGCGTTGAAGAGACGCACGAGGGATCAGCGGCGATGGACGGAGAAGGGAAAGGAGTGGCCCTCTCGTGAACGCGGCGACATGCGATCGGCTCGTCGCGCAACCACCCGCCGCCCACCGTGGGTACGCTCGCACGGACGGCACGGGCGCCGTAGGGCCACTCCTGAGGCCGTCCGCACGGCCGTCGTTAATTTTTGTTGTCAGAGAGAGTGCAAAGGGGAGTTTAAGTAAAGCTGCAACCCAATGGACACTGGGTGCACCTTTCAAACAACACATTTCCCATCTCCAATTTTTGTATTCGTATCGTACTCTTGGCGTCGTGCAGTTAACGCCGCAGATCCGTACCCTCGGAACTGTCACGGTAAGCAGTGCATCGCTCCGATTGGTGGATGGACCGTTGAAGGAGATTAACTTCGGACATTTTTGTTAATTCCACACGCTAGCAGTGGGGGGACATACTTCCTTAGATGGTCTGCTCAAGCCGGAATCTTTTCTGGCACTGACAGCTATAGGTATTTTTCAGCCAAATTCTCATTGAAAAACCCCGACCGTCAAACTACTTTCTTTCTTGATGGCCGCACAATTACCAGCTGATTAGCCGCTGCGCATTCCACCAAACGTCATCACCGTCACTTGCCGTTCGCTATGAACTAACGAACTATTTTTATTTTACCAGGTAAGGCCCACTGAGCTACGTAGCTCTTTTTCAGAAGCGAATTGGCCACAAATGACCGCTCAACGAAGTGGATTATCACGTGGAAATCTATAGCAGCCAAATACTCTGAAAGCATGAATCTGAATGTAAAGGGGAAAATGACCTGGAGAAAAATCCACACGACCACAGGGGGAGAGACACGCAAAGTCCAAATATACAGCAGACGTCAAGGTCCGCGCATCGAACCCACGACCTCCTGTATACCAGGCGAGGTAATTAACATCTCAACACCGAGGCATCGCCGTGGCATTACACGGCCAGGCCCACACAGACTCAGCATCGCACACGCGACGCGCGCTGTGGGTTCGGGCGCAGGGCTCCGCTCCGCTCTTGTTGGCGCTCACCTTGGGTCCCGCTGGGCCCGGCTGCCCTGGGGTGCCGTCCTGTCCCGGCCTGCCCGCCGCGCCCGACCCTCCCGAAGGCCCCGGGACGCCCACCGCGCCTGCGGCACGGCCACGTGGAAAGAAACTCGGAGTCAACGGCGGGCCATGAGCAGGGGGCCACGCCGAGCCGAGCTTTGGCGTGGCGGCCGTCAAGCGTTAAGGTCGCCGCCGCCGCGTTAGGTTCAGCGCGAAATAGCGGCGCGAAGCCTGTTGTTGTGATTCGAATGCTCTGGCCAAGTGTGCTGGTTGTTGCTGGCCGACCGGCATTTTGGGGCTGCGCTCAGAAGCCGTGGTAAATAATAATAAAGACCACGGTATAAAAATCAGTTTTGCCACCACCCAAGGGTAAGGCGAATTGGGGCGACTGCCCTGGGCCCCGCGCCTTGGGGGGCCCTGAGCCTCGATGTCACAGGTGTCAGATGTAAAACTTCTGGTTTAGTTTGAAGGCATCGATCGGGGGGCCCCACACGTTGGGATTTGTCCTGGGCCCCAAGCCCCCCTACGGACGACCCCATGATCTCCGCTTGAATTCTGACGAGCACGTTGGCTACGTACGGTGCGACAGAGGTTCAACGTACACACGTACGATTTTCATTCTCGCAAAAAGAGAGGGTGGCGGCGTCAATCGTGTGGAGCGCAGGAACGGGCGACCTCACTCACCTTTCTGCCCGGTCGCCCCCGGCATACCGAACCCGGGGAAGCCGGCGTCGCCCTTCACCCCCTGCTCCCCCTGCAGTCCCGGGGTGCCGGGGATCCCCGGCATGCCTGCGGCAAACACGGACATCACGCTCGGACCGGCCGCCTCGATGCTCTCGCCCCCGTCCGGCACCGCCAGAGTCGCGTGGCTCGACGCTGGGCCTCCTGCCCGTTTTTATTTCCCCATGAGACCAAAAGGCAGAGCTCACACCCGCACCTGTACCTGGCACCTCTGCCTCCCACACCTTTTCACTGTCTTGTTTCTCGTTGCGTCACTGTCAGACTAAGATACACAAGGCAGTTTTCTTGCACGTGTACCTCACCTTTTCTAGCACCTCTTGCCGTCATGTTATATTTGCGCTGTTGTTGTTTGTTGTTGTTTGTTGTTGTTGTTACCTCGCGTGCTTCGTTCACGACCGTTAAATACTTCGTTTGTTCGTTGTGAAATGTTCCTGCAGGACCATGCTGCACTCGTTCTCCACAACGTCGATGTCTCTGTTGTTGCTGCTGTGTTCACGGTGCCAATCACCGGCTGGGACCTACCACACTACCACTGCGATTACAGGGACAATCGGGAATACATCACTTAGCTTTCCTGCACCACTATCAGGATCGATTTAGACTCTGACGCCTGCTGCTGTATATTTGGAGTTTGCTCGTCTCTCTCCCCGTGGTTGTGTGGATTTTTCTCCGGGTCATCCGTTTTTTCGAGTATTTGGCTGCTATACATTTCCACGCGATAAGCCACTTCGTTGAGCTGTCACTTGTGGGCAGGTCGCTTCTGAAAAAAATGCTATACAGCTCAGTGCGCCTTACCTGGTAAAATAAAAAATAGTTTGTTAGTAAAATGCTGGGAAACTGGCTACAAGGCATGTATATATGTTGAACTTCTTTCGTACCGGACGTAGCCAACTCTGCTAATCAGAGGTGTGGGAAAGGACAATAAACCAAAAAAAAGAAGTTCTAAAGAAATTCGTTTTTAATCATGATGATTTTAAAATGCACAGCTCCAGTGGCTTTCTAAAATCGTGAGGAAGAGCGTTCCAGACGTCCGCAGAAGCGCATCTGAAAGCGCTGTGCGATGCGGTGACCGCCGTCTTTATTTCGGAAGGCCAGCCAAAAGCGGCTGCTGCTGCTGCGGGGATGACCGACCGCAGTCCGGGCGTTGATGGTTTATGCTCCTTGACGACATCAGCACCATCCGCGTAACAAATCAAATGAACCCGACGCTCAATCGCGCAGCCGTGGAGCGACTTGGCAGAGCGGAGCTCGCCGCGGGGTTGGTGGTGGGGGGGGGGTGAGAAGCGATTACCTGGGGAGCCAGAGGGCCCCACGTCCCCAGGAGAGCCCGGTAAGCCGGGGAATCCCGGCTGGCCCAGAGTCCTGCCCGGTTCCCCCTTGCCACCTGGACACAGTGGGGAGGGGTGCGCGCAAGAGGCGGTATTTAGGATTTTTAATCCGAACTTTCAATGCCCTGCACCGAATGTTTGATCGCACGACGCTCCGACACAATGTGATGACTTCTCAGAGCTGGAATGCAGGCAAATTAAGTGCAACATTTATACTGGTAGGAACGAAGTGGACCAGACCACCAATAGATTAATGTGTCCGTCCGTCCGTCCGTCCGTCCGTCCGTCCGTCCGTCCGTCCGTCCGTCCGTCCGTCCGTGGGAAGGGTGGTGTTGAGGGTGGTGTTGGAAATGAAAGACTACGAGTCTTTAAATCTCACAGCGTTTCTTGTCAAAACAAACACTTTTAATTAACGTTACACTAGAATACAGTAATTTTTTCTTTAACTCCTCTATACCCGGTCGATATCTCTGTACCGGTACTAAGTATTATTCCTACCAGCCCACCCCGCAGGGGCCTGTTAGAACACGGCGTGGGGGAGGGGGCATGAGGTTTGTTCAGCCATCGGTGGCCAGGTTCAGATCGTCAACTCAGGACACTTGGGGGCCCAGTTCAATCACTCGCGGTGGAATACGGATTCACATCCATGATTCACATCCAGGATTCACACTCAGGATTCACATCCATGATTCACACTCAGAATTCACACTCAGGATTCACATCCATGATTCACACTCAGAATTCACACTCAGAATTCACACTCAGGATTCACATCCATGATTCACACTCAGAATTCACACTCAGAATTCACACTCAGGATTCACATCCATGATTCACACTCAGAATTCACACTCAGAATTCACACTCAGGATTCACATCCATGATTCACACTCAGAATTCACACTCAGGATTCACATCCATGATTCACACTCAGAATTCACACTCAGGGTCTCAGGGGTGTTGGCTCAGAGTCCCCCGAGACACCCAACCACCTCATTCACGATGGATTTTTATTCAGTTTTATTTTTGTTTGCCCAATTCTATTCCTGATTGTGCTACAATAATAATGCAATCTATACCGGGGGCAAGGTATTTCACGGACATAAATGAGCATGACTCTGAGGTGCGGGAGCCAAGCTTGGCGTCGCTTGAAAGCCAGGAGATAGAGGTGGGGCCTTGAAGTGGCTCTCAGTAATGTCGGTGTGGATTGAACGCTGCTGCTGCTGTGCATGTGCAGCAGCAGCAGTGAGGACGATGATGACGACGATGATGATGATGACGATGACGACGATGACGATGATGATGACGATGATGACGATGATGACGATGACGACGATGATGATGACGACGATGATGATGATGGCGACGATGATGATGATGACGACGACGACGATAACGATGATGATGGCCGCGTTCCAGACGGCGGGGGCTGCCGCGGAGAGATGGAGGTTCGGTGTCGTGTCATGAGATGAGGCATCCATTCCATCCTGTGCAAGCCTCCATCTTTTTGAGAATCTACCAATTGTGAGCCGCTTGCTCTACCTCTGAGTCACCTGTGTGTGTCAGTGTGTGTTAGTGAGTGTCAGTGTTAAGCGTGTGCCAGCGTGTGTTAATAAGACACACGACGACACTCACCGGTCGGTCCCTCCATCCCGGCCCGCCCAGGAATTCCGTCGGTTCCCTTCTGCCCTGGAAGCCCCGGGGGCCCGAACCCTGGAGATCCTGGGGGGCCGCGCTCTCCGGGTGTCCCCGGCATCCCCGCGCCGCCCGGGGGGCCCTGCTCTCCCTTGAATCCGAACGGTGCCTGTGCGGCGACAGGGGCGGCCACACGAGCGACGATGAGACACTGGGATCGCCTGTCATCGCGTAAGGTCTGGGACTGATGTCCGTAGATCGGCGGGCGGTGGGGTAAAGTGTGGGTACTCGCATCTGGCCAGCTTGGAAAATAAAGCTGGCGACCTTTGTCGCCAGCGGCAGAAGCAAGAAACTGCAGGGCCGAGCCTACACCTGTTCACGTAGATCTGGGATTGT
This sequence comes from Lethenteron reissneri, assembly GCF_015708825.2. Lineage (NCBI taxonomy): Eukaryota > Metazoa > Chordata > Hyperoartia > Petromyzontiformes > Petromyzontidae > Lethenteron > Lethenteron reissneri. Next base: position 1,603,672 of record NC_083835.1, read on the forward strand.
AAAACGTTGACTGAGGTTGTCTCGGTAGGAACCCAACTGTTAGGTCCTCCAGCGCAGCAAGAGGTCACACCTTGGCCACCGAATATATTGCTGGTAAAAGGCCTTTTGCGCTTGACTGCAACGTTTCAGGAACACGTTGGCTCGGAGAAGCAACAGAGCTGGACTGCGTAACGTGGGATGTCGCGCGACAACGAACTCAAAGCAACGAAGTCACACGCAGGAAACGTATCGGGTGCTCACATCAGTGGGCGCTGCGTGATTGGCATGGGCCCTGGCACAGGGAATTATTAAATGGGGCCCCCTGTCAAATTTCGCCTCCCCCCCCCTCGTTCGTAGCCAGGTGCCTAGGCACCTCTGGCTTGTGGGCCCAGGTGCAGTTGCACCGCCTGCACACTCGAGAGCTACGCCACTGCCCCTGACCCCCTCCTATTAAGGGCCCCGCTGAATCGCATCTCACCACCCCTGCTTCCAGCATGATGAGCCAGTTTGTTGAGCTATCATATGTGGCAGGATGGAGGTGGTTTCGTTGTATTTGTATATTTTTTGGGTGATTAGTTTGCCTTTCCTGCACTTTGCAATAATGTCGTGTCTTTGTAAAAAAAAGAGCTTGATAGCTCGTGGGATTCCGGCAGCATAAAAACATATTCTGACCAATGTTACAATGTTGGAGCACGTGACGACGAGCGTCGGGACACGTGGCGAAGGGTGCAGAGTTTTAGCGGCGCCAAAAACTTTTATGGAAACCAAACGCTGGACCGCGAGGTAGGTTATAGTCCCTGCCAGTTGCTGGAAAGGTTCTGCGTTCAACTGCGGAGAATTTGATTCAGTAGCTTGTTATTCTTCTTCCACCCCAGTAGCATTCATGTTTGCCCTTTGTACTCACTTCACTCACTCACCTACCCACTCACTCACTCACTTACCCACCCACTCACTCACTCACTCACCCACCCACCTACTCACTTCACTCACTCACCCATCCACTCACTTCACTCACCCACCCACTCACTCATTCACTCACTTCACTCACCCACCCAATAATTTCACTCACTCACTCACCCACCCACCTACTCACTTCACTCACTCACCCACCCACTCACTCAATAACTTCACTCACTCACTTACCTACCCACTCACCCACCCACCTACTCACTTCACTCACTCACCCACCCACTCACTCACTAACTTCACTCACTCACCCACCCACCCACCCACTCACCGGGTCCCCCTTTGGGCCTGGGCTTCCAGGCTGCCCGTCGAGGCCTGGGAGGCCGCTGGCCCCCGGACTCCCGGGCACCCCCGACGAGCCGGGCTCACCCTTGTCCCCGGCGAGCCCCTCGAGGGAGGACGCCTCCCCCGGCTCCCCTTTCTCACCGGAGTCCCCAGGGCGGCCCGGCACCCCTGGGCTGCCCTGATGGGGGAAGAGCAGAAGGGAGGGGGAGATGATTTAGTCAGTGACAAATCTGTCCTACGACTGACTCTTTCCCTTTTATCATCATCTTCATCATCAGCTTTGGGCGATTACATGGCACGGCGGTGGCACGCCTGTGCCCTTGTCATAGAAGTTTGTGGTTCGAATCCAGCAAGCCATCCTGGTTATAACTGCGGCGCGTGTTCACTGTAAAACACGTGCCGCATACTTCACAGTGGGTTTTCAAGATCCCATGATGTAATTTCGAAGAAATGTAGGGCATGGCCCAAATTTGAAAAATAATTAGCAAATTACTGAATTGGCCAACACATAGCAATTTCCGGCCCCTACTTTGAAAACTTGACAGGATCCTCCTAAAAAATGGTTTTGAATGATAATGTCCACCGCTGGATGTTCATTCCCTCCTTCGGCTGCCATGACAACTAAAGGATCCTTTGCATTCAACTATATTCAGCGTCTTTTTTTCTGTCCAGTTCTCTGGTCACAAACATCCATGATCGAATGCCAAAGTCGACCTCTCCGCCACTTTACCAAAGTGGTAACAATGATAAGGTAACGACGGGGAGATGTGGCAGGGCCTTACCGAAGGTCCCTGTAAGCCGGGAGAGCCAGGGAAGCCGCCATCGCCCTTAGGCCCACTGCCGCCCGGAATCCCTGCACAGCAGAGACGTGAGCATGAGAAGAGGCACCCGTGTTTGTGATGAACGGCAACTCAACGGGCTGCCGGATCTGTTGCCGGAAGGTTGCCCCTCACCGCCAGCCGCCCCGCTGTGCGATACCTCGCGTTATAATATCAGCCCATCGATGCAGGTTGTAAGCATCAGCCGGCACCACTTCGCCGACCTCGACTACGCCGATGACGCAGGCCTTGTTTTCTTGAGAAGCCTGACACATTCACACTACTCCTCCACAACACTGCAAGAAGAAAGGGATTAAATGTATCGTGGCAGATCACAAAAGTTCAGAGAACTTTGGGCTCCAGGGCTCCAGAAGCACCCTGCATAATGAATGAAGGAATGAACGGCGCAGGTACGAGAAGCCGGGAATTGTCTCCAACTGGGAGAATACAACACGTGCCGCCTGCTGCACGCTAGACGTCAACAGTGACCTCTCCACTCCACCAAAGTGGTTCACTGCAAGTCCTTCAAAAACCCGCTCCGCTAACAAGTCTCTCAACCCCCTTCCCACAAACACCCACATTGTGCACATTGTCACTGTTAACTGAATCGCGGTTAAGTTCGAGGAGTCGGGTCTTCATCTTGCTGTAAAAATTGTGGGCTTTTTTGTCAAAATGACAAACAAAATGCGTCGATCCGCCTCTTTCGTACTCAAACGACGAAGCTTTGAAACTCGCTCCCCACCCCTTGTTGCGATTGCAATTTGCAGATTTCTCCAAAAATAAAATCAACCTACGACTTGCCACTGATGGATCTGCCCTGCTGACATCGATTCGGCCGACTCGGCCGGGTTTGGAACCTTTGACGGGCGCTTCCAATAGACAAAGTCTATTGATGTTGATGGCAAAAAGTGGATGCAACCGGGAGCGTCTGATGGACAGTTCCAGAGTAATATCATGGACGGAGAGAAACGGCAGGAAGGCCAGGACCGATCGCTGACAACTTTGAGAAGGGACATCGCACAGGGAGGGATGCAAGATCGCGCGCCTTGTACACACGTGACGCGGTTAACGAGTCGATAGTCATCTCACGGCCGCACCACAGTATCGATCATCCTCCTGCTGTATCTACACTCAGGGGGGAGGGGGGGACTCAATTAGTCCACTCACCTTTCACCTACCAAGGACATCGCCGGCACGCCTGACTTGACCACCTGGTGCACTGTGAATGGTTTTGATTCCCGGACATAGATTCGTGAATGTGGTGCTGTGTCGGGGCTGCGTCGTGGTGCCATCATCTCACCTGGCTGACCGGGGGCCCCCGGTGGTCCTTGAGGTCCCGGCACGCCCGGCAAAGTCCTCACCGGCACTTGACCGCACGACCGGCACGTGTCCCCCTTGTCTCCTGCGCAGGCAGCATCCACCGCGTCGACAGTCAGTTCACTCATTCGATGAACGAACGAATTATTGAACCGTGAGTTCTCTCGTTCAATGTTCGGCTGAAGGTGCCACTATAATGTTTTAATTGACACCTGGGAAACTGCACGAGGACACTTGGGTACTACAGTGAAACGCCTGTTACCCACCCTCCTATCGTACACTCTTCCTATCATCCATACACCCATACCGATCCACGGATAATCATATGATGCCATGTGTAAACATCGCCACTGGAGAGAAAGAAAGAAGGCAGTCAGGCGTGGTGCTGGCCACCCACCCTGAGCCAGCCTTCATAGATGCTTGCCATCAGCACTTGCCCCAATGGTCTGTAAAGACTAGACAGGGAAAACTTTTTTTTGACGTCATGAGTTTACTTTAGAATTCAAGGTGAGACCTGGTGTGACGCCACAAACGCGGTGAGGCCGCGCGTACCTTTGGTGCCGGCGATGCCAGGAGTGCCAGGAAGCCCCGCTTGTCCCGGAGGCCCAGGGATACCTCTGCCAGTGCTGCCAAAGTCCAGGGGCACCGTAGCTGTGGATTACGGGATGAGGGAAAGGTCACGTGCGAGCGGTGGGTGCAGTGGTTAGCGCACTGCACCACGATTTGTCGGATTTAATACAAATGTCAGGAACACATCCTGAGTACAAACACGCGTGTTGTACCCATGCACATGCGTGATGTACATATGCACACGGGCGCTCTCTTTCTCTTCTGCCGGCAGCAATGCCCACGTCACTGGCAGCAGTGCTGCTCTACGTACCAGGAGGCCCGGGTGGTCCGGGGATACCCGGATTGCCGGGGCGACCTGGCTGTCCATCCGCTCCCCTGGCTCCAGGGATGATGGGGCCTGGGTCTCCTGGAAGGCCTTTGTCCCCTCTAGTCCCGGGCTGGCCTGGGATGCCTGGAGAGCCCTTGGACGATGGGCCTGTAGGAGCGCCACGGCCATCGACTCAAACGCCATCCACGAATACAACATCCCACCGATCATCTCGTCATCCCAGCAGTCATCTCGTCATCACATCAGTCATCTCGTCATCACATCAGTCATCTCGTCATCACATCAGCCATCTCATCATCACATCAGTCATCTCGTCATCACATCAGTCATCTCATCATCACATCATCACATCAGTCATCTCGTCTTCTGGCTCGAAAGAAAGCTGCCTCTGGTGTGGGCCAATCAGTTTGAAAGACAATGCATATATTAGCAGAGTATGTTTTTTGTTGCATTCTGACCACAAGTATTGTGGTTAATGCAAAAAAAATATTTCTTGTAGAAGGTTTTAGTTTGGTGTTTTAACATCTTAACACTTGTTTTGTTGCCAGAAAAAAGGGGAAAACCTATTCCCATATCGTCATCCCATTCGTCATCTCATCATCCCATCAGTCATCTCGTCACCACATCAGTCATCTTGTCATCTGCTCCTGCCTACATGACCTGAATCTGCGCAATCAGATCTCGAAAGCCAATCAGTGTTGAGCCTGGTGAGGTCTCTAGATGGGCTGTGAGGTGGCCAGGAAACAGACGGCAGCACAGAAACTCAATTCTCTGTGTATATCTTCTCCAAGCACACCGGCTTTCTCCCACACTCAAAGCACTCCTTTAATTATGAGATCAAGGCCACGTGACTTCCTTACCCGGAGGTCCAGGCGTGCCCTGGAGACCGTGGGGACCTGCAGGTTAGAGCAGAGTGTGACGTGACAAACCAACAGCGGACACGTTCACACAACCTCTACACAGCGATACTTACACACAAACTCTACACAGCGATACTTACACACAGCATTAAGCTAACAATTGTCTAAGTTCTGCGGCCCTTAATATGTTCAGGTATTATCGGTCAATTTAAGGGAGAGAGGGGGGGGGCGATGTTGCTTTGCGGCTTCACCCGATTCGGTAATTTGCGAGAGAAAAAAGCACGGCTTATTTGGATCACGACGCCGGATACAAGGGGGTTGCGCCTTTAGTCACGAGATCCACTGCAAGGCGGACAGAGCGTCGTTTTTTTTGGTGAATGTGGCACATTAGGAATGGACCACTCTTTTAATAAGTCCTCATGTGCTGTGCAGTACATCAATGCACGTGTGTACATCAGCATGTGATGACCGATTTGGGCCTGTGGGGGGGGGGGGGGCTGGCAGGGTTAAAGATTAACCGGACGTGTACACCAGCCACGTGGTTAATGGCGACTCGGTGAAGATTGCTGTGTGTGACACACGTGCTGTTGCATTCTACAGATTAACCACAATAAATGTGTTTGCCCTCGATTTGGAGCACCTGCCCAACGTCCTTTATTTCGAGTGTGCAACATGAAGACACACTCCGCGGCGTTAACCGGGGCGGCCACCGAGCTCGTAAACCCGCGGTGGACCTCTGCGGCGAAACACGGTAAACCGCTCGGCCGTTTAACCGCTTACCGGGAAACCCGCGCTCCCCTTTGTCCCCGGGGGGTCCCGGGAATCCGATGTCCCCTTTCTGGGCGGTGGCGACGTCACTGCTGCCGGTGACTGAGACCACCTGCGGAAGCGGGCCACAGACGGGGAGCGCTTCGTTCTCACAGCCGCGGGAACTGCGAGCGCGGAAGCTCGGGTCCAAGCTTCGCAGCCACCTTCGGCTCGTGCGACTTTTTCATTTATGTTTCGTCTCCTTTTCCCAGAGCAGGCAGTGCAGAAACATCGATTGTTATCCAGTCATTTCAGCTCAGTGTCTATGCTCCCCTCGCTCCGCCAACCCTCACTGACCAACCAACGTGGTGAAGTGCGGTCTAATAACCTTACCCTAACTTGTATTGTGTGAGGAGGCCCTCACCCAGCAGTGGATTGACATAACGGCTGTACGTGTGCATTGTGACCCCCCCAAATTATATTCCGATCGTGTTGTTGGCGTCAAGAGGGTCAGATGGCATTCCAAATTGAAACATTTGTGCCAGAGAATGGCCTCGGATGCCAATATCACACAGCTGCTTTTGAAGCCTCTCCCATGGGCCTGTTCATTCCAAAGGCCCCCTTGAGCAGCGGCCTGCAATGCCATTCGCTTGTATAATTAAATATCCTGACTGGGTTTCAGGCTTTGGGTTCTCCTCTGGATGTGAGATAAAACGGTAGCAAAAGATCGCTCAGTAAACACGATGGGCTTCGTTGGGCGCAGGAGTCAGCAAACCCATCTCGTGCTGTGAAGGAGGCCCACATGGTAATGAGCCAAAAAAAAGATGTTTAAATATTGACATGTAAACGTGGACTTCTATGCTTGCTTCATTATATATTCAAAAATTTACTTTTTCGCTGTTCATTCAACTTTACATCACCGCATAGCCGACCGTCACATATCCGCCCCGACCAATTAACCGCTTACAACCAGACAGTGCCGGATTATCCTAGTAGCAACACAAGTAGCTACAAATGCTATGGGCCCCGCACTTTCAAGGTCCCCGCGCTAAATTATTTCAAGCTATCAATTCCGGTTCAGTGATTCTGCACTTGCTCTATTACTATAGTACTATACCGCCTTCGACTTTTGTGAACGACTGGGTGTTTAAGGTTAGCGATTTGTTGCATTATCTGGCCGTGTAGCAAATGAAAAAATACAATTACTTTACTGTGCAAGTAGAAAATGTGTGTGTTTTAATATTTACGTGTTTTTTTATTTATTTAGGGCCCCTTTATAACATATACTACAGGCCCTGCACTCGCTTCATCCGGCACTGCAACCAGTGGAGTATTTCGTGCACGGTGGGCGTAACGGGCGGTGTAACCGTGATCGTCTGTGGAGGTTCACGTAGCTGTCCTTGCTTACGCGGCGTTGGGCTTCACCTTAGCAGTGGACTTTCAGCCTGCGGTGCGTCACACATCTGGAGCAGTCTTCCTGTCTGCCCATTGTACAGCGTAAGAGAAATCGACCGCCCTGTGTGTGTGTTTATACGGGTTAGCTGGGGAGAGTCACTCACTTTTCCCGGAGGCCCTGCGATGCCAGCATCTCCCTTCAGACCCTAGAGTAACACACACGCACAGTTTAGGCAATGCACGTCCGTGTTTAGCAAACGAGATTTTAACAAAATTACGTATATGATATCCTTCGCCCGGAGAAAGCCCACAGGTGTGAGGGGGCAACGCTCTATACCATACTCGATGTGGAGACCACATTTGCTGTACCGCATGTTCCTCGTGAGTCAGGGTGAGGCTCTTCGATGCCCACGGCAAGGGAGTTTCACATCTGCGTGTGATCCACCAACCTTCGATGCTTCCACAGTGCGGGACTGCAGGCCACGTGCATAGCCACCGCCGCCCGGCGAAATGTGTGAGTGCGATGTGCGGTCAATACCTTTTCGCCATCCAGGCCGTCAATGCCGGGAATCCCTGGGATACCAGGCTCTCCCTGCATGCCACACGAAGACAAAGATCCCCCTTGTAGCGTTCGACAAACTGTTGGGGCAAGTGCTGTAAGAGAGCACCTATGAAGGCCGGCACGGCACACGAAGAGGCGGTTGGCCAGCACCAGCCACATTTGTCACCTGCGCACTGCACCAGGCACTCGCTCGAGGCTGAGTCGACCTAGGGGAGGCCCAGGACCGGTTCAGATATTCATTTCTGATATTGCTCGTGAGCGGGAATTGAACTTGGCTCTCCAGGTTAGTAGCGCCGTGCTCTAACTGGAACGCATGCAAACACGTGCACACGTACATAAACAAGAGGCAAAGGTGCAGCGCTGCAACTGCTCGCCTACGCCATTGCTGGTGAAGGTGCACTCACATCGATTCCTGGCAGTCCTGAATCCCCATCCTTTCCTGGCTTCCCCTGATCAACGGGGGATGGGAGGAGAGGACAAACACGGTTAAGAATGAGGGAAACAACTTCAGTGAGCAGAATTTGCACAGTAATATTTATCAGCCCTGTGTCAGCCTGCCGCATGGAAGTCGCTTAGCGCAGCCAGCGAGTGGTGAGGCAGTGGCCACCAGCTTCACGAGCAGAAGACGAGGGATGTGACTCCAGACCGTGGGATCATATCGCATCAACCTGCCCACTGAGGGCCTGTTGTTGGAGCCACTTAATTTCTCCACTTGGCATCGCAGGAAGCCACCGGAGTGGATCGACAAACGAGACGACGTCCAATTGTCAGCCACTCCCGTCACGACAGAAGAATGCCCAGCGTAACGGAGGGCGGCACGATCGAAATCACGTCGTTGACATGAACGAAATAATCTTCACAAAACGGGACTCTCACCCTCTTGCCAGCTTCTCCAAAGTCACCTTTCTCTCCCTTCTGACCAAAGCCCGGTCGTCCCTGTGCAAAGCAGATGGCATTCGTCATGCAGAGGTACTCAGCAACAGCAGCGTATATCCACGTTATACCGACAGTACACATACCCAGGAACACACGCGTAGTATGTTATGTATACCAGGAATCCTCTACTTACGAACTTTCAACTTACGTACTTTCAGAGATATGAACAAACCTGTCCTTATGTCGATTTGCCTGTTCGGACCGAGAATCGTAAGTTCGACTGCCGCACAATAGATGGTGGTGCTGGCATCTACATCTGCAGAACATGAAGAACCCTTTACCGAAAGAACCAAGAAGATGAACCCTTCACATCTACAAGAGATGATACAACTTTTAAAGCCATTCACTGTGTTTAGTGTACACGCCGTACAACGTGCTTGGAATCGACAGGAGTAAAGTTGGACTTACGAACAAATCGACTTACGAACAGACCTCTGGAACCTAACGCGTTGGTAAGTAGAGGAGTCCCTGTATTGAACTTCTTTCACATCGTACGTAGGCAACTGTGCTCATCCGAGATGTCAACCGTATGTCTATAGGATAGGGCACACGTGTCCCGAACATGTACACGCAACAAACACTCGTGTATCCTTTACAGACTTTTGGGGTGAAGTTCTGTTAGCGAGCACCTATGTGGGCCGCCACGGCACATGAGGGGGTGGGTGGCCAGCACCACACCCGGCCGCCTTTGTCTCCCCAGTGGCCATGTTTTGCACACCGCACCAAGTATTCGTTTGAGGCTAAGTCGACCTAGGCGAGGCCCAGGACACGCACTGCACACACGCACGTGGAGCACATGCGGTACACACAGTACGCACGAGGTGCACACCTAGAACACGCGCAGTACACGGGGCACAGCACACCGCACACATACGAAGTGCTCACTTAAAGCGCCCAGAGCACGCACGCACACACAGAATATGTAAGTATATGTTAAGTCGTTTTTTTTGTATGTGCAGCACTGAGTCCGTATTGTGAACGGCGCAGTATGAATGACGATGGTGGTGATCACAATAATGATTTATTTACCCAGGTAAGCCACGCTAAGTCTGAAGACTATTTTTCAGCATGGTCCTGAGTTTGGATATTTGACCAGATACCAGTTCCAGGTCATGTTTAGCGATGGGAGGGAACCACAGAACACGGAGGAATCCCACGCGGAACAAGGGGGAGGAACATCCAAACTCCACACAAAGAGGCACCTGAGTCTGGAATCGAACCCAGGCCCTTCTTGCTGCGAGACGGGAGGGGGTGGGTGCATGGTGGGGTGGTGCCGGGCGCGGTGTTGGCCACCCACCCCCTCGTGTGCCGTGCACTTTCCCCGACAGTCTGTGCAGGCTATACGAGGGATCTTTGTGTCAGTGTGGAGCCGCACGTGAACATCTGCAGCCGAGTCGCAACAACGCGGTCTCTCACCGGGGGCCCGGGTTGACCGTCGAGGCCTGGTTTGCCTGGCTCGCCCACGTCACCCTGTGTGGCAAACACGCGCATTCACACGCGTACACACGCACACACACGCACGCACACACACACGCACACACACACGCGCACACCACACGCACACAGCATGCACACACGCACACACGCACACACACACGCACACGCGCACACACGCACACACACACACGCACACACACATGCACACACACACGCACACACATGCACACACACGCACACACACACACGCACACACGCACACACACATGCACACACACGCACACACGCGCACACACGCACACACACACGCGCACACACACGCGCACACACACACGCGCACACACACACGCGCACACACACATGCACACACACGCACACACGCACACGATCACACACACGCGCACACGCACACGAGCACACACACGCACACGCGCACACACACACGCACACGTGCACATCATCAACGTCGTCTCTCCCAAAGGTTGGCAGCTCGGTGTGCAGCAAGCATCTTTCCCTTCCTCGCCGCTTTCCGCCAGTCTCGCTGCAGTCGTTGACCCACGTCCCGGCCGACGTGCATCTGGCCATCGGCCCATCGCATCCTCGGTCTTCCTCTTCTCTCGCGAGCGCCCGTGTACGGTACCGCACGGTGACCGTCCGTTGCAATACGGCGCTCGGTCCATGGGCTGCGCCGCTTATTCACTGCGATCGAGAACCCTGCGCAGCTCTCTTATTTTCTGACCCGCGACCCCGACACGACCCATGACTGTCTGACCCCACCTGACCTCACATGACCCCACCTGACCCCACCGGACCCCACCTGACCCCACATGACCCCACCGGACCCGCAACCCGCTTCTGCACTACCGCCGTGGCCGTGCCCTGACCCACTTTCATTCGATCAGCAACCCGATATTTTTCACTATTTTTGTATTTGTCTGGATGCTGTGTGGTTCTCGCAGCATCGAAGCACAAACTTGCATTACACATATCAAAAAAGTGCTCTGCTCCGAAATACGAATTCTGCTGCCAAACGTTTAACCCCACGTGGCATGCACTACTTACTCTGCTCAGGATACTTTGTAGCATTGAGCGTAAGCATTGTTTAAAACGCAAATTTTCGTGAAAAAGCACCTGTATTGAGTTGTTCCAGTGAAATTCCGACTATACCTTTCGCACTATTATCCTCCACACGGCAACACTTGTACGTATGCATGTTGAATTTCGTTTGCACGCTACGTAGCCAACCATGCTAATCGGAGGTGTGGGGTAAGGACAACAAACTAAATAGAAAAAAGCAGTTCTAAAGGTCCAGTGGCTTCCTAATATCAGAAGGAAGAGCGTTCCAGACGACCAGCAGAAGTGCACCTGAAAGTGCGCGATGCGGTGACCATCTTTGTTCGATGGCCAGCCAATAACCGCTGCCGCGAGGATGACCGGAGTTTGCGTGGCGATGGTTTATGCTCATCGGAAGACTCATGAACAAAAAAACTTCAGTACAAAACTTCAGTGCAATTCAGCGTACAGGCCTAAGCCTCCTCTCTGACTTCTCTGCCACTCCGACCGTGCGCTCCCCTCGGCTCGGAGCGCGAGCGAGACGGAGAGTGAGTACGCATTCAGAGACTCCGCTGGCCACGCCGTCCAGAACCGGCGCGGAACGTAGCGCCGCACAATGTCTAGAAAGCTCTCATTGGCAGTTCGGCCCCCGGGGACGCCTCTCTCTGTCACTTCCACGGGAACCTCTACGCCCGCGGGGTCTCGCCAACGATGAACGTGGCCCCACCTCAGCCTAAACCACTTTACAGGTGACCTGCAGTGACCCGCAGTGACCCGACTGCGATGCAGGACTCTGCTATGGTAAGCACTGTGAGAAAATCCATTTAGGAAATATATTTTTTGTGAAACAAATAATTATTTTGGCGGCGCTGCTGCGTCGGCAGTGGCGGCCAAGCACATTTAGAACAAACAAAAAACAACTCAACACATTCGTCAATAACACTGTGGCCTTAAAATAAAAACATATATATGTAATAGGCGATGTTTTGGGCAATCGCCCTTCTTCATAGCACGTGAATCCACGTTTTTGTGAAGGTGATTAAGGTGCCCAGCCAAGGCGACGCTTACCGTCTGCCCCTTCTGGAAGCCGTCGGTGATGTCGACGATGCCCTGCTGCTCACGGATGTGGCCGGGAGGCCCTGGCGGACCCTGCAGCCCTGACTCCCCCTGCGCGCACACAATAAAGATCCCCCGTACGGCCTTTACAGAATGTTGTGGCAAGTGCTGTTAGCGAGCACCTATGAAAGCCGGGGGTGGATGTGCCCAGAAATACACCCGGCCGCTTCTGTCTCCTCAGCGCTGACGATGGCAGGGACTCCCGGTAGGCCTATCTCTCACTGCGCTCGTTGAGCCGCTCACCTCCACCTGCTTCTCAACCCTCACAATGCACAACCCCAACGCTTGGCGCGGTTACGGGTGAGTGGCAGGTGTACGTACGGAAAAGCGTCAGACTCACCTTATCTCCTTTGGGGCCTTGGAAGTTGAGTCCCATGTGTCCCTGTAGGCCGACAGAGACACGCAGAGTTAATGCTGGGTCGGTGGGTGCGGAGGGGTGGGACGGTGGGTGGGTGGACGAGTTGGGTGCCGTGACACCGTTACGGCAGCTGTGTTTAATGCCCTCCACTGAGATGGGTCACGGAGAACCTGGTTGTGCAGGATGTGAACTCACCTTGGGTCCTGGAGGCCCAGGCTGGCCTGACGGTCCCTGGAAAAAGCAAAAATAATAGCAAAACAGAAAATAAACGGAGGGTTTTCACAGCTCCAAAGCTCTGATTGTGGCGGTGAGGATAACATTTTATTTTCTCCCTTTTGCATTGAGATAAATTATTTCACTGGCCTGGTTTTGTTTATTAGTCGATGCCACAACTATAAACAAATAAAATCTCAATTTGACGAATTCTAGCACGAGGTTATCACCAAAGCACTATGTTCCCCAGGCAAGTGCAGTCCGTGGTGGTTTTAGAGTCGAGGGCGGTAATTTGTGAGTAGTCTTCAAATGCGGAAAACTTGAACGGTGAAGCCGGCAAACATAACGGCCTATTCTTTTTCACGTAACGTCAAGGGATCTTTAACATCGACGGCCTGTATCTTCGGTTAACACTCCCGCAGTATTATGCAGGGTGGCCGCTGGGCTCAAACCACAAACCTCTGCAACAAAGCAGCAAACCTCGGCATCGTCTCTGCGGTTTGAATGAAAAAGTTAATTACGCGAAACAGCTAAAATCAAGCGATGAAACCTGCGATTTTTGTCAAAAGATATTAGCGTAACCAAGATATTAGATATTTGTTGTCATTCCTCCACACCTCTGATTAGCACGGTTGGCTGCGTACGGTGCGAAAGAAGTTAAACGTATGATAATTGGTTTTTTACCCTTTTATCTGGCAACAAAACTGACACCTTTTTTTACACGGAGTCATGTTTGCATAGACCACAATACCTGCAGTCGTAATGCAAAAAAAAACATAACTATGATAATGTATGCACTGTCCTTGAAGTTGATTGGTCCACACCCGAGACAGCTTTCCTTAGAGCCTAGTCTCACATGGTGTTGGACCAGATGACGCCAAAAGTTCAACGTAAATACAGTAACATACATTTGCCGTACAGAGCCACCTTACACTCAAACTGTTCTGAGCATCGTCAGACAGCGAGCTCAGGAATCGAGCTGAAAAAAACCCGCGTTCTAAATTCACCGCAACTTATAATTATTTCGTGTTGTTATTATGCATTCCACAGCCGTGCTATTTCACGTAAATTAATTACGTAACAAATGTATTGCTGGCTTATATCATACATGCTTACGAACGTACGTTCCTCCGATGTAATTCACGGTCACAAATTCAATTAAAGAATCGATTATTATTATTATTTTCAAGAGGGTACGAGCAGGTCCACGTGTATAGACCCAGCGTTTGCATGACCTGATCACACACGGCACGTATACTGCATTGATATGAATCGATTCATGCAGGCACGACGTGATTGCTGGTATTGTGAGCATCAGAGTGAACGTGAATCCACGTACTGGAAATCCGGGAGGGCCTGGGGGCCCGATGGGGCCTGGCAGCCCTGCACCTCCAGGATAGCCCTGAGAAGAAAGAGTGACCCAGAGGAGAAGAGGGGCACGTTGTGGAGACACGGAGACAGAGAGGAGAGAGATTAGAGAGTACGGCCGCCACAGAGAGAAGCAAAGACAGAGAGAGAGCGGTGTGGAGAGAAATACATCATGTTATACTGGTAGGAACCGCCAGGTTACATCAGCCCACAGGGGATTATTGTGTCCGTCGTGCATCCAAGAATGGGAGGGGTGGGGCTGGGTGGAGAGGGGAGGGTGGGGAGGGGCTGGGTGGGGAGGGAGGGGCTGGGTGGGGAGGGGCTGGGTGGGGAGGGGAGGGTGGGGAGGGGCTGGGTGGGGAGGGTGGGGAGGGGCTGGGTGGGGAGGGTGGGGCTGGGTGGGGAGGGGCTGGTTACCCCGTGGTGCCCTTATAAAACTCAACGTTTAACCTACTCACGCCGGCTTGTGCCCACCCTCACAGTCGGGCATATTTGCGGAATACACCACGCCGCCGTTAACCCTGGCCATTGACCGAGCAACCCAACGTTCCTACCAGCTCCCTTCGCAGGAATGTGTTTATTATGAGTGTTTACCCAGGATAGCCTCACTGAATCTCAGTGCTGTTTTTCACGAGGGTTGTGCCAGGTGTGTTATGCAGCTGGGGGTGATGCTGCTGTGTGTGTGTGTGATACCAAGCCAGTAGTCTGCAGGTCGTTTTTCAGCACTGGCATGTTTTGACTGAAAACAGTGACATTGGGAGGTTTTTTTTTAGCTCTGCAAGAAACCAGAGAACCTGGAGGAAGCCAACACAGAACGGGGTGGAGGAACATACAAATTCCACACACAGAGAGGCACCTGATTCTGGAATCGAACCCAGGTCCTTCTTACTGTGAGGCACGAGGGTGACCGCTACAACCACACTGCCGTAGACGAGGTTGGTTTAATTTGAGCTCAGTGCAAGTTGCCTTCACGAGTATACCAAGTGAGGTACATGAGGTTAGCGTCGCCACCTCCGAGGTACGAGAGCTGGATAGCTCAATGGGCTTTGCTCGGGTAATGAACGTTTGACTTATGATTGCCCGATAACACCTTTATATATAGAGGATCGCAGAGCTTTAAAGAGGTGGAGGGGGATAGGGGGTATTTGGCATCAGCTCAGCTCGTGGCTGCCTTTCCTCGTGGTCCCGCCTGTCATCTCGTCCTCTTTCTTCCAGAGCGAGTGAACGCCGTGCGGTGCCAGCACGTTACGAGTTGCAATTATTCAACTGCACACGAAAAAATTAACTCCGCCATCCGCCACGGGGTGTCTCTGTTGAACAATTGTGGGCGGGTTTCCTCGAGAGCTGGGATTTCCACCCCCTCTGAAATGAAATATATTAACCAGACAGAATCCAAGGCTGATATAGGATTTCTGACGGTTCGATAGGGCCCGAACTACAAATCATTTAAACAAATATATTTTAAGCTCAGAACTGAGCCAGCTTTGCATGGGGTTCGATGTCTGCGTTGCTGTGATGCATGGCAAAGTGTGAGTGTGTGCGTGAATGTTGAGCCTCACGGCGTTTCCTGGGAGGCCTGGGAGGCCTGAGTCACCCTTTTGTCCTGGGAACGCAGGCAGAAAATCTCCGGGGTCACCCTGTGAAGGTGGCACAACGCGCGTCACAACGGCAACAAGAGTCTCATTGGCCACTGGGCGCCTGTGACGTCACCGCGACGCCTCCGCCAAGCGAGGTGCACTTTGAGGCCACGTGAAGTGTCGATGGGCCGCTGACGGGAGGGTCACGAAACAGACCCAGGTCACGTGGATTGACTGAGATGACTGGCAGATGCTTAAGATCGCATTCAACTAATAAAACATAAATGGTGTGGAGGCCAGTTTCAAAGGCAATGCGCACATTATTAGAGCATGTTTGTTAATGTTCACCACAAGCACATGTGGTTAAAACAGACTTGCTTCATTGCAAAAGGTATCTATTTGGTGTTTAAACATCTTAACACCAGTTTCATTGACATGATAAAACATTATAAAACGTGGTATTTTTAAAAAATATTTTAACAAACCAGGCTTGAGAGTTTTATTCTGGAATGCACTTCACGTGGCGGCAAGCAACTGCTATTCTGAGATGTGAGCAACCTACCTCTGGGCACAGTCAATGGGCAGCGAAGCAAAGATACAAAACAACTCCATTACACAGCGACAGAGAGCAGCATGTTGGAGTGTACAAACACACAACACTCTCTCAACACAGTGTACACACACACACAACACTCTCTCATCACAGTGTACACACACACACACAACACTCTCTCAACACAGTGTACACACACACACACAACACTCTCTCATCACAGTGTACACACACAACACTCTCTCATCACAATGTACACACACACAACACTCTCTCAACACAGTGTACACACACACAACACTCTCTCATCACAGTGTACACACACAACACTCTCTCATCACAATGTACACACACACACCACTCTCTCAACACAGTGTACACACACACAACACTCTCTCAACACAGTGTACACACACACAACACTCTCTCATCACAGTGTACACACACAACACTCATCACAATGTACCCACACACAACACGCATGTCAGGACGTCACGATGTCCCGTGTGGAGGACATAGCCAACGAACCTTTAATCCAGGCAATCCAGGAATTCCCTGCGGAGACAAATTGACCACACGTGTTATTTTCAGCAATTCTCCAGCCTTAAGCAAAGTGGAATAATGAGTGTATATTTACACACATATAGATATATACATTTCTGTGCATATATGCAGGGTGCTTCAAATAAATGTTGTCCCTTATGGGACTATCTTTTTAATGGAAAAACAACATGATAACAAATGTATGTTATCATGAGGCCAGTACCACCTTTTGGCGTCATCTGGCCCAACACCATATGAGACTAGGCTCTAAGAAAAGCTGTCTCTGGTGTGGACTAATCAGTTTCAAGTACAATGCATACATTATCAGAGTATTGTTTTTTGTTTGCATTTGACTGCAAGTATTGTGGCTAATGTTAACATGATTCCTTGCAAAAGGTGTCAGTTTTGTTGCCAGAAAAAAGGGGAAACCCCCTATTATTATAAATATATGTGAATAGCTTCAACAAGTCAAAGAGTCTCCACTTGTTCGCCATCGTTGTCAACGCACGCCTGGAATCTTCTACAGGTGGTCTCCGGAGTTCGGAGGCAGCACATTTCTCGTGGTGTTGTTGCAAATTCTTAGAAGTGTTAACATTTTTCTTAAAGAATCCTGTCTTTATATTAAAAAAATAATGTATCGTGCATTAGGAATGCCACACTCAGTCCGAAGGCTCTTGATGAGAAGGGTCCTGCTGCATTGGGATATTTGACCAACACCAACCCCACTGTGTAAGTTTGTAGCTCAGGGAAGGAGGCCAGAGAACACGGAGGGAACTCGTGCGGAACGGGTGGTGGTGGTAGATGCGTTTGAGAAATCGAACCCAGGCCCTTCCATCTCCGAGGCACACTTGACCACTGTGCTACCCTGCTGCCCAGTGGATGATGATGACGACGACGATGACGATCCTGTCACTCACCCGAGGTCCCATTAACCCAGGCACTCCGTCGTTACCAGGCAGCCCAACGTCTCCCTAAAGACAGCCGGACATGACAAGTGGTCAGCACGTGCACCACACGCAAAACAAAGACAAAGATCCCCCCCGTATTGCCTGAACAGACTGTTGGGGCGAATCCTGTTCGCGAATAGCACCTATGAAGGCCTACACGGCATACGAGGGGTTGGGTGGCCAGCACCGCGCTCGGCCGCCTTTGTCTCCCCAGTGGCGATGTTTACACATGGCACTGGGTACTCATTTGAGGCTGAATCGACCTAGGGGAGGCCCAGGAACGGTCCAGATAATTGTCACCAGTGTTGGCCGTGAGCAGGAATCGAACTCGGGTCGCCAGGTTAGTAGCGTGGCGCAGCGCTAACCGCGACGCCACTACCGCTCCCGATCCGAACACACCGGCTGGAAGCACGTGCAAGCCACCACCACGCAGAGGCTGCCAGTATGCATAGCTGTTGTCGCTTGATGTTGCTGAGAGTTATTGCTGCCAGAACGTCAAGTAGCTGTCACGCACAGACGTTAGCCCGCACGCCGATCAACGCACGTAGCCGTGAACGCACGGCTGCTTGGCTCGCGAGCAAAAATGCGCACAAATATAAATAACCCCCCACCATGTAGCCATGCAGACTGTTGGAAGGCTGTTGAGGCCAGCCATCAACAGTGAACATGAACCACAACCAGCCCACCTTTGTCTCGCCAGTACTAACGTTCACACACCACACCTGGGACTCATTTACGGCTGAGCCGACTGAGGCAAAGCCAAGGACCGCTTCAAATATTTGCCACGGATTCTGGCCGTGAGCCAGAATCGAACACAGGCCACCGGGTTCGTAGCGCAGGGCGCTCACCGCTGCACTACCGCTCCCGCTATTCGCGCTCTGAACACACACACACAGACACACGTACACACGGACACTCGGTTGGCTGCACTCAGCGCTCTGCACCACCCTCTCTCTCTCTCTCTGTGCAGCTCCACACACCTTGGTCCCATTGCATCCTGGGATCCCGGGAGGCCCCATGGGGCCGTCTTGTCCATTGAGGCCCTGCCGGGTGGAAAATCGGTGTTGGGTTAGGGGCACAGGAAATGCCCTGGCCAAGGCAATTTCCAACATTGCGTTTTTAATTGGAGATGTCCGTGCGTCAGTTGGTACATCGTGCGGTACACCGTGAACACACATCAGAGATCATTGCTCCTGCACATGAACCTATTGCAGTCCAGATTTATGGATGTTACCTATACTGTACTGAGTGTAATTATCACTGCCTCTTATCGTAGTTTGATGTTCATTCTGTCGACAGTGCAAAGATAGTTGTCATTCGTAACAACTTTTTCTCTTGCAATTAACTGTACTTTGTGAGTGAAGTTTAGATGTTGTTAATGTACAATACAGTGCTTTGAGATATTTCTATATGAAAGGCCCTTTATAAAATAAAGGTGAATATTATTGTTATTATAACCAGGGCTTCATTTAAGCCTGATCTGTCCAGGGCAGAAAACCGGCAAGGAATATTTCCACGCCCGGCACACCACATCCAGTACACTGCTCGCCATGGCTGGCTGTGTGCTACTGATCGTGGTGCCGTCACCCGGACATTTACCGACGCGAAGGAAAATATTTGGTAGAGAAATGAAGCCCCTGCTCATAACTCACCCAGTAGATTCCCATCCTTAGCCCCTACCCAGACTAATCACCCTTCACCAAATTACGGGGGGCGCCAAGAGGTAATGGGTTCAGCGCCCCCCCTCCCGAAGCAGTTTACCCCGAAGCCAATTGATATCACCTCTTTGCAGCTCTTCACTTTGAACCTCAATGCAGCATGCCTTTCCTTTCACTTCAAGAGGCACGGTGACAACAAGACACGTTCACAAGATGAGGCGGTGCGACGCGATGTGCAATGTGTGTGATGTGCGGTGGAACGAGCACGGGCACGATGAGGTGTGATGATGTGCGGTGCGATGTGGCACTCACCGGCATGCCTGGCGTCCCTGGAAACCCTGGGGTTCCTGGTGTCCCCTGTGTGGCAAAAGAATGGAGTCAGAGTTTGCGCACACACATATGTGCGTACAAAGACAAAGATCCCCCGTATAGCCTTAACAGACTGTAGGGGCAAGTACTGTTAGCGAGTACCTATGCACACACATGCGCACACAAACGCAAGCATGCGCACACATCTCGCCCGTGCCACACCTGCTCCCGACCGAGAGATGGCAGCCTCTCCTCCCTCGTGAGCTTTCAGACTTTCCATGCAGCCAGCTCAAGAAATGTTCAGTTTTATATCGAGTCGTTCATGCAAATTGCATTTCACAATCTCTGAGGAACCACAGACAGTCTGTATGGCAGCCAGGCGGTCAGCCAGCTGAAACAACTGCCCGAGCTCTGAAGTCCTCGACATATATATCTCAAGATGTTTTCAGCCAATCAATGGGTGTTTACACGTGTGGGAGAAAACCGTAGCGCCTGGAGGAAACCCACGGGCGACGCGAGGATTTTAACGGTTGACCTGCACGGGGAGGATCTGGGCTCGCGTCGGGGCCTGCGTTTCATTTGCTCCATTTTTTAAAAACACATTTGGCTTGGATATGACATGCCGTGCCGTGTCAAGGCGAGCGGAAACCAGACGCGCCTGGTAATGGGATGCACGCGGTGCAAATCTACAAACATAATTACGCCTGGGAACAGCGTACGGAGACGTGGCAGCCGCTCGTCATAAACAAGGGCGGACGACCGTCCGCCTGCCCGCCTGCCCGCCTGCCCGCCTGCCCGCCTGCCCGCCTGCCCGCCTGCCCGCCTGCCCGCCTGCCCGCCTGCCCGCCTGCCCGCCTGCCCGCCTACCCGCCTGCCCGCCTGCCCAGCCGGCCTCTGCTGCTGCCCTGCCCGCTCGCCTGTGGCTCCTTCTCCACGCGTCCGCCAGTCGCCCTCGCTGGCTCTTCGCGAAGCGAGCCAGATACTGTGCGGTGCCGTGTGTTTCGAGTTGAAATTACTCTCATTCCTATTATCGGTAATAACGGCCATCGTTGCCGCGTAAGGAAACGATACAGTCCTTTGTCAATCCACTCATTGGAAACTCGTTTCTTTAAAACTGCTTTTTGTGTTTAGTTTGTTGTCCTTACCCTGCACCTCAGATTAGCGTGATTGGCTACGTACGGTGTGAAAGAAGTTCAACCCACACACGCGCGCGCGGATGGGTGGAGGTCTACGCATACCGTGTCGTTCGGCGACTGTCTGATCACAACTCTGTGGTCATTTTCCCAAAATTGCATTCGTGGATAAGTGGGCTAGTCATTAAGCCCCCGGGTAATGGGATGGAAACGGTATTGGGATGACTATGGTGATGTGTGCATTATGGTAATGGGTTGAATATGTTAACTGGATGAATATGGATATGGAATGCATATGGACATGTGATGAATATGGAACTGGGATGAATACGGCGCGTAACTCCCCTTATCCGCGAAAAATTATCCGCGAAAAACAACTCCAGATAACAGAGAGCCGTTATGCAAAGCGGGATGGCAAAATAACTGGGGATTATCAGAGATAATGGTAATCATAGGGCTGGAGCTAGTAAGAGATTTATTTGACCCTATAATAGAGTCGAATGAGAAGATGTATCCTGTGGTGTTATTATTTTGTGAAAATGTTTGTATTTTACCAGGTAAGGCCCACTGAGCTACGTAGCTCTTTTTCAGAAGCGACCAGGACACAAATGATAGCTCAACGAAGTGGCTTATCACGTGGCAATTTATGGCAGCAAAATACTCGATATGCGTAGTGTGGTGAGTGACAATCACCCTGACATATGCATGTTTCTAAAATTTGGAAGTGGACGAAGCAGAGGACCGGGAGATAAAACCCACGTGACCACCGGGAGAGAGAGTCACGCAAGCTCCAAATATACAGCAGCAGGCGACAGGGTCGGGATCGAACCCACGACATCCTGTATATCAGGCGAGGTAGTTAACATATTATAGCCACCATGATAATGATGAGAGATACACAAGCTCCAAATATACAGCAGCAGGCGGCAGGGTCCGGATCGAACCCACGACCTCCTGTATACCGGGCGAGGTGGTTAACATCTGCTAGCCACCGTGATGATGATGAGAGAGACACGCAAACAGGTCACGCGCGTCGATTGGGAGGAACTCACCCTGAAGCCCTTGGGCCCAGCGTGGCCCATGTCTCCCTGGTCGCCCTGCAGAAACACAATTCCAACGTCAAGCCGAGTCCCGAGTGTCATGTGCGGAGCAAACGAGCAACAGATCCGCACTCGTTTAATGTCGGGAGTCCACATTCGCATGAACCAGTTTTTGCTGTGCTGGAATGCAGCAGCTGAGCTTCAACACGGTACTTTGAAAGCTCTGCGCGTGATGAGTGGTGGTCTGGTGTGGTGTTGGATGGTCACGTGTAGTGTAGCACGGAGTGTGGTATTGGGCGACGAGAGGAAGTGCAGCATGGAGCGTGGTATGATGAGAGGTATCACGGTATGACGCCATGTGATGTGGTCTGCGGGGTGTGGGCCGTGAATTCCACTTGCCTTGCTGCCCTCTGGCCCAGGTGAGCCCTCGGGCCCTGAAAATCCTGGAAGTCCCTGAGGTCCCTGCAGGCCTGGGAGGCCTGATGCACCCTACACACACACAACAACAACGACGACAAAGACACAGATCCCCGTACAGCCTCGTACACACTGCTGGAGCAAGTGATGTTAATGAGCACCTCTCAAAGCTGGGCATGGCACTTGATGGGATGGTGTGGCCGACGCTACATCGGTGCCGATGTTCACACACCACAAGAGGTCCTCATTGAAGTCTGAGTTGACCAACGGGAGGTCCCAGGAGAGGTTTAGATATCACTCCCCAATGATGTTAGCTCCCAGTGGCTTCCTAATTACGGCAGGAAGAGCGTTCCAGACGGCCGCAGAAGCGCATCTGAAAGCGCCACGTGATGTGGTGACCGCAGTCTTCGTTCGATGGGCAGCCAAAAGCCGCTGCTGCCGCTGCTGCTGCGATGACCGAAGTTCGTGCGTTGATGGTTAATGCTCCTTAACAAGATCAGCACCATCCGCCTAACAATTCAAATGAACTCAACGCACATTCACGCAGCGGTGGAGCGACTTGGCAGAGCGGAGCTCGCCGCGGGGTTGGTGGTGGGAGTGGGGTGAAAACGATGATCTGGGAGCTGGAGGGCCCCACTTCCCCAGGAGAGGCCGGGGAGTGCCGGCTGGCCGAGTGTCCTGCCCGGCTGGCCCAGTGCCCTGCCCGGCTCCCCCTTGGCAGTGCCTTAGCCCGAAGCGAAGGCACTGCCAAAGTGTGGCAGGGGCCCCTTTGGCCCAGACTTGCCACCGTCGCCACGGGCAGCATCCGTGGCCGAGCCTGTCGCGTTTCACGTTCGCCTCTGGCAAATTGGGAATCGGCGAAGCGACGGGACAACTCGGGACACGGGGCTCGTCAAGACGTCACGATGGGCTCCAGATCCTCACGCAGCGCCGCGAAGCGCACTCCCCTCAGCGCCGTGCCGCTAATTGACTAAATCCGGCCCTCGCTTTCCACCAAAGTGGCTAAATAGATTTCGAGTCAATCATCGCAGCCTTACATGTTGCGATTATCCCTAATTGGCTTTGCCCGATTTCCCCCTGGGAGGCGAGCGAGCGAGCGCGCGACGGAGACACGAGTGGGAAACTTCCATTTTCCGCTTTTGATCATCGCAAAACGTCGAGCGAATTGCGTGGGGTTTTTTGTTCTCTCGGGAAGTCATCGGCTGAGAGGTGGGAGGAAGGCGGGGGGAGGAGGGGGGGAGCGACGACTTGGGCTATGCCTGGTAGATTCGATGTGGGCTTGCTGTGGTTGATACTGGCTGTTTGGGCTGAGCTGCAGCTCGGTCGGTAGTTAAGGCAAAAGAGTGCACGCCTGGGCCACGATGCGCACAGCTGAACGGATGCAGCAGAGGACTAGCAGGCGGAGAATACATTTGTAGCGTATCAGGGGTTGTTTGCGAGCTGCAGTGCTGATGGGTTAGCGAGCGGGTGAGTGTGAGCTGCAGTGTCACGTGTGGGTAGGTGGGTGGGTGGCCGAGTGAGCGAGTTTGTGTGTGGTGGTTGAACACAGCAGAGGGGATTAGACGAAACGGTCACTGCTGCTGCTGCTGCTGCGAGGGTGAACGGAGTTCTCGCGGTGATGGTTTATCCTCTTCTTGGTTCTTTCGGTAAAGTCACGTAGAAGGGAAATAATAAAATAATAAAAATACAACATTATATATAATATGTAAATGATGTTTTATTTTTTTTATTTTATTATTTCCCTTCTACGTGACTTTACCGAAACAACCAAGAAGATGAATTCCTGCAGTCACGAAAGCTTTAAATCGAAATGGTTTATCCTCCTTAACAAGACATCAGCACCACCCGCGTAACAAATCAAATGGAGATGATGTGTTGCGGTGCAAGGGGGTTGAGGCTGGGAGCGAGTGGCCAGCTGGTGGAGGAGGCTGGTGGAGTTGAACATCTCACCTTGTCTCCCTTCGCTCCACTGCAGTCACATGACGACCCTGAGGAACAGCCGTGGCACGCCTGGAACAAACGACAACAACGACAAGATTTATCAACAACAACATATAAGAC
The DNA here is from genome assembly GCF_015708825.2 of Lethenteron reissneri. Taxonomy (NCBI): domain Eukaryota; kingdom Metazoa; phylum Chordata; class Hyperoartia; order Petromyzontiformes; family Petromyzontidae; genus Lethenteron; species Lethenteron reissneri. Next base: position 1,628,218 of record NC_083835.1, read on the forward strand.
AAAGCTCCCCCGTATGGCCTTAACAGACCGTTGGGGCAAGTGCTGTTAGCGAGCACCTATGAAGGCCGGCACGGCACACGAGGGGGTGAGTGGCCAACACCACGCCCGACTGCCTTTGTCTCCCCAGTGGCAATGCTTTTACACACACGCACAAGGTACTCATTTGAGGCCGAGTCGACCTAGGGGAGGCCCAGGACCGGTTCAGATAATCGTCACCGGTGTTGACCGTGAGCGCGAATCGAACCCGCGGTTAGCCAGGTTCGCAGCGCAGCGTAGCGCTAACCGCTGAGCCACCGCTCCCCAAGACACACCGCCGCACAACACAACAACGGGTGCCGCGCAAGTGCCGGCACCTCCGTACGGTGCGAAGGAAGTTCTACGCACGTGTGCGTACAGCGTCTCGCGCGCGCGCGCGTGTTTGCGTGTTCTGGTTTCACTCGTCGTGGAAGCGGCTCGTTCGGGATCTTGTGCGCAGTGGTACCACCATCGCCACCAGAGGGCAACACTTTGGTTGCGCGAAACGAACCCAGTGGGATCGTTGTACTGGGTTCATTCAACAGTGGTTGTCCTGTCACTCACCCCTGCCATATGAATGCGGAATTTCCATCGCTGTTTCAAGAGAGAGCTGTCAACGGGAAGAGAGCACTGACTAAATGCTTACGGGCTGTTATTGATATTTTTTTTAAATCACAACATTGACAGTGTTAAGATTGTATCGCAAGCACAGCGGGTAGGAAAATTATCCCCACGTGTCACCGCCAGTCTACTTAAAAGCGAGCCAGAAAATGTTGAATGATGGATGAATAATCGCTGATCGTATGAATTCTGCACTTTATCGGCAGGGTCCCCGGTGTGCCTTGAGAAATGCTCCTAGAAACGCGTTATGTTCGGCATAGCCCGTAGCCTGTACTGCTCTTTTCTCACCACCGCTATCCCGAAAGGGTGGCTTCTAAAGAACAATTCTCATCCATCGAGCCGTGAATACCGACATCAAATACAAGAGTAGCCCTTGCTGGCAGAACCAAAAAATCACGCAATAATAATTAGAATTTAAATTTGTAAAGTGGGCCCATTTCATCCGAAGGTCCCACCGATGCGCCACCGCTGTGTATAGAAAGCCACGAATTAAATAGAACCTGCAGAGTACATGGCCCGGACTAGTTGGGGGGGGGGGGGGTAGAGGCCGGTTTACAGAGGTGAGTTTACAGAGGTGAGTTTACAGAGGTGAGTTTACAGAGGTGAGTTTACAGAGGTGAGTTTACAGAGGTGAGTTTACAGAGGTGAGTTTACAGAGGTGAGTTTACAGAGGTGAGTTTACAGAGGTGAGTTTACTTTACAGAGGTGAGTTTACAGAGGTGAGTTTACAGAGGTGAGTTTACAGAGGTGAGTTTACAGAGGTGAGTTTACAGAGGTGAGTTTACAGAGGTGAGTTTACAGAGGTGAGTTTACAGAGGTGAGTTTCTCTTCGCTGCCGTCGCCGGAACCTTTCGGCGTGTCGTATCGGGCTCGCGATTTTTTGTTGTTGTAACGAAGGCATGAAAAAAAACTAATGAAGTACGTTTCCAAGACCGACTTAAATATCGCTAAAGGCTACGTTCGCCTTGTTAGCAAAGCGTTCCAAAACTTGGGAGCGGCACGGTGGCAACATCCCGATCAGCGGCCACATCCCGATCACCCCGGGACACGCGCAGTGGTGATCTGCCTTGTTCACCCCGGCATTGTCCAAGCAGAGCTAGCTGGCATGCTGTCAACAAAGAAGCAGGCGCCAACATCGCGAGTTTAACTCGCCAACACAACTCTGCGGGGAGGAGGAGAATGTAAAGTACAAAAAAAAGTGTTGGCAGCTTATCTCCGACGTAACGGTCGTGCGTGTTTGGGAAGTTCATAATTGTGAACGACATTAATCGTTGAGAAGCATCGCACGCACAGCCAGCTGTCTCTGTATTTGGCAGTCTTCTTTTGTAAGTTGTTGCGATATTCCTGAAAGGCCCTGCTGATCTACTCCTTCTCTGCACTGTCGACGTCTTTATCTTTGTGCTGCTTCTGCTGCTTCTGCTGCCGATGTAGTTGCAGCAACGCAGCAACCACCACGGATCTCCCGCGCAAAATAGCCGGGCGGCTAATTCCAGATTTGAAGTTTTCGTGACTGCAAGGATTCATACTCTTTGGTTTTTTCGGTAAAGTCACGTAGGAGGCTTGTGTTGCTTCCGAAACGTCGTGAGTAAATTTATTTATTTATTTTACCTACGTGACTTTACCGAAAAAACCAAAGAGCTGGGCGGCTGGCTGAACGAGATCATCATCCGTGTAACCTCACGAAATAAACCGACAACCTACAACAGTGGGACTCGCCGATAGATCGTCGTGCCGCGTGCCAGGACAGCCCCACGGCGTCTTCACCGTGACAGGCGCCGACTTTCTGGGTCGACAGTAATCTCGTTGGGAGCTCTCCGCACCAACACTCACCATGCTCCCCCATGCATAGCTATGTCCAAAACTTTTAGGCATACCCCCTACCCACCCACACCACACCACCACGTCCGTCTTTGCCTTCCTATTTTGCCCCTTCTGCTTTTAATTCTCCCAGAGAATGAGGAGGAGGACGTGTGGGGAGCAGGGTCGCCGGATCCGTAGCGCAGAGCGTTAGAACCACAACGCTACCGCGTTCCCCAGCGCACACGCACACACACACGTTACATGCCCACATCACACACACGCACACACGAACAACATGAATAAATACACGGACACGTGGTACTAATTTAACAAGTTATCCCTCCGACGGGGGGTGGCGGCGGGGACGTGGGTGGGTAGGTGGGTGGGTGGGTGTGTGGGGCTCCATCTAATGATGAACAGATCGTCCTGGGGAATAAAAAAAAAAGGTACTGGAAACGCTGCACCCCACTTATAATGGCAAAATCGTGCGTTCAGCTCAAACGCGAGGACGCAGAGCTCGCGGATCAAGGACGCGCGCAGAGTGGCTCGCGCGCGTACGGAGACGCTGACACGTGCACACGAGGGCATGTGGAAACACACGGACACTTTTTTTTCTAAGCAAAAAAAACGTATCGCAAGCCCTGTAGCTCGAACATACCAGACTTAACCATATCCACATTGTGATTGTAAATTGCGCTCGCTGCGCACGCAGGCGCCGATGCAACTGTTGGGGCCAGGCCGAACCATTGTAGGCCTCGCCAAGTAAGTCAAGTCGTGCTCGGATGACTATTCAGTTGTTCGCCAGCTGACTGGCAATTGACAGCGGATTTTTTGTGTATTGCTACCGGTCATCACCCTGCGCACAATGTGAACGTTTGCCGCGCGGAGGTGGCTGCGTTGCTGCGCGCGGCTGACTATAACCCAGTGCTGTGGAGGCAGCAGCAGCAGCAGCTAGGGATGGTGGATCACCGCACACAGACGTTGCGACGCTACTCCCCGTGGGTGTCGAGGTGCCATAAGCCTGTCCTGCTAGGAGAACGGCAGAAATGTGCCCTTCCACCTGCTCCTCTGATTAACATCGTTGGCTACGTACCGTTCGAAAGAAGCTTCAAGATGCATACGTATGGGATAGAGTGTTTCCCCCTCACGCCACGGGTGTGTTTTCTGCAGGGGCTCCGGCTCCCTCCCACATGTTAACACCTCAATGTGTAGAGGACTGGACCGCAGAGCTTTGGGAAATTGTTGACGCCGGATCATCACGTGGCTACCTCTCTGCTCGTCTGTTGTTCCTCGTGTCACTTGAGTCGTGCTCTCTCTAGGAGCACGAGCGAATTACTTTATGGTGCGGTACAACTTGACACTGTTTTGTTACAAAGAATACGGAACACAAGCTAGAAAGGTGCGCAGAGGAGCGTGCAGATGTGCTTGTGGGTAATTACGCCGAAAGTTAAACACGTTATAGTCTTTGGGTCTGTCCGTAAAGTGACTTTACCGAAAGACCCAAAGAATATGAATTCCTGCAGTCACGAAAGCTTTAAGTCAAGACAAAACACGTTAATTAGAAAAAAAAACACGAATTGGGTCCATATCGACACCGAAGATAGTGGACTTGGAGTGTCAAATGTCGTTAGGAGCAATAACCTCGGGTTTTCTGATAAACAAACTCAATTTGTTTAATTTCCCACGTGACAATTTTATTTTATTTGTTCTGTCAGGTTATGGTAAAACAAAATGCATGTCTATACAATCCAGCAGAAGATAAACTAATTCTAAAAATGTTTAAGCTGTGGCGTGGACGCAAACATTTTATGCGCTATTATTATTTCCACCACAGGAGGGCATCAGTGACTGGCTGATGGAAAGGAAAGGGAAGCTCACCATTCGACACTCGTATACAATGTAGCTGTCAATTGTCGGGGAGTTTATGCCCCATGGACAGCCTGAAACCCGCCATATGAACGTGTAATTTCCACCACTGGCTCAAGACTGCCAAGAGACGTGAGTGTCACCCCACACTTTTTGGAACAAGGAGGCACACGGTGGCCCTCTGAGAGGGTGAAAGTGCTCACCAATCACCGCTCGGAGACAAATGACGTTGAAACTATTGACAAGTGCGTCATGTAGGGCTCCTAACGTTTGTGAGCCTCGATGTTAGCGTGCGGGTCCGCCACGTTATTCCACATGTCTCTGTGCAAGTCTGTGGGTCGTCGTGTGACAATCTTTTAGGAGGGGGGGGGAAACATCGACGGTTTTAAAATTGTATATTTGGTCCAGGGCGTCAGCGGATGCGCGGCCTCCTCTTATGAACGGCGCCACAGGAGCCGGGGGGCATTGTCACTCGACGGGCGAAAAGGTTGAATCGATCAAAGTTCTAGAAATCTCACTTCCCGGGAAGCGCGCTAGCCACCAGACTGCCACAGCTTGTCGGCTCTCTCCGCCAAATGTCTTGAAAGTGTGAGCTCTTAACCACATTCTGTTCTTTTCATGCGTATTTATTTTTGTGTTTTACCAGGTAAAGCCCACTGAGCTATATAGCTCTTTTTCAGATGCGACCTGGCCACAAATTATAGCTCTATGAAGAGGCTTATCGTGTGGAAATGTATAGCAACCAAACACTCTAAAACGCGTGGTGTTGATTCTAAGTGTGGAGGGAAAACCCGGAGGGCCAGGAGAAAAATCCACTCAACCACGGGCAGAGAGACACGCAAACTCCAAATATACAGCAGCAGGCGTCAGGGTCGGCATCGAACCCACGACCTCCTGCATACCAGGCAAGGTAGTTAACATCTCACCACCGTGGCGCCCCGTATATAAATATATACAGTACACATTTCGCACTTCAGAGCCTCACATTTAAAAACATTTACCAGTGTTGAACATTTGTCCAGGGGTCACTGAGAGCGCCTCCAGCGTATCGAGTTTCACGTGAAAACGTTGACATTTGACCTCCGAGAAACAGTTAAAGCGCTCTGGGCGCGCACGCACGTACGCATGCAGTATGTATGTTGAACTTCTTTCGCACCGTTCGTAGCCAACCGTGCCAATCGGAGGCACGTCCTCCCTGGCGCGGAGCGTACGAGACGGTCCGCACGGCACGACTCTCGTGACGTGAACGCGCCATCCACGCCGAGACGCAGCGACGCTGATGACCCCGTGAGCTCGGAGGGGCGTCAGGCGCCCGAGGCGAGTGTGGACCCCGCGACTCTTCCATAGCGGCCCACTTGGGGCCTTTCCCTGGAAAACCTCGGGCCTCTGGACATTGACGTGCACGCCGACCGCGTTTGCGTCCAGACGCAGGTTCACGCTGCTGCTCTGCGTTTGTTTTTATTATCTTGTCTAGGCGTGCAAGGTGAATCAGCACCTGGCGGGCATTAATTTGTCAGTAGTGGGGGGGGAGGCGATTTTGATGTTGGTTATTCCCATCATGGCAGAAAAAGAACACTCTTGGAACGTAGACGAAATCGAGTCCGAACTTTCAAGGATGAAAATGTGGAATTGATCAAGCCAGATACACGTGCTGGTGATACCTCATGAAACACTTTTGTCGTGGGAACAAGCAAAGCCTCTATTAGAAAACTCAGATTTTCCCAAAAAGTAACTAAATAAACATACGTGTTCATTTAAAATGAAATGAAATTCAGAAGCCCCCCCTCCCCAAACCACCACCCCCTCCTTGCAGCATGCAGCAGTGAGCACAAACTCTCTGTCAGCAGATTGTATCAGCCCAGTGTTCCATGCCCCCCACCCCCGCGACCCCTCCAGGCCCATAAGCGCTTCCAGACGCAGCGGTGACATCAACGCCGGAGCCCCCCCCCCCACTCTCCGCAACCCGATCTGCAAATGTAAAAAAACAGCAGTCTGACTTGGCCCTGTTGTTATGAGTTGGTATTATTATTTTGATTATTTTATTTATTTCATGTCCCGTCTGCGGAAGGCTTAATTCTGAAAGAGTTTTAAAGGCAGCAGCGGTAGCAGCTGTGTGCCCCCCCATCAACCCCCCCCCCCCCCCGCAGTCGTCATCATTACAAAAAAACGGAGGGGGGGTCCTGGGAAATGTTCGCAGGGATGAGAGGATGTACGGCGAGACCCGCGCCGCTGAGTGATGAATTCCATCCCGTGAGGCTGCTCGCAATGTACAGCGGCGTACGGTGACGTCTCTGCGTGCGGAGGTTGAAAGCATGCAAGCGATAGCTCTGTCCGTTCGTCTGTCCGTTCGTCCGTTTGTCGTTCTGGCTCTCTGTCCGTACCCGTGGGAAGTGGTGGGGGGGGGCACGAGAACTTCTCGTTGAGCACGATTCACAAAAAGGTGCCCACCCCCCCGAACCCACCCAAAACTCCCTCCATACCCCCCCCCCCCCTCTCTCTCTTTGCATCACGTTCCTTGGACACTGACGGGGATTGCCGATTGCGGTTCACGGAGTGACCGGTGGGTGCCGAGACGTTGGGAGAACATCGAGTGCGCATTTGGGGAACTCGCGCGATGGCGATAAAAAAAATATATTATTCAGCAGACGATTGGACGCCTTCACACATCTGTTCCTCCACGTAAAACAAATATATATAAAATGCAAAAAAATGTTGATACATCCCATCAGCCGTTCAGCCATCTGGAAATGAAGAATTTGAACGGCGTTATGCAAGCGAGGCTGATTGTTATTGAGACGTTTCAGAAGGACACGTTCTCGTGCATGAATGTTCTTACGTTCAGCACGGCCTCCCTCGAATGCAACGTTACTCTCAACGTGCCCTCAGCTCGTTGCAATTTCATGAATGAATGAAGTAAATGAGTTTCAATGTCAAACGTAAACCACGAGACAATGAGCATGGAGGCAGCGTGCAACTGCTGTTCCACTGGGCCACCTTGTTCTTATCATTCTTAGTGATAAATATACTCAGTAATTTTTAGTGAGTATATTTAGTCGTTGTGTATGTATGTTGCGCTTCTTTCGCACCGCACGCAGCCAGCCGTGGTTATTGAAGGGTCTGTCTGGAGCTCGTTAGCTACTGTTAGGTAACAACAACAACAAAAACTGATCGTCATTAAACATGTGTTTACGTTTAATTCTCATCAGCCCTCAAAGTGTTAAGCGCAGTCTCCAACCCCTTACTACCCACTCCATCTCTCTGGCTTCTCCGTTTATGTTCTATGAAGAAGGGCCATCGCATGAAACGTCGCCTATTATTAAAAAATAAAACACCCTTTAAAGACACCGCATTCTTGAGGACTGTGTTGCGTTGTTTTAATGTCACGTGTTAGATCCGTGGTTCCCAGCCTATGATCCGCGGACCTACTGGTTGTCCACAGCGGTGTCCAGCACGGCTGGACACCGCTGCTGTCCCATCGAGGATCCTTCTCTGTGACGCCGAGCAGAGGCCGAACCTCAACTCCGCGTGCGTGGAGACCCCCCCGCCTGTGCCCCCTGTCGCAGTAACGCTAGGAAGCAGCGTATTTTCCTTATCAATTTTCACTTCAATTACGCTAATTTGACAGAATTCCGCGCTCGTTTGTATTGCGCTCTGGGTACATTCCAAACCCATTGCGCTTTGCTGCTTAACCCCCCCCCCCCCCCCCCCCCCAATGTGTAACTTGCCTCTCACTCTCCCCCCTGGACATCCAGGGAGCCTGGTGAGGGAGCCGCGTGGGTCAGGAGGAATAGAGGCTGGCAAGTTGTTCTTGAAACCAGCAGGGCCATATCGCTGTGGCACGTAAATTACTGTAACCGTTTTCTTTGAGTTAGTATCAATATTTGAGCATATGGGAGGGGGCTGTGCATACCGACGTGTTTGGCAGGAGACGTCTGCGGCGGGCCTGGCTCCTGGATGACGCTTTACTAGTGGAGGGCAGCTGCCGGCAGCTGTTGGCAGCGACGATCCATGCCGTCGTGTGATTGTGTTCAAAGGGTCATTTTCCCCGTGTCATTTTTGTCACCTTTTTGGTTTCTTTTCTCTCTCTCTCTCTCGTTTGTTATGTCTCCCTCCGTGACGTTTTCTGTTTGTATCACCTGCATTCAATTGTATCGGTAATAATTCCTGGAATAGATAGATATTTATTTTCATCCTTGAATTGCTGCGTGCATTTTGGGTTTAATACTTCGACCTTATGCAGAAGTATTATCCTCAGTGGTATGCCATTGTACATGCGATGCATGCCACTGTGTTGTTAAATGTATTTAAATCACACGCATCATTACATGCGTTCAGGGGGATGCTTCTGGCAGTCAGCCCGAGGCAGTGAACCCACAACACTCTGATCTGTCCGGCGTGACCTGCCAACGAGCCTTCGCAACTCCACGTGACACTCAAAGTGCACCTAGCCTGGCGCAAGATCCACAGTGGCCTCTCCATCGCTTGCACTTTACGTCCGTCGACGGCCAACTCGAGTGAAGTTGACTCCAGTGGGCCCGACTTCTCCTGGAACTTGAGCTGACGGACAGCTAGAGTTGATTACGTCAGAAAGCGGCATATCCACCACGCCGTTTCAAGTTGACGGAGTTTCCGTGTGAGTTTGGCCAGGGTCTGTCCCGCCCCCCCCTCCCCCAAATGAAGAATGTTTCTGGTCAGCCCGAATAATAACGACGCAGGATTCGGGCCGCCATCCTGAGAGGCGAAATCATCGTCCCGGGGAATTTGGACTCCCTGCCGCCCGACTTTGCCAGCCAGCTAGAGTTGTTTCTGAAAATATGAACATGGTGGGAGCGGGCGGGCGGGCGGAGAATCGAGAGGCATGAAAGCGGTATTGGTGTCAGCTGTCGCTTGCTACGTTCCCAAACTGCGGCCGCAAGTAACTGAGAAGACGTACAAGGCATTATTCCATTCTGGGCTTCTCAAGTTGGTGGGAGCGTCACTTCACAGCATTCTTTGCAGCCGGGCTGTGTCCAAGTTGCCCCACATCAACACCCAATTACCGCCCTGCTGGCAGCAATTTACTCGATCACAGCTAACGGATTTAAAACGCAGGAGATAGAAAAGTCCATCGTGCGACGAGGGATCGTGGCAAAGACAGAAGTGAGCGGAGGGTCCCGTACCGCCAAGGAACGCGGCACAACGGAGCACCCCGGCGTTTTGGTGAAATTCCCGGTCCTGAGCGCTGTCCCGACGGATTCCTTTCCCTCTCTGACTACTACAGAGATCCACAGTCGACTAAAGGGGGAAGGGGGGGAGAGGAGAGAGCGATCCCTTGCAGGAATCTCAGCAGAAGCTCTGCAATATCCGCTTCCGTGGGCCGGGTTGACGTGTGGCGGCGCATCGCTCGGCGAGAGGTGCGGCGCCACGCGTCGTAACGCAACAGCACAACCGGAATACAACTGGGGGGCGGGGGGGAACTTTCAACAAGTTAAATCACAAAACAAGGATGGGGGGAGTGAGATCACTTGTCCTTCACCGGAAATCTGGTTCCTCCCTTACTGCGGGAGAGGCGCAGAGTTCGGAATGTTCGCGCACGCTCACAGCCGAAAGTAAACACGACTCCCTGCTCAAGTGATTCGTGGGACGGTGCTCACCTCTTGGCGGCAGTGAGTTCTGTTTCGCATCGAGGTCCTCGATCTAAATGTGAAGCAGGTCTCTCCACATCACACGGGGCACACGCACAGATGTCGCCTGTCGGCTGTAGGGGCAAGTGCTGTTAGCGAGTAGCACCGATGAAGGCCGGCATGGCACGCGAGGGGGTGGGTGGCCAGCACCACGCCCGGCCGCCTTTGTCTCCCCAGTGGCGATGTTTACACATCGCACCAGGTACTCATTTGAAGCTGAGTCGACCTAGGGGAGGCCCATAAGTGCTTGATTATAATCGTCACTGGTGTTGGCCATGTGCGGGAATCGAACTCGGGTCGCAAGGTTCGTAGCGCTGCACGCTAACCGTTGCGCCACCGCTCCGCACACAAGCGCAAAGACAGATGCACACACACACACACAAGAGATTTTCATCTTAACTTGAGTCAGCACTCCGTGCGTCACAGGGACACCCACACATACATAAACAACTCTCCTAATCAGAACCAGACTTCTCCACTTCATAGGGGATACGTTTGTCCAAATGCACACACGCACACGAGATATATATCGTGATTGAACTAAGCACCCTGTCACCCGGGATGTCTTTACCAGTCATCAGGCGCATGCAGCGTGTAACGACTTAATTGGTGTTTGAATAGTGGTAAACAATCCCGACGCTACCGTGTTGTACTGGCATCTCGCCGCGATGGCGAGATGTGAATTACCTCGCCTGGCATACAGGAGGTCGTGGGTTACATCTCAACCATGACGCCTGTATATTTGGAGTTTGCGTGTTCTCCCCGTGGGGGTTTTCCCCTCCACATTTAAAGTCGACGTGAGTTAAACGTTTTTTGGCTGCAATAAATATCCAGGCTATAAGCCACTTCGTTTGGGCTATCATTTGTGGCCAGGTTACTTCTCGAAAAGAGCTACATAGCAGCTCGAGTGGGCCTTACCCAGTAAAAAACAACGAACAAAAATATCAAATAGAAATGAACCTTTGGCTGTCTTTACATTCGCGTGAATCGTCGTGAATTTGTGCATTTCCCCTTAATCTCCCAAGGGCTGCATGAGCCGCCCACCGCGGCCAGAGGCCACGGCGACCCGCGGCGTGGCACCAACGAGGCCACACAGATAACGACGGCCGCGTCCGGAACAGCAACACAACACACGCACATTTGTTACCTTTCCCACATTTTGCGGAACAATTGGCCCCCAAACACATTCCAGGCTTTTTTTTTGGGGTGGAGGGGATGGGAGGACGGATTCCCACGTTCGTACATTCTCGCTGTTTCGGTAACAAGCACCGGACAGTCATCCGTGTCCGCGGGATGGACCGTGGAGTCTGCAAACAGATGGGTTTGGGTCACCGCTGTGCCAGCCAACGGCTGTACACGGGCCCCGTTTAATCACCCGCGATTACATCGGGCTTTGTCGCGTCGCGGGAACCACGGGGCTTGGACGCGGCTTCATCCAGAAGTAGATCGGAGCTGATGTCAATGGCCACTCTGGTAAGCAAAAAAGGTAAAGTTGCAGCCCTGCAAATTCTTGCTTACACCACTGCTGGCGGAAGCGCCTCCACTAGAGGCAGCTCTAGAGGGCCGGCTCCAGAGAGCATGACAGCCTACACGCTGACCAGACGTCACACTTTACACACACAGGGCCTGCCGATAGACTAACTATGGTGGAACCATTGATACTCCTACCTGGACAGAGGCGGTGGGATTCAAGAAATGCGCCCCTTTGTTTTCATCTCCATGCCATGATAACGAATAGAACCGGTGACCCCTGGACTGCAAGTCCAGTGAGATAACGATCACAGCACGGCAGCTTCCCTGGTCCGAGAGTGGCCATTCAAAGGCACCTTGTCCGCTAAGATCTGGGGGCCCTTGGTGAGAATTTGGATCTGAGTAGACGAGCGAGGGGAGAGGGCAGGGGAGGGAAGGGGGTGGCAGGAAAGGGCAGGGAAGGGCAGGGGAGGGCAGGCCATAGAAGGTTAGGGAGGGCAAGGCAGAGGAGGACAGGGGAGGGCAGGATTGGCAGGGGAGAGGAGGGCAAGCGAAGGGCAGGGCAGGGGTGGGCAGCCGCCCACAAAGCCAACTTCAGTCGGAGCGATGGGACTCGCGCGCCTTCCACCCCCCCCCTCCCCCCCCCCAAAAAAAAATAGGGGCCAAAAATGCAACCCAAAAAAATCTGCACGTACACACCATTAACGATCGTTCGTCTGGGCAAAATGAAAAGGCGGATTAGAGCGGGGACAATCGCCGATCACCACGACCCACGCCGCCCTCAAGTGCCATGGAAGGAGAAAAAAAAACCAAAGTCCTGGCAGAGTAACGCACGCGTAGTCCCCGAGCCAGACGGGCACGCAAGAGCCCCAGCGCAACGTTGTTGCCTCCTCCGGCGGTGCCGTGAGACGCAGGAGATCCCAGCGCTGCGCTGCACGCGTGCAAGGGAATGTAGGTGAACGCAGTGCCCGATGAAGCTAGCGCAGGGCCTGTAGCATATGTTACAAAGGGGCCCTAAAGTTTTTTCAAAGAACACGTAAATATGAAAACTCAAAATTTGTACTTGCCTAGTAAAGTAATTGTATTTTTTCATTTGCTATACAGCCGGATAATACGACAAATTGCTAACCTTAAACACTCAGTCGTTTTTGAAATTTGAAGGTGGTATAGTACTATAGTAATAGAGCAAGTGCAGAATCACTGAACTGGAATTGATAGCTTGAAAACATTTAGCGCGGGGCCCTTGAAAGTGCGGGGCCCATAGCGTATGATACTTTTGCTACCAGTATAATCCGGCACTGAATGAACGCATTATAGTAACCATAATAGAGGTTTGTTGGGGTTAGATCGCATAAATACAAATGCGTCGTTAGACCCGCCACCACCCGAGACAGCCTATTAGTCAGGTTGGTCACGTAAATAGAACGTGCGAATTGGTTACTAGTTCAGCTCACCGGTTTAACGACGCATTTATATTTACGCGATCTCACCCAAAAACCTCTATTATGGAAAATGTTGGTCGCGACGGCCTACGTGTTAAATTATAATAACCATACTCTTAGGTTTTTTCGGTAAAGTCACGTAGGTAAAAAATAAAATTAATAGAAACAAAATAAAATAATAAATCACGACTTTTCGGAGGCAACACGTGACTTGACCGAAAAAACCTAAGAGCATGAATCATTGCAGTCACGAAAGCTTCAAATCTAGAATTAATAACCATACTACCATTAAAAATAATAAATGTCTCGAGTAGTCCTGGCTGGCTGCTGGCTGGGCACCTCTCCACCCCAACAGCAACTCGATTGTTAGTGGCTGCTGCGGGACAAGTTGCCACCGAAACTAGCTGGGTAACTGGCTACACGGGATGTTTCCGCGCAACAAATAAACATTGAATTGAAACGGCGGAAGGAGAAGAAGAAGCGCGGAAGATGTTTCATGAATAACAAATAGATCGCTACACCGAAGAGATGGGAGTAACGAACATAAAAGACTGACCACGGTTCATTTAAAATTGCTCTGACTTTTCAAATCGTGCCCCGATTAATGTCATTCCTATGCCAGGAAAGAAAATAAAACAACCCTTACAATACGTATTATCTTAGCATTTTAGTTTTACGTAAAAAAAAGCAGGTTACTTTTAGTGCTCTGAGTACAGGGTTATCCTGATAAGAGTTTATACAATAACAGGTGTCGATGATTATTTTCCGTTCTCTAATCGATATAATAATAAAATATTTGACATTTTCAGAAAATAGTGAGTCTCAAGACCCTTTTCATCAGGGGGCCACTGCGTTGGAATGTTTGGCAAATGCCATTGTTGGGGGTTTGGCATGTGTGAGAAAGCTGGAAAAATCTGTGGAGGCAACCTCGGTTACAGGAGGGGGGGTAATTACGAAAGCGTTGCTCATATGGATTCAAGAATCGATTTCTCTGCGGCCATCTCCTGGCCAACTCACAGTTCGACACCATAACAGCAGGAAGCCCGCGGTGGTCTCCAATTCAGGTGCTAGCCATCTGAGAAAAATAAGTATCGAGTAATTTTACTTTGGATTTTCCACGTCTGCGTCTAAAATGCAAGTCTGAAATCACGGCAGTGCCCGCATTATTTTCAAATCGACGAATCGATGCATCGTTACCTGCCTAGATAATTTCACATCGGAGTGGGACTTCGCGATCACCCTGTACTTGTTCTCGAGATCAGGGCCGCAGCCGAACGTTCAAAGCGGAGAGATGTCCAACGGGTGAAAGGTTGCCAGAGGTTATTGGTCAGACGACAGATGCATGGCGAGCCGGTGTTTGGCAATCGTCAAAGTGATTCCCTGTCCAAGCAAGCATCGAAATGCTGCCTCATGCTCCTGTTTATATCTCCACGAGGCTATCCGTACGACAGCCGCTGTTGACTTTCCAATTCTTTTTTTTTATCGACCTCGGGATGGATGCTGAGCTGAGTCAAGCCGTGATTTCCAAACTCGCAACCTCGCGATTGTGAGCCGCTCGCCTTACCGCTGATCCACCGGTCCCTATTTATTGCTGTTAATCACTATAACTGTCAATCAATCACTACGCCTGTCAATCACTACGACTGTCAATCACCACGACTGTCAATCAATCACCACGACTGTCAATCACCACGACTGTCAATCACCACGACTGTCAATCAATCACCACGACAATCAATCACCACGACTGTCAATCACCACGACTGCCGCCACGCTCCATTTAACGCGCGTACTTTCACGACCGGCGGTATGAATCATAATAATTGACACACGCTTCACTTCCGCGACCTGCCCCAATAGATCCGTTACGAACCAGTGATGTCGAAGCGACAGACCTTACTGAGCGCACGTTGAACATCGGCCATGGGGGCGCAAAATCATTTATGGGTGTCTCTTTGCAATATCGTTAGGGGTGAAAAAATGTGTTGGGGGGCTATCCGGACACCAATGGCACCCTCAGCGGCCGTGCCGCGCCAACACAGCCGCCAAGGGAACGCCGACGCATGCCAGGCACAGCAGGAATCACCCGCTCCCACTCAGCCGAGGGCCCATGCAGGCTTGCCTCCTCCAAGAGGACGGCAGTGGAGAGCGACTCGAGCACGGGACTCGCCGCCCGCTGCCGCCTCCGTCGGGGGGAATCAGAAAGTCGCTGGTGGGACGCGAGCCATTGTCCCCGGTGCTAATCCCCGGGATGAGAGGCTGGCGAGCCGTGAGTGTGGCGTCAGCAGGGAAGGGAATTAGCGCGGCCCTCGCTCACGTCGAGAGAAGAGGGCACAGCGGTTGCGGGGGGGGGGGCGTGGGGGTGAGGGGTGTCGCGATCGGAAGACCGCGACCGAGCCGTGTTTGTTATTCGGTCAAACTGTGCCGGTTCGTGAGCGTCTTTTCTATTCCGCTCACGGATGTTGACAGGGCGTCCCCTGCGTCGTGAGAGAGCTCACTCCAGCGCGGAAGGCGACGAGCCGACCGAGTTCAGTGATCGGGCGAGCAGTTGCAAACAGTTATCACCACCACCAAGGGCAGAGGTAATTGCGCTGCGTCAACGTTATTGGCTCATTTTCAGAGGTGGATTGGGGGTCACTTTCGCCGATGAAACATCGTCAGCGTGAGGGCTCCCACACCGATTGAAACCATTGGGGGGGTTGACAGCAGCACGATGGTGACGACGATGACGATGGGGTGGTGTCGTCACTCTTCGTGTGTTGTGTCGGTGGCCGCACGAGAGGTCACCAGGGCCGCCAGTGGCCACGCGGCCCCTGCAATGTACTTCGATTCCTGGAAACGACAGCAGCAGCAGCAGCCGCAGCCCTCTGCTACGAAGTGGCCATGACATCACGGCGCCTGTGCCAGGCTAGGTGCACTTCGAGGCCCCGTGAAGTGTCAAATGCTCGCTGGCAGTAGGTTGACGGGACAGACCCAGGTGTCGAGGGCTAACTGACGGGGATGACCTGAAGTTGCACCACATGTCAAATACAGAGACGAAGACCCCCCCCCCCCCCCCCCGTTGAGTATTACACAGACTTTTGGGGCAAGTGCAGTTCGCGAGCAACCTATGAAGGCCGACACGACACACGAGGTTGTGGGTGGGTGGGTGGGCAACACCACGCCCAGCCATCTTTGTCGCACCAGACACTCATTTGAGGTCGACCTCGGGGAGGCCCAGGACCGGTTCAGATAAATATCGTCACTAGTGTTGGTGGCCGTGAGCAGGAATCGAACTCGGGTCGGCGGGTTCGTAGCGCAGCGTGCTAACCACTGCGCCACCACTCCCTATACTCGTGTCTTTGACATTAACATACTGCATAAACACACGTACACACAAATACACGCGTGGAACTCAGGTCGCCGGGTTCGTTGCGCGGCGCGCTAACCGCTGCGCCACCGCTCCCGCACACACACGTACACACATGACACTCACACCACGCGCGCACACGGCCAGCGCGCTCCCAGTGACGGCGACAGTTGTGGAAGCAGCGACCGCAATGTCACAGAGGGCCCCGCGAACGCCCGCCGGTGTGGTCAGCGCCCTTTGACCCCCCCCCCTCAGCGCGAATTCCTCGCAGCAGCAGCAGCAGCAGCCTCAGACCACCGAGCGCGACTTCATTGCCGTCCGGTGTGCCTGGGCGAGCGACCCGGTTAAATTTTCCCGCGCGCGGGCACAACCACATCCAGGATTCCTCTCGCCAATGGCGGAGCCAGGATTTTCAGGTAGCTGGGGGGGGGGCAACCCCTCCAGCAATGGAAAAATGATGGAGGAGTAGTTAGTAAGTAAGGACTTGTCCCTTGCTTTTTATTCGTCGCGTGTGCGGCGATGGCGCAGCCATCGATCGAGGGTCGAATTTGAACCGCGTTGTGTGATCGGCATCGCGCTCGCTGAAGGTGAATGCCTTCAGGGAAGTCGTGTACTGTATACGCAACTCCGCACAATTATGTGAGTCGCTTATAACTCCTTTGCCGATACTTATTGCCAATTATGGACTATTGTCCTATCATCTCATAGAGTCCCTGGCCCATAATCATATTCTACACAGTGGCAGTGGGGGTCGCAAAATGCCGCTTTATTACTAATAAACCCCAATGGTCCGATCGAAATTATCCCTAATTTCGATCGGATCATTGGGGGGGGCACGTGTCACCCCCCACTCGCTCCGCCAGTGCCTCTCGCTGTGGCTCACAGCGAGCCGGGGAATTGGGGAATTCCCACCTCCTGGCTTCGAGGCCAGCAACAAAAGGGAGAAACGGGCAACGCCGGTTTGAGTTCAGCATCAGAGAGTCCGCGTGCTCCCGCCAAAGTTTAAATGACCGGTCGCGAACAGATGAGTGCGACCTAAGCTTAAACAAAGGCAGAGCTGTGAGTCGGTCATTCTTGAGGTGTGGGTATTTTCCGAATGTTGCAGGAGCTTTCAGTCTCTGGCGTGAAGCGGGAGAGGCGAGGGAATCGTCACTAACCGGGCCGTGCGAGCGCGGGGAGCGGTAGTGTAGCAGGTAGCGCGCTGCGCTACGAAGCCAGTCACCCGAGTTAGATTCCCGCTCACGGCCAACACCAGTGAGGATTATCTGAACCGGTCTTGGGCCTCCCTTAGGTGGACTCAGCCTCAAATGAGTACCTGGTGCAGTGTGTAAGCATCGCTACTGGGGAGTCAAAGGCGGCCGGGCGCGGTGCTGGCCACCCACCCCTTCCTGTACCGTTACGGCCTTCATAGGTGCTCGCTAACAGCACTTGCCCCAACAGTCTGTTCAGGCTATACGGGGGGCGGGAGGATATTTGTCTGTGTGTAGCAATGCATTTGTGGTTAGCCAATAGCTGACGACTGTGCTGCTCGCTGTTGCAGTGGCCAGGCGAGAGGTGTGACCACAAGTGTGTGCGTGTCGTGGTTCACAAAGACATCCCCGTGTAGCCTGAACACACTGTTGGGGCAAGTGCTGTGAGCGAGTAGCACCTATGAAGGCCGGAACGGTACACGAGGGGGTGGGTGGCCAGCACCGCGCCCGACCGCCTTTGTCTCCCTAGTGGCGATGTTTACTAAACGCCGCACCAGGTGCTCGTTTGAGGCTGAGTGGACCTAGGGGAGGCCCAGGACCCGGTTCGGATAATCGTCGGTGGCGTTGTTGGCCATGAGCGGGAATCGAATTCGGCTCGCCGGGTTCGTAGCCGCAGGCGCGCTAACCGCTGCGCCACCGCTCGCCGCTGGCACGGACACACACGCAGATGGACGGGCAAACGCGCGCACAGACACAGACAGCCACGGCGGTAATCTCCTGGAAATTCCGACACCACAGCCCTAAAGGCCCCCTGCCCCCCGTCTGCCGTCCTTCCTCACCCCCATGGCAAACAACTGCACACCCACCCACGCAGCTCGCACACAGCTAGCCACAATGCTTCTTATTTTGGAACAAACTTTTTCCTTGAACTTTTTTTCATCAATTCGCCCAGGTAAGAGAATGGGTTTTTTTTGTTCTCAGCCCAATTTCCTCTCTCGACTCCAAAAACAACAGCGTCTCCAGGAAGCCCCGCTGCTCCTGACGATTATTCTTAGCGCTCCGTGAAGCCTTGTGTGTGTGTGTGGCGGAGGGGGGTGGGGGCATGGATTTAATGCGACATACGGGAAGCGGAGACACGGCACGATGTGCATGCGAGGGCAGGTGGAGAGACGATAATGGAATTTATTTATCCGGCAAAGCCTCTCAGTGATTCAAGGCTTTCGTCAGGCGGGTCCTGCGTGTTCGTCTAATTCCATTGTGTTTTTGTTTTAAGGAGGGGTTCACACGTGGGAGGAAACTACAGCTCCCACAGGAACCCCACGCACACGAGGAAATAACACTCGGCGATCCACACAGATGGGTTCGTGAGCACACTTGCTTTATCGCCTAGCGGCCCAGTAGATTTAGTAATTTTAGAAAATCATTACATCATGAACCAACCACTAGCCTGCCAAAGGCGCTGGGCGAGTGTTGCCATGATTTTGCCAAGGACGCAGGGTTGATGGAGGACGTGGAGCGACGTGAAGAGAAACTAGAGGATGTGAGGGGGGATGTAACGTGAGAGAAACGAAGTCGAGTTTGGGATGGGAATCTGTGAGTGGCTTTGAGGGAATGTTGGGGTGGGTGGTGGGGGGAGGGGCACCTTTGGGTCGTATCAGATTGGGAATGCGTGGGGATTTGTGAGGCTCTAAGGGATTGAGAACTCATGGAAAGATGCAGAGTGTGGGGAAATTGTCCGCGTGTGTGTGCGCATGTGCGCGCGTGTGGGTATGCAGGGCGTTTGCAGACTTGCCGATGCGGGTGTGTGTGTACGCGCGCGCGTGTGTGTACAATGTATTCACAGATGTAGCCGCTTGCATATGTACGTGGAAATGCACGCACACGTGTGCGTTCGTGTGTGTAGATGTGTGGGGAGCGGTGGTGCGGCAGTTAGCGCGCTGCGCTACTAACCCCGTAACCAAAGTTCGATTCCCGCTCACGGCCAACACCAGTAACGCTTATCTGAACCGATCCTGGGCCTCCCGAGGTCGACCTGGTGCGGTGTGTAAACATCGTCACTGGAGAGACAAAGGCGGCCGGGCGTGGTGTTGACCACCCACCCCCTCGTGTGCCATGCCGGCCTTCATATATGTTCACTAACAGCACTTGCCCCAACAGTATGTTAAGGCTATACGGGGGATCTTTATCCTTGTATATATATATATATCTGTGGGGTTGCACTGCCACATGGATATATCACGACTCAAGAGCCTTAATTGGTTCCATAACCCACGGCCCTGTCGTGTCCTCGCTGGCCAATGTTTGCTCCCCGGTCCATCTCGGGTGGACCATCGCTCGTCCATCTTTGAGCCCACTCACCCCGGGACATCGGCGACGACTTCCCACGCCCAACGCCTCGCGAGAGACGGCCAGGGGAACGTCTCGGTGTTTTGAAAATGATGATATTATATTATGAGACCTCTTTTGCCAATAGCAAGATATCGTAATGGGTGTTTACCATTTTATCTGGCACCAAAACTGACACCTTTATACAAGGGATCATGTTTGCAATAACCACAACACTTGCAGTCAAAATGCAAACAAAAAGAGACAACTCTGATAATAATATGCACTGTCCTTGAAATTGAGTGGTTCCACCTCTTCCAAGACGCGTGGCCGCCGTGGAAGAGTAGGCCAAGTACCCTCTCAAATGGGGCCACTCTCGAGCTCTCTTGAGCTACCTCCAGTGGAGCTCCTTCCACCAGCAGCGGCGTGAACGGGAACGTGCAGGGCTGCACCTGTACCTTTTGCCTTACTCCCGTGTTCATGTAAAACATTAAAAGTTGGTTTCACACTTGCAGCATGAGAGCGCTGCGTCAGCCACTCAATATCCCCTGCATTACAATCTTAAACCCAGCCGTGCGATTTCCACATTGCTATGTCGGGGGCTTGTAAGTCCAAGGGAGGGTCAGTGTTGATTTCCCGCAATGCGGCACCCGCATATTCAGGCCCGTCAGGCGAAAGCTCTTGAGTCGATCCCCGCCGTGGGATTTGAACTCGCGACCTTTCTGTGCAGCGAGGCAAAGTCTAATCAATGCAGCACAAGGCCGGATACGATGAAGCGTGGCCCCCAGAAATAAAGCCGCGTTGCCAGACCTCAACACAAAAAAACAAGCGTTATTAATACCCGCAGTATATGTTGCAAAAAAACTGGAACTTGACCATGTCTGGGGCCGTTTTTGTTGGCAGATGTGTCCGGCGAACAATGCACAGAAGGGTCGTTATGAGCGCGACAAGTCTGCCCATTCATCCCACCACGCGCACGGCCTCTGTGCTCGTCGCTGCTGCGGCTCTCCGCATCGCCCGGCGGTCCACGACGCAGGGACATCCACGGAGGTCGCCGCCCGGGGCGGAACGAAGAACATCCCAGGCGATGGACGCCTCACGCCCACGTACCCCCCCCCCACCACCCTACTACCCCCGCGCCCCCTACTACCTCCTCTACTACCCCCCCGCCCCCCACATCTCCTACCTCCCCCCCCTACTACCGTCCCCGTCCCCCACCTACTCCCCCCCCCCACTACCCCCCAGCCCCCCACATCTCCTACCCCCTCTACTACCCCCCGCCCCCCACATCTCTTACCCCCCTACTATCCCCCCGACCCCCAACCACTCCCCCCCCCACTACCCCCAGCCCCCCACCCACTCCCCCCCCTACTACCCCCCCGCCCCCACCCACTACCCCTAATATCCCCCCGCCCCCCACCCTCTCCCCCCCTACTACCCCCCCGCCCCCCACCCACTCCCCCCCTACTACCCCCCCGCCCCCACCCACTACCCCTAATATCACCCCGCCCCCCACCCACTCCCCCCCCTAATACCCCCTCGCCCGCCACCCACTCCCCCCCACTACCCCCCCGCCCCCCACACCTACCCCCCCCCGTCCCATCTCACCGGTGTTTAACATCTCCCTGGAGTTTGTTCTCTCGTTATACGCTGCTGGGCTGGCTTCGAGGAGGGATTATTTGGGAAACTATTTGTGCTATTGTGCCTTATTTGCAATACGTTATTCAATCATAATCCCCACTTTAGTTAAATATTTTGAATATAACTTTGTGATATGCTCCGCGCGATGTGATTTGTTGCCATTTTTTTCTTCACTAACTATTTGTATGCATATTTTTCTTGCGACCTGTTGTGCACGTTACGTTTTCCAGGGATGAAACCCGATTCAAGAGCTTCTTAGCTCACAGGGTACTTCTAAATAATTTGAACTGAACTCTAAGGCACTACCACGAGAGTACAATGCTTCGCCTAACCGCACTCACCCCATATTATTATCGTGCCCCAGATTTGCAACTCGCCACCGCAATGTCGCGAGGAGGAAACAAGGCGAGGTAGATGTGGCGGGGCCGAAGTGACTTTCCCGGAACGTAGTCCCGGACTGCTCCGGCTGGATTCCAGCGCTGCCCAAGAAGCCAAACTCCGGTCCCCATCATCCACGTCGGAGAGGCATTGCAGTGGTCGCTCTATGCCCCATTGGGGGCCAAAAGCAGAAATTATATTGGGTAACTCCCCGCTCCCCTCCCCCGAACTCATCTGTTCGATTGATAGAATGGAGAACGGCGTTCCGCTGGTGACGACGGCCAGGGCCTAAGTAAGCAGCGCCAGCTCAGCATGCGCCCTCGCCTCTGCTGAACCATCCGGTGACCTCTGGAGTCGGTTTAATTTTAAAAACCCTGCTCATCCAGCGGGAGACTCGGAGCAGCTGATCTGTTCCGGGAAGAGTTTCTCAGCCAGCAGCGGGGTTTTTTGTGTGTCGCTGGAGGCTCCGTAAAGCCACAATCACCGCTAAGTGGCCGGCAGCTGCAGCTTCATCAGCGCTGGCTCGGGATCCACTCGGGGAATTCTCCGTTGTCTGGCCGGAGAAGCCGGCGAACTGGCCGGGCAATCGCCCCGCGCGAAGTGAGTTGTGTGCCCACAGTGATAGGACGTACAGCACCTGTTGCCATCGTAGACGACGCATAGGGCTTCTCAATTTGCGACGATTCCCACCATACCCGAGGCAGGTGATCGATAGAACATCACGATTCAAGATTTAATTTGAGAATCAATTCTGTCCGTTACGGTTTTTTTTCTTGCCATCCCATTCTGGCCCCTTTCCATGGGAATGTGGAATTTCCACAACTGACTCAGGGCGGACACCTGCGATGAGGCCCGCGCACATAGCACACGTGTGTGCGCAGTCCGCTGCGTTATGTTCACCGACGCTTACTGAAGGCGATTCAAGCAACGTGCGGTGTTAAAATGTTGCTGTCAAATCTTCCGCCTGTGGATTTCATTTCAGGCACTGACAGTAAAAATTCTAACTTAAAGAACGCGGCGCGCAGCGTCACGAGCTAGCGAGAGTCAGCATTGTAGACAATTTATCCTAATCACGAATTTAAATCCACAGACTAAGGCTTGATTTAAAAAAACACCGCTGGAGTTGTCATCGGCGAGGCTGCGACGAAGCTGCCGGCTAACTGAACACCGCTCCAGCGCGAGTGAGATCCGCCGGGCGCGAATGCCACCCCGATGCCATCGCAGCGCCAGCAACGGGAGGAGAGCAAACGCGGAGGCACAGACGCCCGTTTCACTCCGACCTCCCGCGGGTCGAATCTCTCCCGGAGTAACGATCCTCCGGATGCCGTGAGCTTTTTTGTTTTCTGTTCGGCGGAGGGGAGATGCACAATGGCCGGAACAGCTACAAAGCCTCAATGGTTACACGTTTGCTTGTTTTGTGCGATGACAATGTGTGTGTGAGTGTGTGTGCGCGCGCGCGTGTGTGTGTGTGCTGCGCGTTTCGTAGCGCAGTGGTTAGCGAGCCGCGCTGTGCACCCGGCGACCCGAGTTCGATTCTCGCTCACGGCCACCAACACCAGATACGACTGTCTGGACCAGTGTGAGGTCGACTGAGCCTCAAGTGAGTACGTAGTGTGTTGTGTTAACATCACCACTAGGGAGACAAAGGCGGCCGGCCGTGGTGCTGGCCACCCGCCCGACACTTTGTTCCGGCCTTCATAGGTGCTCGCTAACAGCACTTGCCTGAACAGTATCTTAAAGGCTATACGGGTCTCCTTTGTCTTTGTGCGTTTTGTTTTGATGTGCGGAGATGGTACCTGTGGTGTCAAGATGTCAACATCGGCCTCTGTGGAGGCAGCCACAGAAAATACATTGGCAGCGACAAGGCAGGGCACACCAATTCGTCTGAAGGTGAGAGCCTCTCCACACATAAGGGGAGCATCCTGAGATCGGTGGCATGTTCATCCCATTCACCCGATTATCCGAGCCTCTGCACGGATAAAAGGAGTTATCTGGGTGTGGTGGATAATGTTGACGGTTATCCACCTTTCTCCGTGCTCTACTCCGTGGATAACCTGAATCTTTGTCACGGAAACACACCAACAATATGATCGCCACCACCTCCCCACACGGCTCTGCCGAGCTGTGGTCATAAATCCTTTCATCCCAACTCGTCACATCTTTGGACCCATTCCATCCCTAACCTAACACGTGGTCTTTTGCAGTCAATACAACGATCCATAGTTGGTAGTTTTTATGCCAACATTCTTGTCATGAACCCCTCCACCACCCGACAATATATTGCACAGATATTATTATTTATACGCGCCGATGTATCGATCGAATTGTGACCGTTAAACCTCTTCACCGGCGGCCCCGAGACTCCTCGCGACTTTCCGCTCGAACCGCTCCGATGTCTTCGCCAGGCAGCGAGCGAGCGAGCGAGTCGCGTGAGAACACAGCCTGGCCTCATCACGGGGAGCGGCGGGTTCCGCCGTACTCCCTCCCGGTTACCACGACCCCAGCGGGTACGGGTGACGGAACGCACTCGCCGCGTTCTCTACCCTTTGCGCAAATCAGCAACAGTTAACGAAGCTATTTCCCCTCCCCCTCCCGCGCGCCCCACGCTGGAAGCTTCTGCGATATGCGTTCAATCGCAGAAAATGCACTTTTTTTTTCCGAGCTCCGAGCCTGTGCCGGGATTGAACGCAGCTGTGAACCGCCGAGCGCTCTGTGACGAGGGCCCGCATCGGTTGGCCAAGAAGAGGTCAGAAGGTCAATTTATTATTTTAATGGTATGTTGGAAATCCAGGGCGGGTGGCGGCATCATTGCAACGAGCGGCTCGCAATGCCAATGCACCAGTTTCAGTCGCAGTCAGGGTCAACTCAAGCCCATCATCCCTCCAGGGTCAATAAAACGAGCACTCTACCTTTATGTGAAAGAAAAAAAACGCAACATTGGTTGTTATATATATTAACTGATCAGAAAATCACTATCTTGCCAATTATTTGGCGAGGAAAGCCTTCTGTTGTAAGTCCCAACGGCAACAAAAAACAATGACTCAACATCGGCCGCGTAATGCCTACGTACTAAATAAAGATGTCGGTTTCTTTTTTTGTTGATGTTCCAAGATCTATATTTAAACCTGGGGCGTCACAGACGACGTGATGTCTACGCGCCGTGGGCAGACGAACAGCTGTTCCCGCACGAACTGCGGTGGCGAGCTCGGCAAGTCGGGAGCGGCACCGCGGGATGGCTTCCCCGAGAGGCGATGCCCCAGTGCCGGTCATCGGTGGCCTGGGGCTCAAAAAAGCTTCATAGCTCATCGGATTCCTCCGGTGTAAAATAAATGTTTTGATTCCGATGGCGTCACGTACGTCGAGACTGGCGACCCAGGCACACACGGCTATTTTTTCTAAGCTATTTTTTTTATTTTACCAGGTTAGGCACACTGAGCTACCCACAAATTATAGCTCAGCGAAGTAGCTTCTCATCACGTGGAAATCCATAGCAGCCAAATACTCTAAACGCACGTCGAGTCTGCCCTCGTGGGTCAACGCGCCTCTCTCTCTCTCCGCTCACGCGTCCGTGAGCTGAGCCAAATGTGGACATTCCACAGTCCCATGACGAGGAACGATCTCTCCATGTGATGACCACTGTCGGCTTAGTAAGATGTCATACTCATTTTATTGATGCGGTACGGATTGATGGGGTTTTTTTTTACGTATAAAATAAAAGTTTGACCGACAGAGCTGGAACACGGAGCAAAAAAAAGTCTACTTCGGGGAATTACTGAAGGGATGTGAAGATGAAATGTTTACCATAAATCGGCCTGGGTTCAAAAACATTCATTAAAGTCTACATTGTGTGTGTGTGTCTACATCAGACACACACACACACAACCCACCTACAAAGACAAAAATCCCTCATCTAACCTTAAAAAATACTGTTGGGGCAAGTATTGTTAGCGAGCACCTATGAAGACCGGCAAGGCACACGAAGGAGTGGGTGGGCAGCACTATGCCTGGCCACCTCTGTCTCCCTAGTGGCGATAATTACGCATTGCACCACGTAATAATTTGCGGCTGAGTCGCCCTAGGGGAGGCCCAGAACAGGTTCGGATAATTATCACGATTGTTGGCCGTGAGCGGGAATGGACTTCATGCCACCGGGTTCGTAGCGCAGCGCGCTAACCGCGACACTGCATCACCTCCGATTAGCATGGCTGGCCATGTATGGTGCATACGAAGTTCAACACACACACGCGCGCACACAACCCACCTACATCACGCACGCAACTCTCGCAGCACCAGAACGCGACTCCACGGGGGGCGTGAGCTCTCCGCGCAACATCTGAAGTCGATTACATTTTTATTCGAGTTTAACAGTTTACGGCGGATGACAATCTCGCCAAACGAAACTGAACGCACCATTACCACCGAGGGGGTTACGGGGCTGCGCGGTGTTGGGGATGGCGCGGTGGGGAGGGCCCTGTCTGGACTTTTGCGACCGCGACAAACCGCATGACCTCTGCCACGTTTGTCGCAGACAGCGGCCGCCCACGTCACGTGGGCAGTGGCGCGGTGACGCGCTTGGCGGGGCCCCGGCGAGAGGAATGAATTGGGGCGAGTCTCCTCTCCAATTCGTTGCAGCCCCACGCCTGTGCCCCTCCCCATCATCTTGTGCAGTTGCACCGCCTGCACACCCGATAGCTATGCCACTGCACACCAGAGAGCCTCAGCAATAGCCACACCGGTGAATCCACCCTCCTGCCGTTCACGTACCGGTTTATGGGGCTCAGGAATCGTGGTGTGCGCACGACCCCGCGTGCAGCCAATGGTCGGCCAATGTCAGTACAGTATAGCAAGTAGGTTGCCGAGTGAAGTACGTTGGTACTTTGGTAGACGAGGCAATAATGCAGCGCTCGCTTGCGACACAACGCATCATCTGCGATTCGAGAATCTTCGGTTGCGTCGTCATCAATGGTCGTGCCTCTGCCACTAGGGGCAAGTGAACGAAACTTTTATTTTTATTTTGCCAGCTAAGGCCCACTGAGCTCCACGGCTCTTTTGCAGAAGCGACGTGGCCACAATTGATAGCTCAGCGGGGTGGCTTATCGTCACGTGGAAATTTATAGAAGCCAAATACCCTAAACGCGTGATGTTGATTCTATATGTGGAGAGAAAAACTAGAGGACCCGGAGAAAAATCCATGCGACCACGGGGAAAGAGACACCCAAACTCCAAATATACAGCAGGCGTCAATGTCGGGATCGAACTCACGAACCTCCTGCATACCAGCCGAGGTAGTTAACATCTCGTCACCACAGCGCTGACCGTACGGATTTATTTAAATCGACGGATCGAAGCGGTCTCTCCGCCAGTGTCCCAACGTTGGGGATGTCAGGGACATGGAGGGCAGACGCACAGGTGCGCCGTCGGAGAAGGGGTAGGGCCATCGGATGCGAGGGAGCCGACGAGGCCGAAAGCCCTCGGAGAGGTTCGTGGAGTCGTCGCCGTGGTTTTTTGACCCCCGCGCTCGGGTTCGATCGTGGGACGTGGTCGGAGCGAGCGGGCGGACGAGCGCGTCCAGCGAGCCGTGGCGAGCGTGGGAACGAGCCGCGTGTGCTCGCACGTTTCAGCGCCCCCGGGATGACCCACGCTCCCACACTCCCACCCCCCCCCCCCCCCCAGGAATTGAGAATTCCAATCATTTACCCGGAAAAGCCTCGACGAGTCTCGACATTCCCAAACGCAAAGGAGGGTCCCTGCATTGGGGAATGTTTGGCCGATTTCATCAGTCGGGCAGCAGCTTTTGCGATGTGTTTTCAGGCTGTACTGCCACGCGGTGTCCCGCACGTTTCACACCGCGTGCTGGGAGCTTCTTACGATCCGCGTGGCCGAAGAAGCTGTCGGAGCGAAACGTCGGGCGTCGTATCGAGTAAGACGCTCGCCACGACACATCGGTGAGCCGCGCGTGCAGTGCAGCCGCGAACGCCTCCACCGTGGAATCTTTCGCGAGCATTTGGCGCGTGTGCGGAAACTGGAGGGCCCCGAAAAAGCCACGCATGTGAGAAGATTACACGCAGGGATTGATTTAGGAGATTATGCAGAAGGTCCCCTTGGCTTATGATCTTCCACGAAGCTCATGGGCCACGCTAAACCACTTCCACACACAAACCAGGGCAGCAGCAGGAAGAGATGCGGACACTCGACGCACCAACGGACAACCAAAAACTCTCCGGTGTGCGAACGTGGTCACCCAGAACAGGACCAAGGAACGCAGAGCGCGGACTCGATGCCTGAATTCACAAACACGCGAAGGAGGAGGCATCGTCAGGCCAGCGGCGATGATGATGATGATGCACCACTCCGCGACTCCAGACGCAATCGTCCGGCTCAATGACCGCGGCGTACAATTGAGAGTTGTTGCTCTCCATCAACATCAGCAACACGATGAAGAATCGGCAGGGTGTGGCCCGTTTGTAAACCAATGCCACTGAATTACCAAAGCCTCGCACTCTGTCCAGGGTCCCCTCTACTCGCCCGATGCACAGTGGCCCCATTCGCTATTTCGCTACGATGACTCGCAAAGCCTCCCGAAAGGAGGAGCGCTCGGCTCGTTGAGGGCCGCCGCCCCGTAGCACGAGGTGTCCCTTTCCAGGGCGTGGCGGATCCCACAGAGCAACACAGCCGTTGTTTGTGCTCCCTGCAACAAGGGGGGGGCGGAAGCTCGGGCGAGCGCGCGGCTGGTGGATAATTTGGCCTCGGCTCGCGGGGTGCCCCTCCTCCTCCTCCAACTCCAACTCCTCCGCGTTGTTTTTTCCAACGCGCGGAGGATGATGATAAACCGTCGCTCTGCATCACAAGTTGCTCCTGTACTCATCTACCCCCCCCCCCCCCGCTCTCCCTCGCACCCACCACACGTCGAACGTGAGGCGTCAACTCCAGCGCGGAAAAGGAGGGGGGCGGGATTGATGTCGCTGCTGGGTCGGGGTCTCCCCCCCCCCACCCACCCAGTGGCGTGGGAGTGATTTTGGCCGCACTTCACCGCTGGCTCGATCCGGGGCAAAGTTGGTGGTGGAGGCGCCGAGACAAATGCTCGCTCGCCGCCCGCAAGGCCACACGCAGGCTGATTTAGGACTCCGTGACATGGGCGGCGGGGTGGATTCACCCTCACAATCGTTCATCAGTGAGCACTTTCCTTTCCGATATTAGAAAGCCACTGGAGCTATGCGCTTTTGAATCTAGATTGAAAACTCATTTCTTGAGAAGCGCTTTTTTGCGTTTAGTTTTTCATCTTTCTGCCGCGCGCCTTTCGATTAGCCCCGTGGGCGACGCACGGTGCGAAGAAAGTTCAACAAACGTACACACACACACACGCGGCAATGCACAGACTGCGAACACAGCCCCTATGTGAGAGGAGACCCAACCACAACATGTGAACATGGAAGGTCTTCCAGAGTCATCAATGACTCGTGCTGTTGATTCCACCGCGCACTTCAATGTCGCCACCTTCCTTCTGCCAGAGCCCGCAACTCGTCCTCACGTTGACGTCTGCCCTCCCAAGATGTGCTCACACTTGCTGCTCTTCTGGGGGAACCACCCGTCTGGCTTTAGGTCACTCTTCCCCTTTCGTAGCTGACCTCTGCCCTCCACCCGTCCCAACCATCACAACCTCGTCTTCCTAGTTTATCACGTAGTAGGCTTTAGCGACCAATATTTCCCATCATAAAGGGTTTCTTTGGGTGTTAGATCGCGTAAATTGAAATGTTGCGTTAACTGGCCACCATCCGGACGCAGCCTTTTCCTAACTACTTCGTCGTTCTATTACGAATGTCCAAGTTGCTTGTCCCATCCTTCCATGACATTCCTAGCACCTGCATTCAAAGGCCAGATGTTGTAGGGGGGGGGAGGTTCTCTCTCTCTGTCTCCCTCTCGCTCGAGTTGCAAAGCTACAGTCCAACTCTCTGACCCATCCTGTTAACACGGTCATCACACCTGCTTCAAAAAAAGCCATCCTTCAAAAACCCCAGAGTTGACACCTCGACTCTTTCAAAGTGGTTTAGGTAATCCATCAAATCCCCCACGTATAAACAGCTGAAGAATGCGCGCAGTGTAATTGCACAGCAGGTAAGGCATTCCTAAAATACTGTGTAACAACTCCTTGTTACAAAAAAAAGCATCTCGATTTTCTATCTAAATCACTCTCGTCTAAATGGCTCTCTTCCATTGTGAATCCACCGCAAGATGAAAGCCTCCCAAAATCTCCGCACATTTCTGACCGTGGCTGATGATGATTGATCAGGGATGCTGCTGCTGATGATGATGAAGATTGAGTCAAGTCAAGCAACGATTCCTCACAAGGGCACGATTCGTACGACGCGGCTGCCGGTCATCTCGCCCCGGACAAATTAATGGCAACGAAACCCTTCAATCCCGGCTATAAGTTTTCTATTTGTTTTTCAAGCGAGAGGATAATTGACCTTACAAGGAAGCTGCCTGGAACGGTCGCGCTTGGCTTCAGAGAGAAGGGCCCGCTTTGCGCTGTGCGTGCTGTCTCCTGCGTGCGACGCAACATTCGATTTCTCTCGCTCGCGTTCACCCTGCGTCGACGCACGGCGGCATCGCTTGTGCAACGGCGTCTCACGGAAAGCGATACCAGCTGCAGCAGCAGCAGCAACAGCAGCAGCAACCACCCAGCCCACGAGCACAACATAACGCGCCATCTCGAGTCGCCTGCGTTGTTGCACAATTGTCGATGGGCTGTAGTACAGAACGCGGCGTGACCTTGGAAGCCTGCTGTAGATTAGCGTCGTGTTGTTGGTGTTGTTGGTGTTGTTGGTGTGGTTGGTGTTGATGGTGTTGTTGGTGTTGTTGGTGTTGTTGGTGTGGTTGGTGTTGTTGGTGTGGTTGGTGTTGTTGGTGTTGTTGGCGTGGGTTGTTTGTTTGTTGGAGAATTTCAGTTGTTCGCGAGATTGTGTTTTCACGCCACGGGCATGAGTATGCTGTGTGTCTGTGTGTGTATATATATTGTGTGTATGTGTATATTGTGTCTGTGTGTGTCTATATAGTGTGTCTGTGGGTGTATTTAGATTGTGTTTGTGTGTGTCTGTGTGTGTATATTGTGTCTGTATGTGTCTGTGTGTCTGTGTGTGGCTGTGTATATTGTGTCTGTGTGTATATATTGTGTCTGTATGTGTCTGTGTGTGTAGATATTGTCTCTGTGTGTGTCTGTGTGTGGCTGTGTATATTGTGTCTGTGTGTATGTATATTGTCTGTATGTGTCTGTGTGTGGAACGTGTCGGGCGTGGTGCTGGCCACCCACCCCCTCGCGTGCCGTGCCGACCTTTCATAGGTGCTCGCAAACAGCACTTGCCCCAGCAGTCTGCTGAGGCTACACGGGTGGGTCTCTGTATGGAGAGTCAGTGATTCCAATGCATCCACCGACAGTGATCGGAAGAAGCGCTACGATTCGGTTGGTCGCGATTCACTCCCAGAACACGTTTCACTTGCATTGGTCGCTGTGCATCGGGGTCTTTGTGCTTGCTTGACCCGTTTTGCACAGTTTCGTTCAACTCCATTAATCCTATAAATACTGGAACGTGAGCATCATCATCGTGACCACATCTCTGACAGGCACCGGCGCCCTTGTGTCAACTCCACTGCTGGATGAGTGCCCCTCTACGCCCGTGGGGGTGATTTGACCAAAGCGGCGTCGACGCCGGAGCAGAGAGGCGAGCACAGCGACTGGGTTCGCTTCGTGACCACGTGGCCCACACCCCCCAAGCGCAATGCGTGGGTGGTGGTGGTCGTCTGTCTCCGACCGTCCGTCATCCAAGCTGAGCCCTGCTTAGCTTCCCAGATGTGATGAGAGAGCAAGTCGACCGCAGTGTGCCCCGGGCCTCGCAACATCTCGGAAGCTAAGCAGGAGGGAGTTGAGCCTGCTTGGAGATGATTGTCCAGGCAATGTGCGAGACGCAGGCGGAGAGTGGAGGCGGCGTTCGAGCGGTGCAGCAAAACCACTCTGCACTCATCCCAGGCCACTGCACCGGCGTGGTGAAGTATGGTCAATTATTAATCGTGGCAGCCTCATTCAGCAGCTGCTCGATTAAACGGGTGGGGGGGGGGGGGCGCTGTAAACATGGAGGCTGCACGACTCTCTTGGGGAGGGAGACCGCCGGGGTACGATAGTAAAGACATCACAGAACAGAACGGAACAACACAAAAAGGGTCACGAGCCAAAGTCGACAGAGGGTGACTCACGCACAGATCGATTTGGTCAATGGTGAAGACGGGGCCAGGCGAGGAATCGAACCCTGGGTGGCAGAGTTTCGGAGTTTCAGGGTGCCCAATTAACCCATCCGCGACAGCGCTTCAAACCGGTCGTACTGAACGAGTTGAACACGTGCGCAGACGTCTGCATGACAGCCACACGTGTCGCAGCTGATCCACTGCCAATGCAATAGAGCGTAAGACGTACGCGTGCACACAGACACGTGACAACCAACGTACACGCCACACACGCGTGGCCGAGTGGTGCAGGCGAATGCGGTTATACAAAGACAAAGATCACCCCGTATAGCCTTCACGTACTTTTGAGGCAAGTGCTGTTAGCGAGCATCTATGAAGGGTGGGTACGAGACTCGAGGTGGTGGGTGGCCAGGGCCACGCCCGGCCGCGCGTCATCACACACACACATACACACACATCTATTTACACACACACACACACGTATTTAGACACACGCACACATACACACGTATTTAGACACACGTATACACGTATCTGCACACACACACGTATTTACACACATACCTACGTACATATACACACATATTTACACACACATACACAAGTATTTAAACACACACATACACATGTATTTAAACACACTCACACATACACACGTATCTACACATACACACACGTTTTTACACACACATACACACGTATTTACATACAGGCGTATATGTATTCATACACGTGTACATACATATGAATACACACATATACACATTCACACACGTTTACATGAACGTATCCATATATGCCCATTTACTCACACACGTGTAGACACAAAATTACGTACTTTGACACGTACGTACTTTTTTATTTATTATATCTATAAATACGCACGTTTACACGCATCGGAACTCGGACACAATCGTCGACACCAGCACACTCACTGAGCCAACACAAACGCGCGCGAGGTCGTACAACAGAAACCACAACACTGCACCCCACACACAACTCCACAAGCTGCCCATGACGTTAATTAAAACAACATGTACACAACCATGCGAACAAGGTTCACACAACTTCACGCAGAAACTCGCCAACAGCAACGCGAAATGCACGAAGCGTGAAACGCAACGCGCACGGACATAAGAATGTAGAGCACATGTTACACACACATACACACACACATACACACAATTATTTACATACACACACGTCTTACACACACATACACACACATACACACACGTATTACACACACATACACACACACATACACATGTATTACACACACATACACACACGTATTACACACACATACACACACACATACACACACGTATTACACAAACACACATATTACACACGTATTTACATACACACACATACAAAGATTCCCCGTATAGCCTTAACAGACTGTAAGGGCAAGTGCTGTTAGCGAGCACCTACACACAGCGTATTACACACACATATACACATATTTACATACACACACGTATTACACACACATACACACACGTATTACACACACACACATATACACACGTATTTACATACACACACATACACACGTATTACACACACATAAACACACGTATTTTTACATACACACACATACACACGTATTACACACACAGCGCCATGCACAGCGCAATGATACACAGCAAAGACAAAGGTTCCCCCGTGTAGCCTGTAACAGGCTGTTGGAGCAAGTGCTGTTAGCGAGTAGCACCTATGAAGGCCGGCACGGCACAAGAGGGGGGTGGGTGGACAGCACCACGCCCGGCCGCCTTTGTCTCCCCAGTGACGATGTTTACGCATCGCACCGGCTACTCATTTGAGGCTGAGTCGACCTAGGGGAGGCCCAGGACCGGTTTCAGACAATCATCACCGGTGTTGGCCGTGTGCGGGAATCGAACCTGGGTCGCTGGGTTCGTAACGCAGCGTAGCGCTAACCGCTGCGCCACCGCTCCTCCACAGCGCAAAGCCACAACAGCCACATTCATCACCAGCGTTTGTCGCCAACACGTGCAATTAACACGAGCTCGGGAAATCCAGAGAAGTGCATCTCAGGGTCCCAGGGCGAGTGGAACTGGTCTCGGGGTTCCGTGCAAGGTCTGAATGAGCCCTGCTCCAAGGACAGTTAGAACGAGACGATATTCTGGCAGACTGCGGTGGGAGATCGAGTCCAGAGGTGGTGGTGGTGATGAGCAGCAACAGGAGTTAACAAGGACGCGATGCGGAAGAGGCAAGCGAAATGGGAGGGGGGGGACCTGGGACAGGGCAACGACATCTGACACGGGAGAGCAGAGCCCTACAGGAGACCTGGTCCCCGGAACGCACGGGAGAGATGTTGCAGAGGACACGACAATGACGGGTTGACACGCGACACACGGGGTGACCCACGAGACGATTCAAGAGACACGACGCACGCACATCGGGGTTGCACGTCTCGCAAGCAAAGGGGGAACCTGGGAGAGAGGGGACCTGGGACCCTGGAGGGTGAGGAAGGGTGGGGCGGGCGGGTGGGTGGGTGGTGGGGGAGAGATATCCCTCACCTTGCCAAGGCAGTCGCGTAACAGGGCGACAAGAACGAGCAGCACCAACGGCGCCTGAAGCGCGCCCGATGGCCGCATGGCCGCGCGGAATCGAGCGCGGGGCGCCTGGGAGCGGAGGGGCTCGAAGGGATGGACGCCTCTCGGACGGACGACGGCCGATGAACGCGCGCAGGGGGCGGACGGAGCGATGCACAAAGCGAGGAGGCAGACAGGCGGCCAGGGTGGACGGCTCCGGGATGAACTGGGGGGGAGGGGTGGCGGGGGTGGAGGGGAGGGAAGGGCGGCTCCGAGAGGAGCGGGGGTAGGGAGGGAGGGGAGAGGGGAGGAGGTGTCCGCCAGGGATGGGAGGGAGGGAGGCAGGGTCAGCGAGCGCGGCTCCACGTGTCCTCGGAACGCAGTGCGCGCACTCGGCCCACGGATTGTCGCGCAGCGCAGCGGGGGTGGGTGGGGGGGGGGTGACTTGGCATCCACAGGGGCTGTGGACAAGGCTCGGCGCTCATGTTCAGAATGGGTGTTGCGCCGTGGTGCGTGCGCGCGTGTTGTGTTGTTGTCTGTGTGTTGTGTTGTTGTCTGTGTGGTGTAGCGACCCGGGTTCATTCCCGCTCACGGCCAACACCGGTGACGATTATCTGAAACCGGTCTTGGGCCTCCCCTAGGTCGACTCGGCCTCAAATGAGTACCTGGTGCGGTGCGTAGTAAACATCGCCACTGGGGATACAAAGGCGGCCGGGCGTGGTGTTGTCCATCCACGCCCTCGTTTGCCGTGCCGGCCTCCATAGGTGCTACTCGCAAACAGCACTTGCAATAAGTCTGTTAAAAGGCTATACATCGATTTTTTACAATTGCTTATGATGGGCTTTGGCCAAGCCTGCACGCTTACAAGGAACCCTCTCTAACAGCCAGTCGAAAGGGATTTGAGAGATCTGACACTTCACGCCACGTGTGTGTGCGTGAGTTTTGTGCGCGTGGAAACTACCAAAGATTCATGGTGTTGCCAAACATCCAACCTCTCATCGTTGAAGCAAAAAAAAAATACACACATACAGTATATATAGAACTCTTGAGGCTCGGTGAGACTTTCCTGCGCAAATGAAATACGAAATTATTATTGTGTTTCAGAAGTCACATGTTCGCCCATCATGATGAGTGGTGTCACAGTGGTAAGGTCACTATTATCGGTCGCTTCCTTTCCCAGGCTGATGTCATTACACGTGCGATTTTATTTATATGTGCACGGTATTGGGACCTTGGGCTCCCTGGTTTAAATAAAGGGTGCATGCCTCACGTGACCTTGGGGAGCGGTGGTGCAGTGGTTAGCGTTACTGTGATTTTGATCCGGATAACGGGAATCAATCGATTCACGGCCAAGGCGAACAACAGCGGACGGCGGTATTTGAATCGATCCTGGCCGGCGCACCCCCTACCCCTTCATCCAGCCCGCACTGTCCAGCATGGTCAAAGAACCCCCACGACCGACACAGCGTGGGGAGGCCTTCAGGAGTAGATTGACGAAAGGAGTTACTCGTTTAATTGCATTAACGTGTAGTTGTGTGCATCCGTCAGTGGTGTTGCGTGTGCTGTGTACAAGGCACTGGCTGTGATGTTGCGCGCTGTGTACATGCGGGTCGGACGTCGATAACACGTGTGCCACTTTGTGAACAATCAGCATCGCTAGGCATAGGGATTGACTCGTTCTATAATACCAGCCTGTAGAAATGACCACTCTACTTGCTGTACTGCTAACTACTTGCTGTACTGCTGTCTGCGAACAGCCCCCTGCCCTACAGACGCATGTGATCATTTCAGTGATCCACTAACCCCGACGGTCAGGTGATGGATCACGGACATGCATCATCGCACGCGCACGATCCATGATATTTTGCTCGGTGCTCTCGTGCAAAACACATCCGAGTCGATGGGTTTCGGCGTAAGCTGTGCAATGAAGAAACGATTGACAACATTGCTGCTGAGCTCCTGGTCACCTCGCTGCCACGGACAAGGGCTAACAAGGCTAAATCCATCTGACGGCAGTGGCCGCTTTCTGAATTTTCCGTGTCAATTACGGCGAAGTGACCAACAGCAGACGCTAGAGGCGGTATCATCGCTCTGATTACAGCAGGGTACGAATACAGAAAATAATATTCATCGCGCTCGCGGAGCGGCAGCCACGGCAGTTGAGCGCTTGCGACGTGTACGGTGCTGGGGTGATTGTCACAACGCAGGATCGCGAGGGGGTGACGATAGGTTTTGGGGCGAGGAGGGAGGGAGGAGGACGTCTTCCTCCAGCAGTGGATCGACCATGTCTGATGATGATAAAAGCGCGATTGTCTCGACGTTTAAATCACGTGGTAGGATTTGTGGGGTTTTAGAGCAGTGTGGCACACGGGAGTTCGAGCGCCGCGCTACGAACCAAAGCCACCCGAGTTCGATTCCTCGGCACGGCTAACATCAGTGGCAAATGATATCTGCATCGATATGTTTACCAACCCGTCCTGTCCAGCGTGGTGAAGTATGGTCAAACAATCACCGTGACTGGCACGGGATTGAGAGGCCCGCATCTGAGCAGTGGATTGGCAATGTCAGATGTAGGTGAACAATAAACACCTTTTAGTAGCATGGCCTTACTTTAAATTTCATCAACACCTTTGATCGTGGCGCTGAACATAATCAAACGACTGTATGAGAGAGAGAGACGCAAACTCCAAATATACAGCAGCAGGCGTCAGGGTCGGGATCGAACCCACGGCCTCCTGTATACCAGGCGAGGTAGTTAACATCTCGTCACCACAGCGTTATGAAAGGGTGGGGGGTTACATGCAGGGGCGGGGGGAGGGAAGAGGAAGAAATTGGCAGTGGCGAAGAGGTGAGGCTTTAAGAGAGTATTTACACTTTAATAATACATTTTCCAACAGCAGCAGCCCTGATCTATCCACTGCTGGATGAAGGACTCCCCACGTCGTCACCATCCCGCAGTCCCGCTGCCGCACTTGAGCGAATCTGATCTGAAATGAGAACCTAGTGCGGTATGTAAACTTCAGCGCTGGAGAGACAAAGGCGGCCAGGCGTGATAGTAGCCACACCGCGCTTTCGTCTTGTCCTGTGCCAGTCTTTATATTCGTGCTACACTCGAACAGCACTTGCCCCGATGGTCTATGCAGGCTATAGGACTATATATATATAATTGCAGCACAGCAAGTGAACTAATATCCACCTGGTTCCATCTGTACGGGGATAGAGCGTTTCCCCCTCGCACGCGCGGGGTTTCTCCGGGTGCTCCGGTTTACTCCCACTGGAATAAAAACACATCCACCAACACCTCACCACCATCATTAACATACCACCAAAACGAATATACTCACCATCACCACTAATATACTCATATATAAGATGCTCACCACCATCATTATCAATATATTCACCACCACC
Source organism: Lethenteron reissneri (assembly GCF_015708825.2). Taxonomy (NCBI): domain Eukaryota; kingdom Metazoa; phylum Chordata; class Hyperoartia; order Petromyzontiformes; family Petromyzontidae; genus Lethenteron; species Lethenteron reissneri. The sequence continues at coordinate 1,666,183 of NC_083835.1, forward strand.
ATGAATATATCTACCACCGGCGATGCTCCCTGACTTCCTGTCGAGGCCTGCTTTCTCTGTCTTGGGGATTTCCGTGCCGGCTTCCCTTCCCTTTCCCGGTAATCTTTTTTGAGGGAGGGAAAAAAGCCACCCTCAACTTAAAGCTGTCTTCATCCTTCACCTCCCTTGACTATTGTGCTTCCATGCCTGTTCCATCCCGTTAAAATTTCCCCCATCTTTTTTCTCTGCTCCGTTCCCATGATCAGTTTTCACGCGTGACATTCACGACCAGCGTGGTGCTTACACCTTCACCGCAGCCTGCAGCAACTTCGGTTCTCAGAAAGGGCATCTCGCACCCACAGAAGAATAACCTCTTGCTCCAGACTCGACTCCCCGTCTCGTGGCGTGCCACGTACACGAAACTAAACGAACACAAAAAACTTCATCGCAACAATTTCAGCAAAACCTTCGGTGGCGTTCTGCACCACGGACAACCATCGATGACCAATCTGCTCTGTTCCAATGCAAATGCGGTCGCGAAGTTCGCGAGCCCTGTTTGAGTTAGACGACTCTCTCTGTGATGTATTGCATTATATTTCTAAGTTTACTGTGTTTGGTTTTCTCATTCATTCTTACCCGATGACGGTTACATACTCTTAGTTTTTTCGGTAATGTCACGTAGGTAAAAAATTCATTTTTAATTAATAAAAATAAAATAATAAAAATCACGACGTTTCGGAGGCAACACAAGTCTCCGTCATCAGGTGGGGCCGTTTTTACCTACGTGACTTTACCGATAAAACTAAGAGTATGAATCCTTGCAGTCACGAAAGCTTCAAATATAGAACTGATGACGGTTTCTTGTGTTGCAATCGAAACGTCGTATTCTATTATTACTTTATTCTATTTTCTACGTGACTTTACCGAAAGAACCAAAGAGGACGTGAACCTTCTTCGCGCCCGTGGGAGTCCGCCGAACCCGTCCCACGTGACGCACAGAGTTCTTCGGCATCGGAATCACTTGGATGCGTGTACGGCCGTACGTACGTGCGTTTGCACTTCTTTCGCACCGTACGTAGCCAACCGTGCAAATCGTAGGTGCGTACGTGTATGTCCCACGTAACAGTAATGATTCGAATTAAGGTCTCGAACATGCACCTGTGTGTGTGTGTGTCCCGACATACCGCCTCACATTAATTAAATCTAAAAAGTATTTTTTTTAGCACCACACCAATAACCGCCCGACCTTTGACCCCCCTCAGCTCCAACAGCACCGCGGGTCAAGGTAAAGGGGGCGGCTCACGCCCGCTGGGGCTGCCTGTGCCTTCAAATATCGGAGGAAATCGCCGCTCTCTGCGAGTGGCCCGGCTTAATGCGCCATCTGTTTTGTGGAAGTGCAGACAGCGATGCAGGGCCTGAAGCTCTTTGAAAGTGTTGGAAAGAGTTGACCTCCCACGCCAACTGCCTGAGGTAGGTTGGCGATTGTGTGCTGCAGGCTGCCTAATCTCCCCCATTGACACAGCTGACGTGCTTGCGTGCGGGGATGGGATTCCTTTCCAGTTCAGATCCCGCCTGCTTGCCCATAGCCACGTATATAACGTCTTGTTGTGACGGCTCTCTCGCTGAGTTTCTTCCTGGTTCAGTAATTCCACTGCTGGATTATTTTTTCCGCCTGAGGACGACCGCTTGTGTTGCGATCGAAACGTCAGTGATTTATTATTTTTTATTTTATTTATTTTTACCTACGTGACTTTACCGAAAGAACCAAAGAGATTGATTCCTGCAGTCACGAAAGCTTCAAATCAATGATTGCCCTATATGACATCATTACGACTATCTGGTGGTCCACAGAACGGGTTTCACGGGACTGGAACGATGACCTAGGTGGTCCCCCATTTTTAAGAAGAGGTAACGCACTGATTGCTAAACCGATACCAGCGGTGTCAAGATCGGCCTCTGTGGAGGAGGAGGCTCGTGAAGGACACGTTGCTGCTGCTGCTGGGCAGTTGGAGACAGTCGCCCTCCAACAACAACCGAGGGCGGATGAGCGACGCTCACAACAACGAGCGGATGGTCGGGCGCTTCCACTCGTCGACACAACGGGGAGCACAGGTGGTGCATCTGCCGGTCACCTCCGTCAACGCATGGCACCTGGGTCTGTCCCGTGACCTCCTCCTGTCAAAACAGCGGCCCTTCGACACTTCACGTGGCACAAGCTCCGCGGTGACGTCACCGCCACTTAGTATCTACCAGTCAATGTGTCGTTGTTATTGTTGTTATATTTCGCGTGCTATGAGTGCGCGGCACAGCGAGCGCTTGCCCGGGGTCGAACTCAGTGTTCGGTCTGCCGGGAGCGAGCGAGGGAGCGATCGAGGGAGCGAGGGAGCGCTTCTGCTGAGGGGAGAGGCGGCGCCTCGGATGAACCGCCCTCAACCAACCCCATCCCCGCTCCGAGCCCGCGCGTGTGCACGCTGGCACCACCTCACTCTCCCCTCTCTCCTCCGCATCCAGCCTCCCTCCCTCCTCCTCATCCTCCTCATCCCCTCCCTGGCGGCGCGGGGAGTGAGTGGAGTTGGTGGTGGTGGTGATCGTGAGCGCCGTGCGTGAGCTTCTTCGAGCCTCGGGGTTTAATCCCCGCGAGCCGAGCGAGCCCAAGGGGCCCTTGCTTTATTTTATTTATTTTGTCATTTTTCGGAAGTTCCGACTTTGTGCCACTTTGGATCAGGTCCATCAGCGGAGTCGGTATGGGAGATGCAAGGTGAGCAGAATTCGTCAGCACCGACAGTATCATCGTCGTTGTCGTCATCGTCATCAGCAGCAGCGAATCTCCTGAACCGATAAGCATCATCAAACTTTCTTAACAGATATTCATCACCAGCCCCTCTTATAATACTTTATTTATAATCAGCAGCAGCAAACTTTCTTATGCTAATTATCATCATCATCTCTTCATATTGTACTCGATAATATATAATCAGCCGCGCTCGTCATGAGCATCGTCATCATAAGCAGCAGCAAAATCTTCCTGCAAGATTTGTAACATCACCACCATCATCAAAACTTACTGTTAATCATCATCAACTTCTACGTCAGAAGTGGGCCCGGCTATCAATCATCATCATCAACTTCATTATTTTAATCACCAACTCCTCCCACTCGACTTAAGACATAATCTTCATCAACAATTCAAACCTCTGCTGCTGTATCGATGCACAGACATCATCATCACCACCACATCGCTCATTCCTACCGTCCCCAAATCAATTGCAGTCATCACCGCCACTCATCCTCCTCCCCACGTGCACGCCTTAGAAGATTGTGGGCCAGAAGATGAGGTCTGTGTGCGGGGGGGGGCAGCCGTGACTACGGCCTCAGTTTGTGTATTTAATACATTCACTGTCATGTGACTATGCATTATGCCATGCGATGTGCTCCATATCAATACGGTCATGCGTATGTCCTGTGTGTGTTCTCTATTGGGATACAGTCTATATATACTGTACCGTGTCCTGCATTGATCCATGTACTGGATGCCCTGTATGAGTGCAATATATCAGTACAAGTTATATATTGTTTTATCCATCATGTATATCAACATTACAGAATTTATATAAGTACTGTATGTACTATGTGCATATGTATACGCATTCTGCGTGTCTGCTGTGGATGCGAGTTGACACGTGCTCGAAGTGTCTCCTCTGTCTACCTGTGTTGTGTATCCTCCGTGAGTACGTCAGTGTATTCACGCGACATACATGTCATTTACCGTGTGCCATATCTACGTCATGGGCAGAATGTCCTCTACTGATGCATCTGCTGTACCCCGCGTAGATGGTCGTTGGCCTGTGCGCAATGAATGTGCAACGTTGATCCCAGATCCTGTTTTGCTGTCGATTACAACTTCCTGCCTATCCTGTTTGACCTGTATTCATTCGTGTGTGGCACATGCTGTGTCCTGTACCGAGATGTGGTATTCGCGATGCTCTGTATTGGTTTGTGGTATGTGTTGTGTCCTACACTGACATGTGAAATGTCTTCTGCGTATCCCGCTTTGGTATATGCTCCGTGTTCTGTATCGATATGTGGTATGCGCAAGTGCGTTTTTATCGGCGTATCTCCGTTGTACCTGCATTGACGCGTGGGTACGCGCTGCGTTTGGTATCGATGCCTGGCACGTACTGAATGCAACCTTCGTCGATACTCGACACGTGCTGTGTGCGTGTCTGTGTGTCTCCTGTGTTGTACATGTGGTATGGTAGCATGTCCCGCTCTGCATCGATAAGTGGCACGTGCTCTCTATCTTGCATTCATACGAGGTGCGTGCTGCGTGTTCGCTCCCCGCGCAGGCGACTGCTGGTGGCGTTGGCGATGGTGCTGGCCATGGTGATGCATTCTGTGGAGGCTGTGAGTACTGTCATTACCAACCGTACACGATCCATACATTTGAGGTCAGGGTTAAGTTCAAGATCAGGCTCAAGGTGCGAGTCAAATCCCAAGGAACCATGGGATGTGCCTCACCCATCACGTGCTATGGACTGTGGAACTCTCTGTCAAAGGCTGTCAATGAACCCGGTTCGATTGGGACCTTTAAGCACAGCCTAATAGCAGTTCATAATTCGGAAAGCATTTGCTTTCTTCATTGAACGACCTCTTTACCCATCCCCCATCCCCCATGTGGTACTCTTTGAAGATAAAAGGAGCTGTATAAAGTTATTCTCGTGATGTCTTTCACTGTTCCTGTGTAGGTAAGTTACTAGTTTGGGCTCAGTCCCCCTGTATACGTTTGCGTCACACCTTTACCTACGCAGCGATGGTGATGATGATGTATCCATCATGATGGTGGTGTATCCATCATGATGGTGGTGTATCCATGGTGATGATATGGTATCCATGGTGATGACGGTGTATCCATGGTGATGACGGTGTATCCAAGATGATGATGGTATCCATGGTGATGACGGTGTATCCATGGTGATGACGGTGTATCCATGGTGATGATGGTATCCATGTTGATGACGGTATATCCATGGTGATGACTGTATATCCATGGTGATGATGGTGTTTCCATGCGATCTGTTCAGTGTTTCGAGGTGCAGTACCGTTTCAATTTGAACGTCAGCTTCTGAATTGTGTCACATATCGTGACTCACACTCCAGTGCACTCTGCGTCGTGGTTACCGAATACCGACCCTTGAAGGGGAAGCAGGTGACACATCTGTACGTGTGTTGAACTTCTTTCGCACCGTACGTAGCCAACCGTGCTCATCAGAGGTGACGGGTTGCTTGCGCACTATACTAATAGGGGTTTTGCCCTTTTTTCTGGCAACAAAACTGACGCCTTTTGCAAGGAATCATGTTTACATTAACCACAATGCTTGCAGTCAAATGCAAACAAAAAACAATACTCTGATAATTTATGCATTGTCCTTGAAATTGATTGGTCCACACCAGAGACAGCTTTCTATAGAGCCTAGTCTCATATGGTGTTCGACCAGATGACGCCAAAAGACGCACAGTTCAAGACAACGCATACTACAGAGTAATGAGAGCTCGGGGTGAGCAGCTACATCATGGGACCTCCTTTGCCAGTACCAAAATATACTAATATGGGTTTCCCCTTTTTTCTGGCAACAAAACTGACACCTTTTGCAAGGAATCATGTTTACATTACCCACAATACTTGCAGTCAAATGCAAACAAAAAACAATACTCTGATAATGTATGTCCTTGAAACAGATATTACTTGCGCACTGTTCCGCAACAGGGCAACGCACGCTGTGTAACAGGTTGCTCCACAAAGGGCGATTCGTTGCCTCGGTATAAAATATGACGATACAAAGGCAGCCTGCAGGTGCGAGGTGGACACCGAGACGCGATCCACGACGTATTTACGGAGCCGCGTTTTTTGTGCCGCGCGTTAGTTATTTATTTTTCATCTCCGAATTTTTTTTATCGCTCTCCGACGTAACTGGGAGTTGGTGAAGAAGGAGCCGACGACGGGGGCAGTTGCCACACCCTCACCGCCCGATCTTGAAAGCCTCTGGAGTCCTAGCTTCGGTATCTCTCCATCACCCCCCCACCCCATCTCTCTCTCTCTCTCTCCACGTGCGCGTTTACGACGCCTTCTGCTGAATGCCCTTTCGTCTGTCAGGATGTGGATGATGAAGGGAGGAATCATTTACGGAAGGGTTTGTTGTTGTTGGTGGGGGGGGGTTCTTGCTTGCTTGCCTCGCATGTTATGGAAACTGACGCGGGTCCTCTTCGCACGAGCACCACCGCCCAATGCGTTCACAAATATTTAATAGCGCCGACTGTGATTCTTTCAGCGTGTGGGTGTGTGCGTGCGCGCGTGTGTGTGCGCGTGTGTGTGTGTGCGTGTGTGCGTGTGTGTGTGTGCGTGTGTGTATGCGTGTGTGTATGCGTGTGTGCGTGTGTGGGCGTGTGCGTGTGTGTGTGTGTGCGTGTGTGTATGCGTGTGTGTATGCGTGTGTGCGTGTGTGGGTGTGTGCGTGTGTGTGTGTGTGCGTGTGTGTGCGTGTGTGTATGCGTGTGTGTATGCGTGTGTGCGTGTGTGGGTGTGTGCGTGTGTGTGTGGCTAGCTGTTAGCGCGCCGCGCCGCGAACCCGGCTACCCGAGTTCGATTCCCGCTCCCACTCACGCCCACCAATATCAGCAACGATTATTCCAACCGGTCCTGGGCCTCCTCTAGGTCGACTCAACCTCAAATTAATAGCTGGTGCATTGTGTAAACATCGCCACTAGGGAGACAAAGGCGGCCAGGGCGTGGTGCTGGCAGGCCACTACCTCGTGTGCCGTGCCGGCCTTCACAGTTACTACTCGCTAACAGCACTTTCCACGACAGTCTGTTAAAGCTAACACGGGAGATCTTTGACTTTGTCTTTGTGCGTGTGCTGGAACGCAGCATGATAACGTTTTATATTTTTTTTATTGAAAAAACATTTCACGTACCTCTTTGCCAATCTTGCTCTGTTCGTTGTAAATCTTTTCTAAGAGCATTGTCTTAAGATGTACAGCGGATCGACAGTCAGTCAGATGGATAGACGGAAAGATGGACAAACGGACGATATATTCCGCTTCTGTCAATAAGTAGCCTCTTCCTGCTCTCATACCAATTACAAAGCTGAATTTGCAAGGGTCTCCGCCCTGGTGAGAGTGTCAGACTCGCACTGTGAGAGCTGAGTTTTAAATGGCAGATGAGATCAGTCCATTCCATCATCTACGTGGGGTTTGATAATTTTAAAAAAACGCGAACCATGGAAATGTGGAATTTCCACTGCGGGTAACGGGCCGCCAATGGATACGAGCACTTGAATTTTTACCGACTTACAGCAAAAGCTGGATATAAGCACTCAATAGAAGGACCGTTCTGATATAAGCAACACGAGCTTACATTACGCTGGTGGTGAAAGGCAAAGGGCAATGTCAGGTCCAAGCACGCTACTGGGGCTACTGGTGATGGATATAAGCACAGCTCACGCTGCTCCCACGGGGTGTGCTTATATCCAGCTTCCACCGCAGTCGTCGCCGTCTCGCCAAAACGGGTGACTAACAACACGTTGTTATTATAACAACACGTTGTTATAACGACACGTTGTCTACGCCGTGGAAACCGCGATAGGCCACCGCCTGCCCACGTGGTGCCACCGTGAATTCCGTGCCACCGTGAAATCCGTGCCACTCACTGGAGGCGCCGTTGGCCGCGTATTGGACCAAGAAGGGGGGGGGGTCAGGGATAGCCCCCCCCCCTCTCTGATTGCCCACGTCGCTGCTCAGTGTCGCCGCGGTTCGTTCGGTCGCTGCGATGTTCCGCGTAGAATGGCGATTCGCGACGCGTCTGAATATTGGCCACGTGACGACGCGTTGATGAAAATACGTTCTTGTGATCACAGTCTGATCACTCGTTACACACAAAGTGTTCGCCACAAATGAACCGCAATAGAGTAGCTCGCTGATCTCGTCAAGTGGCATAAACGGCGATCACGAGAACTGCGCTCATCCTCACAGCAGCAGCAGCAGCGGCTTTGTCTGCCCATCGAACAAAAACGGCGGTCACCGCATCGCCTGGCGCTTTCAGATGCGCTACTGCGGCCGTCTGGAACGCTCTTCCTTCCGATATTAGGAAGTCACTGGAGCGTTGCGCTTTTAAATCATCCAGATTGAAAACGAATTTCTGTAAAACTGATTTTTGTGTTAAGTTTGTTGTCCTTTCCGATTAGCACGGTTGGCTACGTACGATATGAAAGAAGTTCAACATACACACTGTACACACGTGTCAAATCGTGTGTGAACATTTATATATATATAACTGACGGTTTGCTAATACCACTTGTGTAATAATGTAAGAGAATAAAATACTTTTATTTTTGCAGGAAATCCTGTAAGGTTACTTTTTTCCAAGAGGGGTCTGTGCGCTGGTTGAGATGTTTGGCCAATTCTGTAAAACGGGAGCTTAACAGAATTAAAAGGGAAGGTAAGCAGAGCGGAGTGGGTTGGACCACTTGTTTGACATCTGTGAAAAAGCGCTTCATAGCTCATTGGATTTCTCCAGGATCAAGTAAAGATCGTGAGTCTGTGTGCATCGTGGAGTCGAACCCTCGCAGCACTTCTGCCACATCCGGGCCACACGCCTACAACACCTGGCAAGCCCCGGTGATCGCACATCCAATCAGCGATCCAGTCTGAGTGCAGCTTGGCATTTCAGATGCAACGGGATCGGGGATTCAACTTACGCGGAATGTGTTTAAACAACAATAACAACAACAAAACACACCGATATGTCAATGTTACATGTCGGTGAACGTAATCAATGAGACGGAACGAAATATGTTTGAATGAGTGCAAATGAAACAATGAAACAAGACCCAAAGCAAACCATTCTTAACTCGAGTCCGTCACCCCTCAATCATGACGAATTGTCGTGTCGAATCGCTGGGGAGTTGGAGGCGAGGCGGGGCTTGAATCGCCATATGCCAAATCTTACACGAGCTATATCGGAACATATTGCGTGGGGTGGAGGGGTGTGGGGGGGAGTGTGGGGGTGGGGGGACTGTGGGTGGTGTGGTGGTGGAGGGGTGTGGGGGGAGTGGGGGTGTGGGAGGGGTATCGTGCCGGTGTGGGGGGGAGTGTGGGGGAGTGTGGGGGGTGTGGGGGGAGTGTGGGGGATGTGGGGATGTGGGGGTGGGGGGGGTGGGGGGGGGTATCGTGCCGGTGTGGGGAGGGGGGGGTGTTGGAGTGGGGACGCAGCAGCGGAATCTTCGGAGCGGGACGTGGGGCAGTGGAGGATTCAGCGCAGCGCGATCGCTCCCCGATTGTCGCGACGGCAGATTTGTGTACGAGGGTTACGGGGTAAAAACAATATACTTCTGTTCCCCCGACTATTTCCACTTCCGTGCTATTTCTTACGCATCGTAAACTTTTTGTTTTCAAACCCGATGCTCGGGATGGGATGTTACATTGGGGCTGCGCGTGTGCCTGTCGATCCTGACCCCCCCCCCCTCTCCCTTCGCTCCGCGGGTGCCGTGCCGACTTGAGCCCCGTTACGATCGACGGCGGGCGGATTTCAGGCTGGCGGTGACTTCTGATCTCGGCGCTGGGGTTGAAACGTCGCCCCGCTGCGGGCAGACTTGTTGTCGTCGTCTCGTGCGAAGAGTCGCACGCGTGGGGCTTGGAACGCGCCTGCAGAATCGCGTCTCTTGCACGATGAGCTGTGCTTAGCGTGACCTGGCGCGGAACAGTTCAGCTCAATGAGTTGTGACAAGGCGGGGGACGCGGTTAGATTCGAGATCTGAGTCTTCGTCGTGTCGTTCACATTCTCCGTAAACACGCAGCCCCTCGGGCGACATGCCACGTTGGGCGTGCGGTTGAAACGTCGGCCCAACGTCGCATGTTTACGGGGATTCTAAACGTCTCATTTTTTACACTACAGTTAATCTCATTCTCCTCCTTGATGCTACATTGATAGATATTTCGACGACAAACATAACCAATTCTCACAATCGATTAACAGAAATCACGATGCAGTGCTGCCAATTCGGCACGCACCACATTCCACTCCCTCGCCCCACCAACAACTCGCTCATTTGTCATCATCGGGGGGGCTATGATTCCGTTCAATAATTGTGCGTATTTTTTGTGTTATTCATTACATATTCACTATCTCTCCCTCCGTCCCGTTTATAGCGCCGTTTGGTCCCTCCCTTAGCATCAACCATCACGTTAGAATATCATTCCTGGACACTTCTCGTGAACTATAAACCACGTTCGCTCGCTCGACGCAACGCAAACATTCGATTTCCATTGAAGGAACACGGCCTGCGGTCTTCGTGCCTGCCCTGAATGACGGTCACAGAATGCGGGGTAGAACGGGGTGGGGATTGTTATCAAACAAACGAACGACAAAAAACCCCCAAAACGACCCGGAAAACGTTCCCTCTCAATGATGAGAACTCACCTGGCGATTGTCACCACATCTTGCTCGCCCCGCGCCTCCTAGAAGAGCTGAGCGCTTGCAAGTGCGCGCACGTGCTGGTGCTCATCCGCGGAATGCGCCCGCGTTGAACGCTGGGTCGTGGCTCGGGAACTCAACCGAGGAGGCGAGCGCACGGCAGCTCGGCCACGAACGCCAGCCGAGCACGTTGCGCCAGGCCATTTGCACCTCCTTTCCCACCGCAGAACCGAACCGCGCCGAGGCTATTGAAAGGCCAGCTTAGCCCGGCGCGGCTCAGCGCGCGCCAGGTTGTTGTTATGTTTGTTTGTTTCCACTGCGGAGCACAAGCCGTGCCATGCCGCTGACGTCGCGTGCGACGAATGTGCCGAGATGCATATTGGCCTCATCCCCGCTGGTGAACTGACCTGCGAAGGCGTCGAGGCAGGGTGACGCCATGTTGTCAACGCCCCGGCTGACGTCACACGCAATGTGGAGCGTCATTAGCCCCGCCCCATGGCCCTGCTTGGCCCCGAGCCGGCTCTCAGCCAGTGGATACAGGTGGCATTGGGTTCCTTGAGAGTTGAAGACCCTCGACGCAGGTGGAGTCAGCGGCGTTTGGCAGCGCGTTGTCGGGGCTTTGGCGGAATGTATAACACGGCCGCCTCTTCAGATACGGTGCCAGCGCCAATACCAAGCGTTCGATTCCGCCGCAGTGCCAAATACTTTATCGTGAGGAATCTGCGCCTTTCTTTTTGTTCGCGTGCCGCTGCTACAGTTGCCGCCCGGGGTAACGTTTTGACGGTTCGTCCTCGAGTCGGCGTCGGCGTGGCGACGAGCAACACGCACGTTGCATCAATCGGCCGGTTTAGGTTTTGCCGTCTCATCGAACGTTCCACCTCCTTCTCCTCCTCCTCTTCTTTCGTGTCAACTCCCCGTTTCTCTCTCCAGACGAGGCGAACGTCGCTTCCTCTGTCGCGGCTCCAGTCGCCTGGAATTCACTTCCTCCATCGACTGATGATCACAAGAATCACACAGAGACTCACGTAGATACCCGTATACTCACACAGAGACACGTAGACTCACATAGAGACCCATAGACTCACACAGTGAGTTAGCAGCCCTGGGCTCCCTACTGAAGGGTCCAATGATCCCCCACGCCCCACACCACCACACCCCACACCCCCCCACACCCCCCCACCCCCTGCTACCCCCCACACCTCCCCACACCCCCCACACCCACACCCCCCCCACCTCCCGCTACCCCTCATCACCCCCCCCACAACCCCCCACACCCCCCACACCCCCGACCCAAACATCCCCCAACCACCCCCCACACCCCCCACACCCCACTCGCAATTCGATGACTGGTCACCCATTTCAGGTTCCGTAAGCGATTGTGCGTCACCACAACCACAATGGCAGCTTCCACTTCGCCCGAGTGGATTTGGTCAAAGTAGTTTTTCCCCCCCATGCTGAAATATCACGGATAAAGAGGAGTCACGGATAAACAGGAGGAGTCACGGATAAACAGGAGTCACGGATACCAGGGCGTTTCCCGTGCCGTGTCACCCTGTTACTCGATTATAATGCCCCATAGGATGGTTGTCGACCAACTGTCGCTCTTGGCACGGACTTCAATGGCGTGCGGTTTTCGTCGCCGGATTAGCCATGCGTGACGCTAGCGGCGGGGGCGCTGTCTGGCTGGGATGTTGCGCGCCGTGACGGGCCCCGCCAGACACCGACCTGTGCCAGCTCTACTCCTGGATGAGTGGCTCCGCGACTGTGATTTTTATGGAGCGGACAGGACGGGGATCATGCCGTTGGCAGCGCGGCCAGACGGATTCCGCTCGCCCGCGAACAATGGCACGGGGCTTGGCGAGCTGGCAACGCGCCGCGGTTGGGCACGGCACGCGAAGCCAGAGATGGGGGTAGGCGGCGGCGATGGGAAGGTACCCGAGGCATGACCCCCACCCTCTCTCCGCCCAACACCTCCGCAAGCCGGGAAGCGGAAGAGAAACTTCTACGACTTCCGCGGCCGCTGCGGCGCGAGCCGAGGGGACGGCGAACGCAGGCGCGTGGTCGGCTCGTGAGCGATGTTTGCGAGTCGCAAGGCACGTCGTGGGGAGGCAGCGAGTCCTCGTATAACGCGGTAGATGCGTTCCTGAAAAGTGCCGCATTAAGAGAAAAATGCGTTAACGTTCCGCGCTATAGCGGGGTACGTTCCGCGTTGTGCGAAAAGGGTTTCCCTAGTCTAAGAACCGCGTTATAGCGAAAACGCGTTATGTGAACACACGTTAAGCGAGGATCTACTGTATGTATATATAGTGTTGCTGATTATAAGCTTGCTATGAGCTAATACTGGACTGGTTTATACAGCAGATGTGCAGCCATGTCGTGGAAGTTGAGGGCATCCTACGATACGTAAAACTAATTTCAGTTTTTGGTGGCGATGCTGCTGCTGCTGCTGCGTTGTTGGCAGAACAATGAACACATGCGCACAAACTCAACATATTCGTCAAGAGAAAAGTGGCCCATCAAAAGGAACATTTACGGAAGGTGACGTTTACTTTATAGCAGCATACAAATCAAGAAGGGCCTTCGCCCGAAAAGTTGCCTCTCATCTATTTTTACTGTCAAGGCCACAGTGTATAATGCGTTTTCTAGACGAGAGATACGGCCCGCAAAAGGTTGTGCCTCCTGATTTAACTCGGACAAGGGGAGTTTGTTCTGCGCGAGAGTTAATATTCAGTCGACTCAACTACGGCCAACGACTCGGTGCTGAGCCAACTTTATGCTTGCTAATTGCAGTACAGCAACCGCCAAATATATATACACACACACACGAATTCCACGTGACGTTTATAGATTTACCGCGGAATCATACGCGTATCAATGTTGAGGCACGGCTCGAGTTGTCGTCAAGGAATGGAGCTCACTGTTGTCTTGCGTTATCCAGCAGTGAGATTTACCCTCCCTTTGGCCACAATGGTCAATAAACGCAGACCCCTCCGAGTTAAACCCGGCCAGATGGCTCACCCGGTAGAGCGAGCGGCTCGCAAATTGGAAGGTTGCCGAGGTCAAACCCTGGATGGTGGGGGTTGACTCAGCTCATCATCATCATCCCTTCGGGGTCACTCAAATAAGTAACACTTGGTGAGGTGGCCAATAGTGGCGGTCTTTTGGGCAGAATCGCCCCCGCCCTGGCAATGTGGAATTTACTTCAACTGGCTCATGGCTATAAACAGCAGATGATGCTCATTTGAGCTGGAAGTCACTTTGAATGTAAGCTAGCGTTAAAGATTTCCCAGTATTTTTGTTGGGTAAATGCTCATGACTTCAAGGTCGCGTGGCATTTTATCCTGCGAAAGTTCACTGTGATCGCGTGAGTGTAAACATTTGAGGGCGAGTGACTCGAAGGGCCAAGGCGGTTATCTTGGAGCGCTTGTGCGCAGCCTAAGTGACAGGCATGCACATCCTCGTACTCGGCGCGACACGGAAACTGTGTTAATGGACTGGTCGCATTCCAGCTCCTCGCTTGACTTCACGCTCACGCCGGCTGTCTTCAAGCGGCGGGCCGCAGGCTGCTGGGCGTGGATACTGTGCAGGAGAAAAATCCAATGTGTGCGGTGAGCGCCACGTATGGGCGGAGTTCGGTGTGGGGGGGGGCACACTGCGAACCGAACGTCCCCTCCCCCAAAAATGGACACCTTTATTAATTACAAAAAATATATAAATGAAATGTATGCACCCGCGATTCCTAATGTGAGGGACAAAGCAAACTCTTGCCTCCCCCCCCCCCCATAAATATAGAAGTCAAACTCCGCCTATGCATAGTTGTCAACCTCTTATCAGTGCAATTTACCTTATTACAGATTCAGACCTAATTCAGACCTTAGTGGTCACCCCGTGCCACTTATAAATCTCAACGTTCATCCTGCAAAGTCCCATCATAAGGGAGACACAGTTTCAATACGGGCAATTTTTTTTATTTGTGCCCGTATTGAAACGGCTGTACGCCGTTAAGACCTGACAACTCAATTTCCCTGCACAAGACTACGGGGCTGAAGCCTTGATGGGTTGACAGCTCTGCCTATGGTCCCACGCGACAACAGACTACTACGGGGAAGGGGGGTGCTATACCAAGCGAGTCGAGAAGCGGTAGCTCGCTCGAGCAGAGCGATAAGCACTGGGGGAGAGAGGGGTGATGCGTTACAAGTAACGGGCTGCTATAATCGGAGTACCACAGATGGGTGCAGCTTTCAGGGGTCGAGATTCGTTGTAAGGATTTCGTTGTTATTTTTCGTTTTGGGTCTCGATTTTACCGTCTTGTTTATATTGTTTAATGTTTGCTCTTTTAAAAAAAAAACTTGTGCGGGTTTTGTGTGCCCCATTAGCCTTAACCGTAACGTCGGCACGCTGCACGGGCTATTATCATTATCCATTAATGCCAATTTATTTCCGGACACATTTTCAACTGTTGTCAATATGAGATGATGGCATGTGTGTGAACTGTGGTGGTAGGGGGGGAGGGGGCGTTTGGTTGTTCACAGCGCAGATGTGAAATGTTTGTTTGAAAAAGAAACACGCGGAGCCGAGAGCAAGTGGGCCAGGCGCAATGCATCGACGTGAAATTGTCGGTGTTTACCAACACGTGTCAAGAGAGAACCCCCCTTTCTGAAGCAGCGTCTGGACGCAGCACGCGTCCGGTGACAAACCGTGGCCATGGCTTTGAGCCCACGTGCTAATACGGAACACAAAGCTAATACGGAACACAAAGCAGAGTTAAACAAAAATTAGGTTTACAGCCAAACATTGGCCTACCAGGTCCACGTCCAATTCACGCAGCTCAGCTCGGTTCCCGGTTGTTCTTTTTTTCCACTTGCAGAACCCGAGCCGTGCCGATGACGACCACACGCGTGCATCGTGAACGTTATTAACTCGCACCCCCGGTGCCGCTAGCCACGTGGGACTTTGTCCAGATTCAGAGGCCCGAGTTTCACAATTTTGTCGCCGGACTCGGCTCCGCGTCCCGTCTTCAACACGCCCTGGGAGATTCGAATCGTCGCGATGGGGAGCTGCGGGGAGTCAAGGGGGTGGGTGGGTGGGTGGATGGGTGGGGGGGGTAACGTCCACGGAGCAACGGGAAGAGCCACCCCCTCCGGGGCCGTGGGGCCAAAGCCTCGCGCATTCTTTATGCCAAGTGCTAAATGCCGGGGAATTCGCGACGTCCTTCATCTGTGGTCAGAGTGGGGAAGCCGACCCCACTGTATGTTTGCTCTCGTAGCGGTCAGTGCTACCGAGGCAGTACTTGGCAATGCATACGTTTGCACACACACACATATATATTAATTTGTGGGCATTATAGCAACTAGACAGTGCTGTTAGAGCCTCATGTAGTGGCATGAGAATGGGGATTGGTGGCAACCGTAGAGAAGTACTTTGTCTATATTGTATTATCACCTCGGTAGCCCTCTCTTATCCTGCAAAAAACTGAACTCACTCATGCTGTGAACTCACTCATGCTGTATGAAGAATGTTACGGATAGACTTAGAACTCAGCACCCTTTCTCAAACCCAGAACTATAACTCAACATCGACTGTTTAGCCCAGACCCAGAACTCAACATTTACTCTATCATCCAGAATATATGTTCACCTTTCCCAGTGAATGTGGACACTCATTTGTTTACACCATCTGCTTTAGTAGTTGGAACCCCGAGATAGCGCCTGTATTGCACGCTGTCCTCCTGAGAAATAATTAGTTTGGTGCGGAAGTGGGGTTTTTATTGTTACACGCTTTCATTTAACTCACTCTGTCTGTTGTTGTTGTTATATCCTCAAATCGTGTAACTCGATTTTAACCCACTTCCCAATGTGGTATCGACTGCAAACTTGGTATACTTATGTCATACCGATGACAATACTATATTCTATCATAAAAAAATACAATTATTTTCGAACGATAATTTTTTATGTTATGTTTCGGCTTGGGTCTAATTGTCCACGGTAAACTGACGTTGGCTGTAATTATGTTATGGC
Organism: Lethenteron reissneri; assembly: GCF_015708825.2. Lineage (NCBI taxonomy): Eukaryota > Metazoa > Chordata > Hyperoartia > Petromyzontiformes > Petromyzontidae > Lethenteron > Lethenteron reissneri. Next base: position 1,682,647 of record NC_083835.1, read on the forward strand.
AAGCTTCGGGGCCACTTCCTGGAGTCGTGGAGTTCTTCCATTACTAGTGCATTTCATAAAAGCGTGTTCAAAAAAAAGTTGTTTTAAATATTACTTTTTTTACCATGTCCATCAGTGTCACGCGGTATTGGGAAGCTCCTCAGTTGTAGGGGGTGACCCAGTACCCCTTCACCAGTGGCGATGTGCTCGCTTATGGTAGCTCCCTGTCAGGCAATGGACCTTGTTTTAACTCCGCTCAGGGGAGCCTGTATCTACGGACACTGTGTGTGTGTTTCCGTGCGCGCGCGCGCACACCATATTGCACAATACATGAACATCATTCCGGTACTTTACACAAATATTTATATATCGTTCAAGTTCGCACGGGGGGGAGTGGGATGTCGTAATGCCCACGTCATCGTTAGGATCCTGGGTTCAAAGCAGGGCGGCCATCTGTGACTAAATCGAATTCTCGTGTGGAGCAAGATGATATACTCGCAGCCCGTTTTACCAAGAACTTCACACACACACAAAGTGAAAGCAGTCTTCTCTATTTTTTTTCCCCACCAACCGCTAAACAGATTCACCTGACAACGCTAATCACACCTTGTCAATCACAACCAATCGCCCGGCCATCAGCGCTGATTCTTAAACCGGTTCACCCGAAGACCCGGATGGGTGAGCTCGTTCACGTGACAGTTCACCTCCTGGCGATGCCGAATGAACGGGAATTTCGTAAAAGCGTCAACAAATTCGTCCGGACTTTTCAACGTAACCTCTTTTCAACGTCCCTCTGCAAATCGATTTGGCAATATTTGTCCCCCACGTGACAACTGGATTTGATTGATTCCGTTGGGTGGTGGAGGGTGATAGTTAAAAAAAATACATTATACCGACATGCTCTAGCCGGGAAAAAAAATAACACTTTGATCTGAAACCTAAATTCTAAAATTATATTTAACGTAATTTTCTCACACTCGGTACTCAAGTTTCCTCTTAACTTGAAAGTTCAATACTTAAACTATCCCAACAAGCATGCTGCATTGCCAGTGCTGTATTTGTTACTTTAACATGCGCTTGTATATGATTGCTTTTAACACAGATTAACCATGAAAAACTACAATGAACAATTATATTCTCATTTGGTGATTAGTCCGCACTTTGCTGCACCTTTACGGTCCTGGATTACACGCCACGTGACGAGCCACCACCGCCAGGCAGGACTGACCCCGCCATGTGAATGTGGAATTTCCGTCACCGGCCTCAGGGCATCCGATGCAGATGCGCATTGCCCCATGTCCATTTGAGCAGACGCGTGACGTTAATTTGGTATTAAAAAGAATACATTTAACTTGTTTCGAGTGGAATTTTCCATGCTACGCAACAATGAAACCGAAACCGACGATCGAGTGGAAGTTGTCGCCACCGGTCGATTGCCACCAGCACGTGCGAGACAATGGACGAGGACGTGATGACGTCACAAGGGCTGGACGATCGGTCACGTGCTCTCGGCTCTTCGTGGGGGGGGGGGGGGGGGGGGTCTCCTGTGCAGGGGTGGTCCAGATGCCTTGTGACTCCCATTTCATTCTCTGAACCTTAATACAACATTTTGAAAGTAAGGCTTCTTTAAGACAAAAATTCATACGCAAAGGGCAAAACATTTTTAGAGGTCAATAATAATTATTGATGTGGGGGGGGGGGGGGATTACAAGACATCTGGACCACCCTGAACTTGCACAGCTCGCAAATCACCGATTCTCACGCGGGGTTAACTCAAGTGTGTTGAGCGTACACATTGAATGGGGATCATTCAACCGGTCACATCATTACACGCCTGGTAAGAATGCGTGCGCTCTCTCTCTTTCTTGGATAGATACATTAATAAATAGTCAACCAACATATATTCGTATTCGAACAGACGGTGATCTCCGTGTGTGTGTCGCCTCTTTTATTTGCCGGCCGTGGTGGAGGTCTGTTGGGGGGTTTGGTGGATTTGACATTTATTTCGCGAAACTCTTAACTCCACTCGGTTACGCGTTGGCCAGGAGATGGCAGTACACAAAGTAGGTTGACATTATTCGCACCCCCGTGACACTGCACACTGACAAAAAGACAAAGTTCACCCGTATAACCTTCCACAGACTGTTGGGGCAAGTGCTGCTAGCAAGAAACCTATAAAGGGTTGGCACACGAGAGTGTGGTGAAACACCACACTCGGCCGTGTTTGTCTTCCCAATTCCTGATGTTTACACACCGCACCAGCGACTCGTTTAAGGCTGAGTCCGACCTAGGGGAGGTCCAGGACTGGTTCAGATATTCGTCACCGATGTTGGCTGTGACCGGGGAATCGGACTCGGCTCGCCGGGTTCGTAGCGCAGTGCGCTAACCGCTTCACCACCGCTCCTCCCACACGACCGTCGACGACGCGCGCGCACGTGCCGGTGATGTAGTGGCGACGTCATCAGCTCATGGGGTGCGGCAATGGATGAGGCGGGCCGCCAGTATTTGATTTGTGTCGCACGGTCACGCCTAGGCTGTTATGCAGGGTGCTTCAAAAATGTGTTAACACTTACATGGGACTATCGTTTTAATGGGAAAAGAACGGATAATTCGCTGTAACATGATAACAAATGTAATGTTAAGAGATTAAACAAATTAAAGAGTCTCCACGTGTTCGCCATCATTGTCAACGCACGCCTGGAATCTTCTCCAGGTGGTCTCCAGAGCTCGGAGGCACATTTCTCGTGGTATTGTTGCAAATTACCGGAAGTGTTCACATTTTTTTGAAGCATCCTGTATATTGCGGATTTTCTTGGGGGCCGTCCATAAATGACGTCACGTGATTTTGGACGATTTTTGACCCCTCCCCCCCCTCGTCACACGGCGTCACAAAAAGTCAAACCCCCCTTCAAATATGATATCACAAAGCTCTGCCCTCCCCCAAACCATATTTACATTTTGAAAAAAAAAATGCTTCAAATTGGTATTAACTATTGTCATTGTAGTAGTGTATTTAATGTAGCGCTGCACTCTGATGTTGTAGGAGTGTTGTTATAACAATTAGTGTCGTTATAACAATTCTATATTTATTTAATGAGACCTCACATTTCTCAACCCCCCCCCCCACCTCGTCACACATCGTCACAAATGTCTGACCCCCCTAGGTGCGTGACGTCATTTATGGACGGCCCCTTGCCTAACCGCGTCGTCGTTATGCTCACGGTCTCGAACATTTAACGCTGTATGGAGCGCTCTGTCTGAACAAATAACGCAGCCACTAACAGCCCCGCAGCGGTACCTCTTTGCAATATCATTGGCACGTATCTAATATAAATACCCCAGAAACGGAGTTCTACGTCCAATCTTACTTTACTCAAGCTGCACGTTGGTTGTCAAGGGGGCCCCAACTTGTAGCCTCGGCCACCAGGGGGGGTGTAGGGGGCAAGGCACCCTCTGTCACCCACGCTCGTCACGCCGCTGCTGATGACACTCCCACGCACGGTGCACGCGTTGACATTTACAATTTCGCACTCGGCGGGTGCATTAGGCGGATTCCACGCGAGCCCCGGCTGTGTTTTGGAACTCGCCGCTGAACGGTCGCTCCGGGTAAAGCAGGTCGCGCGATTCTCTCGGCCCGAAATCCTGCCTGCCGGTGTCATCGAGCGAGCGCCGAGAGAGGCACAGGGCAAGCAGGGCCCGTGGATTTGCGCTCGATCGCGCTTAGGTGACAACTCCGTCCGCCGGGCGAACCCGCAGAGTGAGTGGTGAGGGCCCAATCGAAATTCGTGCCCCAGAGGCTTGGAATCGGAATTGGTTCCGCGGTCGTCCATTGGCTTGGTCTGGTCCAGCAGTGTTCACTTTGGTAACGACATGAACGGATAAGAAACTGTTCGTCAGCGAATAAAGTTTTTTTATTTTGTTTCATATTCGAGTCGATGATGACAGTGAGTGGGTTAAAATGTTTGTATGTATGTACGGTGGACTTGTTTCCCACCATATGTGGCCAAACCGTGCTAATCGGAGGCGCGGGGGAAAGACAACAATCTAAACACAAAACGCAGTTCTAAAGGAATTAGTTTTCAAAATCATCCAGCTATTTTTACCAGGTAATACCCACTGAGCTATGTAGCTCTTTTTGAGAAGTGACCTGCCAACAAATGATAGCTCAACGAAGTGGCTTATCGTGTGGAAATGCATAGCAGCTAAACACTCTAAATGCGTCATGTTCATTCTAAACATGGAGCGAAAAACCGTAGGACCCGGAGAAAAATCCACGCAACCACGGGGAGAGAGACACGCCAACTCCAAATATACAGCCGCAGGCGTCAGGGTCGGGATGAACCCAATCCGTGTTGCTGGCAGTGAAACCCGCAGCTCTCACGATGGGGGTTCCGTTTGCACCGCGAGCCGCTCGGCACGATGTGCATGCCGATTCCTCGATGTGCAGCTACGTCCTCGGATCCCAGCCGTGAAGTCCACTGGCCGAGGGATGTCCCAGTCAACGTGGAACGTTGGGGCCAATGTCGGGTCCAACGATTTCGACCACATGCCAACGTTGGGCCAACGTTGGCACGTTTACCGGTGCGCTGCGTCAATGCAGTGGCTCCGATTCCTCTCCCCTACAGCAGGCCTCTTCCTTGCGTTGCCACTTCTGAGGCACAAATATCTGCCACATGTCACTGGAGGAAGAAGATGAAGAATAACTCACATTATCGGAAGAGCATGGAACGACAGGTGAATGCATTGACGTTTAGTGTCCCGAGAAGGACTCGCAGATTCCCAGAGGACAGCTTTCTCCAAAAGAGGACGATCCTGAAAAAAAAAAACCTGCACAGGTGGACAACCCTAGCTCTTGCCTTCGCAGGGCCAACTTCCAGCAAGGCCCCTGCATTGTGAAATGCATGGCGAGGTGACGTAGCCCCCAGTTGCCGCTGGCTCAGGGCTACGTTCACTCAGCTCGCTCAGGGGCCCCATTGGGAGATCAACGCACGCGACCCTCTTGAGCGACACTCATAACATCCACGTGCCAGGTGAGGGGGGTCAGAGACAGGCAAAAAATAATGTTGGGTTACGTACCTGGCCAGGCGGTGTCGTATTTCTTGTGAGAATTCACACTGTTTTGAGTGCGCGAGAGAGGTGAGGAGGAAGAAGAAGAAAAAATAAAGCGACCGTCTCAGCTTGTTAGCGAGCGCCTATTACGGCTCAGGGTAGCGTAAGGACGCGGCCGACAGAGTTGATAGACCGCCGTGAAACGAAAGGCGCAGTGTGGCCAGAGTCAGCCGAGAGGCGGCCCGTGTTTGTGTGGGTCCCAAGCGAGCAAGCATCGCGGATTGTGGCCGGGACATTGAAGCCAAGGCCACCGTATCGTGTGGCCCCCATCTGTGTGTTGCAGATTGTCACGCCAATGTTCCACCCACTAATGCACAGGACTGTGCGGGGTGGTGCAGGTGGCTTTACATCATTTAATGAGGGGGGGGGGGCGGTCACAGGATATCTGGACCACGCTGTTAGACTGTTCGTGAGCACCTATTGAGGCCGGCATGACGCGCATGCTTGGTCGTGTGGCCAAATCGCTTGCTCGGTCACCGGCGTCTCGCCCAGTGCACACATCAACGCACTGCAGTGGGTATTCATTTAGGGCTAAGTCGACCGTGGGGAAGTCCTGGCCAAGAACCTCAGCTGCGTTGAGGACAGCGCGGTGTGTGCAACACCACTTCACTGACACAAATTACAAAGATCCCCTGTGTAGTCCACACAGATTGTCAGGACAAGTGCTGCTAATGCCTTGGTGTGTATTGGTTTGTGACTGTGTATCGGTATGTGACTGTGTATTGGTTTGTACGGTTCCGTGGTATGCAGCTGAGTCCCAGAGTGTAAGCGGCCTCCGTCATCACACCTCATTACCGCCACGTCAAAGCCCAAGTGGAATCCACTTCTCGGTCATCCTCCGCTGCGTCATCGTTGGTATTCGAGGAAGAGAGAGAGAGAGACAGAGAGATAGAGAGTGAACGAGAGTGAGAGCAAAGTGGCCTTAAATATTTCGGGTGAACCATAAGCGTTTGAGTCGTGTGTGTCTGTGGCGTCTGCTGACCCCCGACAGGAATCCGTCATGACAGCAGCCGTGAACGGCGAGCTCTTATCTCCCGCTGCGATGCGACGCGCTTGAAGGGCAGCCTTATTCTTTCTGTCTTTCGGTGAAGTCACGGAGATGGTTAAAATAATCTAACAAAAAAAACTACGACGTTTCGATCACAACACAAGCGATCGTCGTAGTTTCTTGTTCTTTTCTTTGAACCCATCTACGTGACTTTACCGAAAGACCCAAAGAGTATTAATTCCTGCAGTCACGAAAGCTTTAAGTCAAGATTCAAGCGTCGCCACGACCACTGGTAGGTGGGGCCTTGTTGGCCCATGGCATGGCCCAGCTCTGGGTCAGAACAACACTGGGGGCTGTTTTCAGGATCAAAGTATTTTTTGGACTGGAGGAATCTGATGAGCTATAAAGCTTTTTTTTCACAGCCGGGGTTTAATTCTCATCGGGCTCCATGCTGCTAAGTGCAGTCTCCAACCCTCATGAACTCGATCTCTATGGCCTCTCTATTTATGTGCTATGAAGAAGTCACCTATGTTATATATATTTTTCTGTCAAGGCCACAGTGTTATGACGAACGTGTTGATCTTGTTGTCGTCGTCGTCGTTATTTGTCCTTGAGCACCACTGCCAACGCTGCAAGCATCATCACCAGGTCACGTCTTTGTGGCTGTTAGAGGCCACTTGCAGGACCGATCGCAGTGGTTCTGTGATGTCTGCTTCCACGGGCTGCTCTCCAACACGGGGCGACGCACCCCTCTGTGAGGTGTCACGTGACACAACGCCGATAGCGCGGCCGGAATAAAATTGTGAAGCAGGGGACAGAAAGACGCTTCCATGTTCCCAAGCGACTGTGACATCTGACACAGAAAATGTGATTTTATTGTCGGTGGTGGTAATTGTGTCATTTGCTATTTTGGCGATAATTAGACAAATGATAACGGAGTCTCGAATGTCTGTCAGCTCCAAACAAGCTTGAGCCTGTGCCCAGATTCATTGGCAGCGCCAGTTGTTGATATGACCTTTTCCCAGTTGTGGAAATTACTCTCTCCATATGAGACAAGCAAGTTTTCTATTGACCCTCGGGAGATGATGGGCTGAGTTGACCCACAATCCAGATGTTAACTTTCTGATAGTTGTATAAGTATTCTAATCAGATCATCACTCAGCCGGATGTCGTGAGGAATCTCCCCAAACTTAAAAATATATATCATTCCCTTTTGTTTTGCCCTGGAGTGGAGTGGTGGCGAAGTGGTTAGCACATTGAATTATGAACAAACCAGTGTGCCTGAGTTAGATTCTCGACCATGGCGACAAGCAGTGCACGAGCGATATTGGAACCAGTCCTGGGTGCCCCCTTACTAACCCGAACTGACCAGCGTGGTCAAACAACCCCCACGGCCGACGTGCCATGGGGCGGCCTTCATCCAGCAGTGGATTGACAAATGGCTGATTGTTGTTTTTCATCCAGGAAAGCCTCATTAAATCTTAAGTATATATTTTTTTTCCGGAGGGTCCTGCATTGGGATGTTTGCCCAATTCCATTAATGAAGATTTGGCACTTGGGAGGAAACTGGAGCACCATGAAAAAAAAAACACCCGCACACGCGTGATTGGGGTTTTCTTTTTTTACTCAAAGTTTTTGCACAGATAGATGCAAGGATGCGTTGCTGTGCTGCCATCTTCTCGTCACCTCACGACCTTGGCAGCGGGATGGGATGCACACCTACCAAGCCCTCTACTTTATTACAGACCGATGCAGACCTTATTGGTCACCCCGTGCCCTTATACATCTGAACGTTCGTCCTGCAAAGTCCCATCACAAGGGAGAAACACACGCAAATAGATAATCACGTGATGATATACAACAACAACAATATATACAACAAGATATAGAACAACAATATATACAACAACAACAAGATATACAACAACAAGATATACAACAACAACCACATTTGGCGCGCTTGCATGCCACTGGAACTGGCAAAACAAGCACCAGCTGGGCCCACAGCGGCAGCACGGCCCGAGTGAGGTGTGAATGACGCTTCGCACGCGAGGCCGCATTCACTGCGACGCAGCAGCACTCCCGGCCATGAGGACACGCGCGCGGTTTGCATTAAACTCCAGGTGCACCGCTTCCCTGCTGCTGATGCTGCTGCTGCGCCATGAATTCGTGGCCGCAACAGACCAGAGAGTGAGCCGGCAATCTGCTTAGCCACCTAACTACCTTCCTATTTACCTACATTCTTACATACGTGCCTATCCCAGCTACTTACATGCTGACCTATCTGCGCACCTGCCTGCCTGCTGTTTGTCTACCTCTGGGGTGGCGGCGACTCTTGCTCAATCTTGTTGATGTCGTTGGAACCTCTGTGGGGAGGGGCGGGGGAGATTGACACTGTGCACTTAAGTCGAGTTGCGGATTTACAAACGTGAGTTTGATTCCGTAAACTTTTCTCGTTTTTATTTTATTTTCTGAATGCTCCTCTGGCGTCGTTCCATCTTAGCCACGTTTCCCCATCCAGTGGGAGACTCCAGACACCTCGTGCGAATGTGCCGACGAAGTCTCTTGCCTCCATTCTAAACAATGACCCTCGCTTATTATATTTAAGTTTAAGAGATTTAGTCTAGAAATCCAGCGTCAGCCTATCTTGCGGATGGCTCAAATATGAACGCATACAATTACATTGGTGCTATAAATTTCGATTTAAAGCTTTCGTGACTGCAGGGATTCATCTTCTTGGTTCTTTCGGTAAAGTCACGTAGAAGGGAAATAATAAAATAATAAACATTAAACGTAATAAAATAATTCTCACGACGTTTCGGCCACAACGCAAGCAGCCGTCCTCAGGTGAAGAACAGGTCTGTCGGAAAAACAGCGTCTGAATGAACATCACCACGCTTGGCAGCGTATATTTAAGCTGGGTTGGAGGGGGAAGAGCGCCTTGACAAAATAATTTGCATATCAAGAGGAATTTAGCATATTTATGGCAAATGCAGATATGGGATTAGTCACTACTTGTGGAATGCGTAGGAGGTGGGCGGGGGGTTTCAAAGTCATATTATGCCCGTGCATTATGCAGGATTAGCAGCATCAAAGGGAGGGAGTAGGGTTAGCATTAATAAAGGGAAGGAATGTTAATGGTATGGAGCTGCAGCAACTAAACCACCACGTAAAAAACTAAAATATAAACTACATTGGTGCTGTCTGTGACGTGGCCCACACAACGATCCCCCCGTATAGCCTTAATGGACTGTAGGAGCAAGTGCTGTTAGCGAGCGCACACAAACACACATCTATGCACGCAAACACGGAAATACATCTGTAGTGATGTTTTGTTCAACTAGGCTTTGAGACGGTGCTCATCTCTTGTTTACACCGCTGAGCCAGTGGTGGAAATTCCACATTCCTGTGACGGGGGTGAGTTTCCCCATAGGACAACCGCTGTTGACGTAGCCCCAGAAAGTAGCATTTATTTTATTGACGTCAGAGCGATGATGGGCTGACTCAAGTTAACCAGCCAGAATTGGAACTCGCACACACCACACCATATCTCCACCCTCATTTGAACCAGCACTTCCCACATGAGTGGAACAGATTTAGAAACTATCGGGCTCGTCAAGTGTGTAATGGCTTCATATGATTTTGAAAAGGGCGTAAATTAATAAACTTGAAAAAACGTTGCAAGGTTGGTCATGAGTAATGGAGTTTAAAAAAATTGTGACTCCATGTTATCCCCATCCAAAACGTTGAATATCCCGTGATATTAATCCGAATGCATCATATGATCAAATGAATGCTTCCCTTTAAAATAATATGATGTAATGCTCTGCTCTAATATCACATGACCAAACTCTCAAATACTTATTACATTATCCCTTAATGTTGCTTTAGACTCCCGTCTACCATGCACAGGCGCTGGGTTTGAACAGCTTAGAAGAACAACTCTCCTTTCTGAGTAGTAACAAGAAGAATAAAAACGAGATCACAGTGGTAGCTTTGTGAGCGTTTATTGCCGTGGCAATGTCTCATCGCGCGTGGAGGCCGCGAAGGGACGAATCGGTTGAACAAAAAACGAAATTTCAACTGAAAAGGCAAACATCGCAGGGCCCTCCCGAAAACAGCGTTGCATCGCACTCCGCGTGGCTTTCCTGTGCAACGAAGTTCATTATTAGCATTGTTCACCACGATGCCCGACGTTTTCCCCCCAAGGGCTGGGAGCTTCTTCAGGGACGGCCGCGGTACAACACGGAAAGGCAGCGGGGAGTCGCCGCTGCATCCTCGTTCTATCTCCAGCCACTGACTTCTCTCTCACCAGCCACTGACTTCTCTCTCTCCAGCCACTGACTTCTCTCTCACCAACCACTGACTTCTCTCTCCAGCCACTGACTTCTCTCTCCAGCCACTGACTTCTCTCCCACCAGCCACTGACTTCTCCCTCCAGCCACTGACTTCTCTCACCAGCCACTGATTTCTCTCTCACCAGCCACTGACTTCTCCCTCCAGCCACTGACTTCTCTCTCCAGCCACTGACTTCTCTCCCACCAGCCACTGATTTCTCCCTCCAGCCACTGACTTCTCCCTCCAGCCACTGACTTCTCTCTCACCAGCCACTGACTTCTCCCTCCAGCCACTGACTTCTCCCTCCAACCACTGACTTCTCTCACCAGCCACTGACTTCTCCCTCCAACCACTGACTTCTCCCTCCAACCACTGACTTCTCTCTCACCAGCCACTGACTTCTCTCTCACCAGCCACTGATTTCTCCCTCCAGCCACTGACTTCTCTCTCACCAGCCACTGACTTCTCCCTCCAACCACTGACTTCTCTCACCAGCCACTGACTTCTCCCTCCAGCCACTGACTTCTCCCTCCAGCCACTGACTTCTCTCTCCAGCCACTGACTTCTCTCACCAGCCACTGACTTCTCTCTCCAGCCACTGACTTCTCCCTCCAGCCACTGACTTCTCCCTCCAACCACTGACTTCTCTCACCAGCCACTGACTTCTCCCTCCAACCACTGACTTCTCCCTCCAACCACTGACTTCTCTCTCACCAGCCATTGACTTCTCTCTCACCAGCCACTGATTTCTCCCTCCAGCCACTGACTTCTCTCTCACCAGCCACTGACTTCTCCCTCCAGGCACTGACTTCTCCCTCCAGCCACTGACTTCTCTCTCCAGCCACTGACTTCTCCCTCCAACCACTGACTTCTCTCTCCAGCCACTGACTTCTCCCTCCAACCACTGACTTCTCTCTCCAGCCACTGACTTCTCTCTCACCAGCCACTGACTTCTCTCTCCAGCCACTGACTTCTCTCTCCAGCTACTGACTTCTCTCTCACCAGCCACTGACTTCTCTCTCCAGCCACTGACTTCTCTCTCCAGCCACTGACTTCTCTCTCACCAGCCACTGACTTCTCTCTCACCAGCCACTGACTTCTCCCTCCAGCCACTGACTTCTCCCTCCAGCCACTGACTTCTCCCTCCAGCCACTGACTTCTCCCTCCAACCACTGACTTCTCTCTCCAGCCACTGACTTCTCTCTCCAGCCACTGACTTCTCCCTCCAACCACTGACTTCTCTCACCAGCCACTGACTTCTCCCTCCAGCCACTGACTTCTCCCTCCAACCACTGACTTCTCTCTCCAGCCACTGACTTCTCCCTCCAGCCACTGACTTCTCCCTCCAACCACTGACTTCTCTCACCAGCCACTGACTTCTCCCTCCAACCACTGACTTCTCCCTCCAACCACTGACTTCTCTCTCACCAGCCACTGACTTCTCTCTCACCAGCCACTGATTTCTCCCTCCAGCCACTGACTTCTCTCTCACCAGCCACTGACTTCTCCCTCCAGCCACTGACTTCTCCCTCCAGCCACTGACTTCTCTCTCCAGCCACTGACTTCTCCCTCCAACCACTGACTTCTCTCTCCAGCCACTGACTTCTCCCTCCAACCACTGACTTCTCTCTCCAGCCACTGACTTCTCTCTCACCAGCCACTGACTTCTCTCTCCAGCCACTGACTTCTCTCTCCAGCCACTGACTTCTCTCTCACCAGCCACTGACTTCTCTCTCCAGCCACTGACTTCTCCCTCCAGCCACTGACTTCTCTCTCCAGCCACTGACTTCTCTCTCACCAGCCACTGACTTCTCTCTCACCAGCCACTGACTTCTCCCTCCAGCCACTGACTTCTCTCTCCAGCCACTGACTTCTCTCTCCAGCCACTGACTTCTCTCTCACCAGCCACTGACTTCTCCCTCCAGCAACTGACTTCTCTCTCCAGCCACTGACTTCTCTCACCAGCCACTGACTTCTCTCTCCAGCCGCTGACTTCTCTCTCCAGCCACTGACTTCTCCCTCCAGCCACTGACTTTTCTCTCTCCAGCCACTGACTTCTCTCTCCAGCCACTGACTTCTCTCTCACCAACCACTGACTTCTCCCTCCAGCCACTAACTTCTCTCTCCAGCCACTGACTTCTCTCTCCAGCCACTGACTTTTCTCTCTCCAGCCACTGACTTCTCTCTCCAGCCACTGACTTCTCTCTCACCAACCACTGACTTCTCCCTCCAGCCACTGACTTCTCTCTCCAGCCACTGACTTCTCTCTCCAGCCACTGACTTTTCTCTCTCCAGCCACTGACTTCTCTCTCCAGCCACTGACTTCTCTCTCACCAACCACTGACTTCTCCCTCCAGCCACTGACTTCTCTCTCCAGCCACTGACTTCTCCCTCCAGCCACTGACTTCTCTCACCAGCCACTGACTTCTCTCTCCAGTCACTGACTTTTCTCTCTCCAGCCACTGACTTCTCCCTCCAGCCACTGACTTCTCTCTCCAGTTGAGATTTCGTTTTTTGTTCAACCGATTAATGAGTCTTAATCCAGGTGGGAGGAAAGCGGAGCTCCCAGGGAAAACCCCCGCGCGTGCGAGGGGTACACCCACTCCATCCCAGTGCAGATGGAACAGATGGAGATTAGCCTGCCCTTGCTGTACTGCCTTCTACTGAGCAGCCAGGGTGTGGGTCCCCCTTCTACGCCCAACGGGAAGGAAGTGCTGCGATCGACCAACCCTCGCCGCCTCCACGATGCTGGAATAACGGGGCACGTGGCGTAGCGACGACGGGTACCAAGTCGGTGCAGCTGCTCCCCCCCTCCCCCCTAATCAGAGAGCCATCGAGCAATAGCCACAAACACCCACGCAGCGCAAGGGAGCGTGCTGCTACGGACGCAGCACCGAAGGGTTGAGTTGAAGGCGGCCTTGCGGCGATTCACCTGCCCAGGGATGCCGTGAACTGCCACACAATTCAAGGACCGTGATTCGATTTCGGAGCCTATTTCGTCGCTTCCTTTTGTATCGTGAATTGTTGTTTCTATTGTGCAGCATTTTTGATCCGCCTCGTTCGTATTGTTTGTGGAGGGCGGTACAGCGAGCAGTTTGCTTATCGTGTTCATTTTTGACCGTCGCGTTTCTGCACACATTTTTTGGGGTCTTCTGTGGGTGCTGCTGTTTCTTCCCAGACACTGATAGATATATTTATACTCGAGAAGGAATTTGCCAAAGGTACGAAGCAGCACTGCTGTGAACAAAACCCTCTTGGGGACTCGGAGGAGTCTTTCACGGATAAAGAAAGAATTGTTATCATCATTGAGACAACCCCTCGCTTGTCTGAAATGCCCATGGGCCACTCAGGCAAGCGATAGGGAGGCTGGGAACAGCCGTCCCTCTGTGTGCGTGTGCGTCATTGATTGATGTCACGAACCGCACATCAGAATCCTCGGAGCAGTTATCTCGTGTTAAAAAAAGAACATCTAATTTTGAGAGGGGATTTTTCTCAGGATCCTAAGCTATTTTTGAGGCATATTAATCAATGACACGGCACACAATGGCTTACTCTTGTGCGGCAAGCACTGTGGAATCTCGGCACAAAGAGTTCCACTTTACAATAATTTAAATCGATGCCGATTATGGGGACATTGTTTGGTTGATGCTGCCGCGTTTGCAGCGGTGGTACGCAGACAACACACACAAAACTCAACTCGTCCGTAAGAGGCGACGTTTCGGGTAACTACCCCCTTCTTCATGGCGCTATGGCTCTACTTCATGGTGTTTATGCATCGCACTATGACGAAGGGCCATGACCCGAAACGTCGCCTCTTCTGTATTTGTGTTTCCTTTTGAGGCCACACAAGTGCTATTTGACGGATGTGTTTGAATGTTTCCATTCACGGTAGAATGTTGCAGTATTAGGAAAGAAATAACTTTATAAACGTTTTATTTTATTTTCCCAGGTAAGGCCCACTGAGCCATATAGCTTTTTTTCAGAAGCGACCTCGCCACAAATTATAGCTTAACGAAGTGTTGTATGTATGTACGTTGAGCTTCTTTTGGACCCTATATAGCCAACCGTGCTAATCGGAGGTGCGGGGGAAGGACAATAAACTAAATGCAAAAAGTCGAGTCTAAATGTGGAGGGAAAAACCGGAGGAACTGGAGCAAAAATCCACGTGGCCATGGGGAGAGAGAGAGATAGACATACACACAAACTCCACATATGCAGCTTGCGTCAGGGTCTGGATCGAACCCACGACCTCCTGTACACCAGGCGAGGTAGTTAACATCTCTTCGCCACCGTGATGATGATGAGGGAGAGAGAGACGCAAACTCAAAATGTACAGCATGCGTCAGGGTCTGGATCGAACCCACGACCTCCTGTAGACCAAGCAAGGTAGTTAACATCTCCTAGCCACCGTGATGATGATGATGATAATGAGAGACACGCAAACTCCAAATATACAACAGCAGGCATCGTCATGGGTCGGGATCGAACCCACGACCTCCTGTACACCAGGCGAGGTAGTTAACATCTCCTGGCCACCGTGATGATGATGATAATGAGAGACACGCAAACTCCAAATATACAACAGCAGGCATCGTCATGGGTCGGGATCGAACCCACGACCTCCTGTACACAAGGCGAGGTAGTTAACATCTCCTGGCCACCGTGTTGGCACACGGCGCTACCACGAGCGGGTGGGTAGAGCCGCGCGAGCCTCGGGGGTCTGGGACCTGGACAGCGCGGATCGGGAAAGCGCCAACGTCTCAGCTTGCCAGCCACAATTTTATTTTTTTCCACCGTCCCTCTCGCTCACCGGAATCCTTTCCCAACTGAGTCATTTGTTGAATGTTTTTTTTTGCCGTTCGCAGATGTCGTTGACGTGTGTTTACCCCCCTCCCAAAAAATGTGTTAGAGGCCCCCCTTTTTTTGTTGTAGCACCCACATGGCCCCATCTCCACGGAAATACTCGGATTTTTTTTCTTTTTCCCGAGGAGGGAGTTCTTGACTCCCCGGCGTTCGGGGCGAGCCGTCGCTTTGCCGGAGGACGCCGTCGCATCTGCGTGTCACTCGTTTAACGGGCCCCGGGAGGGAACACGGGGAGAAGATCGGGAAAGGACCCCCCCCCTCCCCAAACTCAGCCCCATCCCAAGCAGGCCGGCCTGACACCACGTGGTCTTCCCCACCAAAAAGTATCCAGGCCAAGTTTCTTGAAGAGACGTAAAACTCCCTGTAGCTCATATTCTTAGGTTTTTTCGGTAAAGTCACGTAGGTAAAAAAATTAAATTTAAATTAATAAAAGTAAAATAAAATAAAAAATAAAATAAAAATCACGCTTGCTGTGACGGTTCCACCTGAAGACGGAAGCTTGTGTTGCCTCCGAAACGTCGTGATTTTTATTTTATTTTTATTTTATTTTACTTTTATTAATTTTAATTTTTTACCTACGTGACTTTACCGAAAAAACCTAAGAATATGAATCCTTGCAGTCACGAAAGCTTCAAATCTAGAACTCCCTGTAGCTGTTCACCGCATATTTTTTGTTGTTGTTGTTGTCGTGTTTGTGCTGATTGTCAACCGCTTTGAGGCAGTTGTCCTGGGACAATCCCCATCGCTTGCGTCTACGATACACCGCGCAAGACATTGTCATTGACGCGTAACGTTCCCCTCGCTGCCGGTCGGCATTGCGAGATGTTCTTCTTTCCATGAGATGTCCCGGTTATTTTGGACCTCCGTGTAGTGCAAACCCTGTCCATTACAGATTGCCACCGTGGCCCCCACCATTTCCAAAACCTCTGCCCATTGAGCTTGGGCCCAGGGCTGGCTGCCCATCCCCCCCCCCCTCTCCCGATGAAGTTCCCCGTGTGTTGAATGTTCAAGGCGGTCTTGGCTTAGACCAGTGGAATCTTCGGTGCCTGGCAGCCCGCTCCGTTTGCCGTGGCGCCCGCCCGGTTGCCGCTGTATCCATTGCGTCTGCGCCGGGTCCATGTCACGGTCAGGCCCACGATACGCCGCTGCAGGGCGCGCTCCCTCGTCCATGTTCGGCGAATGAGGGCACCATGGCCTTGCCTAACAGCGGAATGGGGGTCAGACTATCCCTCCGGAGGTCACGTCCAGGCTCAGATTTCAGAGTCGCATTCTGATTTATTGTCAGCATTTAGGGTGGTGACCTTGCTCAGGCCTCCTCACGGTTGAGACTGTATAGGCTCAAGCTTTGCACGCTGGTTTCAGAAGTCAAGTTGAGGCTCAGGGCACTGTTTTACAGGATTCAGGCCCAAGACGCCAGGCTCGGGCAACTGTCGTAGCATGACCGTGTTTTAAAGGTTAGTACGTTCAACTGCACATGGAATGAATACATATGAAAGAGATACACAACGTCTTGCCATGTACAAGTAGCATCGAGGTGGAATGGCATTACCCAGGCTAGTATTTTACCCTCCGATCAAATGAATTTAAAACGGTGAAATTGAGGGCGTCGACCAATATCGAACGGGAGCTGATATCGGCCGCCGCCGCCTTTGGGAGGTTTGCGCTTGCGAGGTCGCAGCGGCAAATGACAGCGGCGGCGGCCGAAGTCGCAGGGGGCAGCTTCGTGCTGGAAGGGAACTGGAGGAGTGGCGGTCAGGAGGCTCGCGACGAGAACCACGAGGCCGTGGTGATGTGGCGGCAGGAAACAGAATAATTGTAACAGGAGTTGTCTTCTTGGTTCTTTCGGTAAAGTCACGTAGAAGGGAAATAATAATAAAATAATAAAAATAAAAATAAAATTCTCACATGTGAGAATTATAATTATTATATGTTTTATTTTTATAATTTTATTATTTCCCTTCTACGTGACTTTACCGAAAGAACCAAGAATATGAATCCCTGCAGTCACGAAAGCTTTAAATCGAAATTTAACAGGAGTTGTGTTCAGATGTTCAAACACCACAATAGAAACCTTTTGCAAGGAATCAAAACTTGCATTAACCACGCACACACACACAGTACTTTGTGGTGAACAGGCAAGCAATGTATCCTCTGATGAGATAGCTGCTCACCCTGAGCTATAAATGCTCCGATACGTGCACTGGCTTTGTACTGTTCGCATTTTGGCGTTCTCTGATCTGACACTGGTGACGATGATGTAAATATTATTCCGAACATGTTTTCATTTCAATGTTTCCCACAAGCACTGTGTGTGTGTGGTTAACGCGGTGCTTTATTCCTTGCGAAAAGGTTTCTATTCGCTGTTTGAACATCTTAACACAACTCGTGTTTCATTGCCAGAAAGGGTAAAAATTATATTCTCAGTTTTCATACTTTTGATACTGGCACAAACAAATGCCCCATGTGGTGGCGATAGTCGGAGTGGTAGCCACTCTCACTGCAGCAGTGGACATCGCTCTTAACGCCCCCCTCACCATCACCACGCTAAGCTTGCTCCCGCTGTGTATGCCATAACACACCCATCTGTTTGTTTAACTTTTTTGTTGTTTAACATTCGCCGACACAAACAACAAGAAACGTAACTATATACGGGGATTGCCCAAGCCCCGCGGGAGTTGGTGCTTGCATTGTTTGTAATACCCCCCCTACTTTATTTCTCTAGGCAGGTTAGGCCAAATAGGACCTTCATCATATCTACCTTGTCACACAACTCAGTGTTATGCAATCGCGGTGTAAAGAAATGAATAAAAACGAAGACCTGCCCCTAACCGCACTCAGGCGATGCCTGGGGATTGCAATTTCGGAGTGGGCATGAGACCCGTGCTTGATTTCAACGGTGCAGCGTGCCGGGCAATCCGCGGATTGTTTCAACGTTACTGCACCGTCATTATGAACTCTAGTGGTAGTGCCTTATGCCAGCCTCACAGTATCTTGAAAACATATTGAGCGATAAATAAAGCCCCCCCCCCCCCCCCCGCGTGACGCGGGATGCTTGTTCGTACGTTGTCCCCTACGCATTGCGTCAACTTCGTGAGCGTCACGTCCACCGCGTGAACATGATTCTTGAATCAAAAAATGATGATAAATGCTCACTTTTCCGGTAATTGCTAAAAGTTGCCTGTCGCGGTCTGACGATGAACACCACCCCAGCGCCGCCAGCCGCACCCGTGAACCTGAGTGTGCGGCCGACTCCCGGAGGTCGTGGTGAGGGGTGGTGGTGAGTGGTGGGGGGTAGTGGTGAGTGGTGGGGGGTGGGGGGTGGGTGGTGGGTGGGTGATGGGTGATGGGTGGTGGGAGGGTGGGTGGTTGGGGGGTGGTGGATGGGGGGAGGGGGGTGGGTGGGTGGTGGGTGGTTGGTGGGTGGGTGGTAGGTGGTGGGTGGGGGGTGTAAGGTGTGTGTGGGGTGACGGCAGCACGTGCCCGCCGCTGTCGCCCACGCGTCACGAGAGTGATTAGCGGTGTCGAGCAGTGCCCCCTTGTTTGGCGTCCCCGGCATTCCCAGGGCCCCCTCCCCCCTCCCGTTCCGTGCCGTTCCCTAATAGGGCTCGGGGCCGGACTGCGGCACAGAGATTTAGGGGAAATGGGGGGCGGCGTGGTGGGGGGGAAGGGGGCTGGACAGAAGTGATAGGAGCTGGGTGGCAGACAGAACGGGTTGTTGGGTCTGGAGAGGCGGGACATCGTTTGATCGATGTTTAGTCGCCGGGGTTGATGATGGTATTGGTCGTGATTTCTCCCTGAGCAGAGCGGGTCCGTGGAGATGCTGCCAATCTGCCTGGCCAGGGAGGGTGAGGTCATGGGATACGGGGAAAGGAATCGTGGCTGGGGAGAGAGAATGGATGTTCGGGTGAAGAAGAGAGGAATCTATGGGCGACCTGGAAAATATTTCCTGCACCCGGTACACCACATCCACAATGCGTGCCCCCAAACTGCAGTCTACCAGCGAGCCAGAAGACGTGAACCACACCCGGCACACCACACCCAGGATACGCCTTACCGTGGCTGAGGCTGCTAGTCGCGTGCCCCATACTCCGGTCTAGGAGCCACCCAGAAAATCGTCGCTGAGAAGTGAAGGTGTCAGTTTTAACACGTCGGAGGCTTTCGCGACCAATATCATCCATACTACAAGTTTGTTTTGGGGTTAGTTAAGTTGTGCTTGCGAGAATCAGATTATTTACGATTCATACAACGTATACCTTCAGGTGATATTTAGGCTAAGTTCAGGGGACCTATACAAACGAGACCAAAAATAGAATTTTAACACGGGCAGCATGGAGATCCGTGACATCGCTGTACGGGGTAAATCGTTGCTCGTCTTATCGGAGAACAACGATGCACCGATTCATCATTGATTCTTAAGCGCTTGATACCCGCATGGAGTCGCATCTGTAGGTATCGATGGCTTTCTATTCGAACCTTATGTTCCGTTCTGAGTTCATGCGATCACTGCAGCCGCTACAAGCCGCTACATCCACCAACGATGTATAACAACCTTAAATATGAACTCGTATTGCATTATTGAATCTGGAGCATCCATTGAAAGTAAGCGGCGAGACACGTCCGGATGAAGGGTTGCAGTGTAAGAGACTGTGCACTCTGTAGAGGTGTGAGACATCTGCCAATGCTCACAAAACCGTGCATACGTCCATAGTTGGTTTATAAAAACGCAGCTGACCCGTTTCACCATGCCCGTTATTGTGCCAAGCTATCATCACAAGCAGAGGAAGAGTCAAAGTTATATCTTTCCAGGGAAACCTGGGGGGGGGGGGTTGTTTTAGTATATCGTTGCACAGACCACGAGGTCACCCGATGGCTCCAACGCATCCGCTGTCAGCGACGAACACCAACCACCACGTGCTGCACGCAAGCACTCATCGTTAGCTTGCTACATTTCCAGCTCAGGCGCTCATGTTTTCCGGAATCATGCCAAGTCGCAACTGAGCCTTCTCGAAGCCGACTCTTGTGAATGAGCTAAATCGAGCCAAATGTGACGATCCCGGGGGAAGGGGCTGGCTTGTGTCCACTGATGCTGACCTCACAAGGCTGAGCTCAGCATCCCTCTCACTCTTTCACTCTCTCACAGTCGAGCGGAAGAGATGCCCCGGCACGTTTGAGCGCCAGGGCATTAGGCGGCTCGGATCCGGACTATGAGGAGAGGGCACGTCCCAGCACCTGCAACTTAATCCTATTGCTTTGCGACGCTCGCTTAGGGGCCGTCCATAAATGACGTCACGCACCTAGGGGTTCAGACATTTGTGACGATGTGTGATGAGGGGGGGGGGGTGTTTGAGAAATGTGACGTCACATCAAAATGCGCAACTTTAAAGAAATACAAACACGTTCTACTTAATTAAATAGACTTTTAATAAATGTTTTCTCCTACAACATCAGAGTGCAGCGGCACATTAAATACGCACTACAATGACAATAGTTTTAGAATGAAAATATGGTTTTGGGGGGGGGGGGCAGATCTTTGTGACGTCATATTTGAGGGGGGTCTGACTTTTTGTGACGCCGTGTGACGAGGGGGGGGGGGTAAAAAAATCTTCAAAATCGCGTGACGTCATTTATGGACGGCCCCTTAGAACTCAGACTAATTAGACTGAGCAAATGGTTAGAGGTGCCAACGATGTCGAAGTGAATAGGAGAGGCAAAACGTCAATCGATTTCCGGCTCAAATGAGTATTGAGGCGACTGTGCTCAGCAATTGTTTACAGCCCTGAGCTGGTGGTGGAAATTCTACATTTCTATGACAGGGTGCGGAAGGAAGGGGCAATCTTACCCACAGGACATCCGCTGTTGACTTCCCCACAAAGTGTACGGCGTGTATCTATGTCGAACTTCTTTCGCACTGTACGTAGCCAACCGTGCTCATCAGAGGTGCGGGCGAAGGGGAACAAAGATCGTTTTAACCGACCCCGGAGCGGATGATGGGCTGAGTAAACTCCCCGACCACGATTTGAAATCGCAACGTTTCCCAGTGTGAGTTGTTCGCGCTACCGCCAAAATCAGTGCCATTGGAGGGTAAGGCGATGTGGGAGCTGTCGTTTGGAATTGTCCCACTCGGTCGGTTTGTGACAGGGCCATGCCTGCCTGGCTGGCCCTCCCTGGGTCCAGCACAAGAGAGAAGAGCCGGGAGCGGCCTCTGAACTTAGCTCAATCTGATGCTCAGCCGAAGATCTGAACGTGATTCTCAGCCAGGAGTGGACCGAAAGGTTATGCCCATGGGATGAGAGCCGGCGTGCATCTTGGCTTAGAGTCAGCCTCCACGAGCTGGGGGCGGCTGAGATGTGCCCAGTTTTATTGCAAGTGTGTGTGGAGGTGGCGTGTGTAGGTGACATCGTTTTACTTTGTATTGCATATTATTTCTAAATTTGAAGCTTTCGTGACTGCAAGGATTCATACTCTTAGGTTTTTTCCGTAAAGTCACGTAGGTAAAAAATAAAATTAAAAGTTAATAAAAGCGATAATGGAAATAATATAAAATAATAAATCACGACGTTTCGGAGGCAACACAAGTCTCCGTCATCAGGTGGGACCGTCACAGCTAACATTACTGCATAAATTACTGCATAATTTTAGCTGTGACGGTCCCACCTGATGACGAAGACTTGTGTTGCCTCCGAAACGTCGTGATTTATTATTTTATTTTATTTCCATTATTACTTTTATTACATATTATTATCGTGTAGCTTGTTTACCCAGGCAAGCCTGGTGTCGTGTGTAGATGGAGTATACACACGCGTGTGTGTAGTGTGTGTCTTGTGCGTGTGTGTGTATCTTGTGTAGGTGTGGTCTGTGTCTTGTGTGGTTGTAAGTGTATATTGTGTGTGTGTGGTGTATGTTTTGTGTGTGTATGGTGTGTGGCTTGTGTAGGTGTAGCTTGTGTAGGTGTAGCGTTTCGATTTAAAGCTTTCGTGACTGCAGGGATTCATCTTCTTGGTTCTTTCGGTAAAGTCACGTAGAAGGTAAATTATAAAATAATAAAAAATAAAACATAATAAAATAATTCTCACGACGCTGTCTTTCCGACAGACCTGTTCTTCACCTGAGGACGGCTGCTTGCGTTGTGGCCGAAACGTCGTGAGAATTGTTGTATAATGTTTTATTTTTATTATTTTATTATTTCCCTTCTACGTGACTTTACCGAAAGAACCAAGAAGATAGGTGTAGCGTGTGGAATGGTTACACAAATGTGTGTGTGGGTGGACCTAGCAAGGCTTGGTGATCTTCCCGGCTGCGAAGTCGTTCAGGCAGTGAGCCGAGGCTCGCGCTGTCTCCCGTGAGTGTTTGCTCGCTGATTGATGGGGGGTCCTCCACACCTTGAGTGTTGGATTTCTAAGAATACAGCCTCGGAAAGTGGTGTCCTTGTTGTTACAGCTCGCATTTAGCTGTTCTATTAATCTGCGAGGCCCTGCAATGTTCAAACGCTTGGGTTTCTCTGGCAAATGTTTGTTTAGTCTCGTTGTGGTTCATTGCACGCCAGTGTACATTTTGAAGCAGATCACCTGCGTCTTGCGTGATGATACAAAACAAACCTCTACATAAGTGCACGATAATCTTGGGAGTCGTCTTAATTATTTAGCCCGTTGTGGCCTCCCGCAGTGACGGAGAGGGGTGAACCGGAGCTGCCTGCAAGGGCGCAGCCCTGCAATGCCTGGGTCACGTCACTGCTGACGGAGGGGGGACCTCCACTCAGAGGGGGCTCCAGAGACCCCCAGCTGCAGGGTATTTGGCCTACTCTTCCACATTAGCCAGAGGTTGTGTAAGCCTTGGGAGTACCATTAACTTGAACCCCACCACGCGTGGACCTGCCTATCGTCGACTAACTGGGGTGGTACTGTCCCCATGTTCGCTGCTGGGCGGACAGAAGGAGTTTGGATGACCTCTGGATAGCGCAAGTCCAACCGTTACACCGCGGCCGCTTCCCATGGAGTGATTTGTCTCGGTGGAAATTCACCAGGTCATCAGTGCCGAGGCAGTTACCTATCCAGCGACGAGCAATTGCGTGAGCAACTCAAGGTCTCAACTCAAGATCTCAACTCAAGTTCTCAACTCAAGTTTTCAACTCAAGTTCTCAACCCATGTTATCGGCCTCTTCATTGATTGCACTATTAAAAGAAGGGGCATTGACCCGAAACGTCGCCGATTGTATATTTGTAAGGGCGCCGCGGTGGTGAGATGTAATCTCCCTCGCCTGGTTTTGCAGGAGGTCGTGGGTTCGATCCTGACCCTGACGCCTGTTACGTTTGGAGTCTGCGTGTTCTCCCCGTGGTCTTGTGGGTTGTTATGCGGGCCCTCCGGGGTTACCTCCACATTTACAAAAGAAGCGTTGGTGGCATTTGACTGCTATAACATTTCCACGCGATGAGCCATTTCGTTGGGCTGTGTAGCTCAGCGGGACCTCGCCTGGTAAAATACAATTAAAATGTTTCGTTTAGTTAACTTTTTAGTTTGAAAGCTACAGCGTTATTGGCATGGAATGTG
The DNA here is from genome assembly GCF_015708825.2 of Lethenteron reissneri. Classification (NCBI taxonomy): domain Eukaryota; kingdom Metazoa; phylum Chordata; class Hyperoartia; order Petromyzontiformes; family Petromyzontidae; genus Lethenteron; species Lethenteron reissneri. The sequence goes on from NC_083835.1 coordinate 1,706,468, forward strand.
CTGAGTTTGTGTTGTTATTGTTGTTGTTGTTATTGCCTGTGCATTTGTGCGTCACTACCAACGTAGCAGCAGCAGCAAATAATTTTCTTGCTATCTCGAGCGATGCCCCCTCCCCCCTAGTAACATTGGCGGCTGACAGCTGCTGCGTTGGGGTATCCCCCTGCTGCTACGGGCAGAGGCGTTTGATGTCTGGGAATGCCCCTTCACCCCCCTCTAAAATACTGGCGGCAAAACACAAAAGCATTTTGCTGGGAGAGGTAACTCAGAAGGGTGGGTGGGTGGGCAGGGCAAGCGACCCCACAGCAAAACAACAGTGGAGATACAGTGACCCCGGGAGGAGGAGGGTCGTAGTTGTAAATAGCGTAAAAAAACAATTACACGCAGAGCACCTGAAAGCAATGCAGAGGCTTTGAAACACTTTTTTTTTATTCTACTAATCTGCTTTGAGCTATGTTGCTATGTTCGGGGTGCAACGATAACATTCACTGAAACATTACGTGCGATTTTCTGTGCGCTGTCTGCCCGAGCCGGTTTACACTACGGGGATTGTATCATTTAAGATCGATTTGTATTTGAGCAATATTTAGTTTTTCTCACGTGACAACGCCGTTTGTTTTTCATCATGGAACCTCCCTTGCCAATATCAAAATACAAGAGTAGGGTTTACCCTTTATGGAAATAAAACAGTTGTGTTAAGATGTTAAAACAACAAAAATTAAAGCTTTTGCAAGGAATCATGTCTGCATTGACCAAATATACTTGTGGTGAACATGCAAACAAAAAACACATGCTCTGACAGTATGTGCATTGTCTTTGTTCTGTTCGCCTTTTGGCGTCCTCTGGTCTAACACTGTTAATGAAACGAGGCTCTAAAGAAAGCTGTCTCTGGCGTGGACCAATCAGTTTCAAAGCCAATGCATCATATACTACCAGAGTTTGTGTTTTTTGTGTTTGCATGTTCACACATGTATATGTGGTTCATGCAAAAGGTTTCAGTTTGGTGTTTTAACATATTAACACGGCTGTGTTATTGCCAGAAAGGGTAAACTCTATTCTTATGCAGTTTGTTTTTGCTCTGAATTCCTCCATTGCAGTGACTTTATTTTGTTTGTTTTATTTTTGCCATTTTAGTGACCCACGTCACACTCGCAAATGGGACTCATCGTGGGCTCGAGAATTATTTTCCAGTGAAACCAAATAAACTTGAACCTTAAACTTGAAACGATTATTTACCCCATAGGCAACGATAACATTGCAGTGGTTTTTGCGTTGATACTCAACGCCTGCTCGTTGAAAGCTGCTCATTCGTCAATTCCAAAACTGTTCCTTCGTCAACATTCTCACAGTCTCCCAGTTTTCTCCGAGCTCCACGGTGCAAACGACGTGCAGTCTCCAATTATAAAGCCAGCCAGTCCTCTCTTTTTCTCCCGTGCAGAAGGACCATTACCTAAAACATCAACCAGGCGTACAGCAGGAGGCCGCAATGCCCGTTTATTTATTTTGTTATTATATCCAGGGTGGTCCAAAAATTAGTTCGCCGAATGAGAGCGTCTCTGTTTTTGCTGTCATAAATCAGGCGTTGATGACGAACGCCGCTCGTTATTTTGATTCGTGCTGTAACGCAGCGTGAGATCACTGCCCACCACTATTATTGTTGTTTCAGTGTGTTCATTAATTACGCTAATTGTAGCCTCGCTTTTTTTTGTTCGCTTAAGCACTCGGAATGTTGCATTGGGATCGAGCTGATGAGACGTCGTCTCCATCCCTCGTCGCTCTCGCTCGTCCCACGTCCGCCACTGAATCTCTCACTCGACGTCATCGCCGGTAACGTCACCATTACAGCGTGTTTTGGACCGGGTCGCCGGATGAGTAACACGTGTGTCGCACGCCCCCCACTCCTCCACCGACACGGCCACGTGATGAACAAACGCGGCCACGTGTTTCGTCTGCGGCAGCGCCACCGGCGTGGTGCTGGAGAGCGATCCGCACGAGGGGAGCGATCGCTGTCCACCACACCGGCGGTTGCTGCTGAAGAAGTCGTGCATCGGACTGCGTTTGTTCCTCGCGTGACAACTTTAAGAAGTGGCTGCGTCGGGTGGAGGAGGGTGGACGACACACATTTTACTCACCCGGCGATCTGACCCAAACATCAATTGGTTTGTAAAAGCCCGCTTCGTTAAATGTACACGTCATGTTATCCACGAATACAAGTTATCGCCACCATCATCATAATCATCTTCCACTGATGCCCTCGTGATGACATGCTGTAAAAAATGAATTTTCAGCACACAAACCAAGGGATTCTGGATCTCTGTGCGTCATTCAAAGTCTCTCTGAACAAAAATTTCCATTGGTGGTCCTCACCCCATGGGCGGAAATTCCACATTCCCATGATGGGGGAAAAATATATACCTTGATGATCTCGTCAAGGAGCATAAACCATTGCCCAAACTCATCCTCACAGTGGCTTTTAGCTGACAGCCACCGAACAAAGACACTCACTGCATGTCGTGGTGCTTTCAGATGCGCTTCTGTGGCCGTCTGGAACGCTCTTCCTTCCGATATTATGAAGCCACTGATATGCACTTTTAACATCTAAATCGAAGACGAATTTATTTATAACTTATTTTTGTGTTGAGTTTGCAGTCCATCCCCCGCACCTTCGATGATAACGGTTAGCTACGTACGGTGCGAAAGAAGTTCAACATACATACACAGAACTACCACCCGTTGACTCCCCCGCAAAGTGACACTCCCCCCCCCCCCCATGAGGGATGATTGACCAAGTTGTTGACCCCCTGGCAAGGATGTAAAGCTCCCATTGTTGGCTCGAGTCCCGAATGGACAATCCACTTCGCCAGCTGTATCGCACGCCACTGGCGAGAGAGAGAGAGATGCGTGTCACGGTGAGAGCAGCTGCTCGATGTGCATTGTTCCTCCACGCGTCTTGTCACTGTCGCCATCATCGCATTGTGTTCCGAAGCGAGCGCAGTTCCATGTGGTCTGTGTGTGTGTGCGCGCGTGTCCTCGACCGCTCATCGGGAGCGGTAGTGCAGCGGTTAGTGCGCTGCGCTACGAACCCCGGGGACCCGAGATTGATTCCAGCTCACGGTCAATACCAGAGATGACTATCTGTATCCTGTGCCTCCCCTAGGTCGACTCAGCCTCAAATGTGTACCTGGAGCGATGTGTAAACATCGCCACGAGGGGGACAAAGGCGGCCGGGCGTGGTGCTGGCCACCCAGCCCCTTGTGTTCTGTACCGGCCTTCATAGCTGCTACTCACTAACAGCACTTGCCCCTACCGTCTGTTAAGGCTATATGGGGGATCTTTGTCTTTGTACTCTACCAGTCATTCTACCGATCAGGAAGCCCGACCCCAACGTTAACTTCTCTTATCTGCAAATAATCAGCAATAACAGGAACAATGCATTATCACGAAAGCCATCTTGACTGTTAAAAATACAAAACAAGGACAGGGCCTCCTTCCTGCTGGGTGCGATTTGGTTTTCTCTCCACTTTAAATGGAAACTTTATTTTTTTTTCGTGCAAAATATTTCATGATTATCGAGCCCGGTGCTGCGGTGTGGGCAGAAGGCAGGGTTGTGAGTTCACCTCTCATTCATCATTCCTCATGGTGGCCGATGAAATGAGTATGAATTTGGAGCAAGATTTGCACATGGTCATCCAAGAGGTAGACTAGCCCCCACCATAGTAATGTGGAATTTCCCACCACTGGTTCAGAATCCTCGATTGAGATGAGTGCCGTTGTGTGTGCGTGGAAACTTGCATTCACTGGACATTTCACTTTAAACTTTCGTGACTGCAGGAATTCATATTATTGTTTTTTTCGGTAAAGTCACGTAGATAAAAAAAAATTGAAAATAATAAAAGCAAGAAATCCCCGACGTTTCGATCGCAACACAAGTGGCAACGAGCGAGCGATTGCAGGGCCTGCACCTTTAACTTGACCCTTAACGACGGTGGATGCGTTACGAGATCGCCCCCACCGCGTGTTTCACTTTGACGTCTCCGTGAAGGAGACCCGCTCGTGTCACTCGAGGGTAAACCACGGGCGCCGTGTCGGGAACCAACCAACAGCGCGCCAGTGTTTGCTGCTCGCTCTTGTTTGACAAATCGAATTTGGGGGGGGGGTTGTGGTCATGGGGGGGCGCGGGGACTGGGGGGGGATCTGCGTCGCAGTCTAACAACAATGATTTCGTGTGTACTTTTTGTTTGTTTCGGTAAAGTCACAAAGGTAAAAAATAAAATACATTAAAAGCCTCCTGAAGACGGATGCTTGTGTTGCTTCCGAAACGTCGTGATTTAATTTAGTTGTTTTCATTTTAATTTATTTTATTTTTATTTACCTACGTGACTTTACCGAAAAAAAAAGTGTTGATCCTTGCAGTCACGAAAACTTCAAATCTAGAATTGATTTGGTGTGGCCATATTTTCGGGTTCCTTTTGATAGAGGGCCGGGAAGGTCTCTCCCCGACCCACCCACCCATCACATCCTGCACGCGACATCGCTGGCAGACGTTAGTCAGAGTTGGAAGGTCCTTCTGAGTCCTTCTGAATCGCCAAACCTCCCGTTTGGAGGTTTGGCGTTTGTTGGGCAGCTCCGCGCTTAAATCTCCAGGCGGGGCGGTGGAAAATTTTTTTTATCGGATTTCTAATTTTACACGGCGCGGTAAGTAGTTTCCACTCGGCTGGATAACGCAGCGAGCGATTCGTGTGATGGGAAGAAAAGTGTGGCCAGCTTCTGTCCGTGTCGTGTGTGTATATGCGTGTGTCTGTGTAGGTGTGTGTGCGTGTGTCTGTGTAGTGTGTGTGAATATGCGTGTGTCTGTGTAGGTGTGTGTGCGTGTGTCTGTGTAGTGTGTGTGTATGTGTGTGTGTCTGTGTAGGTGTGTGCGCGTGTGTCTGTGTAGTGTGTGTATGTGCGTGTGTCTGTGTAGTGTGTGTGCATGTGCGTGTTGGGGAGCGGTAGTGTAGCGGTTAGCGTTACGGTGCGCTATGAACCCGGCGACCCGGGTTCGATTCCCGCTCACGGCCAAACCGGTGACGATTATTTGAACCGGTCCTGAGCGCCCCATAGGTCGATTCGACCTCAAATCAGTACCTGGTGTGGTGTGTAGTAAACATCGCCACTGGGGAGACAAAGGCGGCCGGGCGTGGTGTTGGCCACCCACCCCCTCTTGTGCCGTGCCGGCCTTCATACATGCTTGCGAACAGCACTTGCCCCTACAGTCTGTTAAGGCTATAGGGGAGTCTTTGTCTTTGTTGCAACGTCTGCACCCGAGCATGCCTAAGATCCATCCCGGGTTTAACCAGCCTGGAGTGTGTGTGTGGTGTCCCATATAGTTCTTGGTGGTCTCATGACGTTCATAACAGCTTGATTTACCCAACAAAGGCGCCCTGAGTCTCAAGACCCGTTTTCAAAAAGTGTCCCTATTCGGGGTGTTGCCTATTTCCTCATTTAAAGGGCGTTGTTTTTTTTGTGTGAGTGGCACGAAACTGAAGTGCTTGAAGGAGACCCACCCAGGTGCTGTAAGAACATTAAAATGCTGCACTGATATTTCAGCAGTCGGCTTAGTGTTATCATATTCTATGGGTCTTTCGGTAAAGCCACGTAGATAGAAAAATAATAATAAAAAATATCACGACGTTTCGATCGCAACACCTGAAGACGATTGCTTGTGTTGCGATCGAAACGTCGTGATATTTTTATGATTTGGTCTATCTGCGTGGCTTTACCGAAAGACCCATAGAATATGAATTCCAGCAGTCACGAAAGCTTTAATTCAAGATTTGATGTTATCAATGTATCGGGTGCCATCAGGGCCTCATTGCGCGTGGCACGTGATGAGTAGCCATAGCCACAGGTAAACTGGATGTGGCGTGCCGGATACGAAACGATGTTTTGGGTCTCCGAGCGAGGCAGACCCAGATGAATGTAAGGACTATGCGTCCTGTCTTTGCTTGATCCACCAACCCTGCCTCAATGTCCTTTATTAAACCCCGGGACAGCAACCAACGAGACCAAAAATCGAATTTCCAAGTGAGGCCTGGATCACGACGCAATCCGCACAGGACTCTACACGCGTAAGCGCACCGTCGTAACGTCAAACGACATGAAGCTGATATCAACATGATTGTCAACAAAACATCGTCCATGACACCCTATAAACGATCAATAAATTGTGAACAGTAGTGCGGTGTCAATCGTGAACTCTATATTTATTAATTTTCCACGATACCCCCCCACGTCTCCCCGACGTAATTTTGTGTTCCGAACCCCGCACGTGGCACAACACCCCACAAACGCACACGAGAGAAGCGTAGCCCAGCCTACGCAGTGATGCACTTTCGTTATCCCCTCCATTGTAGAGAAGCGAACCTTCGTTTCGCGAAATGGACAAACACCGCCGGCCAAAAGACGCTCGTTTGGCACAGCTTTAAAGACAGCAAAAGCCACGTTATACTTCACCGCAAATTGGACAGACTCTTGCACAAAATCGCATGAGTGGCGACGGAAGAATGCGGTTTTCCAAGTGCCGCCTCCACAACCAACAGAGCAAAGGACAAACGTAGACTGAGGAACCCGCTCATGAGTGGATATGTTAGGTTTGGCATAATATAACGAAAAGCAAACGTCCTACGCAGTTGTTATGTGTTCATGTATTGATGTCAAACAATCGTAGACTCTTGCAGCGTGGGTTATTGGGTTGTACCGCGTGTAGTTTGGCGCGATGTTCGACGTTTCGCACCATATGTTTGGGGAAGCTTCCAGGCTTTTTCAGGAAATGAAGAACGCTTAAAAAAGCAATCCAAAGAGCTGTTTTTTTATGCTCCGGTAAACAGCATTTGTTTCAGAGAAGATGAAGAACCCAAAGATTGAAAACAGTTGTGTGTTTCGGATAGTACCGCAGGTTCAGTTCCTAAATAACCTTCCCAGGACGTGGAACGAAACGTCGGACAACTCCTCTCTCTGGCCGAACCTCAAGGGCGGGGTACCCAAGGGAGGGTGGTGAGGGGGCCCACGCGGCGTCTCGCACGGCACCACCACAAATTCGAACGCGAACACCGCGCCCGTTTATTTTATTTTTTGGAGAGGAATTTTTTTTTTAATTTTGTTAGTTGGTTCGTGACTCTCCGTTCTTTTTTGTTTTATTTAATTCGTTGACTTGGGCCGAGGCCACGAAACTCACCGCACGTGAATTGGCCCTTTAAGGGGCGACGCAGGGGTGTTCATTTATCACTCAACCCAACCAGAGCTGGAAGCCAGAGTCTCAGGAGTTTTCTTGGCTTGGTCACCATACCCCCCTTTGTCCCCCCCCCCCCTTTGTCCACCCCACCTTCGTCCCCCCCCCCTTTGTCTCCCCTCCCTCCCCTCCCTTTGTCCCCCCACTCGTCCTCCCACCCCTCTGTCCTCCCCCCTTTGTCCCCCCTTTATCCTCCCTCCCTCCCCTCCCCTTTTCCCCCCACCCCTTCCCCCCCCACCTCCACCCCCCCCCTGGTCCCCCCCTTTGCCCCCCCTCGCTCTTCTTTCTTCCCCCACCCCCGCCCCCCACCCCAGTTTGTCCCTGGTCACAGCAGGAAGCCTCCGCTGTTCACCTACGACCGTGATGGACCCCCCCCCCCCCCCCACTTCAGGCTTTCTTCATCAGTCACGGTTTTGTGTTTTGGTGAACCCGAGCCGTCAGAATGATTCGCTGTTATGGAAAGTCGTCCCCGGTGTGAATGCTCCACCGGGCAATTGCCATGTTGATTCTTCTCCTGTAGGGACTCGTGCCAAAGTGGCCTCCCACTCGTATTAAATCTGTTGACACGACTCAAACCAATGTGTATATATATGCAGTATATAAAGACAAAGATTCTCCCGTGTAGCCTGAGCAAACCTTTGGGGCAAGTGCTCTTAGTGGGCGACTACGAAGGCCGAAACGGTACAGGAGGGGATGGGTGGCCAACACCACGCTCGGCCGCCTTTGTCTCCCCAGTGGCGACGTTTACACACTCAAAGGCTGAGTCGACTTAGGGGAGGCCCAGAACCGGTTCAGATAATCGTCACCGGTGTTGACTGTGAGCGGGAATCGAACTCGAGTCGCCGCGTTCGTAGAGCAGCGTAGTGCTAACCGCTACACCACCACTCCCATCATATGAAGCATATATGCACACACACACACACGTGCATTGCGGTATTATATCACATTTTTGTTACATTTTAAAATACTCAAATTGTATGCCACGAGACCTGGTTTCAGCCTTGTTGCGTCTCTACTCGCGGGGCTATTAGGGACATGAATGCGATCAGCTGTACGTACGTTGCACTTCTTTCACACCGTACGTAGCCAACCGTGCTAATAGGAGGTGCCTCGCTGTTGGTAGCGAGACGTCCATCTCCTGCGACGACGATACAGCAGCTCGGCGAGTAGGCAGGAAAGGGTGGCGCAGTGGCCGCACTTGTGCATCACTGCAGATAGGTGCCGTGTCCTCCCATCGCCAGAAACAACAGACATCGGTGACTGGTAATGGCCAAACGTCCCAATGTTGTCAAATTACCTTCAAATTACTCGATTGGAATTGCACATAGCAGCAACTCCCCATGAGATAAAGTATTTACATCTGTACTCTTTGGTTCTTTCGGTAAAGTCTTGTTTTGTTCTTATTGTCTATATCATTCTCAACTCGCAATGATCTCCATACCGTGTTCAATTGCCCCAAAATCACCCCGCTGAGGTTGGGGCTGGTGAAATGGTGAACACAACCGCTCGAACAGGGGTGTCCGCTGCCGGTGATTTGAAGCGTCATCTCACCTCGGGAATACGAAACCCATACTGCAAAAACAAACACCGCTACTTCTCCGACCAGATTAGGGCAATGTAGTGAACAGCCACGCGCGTGCCCACACTGCTGCTAATTTGGAGTTTGCGTGTCTCTCTCTCTCTCTCCCTCCCCGTGGTCGCGTGGACTTTTTCTCCGGGTCCTCCGGTTTTTCCCTCCACATTTAGAATCGTGCGTTTAGAGTATTTGTCTCCCGCTATAAATTTCCACGTGAAAAGCCACTTTGTTTGAGCTATCATTTGTGTTGGGCAGGTCGCTTCTGTAAAATATCTGCAGCACACAGCTCAGTGGGCCTTACCCTGCTAAAATAAACACTTCGGATTTGAAATCTACCAAGTTTTAAGAGCGCCGCAGGCAGCCAGGCGACCGCACCGAGCCCCATGGGCCATGGGCCCCCAGGGAACTTCACTCTGCTGGGACGTGGCCCCGTGCAGGCCACTCGGCATCAGAGTTCCCCGGGTGTCAGCACGAGCGGCGATGAGATATTCGCGTTGGCAGCGGTGCAGATTTACAAATAACCGACGCTCTTACAGCGATTGGATTATCGAGGTTATATTTTGAATGGTTACCCCCCCCCCCCTCCCCGTCCGCGTGGTGAGGTTTTTTCTCGGGTGCCAGCGGTTTTCATTTCTACTTAGCAAAAAACTACGGTTGGATTTGACCGAACATCTTAATGCAGGGCCCTCCTGAAAACGCTCGTTTCAATAAACAAAGGGCATCATCATTATTAATGATGGTTGAATGTTTGAATATGTCTGAGGAATCACAATGTAACGACGTGTGTTTTACTGATCGCTAGAAAGCATCGTCCCGTGTTGGGTGAGAGGGGCCAATTGACACGACTCCTGAAGTAGTTCTGTAGTGTCGTGTTCCGGCGCTGCTCCTTGACACGACACGGTGCCCAGCGTACCGTTGAGAGTTGCCAGTGATGCCCTATCATCATAATAATAACCACGACTTGAAAAAAAACTGCACATTCATCCACAGGCGCTATTCGTCTTTCTGCACTGAGAAAGAACCAATGCCCAAACCTTCACCCCGTATATAAATTTTCCTCTTCAAGGACATGTTATTGATGAATTTGTTGTGTTCTTTAACAATACAATCCTGTAACATCAGGTGATCTGACCGGGCACCACTGTGGAAGTTCAAATCCTACTCAAAGTTCGATCATCATCATCAGCATCATCAGCATGAGCTTCATTAGCCATGATCAAGCTAGATGAAGGCCCACGCATGCTGTTGCCAGCTCTCACAGTCGCACAACGCGACAATCCATTTAGCTACTGCAACGTGGTCTGATGTCATCACTCCATCCCCACGGTAGATGTTATCCAGGATGTGTCCCGTAACATTTGGCTGCCACTCCGTGGTTAGTTTTGATGACCGGCCATCATCCCGTCTTGCGAGATGTCCCGCCCGAGCCCGCTCAAGTCTCCGAACGGCCGATACTAACTCCTACGCGCGCCGATTATCCGTTGAGCACAACTTCCAGAACGCCTACGCAATCGCGCGATGTCCTTAACTCGGGGTGCGTCCTCTAGTTCCACGCGTTCCTCCGTCTCTTGGTGTCGACATACTTCCTACCACGTAAGGTCTCCATGCGTATCTGTGCCCTTTTGAGTTTCACCTCCACAAATGGGAAGCCGACGAAGGTTCGTTCTATAAATAGGCAGCCTGTCTACCCACCGTGGCGCTGTGGATTTCACCCCCCCCCCACCCAACCCCCCCCCCCCCCCCATCTTGGGTTCAGAAAACATCAGCGAAAAAAACACGCTTCACCCTAACCGCGATCGAGAATCAGAGTGAACATCTAACACTCGTGGAAAATAAAAGCGTGCCTGTCCCACCCCCCCCCCCCAAAACATAAAACAGGACAATTCTATAACTTTGGTGGGGGGGGGGGGTGCAGAGGAAAATGTTGCAAGGTCACGTGATTTTGCAAGACAATGGAGTCTCTGAAGCCGAAAGAGGAAACGTGTGCACTCGCGCGCGCGCGGCCACCGTTTTTAGGAAATCGATGGACCTCCGTTAGGCTCCGTTCCCCGAGGCCCAAAAATAAAAAATAAAAATTCAACGGTAAATTCCAGAACCGAGAACCGCCAGGCCCCCGGGTCCCCGTTTGAAGCCCCATTTTTTATATTTTGTTGCGTGCGCCTGGGAAATTCAGCGCGAGGCTGGGAAAATTGATGTCATGACACGGGTCCTCGGAGGAGGAGGTACCCCGAGAACAGAGGACGCCTTGCCGCCTCATTGTGTTTCATCAACTCATTTGAGGGGGGGCTCAATTATAAAGCTCGTTGCTGATTAATTCCCCGAGCCGCCGCCACTGGGGGGGGGGGGGGGGGGAGCTCGATCAATGGAGCTAGGGCGGATCTCTGTGCACCGTTTAAAATAACCCACCCACGCCGTCATTCCTGAGAGATGTGGCAGCGAATGTTGAACTTGCAAGCGAGACGCGGCGAGCGCGGTAGCAACAACACGAGCATCAACGACAAAGGCAGACACGCGCGAATGTTGCGGTGAACGAGTGCGCGCGGCAGGGTGCTTTAGGAATATCGCACGACTGACAGACGAGGCGTTTAATGGTCGTGAACGAAACGAACGCGAATACAAACTAAAAATAATGCACAGATTTAGCAGGGAATGGCTCCCGCTGAGATGTTTTAGTTCTTGTTCAGAAGCGACCTTTGCCACAAAATGATAGCTCAATGAAGTGGCTTATCATCATCATCACCACGTGGAAATGTATTGCAGCCAAATACTCTGAACGCGTGACGTTGATCCTAAATGTGGAAGGGAAACACCCAGAGGACCCAGAGAAAAATCCGCATGACCGTAGGGAGAGTGACACGCAAACTCCAAATATACAGCAGCAGGCGTCAGGGTCGGGATCGAAGCCACACGACCTCCTGAAATTGTAATTTTATTTTTAATTTAATTTAATTTTTATTTTCTATCTATGTAACTTTACCGAAAGAACCAAATAATATGAGATAAAGAGGACACAGAACAAATATAGGCAGAGGTTCAAGCGTGGTGAACGTACTGTTTATATACCTCCATTTTTATTATGAATGAACATCGATTGACGTTTGCGCAATCTTTTGTATTTCTCCCGCGGCACCGTTTGTTGCGTTTGCTCTCCCTGTTCCGTTGCTCTATTTCATTTTACGTGTTTTGCTTTCGTCATTTGGACGACCCAGGTCACGCTGGAGCACGAGCCTTATCCTCGTTTATGGAGTTCCCACCTGGTTAAAGAAAATAAATTTGAAACTTGAGAGTGCGTGTCTTACGAAGCTAAAACGACGGTCCTTCAATGCACGTGGATTCCCATCCGGTTTAAAAAACACAGTAAATCAATCAACGTGTGCGCGTGTTTGTGTGGGAATTCAGGAAGAATATTGAGGAAGAATATTTCCTTGCTTCTGAGAGCACAATTCGGATGATTATAGTCGGAAAAATAATGTCATAAACAATAAAAAATTATTGTAACCACATAACCTTTAATTCTAATTAATAAATGTGCCATTTCTCTAAGGGCTTGACTGTGTAATAATTATAATTATAATAAAAATGTATTATTACAATAAAAACGAAGTAAACAAAGGCCCATGGGCCCCAAAAAACGGCAATCGGCCAGCAACCAACAGCACCAGTGAAGGTGTAACAGAACAGATGGAATCGTTTTCTTCACATTGAGCAAGATTATGAAACTAGTTTGGGGGGAAAAATAATTACAACGGGAGGGAATTCCAAAGGGGAAGGAGGCAGCAAGAGAGGCGATTTCTTCACCTGCAGCGCGGTGGTTGAACGCGGCATGGATGAGACAATCACAGTCAGTGTCTGGTCAACAGATTCCTCGATGCGAGTGGAGGATCTTCACGGGGAACGGTAAACACCGCGGCAGTAGCACGAGCAGAGTGATAAGAAGGCGACTGACCGCCTGGCAAGCGAGTGATGGATCAGCGAGTGCCAGATCATCGGTGGTCGACCTGGTTATCAAACGTGGTGTGGTATTACCATGGGCCTTCATCCATCAACTCTGAACAATTATAACTCCTGCACAATTCTGGAATCCGGCCAGAGTTGAAGCACCTACCCCCCTCTCTCTCTCTCTGCTCTGCTCTGAATAAGGAAATCCAGCCAGGCCCCAAGATAGTTTTCTCTTATAAGGCAACGAGCGCCTTCAGAACAGACGAGCTGAATCGCTTATTCTTACATTTGCGCTTGCGCACGACTGCCAACGCATTTCACCCTCATTTGCTCGATTGCTTAGTGACGCAGAGATGTGCAATTCGCCCAAAGGCCATATTCGGTAAGCCTGAGCCATCGCCGCGTTGACGTCGGAAGCCGTGCGTGATGCTCGCGAGGCAAAAAGCCATGACGCCGGACATCTGGCGGGCGGTATTACATAACCCGCTTCATGTTAAGAGCGCAGCCTCATAATTAACGACGAGGATGGGGGGCGCGTGGGTGGGTGGGTGGGGGGGCTTGGAATTTCTTAATCAAGCGCTGCTGCGTGTTGTGTTTGAGAACGCTCGGGCTGGCGTCCGTTGCTTCACGCTCGGACGACGACGCTTTCTCGGAGAGAAAAGATCACTCGGTTTGGGTGTTCGGTGGCGTGCGGGCGCAGGGGCGGGAGTGGCGGGGTCGTTAGGGAGGCCCCTTGCTTGGTTGTGAACAGCCACCACGGCTTGATGAGTGGATTTTTTTAAATAAAATAAATAAAAATGCCCCCACTTGGACAACGCCAACGTGCGACGCTGTCCCTCTGCGGGCATTCGCGTCTGCGCAGTCGAGAACGTCGCGGTGTGGTCCGTGAGTGCGAGCGCGTTTACCGCTCGTTGTACGGGATTCACGGTTCGAATCCAGCGGCGGCCCTGGTTAATGCTGCGGGTGTAATATCCGTAATACTACTATTATCCATAATAATAATGATACCACCGGAATGGTTGGCGTCAAAACCTTGCCATCCTTGTCCTACTTTGAATTACTTTTGGAGATCAGATTGGCTTTGATGTATACATGCCATCGATTGCTCTGCTTTGCAGACTATAAGTGATACAGATTTTAGTTTGTACGTGGTGCGTTTTGCTTGCCTTGTATATGTTGTGCAAGTTGTACCACGCTCTGCTAGTTAGACCACGCTCCGCTAGTTGTACCATGCCATTCGCAGCCTAACCATGTACAGTTGTTTGTGGGTTTCATTTGTTTTGCTGTAGCCCAGTCCCCATCGCAAATTAGTGCACGGATTACCCAATGGGGTTTACCTGTGGGCAAAATAAAACGTTAATGGAACCTGAATAAACAAATGCTCTATCCGCTTCGCAGCAGACGTTGAAGATTTATTGGCGATATCCGAAAAGAGTTTGTCCATTGTGCGCCCGGTGTCAGAATCCAAATTTGCTAAAATAAGAAAAACGACATCACAAATAACTCGATTTGGACGATACACAGCATCCATCGCTCCCCTGCTGATGGACGAATGACCCCAGTTCAAAATTGCAAATGAGACTCATTCTCGTCTCTCAAGAGTTATCACCTCGTTAAACGTAAAATAAACTTCAAACGACGCAATACGTGGTTGTTGTTAATGTCACATCCCGGATATTGTCACAAATCGTGGTTTGGATAAGTCTCCCCCTACCCGATGACGTTTTGGACAATCTACGAGACGGATCAAATGTATATACGGTGCATCAAAACAAACGTATCCAATTCATGAACAGGATACACACTTGTGTGTCCTTTATGCATTGTTGAGTAAATATGTTTGGGATGCGGGGAATAGGAATAACATTTTGAAATAATCCACAAATGACAGACGCCATCCGATTGCAGACGGTTACAATCAGGACGTCGCTGTGAAAACAAGGCATGCATCACAGCGAGCAAGTCGAGTGGCTGTTAAAGTTAAACATTTCGCTGTTTCAGAAAAAATAGTGTTTACTTAACTTGTTTTCAAAAAACCAGGGAACATTTCAGTTAAATAAGCGGAACTGTTTTTCCAACTTCTTAATGTAAACCCAGTAAAATTGTTTAAGTGTTTGAGAAAAACCTCCATGCAAAAAAACTGGTAGTCACTGAAACGGCTCGGTACAAACGTTGAACCAATTCAGTTCCTGAAGAAGTTCCCAGCACGTGGGAGCGAAACGTCGGACATCGTGCCAAACGACGCGCGGCACGACCCGAAAGCGCGTCAGAGAGCCATGCAGCGCAACCGCCAAACTCCCCACGCACGCAGTCTGCTCATCGTTCCACGAAAGTCGTCGTCGCTCCAAATCCGCACGTGTTCTCCACTCGATTAACATCCCATGAAAGAACAACGCAGGGCAGCGGCGGTGGTGGTGGCGGTTGGAGGTGATGGCGGTGGTGGTGGTGGCGGTGGTGGTGGTGGTGGTGGTGGCGGTGGTGGTGGTGGCGGCGGTGGTGGTGGTGGCGGTGGCGGTTGCGGTGGTGGTGGTGGTGATGGAGGTCGCGTGGATTTTTCTCCGGATCCTCCAGTTTTTCCCTCCACATTTAGAAACGTGCAATTAGAGTGTTTGGCTGCTATCAATTTCCACGTGGTAAGTCATTCCGTTGAGCTCTCATTTGTGGCCAGGTCGCTTATGAAAATGAGCTCTATAACTCGGTGGGCCTTAGCTGATGAAATGTTTTTATAGTTTAGTTTAGTTGTAGTGCCGTACCCTGGCTCGCTCGGAGAATGCAGCACAGCACTAATGTGGACTCCACCTTTTTTGTCTGTATGGGATAGAGCGTTGCCTCCTCGCATGCGTGGGTTTCATTTCTTCCTCGATGAGACACTCATTCAGTGGCTGATAACACCTTCCTATGTCGAGGACCACCCAGCTTGGGTTGGGGTGAGGGATGGTCAACCACGTCGTTGAGCTATCATTCGTGGCAAGGTCGCTTCTGAAAAAAAGAGCTACATAGCTCAGTGGGCCCTACCTGGAAAAATCCAAATTAAAATTGTTGGTCCGGACTCACCATCTCGCTGCTGCTTCCCCTCGTTGATTCCCCGTGCCTCTCTTCGAGAGTGACTGATGAACACTGAGCGACGCGTTACAAGTTGCAATTGTAAATCATTGTATACCCATATATATATCCAACTATTTTGCGAGCATGGCCTGAGAACAAGCACACATTACAAAACCCTCGTCATGGGAAACTCCACATGCTGCAGGCACAAGGGCTGGCTTCACGAGCGGAGCGGGATGGGAACATTGCAACCTGCTTGAAACTCGTCACGGAAAAGGAGGCGATAGCCAGAGGCCAACAATCCCGCTTGCGCCTGAATGGGCGTGGATTCACCGATGCATCATCGTTGCCGTCCGCACCGCCGTCGCTGCTCGTGCCAGGTTGGCGTTAGCCCCGTGTGATATTTGCGAGTAGCACCGGCACGGCACGCCCGACCGCCTTTGTCTCTCCAGGTGCTCATTTGAGGCTGAGTCGACCTAGAGGAGAACCCAGGACCAGCTCGGACAATAATCGTCGCTGGTGTCAGTGTCCCGTGAGCGGGAATCGAACTCGAATCGCCGGGTTCAAAGCGCAGTGCGCCAACCACTCCACTGCTACCGCTCCCCCTGGGCCCACACACACCCAGAGACGCGAGCGAGCGCACGGTCGCCCCGACACCGCGCGGCACAAGCGCTGCTTTGTGGCAGAGGGGCGGCCTCGTCTTGGACGCGCTGTGCCCCCCCCCCCCCCCGTGTTTGCCTTGGCCATTCCGCTGCCGCTGACTGCGCTGTGGCTGAGTCACTCCCACAAGGGTGGCGCCGGGGATATGGGGGGAGCCAGGGCCCCCCGAATTACGTTTGACGGGGTCCGAGGGCCCTGTTTTAGTTTGTGTGTGCTGCACTTTGAACTTCTTTCGCACCGTACGTAGCCAACCGCGCTATATAGAGTTTAGGTGCCTCCACCCGTAGCAAGGCCAAAGATACGCCTCTCAATAGGCTGTTGGGGCACGTGCCGTTACACGAGTGAGTAGCACCTGTGAAGACTGGACACGGTGGGGGGGTGGGCGTGGGGGTGGAATGATGGGGGGGGGGGTATTCGGATGTGCGAATCTGGCCCTGGATGGAGGTGGCGGTGCCGGTACGAACCGCGCGACCCTCCTGCGCCCACATCTTCCCCGTTCACTGCGACGCGTCGGCAGATTTGTCGCAAGGCGAAGTGAACGGCGGAGAATCTGTCGCTGCCGTGCTCGGCGTGCGTGGGTTTGAATCTGCGATGATTCACGCCACGGGTTGCGACGCTTGCGAAAGGAACGTATGAATAGCAGTTGATTGTAGCGATGCCAGTGTGTGGTCAGGGCGTTACAGCGGAATTTTGTTGAAATGGATTGGAGAAAATGAGCGAATTTGGACGGTGATGTTAGCGGAGCGATCACTTGTACCAAAATGCTCGCGTTACTGCCAATTTGTGAGTTGAGAATTTCATATTTGAACAGCCGCTGGGTTTCCATGAAGATGTAGGCTGAACAACTGAATCTATTCAAATAAAAATAAGGCCTGTTCCTAATTACAAGAACATTTAGTAACTTCCCCGTTTAGAAAAAAAATTGAATCGTTTATTTATTGAACGCCTACTGCTCGTGTCATGTGCTGTAATGTACGCGTCGTTAAACTACAACAACCGCAATATTAATCATTGATTTCAGAAAATATTGGGATTGTATGCTCTTTTTTAAATCCATCATATGTTCACAAATAACTTTTATTCGAATAATCGACACTTCGTACAAATCTTACCATTGATATCATCTAAAGTTAAAAAACGACGTTTTTAAAATGTTTGTTCTTAAGTGCATTTTTGTAAAAAAAAAAATTGTGTTCTTAAATATATGTAATTATTGTTACAAGGATAAGTCAGGAAATATCGAAGTTTGTGGCCTCCGGTTGCCTGGGTGAAAGTGGTGGCACTATTTCCTTGCCAAATCCTGGCCAGCTGGCTCAAAAACTCAACAAACATACTTATTCAATCAAAATATACTTATTCAAATATACTTCTTCAATCAAAAGAGCGGATTGTGAACCCAACGAATTTCAACATTAAAGATGAGGCGTGGTAGTGGTGGTGGTGGCGGCATCAGCAGCTTTGGCCACGAATGACACCCACGATTTAGCGTGACGCCTGCACGGTGCTGCTTACGTGTTGTGCGAAATATCAAACAGGCAGCGTTTTTCAATTTGTATTACAAAAAACAATCATCGACGTTGACACATAGTTGAATCGCCGCGAATTTGACACGTGCTTAATATCCAGCGATGGCTGGAGGCCCTGGCCATGGAGCGCTGTGACATAAAAAAAAAAAGCTGCCACCACTGCCCGCTGAAGCTGAGCATGCGTAGGGAATGCGAGAGGCTGCCACTTTGGCAACCGCGACGGCGAGCGGCAGGACGCGGCGAGACGAATGCCGTGGGAAGGCCGCCGAAGTGCTGCCCGATCGGCTGTACGCTTGGCGCGCGTTCGTGTCTCGTCTGGCAACGTTGCCGGAGCCAAAATATTACGCTTCTTAATTCCTTGAGCGCCTCGCCCAAGGGATATTATATCTGGGAATGTGTATTTTCCATCGAACCCGATATTGCACTTTTTGTTTCGCCGAATGGTCCCCCAATCTTCAGGTCATCGAGCAGAGCTTTTCCTTTATCTATCCCTTGGCCCGCCCACCAACATCCTTCCGGACCAGGGGTCGGCAACCGAAATAATAGGAAGACATTTCTTTATAATGCGGTAAAACAAAACACTCAATAATTCAAGAGCCGCCAATGCACGTGAATATGAGATGGTGGTCCTTAATAAATAATGAATAACGGCACGAAGCGGCCTTTAATGAGTCGCATGCCGACCCCTGGTCTAGAACTGCAGAAGACATCAAGGGTGGTAACATGCGGCCTAGGGGTGGTGCTTTCTTCGCTTGTTGCAGACGTTCGTAGTTCGAATCCCACGGCCGCCCTGGTTAATACTGCACTTGCGATAACCGTAGTGCTACTATGGTGCACAGACTCCATCATGGTGGACGCTGAAGACCCCCCCCCCCCGCAACGTAATTTCGCAAGAGTAGGACCATTGTGTGCCACCGTCAGTGTCCAATTTTGCCAAATTTAAAATAAATTACGTGCAAATTACTCAATTGGGATGATACACGAGCAGTCATTTCCTCCTGCTGGCAGACCAAAGCCCTAAGTAACTCTTGCAAATTAGACTCATCCTGGTCTCTTGAGGTATCACCTGCTTAAAGCAAATAAACTTGAAACTTCACCCTCGACAACATGCCCCCATACAGATATGTTTCCTTCTGTGAATTGTTTCAGCCGTAGTCTTTCCCTTCCTCCCCATTGCCATCGCTTCCCATCCAGCTGGGTTTCGCAATCCAATGCGGCACCCACATCTCGATCCATCAACTGTCTTCCTGCCATTTATATCACAATCAGTGGCCAGTGCAGGCAGTCGTTGATGCAGAAGTGACTCGATAGCGACATCTGTAGACTTGCGGAAGATCAGAATGCGGTTTCTCGAATCCGCTGGATTGTTTTGCATATTTCTGCCTGGACCACTGGTCCAAAAGTGCTGTAATATCACATTACCAATTTTTCAATATGCCACCTTAGCCAATTAATTGCCTTGCATGCCTCTCTAAACTGAAGCCGGCTGCCGAAAGTCTGGAGAGGAATAAAAAAATGCTTGAAATGTTTTGTTACTTGTGAAGAGTGAAGTCTGGTGTAGATTTCGATGAGTGAATTATAAAAGGTAAAAGCGCAGCCCTGCAATTTATTGCTCGCGCCACTGCTGGCAGAAGGGCCTTCGTAATGAAAAACTCTCGAGAGCTAATCATTATGAATAATAATAATTCAATTTATAACGCGCGCAAATTTGCGGACCTAACGGCCGCAACTCAGAGGCGCGGAGCCAAGCTCAGAGTCACTCGCAAGCACGTGGCTGTAGAGGTGAGTCTTTAAGTGTCTCTTGAAGGGGACGATTGAGGTGATGCTGCGAATGTGCAGAGGGATTGAATTCCAGACTGTGGGGGCAGCCACCGAGAAACGACGCATAGACGTGACCAGTCCTGGATCTTGGCATCAAGAGGAGGTCGTGAGTCACAACTGCGAAGGCATCTGCCGTGTGCTGCGCTGCAAGTCGTCAATAGTGAAGAGAGGTACGGGGGGCAGGCAGATGTGAAGGCGTGGTGGCAGAGGCAGGCAATCTTGTATGTGACCGTGGTTGTTTTGAAGTCTTTGAAGTTGTTTGAGGTTGCCAGAGGAGGTCCGGACTAGGACGCAGTTGCAATAGTCGAGGCGAGACCCAACTACGCAACATGCCAATGTGTTGGCAGTTTCAAAGAGCTCCTCTAGAGAGAGTAACTTTGGCCAACTCTTCCACATTGGCCACACGCGACCTGCCGATAGACTGCCCGTGGTGAGGGTGGGAGTGCAGCGTGGGGGGGGGGGGGGGTTCAAGGGACCTACCCCGTTGTTTCAACCGTCTGGAGATGGAATCGAACCGGTGTTCCCTGAGCTTGCGAGTCCAGCGTGCCAACCATTACACCGACCGCCGCTTGCGAATCTCCCTCTCGCGCACGCTGTGTGCTGCTGAGCCCGCGGCGCGGCACGGGAGACGCCACGCCCTTGATCACCGAATTAAATACAAAATAAATCCGTGGCAGATACAAAAAAACAAACAAAAATATTCTCGGTGCAAAACGGAGCGTTTTGAATCGGCCGGCCCCGTGGCATGACGACCGAAGGAAAATTATTCTGCCGATACTCACCCACACGTGGGTGTGTGGGTGGGTGAGTGGGTGGGTGTGTGGGTGGGTGTGTGGCTGGGTTTGGGTGGGTGGTTGGGTGGGTGCCTGGGTGTGTGGGTGGGTGTGTGGCTGGGTTTGGGTATGTGGGTGGGTGTGTGGGTGGGTGGCTGGGTGTGTGGGTGGGTGGGTGGCTGGGTGTGTGGGTGGGTGGGTGGCTGGGTGGCTGGGTGTGTGGGTGGCTCGGTGGGTGTGTGGGTGGGTGCCTGGCTGTGTGCGTGGTTGTGTGGTTGGGTGTGTGGACGGCTGGACGCAGCGCTTTTTTAGCCTGCGGCTTACAAAGGGCCCGATTGTGTGTCAGTCCACGGCCAGAAGCGTCGTCATCTGCTGCCGGGCGTGAGCATCCACGCGTCTCTTGCCAAGCGCTCGTCTCATTTGGTGGGCCCAAAGCCCTCCCCGCTATATAATGAGGCAAAGCCTCGCTTCTATTTTTATTATTGTTATTCTTCCCCCTCGTCCTCCTAATTGTGGCCCACGATGTGCGCAACTGTGAGAGATTGAGGTGCAAATCGTTGAGCCATCCAATTGTTCTATTTTTATTTGAGAGTTGGTGAATTGCAGGTAACGCCACACACACAACACAGGCAAAGATCACCCGTATAGCCTAAACTGACTGTTGGGGCAAGTGCTGTTAGCGAGCACCTATGAAGGTCGGCACGGCACAGGGGGGAGGGGCAGCACCACGCCCGGCCGCCTTTGTCTCCCTTAGTGGCGATATTTACACACCACACCAAGTACTAATTTGAGGCTGAGTCGACCTAGTGGGAGGCCCAGAACCGGGTCAGATAATCGTCACTGATGTTGACCGTGAGCAGGAATCGAACTCGGGTGGCCGAGTTCGTGGCGCAGCGCGCTAACCACTGCGCCACCGCTCCCCACACACACGCGCACGCACGCACGCACCCAACCCACCGCTGAAGCGGCCCCAGGAGTCCCTCGAGCCGCTGTGCCACGCGCCACCTGTACAAACTACTTGTGCGTGCGAGTGCCGGTGCTTAGGGTTGGTCAAGGTGAGCGGTCAGGAAAACAGTCTCGGCTCATTTTTGGCTCATGAATGCGGGCCGGTATTAACGCAAGCGGGCCTTAGGGTGGTCACCGAGTCGTGAAACCAACTGGACATCATCGTCGTTGGGTTTTGTTTTCAGTTTGGCTCGGCGAGCGTCGTGGCCGCGTGGTGAGGTTGGCTGCGTTGTTGATTGCCGGGGTTATTGCTGTAATTGTTGATCTGTGCCACTGATGTTCGACTCGCGTAGGGGTCCACTTCGTAACCCCCGTTAGTCTTCACGAACGTAGGTTACTGTGAGGCAATCGTAGTCGCCATCGTCATGAGCAGCCATGATCTATCTACCGCTGGATGACTACTGCTGGATGAAAGCTTCCCAAGCAGTCGGAGGATCTTTGTCTTGATATTTTGTTGGTGTGTGAGGACAATAGGCTAAATTAACTTGCCCGCAAGAGTTATCCGAGGCTCAAGCGTGTGAGTGAGCAGCTGCTAGTTTAAAAGGTAAAGGCGCGGCCCTGCAATTGCTCGCTCACACCACTGTCGGTGGGAAATGCCTCCACGAGAGAAAGCTCTATGGAGAACATCTCTGGACGTTGTATTTGGCCTACTCCTCCACGCTGCCCGGACATCTTAGAAGAGGCGGGAGTAGCCCACGCCTTTACCCCGCCACACGCAGCGCTGCCCATCGACTGGCTGTGGCGGGCCAGTTGACACGCGCTGGGTGGACAGAGTGCGGTTCTCGTGGGGATGGAAGCAGCATTCATTGAGCCGCATGGAGGGGGGAGGGGGGGGTTACCCAAATGCGTAGCTTGCGTATGGGGGGGGGTCTACTGACAATGTGCGCGTAGCAAACGGGGGGGGGGGGGTAAAGCCTCGATAATAATTTGTCTACATTGGCCTCCAAATTAGTAGATAGTCCGGCGGTGGACTATCTGTTTGCTTAAACACGTTAATATTATTAATCCTTGATCGTTTCTGCGTGGATTAAATATCGGCCGTTCTATAGGATTTGGGGGGGGGGGGTGCGTCAGATGGGGGGAGGGGGTGTAAAAAGTCCGCGTGCGTACAGGTAGGGGGGGAAGGGTCAAATTAATGTTGACAGATTTTTGCGTACCCACTCAATGGATGGCCCCTATCCCCTGCGCTGCTATTGTGCATGTGAATATTTTTTGGGATCTCAGCCCAATTCGCGCGAGTGATTTCCTTCCGTGTTCATTGGCCACGCGAGGATTGTGCGATCCGTCCGTTGAGCCGTGCGCGCGATAGATTACCGCCCCGCCAGAGACGAGTAGAGCCACGGCAGTTTTGCCCTCCGACAACGGCGCTATAAATCCGCACGGCTTAAGCAGGGCTTAACTCTACCTGGCCTCTAAAACACCGTCCGCTCTTCAATCGGCGCCGAAGCCCAACTTCCGCGAGAGAGCCGCACTCACAGTGGAGCAGCTCCTCTGTCGCTCCGACACATCGCGGAGGGTCCGCAGGAGAGCGCGAATGTTCGATGGAAACCGATCCAAAAATCAGGGGGAGGGAGTGGGGGTGGGCCACGTGGAGTGCGACAGAAATCCGTGGTGCGTTGGGCGAGAAGCGACGCTGGGCGAGGGGGGGGGGTCTTCGTGGAGGGCAACTTGTCTGTGGGGCTGACCTCGCGGAATCGAGCGCACGGTGCTGTCATTTATACGATACCCGAGTAGGCAATTAAGAGAACTACAAAACGTGTTATGTCACCACTAAGCCATCATTTGCTCCAAATAACGTTTTGTATGGCACTGGCCTAATGGGTATTAGCTAATTATGAAAACAATTAACATTGAGGGTTGTTTTTTATGTTCCATAGTAGAGGTTTGTTTGTGTTAGATCGCGTAAATATATAAATGTGTCGCTAAACCCGCCACCACCCGACACAGCCAACTAGTAAGGTTTGTCACGTAAACAGAACGTGGCCAATTCGTCACTAGTACAGCATCACCGGTGTGTTGGAGAGCCAAGCCACAACATTTACAATCCGAGTACGACGTTTCACCAGTAATTACAACCAGCTTCATCAGGCGACATCCATATATTTTTAACGACACATTTATATATTTACGCAATCTAACCCACAAAAACCTCTACTGTGGATGATATTGGTTGCGACAGCCTACTACGTGTTCAACTGTTTTTACGTCATATGAATTTTGTCAGATTATTTTTTTCACGAACAATGATAATCACGGTAATAACGAGTATTGTGAAGTTTGTCAAAGTTAAAGGTGCATCCCTGCAATGTATTGCTCACGCCACTTCAAACAGAAGGGCTTCCGCTAGGGCGCTCCAAGCGATTCAATCCAGTGGGTGTTTTGGCCTACTCTTCCACAACTGTGGTGCACCCATCCATGCCGCTCGGTAGACAGAGGCGGGCGGCGGGGGGGGGGGAGCGAGCGGTATCACAGAAACTCGCCCCATCGTCTCAACCTGCCGTATTGGGAGATCGAATCGTGGCACCGGCGACCTCAGGACTGCAAGCTCACGGAGCCACTGCAGCACCCCCCCCCCCCCCCCCCCGTGTCTCGAACATCGCGACGGTACCACCACGATTAACCCCCCTGCGTGTGTTGCCGCCGCTGTGCGCGTGCAGGGGGTGAAGGTGTTCCCGGGAGCGTGCGGAGGCCGCGACTGTTCAGGAGGATGCAAGTGCTTCCCCGAGAAGGGGGCGAGGGTGAGTAGCGGTCGCGTGGCAGCGTGCGATTTTGTTGCGAGGTGGAGCCGAGCTTGCCGATGCTCCACCGGCCGGAGATGCCCCCGCGGTGGAGACGGTGAGATGCTTTGCGTTGTGTCTCTGCGCACCCACCCACCCCCACCCACCCCCCTTCTCGCGAACGATTGATCTGGCTGCGCGGTGTCACACAGTCGATCCGGTAATGGAGCTCATCTTGACTCGTGCAGGTTCTTCAATGAGTGATGAGGCCGCGAAATAGAATTCTACGACGAGAACAACAAACATCGGTCAGAATCCACTCCTCGTTCCCCACCTCGCTCTCCTCTCCGCTGTCTGGCCATCGCTGCAGGTGATAGCAAAAATCACAAAAAACTACGACGTTTTGATCGCAACAGGAACGATGACGACAACTTGCGTTGCGATCGACACGTCGTAGTTTTTTGTTATTTTTGTTATTTTCTTTGAACCTACCTACGTGACTTTACCGAAAGACCCAAAGAATATGCACACACACACACATATATACAAGCGAGCAACCGTGAGTGACAGGGGGGCTTACGGACTGGTGGCGAATGAGGGTCAGATTGAGAATTACGGGGGGTCACGTTATGGGCGTGAGGCATCGTTGATTAAGAGGATGTAGGAGGTGAGGAATTTTTAGCGATGGAGGTCAAACTTAATGTGAATGAGGAAGTGGTTAGTTATGGGGTCTGGAAGACTTGCGAATTAGCTGCCTCGAAACAAAGACAAAGCTCCCCCGTATAGCCTTAACAGACTGTCGGGGCAAGTGCTGTTAGCGAGCACCTATGAAGGCCGGAACGGCCCACGAGGGGGTGGGTGGCCAGCACCACGCCAGGCCGCCTTTGTCTCCCCAGTGGCGATGTTTACACACCGCCCCAGGTACTAATTTGAGGCTGAGTCGACCTAGAGAAGGCCCAGGACCGGTTCAGATAATTCATAAATCGTCACTGGTGTTGGTCGTGAGCGGAAATCGAATCCGGGTCGCAGGGTTCACAGTGCTGCGCGCTAACCGCTGCGCCACCGCTCCCCACTTCGCTGCCTCAACACCCAGCAGGACCCTCACCGTCCCACAATCATCACAGCACCCACAGCTCGACTATATACCCATATAAACGTGTAAAGAAGCTCCGTGGAGACGTGCACTTTTTGTGCTGTATTTATAACTGAACGTTCCGTGTATAACAACCGCCAGACTCGTTGATTACCACCGGCTATCTACAGTCCAGATGGTTTCCTGCCAAGATGTTTCTGGAACATTGGGCCCCGAATGTCGTCCACCCCTGGTCGTCGATATGTCCCCGAGCAAGCGCCCCGAACCATGGACAACTCTGCCTTTTGAAATCTCTCTTGATGTCTTGATATCTCTCTCCCCGCCCTTCATGAGCTACCGCCTGTCGTCTCTTGCTACCAGTGCCTTCCTCTCGGGATGTCAGACATCCGTCCACCTGTGTTGACAACGTGTTCAATTTTTATCAGTTCCCTGTGCGGTTCCCTACGTATACGCCGCAATCACTTCGCGGGCGTGGCCCCGACAACAAGCACACAATCACAAAACCCTCGTCATGGGCAACTCGACATGCTACTCTTTGGTTCTTTCGGTAAAGTCACGTAGGTATAAAAATCACGACGTTTCGATCGCAACACAAGCGTTCGTCCTCAGGATGTCCGCAGGACGACCGCTTGTGTTGCGATCGAAACGTCGTGATTTATTTTATTGTATACCTACGTGACGGAAAGAACCAAAGAGTATGGATTCCTGCAGTCACGAAAGCTTCAAATCAAGATTGCTTTGAACTCGTAACGGAAAAGGAGGCGATAGCCACCGAGGCACAACAATCCCGCTTGCGCCTGAATGAGGGTGGATCCACCGACGCATCTTCGTTGCCGTCCGCACCACCGCCGCTGCATGTGCCAGTCTGATGCCGGCTTCGTGTTTGCGATAGGCACTGGGCGAGCGTGCCCCAAAGATAATGATCCTCCATGTAGCCGTAGCGGACTGTTGGGGCAAGTGCTGTTAGTGACTAGCACCCATGAAGGCCGGCACGGTACACGAGGCGGTGGGTGGTACTCATTTGAGGCTGAGTCGACCTAGGGGAGGCACTGGGCCAGCTCAGATAATCGTCACCGGTGTTGGTGGCCGTGAGCGGGAATCGAACTCTGGGTCGCCGGGTTCGTAGCGCAGCGCATGAACCACCGTGCCACTGCTCCCAAATACAGCTGGCGGACAGCACCTACAGCGCCCACACCACGCACCAAGAGCTGCAACAGCCGAGCATTGCTACAGATTGTATTGCATTCACGTGGTGCTATTGCGCACGCCTGCGGTCCAGCACTTTGGAGGGGAGCGTTGGCGAATCGCTCAGATTTGTGTAACTCCAAAACCCCGCTGGGGCTGAGAGGTGGCAAGGAAACGGGAGTACAGCAAGTGGGTTTGTGAACCCCGTGCGTGAGGCCCTCTGAGTGTCAGCAACTCAAAATACGGCTGGGTCTCAGCCCATCATCGCCCTGGGGTCAATAAAATTTGCACAAATCTGTGGGGACGACATCAGTGGTTACCGTATGGATGTCCATAATATAATGGGGTTTTTTGGGTTAGATCGCGTAAATATAAATGTGTCATATGGATATACTCGTCCCTGCCATGAGGATGTGGAATTTCCACCACTGGCTCAGGGATGTAAACGGGAGATGATCACCGCTGCCTCAATGCTCATTTGAGCAGGAACTCACTGACGGTTTTTTGCTGTGCATAAAGGAACTGGCCAAACATCCCTGAAAAAAAACATCACAAGTGAGCCCCAATCGCAGTGAGGCTTCTCCGGAACACAGCGAACGCCTGAATTGTTATGCAACATCTTACACCGCCGACTGTAACTCGTAGCAACATCGAAGCAACAGCAATGAACGAAAACCACAACTCCCCATGGTGACCCCATGCGTACGTTCCCCTTCAGCAGCCGCAGCAAACCACAACATCCCACCCCCCCCCCCCCCCCCCCCCATGGCATCCACCACCATCACCGCCACAGTGACCCCAAAACAGACCGCAATTCTCCACAACAAACGCAGGGCATTGGCGGTGCCTCTCTGGATCTGGCGATGTCGAATCAGTCGGTCTGCAGGATTTCTGGCAGGAGGCGCGGCAATTTGTACGAATTAAATATTAAAATGCGGTTTTAAAATCTACTCCGATTAGCCTACTCCGATAGACTCACACATATACCCACAGACACACACAGAGACCCACAGACACACACAGAGACCCATGGACACACACAGAGACCCATAGACACACACATAGACCCACAGACACACACAGAGACCCGTAGACTCACACAGAGACCCACAGACTCACACAGAGACCCATGGACACACACAGAGACCCACAGACACACACAGAGACCCATGGACACACACAGAGACCCATAGACACACACATAGACCCACAGACACACACAGAGACCCGTAGACTCACACAGAGACCCACAGACTCACACAGAGACCCATGGACACACACAGAGACCCACAGACACACACAGAGACCCGTAAATTCACACAGAGACCCACAGACCACACAGAGACACATAGACTCACACAGAGACCCACAAACACACACAGAGACCCGTAGATTCACACAGAGACCCACAGACTCACACAGACCCATAGATTCACACAGAGACCCACAGACACACACGGTGCGAAAAAAGTGCAACGTACATACTCCCTGGGTCCCTTCGAGTCCCCATTGCTTCGACGTAACATGCACAGCCCTTGTGTCTATCCGCTGCTAGACGAGAGCCTCCCCATCCCATGTCAGTCGAGTAGATCGATTCGAGAGGACAGATCATAGGGGTGCAGATTCGAGAGAGATTCTCCGAATCTTCAATCGGCCAGTTGGCTCAGCAGCGCGCGAGTTCAAATCCCGATCGTGGGGCGACTCGACCCATCATCCCCTTGGGGGTTGATAAAACGACTACCAATTTGTGGAAAAATCAGCAGCGGTTGTCCTATGGATAGACTAGCCCACCCACCCCACCCCCGACGTAGTAATGTGTAATTTACACGACTGCTTCAGGGCTGTAGAATGACTTTTACTTTTTGACTTTTCATGCGTACATTTAAAAAAAAAATAATCACGCGAGCAATGATCAAATGCTACGTTGCCCATGGAAACACTGGCGCCGGCAGCCAATGCGACCCCACAACCTCCCTCCGCCGGCGATAGATTAGCGACGCGAGCACGAGAGAATGGCGACAATTCTGCGGATTTCCTCGTCGTCTTCTTCTCTTCCGCCCCCTCCGCCTAGCCCCCCTTCAACCCCATCCCCTCCCCCTGGCCGAGCCGTGAAAGTTGCCGGTCAGGGTGTATCTACTGCAGCATGTGGCTCGGAGGTCAGGGTTCAGCGAGCACAGGGAATTGTTTTTTTTTCAACTTCTGAAGTCACGGTTATTAGCTTCCAAGGCTGTGCCACTCACCCCCCTCCAATCCCCCGTGGTGTCCCGGGGAGAAAACACTTCACCTTGGGATCACAGCTTCAGCTGAACTCTTCGCAACTAGCCCGTGGTTTTGTTTCGTTTCACGGTGGTTCTCAGTTGTTTTGTGATAGGGCGGTGGCGATCCTCTTATCCGTGACGATCCCAATATCAGGGACCCATGTTCACCGAGAGTTTCAGTTTTAGTTTTCAGTTACATTTATTAGGTATAGCCCTGTGAGCCATTCGGCTCTTGAATCTTGAGAGCACTGGACTTGCCATCCAGAGTTCGCCGGTTCGATATCATGGCACGGAAGTTGAAACAAACGGACAAATGGTCTCGAAGCCAGCAGCATAAATGGGTTCGTCGCGGTCATTGGACCGGCGGGTAGCTTGTGGTGAGTTGGATGAGTGTGGGAACAACACATCTGGTCGTCGTGGAAGAGTAGACCAACCACCCTCGAAGTGAGTTCAACACGGAGGCGTTCGCGACCCTCCAAGTTGACGACGCCCTTCTGCCAGCAGTAGCGTGAAACATATACATGCATATACATACAAAGATCCCCCGTAAAGCCTTAACGGGCTGTTGAGGCAAGTGCTAAAAGTGAGCACTTATGAAGGCCGGAACACGAGGCGGTGGCCAGCACTATGCCCGACCGCCTTTGTATCCCCAGTGGCGATGTTTACACACTGCACCGGATATTCATTCGAGGCTGAGTAGACCTCGGGGAGGCCCAGGACCGATTCAGATAATCGTCACCGGTGTTGGCGGCCGTGAGCGGGAATCACCGCTACACCACCGCTGCCCAGAACACAGCCGCACATCTGCTGGGGTTATTTGCTCTAACCGGCACAGCCTCCAGAGAGGAGGCAGCCTCAGAGCCAAGGACAGGCTGTATCGGGCGCGTTTCCTCCTCCACTCGAACTGCTGCGCACACGTGCGGTCTGTGCGCAGACCAAGGCTCGAGGGCGTGAGCTCGAACCTCCACCCCGACCAACACGGAACGTTGTGGTGGGGTGGGGGAGGAGGGGCAACGTTAACCTGCCCCACACACCACCTGGTTCGGTCCAACGGTTCCGAACCGCGTGCCAACAAGCTGCATTGGCCCCGACCACTGCACGTTTACCGGGGACGTCGCTCAGGCAGCAGCCGAGCCAAACGGACGGACAGGGCTTCCATTGTCCACGCGCGCACCGAGAACGCAACGCACGGCACGAGACACCCCCCCCGCCCCCCCGCCCGTCACAGCGGTGTGCCCAGGACGGCCACGCGTGCGCCCGCGCGCAGCGCAGCCGACACCAAACGCCCTCGGCCCCCCTGTTGCATAACAATGAGTGGGCCCGTACCTCGCCCATGAACCGAATCGCACGGAACACTGCCGCCCTCGCGATAAATCTTCTCGGAAGCTCAGCGTGGCGCTAGGATGGGCAACCTCCGTGCGCACAAATGCTGTGCTTCGAGGCGAGGCTGCGTGCTACGCTGTGGGGCAGCAGAGGCCGGTGCAGCGGCGTCGAGGATTGTTTGCCGGGTTGCTCCGCTCCGTCGCGTGTGCGCCGCCACGTTCACGCCAGCGTGCTGAACTCTGGCCACGTGATCCCCCCCCACAATCGTGTTGACGGGCGCGAAGAAGCGGCCTTCTCCAGCAGTGGATGTCACAGAAGGGCTGCGCACGTGATGGTCACCCCTCCTTTGTGCAGGAAAGCAGCAGAGGGTCTTGCTCAGAGGTCGGCGAACCAACGTAACAAGAAGAGGCATTTTTGGGGGGGGATTCGATACGAAAAAACTCAATATTTCAAGAGCCGCAATGCACTTCGTGGTGAATAAGAGACGGCGGTGGTCCTTTGATAATGAACGTCACGGAACGGTCCTTAAAGAGGCGCAGGTTGACGACCCCTGGTCTCGCTCGAGATGTTTGGTTAGTTCCGCTCTTGCGAAGTTTAGTAGCCGTCGCAAGAGTTGTGGAGAGCGGTCAGGGCCAGGACCGACTCCGACAGCCCTCGCCGCTGATGTTTGGTTAGGGCCGGGGATCAAACGCAGGTTTCGCGACCAAAATCCACCACCGCTTCCACCTCCGTTCAAATGTTATACAAATTATGGGATCATGTTTCGTGTGGTCGGGGAATGGAGTGAGAGACGAAAGAAAACAAAACCTGTACGGATGAGGAAGACATCGCGAGAAGGCAGAGATGAGAGGACAAAATCCGAGACGAAACTTGTTGATTCGTGAAAATAATAATACTTGACCAGGATAAACTCTAACAACCCACGGAATAACCTAGGGGGGGGGGGGGGCGGGTTGCGACACGATGTCTGTTTCCGTGGGTGTATTTATTCCAAACCAGCTTATTAAACCAGCCCAGCTTGTAAACACACAGCAGATTTCATTTCATGGAAAAGTGCTTGGTAACCGTCGGGCCACTGCGTGTTTCTCGTCGTTCCCGAGACAACTTCCCACGGTCTCCACGTGTTCAGAAGCAGCAGCAGCAGCGTCAGGAGGGGGCCCAGTCCCACGGGGAGAGGAGAGGAGAGGGGGGTCCCTGCGATGTGAGAGGCCCACAAGCGGGGAGGGGGGGGGGCATTATCTGTCGAGCGGCTTCCTTGAGAGCTCGGTGGGGACAGCTGGCGACATCTGGGGAGCCTCGCATCGAAGGGGAAACACCGCCTCCGATCGTCTTTGACAGGGCCCCATAATTCTGAAACTCAGCCCCGTCCACTGTGAGGTCAACGTAATCCCCTCATAGCCATTCATTATGGAGGCATGTCCACAATTACGAGCAACCCCCCCCCTGGCCTCACGCCGCTCCGATCCGCAGGCAACGAGTGAGTCACCGCATTTTTGACAATATCCGAGGCCTGAGGGTTGGGCCCACACACACATACACCCGCCTTCGGCGCACGTGTTTCTTCCAGCGTTTTCCATGTGCTGAATCATTCCGAAGGGTTCAAGGGGTGGTGCGTGGGGGTGGGCTGGGTTTTGTGCGTGCGCGTGTGTGTGGTGGCTTTTTTTTACTTTCTTTCTTCCTCTCACTCACGTTGACGCCCACACGAACTCCGTTTCGGAGCTGAGCTGAGCCTCTTGAGGAAACGCGTCGATGGGAGTCAATTCTGAACGATCCGCAACAACAGCGCGCAGCCCACGTGCGTCGGCTCAGGCCGCGTGCGAAGGCTCGGCACGCCATTCGCACACCGCCCACTCTCAGCAAATGATGATGAAGTGCGTGAGTGCGTGCCCACACATGAATTGACCGTGGTTAATTTTTACTCAGAATTATATAATTAACCTCAATTAAACTATTTACTTGCCGTCACAGTGAAAAGGAATAGGCCGCATTATTGTTCTGCTCCGAATGCACACGGAACAGTACTCATCTCGTATCTACAGTCCTGTAAGGCAGTTGTGGAAATTCTACATTCGTATGGCGGGAGAAGGTACATCCATGAGTGAATAACTGTCGTCTTCTAGCAAATTTGGTTTTAAAAAAAAACAAGGAGGTACATAAAATGACGTAGGTATAAAATAAAAATAAATCACGACGTTTCGGGCGCAACACAAGCATCCCACCTGATGACGGACCCTTGTGTTGCGTCCGAAACGTTGTGCTTTATTTTATTTTCTACCTACGTGACTTTACCGAAAGAACCAAAAAGTATGGATTCCTGCAGTCATGAAAGCTTCAAATCAAGATTGTACTTAAAATGGTTTTCATGAATGTGGCCAGGAGGCTCATGGGATATTATTGGACAAAAATATTGAAACGTCGTGTAAAGATAATCTGAACACATTTGTCAATAACACCTTGACCTTAAAAGAATATATAACAGGCGATGTTTCAGGAAATGGGCCTTTTATGTGCTGCGAACCAGGGCCATTTGGCTATAATCTGAAACATTGCCTATTATATTTTTTTCCTTTTAAGGCCACTCTTTAGACGACGACTGTGTTCAGTTTGTTGTTGTTGCTGTTCATTGTTCGTGTGCCCCACTGCCAAAGCAGCAGCAGCAGCATCAAACAGTTTGTGTACAGAGATATGTGCGTGTCGTTGCATCACACCCATCGGGTATCTTTAACGTATGCGAAATACGCATTGAATTGTGCGTGCGGGAATCGTTCTACGTGCATGCCTTTTGTATCCGCACTCTCGTGCATGCCAATTCACGTGCATGCCGGGAGTATGCCAACTTTCGGATGAGGTGGATGGAGCGAAGAGAGTTGTGCTAACGAGAGAGACAGAAACAACTGAGAAATGGTGACCTCGATTCATGCCTATTCATCATATCTATGCGGATTGACTGATTGCACATCTTATATGAAGAGTGTTTATCACAAGACAAACCATAATGCTTTAAATAAACATACTTTGGTCATGTTCCTTCTCTCCGCGTAAAAGAAATAACAATCCGAAGTCCCTTTGGCTCATGGAGATTTAACATGTCGTGATTTATGTGTTAAGACGGCGATATATTTTAGCGTGTTTATTTTATGCTCCGCAATTCTCCACAACGCTGTGTCACAACAAATTGTTATTTTATATACAAACTCTATGATAGTTCTCTAAGCCGGAATATATTTTTGTCGTTGAGAATGTTGGTGACTGAGCACAGAACATTAGCTCAGGGATATTTTTCTCTCCATCAATCGGTCACATTTACCCAAATTAATTTTGACGGTGACCTTTGACAAGAGGGCCACAATGCAATTCTTCAGGAAATGCGGATGGTTTTGCTCTTTGCCTGATGCCGGAATGGCTTGTGGTGTACTTTTCACACATTGTAAATGTTGTGGGTTCACCATCCAACACACCGGGGTGCTGTACTAGTAACAAATTGACACGTTTTGTTTACGCGACAAACCTCACTAATTGGCTGTGTCGGGTGGTGGCGGTTTTAACGACACGTTTATATTAACACGATCTAACTAAACAAAAACCTCTATTATGGTTTTCACACATTGTTGCGTCTTGTTTGAAAGTCGGCTTTTTTCTTTCAAACACCCAATAGCCAGGTTTAATTGACAGGTGTCCGAAATCACAATAGAATCCCAGAATCTCTCAGCGGTGACAACCTCAAGTGCTCCGCGAGCCCGTGTCGTGACATCAGCTGCGATCACGATCAGCGGTCTGCTTCTCTTCTCCATGCCAAGTGTGAGACGAGCAGTGATCAAACAGCAGGGCACTGAATTCGCGAGAGCACTTGAAACACAAACAAATAAACAGAGAACACCCCTGCCCCACCACAGCACTCGTACATTGCGGCCGAGTGGGATGTTTGTCTTGGCAGTCACATTTTCGAGAAGTCTCCTCTAATTTGAGCACACACCTCTGTGTGTGTTCCTCTGGGTTCAGAGAGGACAGGTGAGAGTCATTTCAGCCGGGGGGGAGGCAGGGGAGGGGGAGCCGGGGTGTTAGAGAATCCAATAACAGAAGAGAAATGAGTAACAGTGAGACCACCGGGTGGGATCGAGCCGGGCAAATCCAGCAGGTGTGCAAACAGCTCCGTCACGGGCTCGTGCATTCGAATCGGGGGTCAGGTGCCAGGTGCACAAAACAACTTAAGGGGCCGACCCCTTCGTTTCCCTCTGTACCGTTTAAAGATGACGAAGCAAAGGCAAACGCAAGTTCGTGTGCCTTTTTGCGATAGGCAAGGGTGTCCCAAACTCCACAGCATCGTGGTCCACCATGTTTACCGATTTATTGGCTTTAATGTGCACGATGCACACGCCGGATGATTGCTAAACACGTAGCGCACGAGGTAGAATATTTTGTTGTCCTCACCCGCAACCTCAAATGAGCACCGTTGATTTGTCCAAGTCTCCTTTTGAGTGTTCACGTGTGGAAGAAAATGAGAGCACCCGTAGTGAGCCCACGCATGCGAGGGGGAAACACTCTATCCCATACTGATGGAACAGACGGAGTCCACATTTGAGGTGACGCCTTCTCCTCGCAAGCCAGGGCAGAGGCTCCCCGACGCACGCAGGTAAAGGGAGTGTCACAGCATCTCTGTGCAAACCACCAGCCCAGCGCGGGGTCACATGCTCCGTGTGTAGTCACCGCGACCGAGGAGCCCTGGGAGACACCTTTGATCTACATTCGTGATGCTCCACTATCCAACACACGATGCTACCGAGGCCATTATTTGTCACCTAAAATTCAAACTATTTTCTGTATAATTCTCTCACCAGCAACAGAATCTGATTTACTGATGCCAAACACCAGCAACAGAATCTGATTTACTGATGCCAAACACAATATTTCACCGATGGCCAGCTCTGTGCTGTGATCCCCATGAGCAATCCGGCCGCCTCTATCACTTCATAAATGCATAGACGTGGGATGCAGCAGAGGCTGAAACGAGTCACAGTCAGTGTTCACTTTGTGTCGGAATGACATTGATGTGGAACAGAGAAGCCCAACTGCTGTTTTTGTTTTTTACACAAAGCGCCGCTGAGGTCATGGAAATGTGACCGCTATCATAGACAGCGAGGCCCTCGTGCATCGTAGCTTTGGGAAACTCATTTTAACAGTGCCCCATGTGCCTCAACAGGAAATAACGCACGTAGAAATTACAGGTCATAAACATTGCTACTGACACAACTGGAAACGGCCATAACACAAGCTGGAACTTTTACAGCCGGGGCGAGGACGTGTGGTGGTGCTGGTGGTGGTTTTGTCGCGATTCCTTGACGGCCACACGACGCTGGCCCATTAGTCCAGCAACTTGGAGGCAGGAGTTGACGGATCGCTCTGCAGGAGGCAGTGCAACAAGTTGGTCGCTGAGCTGCGTGTGCAGAGTTGAATGTTTTGCTCTACTCATACACGCACGGATATGTCTCGGAACTGAAGTGTTCTTGCAAGTGTCCCCCCGTGTGCACTCGAAAAAAAACACAAATAGGAGCATCCCGAAAACACTTCTCTGGGACACACGAGGAACATTCACGGAGTGTGATGCTCCGATTTCAACCAACATGTGTACATTCACAGTCCGTGGTGACGGAAACGGGAGTGGTGACGTCTCGCGGGGCTGTGTTGCCTCGTTCAGGTGCAGGCGCAATCGAGGCATTAGTCCTTGGCCCTTCACATCCACATCCCTTGACACACCACGTCTTGTGAAGCTGCTGCTGCTGCTGCTGTTTCTTCTGCTTAACCATGGCGATCAACCCTCTCTCAACACGAACACAGATTCGTCGGCGAAATTTCCCAATTGAACGGACCACATCAGCGCCACCAGAAGCGGTGGTCGGTCCTTCACGATGTTTACATCCTCCGATGTTCAAAATGTGATTGAAATCGAAGTGTTCTTTGGTCGTCTGAATAAAACAAGGCCGTGCTCATTATGCGTACAGGTATGGTGAAGGCACGTGACACGCAACGCATGATGGGTCTGATCCCATACCCTTGTGAAAGGGTAAGACAACCGTCGGACAAAGTCACCTGCTATCATGATACGGATCACGATGAGAATTGTCCGTTCGTAATTGGTAAGCGGGAACGTGGCAATCGGGAGCCTGCGATTTCAAACTCAAGATGTTATACAGCGCTGACTTAATTCTCCGACGCGGATACAGAACAACCGATGCCTGAGCCACACAACCACGTATCCCTCGTCTTTTTTAGAACCTCATGCCTGTGTCAATACACGTACAGCTAACAATTAGCCGAGACGGCCTATCTTTATTTATAGAATGTCTCGCGCCCTTCTGCAAACTCACATTTTTTTAGTCCAAAATGCGTCAGTTTCCTTGGCACTTGCCCAAAGAGCATGAATCAGCATTTGCCAGTTAGCATCGCCCGAACAGCGGAATAATACAGCATGGAATGGAACCAGCTTGAGGGTTTAGCATCGTTTCACAACTGCGATCAATCTGACACGGCGCGTTCTAAGATACAGCGCCGGCATCATGTGGACGAGCGTTACTCCTTTCCCTTAAAGGCCAGGAGGCCCTTATCATCTCCGGTCGCCAGTCGCTGCTCCCCTCCTAGCCGTGACGCTGTTGTTCCCAAGCCACGATTACTTGTCGCGAGTCAAAATTATTGACCTCGCGTGTCTCTCTCCTAATTTACGGCGACGAGAACACACAATGTGCTCGGGCCCTGCGAAGCACCATGAACAATCAACTCTGACAAGTGCCTTAATAGCTGTTATGCGGGCGAGTGTGTACGACCTAACGCCAGGTCCTCGCCGATGCGATTCAGTTGCATGCAACTTTTGGTTGAATCTAGGTTGCGTGCGACTTTTGGTTGCATACTCTTAATTCTTTCGGTAAAGTCACATCGGTAAAAAATTTAATTAAAATTAATAAAAATAAAATCATAAAATCATGCAACATGCAACTTTGGTCGCATGCAACCGAAGCTTTAATATCTCGCCAACTCTGCAACCGGTTGCGAGCGATCGAGTGATCCGGTTGCTCACTGTTGCCCGAGACGGGTTCCACTTCACAGCATCAATCTGCTCATCGATTCGTGGTGAAGTATTTCATCGCGTGCTGGACATTCGCGATCTTCGAACAATTGGGTCGTCGTCACAGTTTACTGACACGACTGATGGGTGAGCGGTGGAGCTGGCCGGGCGGTGGAGCTGGCCGGACGGTGGAGCTGGCCGGACGGTGGAGCTGGGCGGGCGGTGGAGCTGGCCGGATGGTGGAGCTGGGCGGGCGGTGGAGCTGGCCGGACGGTGGAGCTGGCCAGGAAGAAGAGCGCAGTGGCCAAGCTCTCTTTAGCCACGCCCTTGTTAGCGGAACTCCTCGCTCAGACGCGGACAAAGCAGTTCGAGGGGGAGAGTTTAGACGCTGCACGCGACTCCTTCGAGGGACGGACGAGATCGTTGCTGTAACGGAGCCGGCTATTAGCACAGGCCAGGGAGTGGCCTCTCGCGGCGGGAGGGTGGGGGGGGGGAGAGATGAGCCCCCGTTTGAGTGGGCCCTGCTCCCCCTACGTCAGCCGGATTTCACACATTCAGCTTGTGGCGTGCTTACAGTGGCCGTGCTGCGCTTCAGCGGCAAAATCAACAAGAGCCTCCCCTCCGTGTTGGTTTTAGCACGGGGGATATACTTCTCTGCTGCGAGGAAAACGGGGAAAAAGCAACGTTCGGTGGCTTTAAAAAAAAAAACTTTTTCGGTGTCAACCTGCTCGTGGGAAGTCGTGAGTAGTTCTCCAGCGTGCTGTTACCCCACAGCGTCAAGCGGACGTTTCACTACCGCGTGCAATGGCAGAGCCTCTCCGGGTAAACTCACAACTTGAGCGGCTCGCTTATCTTCCCTCGGTCGCAAAGTGCCATCGGCAGATTGTGGGACGTCGTCCCGAATGATGCACACAGCACGGAGAAGCGGGCCAACAGTAAATCGACGGGGCGATCCGTATGAGCGCCTCTTGATTAGCACGGTTGGCTACGTACGGCGCGAAAGAAGTTCAACATGCACACGTACATTGCTGGTGCCGTGTCGAGCGCCGTGTGGCACCAAAACGCGTCATGGGTCTGACACAAGTGGGGGCTGGCAGAGCGGTACAAAGTAAAACAAAGACAGCCCCATCGACAGCCCCCGTTGGCTGTGTTCAGTGACAGCAGGGCGCTGGGCCAGTTAACGCAAATTAATTTCACGGATGATTTTTTTTCCCCCCCGACACATTCCTCTGTCCGTGCTGATGTTAGCGTTTGAACAAAGTAAGCAGACATCGGCTCTAAGAGACGGTGCCAAATGCGCGGCGTTGTTGGCAGCGGCGGTGTGCGATGGACTTAACGCGCGCTGGGAACGTGCGAAATTGGAAGCAAACGCCTCGGCCGCAGCTGATCATTCCTGCGTGTTGTCTGCGGCAAATCGGGCATGCATTGAAGGGATCGTGATTGTTTGCACACTTGCGTGCTCAGGAATTTCACTGGCCTCGTACCTGGCCACTCCAGATGACCCCTCCCCCCCCCCCCCCCCATTTTATCTGCGGTCGGGGGCTTTTTCCTTTGTGGGCTCCCCCCGCTCGGTGATTTGTCGCCGTCGGCAACGATTGTCATCGCCGACGTCACCGACGTTCGTTTTTGCGCCCTTCAGTTTCGTTTACGCGAGCTAAGGGGCCGATGACAGGTGAACAGGTGGGTGGCCACGTGCGTGCCATGAGATGTGGTGTCTTGTGTAGGTGTAATGTGCTAGCGTAGGCCACTCACCTGCTGCCTTGTGACCTCTCTGACCGTGGCTATACTCAAAGAATGTCTCAACAGACAGGCAAAGATGGAAAGTTTAAACCCCTCGTGGAAGGTTCATCCCAGAAACTCTTGCCTCTAAGACAGCGGTTCTTAACCTGGAGGTGCGAGATGCCCTTTCTGGGGGTGCGAGACGTGGCCAGATTTTTTTAGAAGGTAAATAATCGAAAACAAATTAAGCAAGGGCACGTAAGTACAACTACTTTGTTTCATAAAATGTATTAACATTATACAAGTTAGTTTTGATACGATTGAGAACCAAAGTGGTGCAAGGCTGCTATAAAGGTTAAGCATCATTGCTTTAGGATGTTCTCCTTCAAGAGCCTCGTCCGTGCAGAATTAGTTTGCGTCGAACGAGGACCCATTCCCAACAGAGATTCCTTCCCTATAAACATCTGGGAGTTCACCAGCATTGATTGCTTCAAGCAAACCCTGACTATGCTGATGGGGCACGGAATATTAAAACTGGTCCAGAGTTTGCTTGTGTTCAACCAATGCTGCTGGAATTATGAACTACCAGAAGGCCGTGTGGCTGATGGGATGTGTTAAAAAAATTATATTTGATGTGGCGAGCGAGATACGTGAAGGCGGTGTATTATCGGCTTATTCATTTTGTTATTTTAACCAATAGATGGGTGTTCAACGAAAGTGCAAGGGATGTGGGCGTGATATTGGTGGAAATTATTATCTGCATACGGAAACTAAAGGATTTTAGCTACAGGTATGCATGGGGGGGGGGGGGGGGAACCTGGGGAGAGTGTCGATGTTTGTTCGGCCGAGACTAAGATGGGCCAGAGCGAATTGTAAGTGTAAGCGGGAGGACGGTGACGCCACGGTTATAGAAAATCCCCAGATCGCAGAGAGTGGCCTCGCGTCTTTGGGCAAGGTCGCAGATACATGGCGATGAGTAGTACGGAAAACTTTTCCTGTTATCCATGCGACCACTGCCAGGTTACACGTATCCCTGCATAAACGCGCACTGATCGGATGATTTTGCCTCCAAATTAAAGGCACCTGTATCAACACAATGTCTCGGATGGTCATAGTCACCATCGTCATAAACTAGGGCAGCAAAACCATACAGATGATCTTACCAAGCCACCACTCAGAGCATAGCACCGGCCTTTCTGAGATGAAATACACGTGATAAAATTGGAGAACACACTCACAAAAAGTGAGCATGTAATCAGATATTATCTCGTTGAAGACACCAAAAATACGGGATTGCTTTCCATTAGGAATCTCGAAAGTCAATGAGTAATCATAACTTTTCAGAAAACATTAACCCACCTCAGAGTTCAGCCTTGGTGAGGCTTTTCCTGGATAAAGAACAGACTTACAAAGTAAAGCACAGTGCAGGAGCAGCCTTGCAAATCCATTCCCAGTGCTCGCTCCCCAAAGCCACAGCCATCCCACTGAGACGGCCGGTGACATTTTCCTTGCACGAAGATGTATTGTTTATTGAGTTACGCTTTGACTTATTGCTTGTTTATTTAAAAATATATATGTGAACAAACATTTCGGTTCCCAACGACTTAGAGGATTGTGCTGACGTTTCTGGGAAAGTTGATTGCGTTGGTAAACCGGCTGCATATAGGAGTTTGTGTGGCTTTTATGTTTCCGCCCCCGCCCCCCCCCCCCCTCTGTACAGATTCCTAGGGAGAATCATCTCCTTGTTATTTCCCTTGGCCTCAATAAAAGTTGAAATTTGCCTTTTGGGGGGGACCACGATTTTGCGTATCCAGCCGAAAATGATGCTGTAATGTTTATCAAGGCAAAAGTCACGGGCCAGGCACACTCAACTCAAAACACCGCTATTAAGAAAGTGAAAAAAAGCGTCCTTTCCTGGTTACGATTATAATGATTTTCACCTGCGGTGTGTCACTGAAAGTCTCCTGTACTTCCTGCAGTTTATCAATTTCCTGTCGGGGTTGGGTCGGTTTGTGAAGTTCAGGGTCAGCGTGGGTGTTGTGGGGGCGGAGAGGAGCAAAGGGATGACGTTTTGCTGGCCTCTGCAGGGCAATTTTAACAATTGGATGCAATTGGGAGTATCTGCTGCAAAGTTCTTGAGTAAACATCATGGGCAGAGCCAAATGGATGGATGTCCATGATCGCCCGACGTCTTTGAGAGAGGACACAGCACACAAGACAAAGAGAGAGAGAGACAGACAGATGTATGGCTAAGTAGACGTTTTGGTCTCCACCCCCACCCCAGTTTTATTAAAGTCTTGTTATTGCCACCATCTCATGAGCACCCTTGTCCGAGAGCAGCTGCATTTGATATTTTTGTCTGAAAATTCCCACGCAAAAAAAAATCAGAAGTGGCCTTTATATTTTTCGTTCTTTTTACTTAACATTACACATTTTCCTACACACTCTGCCATGAGATTGTTTGTCAGATAACGTTCAATATTATTTTAGTTCGGCCACGATTCAAAGCGATATCCTTCTCAAATGAGCATTGAAGTGGTGCTCATCCCCCGTTTACAGCCCTGAGCCAGTGGTAGAAATTCAACATTCTTATAACAAGGGCAAGTATATGCAGGGGACAACCACTGTTGACCTCCCCACAAAGTGGTACGAATTATATTGACCGTGGAAGGAATTGTTGGGCTGTCAACCCCCAACCGGGATATGTACTCGCAGCCTTCAGTCCACCATGTATGACGACTTTGGTTCAGAGAAAATCGTTTAACAAAACATTAAACCTCACGAATTCATCCTGCAGTGTTTTAGATTTCTTTGGCGATGGTTGTTTTTGTACCTCTTTCTTTTTACCTGTACTTTTGTTATCGTCGTTGTTGCTGCTGCTTTTATCATTTTGATAGCCCCAGGTCACTCGTGCAAGTGAGGACCCATCCCCTTGCCTCTTGATTTCTCCACCAAGTTCAACAATAATAAACTGAAAACGCCACACGCAGGAGTGGAGGTGCAGGCCAACACGCCGTCGTGGCCGCTTTGCGAGCGACCTGAGCCCTGCACGCAGCGTTGTCCTTGCACTTCAAAGCCACATGGTGTACACTTGAGTGCAGTTCGGAAACGACCACGATTCGTCTGGGGAAGTTACTTTTTTTTTACAATTTGAGTCTCGGGGCTGAGCCAATTAAGAACCGGAATCACTGCACGGGGAACATTTAATGTAAGAAGCAGGCATTACGGACTACAGTATTGTACCGTAATTGGTAAATACCAAATTGAGTTTGTGGTTATGAATGGAAACATCAAGCGTATTACTTGGTTCTCAGCAAGCGTATTGTTATAAACTTATAATGATTTGCATCATGATGGCCTCCGCATGCTGTCCGGGCATGGGGGTTGTTTGACCATACTTCACCACAATAGTCAGTGCTGGTTTTGTAAAGGAGTGCATCAATTACTGCGCCACTGCTCCAGTATGTAAAGTCACTTAAAAGGCATGTTTTATTAAAATCGCATGTTTGGTTCTTCTGGTCTCAACGAGATGGCCAGGTGGACCAGAGTTCAGATCACTGAGCTGGCAAAGCTGAGCATCTTTGGGTTGAATCTGGGCTTCAGCTGCCAGGGATTCATTTGGGTTCTTCAGTCAAGTACAGCGAGTTGAGTGTCCCAGGCCAGTCGCCAATGTCGGCACTAAAACAATCCTTCTGTTGACTATTGTAGGACGTATTCAACAGTAACGTCAAAGGTTAGGTCGTAACTTCTTAAGCCATCATCTCTTTGCGCATTTTTTTTTTAAAACCAAATACCGCTGGCTGGATATTCGCTTAGATAACTGCTGACCTGTTCACCCAGAATCTGGTTTTACAAGAAAGGTAGAGTTGTTGCTGGCCGGTAGAGTTGTTGATGGCAGGTAGAGTGGGTGGGTGGTTGCTGGCCGGTAAGTTGTTGATGGCCGGTAGAGTGGGTGGGTGGTTGCTGGCAGGTAGAGTTGTTGATGGTAGGTAGAGTGGGTGGGTGGTTGGGGCTGGTTGGGGCTGCTGGGGCGCACATGTGGTAGCACTGAGCGGTGGAGTTGTAAACATCGATAGATTTTTTTTTGTTGTATTGCCACACAAAGGCATCTCTATTTGGGACGGAAAAATCGCGGTTCTTTCCTTGCACATTTCAGCAATCCCCGCGGATAAAAAAAAAGTCAAAAAAATATAAATAGTGTGCTGCTTTACACTCCTCGTCTTTGTGCGGGGAAAGAAAAATCACGTAAACCTTGACCGCGTTGATGCTGTGTGTGTTTGAACGTGAACCCTGATCGCTATTTGTGACGTTACTGCGCTAGATTTGTTTTCTCAGTCATTAAGAATGAGGTTTATTTTCATTGTCAGTGTGTGGGTTTGGCTTGGAGTGAGTGCAACCAAAGTTTTATGGTGGTGGTGGTGGTGGTGTTAATGAACACATACGGATGACTCAGTGTGCTTGTTAATATTTACGCGATCTAACCCCAAAACAACTCTATTATGAATGATATGATATTCGTCGCGAAAGCCTACGTGTTGAACTCGGTGTGTTTGTGTATGTATGTTGAACTTCTTTCGCACCGTACGTAGCCAGCCGTAATCCTCGGAGGTGCATCTCCTTTAGTGGCAGCACTTTGATGTGGAGGCTAACGTTTAAGAATGAT
The DNA here is from genome assembly GCF_015708825.2 of Lethenteron reissneri. NCBI lineage: Eukaryota > Metazoa > Chordata > Hyperoartia > Petromyzontiformes > Petromyzontidae > Lethenteron > Lethenteron reissneri. The sequence continues at coordinate 1,750,092 of NC_083835.1, forward strand.
ATTCGCTGCATTCAACGGCGCATCAGCCCGTGCCAGTGAGCGGCCCTGATTGATGGCATCCCAAACTTACTTCTGAAGCCTTTTTCAACAGAAATCTTAACTTCGATATTTTTTGAAGCACTCTTTAAAAAGGCGCATTACCCAAAAGAGAGATTCAGGAGCTGGGTGGGCGCTGTTATTCGCGAGCAGCGTGGTGAAGTTCCTTTCGTGGCTGGTTGAAGGGGTTTTTATAGTTTGTGTAAAAACGTCAAAACACATGTTGCGTCCTCAGACGGGCAGATAGAAGTGTTACATTTTCCCCGCGTGGGGAGCTTATCAAACCACATTTAAAAACGCAACTTAAATTCGATGTTAACGTTTGTTAACGCGGCAAACGAAATACCGAGCGCCATCTAGGGTTTGAAATCGGGTGCTTTATTTTGCTGTTGTTTCCAGCGAATGGGCTTCAGTGCGGTTACGATAAAATATAAGAATTGTATTTTATTATGTTTTAGTTTTTATTATATTATTATTTCCATTCTACGTGACTTTACCGAAAGAACCAAGAAGATGAATCCCTGCAGTCACGAAAGCTTCAAATCGAATTTTTTCCGGGTGTTGCGCTCTGAGGTTTGTGTCAGAAACGCGACAGCGATGACAGAACGACGTCCTCACGTCGTGTCGGCCGCCACTGCACTGCTTCATTGCTCAACAAGCGGCGCATTGTGCGTCTAACTGGATAACAGATGTCACGGCAGCCCGTCCAATTCTACACGATACGCAAGCGATGATTGCAGCAAACGTCAATGCAAGTGATTGTTACAGACATTGCTCGGTGGTTGACGGGTCAGGCTGTGTTCCTGGTTGTCCCATATGGCCCTTGGAAGAAACAAAAGAGGCTGGAATTGTGCTCGGTTGGAGCGCGTGATTCTGAGGACGCTCGGAATGTGGTGACCGACCACACACGGCGGAGCAATCCATAGACTCAACCCCACCATGCCATGGTGATGCTGTCGGACAATCGGCCAGTGATGGTCACGCTAGCCTTGAGACAACTCGCTTCTTTAGGTCAGACCGTCCCACAGATTTGCTCCGGTAATTATATCCGAAAGACGCCTCGCTGAAGTGACGAACAACCCCCTCGATGTGCTCATATTGTTTCCCCGATATCATTGATTATGGTCATCCTAACAAAAAAAAAGATTTCTGTGGTCATAAGATTGCAAATTAATTAACTATCGGTGCGCTTTTGTTTCTTCTTGTATTGACTGAGAGCTCTGTCAATCCACTGCTGGATAAAGATATCCCCTTGCCGTGCTCGTCATCGCGATTGTTTAGCCTAACTTCGCCTTGCTGGGCAGTGCGGTTACGCGATACGGTACCCAAGAACTGGTTCAGATATTGCTCGCCGCTCGTGTTAGCCCTGGTTGGGAATCGAACCGGGGATTGCCCAAGTTCATAGCACAGTCCCATCTGACCGATTGCCGCACCCCCTGAGCTGATAATGTAGTCACTACACCACTGATAGTGTAGTTACTACACCACTGATAATGTAGTTACTACGCCACTGATATAATTATTGTACACGCTGGGTGTGCGTGGCTCATAGGAGGCCACCGAGGGAGGCCTGCCCCCTCCTGGCGGTGTCGGGATTTGGCCTCGCCCTGGACTCTTTTGACCCCGACGACCAAAATAATGTTAAAGTTGTCTTCAACAACAACAAAGTAGCGATGACGTCACCACGGCGCTTTGTGCCAGGCTAGGTGCACCACAATCCACCACTGCGAGAATTCCCCTGCGCCACGAGGAGACGAAAGGCACGACGCTTAAAGCGGTGTACAAATTGGCGGAGAGTCATCGAATTTCCCCCCCAATATACAAATCGATGTCGAGGTTTGATGTCCCCATTCCGACTGCTTCTGGAGCAGGCGCGTGGGTTTGTTTCACATCGCCGTCGAACGATTCCATTGGGGAGGTCAGTTCACGGTCTGAGATGTCGCGACCAAAGACAAAGATCCCCCGTGTAGCCTCAACAGACTGTAGGGGCAAGTGCTGCTGGCGAACACCTATGAAGCCCGGCACAGCACACGAGGGGGTGAGGTGGCCAACATCACGCCCGGCCGCCTTTGTCTCCCCAGTGGCGATGTTTACACACCGCCACCAGGTACTCATTTGAGGCCGAGTCGACCTAGGGGAGGCCCCAGGACCGGTTCGTCACTGGTATGTTGGTGGCCGTGAGCAGGAATCGGGATTGGTAGCGCAGCGTAGCGCAGCGTAGCGCTGACTGCTACACTTATCACAACCACCACCACAGGTCACAAACATGAACTATCGTTGATTTTCCGTTTGCGGAGAAAGTGTCCCACATCTTCCACGGGAGTGTCACCAGAATCCGATTCAAGGAGGTCCAGACCTTCCTCGGTCCAGGTTGGAGGATTGCTGGGGTCGCGGACGACTTACATCTGCGGCAGGTTGGTGTTTGCCCCAGGGCTCCCCTCCAACCGTGATTCGGTGCAGGGCTTTTGGTATTTTAAATGTGTTTCACTTGGCTTATTTCACACACGTTGGCCGTATGTACGCAATGCGTAACTCCCACCGCCAGCTCACGGCCACCGACAGAGATAAGGGCCCAGGCTGCGCCCGCGGGAATTTGGAGGCACTTTGACAAAAAAAAACTTGTTTTAGAATAATGTTGTCTCAGGGGTTTATCAAACTAAAACTCTCCGTGCTCTCTTCCCGACCACATCCGGGTTTGTGCTGGAGCCCGTCCCAAGGCTCTGCCTATAATGCCGTGCTCCACAACGAAGGCCAGAATATTGATAATACTCGTAATGTTACTCCCAGTGTCGTCGTATTGGAGGCAGATGTATCTCCGCCACATCGTGCCCATCGGTGATTCGAGTCTTTTGAAGCGATGCGTTGTTGTTGGTTTTATAGTCTTCCGTGCGAAAGCAACATTCCCTCCGACGCACGCTTTCCTTTTTTGTAGGATTTGCTTCTAAAGTTCGGATATCGGTGTAGGAAATCGGCTGAGGCCGCCCGTGGCTAACAAAACACGTTTGGCGACGCGTCCATTTGTACGGCAGGGGTGCGGGGGAACCCAAAGTTGGGAAACAACATTGAAAGTTCTTCGATGCGTGTTTGCGTTTGTGCCACGTTTTGTTCGACACTGCGTAACGGCGTTTCAACTCCGCGTGCCGAGAGCTTCAGGAACTGAACCAGGACTCGTGCAGCAAACCCGAGGACAAGATCTCAGTATCCGGAGCGTAATGTCAAACGCTATCCCCGAATAACACAACAAGACGCACACTTGTAAATTGTAATTGAATTGTAGATCTCATTTTCGACGCGTCGCCCATTCCTGTACCACTTTTAGTTCTTGAGTTATTCGCGGAATTATAAACATCTCTCAATAAACCGAACACGTGATTTTAGATTTTAATATGAACACGTGATTTGATGATATTGGGTTGAGTCCTGTCTCATGCTGTTAACACTTGATGGAATTTGTTTTGGTGTGCCACCGTGTGTTTGTGTGTGTGTCTTGCAGGGGCAGCCCGGCATGCTGGGCCCTCAGGGGCCGAAGGGATTCCTTGGCACGCCGGGGCCCGAGGGAATTCCTGGGCCCAAGGGCCTCAAAGGGGACGCAGGGCCGCCCGGCCTGGCAGAAGGGAACGGAGACCCCGTGAGTCAGTTCGATGCGATTTATTGTCAAAGCTATTTTTTGCTCAGTGAGCATTGACGCGGTGTTCACCTCCTGTTTACAACCCCGAGCCAACGGTAGAGACTCCACATTTCTATCGCTGGGACTAGTCGATCCATCGGACAATCACTGCTGACTCACTCACAACGTGGTACTTGTTTGAATGATTATGGAGAATAATTAATAACCCCCAACTCGGATTTGAACTCGCAACCTTACAATTGCGAACCGCTCAATCTACCGCTGTCACCTGGCCACACCCCTAAGGCCCCTTCCGTCCGTCTGACCCTGCACCCCTCCCTGTGCTGTGTGTCTGTGTGTGTGTCTGTGTGTGTGTGTGATTTGCAGGGCCCTATTGGAGTACCTGGGTTTCCTGGAATTCACGGGACCCCTGTAAGAGCCGTCGCATCACCAGCACCCTCATCGGCACACTGCACACAGTGCCGCGCACACACATCTACAGGGACTCCTCTACTTATGAACATTCGATTTACGAACTTTCAGAGATACGCACAAACCTGTCCGTATGTCCAGTTGCCTATTCGGACGGAGAGTCGTAAGTTCAACCGCCGCGCACTAGATGGCGGTGCTGGCATCTACACCTGCAGAACGTGAAGAACCAGCGACATCTGCAGGAGATGATACAACTTTTTAAGCCATGCCGCCGTGTTTAGTCTACATTCCGTACAGCATGTTTGGAATTGACAGGAGTAAATTTGGACTTACGAACAAATCGAACAAGGAACAGATGTCTGGGACCTAACTCGTTCGTAAATAGAGGAATGTTTGTAGCTCCATCCCACCATTCCACTGCAGGCTTGAGACTTTGTCAACTTCACGTTTGGATGACTTCATCTGATTCAGATCCGATCTTTACATTTGCTCCCGCAATCAGAAAATCATCTTCCTTTCAATGGGAGGTCACTCCTTCTCTACTGTTGTTCTTACAGTCTGGAACTGTTTCCCCACACGCCTGCCTTGGCTGTTCACTAATCGTGAGAGGGCGGTGCTCAAGGTGCAGGTATCCATGTTGGGGCTTGCGCTGTGGAGCGGTGTGAGCGGAGTGACTTGTGTGTGTGTGTTGCACCATGTGTGGTGAGTTAGCATATGCTCTTGTGCATGTTGTGCGTGGGGTGTGTTGTACGCATCTGCGCTCATTGTGTTGTGCGCGGCGTGCGCATACATGCTGTGCAGTGTTTACACGAAGGGTTTAGCGTATGGTGTGCATGGCGTGTGTGTGTGTGCTGTGTGTGCTGTGTGTGGTGTTTGCTGTATGTACCCACATCACAGTTCCTATGATCACTGTTTCATTGCTTTCATGGCTTTATTTTGGTGATTTCGAAAAGTGTATTGGTTTAGCCATGTTTGTTTGTTGTAGTACAGAGTTAGACTGATGGCCTTAATCTAAGTTGTCTTGTGGTTGTTGTTGGTTGTTTGACTTGCATCCCACTGGGATTTTTGCACACAGCGTTGGTGTACGGTGCTTTTTCTGCAATATTTTGCTGTCTTTTCTTGGATTTTCTGTTTGCACTTAGTCACATATTCACTTTAAGATATTTTCTTGTTCATGTTTTTGTTTTTTGTTTGTTGCGGTTGCACCCGATTCAAGAGCCGAATGGCTCACAAGGCTATACCTAATACTAGATTTGAAGCTTTCGTGACTGCAAAGATTCATACTCTTAGTTCTTTCGGTAAAGTCACGTAGGTAAACAATGAAATAAAAAAAAACAATGAAAATCACGATGTTTCGTCGTGATAATAAATAAAACAATGAAAATCACGACGAAACGTCGTGATTTTCATTGTTTTATTTTATTATTTTTTATTTCATTTTTTACCTACGTGACTTTACCGAAAGAACTAAGAGTATCTATACCTAATACATGAACTTGAACTTGAACATCTGTTGGAGGAGGCCACAGCGAGAGCGGCCCTATAACGCGGCCGCCCGCTCTGCGTGTGCAGGGTCACCCGGGGCAGCCGGGCTCGCGGGGCCACCCAGGGGCCGACGGCTGTAACGGCACGCGAGGGGACTCAGGCCTCCCAGGCCAGAGTGGCTCACATGGGACACCTGGCCAAGCGGCAAGTCCACACCCCCCCCCCCACGACCCCCCACGACCCCCCATTACCCCCCCATCACCCCCCACCACTCCCCACGTGTCTTTTCAATTTGTTCCACCACCCCAAATTGTTTTTGCACTCCGCTCTTGCTACTCAAGTTAATTCACGGTGGCGAAGGAATACACTGGTCAACAACAACAAAAACTGTTTTTTTCTGGCCTGGACTTTTGCAGCTGTTTTAGACTAATTTCAGGGTGCTGATTCCAAATCTGATCTCAGATTTGCTCTATCACATTTTTATGCTTTCGGCATACCCCATTTTCATTGATTTTACCCGAAATTAACTCTGTCACTTATGATTGCAAGTTGTTGCGAGTCAGTGACTGGTTTAGTGTTAAAATATGGCGCTGTATATTTAGGATAGTGTGTTTATAATATCATTTTATGTAGATATTCACATTCATTTGATATTTTTCTTCTGCAGTTTTTATTAAAAATGCTGTGATGTGATAGAGAAAAACTGATGCCAGATTTGGAATCAGCACCCCAAGTTTACCTTAAACCCGTTGGAATACCTTATGCCAGAAAAGGTGTGTTGAACAGTGATATCATCCTGCCAGAATACAAATGCCACCGCCGCTGGGAAAAATGAGCCCAGAAAGATCCTATTTTTATTTTACCAGGTAAGGCCCCCAACTGAGCGATGTAGTTATTTTTCCGAAGCGACGTGGCCACAAACGATAGCTCAACGAAGTGGCTCTAAACGCACGTTGATTTAAAATGTGGAGGGAAAAACCGGAGGACCCTGAGAAAAATCCATTCGACAATGGGGAGAGAGACACGCAAACTCCAAATATACAGGCATCAGTGTTGGGATCGAACCCATGACCTACTGAATACAATGGGAGGTAGTCAACATTTCGCCACCGCGGCGCCCCCACGTACAATGAAACTCTTTTTATCCGTAGCTCAGTCCATCTGCCGTGTCACCGAGGCAGTGTTGTGGTCGAGTGGTAGCGCGTTTGCTGCTTCCCGCAAGAGATTCGTGGTTCGATCCCCATGGCCGCCCCGTTGTATTCATCGTAAATACGCGCTGACTGCCTTACAGTGGACGTCGACGATCCCGTGAAGTTCGAAAAAGAGTTGGGCCATGTGTGCCGGCAACCTGCCAATTTAACAAAAAAATATCAGCAAATTGACTCAACTGGGAGAACACAGCCGTCATCGTCCCTACTGTGAAACTACTGCGGAATATTAACGTCGTGTGAGATGTAGCGCCTTCGTCAGAGCCTGGTGCAATGAGAATGGCACAAATATTATTTGGCACAAATATTATTTATATTTGTGCCATTCTCATTGATTATTATCAACACCCCCCAATAAATGTCAGCATTTCGTTTTTTCATGAGTAAAATTTACAGAACTTCCAGGGCTAATTTGACACTAGCTCTAACCTCTAATACTTATACTAGCTGTCTACCTGCAACACTGAATCGTAACCCTTATTGCTCATTCGAAGTGAATTTAAATGTATTTTCTGTAGCCTTAAAAGCTGTAAACTCCATCGAACGACTTTATTTTTTAAATATCCTCAGTTTACATTGTGTGTATGTTGAACTTCTTTCGCACCGTGCGTAGCCAACCGTAATAATCGGAGGTGCGGGGGAAGGACAACAAACTAAAGACAAAAAGCAGTTCAAAAGAAATTAGTTTTCAATCTAGATTTAAAAGTGCATAGCTCCCAGTAGCTTCCTCATATCGGAAGGAAGAGCGTTCCAGACGGTCGCAGAAGTGCACCCGAAAGCGTGCGATGCGGTCACCATTTTCGTTCGATGGCCAGCAAAAAGGCGCTGCTGCGAGGATTTATCGTGTCCCGTTTTTTATTACTTGGAATTGTCGTCGTGTTGCCTTGATGTGCTAGGTTATTTCACGTAACTAATGCTGTTCTGCCATCCTGTAGGGAATTGTGGGACCAAAAGGCCAGAAGGGAGACCCAGTAACGCCTCCTCCTTCGCTCAAGGGCATGAAGGTGAGTCTCTGGCTTGGGCATAGGCAGTTCCAAGTCAGGAGAGTCACCGACTGGTTCGAAGAGTGATCTGATCCGCTGGGTGCCCAGCGCCCGGGTACGATCCCGAATGTCGCCATCACATTCCGATTTCGTCATCAATTCGCCTGCGCGTGGCACTGGCAAACCTGGGGCGGAGTTCGTACCCTCGCAGACTGGAGCCCCCGTTCTGCCAACGAGAGTCGCATTCACGCAATGGTGTAACGCGACCGCATGTCCAGCGTCGTGGAAAAATGCGAATTAAGCGACGCAGAGACAGCCAAGGAAGGCGTTGCAGGTGGGGAGAAGGAGGGCTTCAGTGCAGGCGTGGATGCCATAGAAGACATTGGAAGGGGAGATGGAGTCAGCCATATCTGGGATGGAAGAGAAAAGCCGAGAGCCTGGACCTGTGCAGTATTGTCACGTGCATAACGTGTGGCACGTGTGTAACGTGCGGTGCCCGTGTAACGTGTGGTACGTGTGTAACGTGCAGTGCCCGTGTAACGTGTGGCACATGTGTAACGTGCGGTGCCCGTGTAACGGGTGGTACGTGTGTAACGTGTGGTACGTGTGTAACGTGTGGTACGTGTGTAACGTGTGGTACGTGCGGTGCCCGTGTAACGTGTGGTACGTGTGTAACGCGTGGGACTTGTGTAACACGGCGTTTCTGTGTGCAGGGCATACGTGGGAAGCAAGGTTCGAACGGCCTCCCGGTGAGCACCACAACCCCCACGTGCAGACCAATCTGTGCCACACTCTCATCATCACCAACCTTCCGATAACAGCCATAACGCATTAATTAGTTCATACATTAATGGTTGTATGGATACCCTTGCCAAGCATTGATTGTGAAGCTTTCCCACCTGATGACGGACGCTTGTGTTGCGCCCGAAACGTTGTGATTTATTTTATTTTATACCTACGTGACTTTACCGAAAGAACCAAAGAGTATGGATTCTTGCAGTCACGAAAGCTTCAAATCAAGAGTGAAGCCTTGAGCAAGTTGTGGAAATTCCACATCCATACGACGGAGACATTTTCCCATTTGTGTAATCAAAGTTATCTTCCCACAAATGACAGCAATGGAAATGATGGGCCAACACGTGACCTTCCCTCACCCCTAGGAAATTACGCGGATCTAACTGGTGAATTTTGATTGTGACAATCGTTCAGAAACTGACTGGCGAGTGAGCTGAAACAAAAACAGTAACATTTGGCACGTTAAAAGCGTATACACCGCGTGGCAATTTAAATCCATTTAGCCATGTCGGGTGGTGGTGGTGTTGAGTCTTACGACACAAATTCGGCCAGACCGTTAAATGGACTAACTCAAAAGTTAATACAAAAAAAACATCACCACCCTTCTTTATTGTGAATCGAGTGGACTGTTGCATTGCCACGCGCTGGATGTTGATGAGCGCCTGACCGGGGAGTTGGAACTGGCAGTTCTCCATTGGTGACTTCATTGCACCATGTGGCTGTACGTATGTATACTCGTAGGTAAAAAATAAAATAAAAAATTAATAAAAGTAATAATAGAAATAAAATAAAATAATAAATCACGACGTTTCGGAGGCAACACAAGTCTCCGTCATCACTTGATACAGCAAATCTAGCTGTGACGGTCCCACCTGATGACGGAGACTTGTGTTGTCTCCGAAACGTCGTGATTTATTATTTTATTTTATTTTTTACCTACGTGACTTTACCTAAAACACCTAAGAGTATGAATCCTTGCAGTCACGAAAGCTTAAAATCTAGAATATGTACGTATGTATGTTGAACTTCTTTCGCACCATACGTAGCCAACCGTGCCAATCAGAGTAGAAGGTTGACAATGATGATGATGATGTTGGTGGATATTTCATGTGTGTGTACATCCATTTTGCCATTCCACTGCTGGATCGAGCCTGGTGTACCAAGGCCTTCCCCTACGCCATGCGGGACATCCAAGTGGCCATGTTATCGTTTGTTTGTTTGTTTGATACTTGCAGGGATCATCCATTCCGGGTTTTCCAGGTCAGATAGGACCGAGGGGCCCTACTGGATTTCCCGTGAGTATCGAGCGAGCTGCCTTGCTAAATGCCACCGCAAACTCGCCTTCGCGGAGCTCCATCAAGCATTGGCTCGCGGAGCAGCGTTTCACAACACCATTGGAACCTCCTTTGCCAGTAGCAAAATAATTCTACTGGCAAATGAGGTTCCAATGGTGTAAATACTTGCCCCGAGCTCTCATACTCTGATGGTGCATTGTCTTTGAGTTGTGCGCCTTTTGGCGTCATCTGGTCCAACACCATGTGAGACTAGGCTCTAAGGAAAGCTGTCCCGGGTGCGGATCAATGCATTTCAAGGACAGTGCATACATTATCAATGTTGTGTTTTTTGTTTGCATTCCGACCGCAGGTATTGTGGTCTATGCAAACATGACTCCTTGTTTAAAAAAAAGGTGTCAGTTTTGTTGCCAGATAAAAGGGTAAAAAACGAATTATCAGCGTTTCATAAGTTAAACGGCTTCCACTTTAACGTACATCAACTACGGGTCGACGCATAAACAGACGTGTGTGATTTGTGAATGGCGCTCGGGTGTAATCGCTGAACCTCGCAATGTGGGCTCTCGGGTTTCCGCTGCCGCTCGTTGACTTTGGTTCCCCGTGTTCCCCGAACGCGACAGGGCTCACCGGGGCCACCGGGGCTTCCGGGCGAGAAGGTACCGCACCAGACACGACACGCGACCCCCCCCCCCCCCTCCACACCACCGCCAGTGCCGGCCGCCCTCCCCCAACATTGTTTCTTGTGACCAGCGATGGTGGCGTAAAACTAACGGCCCGCCGTTTTTTTTCTACCCCCCCCCCCGCCCCACATGTGCAATTCTTCTAGGGGAACCGTGGCATTGAGCTGCGTGGCATGACGGGAGAGAAGGTAAGGAGAGGGCACGGCGCCACCGCCGGCCAAGAGAGAGGGGCTCCGCGTACGACGTTCAATTGTGCCGCGGAATAAAACTCTTATATGAGTGGCGTTAGTAGCTTATATATGAAGCGTTACCACTGCTCGCAGGCAGACAAGGCGCATCGAGAAACTTGCCAGGGAGATGGGCGCACGGGGCTGGTCCCGAAAATTCAAGCTTTTTTAAATCGAGCCCAACATTAAATCATGGTGTGGTTTTTTTTTGTCTGGTGAATGTCAATAAGATACTAATTCTCGGGATCTCAATGGAGTAGCCATCACCACCCATCACCCCCCTCCCCCAACCCGGATCCGCCACTCTTCACAGACTTGTCGCCATATTGCAGCTCGCACGATTCGATTAATATTCACTTCGTTTGCCTTCGACACCCCTCGGGGGACAACAGAGGACGCGTTTGCTCGCCGCTCTTCTTGGCGTGCATTTGTGCAAGAGCCACCCCCAGGCTTGGCTCACGCGATACCTCGGCCGCCCAGCATCGACATCTGGAAAAGACGGTGCACGTGGGCACGAGGGGTCATTCACAATTCTCCTCGGGGCCCAGGGGTGGGCAAACTAAAATAACAAGAGGAGACATTTATTTCGAATTCGGTAAAAACGAAAAAAAAACAATATTTCAAGTGCCTCCAATGCACGTGATTAACAGTGACGAATCGGTCCTTAAACGAGGCCGTGCCTGCTGCTCCGGAGCCGCAGGTTGCCGCCCCCCTTGACCAAGCCATTTGCACTGAAATCGCACCGACGCGGGGCCACGTCATTATTCCGAGGCTCTTCATGTAACGATTGCCCTGCACGGATGTGAACGTCGGTGCAGTCGAACTCCTCCTCTTCTTCCGCCGACGTCAAGCTGCCAATCGTTCTGCTCGCACGGGAGTGAGAGTGGGGGGGAAAGCGTTGCGTTGGACAAGCCACCTTACACCAGAGGTCGCAAACGGGTACCCGTACCCGTACCCGGGTACGGGTAGCCGGGTATCGGGTAGGGTACGGGTATCAGGTACCCGGTTGCGGACCTCTGCCTTACACCCATCGGTGTCCAACACGAAACGTGGGCGGTAGACCTGCTCACAACAACTCCCCAAAGGTCGTGACCCCTTCATTGGGAAACTCAATAGCAATGTCGCCTCCTAGCGGGCAGGGCCGGTACTGTGATTCACCACGTGCCGCGCAGAGAGGGCCAAACCACCGTCGGGGTGGCCGCTCCAAGTAAACTATTGACGAATGTGTTTGAATTTTCGCTTCGTGGTAGAATGTTGCAGTATAAGGAAAGCGCCGTCACTAGTCGACCACGGAGGAGAGAAATAACTTCGTAAAAATATTTTTTTAATATTACCAGGTAAGGCCCACTGAGCCCTAAGGTTAATTTTCAGAAGCGACCTGGCCACAAATGACAGCTCAACGAAGTGGCTTATCACGTGCAAATGCACAGCAGCCAAATTCTCTAAACACGTGATGTTGATTCTAAATGTGGAGGGAAAAACGGAGGACCCGGAGGAAACTCCACGCGATCACGGGGAGAGAGAGAGACACGCAAACTCCAAGTATACAGGCATCGTCAGGGTCGGAATCGAACCCACGACCTCCTGTATACCAGGCGAGGTAGTGGCACCCCAAGGGCAGCGGCAGTCGGCGGGATGCGACAGGGAATTGTTTAGTTATTTTTATTGTTTGGGCCATCGGAATCTTTGAGCTGACACGAGCATTTCACCCACTTCGAAGCAAGCGCCCCCCCGGATTGCGCGAGCAATTCCTTATCCCCTCTTCCCCCTGCGTAGGGAGACGTCGGTCCTCCCGGGCCCCCCGGACGCTTCACCGTCCCGCTGAAGGGGAGCCGGCCCAGCTACCTGCTCAAGGGCTTCAAGGGCGAGCAGGTGAGGAGGCTGAGCGAGCGCACGCCGGAGCTGTGAGAAGCCGCACAAATAAAGCCAGCTAGCTGGAATGCTTTCCAGCCGCGGTCACTCGCTCGCCAATCGAAGGAATAAAATGCAGATATGTGCGGGCAGCGTGTCCTGATGGGCACTTAAAACAAGACCCCCATCGCCCCGCCCCCTCCGTTGGAGGTAAGAGGGAGCATGTGCTTGACGGCGTGGTGCAGAGCGAGAGACAGGCGTTCGCTTTGCTGCGTGGCAGGCCTCGTGTGCGACGAGCGACCCAAATAAAGATTCCTGCTGAAGCCATCGCGGTGCTTTTTGTAACGGTCCCCACGACATCGGCATCATCCCCTACCCCCCGACACAGTCCCTGCACCCAGTTGGCCAGGAGTAACGTCGCGGTATGAAGGAAGGGGATTGGTGGCTGGAGATAAGGAGGCACGGTAGGAGGAGTGACGGGAGGAGAGAGCTGTGGATGAAGAGAGAGAACGCTGAGGATAGAGATGAGAGAGCCGTGGATGAAGGAGGGAGCTGTGTGTGACGTACAAGACTGTGTTGTGTTATTTGCATGGAGCGGTGATCTCGATGAGACAGTGAGGCCGCGATTTGGAATTGACTGTTGCCTTGGCGCCTAACAACCTAACCCCGCCTGTGTCTACTGTCTGCTGTATGTCCCTCTCCGTCTCACCCTCCCTGCCACCCGCACCATCGTCATCAACATCATCATCATCAATGCTCCCATTTTGTTTCCCAACAGGGAGAGGCGGGAGCCCAGGGCTTACCTGGAAAGATCGGAGAACCTGGTCCTGACGTGAGTAGCCCATTAGCGGTCGAAATATACGTTTCCGGGATGCATACATCATTCCAGGGCGCATATATGTTTCCAGGAAACATGTGCAGCAGTTGAAACGTTGGACAACCCGTTTGCTGCGCTGGCAATTTCAGCTTAACGGGTTTCGCTAATTATCTATGCGAGCCACCAATCCCGTGCCTCTAGAGTTCTGGATCGAGTGCGTGAACCACCGCACCTGGTTATTGCCATGCCCAGTGAGTAGGACACTGTGTGAGTTACGACAGCAAGTGGGTTTGTGAGTGAATGAGTTTGCAAGCCAAGTGAGCAAGTCTGCTTGAAAGCGAGATGTCTGGGAAAGCGAGTGAAAGTTTTCTAGAGCTTGCACACGAAGTAGGTGCCAACTCTCCGGCTTTGCTGGATAAATAAAGGCATTTATGTGATTATGCGCATCACGATTGTTTGCCGCCTGTAATCACTAAGCCGGGATGTCATCTCGTTGCAACAGGGTCCTCCGAGTGCTGCCGGTGGGAAGGGAGAGAAGGGAATCATGGCGCTGCCGGGGTCCAGGGTGAGTGCAGCAGAGACTTTGCCCACATGCCTCACTGCTGCAGGCTCACCCGCACTCAGCCAGAGTCACCCGTACTAAGCCAGTCACCCGTACTAAGCCACACTCAACCGCACTCAGCCAGTCACCAGCACTCACCAACGCTCACCCGCACTCAGCCATGCTCATTGGCTCTCAGCCACACTCAGCTGTATATTCACATCTGCTGCACTAATGCACATTCACCTGCATGCATACACTCAATGACCTGGCGCTGGCTTGGCTTGGATCTGCCAGTGGAAAAGGGTGTAAACATATGAACGGCATAACATGCAGTATAAATTTCGATTTAAAGCTTTCGTGACTGCAGGGATTCATCTTCTTGGTTCTTTCGGTAAAGTCACGTAGAAGGGAAATAATAAAATAATAAAAAGAAAACAGAATAAAATAAAATTCTCACGACGTTTCGCCCACAACGCAAGCAGCCGTCCTCAGGTGAAGAACAGGTCTGTCGGAAAGACAGCGTCCGAATGACAGCCCTGTTCTTCACCTGAGGATGGCTGCTTGCGTTGTGGCCAAAACGTCGTGAGAATTATTTTTATTAAGTTTTATTTTATTATTTTATTATTTCCCTTCTACGTGACTTTACCGAAAGAACCAAGAACATTCAGTATGATGCTTGTCACAATCACGTGTGTGTGTGTGCGTGTGTTTCACAGGGAGAAAATGGTCTCGATGGACCTCCTGGCTTACCTGGCCAAAGGGTAGGATCATCTTCCCTCTCCATGTTTAAAGATAACTCATCCGAATAAAAAGCACTTGCCATCATCTTGTATGACAGCCTCCTCCCCGTTCAGATGCAGTCCTGTATCCAGAGGAGGGACTGGGAAGGGCACAATGTTGCAAAAAAGGCAATGCCCTCTTTGATAATGGAGCATGATGGGGCACCACGGTGGAGAGATGTTAACTAGATCGCCTGGTATGGAGGAGCTCGTGGGTTCGACACTGACCCTGACGCCTGCTGCTGTATATTTGGAGTCTGCGTGTCTCTCTACCCCAGCGGTTGCACGGGTTTTTCTCTAGGTCCTCCGGTTTTTCCCCTCCACATTTAGATTCAACACGCGTTTGCGATATTTGGCTGCTATACATTTCTACTCGATAAGCCACTTCGTTGAGATATCATTTGTGGCCAGGTTAATTCTGAAAAAAAGCTGTATAGCTCAGTGGGCCTTACATGGTAGAATAAAAGAAAATAAATTGTAAAAAAAAATTGAGCAGTTCTCCAAGAGAGTCAGTCTGGCGGTCACAGCATTTCCCTGAGTCACTCTCGTCGCACTGGGTAGGTAGGTGACTCATGTGAGGAGTCAGCCTACGAAACAAGTTCACTGTAATCCCAGGGTGGATTTCATGGGTACAGGGGGGGGAACAGCAACAATCATGGTCAAGGCAATTACGTTGTTAAACAGCCAGGATTGCTTTAAAAGACATGAACATTAATTCTAATGCGTCCGTGCCGTGCCTGTTGAACACTTTGAACAGTCGGAAATGCCTTAAAATGCGGCGCACTAACAGACTAATAGCGCTCGACATTTTTGGCTTTTGGGCCTCTGGGCCTGTGCTCAGCAATGGTCATGAAAAAGGCAAAACAAAATCTACAGTGTGTTTAAACAGGCCACGCTACAAGCTGCTCCAAGGTCAAATGCGTCCATACTATTGTAATTTGGAGTGAATAGTAATGTTTAGAAATGCAAGACGTTTGAAATAAAAGCGGCGTCCACCTTTCACAAGTGTTGAGGCTTTTACATTCAGAATAACGCTGGCGTCGCGGCGGCTCCGCTCTCAGCAACGCTCGTCGCTCATCTGTCTCTCGTGTCTCCCAAGGGTGTCAGCGGTGTCCCCGGAGTCCCGGGTAAAGACGGAAAACCCGGGGTGAAGGTACGAACACGAGCCGCCAGCGCCACGTACCACACCACAGTGGTTGCCGCGGACACTTTCGACAGCATTCACAAAGGACCATCAGTTCATCGTCATTAACCACGAAAGAGCTCATAATTTTACATTCTCGACCCGCGGATTTGTGTCTTGTTCATCACGTCTCGTGGGGTATCTCCAGCAACACGTTTGGTTGGCGCTGATGGCAGAGCTTTTTGGCAACGTGAGAGCAAACGGAGGTAGGGTTGCTTGGAGGTTATCGTACTGAACAGGGGGACTCTACGTGGGACTAAGAGCTCGTTCACGTGGCTTCGTGGTCGTTCCTCGCAGGGGGACCGAGGGACTGAAGGCGCTCCTGGACCCACAACCTACATCACAGGACAGGATTCGATACGAACAGGTCAGCGTCGGCCTCTCTATTCGAACACATCAGTGTCGCGTCCTCTATTCCAGCATGCCGATGTTGGGTCCTCTGTTCATACAGAGCAGCAGCGGTGGGTCCCCTATTCACACTGACCCGTGCATGCAGGAGTCCTCTATTCACACAGGTAAGGGCTGCGATATCCCCAATGTTCATCCAGGGCAGGCCTTAGGGAGTAGTGAAGTGGTCGTGTGCGTGCGTGCGTTTCTGTGTGTCCGTGTTGTTACAGCCTACACAGGGCTCTGTTGTCTTTTTGTTGTGCTGGATTGGTGAGGTATGGGAGTGCTGTTTGGCTGCTTTGCTTTACAGGCCAGACGGGAGAACCGGGTCCCAAGGGCCCCACTGGACTACAGGGGGAGGCAGGGTTCCGGGGCCCACCAGGCAACCCTGGCCTACCTGGCCCCCCAGCCTTTAGCCCAGGTATGGCAGCCACATAGACACGCGGACAAATCGACCATCACGGCACACCGACCACACGGACGGACAGAGAGACAGAGAGGCGGATAAACTGTCGGCAGCTGACCAACCACACGGACATACAGATGGGGCATCACAGCAGACCGACCACACAGGGATGCCATGAGAACATGCCAAACAGACAGAGAGACGGACTGTTACAACATACCATCTGGTCAGGCAGTCTGCGAGACAAACAGATGGATAGGTCGGTCATCACGGCAGGCCAAACACACACGCAAAAGACAGCCAGTTTACAACACCCCAACCTGAAAGATGGACATATTATAACAACACACCACAGGCCCCATATATCCCGTATATAGCCTTACAAAGACTGTTGGGGAAAGTTCTGTTTGAGTGCACTTAGTAAGGATGGCACAGCGCACAGACGCAGCAGACCAACACAACGCACCAGGTGCAGACAATCACAACACGGCGCACACACGGACCAACGGACAGATGGACAGTGCAACTTCACACGCCAGATGGACAGATGAACAGTCCAACACCACACGCCAACTGATCGCGCAAACAATCCGATGTTCGCCAAACACCAATGGACCAATCGGTGAAGCTGGCTCATTTTCGCTCAGTTCACATCACCAGCACCCTTTAGCCCGCCGTGCCTGCTGCCCGCACTCGTTGTGTTTCAGCCCCGAAGGGGTTGCCTGGAATCTTCGGCACGCCCGGCTACACGGGGGAGAAGGGTGACCCTGGCCGGCCCGGCTACGGATTGCCGGGTCTGCCGGGCAGAGACGGCCTCCCCGGAGAGCCCGGTTTGCCTGGCCCGGCGGGCCTGCCCGGCCTCTTCATACCAGGTGAGCACGGCAGCTCGTGGCGTGCGGGGATTCTTCTCATGCTCAGCACCTCCGCCGGGGGTTTCATTGAGAAGGAAGTGAAATCACTGAGTTATCGAAGAAAGGTTTTGTCCGTGGAGTTTCTTCTTCGTGTGGCCAGTGTTGATGGAGAGCAACAACTCTCATTGTACGTTGAGGTGGGCGAGCCGAACGATTGCATCGGGAGTAGCGGAGTGGTGCATCGCTGCCATGACGATGACTCCTCCGTGTTTGTGAATCGGGCATTGAGTCCACGTTCTACCTTCCGTTGGCTGTTTACGGTCACCACAGTCGCACCACCGGACAGTTTTTTTATTTTCTATTTGTGCATCGAGTATCCGCATCTGCTATGGTTTGTGTGCGCATGCGGTTTTGAGGTTGTGGCTCCAGAATTATTGTGGAAGACCAAAATCAGGGATCTTCTGTGTCAGGTCTTTCGTAAGACGTTTGTGACTTCTTGTGAACTCAATTCGGGTTTCCAAGCATCATCAGGGTCCATGTTGAGTAACTAGCAATTTAGAAAAACTGAATAGTTTCTGTTTTTATTATCGTCATTCTTATATACATGACGATCGCGGTGATGTGTGATGAGTGATGACCCAAGCTGCGATGGCTGTGGTGGTGTTTGGTGGTTGTGGTCTCAAGCTGAGCAGAAATCTCCTGGTTCTGCCACACCCTGTCCGGCCGCTTGTGATCTGTTCCAGGAGATAACACGAACATCACTCTGCTCATTGGTGCACCCGGCAGCCCTGGCGCGAGCGGACCCGGTGGCCACCCTGGAATGAAGGGGCTCACAGGTAACAAACCGTCAAGATTTACAGCGTCATCCGACTTACGATCATCCGACTTACAAACTTTAAGAGATACGAACAAACCTGTCCGCGTGTCCGGTTGCCTGTTCGAACCGACAGTCGTAAGTTCAACGCCGCGCAATAGATGGCGGTGGTGGCATCTGCTTCTGCAGAACATGAAGAACCAGTGGCATCTACATCTGCAGGAGATTACACAACTTTTAAGCCATTTGTGTTTAGTGTACACGCCGTACAACGTGTTTGGAATCGACATGAACTTAGGAACAAATCGGCTTACGAACAAGATCTCCAGAACCTAACTAGTTTGGAAGTAGAGGAGCTCCTGTATAAACAAACTTGCTACCTCCTAAACCACTTATCACGCCCTCACCAATTACCCAAACCTTGCTATCAAATCCTCACTGCCTACTAAACTTTCACCACATCGGGACTTTACAGTGGGGCTAGTGTTACTCGGCAGCAATATGTGTTCTGTGCGTGTGTGCGTCTGGGCATCTGTGTGCGTGTGTGCGGAGCAGGAACGCGGTTTGTTAGCATACAGCATTGCGAACCTGGTAAACCCAGTTCAATTCCCCTGCATGACCGATAACAATGGTGAATATGTAAATCGGTTCTCAGCTTCCCCTAGGTTGACTCAGCCTGAAATTATTAATCTGTTGTGGTGTATCAACATCAGCACTGGCGTGGTGTTGGCCACCCACCCCCGCGTGTGCTGTGTCTGCTGTCAAAGGTGCTCATTAACAGTCGTTAAAGGCTATTCGGGGGATCTTTGCATTTGTGTTTCACTGCGTGTGCCTTGTGCAGGTGACCCAGGGGATTGTGAATGCGGCGATGGGGATGGTCCAGGCATGCTGAAGGGCCCGCCCGGTCCCCCTGGGCTCCAAGGTGACCCGGGAAGCCCCGGACTCCATGGCGGCAGGGGAGACGCAGGGAGCCCTGGGCCCCAAGGGCTGCCGGGTGCATCGGGGCCCAGCGTGAGTTTAATAGTCACAGCGCCGCGAACCAACCAGTGCAGCCTTTCGGGTTTCTCGTGCATTGTAGGCGCCCCAGGGATGCTGCTGCTGTTGTGCCGTGATGGTTAACACACTGGGCTTGCGATCCAGAGGTGTACGCATCCAGTTCCTTTGAGCTGGTGGTCTGGATAAGGCTGTCCCGCCTGCTCGACACCTGCGATACCTCGGTGGTGACTCCTTTTCCCCTGCAGGGCTTGCCTGGACGAACTGGACCCCCAGGGCTGAAAGGGATAAAGGGCGACCCCTATATTCCAACAACCAAAGGTATTTGTGCACTGCGCCCAACGTCTAATACCTCTCCTTGCAAGCCAAAGGTCCCACTCGTGCATGGGGTCTGCTGCTCTGGATTTCTTTGCCCTTGTCCTTCTGCTCTCTACCCATTCTCCGGTAACATCTCGTGATCGGGAAGCTCTTGGGAGGCCCTAACTCGTTGTTAAATGCGTACGGCACGTTACGCGTACGACGCCGAGGCATGCTGATGTTGCCGTTCAACTTACGTGTTTTGCCGCTAAAACGGCCGCAGTGTTTGTCTGCGCTGTGTTTGTGACCCTCGATCATGTAGCTTTGAGTTACGTATGTACGTACATATGTACGTTGAACTTCTTTCGCACAGTACGTAGCCAACCGTGCTAATCGGAGGTGCGGGGTTAGCTTGGTTCGTTTAGCCGCAGTCGGGCAGAGTTACTGCCAGTGCCAGGTTCTCCGGTTTCTCTGCGTCCATGCCATCGGTCACTTCATTAATCTCAGCAATTAGCAATTTCCGTTGGGGTCACGGAAGGTGATGCAGAGAGGGTTGCAGGGCGGCCACTTGTGCCAGGTTCTCCGGTTTCCTCCAACATACCGAGCACCCATTCGTGGAACTAACTCAGCGAGGCTTTCTTGGATGGATAAATCAAACTTGGCGACCGCACCGCTACCACTGCACACATGCATGGCAACACTCCCGGTCGGCTGGCAATATTTAAACACTTCTAACACGTCGTGATTTTTGTTGAGGGAACAAAGATAAACATGCATTGAAACCATTAAAAAACTTTTATATAAATCCATCGCTTTATAAACGATCACCTTTCCAAATCGGTGGGTGGTCAAATGGTTAAAAAATGTGGCAACCTACTGCATTTGCTCAGATGCACTTTTGCGGCCGTCTGGAATGCTCTTCCTTCCGATATTAGCAAGCAACTGGAACTATGCATTTTAAAATCTAAATTTAAAACGAATTTCTTTAGAACTGCTTTTTGTGTTCAGTTTGTTGTCCTTCCCCCGCACCTCCGATAAGCTACGTACTGTGCGAAAGTAGTTCAACATACATTCACTCAATCTTTAAAAGTTAACGGTAATTTAAGAATCGCAAAATCACGCTCGGAGCATCTCCGATGCGCAGCGGAGTGCCTCCTAGTCGCGCCGCGGACATGAAACGCTTTTCACCTTCAGTTCTCGCTAGAAGTGGTTGAAGTCGAGGTCATTGTCCGGTCGAGCGTCCCGCACGACGGGGGCCGCGATCCGGGCAGCGGCGGGGGGGGCCTTAGCTCCGGTGGGATCGGCAGACATTGCCGCGCTCACGCAGTCGGCCGTTGCGCGCGAGACCACCCCCGCCGCCGAGCCCCTCGTGACGCCCGTTGGCTGCCCGTGCCGTTTGTGTCCCAAGGACAGAAAGGGTTGCCAGGAACCTCGGGAGAGGACGGATTCCCAGGGCAGCCCGGCCTGAAGGGGCGAGACGGAATGCCGGGACGACCAGGACCCAAGGGCCCGCCGGTACCTCTCCCGCTGTCTCTCACTGCTCACCCGGGGCCCATTCAACCGTCCCTATCTCTCACTCCGTCACCTCTGACTCCCCTACATTCACGGCCCCCACTCTCACGCTTTCTGGTGCCACTGCCCCTGCTTGCACTTCTGCCAGTGCTGATGCTGGGCGACGTGAGCGAGCTTGTGATGTTGATACGGGTGTCCGGGTTGTGCGTAGAGCACCAGTGCCACCCAAACCCAGCCCACCCACAGCAGAGCCACTGACACCCAGCCCACCCACAGCAGTGCCACTGGACAACCAGCCCACCCACAGCAGTGCCACTTACACCCAGGCCCACCCACAGCAGAGGCCAATGACACCCAGACACCACAGCAGTTCCACTTACACCCAGCCACACCCAGCCCACCCACAGCAGTGCCACTGACACCCAGCCCACCCACAGCAGTGCCACTTACACCCAGCCCACCCACAGCAGTGCCACTGACACCCAGCCCACCCACAGCAGAGCCACTGACACCCAGCCCACCCACAGCAGAGCCACTGACACCCAGCCCACCCACAGCAGTGCCACTGACACCCAGCCCACCCACAGCAGTGCCACTTACACCCAGCCCACCCACAGCAGTGCCACTGACACCCAGCCCACCCACAGCAGAGCCACTGACACCCAGCCCCCACAGCAGAGCCACTGACACCCAGCCCACCCACAGCAGAGCCACTGACACCCAGCCCACCCACAGCAGTGCCACTCACACTCAGCCCACCCACAGCAGTGCCACTTACACCCAGCCCACCCACAGCAGTGCCACTGACACCCAGCCCACCCACAACAGTGCCACTGACACCCAGCCCACCCACAGCAGTGCCACTGACACCCAGCCCACCCACAGCAGTGCCACTTACACCCAGCCCACCCACAGCAGTGCCACTGACACCCAGCCCACCCACAGCAGTGCCACTGACACCCAGCCCACCCACAGCAGTGCCACTGACACCCAGCCCACCCACAGCAGTGCCACTGACACCCAGCCCACCCACAGCAGTGCCACTGACACCCAGCCCACCCACAGCAGTGCCACTGACACCCAGCCCACCCACAGCAGTGCCACTGACACCCAGCCCACCCACAGCAGTGCCACTGACACCCAGCCCACCCACAGCAGTGCCACTGACACCCAGCCCACCCACAGCAGTGCCACTGACACCCAGCCCACCCACAGCAGTGCCACTTACACCCAGCCCACCCACAGCAGTGCCACTGACACCCAGCCCACCCACAGCAGTGCCACTGACACCCAGCCCACCCACAGCAGTGCCACTGACACCCAGCCCACCCACAGCAGAGCCACTGACACCCAGCCCACCCACAGCAGTGCCACTGACACCCAGCCCACCCACAGCAGTGCCACTTACACCCAGCCCACCCACAACAGTGCCACTTACACCCAGCCCACCCACAGCAGTGCCACTGACACCCAGCCCACCCACAGCAGTGCCACTTACACCCAGCCCACCCACAGCAGAGCCACTGACACCCAGCCCACCCACAGCAGTGCCACTTACACCCAGCCCACCCACAGCAGTGCCACTTACACCCAGCCCACCCACAGCAGTGCCACTCACACTCAGCCCAACCACAGCAGTGCCACTTAAGAGTGTGCCACTGCCACAGACCGTGAGCGAGCAATGATGCTTGTCGTTGTGCAGGGCGACGGTGGCCGAGGGCTGCCGGGAGATGAGGGCACGAAGGGCGTCCCTGGGACGTCGGGTCGGCCCGGGTCTCCGGGCCCGCCGGGCGACGGCTTTCCGGGGGCCGTGGGGCCTCGTGGGGACCCTGGGAGTCCCGGGCGCGATGGCCCACAAGGGCCACAGGGAAACAAAGGACAGGCAGGTCAGAATTTGGGCCATCGTGCCCACGGCTTTGTTATGTACGTACGTTGAACTTATTTCGCACCGTACGTAGCCAAGCGTGATAACTGTGCTACAGCGTAGTTTTGTATGCGCGTACATTCACGAACTGGTTTGTGTCTCCTCCTGTGCACAGAGGAAATGCTTGTCTCTGAATGGGAACGATTAATTTGCTTTTCTCTCACAATTGTGGCAATGAGCAAGTATGCCGTGTTTGAGCGACGAGGAAGGTTCAGTAATCCTGTGACTCTCCCAGTGGTGGATTGTAATAATTTCTATTGTGTGACTTGCGCGGCTCTGTTAGGGTTTTTCTGTAACATGGTTAGACAGCTCTGGATACCATGGCAGCTACACATTCCGTGACACATCTACAGAATTTAAAGCACAGGTATCGATGTTATCACACAGCTACAGATATCAACAAACAGCTGTAAACACCATTGCCACTACGGCTCCCATCAAAAAGCTACACATACATCGCAGCTATTCAAAAACACCGGTGCAGACACCATCACACTACTACACTATACCACGAAATTGCTAGAAATACCATCACTACTACAGATACCATCAAAAAGCTACATATGCTCTCACACAGTTACAGATATCGCAGACAGACACCATCAGAGGTAGCATCATACAATTACAGCACACCATCGAACAGCAACATATACCATCACAGCTCCACATTCTATTTAGCTCTCCTTCTCTCTTGGCCTCTCCTTATTCTTACAAGGCGCCTTGAGACATTAGTAGAAGGCGCCTTGAGACAAATCCACATAAATGATTATTATCAGACACAGCTGCAAATACTACGACGCTTAATTTCAGTTGGACGTTTTCAAATCCAACAGCAAGAGTACTTTTTCACGACAAAATTCCATGGAGAGGTAAACGCCACTCTGAATATATACCGGACATATATATACACGTTGATTTCCCCATCACACATTTTACCCAATCGTATCGGCGGTCCATGAACACCAGCGCGGGATGCATTTTCAACCCCAATTCTGGTGCCTCTTGTCGTGGCGTCCCTCCGCGCGATCGACGTAACCTTCTCCCCCAGGTTTACTCCCCCAGGTTTACGCCTCCGTCGATTCGATGCCGCGCCTCCGCGGGGTGTCCACGCGACCGCTTTGCTTCGCAGCGTCGGCCTGACTCGCCCTCGTCTCGCGACGGCCCCCTTTTTTGAGCCGGGGGCAGCCGAAGCACCTTCCCACAATGCAGTTCTTAGACCTCGTGGCTGCGCCACCCTGCCGGCCCATAATCAGTTTAACACGTGGCAGGCTTTCGCGACCAATATTATTCATAATCAACGTTTTTGGGTTTAGATCGCGTTATTTATAAATGTGTCGTAACCCTACACCACCCGACACGGCCAATCAGCAACAAAAGTGTCACGTTGACAAAAGACAAATAGTTCACTGCTTTAGCCCACCGGTGTGTTGAAGCGTGAAACCACAACATTTACAATTTTTGAGCAGTACGACGTTTCGCTGGTAATTGCATCTAGCATCATCGGGCAATTCGCCAGAATGGTGAGGCTCTGCTCTGGCTCCCGGTCTTCAATAGAGCAGCAGCAGGGTGACGTCATCATTAACTCATCAACTCATCAGGTGCAACGATTTGAGGCGGAGCGGGTGGGTTATTGTAATCATATACTAGATTGGTAATCAGGCAGTTGTTACGATGCGAGTTGTAGATTAGTAATCAGTTGTAATGTGTTTTATTGTAATTATGCTACGTTTGTAATCAGTTAGTGTTTGTTTCCCCTATAAGGAATTGTAATGTATATTATTTAATAATGGCTGTGTCAGAGCGCTGGGATCTCAGGTTTGGACTCTATATGTACGTATGTTGGACTTTTTACAGTATTTGGCAGCTATCAATTCCCACATAGGCCACTTCATTGAGCTGTAATTTATGGCCATGTCGCCTCTGAAAAAAAGCTACATAGTTCACTGAGCCTTACCTTGTAAAATAAAACATTGTTGATAGTATAACTTCTTTCGCACCGTACGTAGCCTCCCGTGCTAATCGGGAGGTGCGGGAATTTACGCGTAAACTGGTTGTGCATTAAATGTTAGACGGTGGAACTGCATTCTGGGGGCTGAGCGGCTGGGCTGCCCTGGCTGTGATGCGTGTGTTGCTTTGTGAGGGCCGTGGGTCCTCCCTCGGACCACGGGCCTCTCTGTGCCTTGCCTCTCTCCCACCCTCCACCGTCTGTTGGCAAAATCCCTTGCCCTGAGGGTGCCCTTGCAGATCCTGTGTCTAGTTTGGAGTTCAAAGACACGGCGCGTATTTCTCACGAGAACCTACGGCACTTTGTACGTCCTCTTCTCAGCTCGGCTCGTGTGCAGGAGCTATTTGGTTTGTTTCAAAATGTCGATTCCATGTGGACGCCTTCATTCAGCAGTGGAGAGATCATGGCTGATGATGATGATGATGACATCCTGTTAATTTACACTGGACATCTGTGAAAAAGAGCTTAGTAGTTCATCGGATTCCTCCAGTATAAATAAAGATTCTGATTTGTACAAAAATATTGACAAACTAAATGGAAGACTTACACCCAAGGGTTCAGCCTGTGATTGAGCTTCAAGATCTCATGCTGCTGTGAGTGCCGTTCCCTATCGGCCCTCTCTGTGCTGTTAACCCTCTGTGCCCCTAACATCGGTGTGCAGTGACTTCCCTTTACCTCTTTGCCGGTGTGTGGTCACCCCTGTTGAGGTGTGGTAACCTCCTGTCACCTCCACGATGGTGTGTGTTTAACTCTTGACAGCCCTGTGGTTACCCCCCGTTACCTTTACGCTTGTGTGTGGTTAACTCGTGACGGTCCGTGGTAACAGCCCGTTACCCTCTCGGCTGGTTGTGCGGTTAACTTTGCTGCTGCCTCTGCTGCCGTGCGGGTCACCCCGCTCCTCGTTACACGGTGACCTCCCGTGACCCTCTCTCTCGCTGCTGCTGCGGTGCGGCTAACCCCTGTGACCCCCGTCTCTCCGCTTGGCCGTGCGTCCCGCCGATTGCCGTCGCCACGGCCGTGTGTAAAGGTGACCCGGGCTGCTGTAACTGCACTGAAGACCGGGTGGGGCAGGGAGGTAGGACGGTGGAGAATCAGAGTGGTCAGCCGAATGACCTCCCATAAACACCCCCCCCCGCCACCCCTCCCCCACCCCCTTCCCCACCCCCAACCACCCACCTCCATTTTGTGCATGCTTCGATGAGCGGTGGGCCCTGTGTAGGCCACCGCTCATCCCACCGAGCTCACCACTGCCACCGTACGGAGAGAGGCCGCTCCATGATTGACACGGCTCCATGATTGAGACCGCCACATGAGTGATCTGACCGAGATCATGGTTTCAATGTACCGGGCATTAAACCTTTTTGGAGGACCGGCTCATGAGGGCCAAGTTAGTTTAGTAGTTATTTGGTACAAAATGCATTTCCAAATAAAAGATAGACTGTTTAAAATGTAACTTAAATTACATTAACCAATGGAAATAAGCTGCCATTCCAACACGGAGACAAACTGGTCCGTGACGTGTCGTTAATTTATCCGTACAATATATGTATTATAAAATAAGGTATTATTATAATCTTCATGGTTTGGATGTTTGGCCTGCCGTCCTCCAGCAAGGATTGAGGCTGACTTTTTCACAGGGACACAGTTCTTCCACCATTGGCCACTCGCCACCGCTGCACGATATATGTCGACATTTTCACCCTCGAGGTTCACTCAGGGCAGTCTCCTCGGACCCCACAGCGTCCCGTATTCTAAGCGAAGGTGAATAAACAATAGAATAATCAAACAATTCCCCATCGCATCCGACCAGCAGAGCTGCGCCCTCCTGTTCAGTGATCTAGCAAAGCGTTGCAATTGAAAGTTAGCTATCAGGGTTCTCTAACCAATTGTACGCAAAATATTTGGCGCGATAATGGACGTCATTGAAAATTATTGGCAGCTGTCTCCCCAAAGGTCCCCGTAAATTAATGGTAGTTTGCTTCATTCCAAATGACAGAGACTCGTGTTCGCTTCCGTGGATATTTAGACCTCTCTGAAAATGAGACAGCAGTGACGTCAAATCTCTGGCGGGTTGCGCGGCTTTTTCCCACGACGGCGCCAGCCGAAGGGGACCCGCAGTGATTGGGAGTCAGGTCCTGTGCCCCTCGAGTCGTGAAAATAGCGCCCCATATCCCGCACCATCCCACGCACGGCCCCCATCCTCCACGACAGCACGCACGCGGTCCACTCCACCTGCCACCACAGCACTTGCCACACGGCTCCACGTTGCCCGCCACCGTCACCACACGCCCAGCGCACCCCCCTCCCCCCATCTCACGCGGTGGGCTGTGCTGCTGTCATCACACGCGCGCCCTCAGGGTCGCGTTTGTTGTGTCGTGGGGCTCCGTGGCCATGCGACCCTGGGCTGCGGGGTCGGGGTGCACGGTGACACTCGCACGATGGGCTAAGCATTCTGTTGATTACGCACGCGACGATGCTTCAGTCAATTGATCTCATCTCGTGTCTTGCTTCCACGACATTCAGACTTATAAATCCATCGACTTGTATATAAACGCACAGACTTACCAAGAGACCCACTGGTTTTCGTAGAAACTTAAGGACTTACAAAGAGACCGATAGACTTACACAGACCATAGCCTTACATGTAAATCCATGGAGATAATATCTAGAGACTTTCAAAGAGATATGTAGTCTAAGCCAGTAACAATGCATTGATTCATATATTACATATAATGATTATACTATCACTTGTATGTATGTATGTTGAACTTCTTTCACACCATACGGAGCCAACTACTAATCAGAGGTGCGGAGGAAAGACAACAAGCTAATTTATGAACAATACATTCAAATTGTTACGAATGTTATATTAAATCGCGAACGCACTGCTGCTAGGCCATGTCACGTGGATCTAGTAGCATGACAAACGAGAGCAGATCAAGACTATCGTCTTCCACTGCCTCCTGGAAGAAGCACTCCATTACCAGACACACGGTGACGTTTAGTCTCTCAGCTGCACACGACGCCACAACCACGACGCCACAACCACAACGCCACCACCACCACGACACCACCACGACTCCACAACCACGACGTCAACACCACGATGTCAACACGACGCCACCACCACGACGCCACCACCACGACGCCACCACCACCACGCCACCACCACGACGTCAACACGATGCCACCACGACGACATCACCACCACGACGCCACCACCACCATGCCACCACCACGCCACAACCACAACGCCACCACCACGACGCCACCACGATGCTACCATCACGACGTCAACACGATGCCACCGCCACGACGCCACCGCCACGATGCCACCACCACAACGTCAACACGATGCCACCACCACGCTTGCTCCTCGCAGCATTGCGGCTCTGGATACCCGAAGTCCTCGACGCAGCATCACCGCCGGGCCAGTCGCCGTGACGACGGACGTCTGTTTCCCCTTCCCTTTGGCAGGAGAGACTGAAGATTGCGTGGTGCAACCTCCGAGGGGAGAGCCTGGACCGCCAGGCCTGACCGGACCTCAAGGTTTGACAAAGGACGAACCTCGGGACGCGTCTCTCTCTCGTTCGCGCTACATTCTCCATGTTGTCATCTTTTCGCAGTTCACTTCCAACAATTTTGTTCTCTCGGCATGACGGGCACGGGTCGAAGTAATTCCAGCGGCATCTGTCATTTCACGGCGGGTTCGAACGTGCAGCGGCCCCTGGCTTTCACGAGAAGTCACTTGAAGGGATTTATTTGACATCTCCTTCCGCGGACTGTTCTTAAACATGGTGGGGGGCAGAGGGGGGTGGGGGCAGAGGGGGTGGGGGGCAGAGGGCCGTGAGGGGCAGAGGGCCTTGGGACTCGCTTGCTCTGCAAGCATTCCGAACGAATTCTTCAACCCGTGACAATTTTGGGTAAAATATTGGGCGAAAAGAAGTAAAACATGCCCAGTTCGTTTATAGTATTACACCATTAGTTGGGCGTGCTGATGCTCACCTGTAATGGAGCGCTACGGAGGTAATGGTTGTTGGCTAACGTAGATCTGTGAGTTCGTGAAACGGTCTTGCTTTACTGCCATCTCCTGACCACCTCGCAACCTAGCACTGTTCGTGACATGTCGCAAACCTCCATGATCCAACAAAGAGGCAGGATCACCGACGCGATTCAAGAGTCCATTGCTGTGCCTCCCAGCCACCTCGCTTCCTAAGCCTGCATTCCCTGGTCATTCGCAGGCAGATTCTGACTGCGCGCGAGTTGGGCCGTTGCTCGTGCGAGCCTTTCTTGGTGTGCGTCTTCCCTCTGGTGTCCAGGTCCCAAGGGCTCGCCGGGGTTCGCTGGGGAACCGGGGATGCCAGGGTTCAAGGGCATTCAGGGGCAGCCGGGAGATCCGGGTCCATCTGGGGCCATGGGGCCTCCAGGTGAGACCAGCTGCTGCCGCCCGCGACATGAGGCACGGCAATAGCAGCCGCCAGACGACAGTCGACATGATGGGCATCGTACCGGCAACAAGACAACAGCCTGCGTGACGTAACGTCGATACAACACATACGATACCACCACAGCAAGCAGACGCACAAATGGACCGCCGGACAAATCGACGCTGCCAAAACAAAACACACTGACGTAGACATATGCGACAGCCAGACCACGACAATCAAACTTAGAGGCGATATTGCAACGATTGGACAAAACCAGAGCAACTACTGGACAGCAACAACTGCAACAATTTGAAATGCACGCAGCATCTCAACGCAATAACGTCACGTGACACGTCGTGAAAATGAAAATAAATGCTGCTCTAGCATAGACGGTCGGTGCAGAGAGCGTCAGGGCTGGGAAACACGAGAGAGGGTGAGAAAGATCGCAACACAGCCTGGGACCAGTCATCCGGGGACCAGCACCAATTACAACGGTGTTCTTCACTAATTTTCACAGTAGGAGCGACTTTCACCGATGAGACATCATCACTGTGAGGGCCGCCACACAGTTTGAAACCATTGGGGGTTTGACAGCAGCACAACGATGATGATGGGTGGTGTTGTCACGTGTTCTGTATTGTCGTGGGGCCACACGTCAGCGGCTGCACTAAAGGCCACCAGGAGCCGCCAGTGGCCTGTGAGCCTTGCAATGAAGAACACTGAAATGTATCGAGCATTAGCCAGGCATTAGCCCGATACATTTCACAGAAACCTCAGGGGGTGGAAAGCGGTGGGGTAGGGGGGGGGGCAGCAAATCTATGAGTCCACCTTTGGGACAGGAGGGCCCTTCATCCAACTACAACCGACAATCACAAAACAACAACAACAACGGCATGCACGCACACCAGGAACCGCCACGCAGAGTACAACAGCCACTGCCCGCCTCTGCCGTGTCTCTGTCTTTGCCAGGATTCGCGGGAGCCACGGGGGATAGGGGACCCCCAGGCTTCCCCGGCCAGGAAGGGGCCCACGGTCGACCTGGTAAAACCGGCACGGCGGGCCCACCGGGGAGGAGAGGGCCACCGGGGGAGGTGCGCGGGGGCCAGCCGGGCTCGCCCGGAGAGCCGGGACGCACGGGGCCACAGGGGTCCGCGTGGGGAGAGTGGCCAGCCCGGCGTGGAAGGGCAGAAGGGTGAGCGAGGACGTGTCGTGCACCGGCCGGCGCGATTGAGATGCAGAGGGACGTGAATAGCACCGACGTTATGGCCTTAGTTATCATGGCCGTCGTCATGACCACCGATATCGTCATCGTCATCCACCACCATTTCGACAACCATCGTCATCATCTGTCGTGTGATTTCATCATCCCCGCCACCCGCGATATGAGGTGATCCAATCAGGGTGAGCACAGTTGTCTACGTATGGTGCAAAAGAAGTTCAATATACATACATATAATGAGTGAATTGAGTAAACATTTGATTTACATATATAGCCAATTGCCATTGTTGGTGGGCTGCTGTCTGCAAGATGGATAGTAAAATGTTTTGGTCTGCAGTCATCTCACCATAGCCATTGGTATTAGTCATAGTGATCGTTGGCGGAGGGGAAAAACACAAACTCATGTGTTTCTGCGGAGCAGCGTCGGTAAACGCTTTCGTCCATCAGCCAGTTGGCTTTCTAGACCATTTCTGAAGAACTGCATTGTGTGTTTAGTTTGTTGTCCATCCCCCGCATCTCCGATTAGCACAGTTGGCTACGTACGGTGCGAAATAAGTTCAGCATACATATCAAGCAGGCTTAAACAATTACTCCAAGTTTGACCGTTATTTTTCATCACTAATGTCACGAAACAAAACTTACCGCGCACAGGGAACGACGGCACTGCAGGGCAGGCGGGACTCAAAGGGCCGAAGGGCGACTCTGGGCAACCAGGGCAGCCAGGCCGGCCGGGCCCCGCTGGTCCTCAAGGGGGCCCGGGCCTGCCCGGGATCTCGGGCTCCACGGGGCCACCTGGGCCATTTGGAAGACCAGGTACTGTCGTGCGAGCGCTGGGACAACCGACGAGTGATATCCTCCACACGCGGGCCCTCTGCGCCACTTGTCTGAGATTTCAGTTCTCTCTTTGCTACGTTTACACAACACCTGAACAGAAACACCTGAACAGAAAGCAGACCGGTGCCGGACCAGGAAGTTCTTGGAAAAGTTCAGCACAGTTCGTTTTCTTGTTCCTGTCGAGACCCCCCCCCCACCCCCTCCCACATCTCTACACCCTGCCCCTTCCCTCTGTAGCTTACCTTTAATCTTGATTCAAATGTTCTGTTTTGTACACTTGCTATTGTTGACACCTTAGATTTGGTTGCTGTTGACAGGATCCATGTTGTTGCTGCTACGGCTGATGGTAGCCATGAAGATGTTGCTGCTACTGCTAATGGTGATGGTAGCCATGTAAATGCTGCTGCTGCTGATGACAGCCATGAAGTTGTCACTGATGACCACGATACCGCTGTTGCTGCTGATGATTGCGAGGATGGTAAGAGTCGCGATGTTGCTGCTGATGATTGTGGGGATGGTAAGAGTCGCGATGCTGCTGCTGATGATTGCGATGACGGTAAGAGTCGCGATGTTGATGTCCTTGATGTCCTTGATGCTGCCTCTGCAGGCCCTGCTGGACAGAAAGGCAGCCCTGGCAACGAGGGCTACCCAGGCCCGCAAGGAGCGAAGGGACTGCCCGGGCCACCAGGTTTTCCTGGCCCACCGGGAAAGCTGGGCTCGGTAGGCTCATCGGGAGTGCCGGGCATCGCTGGGATGCCCGGGAAGGACAGCACCAAAGGTAAAGACTCCACCTACCATGGGTTATGGCACGGTCCAAAGCCTAGCCAATGCCATGCAGTTCAGCTCACGTGTACCCCATGTGTGTGGGGAGCAGTGTTGCAGAGGTTAGCGCTGCAGTTAATGCACGACGAGTTCCATTCCCGGCCATCGTCAGAGGCGAACATTAAAACCGGTCAAGGGCTTCTCCCATAGTCCACCTCATTCTACAATGAGTACTATTTGTAAACTTCAACACTGGGGATACAAAGGTGGCCAGGCATGATATCGGCCATACCAACCCCTCGTGCACCGTTCCAGCCTTCATAGCTGCGCGCTAACAGTACTTTCCCAGATAAATCTGTGTAGTCTATCGGGGTACCCGTGTGTATCTTTGGACCTGTGTGTACCCACGTGATCCCGTATGTGTCTATATGTATGTATGTATGTTTGTTGAACTTCTTTTGCACTGTACGTAGCCAGCCATGCTAATCGGAGGTGTAGGGGAAGGACAACAAACTAAACACAACAACAAGCAGTTCTCAAGAAATTCGTTTTCAGTCTAGATTTAAAGTTCATAATAAGGTTTTTGGGTCAGATTGCGTTATTTATAAATGTGTCGTAACCCTCCACCACCCGACACGGCCAAACAGTAAACAATGTGTCACGTTACTGTTTGGCCGTGTCGGGTGGTGGAGGTTTACGGCACATTTATAAATAACGCGATCTGACCCAAAAACCTATATTATGAATAATATTGGTCGCGAAAGCCTACGTGTTAACTAGATTTAAAAGTGCACAGCTCCAGCGGTCTACAACCGTGCATGTGTCTGTAACTGCGTGGGTACGTCTGTATCCTTCAGGTGCCAAGGGCAGTGCGGGCATGGCTGGATTCCCCGGGGTGCCCGGGACAAGGGGCCCGCAGGGCCTCCCCGGCCAGATTGGCCCACAAGGCCCTCTTGGCAGCAAGGGCCTCCGTGGCCAGACGGGCAGCCAAGGGCAGAAGGGTACGTATCGGCTGCCATAGTCGACCCCACACAAAAACTGTTTCCGGACAAACGCATATAGAGTGTGATTCCTCAGTTACAAGTTATGGCTTGCTGAGGCCTTTATCCAGCAAGAAATGCTTAGAAACTTGGCTAATAATAATATAAATAATAACACTTGCAATTGTATCGCGCCCATAATGTAACGCAGCGTCTCAGTGTGCAGTTTGTTCTTTGTATCCGAGGTGGCCACCTGATGGCAGCTCGTGCCTGTGCAATGTGGAACACATCCCTGGCCTGTACACGGCAATTAGTCTGCCAGTAAGGGGCGATGTTGCTGTTGTTTCAATCAAGCAAGTTGATGATGATGATTGGTATCAATAAGGTCAATTTCAAGGCTCAAGTGTTATTAATCCACCGTACTTCGCCAACGCTTACATCCTTCTGCTAGATCCCACAGTTGTTGCTGACTCGACATTTAACCTTCCAAAAGGAAACGAGCATTGCCCAGACACAATAATGCCACCCCTGCACCCCATCTGTGCCGATTTTGTTTCTAGGTTCCCGCGGGGAGGAGGGCCCCCCTGGACCCCCGCCGGCTTTTCTCAAGGCGGAAATGAACGGCATTCCAGGAGACCGGGGAGACCTGGGAACGCCGGGCGTTCCCGGGGAAACAGGTGCGCCAGGCCTCCTCACTCTCGACAGACCTCCCAGATCTCCCCGCTCCCTCCGTTCCTGCCCTCTCTCCCCCCGCTCCCCTCGCTGTCCCCGCTCTCCCAGATCTCTCAAATGCCCTCTGGAGGGCCTTCATAGAGCTCCCACTAGCGGGGTGACCTTTTCCACCAGCGGCGGAGTGAGCAAGCACTTGCTGGGCTGCACCGCGCACCCCGCTGTTCGAAGATGGCTAGGAGGCCGCTTGACGCCCGATCGCCGTGTGCCGTCTGGCAGGTGAAAAGGGGATGCCCGGAGTCCTGGGGAGCCCTGGAAACCCCGGCCTCCCAGGCACTCCCAGCTTCAACAAGGGGGAGGTGGGAGCGCCTGGCGTCCCGGGCAAACCGGGCCTTCCTGGCGACGCTGGCCCTCCCGGCACCCGTGGCATCTCGGGCTTCCCCGGCATGCCGGGACAGCAGGTGAGAGAACGAGCACAGCCGACGGGACGCGACGAGACAGACGCTTTGAGTTGCGACTCTTTTGGGAGTGGGATAGGAGAAGAGAGGTCGACTGGGGAAGGTTCAAGGAGGATCTGGAAGATGATGAAGGTGATCTTGCAGGTGACTTGGGAGTAGGTAGATGGGGCAGTGCTGAGATCTAGACACAGGGGTGGTGCCGGTCTCAATCACGGGAGCAGGTTGGATGTCTACGTCTGGCACAAGAGGAATGTGGAGAGTCTGCAGAGGAGAGCTTTTGGCTGTGACAAAGGTAGGGACGGGGTCCCAGTGGCAAGTGGCTAACATCAGGGGGAAGTGATCTCAGAACTTGCCTTGTGCCACCACGAGGTTGACCAGTGCCTTCAATGAGTACTCGGTGAGCTGTCTATAGAACATTGGCACGGAAGAGACAAAGACGGCTGGGCATTGTCCTGGCCAAACAACCTCTTTGTGTGCTGTGCTGGTGGAAACGATATTGCATTCCCTGCTACTTATTTGTTCGCACCAGCAAATGTTGTATGGGCAGCTTTAGCGTAACGGTAAAGGTTGTGGTTATGCAGTTAGTGGAAGTTACTGTCCAGGAAAGGTAAAGAAGCTACGTTATTTTGGACAAATTTTGGGACAAAGAGCTCGTATGTAAAACATAAAATGACGTACTTAAGCGCTTTAAGTACGTCTTCACGAAAGCTTCAAATCAAGATTGCGGACATCCTGTTGGGCTGCATAGGGGATATTTGTCTTAGTCTGTGTGTCTGTGTGGTTTTTTTCTTTGCTTTAAAAGGGTGAACTGGGCTCTCAGGGGTCTTCAGGCCCACCAGGAAACGATGGACTCCAAGGCCCAAAAGGTGATGGCTCGCTGTGAGGGTTAGCCGAGAGCGGTGGTGGTGGCTGCGATGCTGCACATGGCTGCCTTCTGGCTCACCAGAAGGCAGTACAGCAAGTGGATTAATCGGCACCTGTTTCCATCTTTACGGCGATGGCCGTTGCCACTTCGCGCCTGTGGCTTTTCTCCGGGTGCTCCAGTTTCCTCCCATTTGTATGAAACATTCATTAATTTCCCATGGCGAGATGTTGACTGCCTTCCCCTGGTATACAGGAGGTCATGGGTTTGATCCCGATCCTGACAATGCCTGTGTATTTGGAGTTTGCATGTGCTCCCCGTGGTCCAGTGTATTTTTCTCTGGGTCCTCCGGTTTTTCCCTCCACATTTAGATTTTTATTTTTAATCTGATGTAGCAGAGATTGGGATGCCACAGTTACTTGTGAGCATATTTCACGAGTTCTTCAGTGTTTGGCCTGCTGTCCTCCGGCAAGGTTTGAGCCTGACTTTCGTCAGGGACACTGTTCGTCCACCATTGGCCACTCGCCACCGCTGCACGATATATGTCGACATTTTCACCCCCGAGGTTCACTCAGGGCAGTCTCCTCAGACCCCACAGCGTCCCGTATAAACAATACAATAATTAAACAATTCCCGTCGCATCCCGTCGACTGCCGCCGCCATTGGGGGCACCACGGTGGCGAGATGTTAACTACCTCGCCTGGTGTACAGGAGGTCGTGGGTTCAATCTCAACCCTGACGCCAGCTGTATATTTAGAGTTTTCATGTCTCTCTCCCCGTGGCCGCGTGGATTTTTCTCCGGCCCTTCCGATTTTTCCCTCTACGTTCAGAATGAACGTGCGTTTGGAATTTTCAGCCGCTAGATATGTCCACACTATAAGCCACTTTGTCGAGCTATCAATTTGTGACCAGGTCACTTCTGAAAAAGAGCTACGTAGCTCAGTGGGCCTTACCTGGTCAAATAACAAAAATCTAGTTCATAGTTTTTTAGGATATGAAGCTACACACTCGAGTACCTGGCTCAGTGTTGAAGACATCGACGCTGGCTCGGAGTGTCGTGGAGAGCGCCTGCCCCAACCATCTATGAAGCCTCTGGTGTTGTGCTGTGCTGCTGTGCTACAGGGGACCCCGGAGATGCCACTGCCATACCTGGAAGCCCCGGGTCAAGGGGCGAACCAGGCTTACCTGGTCAGCCAGGTAAAGCAAATCCATCGCCTCTCACCACTCGTCTCTCAACGCACATTCCCAGAACGATTTGATCCTATGTGTAGTGGCGGTGATAGTAAAATCATATTTTAAATCATTAATAGCTAAATTTCGATTTAAAGCTTTCGTGACTGCAGGGATTCATCTTCTTGGTTCTTTCGGTAAAGTCACGTAGAAGGGAAGTAATAAAATAATAAAAATTAAACATAATAAAACAATTCTCACGACGTTTCGGCCACAACGCAAGCAGCCGTCCTCAGGTGAAAACCAGGTCCGTCGAGGCGACAGAGTCTGAATGAAACAGCACACGAGCTTGGAGCATATATATAAGCTGGGCGCATTGACAAAGGAATTTGCATATCAAAAGGAATTTAGCATATTTATGGGAAATGCAGGAATGTGATTAGTACTGCATATGCATGTGCATTATGCAGGATTAACAGCATCAAAGGGAGCTGCAGTTACTGCTGCTGCTGCAGTTGCTGCTGCTGCAGTTTCTGCTGCTGCTGCTGCAGTTGCTGCTGCTGCTGCTGTTGCTGCTGCTGCTGCTGCAGCAATCATTAATCAGAGGAGTAATTTCCTGCTGGGTGTGTCATGCTGATCCACTCCATTATTATCAACATCATTAGCCATGGCCTATCCACTGCTGGATTAAGCGCCTCTTCACATCGTCGCCATGCCTCGCATGGTCCCACGACACCCGCAAGCCGTCGTCCTCGTCGATCAGTAATAATCATCCCCTGCCCGAGCCCACCTACTCTTTAGCAACACTCAACACAACGTCTCTCCGATCTGCCCGCGTTCCCTCTGCACCACGCGCCGTTCCTCTCCCTGTCCCGCAACCAAGGGTGCGCTGTTCATCTCCCGTCCAATTGTCTCTGTTCCACGCCAAACGTTTCTCATCCGGACGCCAGAGCCGGCTATACGCACCTCGCGGGGTTGCTGATGGTTTGCCACGCTTCACGTTAACATCGCAGCAATGACACGGAGCGACGTGTGGGTCAGCGCGAGACGCCGCTCTCCGTGTGCGTGACGCTGCGCAGGTGGACGCGGTTTTGAGGGCGACCTGGGCCAGAGGGGACCGAGCGGACTGCCGGGGGTTCTGGGTGCCAAGGGGACGCGGGGAGACCCTGGCCGTGCGGGCGCACCTGGTACTGTGCTCGCCGTTGCTCTCCTTCTTCCCATGCCAAACGGATGTGGAATGCCCACCGCTGGCTCACGTCCATCGGGAAATATATTAGCGCAGCCTCTTGCATAAAGGAGATTGTGTCGCCTCACAGAATGCAATCGCTCCGCTTCCAGCGAGTGGAGGGATCGGAATGAGGTTTGAAGTGTTTCGGGATTTCCATGTAGAGCCCAGGGTGACCCCTAGCGGCAGCTATCTCTGTGTGGCGCAATGTGTACACGGCATCGGCCTGCTAGTGGGCTTTCGGCTGCTAGCAGGGGGGGTCATGTGGTGGACCGGACCGTCTTCAGATTATCAGAAGCCCGATAAGATCAGTCGGTGGTGGCGCGCCCCTGAAATTTACCACTACAGAAGCAAAGAGTTGGTGGGCCACAAAAATGTTGTAAAATTTCCTTCCCGCGGGTGCCGAGGTCGCCATACCCTGGTTTGCTAGGCGATTGCAGTACTGCAACAAATGGATGAATCCCCATCTGTTTCCATCTGTACATGGACAGAGTGTTGTGCCACCTCGCACATGTAGGGTTTTCTCCTGGTTCTCCTCGAGTTTCCTGCAACATGTGCAATCACTCAAGAGTGGAGTTTAGCGCAAATATTCCAC
Source organism: Lethenteron reissneri (assembly GCF_015708825.2). Classification (NCBI taxonomy): domain Eukaryota; kingdom Metazoa; phylum Chordata; class Hyperoartia; order Petromyzontiformes; family Petromyzontidae; genus Lethenteron; species Lethenteron reissneri. The sequence continues at coordinate 1,788,401 of NC_083835.1, forward strand.
TGTAGGGCCACAGAGCTTGGGCAATTGCCGGCACCGGCTCTGGCTGCCTTCCCACTTTATTTGCCATTCCCCATGACTGCGCTTCACGAATTTATCACTTTGATTGAGGGTGCATCCCAAATGATACGGTCATGTCGAAGAAGAAAAATACGGTGTGTTTACAAATCAGGAGAATGTACGTATTTTGTATGTATGATGAATGTATGGTGTATGTATAGTGTATGTATGGTGTTTGTATGGTGATTGTATGGTGATTGTATGGTGTATGGTGTTTGTTTTGTGATTGTATGGTGTATGTATGGTGTATGTATGGTGTATGTATGTTGAACTTATTTCGCACCGGACGTAGCCAAAACGTGGTAATCGGAGGTGCGAATATCACCGTGGAAAGCTCTCTTCCGCTCGATGATTATCAACGCGTTGCTTTAATCTGGCGAGAAGTGTTTCCTATAATCCGAAGATTATGGTGTTGAACGTATTTGATGAGGTGTGCGGTGTTTGTAGCCACGATGAGGGGTGATGACCACTGTGTGTGTGGTGTGTGTGTGGTGTGTGTGTGTGGTGTGTGTGTGTGGTATGTGTGTGTGGTGTGTGTGGTGTATGTGTGGTGTGTGTGTGGTATGTGTTTGGTGTGTGTGGTGTGTGTGGGGTGTGTGGTGTGTGTGGTGTGTGTGTGGTGTGTGTGGTGTGTGTGTGGTGTGTCTGTGGTGTGTGTGTGGTGCGTGTGTGTGTGTTGTGTGTGGGGTGTGTGTGTGGTGTGTGGTGTGTGTGTGGTATGTCTGTGGTGTGTGTGTGTGTGCAGGGTTCGCTGGCAATCCAGGCATTCCGGGTTTGCTGGGTGCCGCGGGGTCTGAGGGCCAGCCAGGGTCCCGTGGCACTCCGGGCCCGACAGGACCCACCGGGCAAAAAGGTTTCCTTCGCGACAACCTCATGACAAACAAACGGGCCGCACTCACCACACTCACTGACGTCGCTCACCGCACTGCAGGTCGTAACACTCGCCGCTTCTTCCCTCGCACCGCTCCACTTTGGATTCCCTCCCATCGTCTCTTTTCCCCAAGTTCGCATAAAAAAAAGAACTTTGCTCAATTCAAGAAGACGCGTGACACTCGTGCCTATTGCCACCTTCATGCGTGCTGTTTGTTGCTGGCCATTTGATGTTTTGGACCTTTTGGGCCTGTGCTGAATAACTGCGTAAAAAAAACAATTGACCACATTCACTCACCGCAAGCTGTTCACCGTACTCACCTCATCGCTGCACGGCTGCCTGCCTTGCTCATCCATGGTTCCTCCTCGTCCCTCTTGAGCCGTTCCCTCTCTCCTCTTTCGAGAGCGAGCGAATGCTGTGCCCCTTCCAAGTTTGATACCGTTATTATTATTAGTATTGCCGCTGTGTTATTGTCATACGCGAGTGTTACTTTTTTTTCCCTCGTCAGGTTCCCCTGGATCTCCAGGGACGGACGGACTGGACGGAGTCCCCGGGCAAAAGGGACTCCAGGGATCCCCGGGTGAGTCCGAGCTAACGCCACCTCCCACGTGACTTTCACTCAGACCCATCGATGTCGCCTCTACAGGAACTCCTCTACCTACGAACATTCGACTTACGAACTTTCAGAGATACGAACAAACCTGTCCGTATGTCCAGTTGCCTGTTCGGACCGAGAGTCGTAAGTTCAACCACCACAGAATAGATGGCAGTGGTGGCATCTACATCTGCAGAACATGAATAAATGAAGAACCAATGGCATCTACATGAGATTATACAACGTTTAAAGCCGTTCTCCCTTGTGTTTAGTGTACATGCCGTACAACATCTATTGAAATCAACAGGAGTAAAATTGAACAAATCGACTTACGAACTGACCTCTGAAACCTAACTCGTTCGTAAGTAGCGGAGTCCCTGTACATCACACGGCACCATTGTATCTCAACTCACAGCGGTTAGCCGACTGCCAAGCCCCCATCTCTGTAACACAGAATTTTGTACGTACGTATGTTGAACTTCTTCCACCCCATACGTAGCCAACCGCGCTACTTGTCACGGCAGTTTGCATTCATGATGCAATGTTAGCGATGATAATGATGGCAATCGACAGCAGTGGCAATGCTGCTGATTGATAGAAGGGATGATTCGTATTTTCATGATGATTGACGGATGTTGAACATCGTTCGCACCGTTCGTAGCCAACTGTGCTAATCGCAGGTGCGGGACAGTGATGATGATGCTGCTGCTGCTAACGATGGAGAGTGACAATGATGATACTGGTGATGAGCGGCTATCCCATCGCTTCATGACAGTGATGACACTGATGGTGAACTGACGGTAACAACAATGGTGATGATGATGGTGCGGTACCCCTCGTCGCTGAGCAGGCTCCTCGCTGCCCGGATCTGAGGGCCTCAGCGGTCCCCGTGGTCTCAAGGGCGTTCCCGGTACCCCGGGCCTGGGGATCGGTCCCAGCGGCATCCCCGGGGAAAAGGGACTCAAGGGGGACATAGGTGAGGCCTGGAAACCAGCCGCCTCCACGCTCGAGCTCAAGCAGCTTTATCCATGGGACTCTTTTCTGCCAGGATCAAGTCTCTGTGCTTAATGTAACAGGTGTCTTATTTGGTGTTTGGACATCTAAACATCTCCAGTGTTAAAGGCTTTTTCTTAATTTTATCTCAACACGATCATCTCCTCGACACCCTCCTCATCCTCATCCTCCTTGTCTTCCAGTTCTTCATTATCATCCTCCCCCATCCCCTCATCATCATCCTCCTCCACCTCCTCATCCTCCTCATCGTCATCATCATTATCATCATCATCATCATCCTCCTTATCATCAACATTATCCTCATGATCAGTATCATCCTCATCATCATCATCATCTTCCTCCATCTCCTCATCCTCCTTACATCATTATCCTCATCATCATCCTCCTTACCATCAACATTATCCTCATGATCAGCATCATCATCATCCTCCTCCTAATCATCATCATCAACATCATCCATCATCATCATCATCCTAATCATCATCATCAACATAATCATCATGATCAACATCATCCTCATCATCATCATCCTCCTCCTCATCATCACACACACCTCCCGTGAAGTGTGGTGGTCTCGTTGTGGACGAGCGCTCTCTCACCACGTGTGCCCCTGTGTTTGGTTGTGCCCCCGGTCCCGTCCCGTGGCGCCACTCTGCATGGCCGTGCCGGGGGTCGGGTGGCTCTACAGGCTGCACTGGTGAGTACCGCCTGTTCTCCTCAAACGCGTGTTTTCACAACGCGATTTGGATATCACGCGATGAATGTACGAGGGAAAACGTGTGTTTTATAACGCGGATGCGAATTGGGTATAACTCGATCGGTTGAACGGAACTATCTTGATTTGCTTTCGTGACTGCAGCAATCCATACTCTTTGGTTCTTTCGGTAAAGCCACTTAGAAAAAAAATAGATCACGATATTTTGATGACGTCATCCGGTGGATGACGATTGCTTCAGCCGGATGACGATTGCTTGCGTTGCGATCAAAACGTCGTGATCTATAATTTTTTTTACCTACTTGACTCTACCGAAAGAACCAAAGAGTATGGACGTAATTACGTCGCGCGAATAGCATCACGCAAGGCGGGATGCTGCTGGATGTTTCTAGATGTTTCTAGATGCTACCCATGTTCAACCTGCATGCGCATCTCACGTGGTGTCGCGCACTCTGTGGTGCCTGAACCTCTGTGCAGGTGAACCGGGTGTCGAGGGTCCCCGTGGTCCCATTGGAGCTCAAGGTTTCCCTGCTCCCCTGCCAGGCGAAGAAGGGGACCAGGGTCCCCCAGGAGCACAAGGATTTCCAGGTAGAGAGCCATCCTAAACCCCTGTCTTCCTGAACCCCCATCTTCCTGAACCCCCGTCTTCCTGAACCCCCGTCTTCCTGAACCCCCGTCTCCCTGAATCCCCATCTTCCTGATCCCCCATCTTCCTGAGCCCCCGTCTCCCTGAACCCCTCTCTCCCTGAACCCCCGTCTTCCTGAACCCCCATCTTCCTGATCCCCCATCTTCCTGATCCCCCGCCTTCCTGAGCCCCCATCTTCCTGAACCCCCGTCTTCCTGAGCCCACATCTTCCTGATCCCCCATCTTTATGGACCTGTGTATCTGAAGCCCTGTCACTGAGCCATGTCGTATGCTGCTAAGTCTTGGTGCATTTTAATTATCGCGCTACAGGGGGCGTTTGTGTCCACAAAATCGATTCCATTTGCCCGCGACCTCCCTTACAATCGTGTCATGGTCAGTACAATGGACGTGCAATTCCAGAGGTCACCGGTTTTTTCTTCAACGCCACTTGAAACGAAGCGACGAGTTTCTTAAACCCGCCCCCCCCCCCCGAATCTGTCCACCAAGCAGTATAAATGTGTGCGGCACAGTTAGTCTGTGATTGGCAGGTCCGCGTGTGGCGGGGGTAAAACGTGAGTCCTCTCACCTATTGCATCTCGTCAAGGAGCATGAACTACCACGCGAACTCCGGCCATTCCTCGCAGCAGCGGCTTTTAGCTAACCATCGCACAAAGACGGTCACCGCTTCGTGCGGCGCTTTCGGATGCGCTTCTGCGGCCATCTGGAACACTCTTCCTTCCGATATTGGGATGCCACTGGAGCTATGAACTATTAAATCAACGAGATTTAAAACTAATGTCTTTAGAACGGCTTTTTGTGTTGTAGTTTGTTGTCCTTCCCCCGAACCTCCAATTAGCATGATTGGCTACGTACGGTCCGAAAGAAGTTCAACATACATATTACAAAACGTCTGACCAGCATGGAAGAGTCGGAGAAAATAACCTCTTGAAGGGGTCCTCGAGAACTCCATTCATTGGAAGCCCTTCCGCCACCAGTGGGGCGGGCGGGCGGGCGGGCGGGCGAGCGAGCGATCGGAGGGCAGCTCCTTTGCCTCTTGTTTGTGCGTACAAGCGCTGCGACCACGTGCTGGCGTGCAGGTCCAAGAGGCAAGTTTGGGCCCTCCGGCACACCCGGCCTCACGGGAGCCAAGGGGGTGGAGGGGCCACCCGGAGATAATGGGCCGGACGGCCCAGCAGGGCCCATGGGCAACGGTGGACGACCTGGCGTGCCCGGCCCTCCTGGGAGCACCGGCCTAAAGGGTGGGTTTGTGTGTGTGTGTTTTTGTTGTGCGGAGCGGGAGTGTGGTGCAGCAGTTCGCATGCTGCGCCATACGAACGCGGCGACACGAGTTCAACAGCTACGATTACCTGAACCGATCCTGGGACTCCCATAGGTCGCCTCAGCCTCAAATGATTACCTGGCTGCCGGCCTCCGCCCTTGGTCATGTGGGGCCCTTGGTCATGTGACCACATGATCACATGACCAAGGGCCCCAGATGACCAAGAGTCACATGACCAAGGGCCCCTCAATCCCGGCTATACTAAATGGCGAGCGGTGGCGCAGCGGTTAGCGCATCGCCCGCTACGAACCCGGCGTTCCCCAAGTTCGAATTCCCGCTCACGGCCACCAGCACCAGTGGCGATTATCTGAAACTGGTCCTGGGCCTCCCCTAATGCTGACTCAGCCTCAAATGAGTACCCGGTGCCGTGCGGTGTGTAGTACACATCGGCACTGGGGAGACAAAGGTGGCCGGGCGTGGTGTTGGCCACCAACCCCCTCGTGCCGTGCCGGCCTTCATAGGTGCTACTCATACCTGTCAACCCCTTATCAGTGCCCTACCTTACTACAGACCAATTCAGACCTTAGTGGTCACCTCGTGCCCCTTATAAACCTCAACCTTCATCATACAAAGTCCCATCACAAGGGAGAAACACAAATAGACATTTCATTTTGCCCGTATTGAAACGGCTGTACACCGTATGGACCTGTAAACTCAATTTCCCTGTTCAAGAATACGGGGTAAACCGGATGGGTTGACAGCTATGGCTACTCGCTAACAGCACTTGCCCCAACATTACGTTCAGGCTATACGGGGGATCTTTGTCCGTCCGCACTGTGACCCCTCTCCTCCCCCATCAGGGATTAATTTCTCACTGAATATTTTATGGTGGAGTACATGGCAAGTACAGTAACTCGTAGCCACGGACATAAGGAGATGTGGTGTGCGGGTGATTAAATATTTTCTGGGGTTACCTACATGGACATCGCCAGCTGAAGTTAAGCCCTTGACACCCATGCAGTTGCTGGCAACTTGTTACCATTCAGCCAGCAGTCAGCCCTTGGCTGGTACTACAAAAAACGCTGTACATTTCCAGTAGCACGCCAGCATCGGCGACCGTCATGGGTGAGTTCAGGAGGATTAAAGTTTATTTTGCTGAACCAGCTGGGAAGTCAAGAGGCAAGGGTCGGAGTCTCATGTGGCTGTGTGACCTGGGTGACCGAAATGCCCAATTTTCTTTTTTTTAAACAGTTCGGCATTTGAAGCATATAGAACTCGGAGCAAAAAAAACGTGAAATTAAAACAAAACCGCACAAACGTGAGTCGTTGTTAAACAATGAATTCCCCGGAGCGTGAGTTGGCTCGCCGCAGATTATTTTTAGACTGTGGGGCCCTTTTGCGTGGAATTCATCCGGCACAGTTTCCCTGTTTGTTCGGGAACACGTTCGCTGTTACCCTGGGCACAGCATTACCTTCCATGTAAGGGACGTCCTCACCTGTTACCAGAATATGTATTTACCTGAATACAACCTTGAATGTCTCACGAGCTGTGGTGCATTGCTTCGCGCATTGCGCTACGAACTTGGCCGACCTAAGTTTGAATCCCGGGCCACAGCTACAATCAGCGGCGGGTGACATCTGAACCTGTCCTGGTCCTCCGCTAGGTTGCCTCGGCTGTACATGACTATCTGGTTTGGTGTGTAATCTCCAACACTGGGGAGGCAAAGGTGACCGGGTATGGTGGTAGCCACATCATCCCCTCGTGGGCCGTGCCGATCTTCGTAGATTCTTGCTAGCGGCACTTGCCCCAACTGTCTGTCAAGGCTATACGGGGGATCTTTGTCTTGTTGTGCCCTCAGGACCGCGGGGAGACGCTGGCTCTCAGGGTCCCATCGGAACACGGGGTTTCCCGGGCGATCCAGGATCCGCTGGAACGAAGGGAAGCACGGGGCCTACAGGTAACCCCGTCGCACTGAAGTAGGCACGTGATTATACCCATCATGCCCAAAAGCATTGACGTATGAAAGCATTATCATAAACACCGCACCTCCAATTAGCACGGTACGGTGCAAAAGAAGTTCAACATACATGTGTTGTATCGTAGACGGAGGTACTCGGAGACGGAGGTTGAGTTAGGGGCTTCCGCCAGGGTTTATTAACACTTATCACTATCCCTGGTTCCCTCTTTACCCCTTCCACTATCCCCGTTCCTCCAGTGACCCCGCTTACGTTACGGGGTCTCCCTTATATACCCTCGGAGGGGTGATGTCGCGTGCACTGCCCAGCGCGTGCGACCCCACGTCCCGTGAGGTCACCGCACCTGACAGCGCACACGACGCCACCACTCTCCACTACTCCTCTACATCACCCCCCCCCGTAAAAAAAAACAGCCGACCCGGCTGCAATCAACCTTAGGGCAGCACGGCCCTTCAAGCAGAACAGTAACAACAAAAAAACAAAACAAATAGAGCCCGAAGGCCTCATCCGCCGGATAGCGCCGAACGGGCGCCAGGGGCTAGGCCCGCTGAACGGCCATCAGGGCCGTCACCGGAGCCGCACCCCCCTCGAGCGGGTATGCGCTGCTGGCCCGCTCCCTCGTGCGGTGTCCGCCACCCGTGCAGGTGGGCCGTCAGCGGGCAACAGGCCCACCGCCGTGGCCTCCGGTGCCTGGGGGGTCTCTGTCGGCCTCACTCGGGAGGGGCCTGGGGGCACACACACAGGTCGGACGTCACCTCCGTCAACGAGACCCGGCCGGTCAGGCACGCCGGATACATCATCAGCCGGCCGCTCCGGAATTGGGGGTGGATCCCCCAGGGTAGATGGAACATAACGTTTGAGCCGGGACGGGTGCACTATCCACTGCCTGCGACCGAATCGAATCCGGACGCATTGCGGCCGGCGGACCTCCACAACCTCCACGGGTCCCTGCCAAGGGCGATGCAATTTGGCCGATGTGCCAACGGGGACCTGGGGACAATGCAGCCACGCTTTTTGACCCGCTACCCACGGGAGGCCAGCTGCCTGGTGTTTTGGCAGCCGCTCATTAGCCGCCTGCCGGCTTGCGGAATTCTCGGCAGCGGCCTGTCGCGCCTCGCGCAGCCGGTCAAGTGCGACCTTCAAAGGGGTCGGCACCGACGACCCCTTCTTGGAGGAGCCAACGTCCATCTGGACGTGCACCGGGGGCTCCGGTTCCCTACCGTACATTAAATAAAAAGGCGAAAATCCCGTGGAGGCATGAGGGGCCAACCGATACGCCGCCAAGACCCCCGGGACGAACAGGTCCCAGTCTGACTGGGACGTGTTCACCTGGTGGCACAGCATGGACGTAAGGGTGCGGTTCAAGCGCTCTACCATCCCATCTGACTGGGGGTGGTAGGGCGAGGTGCGGATTTTCTTGGTGCCAAGGAGGTCACACACCTCCTTGAGCAACCTAGACGAGAAATTCCGCCCCTGGTCAGTCAACAATTGTTCCGGCGCGCCCTTGTCAAACACGTATCCCTGGACGAAGGCCTCGGTGATAGAAGAGGCCAACTGATCGACCAAAGGCCATGCCATGGGCCAACGTGTGAGGTACTCAACGCCCACCAAGAGGTATTTGTGGCCCCGTTGGGATGCAGGGAATGGCCCCAAAATGTCGAGCGCCACGAGCTCATTAACGCGAGAAACCCGGATGGACTGCAGCGGGGCCCGGTCCTGGACAACTGGGGCCTTCCTCCGCGCGCAGTCGTGGCAACCCTTCAAAATCAGTGCTACGTCACCCTCAACACCCGGCCAGTAATAGTCCCGCTTAAGGGTCAATAAGGTCTTGTGGTAGCCAAGGTGCATAAGCTTCTCGTGAATGGCTCGGGTTAATTTACCACGCAGGCTAGTGGGCACAACCACACAATAGCGTTCCAATTGGGCATCCCAACGCATGAGTAGTCCGTCATGCACGGCGATCGCCGGGGCAGCCGACGAAGCTAAGCTCCGGGCGTTATGTCCGACACGGCGCCGTAGCTTCAGCAGAGAGGAATCCTCCATCTGCAAGCCGGACCATACCTCCCGGGGAAGTCCAAGGCCGAAATCTGCGGTCGACGCCGCACCTGGAGGGGTGTCCGCCTCGGCCGACGCGACCAACTGGGCCGCGGCGTCCCCTGGGGCCTTGCAACGGCTAGAGCCCAGGGCGCAAGCACACCCGCCGCCTGCCGGCAATCGGGATAAACCGTCCGCATTTCCATGCTGTGTCCCCTTCCTATGGATTACATCAAAAGGGTAATCCTGGAGCACTTCGAGCCAGCGAGACAGCTGACCCGAGGGCTGACTAATCTTCAGCGAATATTGCAGGGCCGCGTGGTCGGTTCGGACCGTAAACAGCCTACCGTACAAATATGGTCTATACAACTGAACAAAATAAACTATGGCCAAAAGCTCCCTCCGGGTCACACAATATCGCTGTTCCGTCGAGGACAGAACGCGACTGCCATAGGCTACCACCCTCTCAACCCCGTCGACCACCTGGGCCAGGACAGCCCCAATTCCCGTGTCGCTGGCATCGGTATCGAGCAGGAAGGGTTTCGTAAAATCCGGGTACCCCAAGGGCGGCGCATCCGCCAAGGCCGTGCGAAGCGCCGCAAAAGCCGCCTCCTCCTCCGCGCCCCAGTGAAACCTTTGTCCTTTGGCGGAAAGGGCGTGCAGTGGCTTCGCAATTGTCGCAAAATCGCGGACAAACCGGCGATAGTACGATGCGAATCCAACGAAGCTACGCACCTCCGCGACAGATGTGGGAGTCGGCCACGTCCGGACACAAGCCGTTTTATCCGGGTCCGTGGCGACACCTGACGTGCTAACAATGTGTCCCAAATACCTCACCGATGGTTGTAGCAAGTGGCATTTCTGGGGTTTGAATTTCAAGCCAGCAGCACGCACTTTGACGAACACCGCCTCAAGGCGTTGCAAGTGCTCGCCAAACGTACGGCCAAAAACAATAACGTCATCCAAGTAGATTAGACAAGACTCCCACTGCAGCCCCGCCAAGACCATCTCCATGAGACGCTGGAAGGTGGCCGGGGCCGAATGGAGACCCATAGGAAGCCGATTGAACTCGAACAACCCCTGGGGCGTGCGGAACGCTGTTTTGGGTCTAGAGGCCTCATCCAGTGGCAATTGCCAGAAGCCGGAGAGCAAATCTAAAGTCGAAAAGAACCGCGCGCCCGAGAGGGCGTCCAAGGAATCATCCATGCGAGGCAATGGATATGCATCAGCCACCGAGATCTTGTTCAATCTACGAAAATCGACGCAGAACCGGAGACTCCCGTCCCGTTTCTTGACTAGCACAATGGGGGCACCCCAAGGGCTAGTAGATGGGGAGATGATGTCCGCCGCCAACATTTCCTCGACAGCCGAGCGGACATGATCTTTTTCCGCTGGGCTAAAGCGGTGGGAATTAAGTCGAATGGGGGCCGCGTCGCCCGTGTCTATGTGGTGGTCCAAAAGAGTAGTGCGACCCAGATCAAACTTACTTTGGCTGAACACATCGGTGAACCGTTCGATGAGGTCGCGGAGTTGCCGACGTTCCCCGAAGGACAACGAGGCATTCTCGTCGCACAACGTGGCGATCCATGATGCGTCGGGGTCCCCCGTGCGCATCACGCCCGCCACGACCCCTCCATCCGGGGCAGCGCTCTCGGGTGGAGGAGCCGGGGTTGCGTGTGCCAGGACGGCGCCGGCCGGGACTATGACCGGCAAGGGTCCCGAATTGAGGACCTGCAAAAAAAGGTCCTGGCCCCCCGACACGGCTGTCAAGGCGCCCACCAACCCCTTCGTCCTTGAAAAGTAGCTTGACGGGGACAGGAGGATACCCGTCTCCGTGGAGCCCATTTCGAGCGGTTTGCGCAACCTAAGGGGTATCAGGATTTGTGACGCCGGTGGTACGGTCACCGGCACTTTATTCAAGGCCCGTACACCGGCGACCAAGGGAGACAGGACGGTAGGTGATTGTAGGAATTGCAGCCGCCTCCCTGACGGCATTTCCACACAGCCCTGGTCAACGAGAATTCGGATGGGCATCCTAGACAAAAAGTCGGTCCCCAAGAGGCATGGCACTGCCAAGGTCCTGGAGACCAAAATCGGCCTGGCCAACTCAATCTCGTCAACCCGAACCGACGCTACAACGTGGCCCAGGATGCCCAAACTGCCGCCGTTCGCGGCGACACAAGCCCCGCGAACCGGCCTTAATGGACCCACGCTGCGGGGTAGCAGCCCAAAAATGGCCTCAGAAATAATGGTGGCCGACGCCCCCGTATCCACCAGGAGGCGAACGTGCACCCCTTGCACATATCCTGCCACCGCTGAGGAGCCGGCAGCTGCCGCCACCATCCTATGCGCAAGCGCATCCCAGTGGCGGGTCTGTCTGGGCCATTGAGGGGGTGATGACGATGGTGCACCCGACCCTTCGAGGACAACCCCATGACGATGGGCCCTAGCCCCGCTAGATGCATGAGGTGAAGGGAGCGGCCGCGCAGATGATGCGTCGCGACTCGCCTGGGGCCCCGAACCCGATGCCAAGGAGGGTCTGGGAGAAGGTGGAGTCCCTTTTCCAAAGGCCCCCGGGGCATTCCGGCAGCCCCGCTCAATGTGGCCCCGCTGACCACAGCGGAAGCAGGCCACCGTGTCCGCCTCCTGTGGACGGGAAGGTCCCGGCCGCCCCCGCTGCTCCGGACGGCGACCACCCGTCCCCCTTCCTCGACGATCGGGCATCGCCAGGGCCGCGAGGGTGTCCCCCCCGTCCGGCGCCAGGATCCCCGCACACGCCGCCATCTGAGGCCGTTGGCGGAGGGAGAGGTGCGCCTGAATGTTTTCTGCGACCGCCAAGGATGTGATCTGCCGATCATTGTTGATCGACAGAGCAATTCCTAGCTCCCTTGCCAGGTCAAGCAGCTTCCCCAAGGCCATAGAATCAAGTGCCCTGCCGTACAGGTCAGGGTATGCAGCCTGCGCCAGGGCCAGGAGCGAGCAGCGGAAGGCCAGCGGCAGTTCCCCCTCCTCCCGCCGCCGCAATGAAAACTTTAGCTGCGCGGTGGACGGCGGCTCAAAAACGTTGGCCATTTGGATATAGGCCGCCGGGAGTGTAGCCCGATTGGCCGGATGGATGGACTTGAAGGCCTGCAGAGCCCTTTCGTCCAAGCAGGTCGGAAGCGCCGGCAAGGCCTCCTCCATGGACCAGCCGACCAACATGTATGCCGCGTCGAACCGGTCCTGGAAGGCCGACCAGTCGCCCCCTTGCGCGACAAACGGCGCAACGTCGGGTAACCTGCGCTGCCATTGGCCGCGCGGCGCCGCGAGGTGTGGAAGCCAAGCGGCACCTGCGGGCCACCCAGCGGACGCGACGTGTTGCGGCGGTGGCAGCATTGCGGCTCCCGCGGGCCACGCCGAAGACGCGGAAAGGTGCGGTGGTGCTGCGGCCCCCATGGGCCACGCCGTAGGCGCAGCGAATTGTGGCTGAGTTGCGGCCCCCATGGGCCACGCCGTAGGCGCAGCGAATTGTGGCTGAGTTGCGGCCCCCATGGGCCACGCCGTAGGCGCAGCGAATTGTGGCTGAGTTGCGGCCCCCATGGGCCACGCCGTAGGCGCAGCGAATTGTGGCTGAGTTGCGGCCCCCATGGGCCACTCCGTAGGCGCAGCGAATTGTGGCTGAGTTGCGGCCCCCTTGGGCCACGCCGTAGGCGCAGCGAATTGTGGCTGAGTTGCGGCCCCCATGGGCCACGCCGTAGGCGCAGCGAATTGTGGCTGAGTTGCGGCCCCCATGGGCCACGCCGTAGACGCAGCAAAGTGTGAAGGCGCCTGCGCTTTCGCGACCCACCGGTCAGCGGCGGCGTACGAAGCCACGGCGTCGTCCCGCGACGCGGCGAGGGACCACGGCGTTGCAGCCTCAACGGGCCACGCCGAAGACGCGGCGGTGTAATTCGGGCCTGCAGCGGCCCCCGCGGCCCACCCCGCCGGCGCAGCGAGGTGCGGGACAGCGGCCGCAGCCGCGGCAACCTCTCGCGATGCGGCGAGGCACCACGGCGTTGCGGCCTCCCCGGGCCACGCCGTAGACGCGGCGGTAAAACACGGAGCCGCGGTGGCCCCCGCGGCCCTCCCCGCCGGCGCAGCGAGGTGCGGGACAGCGGCCGCAGCCGCGGCAACCTCTCGCGACGCGGCGAGGCGCCACGGCGTTGCAGCCTCCATGGGCCACGCCGAAGACGCGGCAGAATAACACGCAGCTGCGGCGTCATCCATGAGAAGGGACGCAGGCACGGCGAGGTGCAGAGCCGCGGCATCGCCGGTGTCCGGCCCCGTGAGCGCAGCGACAGGTTGAGCCGCGGCAGCACCCGCGGCCCATTCCGGCGGCACAGCGATGTACGGGGCAGCAGCAGCCGCCGCTGCCCACCCCGGCGGCCCGGCGAGGACGGCACGCGCGTACTTACCCTGGGCCCCCCCGGCGGGCGCCGCTTGATGTAGAGCCGCGTCGTCGCCGGCGGCTGGTCTCGCAGGAGCGGCGTGCCGAGAAATCCCGGCCGCGTCGGTGGAGAGACGCGGCGTCGCGGTCGCCATGGCAGCCGTAGCAGCGGCCGCATATGGCTCCCGAGCCAACATGGCCGCCGCGGATTGCGTCGCAGCCAACATGGCGGCCATTTCCGGTGGAGCGGTCGCTGGGAAAACTGCGGCGCTTTCAACGTTGGCAGTTGACAGTTGCTCCCGTCCCGCGTGCGGGGCGGTTGGCTGCGTCCGCGCCTCCACCTTGGCCAACCTGGCTGTCAGCTGCCCCACCGCCTGCAGGAGCTGCTGCAGCAGAGCTGCGGGGACGCTCTCCGTCTCTGGCGGCGGCGGTGAGCTGGCACTCCCCGCAGCCGACTCCTCCCGCTCCGGCCCGCTCGTCTCCACGGGAACCGTCACCGGGGTCCCGGGCTCCGGGGTCACTGCTGGAGCCTCCTCTCCGCCTTCGGCGCCCTCCAAGTCATGTGCCGGTGGGTTCCTACGCCGTGCGCCCGCTTTATACATGTTGGCGACGGTGTAAACTTCTGACACCAGTTGTTGTATCGTAGACGGAGGTACTCGGAGACGGAGGTTGAGTTAGGGGCTTCCGCCAGGGTTTATTAACACTTATCACTATCCCTGGTTCCCTCTTTACCCCTTCCACTATCCCCGTTCCTCCAGTGACCCCGCTTACGTTACGGGGTCTCCCTTATATACCCTCGGAGGGGTGATGTCGCGTGCACTGCCCAGCGCGTGCGACCCCACGTCCCGTGAGGTCACCGCACCTGACAGCGCACACGACGCCACCACTCTCCACTACTCCTCTACACATGTACCGTTAATATCCCGATATAGGGCCACAGAGCTAATTGTTGGTAGGGCCGGTTCTGGCTGCTGCCTTCCCACTCGCCTGTGGTCGTCGCACACCTCTGAGGACAGCGCCCAAAACGGTGATGACGTTGACGATGACAATATTGATGACGACGAAGATGATGATGATGATGATCAACTACGATGATGACAATTGTTGTTGATGATGATGAAGATGATGTTGACGTCAGCACACGTCACACATCGTTGTTCCCGACCACGTCGTGACGAGACCCCACCGAGTAGAATGTCAACGTCGCCGTTCGTCTCCGCAGGCGTCGCGGGTGGCCAGGGACCTCCAGGCCCGCCCGGGAAGCCAATGAAGGTCCAAGCGGCACCCGGGTCCAACGGCCTTCCCGGGATCCCGGGTCAGATGGGCTTCAAGGGCGACGCTGGAGCCAAGGGCCTGCAGGGCCAGTCAGGTGAGGCTCGGAGTGGGGGAAAGGATCCTCCGTGGCGATGGCAGCGGAACTCCTAAGGGAACTTGGGGGAGCAGGGGCAGCCAACCCGTGGGGCTCACGAGGCGGACGGCGTTCTTGTGCAGCCGACGTGCGGCTCCATTGACGGGCACAGGAATTGTGCCACTTTTCGGTGTAAAATGTAATTTCAGTTGCCATCTTTGAACACATCAAAGTGTACAGTTTGTCTTCATGGCCTGTTCCCATCTCCTGGCGAAATAAAAGCATCGGATTGAAACTAGTCCTTAACGAGAGCGGCACTCGCGTAATTTGGCAGCACGTCGCTGCGGTAAGAAGAGCGTCTTCTGTTGTTCCTCTGCCTCCCTGTTGCACCCGGAGGCTGGGCGTGCGTGTGCGTGTGGAGTTGACCTCGTGACCCCAGCATGTGTGCGTGTTGATGTGTGTGCGGAGCGGTCGTGTAGCGGTGACAATTGGACCTAATAAGACGAATAAACGGAAGTCAAAATCGTAATTACGTTTTTTTATTTTTGGCGACTCCATCCCACCGCGCACACAAACGCCGCGACCCACCTGGCGCGGATCGATCTGTTGTCGTGTCGTGTCCAAGCGCAGCGGCGAGGACGAATGTGCACAAGATCTGAACAAGTGAATGCACACCATGCTCGGGTATGGGCAGGATCATAAGTCTTATCCAAAGCTGATCAAACTGCCTACACGACTTAAGTCCTGTATTTGTCATCACGGGATGCATAATACAGTGAAACTGCTGTCTTATCTTCATTGTTGTTGGTGACCTACCAATGTCTGCAGCCAGGATCAATCGATGACAATCCTATTACCTGCAGATATTTAACAGATGAGATGCGTCGCACCGTTATTTATTCTGTTTAATAATACTTCTCTTGTCCGTATGCATCTGTGCAGATAGGGGTTTTTTTGCGGATAAGCCATAGTCCCCACATACCGCTCGTATCAATGCGGATAAGAGGAGCAGCAACCCACTACTCTGTAGAGTAACATTGGTATAAACGCCTGTTACAATATGAACAGCGCATTTAAAACGCGTACTATTTTATGTGCTGTTTACAAAGTGTGTTCACAAATCCACACTGAGAAAC
Source organism: Lethenteron reissneri (assembly GCF_015708825.2). NCBI lineage: Eukaryota > Metazoa > Chordata > Hyperoartia > Petromyzontiformes > Petromyzontidae > Lethenteron > Lethenteron reissneri. The sequence continues at coordinate 1,804,458 of NC_083835.1, forward strand.
ACGATGATTCACAGAGGTGTGTCAATTATTTTTTCGATATTGTATTTAAAAAGAGGTACTGCAGGTAAGTAGTTTTCAAGGCATAGTTTAACAAGACAACACTTGCCACCATCCTTCAAACCCATTGGTGAAAAGAGCAAAGATTTACATTATAAAATAATGTTTACGCGAGAGCCCGGGGCTTATGGGACCCCGGGGTCCCGCCATAAGGTTCAATTATCTGAACCTGTTTTGGGCCTCCCCTAGATTGCCTTAGCCTCAAATGAGTACCTGGTGCAGTGCGTAAACATCGCCACTGGGGAGACAAAGATAACTGGGCCTGCTGGCCTCCGTCGGTTCTCGCTAACGGCACTTGCCCCAAAAGTCTGTGAGGGCTACGAGGGGGATCTTTGTCTTTGTGTGCGCGTGTGTTATTGTACAGGGGATCGGGGCAACCGTGGGCTGCCCGGCCTGAACGGTCGGGACGGGCGGCCCGGTGCCGCGGGGTCGACCGGCGACCCCGGCAACTCAGGATTCCCCGGAAAGATCGGGCCGCAAGGTGAGGGCTCGCGCCGTGGCCTCACGGTGCGAGAACACCGTGCGGTAGTGCGGTGGTGCGGTAGTGCGGTAGTGCGGTAGTGTGGTGGTGCGGTGGTGCGGTGGTGCGGTAGTGCGGTGGTGCGGTAGTGCGGTGGTGCGGTGGTGTGGTGGTGCGGTGGTGCGGTAGTGCGGTGGTGCGGTGGTGCGGTAGTGCACTGACTGACGCAGTGTGGGTGCAATATCACGAGGGGAAAGAGACGCCGAGCCTGAGGGATACGGTGGCGCCCTGCAATGATGATATTTTATGTTAATCTAACCCGAGTCTTTGTCTAAATCCTCATCCTAAACCAAAGCTCGTCTTTGCCCAAGAACCTCACATAAACCCTGCTCACAACGCTGTCCTTAGCCTTAACCCCCTGTGTAAACAAATTCCTCACGTTAATAGCAACTCGCAACACAAACCCACGCCCTCCAATCTACTCCCAACCCTTCTCCATCATTCACGTGGACCAAGAGGACGGTGGTGCTGGAGTCGACGCGATTTCGTGGAGGCCTTGGGAAGTCCGCGAGTGAAGTTGCAGGGATGCATGCGACCCCCGTGCGAGCAATTCCCTCTCTCTCTCAGGTCGTCGCCACGGTGGCGAGATGTTAACTACCTCGCCTGGTACACAAGAGGTCGTGGTTTGAAGCTTTCGTGACTGCAGGAATCCATACTCTTTGGTTCTTTCGGTAAAGTCACGTAGGGAGAAAATTTTAACAATACAACAACAACAAATTCACAACTGCTGGATTATTATTTTTTCCGCCTGAGGACGACCGCTTGTGTTGTGATCGAAACGTCGTGATTTTTTATTTTTTGTTTATTTTTCTACCTACGTGACTTTACCAAAAGAACCAAAGGGTAAGAGGTCGTGGGTTCGATTCCAACCCTGACGCCTATTGTATTTTGGAATGTGCGTGTCTCTCTCTCCCTCCCCCGCGGTCGCGTGGATTTTTCTTCGGGTCCTCCGGTTTTTCCCTCCCATCATTTGTGGCCAGGTCTCTTTTGAAGTAGCGCTATATAGCTCAGTGGCTCTTACCTGGTTAAAAAAACATATAATAGTTGCCATGCTCCATGTAACTTGCAAAGGTTGCGAAGCTTTATCTGGTTTCGCCATCGATGGGCGCCGGGGTCTTTGCGTGCGAGCGGCTTTCGTTGGCCGACATTTAAAGGCGAGGGACGGGGGGGGGGACACCGCGAGTGTTTCGTCAGCGGCGGACAGCTGCCCCATTGGGGGACTCGTTCTAAAAATAGATGCGGGGAAGGCGAATTGCGAATGCTTCGTGCGAGTCGTGAGAACGGGTTTGCGTTTTGCGGGCGCGCGGGTGTGCGCCACCCGTGTTCGCACGTGGGTTGCATCGCGTAGAGCTGCGTGAAGTTCTTTGTGAGCGAGCGAGCGAACGTCACAGGCATGCGGAGTGATGGTAGAGCTGTGGCCTTATCTGCCCCGGCCACCGCCGCTCAACCCGAGGGCCAGGCCTGACCACAAGAGGGGAAGCTGGGTCGCTAAGCGCTGCCTCTATTGTGCACTGGCGCCTCTGGCCAAATCGACCCCGGAGTGCGCCCGACACGAAATGACATGTCACGATTCAACGATTATCGGCATATCAGTTTCCCGTATTTTTTTAAATAATTGTGTCTTACAATTTCATCGTCTTGTTTTGATGCTTTAAAGTGCTGTTGAGCAGGAACGCGGTTTGCTTAAACGTTCTTCAACTGCGGTTCACTCAACGCAAACCTGCCACGAGCCTTGCAATCAGTGCAACTTTACAATCAGTGCAACTTTACAATCGATAAAACTCTTAGCACGCTCGTGCTTTCAGAAATATAGGACGTCGTGTAACCACCACGCCGGCAATTACTCAGGAACCCGTTCTCCGCAGCAATACTTGAATAGGGTTAATAGCTGGACATTTTTTTACGTCATTTAACTACACGTCACGATAAAAATGAATTGAACATTTTATTGTCTTGTCTGTAACCTTGACAGGGGGGTGAAGTGTTGAAGGGCATTTAAGATAACGACGAGATTCACAACGCGACGATGTTTCGCACAACGAACGGCGCGATAACCGTGGATCGTGCGACCTGATCATCTCACCCACTCGCCTGTCCCGCTCGCACAGGCTCCGCGGGCCGGAGCGGAACTCCCGGCCCGTCGGGGATGCCGGGCCGCGGCATGAACGTGGGCTTCCTGCTCGTGAAGCACAGCCAGACGGACGACGTGCCCATGTGCCCCGTGGGCATGGGCCGAGTGTGGGACGGCTTCAGCCTGCTGTACGTGGAGGGCAGCGAGAAGGCCCACAACCAGGACCTGGGTGAGTGGTCCATCGTTCTGAGCACGCTCACCGCCCTCCGACACTCCACCGCATCGTCGTCGTTGTCATCATCGCCATCGCTACACCCAACGTCATCATTGCCATCGCTACACCCAACGTCATCATCACCATCGCTACACCATACGTCATCACGATAAAGACTCGGGAGCCTCTCCGAGTGGAGTATGTTTGTTCGGCATGGATTTCCTCCAGGTTCTCCAGTTTCCTTCTGTAGCTAAAAAAAACATGAAATGTAACTGGTATTGGCCAAACATCCCTAATGCTGAGAGATTATACACACCACACAGCAACAACGCTCTGACTGCGAAAACTTGGCAGGACACTCCTGAAAATGATTCTGGTTACTCAGTGAGGTGTTGCTGGCTTAAGCGCAGTCTAACACACAAAATAATAAGAATCATTTGGCCTCTCTCGAGGCTATGTTTTGGCTCTCGGACCTGGACATGGAATTGTGAGTATCTGTGCGAAGCCGTACACAAGGATGAATCATTCACAATCACTCTGCCATGACCCTTGACCTTTGCATAGGAGTCCTGACGCACTGTTGACCTAACCACACGGGCCGTGCGTGTGTGGCGTTGACCTTTGTACCCGGGAAGTGAAGCGGAGTTGTTCGTAACCAGCGAGAAATTTTATTATTCATAAAAATATATGTTTTATCACAGTTGCTAAGCACACTGAAACAATTCCCAAAACGCCAAGCGGTCAACAACAAATAGCACTTCATGAATCAAACATTTTTGGGTCAGATCGCCGTGTGAGTAAAATGTGTGTCGTACACCCTTCCTCCGCCCGACAAGGCCAATTCATAAAGTTGTCACGCGATTAACAAACACGCCAATGTATCACTGCTTCAGCAGCAGCAGCACCAGCGGCAGTGTTCTTGTTGGAGAGCGATTCTCAACATTTAGCAATTGAGTGCGGACGTTTCTCTGGTAGTTACAGCCAACATCATCATCACACAGTTGCCAAAATATGAAAACGTCCTCCAGTCTTGGACCTTATTGATGTTTTTTTGTCAGTTTAGGCCACGTAACGATCTGGCCCGAAGTTTTGCCATGTAGCCCCTCCACTACCTGACAGAGCCAAACAAGTTACACGTTCCTGTATTGCTGCACAATCACGAAAAATAATATTGGCTGTGAAATCCTACACGTTCAGTTAGCACAAGCTCAGAGTGAACACGTGTATTCAATTGAGCGAGGTTATAAGAACCCTGGGGGAAAGAGACGGAGGGAGATTTCATTGTGGAGCAGTGCGATGGAAGAAGCCGAAAGAGAGAAGTCTTGTGACCTGCAACGTGGTGAGTGGGTGGGTAGGTGACTGGGTGAGTGAGTGCATTATGACCTGTAGCATGGTGAGTGAGTGTGTTGTGACCTGTAGTGTGGTGAGTGGGAAGGTTAGTGGGGTGAGTGAGTGTGTGGGTGGGTGGGTGGGTGAGTGGGTGGATGAGTGGATGAGTGGATGGGTGAGTGAGTTGGGTGAGTGGGTGAGTGGGTGGGTGAGTGAGTGAGTGGGCGGGTGGGTGAGTGAGTGAGTCAGTGAGTGGGTTGGCGAGTGAGTGAGTGAGTGAGTGGGCGAGTGAGTGGGTGGGCGAGTGAGTGAGTAAGTGGGTGAGAGGGTGGGTGGGTGAGCGAGCGAGTGAGTGGGTGGGCGAGTGAGTGAATGATTGGGTGAGTGAGTGAGTGTGTTGTGACCTGCAGTGTGGTGCTTGGACACTACTATTGGGACGAAACTGATCTGGCAGCTGCTGTTTCCCTTGCGTGGTTGTGCTTCCCGCTTCTACGAGGCACTTCCCGCTGACTAAAGGCCACGCTCAGTTCGATGGGGAAGCCCGCTCGCCCACGCCATTCCCTGTTCCTCCTACACTGCCCACGATGGTTCGCGCTACCCCCCTCTGCATGCACAATGCACACGCCTGGCGTTGGGGAACAGTGGTGCAGTGCTTGGCTCACTGCGCCTACGAACCCTGCGACCTTCAATTGATTCCCGGTTATGGCCAACATCAGGGGCGAATGATAGCCCTAACCGGGCCTGGGTGTCCCCTACGTCCATTCAACTTAAAAATTAGTATCTAGCGGGGTGTCTAAAAAACAGTACTTGGCGAAACAAGGGTAGCCCAGGCACGGTGCTTATCACACCACCCCATCTTGCGCTGTGCTAAAATTCATAGGTGCTGACTAACAGCACTTGCCCCAACAGTCTGTGAGGTGATACGGGGGATCTCTGTATTGGTGTACGGAGTGCGCACATTCTCACGTGGCTGCACGTGCGAATGACTCATTGTCGATTGTTGGGCCTGGCGGATAGTGAACCACGCTGCGCGATGGTGATTCTGGGAATATTTATTCTCCGGAGAAAGAGGCGGTCAGTCGCAGGCAGAAACTGTGGATGGGGAGGGGGGGGGGCAGGGAACCGGCAGCGCTGGTGGCTGGGGCAAGGGAGTTCCAGAGCCATGGGGGGCAGTGGAGGAGAATGAGCGACATTCCGCCGAATGGAGGTCCACCGTGCCATGTGACGTACCAGCGTGATAGACTAGAACAGTGGCTCTCAAAGTGTCGTCCCTTGACCACCAGTGGTCCGTGACGGTCCTTCAGGTGGTCTGCGGGACTGCAGGTTGAGCCAGAAATAATGACAAAGTTGATCCCTTTTGTTTTGGACATTAATTCATATTTGACACATGATGATATTTAATTAAACAAAATTAAGTTAGGTAAACTACCCTGATTAAACTATGCAAACCCTAAGATAACCCCCCCCCCCCCCCATAAAAACCTTATAGCTGCGTAAAATATATCTACATTATTTTCCGGTAATATGAATCATGTTGTATTGCTGGCATTTAGAGAGAGAAGCGAGATGTACCACGCAATGCCACGTTACGTCCCATGCGCCGCGCCGTCGAACCCTCACTACCAACGAGCCCCAACGTTTCGCCTGACCCTGCTACCGCAACCCCCCCCCACACACCAGGGCTGGCCGGCTCCTGCCTGCCGCGCTTCAGCACCATGCCCTTCGTCTACTGCAACATCAACGAGGTGTGCAACTATGCCTCGCGTAACGACAAGTCCTACTGGCTCTCCACGACGGCGCCCATCCCCATGATGCCCGTGGCCGACGACGACATCCGGCCGTACGTCAGCCGCTGCGCGGTGTGCGAGGCTCCGGCGCAGGCCATCGCCTGTGCACAGCCAGGACGTGAGCATCCCGGCGTGCCCCGTGGGATACCGCAGCCTCTGGATCGGCTACTCCTTCCTCATGGTGAGAGAGAGGCGGTGGGAATTGGGGGGCCCGGTGAACGTGGAAGGTTTGGGGCATCAACGTTGGTGGACGTTGGCCCGACGTCAAAGTTGGCCCGGCGTTGCGTGTTTACGGGCGCGAGTCGGAGTGTGGCTTTTTCGTCGTCGTTGATGTGTGTTCGTTTGTGTAACGGTTGCTATGGACAGGCCCAAAGTTCCAAAATGCCCAGTGGCCAGAAACTTAACAGCACGGTTGATGCTGTTGTAACGCTGTTACCCACCCCTACTGGACATCTCTGAGAAAGAGCTTTATAGCTTCATCGGATTCCTCCAGTATAAATAAATATTCTGATTCTGTAATGCTCTTGTTGTTGGTGTCGGCCTATAACTTCCCACTGCAGGGCAAAAGTCTTACCCCACACTCTCCCATTCCTCCCTTCGTTGCTGCTTGCCTGGTAGCAGCCTCCGAACGCTTTGATTGTCGGTATTGCTGCTGCCTCCTCTCCCGCTACCTTCCTCTGCTCACGTTGCTTTCTCTGGGTTTTAATCGCTTGGAGCTTCTCGAATTGAGCAACGATTAAAGGGACTTGGGAAACGAGACTGTCGGGAAGGAATTTACCTGCAGTATGGTGGGCGAATTACAGAACGTTTGGTTTGCGAATTGATTTTGATTCGAAGCTTTCGTGACTGCAGGAATCCATACTCTTTGGTTCTTTCAGTAAAGTCACGTAGGTAGAAAATAAAATAAATCACGACGTTTCGGGCGCAACACAAGAGCTTGTGATTGATTGTGCACACTGTCCGCCACAGCAGACGCCACTCTGCGTGAGTATGCACTACATTTCTGCTGCCCTTCCATTGTAACGCGAATCTTTCGTCCTGTTTGACCAATACGGCGCCTGCCTCGGACGCACCAAATGCAATAACGTGCCCTCGGATTGCCGGTTTCGAGCCACTCATCTTTAACCGGCCTCGACGTTGGCTGCATATTTTGCATTTTATTCCATCGGCGGGTTTTCTAGTGGCCCGAGCCTGCTCTCGATCGTCTGAAAAATCGTCCACGCGTGTCCATTCGTGCCTGCCTCTGCTCAAATCCCACTTTGCCCACGTGTACCCCCCCCCCCCCGCCCCCTCCAACAGCACACGGCCGCGGGCGCGGAGGGCGGCGGGCAGTCGCTGGCGTCTCCGGGCTCGTGCCTCGAGGACTTCCGCGCCACCCCCTTCATCGAGTGCAACGGCGCCCGCGGCACCTGCCACTTCTTCGCCAACAAGTACAGCTTCTGGCTCACGGCCCTGGAGGAGGCCGAGCAGTTCGCCGAGGCGCCGCGCCCAGAGACGCTCAAGGCCGGGCAGCCGCGCACCCGCGTCAGCCGCTGCCAGGTGTGCATGAAGAACCTCTAGCCGGGACGACGCCATTAGCCCGCCCGCCCGCCCACCCACGCGTACGGGCAGACTCGCCGGTTCCCCCCCCCCCTCTCTCTCGTTCGTCGCACGCGGCTCGGTCGCCTCCGCCGCCACCGGAGGATTCGCTGCAGTGGTGGCTGGGTTTGGGGGAGGGGTCAATGTAAAAACTAGAGAGGTCGGGGGGGGGGGCACGGCACCGTCGATGTTAAGCAAACGTGAGCCAGCGGGAGTCACGGTAGGATCGGCTTTCGTCTGTCGTGCATTCTACCTCGGGCTGTCTCACCCCGCCGCCCGTGTGTGGATGGGGTAGGGGCTGTTCATGGTTATGGGATTTCGCCAAACCCGGGGAAACGTTTGAAGGAAAAACCGCTACTGGTACTAAATATTTTACCGACGTTTTTTTGACTTGACTAAGAATATAGAAGGGGGGGGAGGGGGCTGGGCCTCCAGCTTGGGGATGATCAGCCCCCAGCCCCCCTACCCCACCACCCCACCCCTCCACGCCCTCCCAGTCCCCCCACGCACCCCAATGACGCCACAGGGCTTAAACCTTGTCTCGGCAGAATCTCCTAAATTATGTTACATCGTCTTGTCGTTGAGCTCGTTTGGACTGCAAAGCAAGTAAAGTGTGTGCTGTGTGCCAGGCTGACCAAAATGTGGCGGCTGTCAGACGCTGTCTGTCACAAAATGGGGGGGGGGGGCGGGACGGGGGGGGGTTTGGTGGGGGGTTTTGATGCCATCGACGAGGCCGAGGAGGTGCCATGGTAAATGAGCCATTCCGTTTGGAGGTTGAGCCTCGACAACGTTCCGAGAGATCGTTCCCAGCTGCTGCTGCTGCTGCCCGTTTCACGATGCACGGCGCTGGGGGAGTGGCGAGCTCACGGCGCACGCACGGCCGTGTGGGTACCGGTGGAAGCACCGCCACCGCCACCACCGCCACCGTACGGGGCAGCTTTGTCCGCCCGCTCGCCCCCAAATCCTGGAGGCGTCAGTTCGTCCGCTCCCGCAAGCCGACGTGCGTGGACACCAGCAGGAGTTGTCTCCCCAACGCCGAGGAGGACGTGGGATGCCTCTGGATGCAAACCCACCGTTACCACTCCAGTCACCACTGTCGTCGTCGCCGTCGTCATCCGCATGTGGCCGTTACGGTTTTCGTTTATGTCGTTGTTTTGTTTGTTGTCGGGGAGAATCGCCTGGGGCCGAGCTTAGCCGCAGCTCGCGATGTCGCGACACGCGCGTGCCCACGTGCTCACGCACACACCTACTAATGAATACGCACGTGTATAGGCATACGCATGAGCACGTGTACACACGCATGCAACATAATTACGAAAATGTTATGTTTAGTTTTATATACAGCGTGGTCGTTCATTGCAATTGCATCCCACATTCGCTGATGAACCGAGTGTGAAGGCAACAGCCGAAGCAGTGAGCTGGTACCAACAATAGACCAAGCTCTGCAGTGCTCTATATATTAAGATGTTTCCAGCCAATCAGCGAGAGTTCATACATATTGGAGGAAACTGGAGCATCTGAAGAAAACCCCCTTGTGTGCAAGGGAGCAAAGAAGGGACAGATTATATTTAAAAAAACTAAACTTTTTATTTGACCAGGCGAGGCCCACTGAGCTATGTAGCTCATTTTAAGAAGCGACAAATGATAGCTCAACGAAGTGGCTTATCACGTGGAAAATTCTAGCAACCAAATACTCTCTCGCTGCTCCCACCGGTGCTGGATTACAAGCCACGTGCGTAGGCACCACCGCCGCCTGGCTACATGCATACTCAGACACTCATGCGTGTGTACGCGTAGACATGCGTGCACTGCGACATGGATCGCTGCATTGAGCCACTGATCGTGACAATCATGCCAATAGTTCAAGAATGTTATGGAGGCATTCTTACGGCCGCTGACGGGTGATGTTTGCGGTCAAATGTCGAGACCGCGCAGGCGTTACAGCTCTCCGATGTGTATTCGGTGCGGTACGGCCTTGTGTTGTGCGTCACGATGTCCGACGTTTCGCCCCACGTGCTGGGAGCTTCCTGAAGAAGCGTGTGGAGCGAAACGTCGGACAAAACGCGGTACAACCCCAAAGATACATCCGAGAGCTGTACGGCGGCACAACAGCGATAACCTTGCGCAGTTTGAACTCCGGCCTTTGTGGAGCAACAGCAGCAGCGTCAGGGTGCCCTGAGCCGAAGCCATAAAGAGCGACGATCCATGCCTACAGCTCCACAGCAGAGGTGCTGGGATAGCCACACCGAGAATGACAATCGCACGCAGCCAAAGAGCAGGGAGGTGCGAGAGATCGACGTCGTCGTTATAGACACCGGGACGCCATTCACACAAGCGGGCAGGTTGCTTGCCGCTATCGCGGTCCACATTTGCCAAATATGAAAAAGTACCCGCCAAAGAAACCCGGTTGGCGATTACGCATGCAATGGTCACCCACCTACTGCAACACCAAACAATCGATGAGAGTCGGTGAGGCTTTCCTGGGTAAACAAGCATAGTAATAGTCATCAAATAACCGTTATTTATTATTTATAGAATTGCCCCCCGTGCTGGGGTTAATTGAGATAACAGCAAAAACTCAGCACTGTCGTCAATAAGACTGTGGCCTTAAAAATAAGAGACGGCGTTTTTGGTGATGGCCCTTTATTCGCACCACGAATCTGAGTGTGCTTGTGAAGTGTTCTTGACGGACGTGGTGAGTTTGTTTTTGTTATTGTGCTTGTGCACCACTGCCATCGCAGCATCAGCATCACCAATTGGTTTATTTTTAATTGACTAAGGAAGATATTGCAGCCCGCATGCAACGTGCTGAAGCGATTGCCACGTAGGCGATATACAAACGAAGCAAACTTCAATGAACACAATTGAAAACGCGAAAATGCTCTGGAGAGAGTGGCGAACCCATGCCCATGCTTCCCCCTGTACCTGCATAACTACAGGCAGGCGCACCGTCATAATAATTGTCGAGTTGAAGCCCGGGTTATGTGGCAATATGGCCAGGTTATTCAGGTGCTTTATAAAACATAGAGTATTTCAATTCAATTGTGCTGTATACATATTCGGCTCATTTAAACTCTGTATACCGTTATATATCTTTATATATGTACGCGCCACCTAGAACAGGCAGACCTCTCTTAACGCTACCCCGCTCTTAGCGCTACCCTGCTGAACGCTCACTCGTTATTGCCCTCTTTGTCCTGAAGAAGAAGAAAATATCTTAGTTACAAAAAACTATATTTGAAATAATCTGGACAGCGCTCACGAGTGAGAACAGGCAGCCAGCGGCCACATCATTCGCTCAGCCAATATGGCAGCCAATAACAAAAAGTCAACACGATCGTCAATAGCTGCCTAAGCATCTATATATACAGGCATTCCTCTATTTACGAAGATTCGACTTACGAACTTTCAAGAGATACGAGCAAACCTGTCCGTGTGTCCAGTAGCCAGTCGTAAGTTCAATCGCCGCGCAATAGATGGCAGTGCTGGCATCTACATCTGCATAACACGAAGAACCAGTGGCATCTACATCTACAAGGAGATTATACAACTTTTAAAGCCATTCCTCCTGTTTAGTGTACATGCCGTACAACATGTTTGGAAACGACAGGAGGAAACCAATCGACTTACGAGCAGACCTCTGGAACCTAACTTGTCCGTAAGTAGAGGAGTTCCTGTAAATATAATAGGTGACATAGCAGAGGGATGATCCGAGCTGTCATTGGATGTAATCCATCACATGTGGCTTATTTCAACTCAAATCCCATTCACTGTAACCTGAAAGCATTGATTCGGCAAAGTTTAGATGAATGTAGACAATGTTATCCTGTTTGTGAGTATAATACTTGTTTTTTTGGAAGGGATATATATGTTTTTTATCCACTCTTCAGAATTTCAAAACAACCTTTATTCGAGAAGATTATCAGATAAAAAAAGAGTACATTTACAAAGCCAACCGGTGACTCTGCAGCACTGCAGCAGCAGCAGCAGCCCACAGGCGTTGGATGAATCAGTGTTACGCGTGTCTTGTAAATCGTACGCCGCATTCCGTGTGTAATTTTACTCTTTAGAAGACAAATATATATTTTTGAAATTGCAAAGGGTAAGACGTTTGACTCGCTGGCAAGTTTATCTCAATATTTCAGTGACGTTCTTCACAGATAGGGTTGTGTGGCCGCTTGAGACTGTACGGAGATGCTTTATTTTTTATTTTGATGATATTTTATCTTCTGCTTGGTAGCCCGTCGTCGTAAGCGACGATTACAAAAATATGCCACGTCGCTTGTGGACAATAATGATACATCGGACAGTAAGAGTATCGTGCAGTTCGCTCTACGGTGGCGGGTCTCGATACGTTTCACTCTCATTGGGGCTCATCGGCAAGTTATCCCTCACCCTAGCAAAAAATGCCAAGGTGAGCATCGCATAGCGATTTAAGGTGATGACTTCTGATGAGGGTGAAATCATCCCTACGTCACTGCCTGAATACTCTCCTGGCAGGCCTGTTGGCTTAAACTGTTGCATAATAATTAAGCTTGCCAGCGAATATAAAGTACCCTTTATTTTTTATGTTTTGTTTATATAAAGCTCGCTGAAGCGGTATTATCAAAATGTAAGTTTATTATATGCCTCTCGAATGAACTATGTAAAGCCATGTAGTATGCAGTTCATCGCGATTGCGTTTTGTGAGTGCCAAATCGTTCTTTTGCCAGCTCCTGGGCATTGTGCTACCACTTAACCTCGGCTGCCAGTGGCCTCGATGTGTTTCATTGCCTCCACTGGCATTTCCAATCGCCGCGTTATACTTCATCAGTGGCCATACCCCAGTGAGGGAACATTCGATCAGCTGTTGAGCATGCGCCTCCGAGGAAGCCAAAGAGGACCCAGGACGCTGGGCTACTTTGAAAACTACCAGAGGTGATACTTGAAGCATGGCCCTGTGAACTGACATAGTTATATTCTGGCAGTTGCTACCACAGGGCTATATCCAAATCAAAGTGGTTTTTATTTTTTTTTATATTTACCAAGCTGAATAAAACTCAACTATTTGTATTTTACGAGGTAAGGCCCACTGAGCAATGCAGCTTATTTTCCGAATCGACCTGGCCACAAATGATTGCTGAACGAAGTGGCTTATGTGGAAATTTATAGCGGCCAAATACTCTAAACGCACGTTTCTAAATGTGGATGAGAAAAGGGGAGGACCCGGAGAAAAATCCACTCGACTACAGGGAGAACATGCAAACTGCAAATATACAGGCGTCAGGGTCGCGATCGAACCCACGACCTCCTATATACCAGACCAGGTAATTCACATCTCGCCATCATTGTTTTCTTGTGCAATCATCGAGGCAAATTTGAGACATTTTTAACATTGTTGGTTAAAACCGAGATCTCGTTATTTCCTATCCTTGGGCGACCCATCGGCCAACTTCTTGATCGCAGTGTGCGTCCACATGGCTAAATGAGGCAATTGAGAAATTGAGCATCCATGGAATTTATGATAAAACTTACATATATTTTTAATCCAGAGCTCCAGTCAGATTAACTTTTAACTCAAGTTTCTGGAATAAATGAGAAAGTGAGCTCATGGCCGATGGCCGGGGAATTTCAGAATCTTGTCCCAATTTGGGCATTGAGTAGAGCTGTCAAATTATGCACAATGTGATACGAACAATAAAACCAAGTATGCGGCTCTACGGAAGCACGCTCCACGTCTAATTCGATCAATTAAGGCTTCCCTGCCACTTTGTTGTCTACATTTGGTTAGAATTTCCAGTCGTGTCCAATTATGTATTAGGCAGATGGTCTGGCACAGGGCTTAGTTGCCACATATTCCTCCGTGCCACGATGTAATTGTGTTTTCTTGCTGTAAAAGTATTAGGCGTGCGTGTTTCACGGAGCGTCGCATCATGAATTAAATTGATTATTATGCTCGTCACGATATGTGCATTCAATTTTGCGTGTAGTCGATACGTTTATGGTTTATGGAAATTATCTGTACATGGAACGCTAATGCCACGTTTTTAGGCAAATTGAAAAAAAACAATGCAAAATTGTACAAATGAGGTGGAAAAATGTTTCAAAAAGCTTCACAAAAAATGATCACTGCATCAAAATCACAACCCCTCAAACCATGACAATCAAAATCACAACTCCTGAAACTATTACCATCAAAATGATAACCCCTGAAACCTTGACAATCAAAATCACCACCCCTGAAACCGTGACAATTAAATTGCTGGGCGTGGGGTGAACTGTGGCATGGCTAAATAAATACGCGAAACCAAATTGTTCACATACTTCACCAACTGCACTCGTATGGCAGTCGCGCAGCAGCTGCAGCCTGCAGGACACTTCATCGCGTTTGCCTCTTCCACATAGGAATGTGCTCATCCCTGAGAGCAGCAGCAGAGAGAGAGAGAGCCCTAACGAAGCATCCGCGTGGTGCCAGATGCCCCACTGGCCACCCGTGCGATGGACCTCTGGAAGTTTGGCAAGCGGCACGCAGATACAAGTCACACGTGCGCTCTCGCCAGCTGCTTGAGAACAGCCTGCGGAAGGTGACGTCCAAGAACCACTTCTGAGATCTCCTGCGAGTAACCTCTTTGTCACACTTAAAGGAAGCATTATTCCACATGTGCTGTTCGTTGCATGACAGTCACATCAAGATTTGTTATTCTCAAATTTGTAATTTAACGAAACTTCAATGAAAGGCTACATTCAATATGATTTGTGTTGCCGTTGGTAACCAGACTAAGACCATCAACTCCCAGCACTTTGGACCCCGGTTTGATCACGGGTGGCTGAACCCCGCATCCAACCGGGGGAATCTCAGCAGTGTCGGTTCAGCGTCTCCGACCTCCTGAGCCGGGCAGCCACCTCGCCAAACCCACTCTCCTCCGTGCGGTGTCACCACTATCAGGCGCAGTTAGTTGGGCTGATGCCACAACCCGTTTCGGCCTTCACGATCAGCAGTGTCAGTGGGCCCGCGCCTTACGCTCGCACGGGCGGGGAGGGAGGAGGACTGGTTTGGAGAGTCGGACTGGTCACCTGGAAGTCGATGTGTAACCCCTCTATGTGGTGTGGTGGCCCCACGCTGTAAGAGCCCCGTGTTCCGACTCTTGCACGCACTGCCCGTGATACCCGAATAAGAGATCAGGAAGGAAACGTTTTATTTGTGTTTGGTATCATTGGCACCATGTCAGATTTTATCCACGGAATCGGTTTTCGAACACGTGGGTTTGAAATCAAAGAGGTATGTAAAGATGCATCGATTCCTCGATCGAAATCGATTCTTATGCCATTTGCCATGGGCGTTGTGGACCGTGCACAGGAATGTAAGCCCATCTAGTTAATTGACCACTACGCTACTGTACCCCACAAACAACACATCATGCATGTAGCCTCAAGACTTGTTGGGGCTGTTAGCGAGCACCTATGAAGGCACTCACAGCGCAAGAGGGGATGGTGTGGCCACAGCACTACGCCTGGCCGCCTTTGTCTCCCCAGTGCTGGTTATGTTTACACACCGCAACAGGCACTGCACTTATTTAAGGCTGCGTCGACCGTGGGGAGGACCCAGGACTGGTTCAAATATACTCAAAGGCTGCTCAGGAACGTGGTGGCTAGGCAGGTGAGCTATGTGACACATGCAAAGCAGCCTCGCCTGTCAGAGGAGTCCAGTGATGGGACTTTGTTCAGATCTTTCTGGTTTGTGAAGAGCCTCAATACGCCCACCCTAATCTCGATAATAGGAGGCGAACCGGCTCTCGTGTTTCAAAGCCCCCTTTGCAGTCTGTGTCTAAAGAGGGGGGTTTCCACATTTCGCAAGCGTAGCAAGGGCACAAATGTGGCGTGACGGACCAGGCATCTTCCAGACAGTGCTGCATAGCTTGACACGAAGACACGCGCAGCTACTGACGCCTGACAGTGTTAGTGCCACATGATTGAATTTCGGTTCCACTTTGGACACATGCAGTGAAGTGCTTGGGCCATTACACTTGGTGGCACATTGTGAGACCTTTTTTGCTTCCGATTAAAAAGTGTTATTAATATTGTTTTCTCGATTGCACATGGCGCTGTTGTCAAGCTTTAAGCATTGTTTCCGACATAGTATATCACGATCAAAATAGTCACGGTAATAGTTGCAACTGTAGTAATCTTAGCGAATGTCTCCTTGCTTATTATAAGCATTTCACACACACACACAAAGGATACATAGCGAAACGGTCTTTTGATTTTATTCTGCTGTTACCCTATTGCAAATGCTAAAAAATTACGTTTAAAAGGAGACAACTTGTGGTTAGAGCATTTAACCTCATAACACACCGTGCTTTAAGAATGTATTTTTTTAAACATTAGCGAATATCGTATAGCCCCATTGGGTGTGTACGCGTTGCGTTCGTGCGTACCAGGCGTTGCGTGTGTGTGTTACGCGTGCGTGTGTGTGTGTACCACACGTTGTGTGCGTGTGTGTGCCACGCGTGCGTGTGTGTACACAGGTGCGTTCGTGTGTGTGTGCACCTCGCGTGCGTGTGTGTGTACCACACATTGTGTGCGTGTGTGTGTTACGCGTGCGTGTGTGTACACAGGTGCGTGTGTGTGCCACGCGTGCGATTTTTTTTGTGTTGCGCTGCTTTAGTCGGAAGGAGTTGAGTTCATCACACCGTCGGCACGTTTGACTTTTTATCGAACGTTCGAAACGACGGCACGCGTCTTCCAAACGCTTTGCAAACCCAAACCCAGCCCGCCAGGTTGTTACTGGGAAGCAAGGGCTGTGTAAATCGTGGGCTGCTACGCGCCGCTTGCCGTCTTGGCTGTGGAGAACAATAAAAACAACACAGTGCTGAAGCATCACGGCGTGGTGTGTGGCTGAGCGGTCTCTCTCTCTCTGTCTCTCTGTGCCTCGAATGAAACCCAGACCTCTGAGACCACGTTCTCTATCTCTCTCGATGTGAACACACTGGGTCCATAGCTAGGAGATTTGTCTTTGGGGGCGTCCATAAATAATGTCACGCACCTGGGGGGGGGGGGTGGTCAGACATTTGTGACGATGTGTGACGAGGAAGGGGGGGTTTGAGAAATGTGACGTCACATCAAAATGCGCAACTTTAAATAAATATAGACAACACGTTCTACTTAATTAAATATACTTTTTAATAAATGTTTTCTCCTACAACATCAGAATACGCACTCCAATGACAATGGTTTAAAGCGATTTGAAGCATGTTTTATTTTTTGGGGGGGGTGGGGGGGGGCAGAGCTTTGTGACGTCATATTTGAGGGGGGGGGGGTCTGTCTTTTTGTGACGCCGTGTGACGAGGGGGGGGGGGTAAAAAATGGTCCAAAATCGCGTGACGTCATTTATGGACGGCCCCCAACACCACACCCGGCCGCCTTTGTCTCCCCAGTGGCGATGTTTACACACACCCAACCGCGCCGGGTACTCATTTGAGGCTGAGTCCGCACTAGGGGAGGCCCAGGACCGGTTTCAGATCATCGCCACCGCCGTGAGCGGGGAATCGAACTTGAGGAACGCCGGGTTCGTGGCGCGCGACGCGCTAACCGCTGCGCCACCGCTCCCCATTTAGTACAGCCGAGATTGAGGGGCCCTTGGTCATGTGGTCACCAAGCCCCCACGTGACCAAAGGTCTACACACGTGAACAAGGGCCCTCACACGTGACCAAAGGCCCTCACACGTGACCAAGGGCCCTCACACGTGACCAAGAGCCTCCACACGTGACCAAGGGCCACACACGTATCCAAGGGCCCTCACACGTGACAAAGGGCCCCCACACGTGACCAAGGGCCTCCACACGTGACCAAAGGCACGTGACCAAGGACCTCTACACGTGACCAAGGGCACGTGACCAAGGGCCCACACACGTGACCAAGGGCCTCCACACACGTGACCAAGGGCCTCCACACACGTGACCAAGGACCTCCACACACGTGACCAAGGGCCTCCACACGTGACCAAGGACCTCCACACACGTGACCAAGGGCCCTCACACGTGACCAAGGGCCTCCACACGTGACCAAGGACCTCCACACACGTGACCAAGGGCCCACACACGTGACCAAAGATCCTCCCTCACACGTGACCAAGGACCTCCACACACGTGACCAAGGGCCCACACACGTGACCAAAGATCCTCCCTCACACGTGACCAAGGACCTCCACACGTGACCAAGGGCCCTCACACGTGACCAAGGGTCCACACACGTGACCAAGGGCCCACACACGTGACCAAAGATCCTCCCTCACACGTGACCAAGGACCCACCACACACGTGACCAAGCCACCCCACCCCCCATCGGTTTGAAGGTGGCTGTCTCCACGTGGTAACCTCCGCAATGGAATGGCGATCCGGCCAAGTTTGCGACCGTGGAGACGCGACCATCGTGAGTAGTTGGCTCGATCCCGCGTCTGACTGTCGTCGCGAACGCCGCGTGATGTGCTTTGCTGCCGTTTGAGGCCTAGCTCGGGCCTTTTGGAACGATCCGTCTGGTTGCAGGGCCCAGAGGTGTTGTGAGTAACTCCTGAATGATGCCACATGCCCAACGCTCCCTGGAGCAAGGATGACAAGGCGTGCCTTGCGATTAAGAAGCCTTTGTTGTAACGCTTGCTCGGCCATCGTTCAGCCTTGACTTTGTAACAGGTGGTGAAGTATGCCTCGTGTTTCTGCTTTGGCATTTGCTGCTAGCTTGATGTAGTGGCGCTGTTGCTGGGCGTTTAATGAGCGAGTTAAATATTCAATTGGCTAACGACGGCTATTTTTACACGCTTTTATTGAACTCACTCCGTCTGTTGTATCCTTAAAAATATTGTAACTCTATTTTTACCCACTTCCCCATGTGCTATCGACTGCAAACTTGGTATACTTATGTCATACTGATGACAATACAGTACTATATTCTATCATAACAAAAGAAAAATATATATTTTGAAACATTTCACACGCTTTTATTTAACTCACTCTGTCTGTTGTCATATCCTCAAATCTTGTAACTCAATTTCAACCGTCTTCCCAATGTCGTATCGACTGTAAACTTAGTATAGGTACGTCATACTGATGACAATACTATATTCTATCATGAACATTTTTAAATATATTTTTAACAATCTTTATTACGGGTCTAATTGTCCAACTCACGTTGCCTGTAAATCACCACGGTTCCTGACGTTATGGCAATCTGCGGGGTCACTTCCTGGAGTCGTGCAGTTCTGCCATTACGAGTAGGCCTCGGCAAGGTAAGGTAATGTACCCTTTTTACCGGGTACAAGGGTAAAGGTACAGATGTCGACATGCTAAGGGTAGGGTAAAGGGTAGGGTAAAGGTAGCTCGGAAGAATTACCCGGTAAATACGGTACCTTGTTTACCCCTAAACGCTCCGTGGTGGAGTCCGTGGCCTCCATTTAACAAATAATATTTTTAAAATATTTTTTTAAAACACGCTTTAATGAAATGTACCGTACTCGTAAATTACGAGTGTTTAAAAAAAAAACTTATTTTATTTTATTCGATGTTAATTATTTTTTTATCCTCTTGATGGATCGGTCGCCAACTCAGTCGCGGTAAAGGAATTCCACGCTCATTAAACGCATCGAGTTCAAAAACTCAGCGCGAGGTTCATCATCTTGGTTCTTTTGGTAAAGTCACGTAGGAGGGAAATAATAAAATAATAAAAATAAAACATTTAAGTAAAATTCTCACCACGTTTCGGCCACAACACAAGCAGCCGTCCTCAGGTGAAGAACAGGGCTGTCTGAAAGACAGCGCACCAATGAACACTGCTAAGCTTGGCATCGTATTTTTAAGCTGGGTGGGAGGAGAAGAGCGCCTTTGCAAAGGAGTTTACATATCAACAGAAGAATTTTGCATTGAATAAGCTGTGTTAATGTGAGAGAATTATCAGGATGTTAAAGTCAGAAATTAGCATGTAACTGGGAGATTAGCATGTGAGGAATTAGCATGTAACTGGGCACGGAAGTGGCTATGTTAATCCCTGCAGTCACGAAAGCTTTCAATCGAAATTCATCCCGAGGTTTTGCGACTCGTGTCACGAGCCAGGGATTCACAATCTGGACAGGACAACTCGGTTTACACGCATCCGAGTCCAGAGTAAGCGCTGTCACGGCACTGCCTTTCGACGCGGAGATGAGAGTCTTTAGCAGCGTACTATGTACAGGGATCCCTTTACATACGAACATTGGACTTACGAACTTTCAGAGATACGAACAAATCTGTCCGTATGTCCAGTTGCCTGTTCGGATCGAGAGTAGTAAGTTTAACCACCGGGCAATAGATGGCGGTGGTGTCATCTACATCTGCAGAACGTGAAGAACCAGTGTCATCTACAGGAGATTAAACACGGGGAATGGCTTTAAAAGTTGTATAGTGTACATGCCGTACAACGTGTTTGGAATCGACAGGAGTAAAGTTGGACTTAAGTAGAGGAGGAGTCTGACTGCAGGGATTCATCTTCTTGGTTCTTTCGGTAAAGTCACGTAGAAGGGAAATAATAAAATAATAAAAGTAGCCGTCTTCAGGTGAAGAACAGGTCTGTCAGAAAGACAGCGTCTGTCTTTCCGACAGCCCTGTTCTTAACCTGAAGACGGCTGCTTGCGTTGTGGCCGAAACGTCGTGAGAAGTATTTTATTATGTTTTATTTTTATTATTTTATTATTTCCCTTCTACGTGACTTTACCGAAAGAGCCAAGAAGATGAATTTCCTGTATTAATTTACATACCAGGCCATCCATGTTGATTGAATGTTTATTATTACTATGCTTGTTAACCTAAGGAAACCCTCGCTGGCTTGTTAGTCTCACGACTATTTCAGGACGTTAGTGGCAAGTATTCTCAGTAGGGGCCGATTATATTATTTCCGTGTACATTCCAATCGAGTGCTGTGCAGGAAATTTATTTTGCTTGGTTGGGCTCTAGCATGCATAGTTGTAAAGTTAACTGCGTATATTTTTACTAATACCTGGGTCATGCTCCTCTGCACCGCTATGTATGTATTTTGAACTTTTTGTGCACCGTATGCGCTTATTGGAGGTGCGGGTGAAGGACAAACTTAAACACAAAATGCTGTTCTATAGAAATACGTTTTCAATTTAGATAATGCCGTAATAATCTGGTAAGCGTGCATTCGTCGCTTGTGTTTATTCATGTTATGTATTTAAGGAAACTGCTAGTTTGGTATAGAATCCTGCAAAACTGCCACAAAGGGGTTACGACGGGGGTCACCTACCTCTGCTTGAGCTGGGCTTATCCAGTGAGTCTTTGTTCATGCGCAACAACCTTTACTGGATCGGTCAACGCTACCAGTGGCTCATTTCTCTTTTTAAATATTAGGGTTTGTTTGTACAGCATGGTCGGGATGGCAGAGAGTAACTTGTAACACAGCCAACATGGCCTATATGCTTAAAATAGAGCCGTAAATTTAATTTGTTCAACCAGTTTGAAGGAAGCAGGATTCTTTCAACGCTTGTCTCCTAGTGAAGATTACGCATTCTTCTGTCAGTGGCATGTCAATTTAGCAGCATATGTTTTGCAGGCCTCACCCTGCTGATGAGGCCAGATGGTCGAACCCAGCAGAATTGGCTGCTTTAACGATATTCTGTTTTTAAAACATTAGTGTGGAAGGCAAGTAGACTGTTAGATTAAACATGGATTTTGGAAGGTAAGCAGAGTTGAGCCTTGTTAGTGCTTGGCTTCGTTGGCTGTTGAGGGTGGGTGTATAAGGAGATGGTAGTGCTGAGTATCACCTCCGATAGTATGATTCCTACCGCTTGAAACCCAAGACTCGTTTGTGGAATTGGTAAAACGTCCCAATGCAGGCCAGGCTGCTGCTTAAGAATGTGTCTCAGTGAGGCATACCTGAGTAAATAATTGCCATTATTATGACAATATCATCCCAATGTGTGGTGACTGCCCCCATATGGGAGGTAAGGGAGGAATTGGCAGTCCTAATGTTACATGGCCTACCTTACCCAAGGGTGACCTTTCTCTGGAAGGAACACAACTGTTCCCTTCAAATGGCCTCAAAATCCTGCATTTCACATTCTTCATTCGTGATTTCACACAGCCAAGTGGAGCCCATAGCTCTACACGTCATGGTCATTGATTTTTTTTGTTGGTCACTCAAAAACATATCCCGCCTATAGCTCTTCACAGACTGTTGGAGCCAGTGCCGTTAGCGAGCACCTATGAAGGCCAGCACGGCACAAGAAAGGGTGGGTGGCCAGCACCACACCCGACCGCCTTTGTCTCCCTTGTGGCGATGGTTACACACCACACCAGGTACTCATTTGAGGCTGACTCGACCTAGGAGAGGCCCAGGACCGATTCAGATAATCATCACTGGTGTTGCCCGTGAGCGGGAATCGAACCCCGGTCGCCGAGTTCATAGGGCAGCACGCTAACCACTACAGTACCGCTCCCCAGTGTGCCACCACTCACACACACAGACGCACACATTGCGGGTTCAATATTTACAGACGAGCTATGAAAAGCAAGATCGGCGTACACGGTGGAAAATGTACATCAATCACGCCCCTTGGGTGTTTACGGCATGAAGCACAGGGCACTCGCGAGAACATAAACCAGCTTGGGCATCGGTGCATTCCATCACAGCTTCATCAAAATAAACAGTCTCCCTCATCTGATTACCGCAACTTCCAAACTCCATCTGTCCAGGTCACCCTATGGCCTTGCCCAGCGATCATGTTATCTCTTTTACAACGTGCAAAGGTGTGCATTGCATGTACCACCGCCAGCATGTACCAACCAGCATCATCAGGTGTTTTAACCAAAGCTCAGCTCTCATGAGAGCTGGTGGTCTGCCTAACATGACCTTGTATAGCTATACACGTGTAGCTTGTACACCGGCTTTCTCATGTACATCTGTAACACCGTGTAATTTACGCGTGTATGCAAACCCTGCATACGCGTAGAAGCGACTTTGAACCAGAGAATAAATTGTCTAGGGTACTGACATTTGATGTTGTAGTACAGGCTGGATCCAAGGTACCCAAGCTGTACAGTGATTGCAGCTTTGATCAGGCATTCTAGCCAAAGGATCATCTTCTCTCTCAAACATCGGTCTGCAAAACCTCACACCTGGCATCGCGATGAATTACACGGCCGTTGCTCCCAAACTCTGGAATGCTGCACAAATGATCACGTCAGCCGGTCCCCTCTGCGAACCGTCAATGTTAAAAGCGTTGGTTTTTCAACAGCATTAATCATGACGGCGGGTGGCATGTATTACTGCTGTGCGAGGTTCTTGTGGGCGAGCCGTGGCGCAGCGGGTAGCGCGCTGCGCTACGAACTCGGCGACCCGAGTTCGATTCCTGCGCACTAGCAACACTAGTGATCATTGACTGAACCGGTCCTGTGCCTTCCCTAGGTCGACTCAGCCTCAGACACTTATACATTGCCACTCGGGAGACAAAGGTGACCCGGGCGTGGTGCTGGACACCCACCCCCTCGTGTGCCATGCCGGCCTTCATAGGTGCGCACTAACGGCACTTGTCCCAAAAGTCTTTTAAGGTTTCTATTGGGGGTGTGTGTCTTTGTTGAGGTTCTTGAAGGTATGCTGTTTTGATAAGGTGCCCGATGAAATTAAATGACCAACCTTTTGACACACCATGAATAGACAATGACAACTGCTAACCAATTAACTCACATGCCAAGCAATTGTACAACGCAGCCTCCCTGCGCAGGCTACAATAAGTTTCAAATGAGGACAACTATACACACAGGCAGTGGCTTGTAACCGTGCTCAACGTGAAACCAACATGTTGTGAAGATGCTCACACAACAGCTGAGAGGAATGTGCTTAGGAATTCCTAATTTATGTAATTGTAAGCTCATGACCATTACGATTATACTTGAAAAAAACAAAAGTGACCACAACTCATGCATTATGGTTTTTCTCAAGGCCCATGACTTTTATTTGTTTTGGCTTACACACATTCACATCCTTCGTCAGCATCGGAACCTGTGGCATACCATCGTCCAGTAGCCCGGGGGACATGACCCCTCAGAGCATCGTGGCCGATACCTGCACACGTGCTGCACGAGCAGTTGGAACACAAATGCCTTGACGCACGTACAGTACAGCTTTTACATCTCCACCTGTGTGCTCTTGCACACACAACAATAATAATAATGCCCCCTGTTCATGCACATATACCTAAATGAGAATGCC
This sequence comes from Lethenteron reissneri, assembly GCF_015708825.2. Classification (NCBI taxonomy): domain Eukaryota; kingdom Metazoa; phylum Chordata; class Hyperoartia; order Petromyzontiformes; family Petromyzontidae; genus Lethenteron; species Lethenteron reissneri. Next base: position 1,828,242 of record NC_083835.1, read on the forward strand.
CCCCCCCCCCCTTGTTCCACGTGTGTAAGCCTCGAGGAGTCTTGAGAATATGTTTGAAAGGAGAGGGCCCTGCATTGGAATGTTTGGAGGGATAAGTTCAGGATACACAAATGTCTGAGTTGAAAGATTTTTCGGTTTTAGGAAAATGTACACGGTCATAATTTAAGTTGTCTTCATGCCGGCAACATGATTCTTGATGACCATTTAATGAGTGTTGGGCATGTGGAAGGAAACTGGAGTATCCCGTGAAGACCAACAAAACCCCATAAGGATATATTTAAAAATGCATTGCTTTTCTGCCATCTTAGGACCACCTCCCATCTTCACCTGTACATGTGTACACAGATACCTATACACCTTTATACAATTACCCTGTACACATACTTTTGCACAACTGTTACGCATGTACACATAGCTACCACAACTTTGTACACCCACACACCTGTAACGCGTACACTTCCTGTTTTTTTATGTACACCTGCGCACCTGTAACACCATGCAATTAACACATGTATGTAAAAGCTACATACACTTAAAAACTACATCCAGGTGTAAATCATGTGCACCTGTAAACTTGTAGGTGAATGCATGTCGACATGTTTTAATTACCTTGTTTGAAAGGACATCCATCTGCATTCAGAAATAAGCAGTATGTGTCTGCATAGGTCGAAATAAATGTGCTATGGGTGGTTAAAGGTAAAGGTGCAGCCCTGCAATTTCTTGCTCATACTGCTGCCTCCACTATTAGAAGAACGTTGTCAGGGACGCTTAAGTCCACTCCAACTGAGTGGCTCCCAGTGCTGTTCCACATTGTCCGACCATCCGTGGAAAAAAATAAAAACCAAACTATGACCTCCGATCAACAAAGTCCTGAACAACCCCACAGTGAACGTGCCTATGATCACACCATCCGTTCTGGGAAACAGCAGAGGGTATCCACGCAGCTGGCACCGAGCTATCCGGATGAATGGAATCGCGGGATACAACGTAAAGAACAGATGCCTCATCACTAACCCCAACAGCGGAGGTTCCTGGCTTCGACCTCAGACAGTGGACGGCACTCAACCGAATCCGCACAATGGGACGCGGAGGGGCAATGAGGCAGTGGTCACCAGCTTCACAAGTGGAAGGCGAGGGATGTGACACCAGACCATGGGATCATAGCGCATCAACTGCCCACTGAGGACTTGTTGTTGGAGCCATTTAATTTCTCCAATTGGCAGCTCAAGAAGCCACCGAAGTGGATCGCCAAATTAGACATCCCATGGTCAGCTTTTCCCGTCATACGGCAGAAAGAGTAGAAGCCCGAGAATATATTTGGTGTACTATACCACACTGACCAGATGGGTTGTAAGAGTTGGGTGTACCCACGCTTTACCTCACCACTCGTGACCTGCCGATCATAGACTAACTGGGCTGTAACCAATCATACTGCTGGGTAGACAGAGGCGGTGGTGAAGTGGGGAGGATTTAAGAAACTTGCCCCATTTTTTTCCACTACTGCGCTAGAAACTTGAATCAAACACACCAACCTCTGGATTACAAATCTAGTGTGCCAACCATAACACCATTGTGGAAGCTCTCATGGGAGGTACTACACAAATGTTAATTTATATAAATTCTTAAGCCCATGATATACACATCAAATCATGTGCATAAAAATCTATATTTTTTGACAAGTGCGTGTTGTATTTCATGATTTTGCAGCCCTACTAGAGGCGTTATAATCAATTCCTGTGTATGTGTGTACATACGTATACAGTATGTTAAACACTGTTTTATCATCACATTTTACAGTATTTCAAATTATATTTTCCATTCCTGCCATTGCCAAATGTCTTGTAAAGGTCACCCATTAGGATGACCGAGTCAGCAGCCTTGCTCTCCACGTAGAGCACTCCACAGTAGATCCAGCATCTACGTTGGGACCTTCACGCAATGCTTCTCAAGGTGGCATCTTCATGCCTTCACAAGGATTCCTCCACATAATGCTCTGCAAGCTAGAACGTTGATGCCCTGCTCCCCAAACCTAGTGCTTCAACACTCGGACCCCAATAGGAAGCATCCTCCTTGGCATGGCCTTCTAAGCTCATCCCTCCCCGTCTGGGCCCTCCAAACCTGGCTCTTCACGGTGAATCCTCCACGTCATGGCCTCTTGTGGTGGACTACGTCAGGCCCTTGACGATGAACCTTCCACTCTGAACACCCCATGGAATCCACACACACCTTGTTCGATCTCATTTGATGGTTCAGCAATCGCTCACGAGGCACCGGGTCCCCGGGCATGTAGCCCTGCGTCCATCGTGGGTTAATCTTGGCGCGTAGGCACAGCGGGAGGAAGGCGATTAGGGAGGTCTCTTGTTTGCATGTCGCCAGTCTCGGGTCTGCATAATTTAAACGTCTCCTTCCGGAGAGCCTTGAGTAGGCGATGCTCGGTCGTTGAAAACAAAAACACCAAAAAAAAAACCCTGCAACCATTGTCTGTTTTTAAATTAAGTGAAGCTGTATACAACCCCATCCTTCCTCTGGGTGAAGCCGGAGGGGCGATAGGCGGGGGGTGGTGGGGTCGGTCGTCATTTGCCAGTACGACGCGGCACGAGCAGTGGACCCAGGATGCCCACGGCAGCGCCAACGGTGGCCAGGAGCCAGTAGTAAGCAGGCGAGCTGCGCCGGCAGGTCATGGTGTTCACCATATCTGCCTGTGCATGCCACATGCAACAGACACAGCACACACACACAAGCACATGCAGTCAGCACATAAGTACACAATACATGCAATACAGACACCAAAGACAAATATCCCACATATAGCCTAAACATACACCATACGTGCGCACACTATGGACACGTACACACTGAAAGCACACAATACAAACTGCACACAATGCACACACACTGAACACTCGTGCCACACACACCACACGTGTTCACACTTTATGCACATATCACCACATGTAGAAAGTATGTGCACACCATTTGTGTGCACTACACAAACTGCATCCATGCACACCACATCCCGCAGCAATAATCATTACTGCCAAGTAACAGCAGGAACACCCAACGCACATGGGTCGCGCACAAATAACCCCCATAAGGCCTGAGAGAATGCTGACGCGAGCACTATCATTCCTTTGTGGGTTGTGAGTGTCACTTAAACAAATTGTTCCTGCTGAATTAAATGAGCTTGGCACATTGTTCATCTGCTGCTTACAATCCAGAGCCTGAGTCAAGACATTCCATATTCTGCGGCAGGAGCAATTTAGTCCGTAGGACACGATTTTTGATAACATTTCAGTGGCATTAATACATATACATGTCTTAAAGCTAGTTCCACCCCGTTCAATTATTGGAATTTATCTGTTTCTCAATTTTAATCATTACTCATAGCACTGGTGACCTAACGCCACGTTACTCGGACCACCTCTCATTGTAATTAGCCTCTTGGATAAGTGTTTCCTGAACCAGGTCAAAGATGATGGTGGGATTGTACATGGCTCACCATTAATAATGGTTCTGTTTGGTCAACATGGGCTTGTAATCTGTGCACTTTTCAGTTCTGTTTGAATTAAAAATGGTGAAATAACGAGGCCGAGAGAGTGGGTTTGTAAAAATGAAATTCATAATGGGAGCGATGTAGCAGCATGCTTGAAGGAAAAACGTTTATAATGAGTCTATATTACCAACTGTGACACACAGATCATATAAGGATACGTAAACAGGCCAGGTGGCTTAACAGCAGAGCGAGCAGCTCGCCATCAAAAGGTTGCAAATTCAAATCCAGATTTGGGGTTGATTTGGCCCATCTGGTTGACTCGGCCCATCTCTGCAGGGTCGATAAATCGAGTACCACATTGTTAACAGTGGCTCTCCTATGAATAGACTGCCCCCCCACACGCCATAGGAATGCAGAATTTCCACCACTCGCTCATCACAATGTTGAAACTCTTTCGCACCGTACATGGCCAATCATGCTAATCGGAGGTGCGAGGAAAGACAACAAAACTGTAAACGGGAGATGAGTAGAAAATCACTGAGAATCCCACCATGGGGGGAAAAACCGGAAAAGAAAAAAAATTCAACTGAAGTGTGTGGAGTCTCGTGGGTGGGGGTGCGTGGTGGTGGGGGGGGTGGTCAGGCGGGACGCACCCATCCCCCGCGGGCGCGGATCCAGGGCACGAGCGTCGCGCTGAAGACGTCGCCCACGCAGTCGACGAGCGCGTGGACCGTAGCCGGCTGGCCCTGCGTCACGCAGTCCACGGCCAGGCCCGCCGACACGGCGAGCAGCGACACCACCTTTGCCCACGTGATGCCTGCGCCACGGTGTGGGGTGGGGGGATCACCACGCGGGGGTCGTAAGGGAACGCACGGAGATGGGCGAGGATGCACGAAGTTGTTGAGCAGTGCCCAAATGGCCACTATGTCAAGCGGCCAGCAACGAACAGCAAGTTACAATAGATGAGAGTGTTACACACTTCTTGAGCAGGGGGAATTGCAAAGTGGCCAGAGGGAAGTGATCAAAATACAGAAATATTTAACGACGTGTAACTTCATGCGTTACTTAGGTTATGGTATCCGAATCCAAAATAAGTTATTTTTGACAATGTCCGCAGTGTTTTTTTTTTTGACAAACACGCAGCTCTAAGGTTCGACTTGGTGACAGATGCCACTCGCCTACCACGTGTCCCCCCTATGACTCCCATGACCTCAGACCAGCCCAGGTAAAGAATGCAGCTCACTTGGGAAATGGAGCTACCCACCCCCACTGCAATCGAGCCATGTGGCCCAGTGGCTGCTGATTCGGACCAGTTATTCAAGCGATAGATTCCGGGCACAGACTACAAGCATGGTTCATGAACAGAGCCAGTCCGTTTTCCCCAGTATCCGTAGGATCGTCATTCGAGGGCCACATGATGACGCATTCTGGAGCGGCTCCAGTGGAGTTGTCGGGGAGCATGGGGAGTGACTCGGGGTGAGGAGCAGCCGGGAAGCCGGGTAGGGGCTGGCACCTGTGCCGAACAAGACGTGAGCCACGGCCTGCAGAGCCTCCGTCACGGCTGCCTCAGACGCCACCGAGAGGCCCAGGTGCTTGTCCACGTTGCGGTAGAGGCTCGGGTACATGTATTCCAGCTCGTCACCTGGCACACAGCACGCAGAGTACACACAAACCCGAAGGATCAATAAACGCCATCGCAATACACACACGTGCGCGCGCAGACACTGACATGCTAATCCAACAACACCTCAATGCATGCACAACTAAACAACCAACACCACAATCACTCAAAAGACAAAGATCCACCGCATAGCCTACACTACTGTTCGCGACAACAGCCTTGGAAGTCCGGCACAGCAAGCAAGAGGATGAAGTAGCCAGCATCACACCTGGCTGCCTTTTATCCCCCCCAATGTTGATGTTTACACACTGTACCAGGTACTCATTTAAGCCTGAGTCGACCTAGAGAAGGCCCAGGACCGGTCTAGATATTTATCACCGATGTGAGCAGGAATACAACTTGGGTCGTTGGGATCGTAGTGCAGTGGTCCAACCAATGCACCATGGACACACGCACCCACACGCACCCACACACTCGACCCCATCACAAAATGTGCAATGTAGAACTTCACTCGTAATATTCTGGATAATAGGAAGTGTGTGTAATGAGCCGGGTGACTTCCTCGTATTCACAATATCCTGAACAAGCGATCACTAGTGAGCCGGAATACTTCCTCTCATCCACAACAACAATGAACAATATGGCGTTACCAGCGTACATCTCGTATGCGTTAGGTATGTAACAAATCGCCCCCCCCCCCCCACGAGATTCGATAAATCGTCGCAATTCAAACTCAAAATGCGATTCGAATATCATCTGTTTCGTCTTATCGAGTGCGCATGTTCCATCACATTTGACGTGTTATACATTCCATCGGCCTGAAGGTAACTAGAGAACATCATTTCCACATGATTTGCATGAATAGTGAATAATTGATTCTTACACGCACGGTTCCATGCATGCGTCGTGAAGCATGAGAATATACTTGTATCATTTTAAATCGATCCGTGCTTGCCCAATCTGCGCCAAGAGATGCGTACACAGAAGGGTAGAAAAACAGCGATCTTCATCACCCGGTCAGCGTCGTCTACGACATGGCAACAGTTAAAACTCAACGTCATCTAATCCGCCACTTGCTGGCGTGGACCTTGAAACCTCCGCAAGGTTTGTATGGAACAAAAACAAAGCAAAAAACAAGGTGGTGGGGGGGGGGGGGGGTAAAAGACGCCCCCAGCACGTGCAGAGAAACATCGGACATAGTGCCGAATAACACGCGGCACAACCCGAAAATGCATCGGAAAGCTGTACAGCAGCAGAACGTACAAAAAACCCAGCGCAGTTGCACTCCTCACGATATTATTATTGGTATGCACAAACAGTGGTCATTGTGCAGTGTGGGCTGACACAATCACTCTGCCGTGATGGCACGTTCTAGGCCAGGGGTCGGCAACCAAAATAACAAAAAGAGCCATTTCTTTCCAATTCGGTACAAAATTCAGTATTTCAAGAGCCGCAATGCATCTGAGTACATACTGTACATACGTACATATCGTCAAGAAGCAGCCCGTAAAGAGCCGCATGCGGCTCCGGAGCCGTAGGTTGCCGACCCCTGTTCTAGGCAATCCCCAGGATCTCAGTGATGGAGCCAGGTCCGAGACTTTTGTCTGTCTATGGAGCCAAGTCCCTGGGGCTGTGCTACAGGAGCCTGGCTGTGGAGAAGGGTCAGACAACAGAAATAGGCATCTGTTTATCTGATAACATACAGATGAACTAAACATGAGAGATGATGGAAATAATATTTGGCAATAAGATATGCTGAATCTTACCTGTTGTTAAAAGAAATACTATTTGCTCCTCGCTTTCAAACGACGAGCGTTTTCGCACACAAAAAGGCAACCAAGTAAATTTCGATTTAAAGCTTTCGTGACTGCAGGGATTCATCTTCTTGGTTCTTTCGGTAAAGTCACGTGACTTTACCGAAAGAACCAAGAAGATGCAACCAAGTAACTTCAAAACTCCAAATTATCCACGACGACAGATATCTTAACTATACATGCGCAAAAAAAACATGCTACCCCAGTCCGATTCCAAAATGTAGCTTCCAATCCCGTCCTGCATCAACGAATTAAATGTAAATTCTGAACGAATGCATGGTTACGGCTGTACCGTGTAGCTGTGGTGTAAAGCATAGTACTGCAGCTAGGCAGCCCTCTCCAGCTTTGCAATGTTTGCATCCTGGCAGCCTTCATTTCTAATTCCTCTGGTCTCTTGCTGGCGGCTGCTTGTTGTATGGTACGCCACATGGCTTTTGTCAGCTGCTGCTGCTCGAGACAGAGCTGTTGAGTCTAAGTGGCTGCCCGCTTGCCTTTTACACAAGCCACGCGACTGAACGATGTCTGGGAGGAGTGGGCGGATTTTTGGCTGCGGGGTCTGTCTCGGCAGCCGTTCAGTTCAGTTTATCCAGTGAGAACTGCAGGCCACATGGTTTTATTGCTACAGGTCGGGCTACAACTGATGGCGAACTGGGTGGCTGAGTGTTGATTGCATATTAAATTTACGTGCGATTCCAAAAAGGTTGCGTGTTTATGACCAAAGCGCCCAGAATGTGCCCGATCTCGCCAGCTCTCAGTCTAAAGAGAGTCGAGTCTGGGCAGTGCTTGGATGGACGACCACCGTGAGACCACAGGTTATAGGCTGTGGGGCTTAGTCAGTGGGACACAGAATGTGATTGGCTACCGATGCCTTTGAAAGTGGCTCAGCAGAGGAGAGCGTGCAGCTCTCGATCAGGGGGGGTTGACTACGCCTATCGTACCTCCGGGGTCGATACATTGTCACCACTTGATTTCCCTTTACTTGTTGTAAACAGGAGATGAGCACGACCTCAATATTCATTCGAGCAGAAAATCAAGTTGACTTTTGACCAGTGCCTTTAAAGGGATGAACTGTGTACACAGTAGGGAAGTCTGATTTTTTTTCCCTGATGAGAGCTGCACTGCTATAGAATGGAGTAAGACCACAGGTGAAACGCGCTGGGCCAAGATGATGAAGTTTGAGGCTGGTAGTAGTTCCTGCTTTAGTTGCACGCAACAAGCCTGTTGAACGAGTACAGTATACGCGGACACATCTCAAACGTATTTTCAAGATAAGAGCTGAACTGCGCAGTGAGATGCCGCAGCGAGGTTGGGGGGGGGGGGGGGGAGACAACACTGCAAGATCACAGGTCAAATTCCTCTCGTTTGTGCCATGAAACAACGGAATTCATGCAAGTCACGACCAACCATCGCGACCAACCGGACTCACCCGACCGGCACTGACATTTCAGAAAAAAACAGAGTGAGGCAAAGGAGAGCCCCGAGCACGTGATGACCTACTCATTAAGCGTATAGCGATGCATCGATTTTTTTTCCAACAAAATATATTTTTTTAAATCGATTCTTGTAATCATGACAATGCTTTGCAATTCATCTGTTAATAATCCATGCGTGGGCTTACGCAGCTGACAAAACGAGCGAGAAACACTTCGAACGAGATGATGAAACGAGACGGGACAACAGTTGACTTTATTGAATCGGATTGTGAGCCTGAATCCCGACATTTGATTCAATCGCTGGGCGTGTGAATCATTGTCGGCCACCGACCAATTCCGCACAGGCCGTGGCGACGTTCGTGCATGTGTAGTGACATCAGTAGTGACTCTCTCGTCTCGCCCTCCCCAAGCCTCGACTCATCAAATCCCTTCGCACCTCAAAATTCCAAATTATCCAGGCACTCTTAAATGAGATGGAATCACCCTGCCGTTCCTCCTCAAAATCCCTCCACGGGATTCCAAACCACTCTCACTGTCTTCAAGATCCTCCATGGACTCGCTTCTGCCTACTTCTCCCCCCTACCCTCCACATAACGCCCTCAATGCATCAGATCATGCACGTCAGGCTCCATTACTCGTGGTGCACGCAAATGTTGCACACGTTGCACACGTTGCACATTCACGTTAGATTTAAGGTAATGGAGGGATCGGAACTGTACAGAGGAGACGGGCCACATAAATAATTGCAAACAAGACCGCAAAATCAAGAATCAATTCTTGAGTCAAATTACGGTCCCGAATTGTAACAATTCATTGCAATGCTGGGGTTGGTGGAATTATACCCTGGCCTCAACCCAACGAATATACACTCTTGGGAGAGTTTAAACAGCGGATAGAAACAAATGCCTGACCGCGCTGTTAAAAATCTTTTTTTCACTATCAATACAAGAAACCTAAAACAACACATTAAAGTGAAGGGAGTTTGTGTTTGCATGTTGACATTTATTGTAAAAAAAAAATGTTTTACAAAGAAACTACAATGTCAAATAATTGTTTAAAAAAAACTGCGATGAGAGCGCAGAGGTTGGAGCTTAGGACGATAACCGTGGCGCCACTCCAGTGGATGCTGGAGGCGCCAGTGGGAGGTGCCGCGAGGTGCCGCGTGTTAATGTGACATCGTCTCGCCCACGTGGGAGTCAAAAACCGGTCCTGCAGTTTTGCTTTCTTGCCCTTCTGTTGCCTGCATTGAAATGTTCCGTAATCTTGGCTCATTTTGAGCTCTTAACCATCATGCATGTATTTACTTATGCAATTGTATTTATATAATGTATTAGTTTTTTTATTTCTGTGACCTGCTAACCTCTTCTTTACGCACCGATCGTTTTTTTGTGTTGTTATTGTATTTTGCTAATCCACCCATGCTGGACGTCTGTGAAAAAGAGCTTCGTAGCTCATCAGATTCTTCCAGTCTAAATATAGATTCTGATGAGGCCATGTGTATAATACGCACACGAAATGGTTACGTCATCTTGACGTAACAAAACATGCTGGGATTCTGGTTGAATTAATCTTAACGCACAACACACGTCATAGAGTTGCCACTTCATCTAAAAGCATTGCCTTGAGTGGTGTATCATTATTATTACGCAAGTGACAAAAACCAGGACTTTTAATGTCCCAGGACAAGAGCTGCTTGAGACAGAGGATGGTCCTGAGAATACAGAACAGGTGGCAATCCTAACGTGACCACAGTGAGGACGTGAGCAGTCTAATATAATCAACAGAAGGCCTCATTCAACCTTGAACGCCCGTGGGTAATAATTCCCCAGGCCATAAACCCAAACAAACCCAGCGTATTTATTACACCTGGCTGTAAAAGCGGCAGACGTGAAACCTGGGTGCAAAGTGCACACCAAAGTTGGCAAATGAATCCGGAAGAGCCGTCGGTGAAATATTTGATCCACATCGGAGCCAAGATTGAATTGCCTTTGGGGTATTGTTATGGGTGTGTGATTTTACCAGGGATTTATGATACATCCGATCATCGATTTCTTATGCTCACAATACACGCAGCGAGACCTGTGATTTATAAGCACATGTTCTCAAACCATGCTCGAACGTGGTTGCGCCGCTCATTGTCCACGTGGCAAATATTTTGTTCGGCGAGGGCTGTTTCCGAGACTGGTTTAAAATGGCGCAAGTAACACCGCTCCTGAGAAAAGTTTGGCTTGAACCGTAGTGACACCGCAAACTTTACCACCCGATTTTAAAGGTCACAGAGTGCCTGTGTCTGAAGCGGTTACTTCCCCATGTCGCTGTGACGGGCAGAATCAATTCAGTGCGGTCGTCATACCGGAAGTTCCACAGCACTGAGATGGCTCTACGAAAGATCACCGATGACCTCTGCAAGATCATGGATGGCCGGTGCGCCGCAGCGTTGGTTAGTCTCGATCTCTCGGCCACCTTCGACACCATCGACCATGAGATACTGACCGGGCGGCTAAGGTCAAGGTTCTGTGTATTGGGTACGGCACTTGGGTGGATTGAGTGATACCTACATGGTCGATAACAGTTCATCAAGCTGGGTGACCTAACAATCATAGCTTATGCCATGCCTAGTTGTCGTACCACACGGGTCCGTCCTTGGATCCTTCCTATTTCCAACATATGTCTCGCCAATCGCCAATATCATCTCATTGGATGACATGAAGTTACATCAATTTGCTGATACACAATTGTACACCGCAGTCCGTCAAAGTTAGATATGCAGAGCCTCGGTAACTTACAAATTGAAAATGTATTTCTTTGGAACTGCTCTTTTGTGTTTAGTTCTTCCCCCTCACCTCCAATTAGCATAGTTGGCTACGTACGGTGCGAAAGAAGTCCAACATACAATGAGAGAGAACATCTTGATATAAAAAGGACCGCAGAGCTTGGGCAGTTGATATACGTGCCGGCTCACTGCCTGGCTTCTGCCTTTCCGCTCCTCTGGTTCCTCCTCACGCTTCCGAGTCGTTCTCTCTCTTCAAGGGCGAACAAATACCACGCGGCGTGTTACAAGTTGCAATTATCATTGTGAAATGATATTTTCCTTCCATCTTAACGGGATCCCAGCACAGGGTGGTGCTGATCACTAACGCAGGCGTTGCGACACGTGGCCCGTGGCACCGGAGTGTAACACAGCAGCGTAAGGGTGTGGCGCGCGCGCGTGCGAGCGACAATCGTCTCACCGAGCAGCAGCACGGTGTTGGACACCTCGGTGAACTTGCTGCAGGAGTGTGCCGACGACTCGGCCTTGCCCCAGCCCAGGCCCGCGCGCAGCAGCCGCCAGTTGATGTAGTCGCGGCAGAGGGCCTTGGCCTGCGTCACGAGCTGCTTCTCGCCGGGGCCGCGCTCCAGCGCGTCCAGGACCTCTACCGACAGCCGCAGAGACGACTGGCGCAGCAGGTCCATGGCTCGCTCGCTCATTGGGCTCTCCGGGCGGCCGCGACGGAGCGCAGCCGCGAAGCGGGCAGGAGCCCACCCCCCCCGCCGCCACCTGCCAGTTTGCCGCACAGACGCTCTGCTCAGATGTCGGGAAGTGTAAAGCGGCTGCGAAATGCGGCGCTTAAGTTTTATAATCGGCACATCTGGTGGTTAAAGTTGATTTTGTTCATCCAGGTGAGAACTCGAAAGATGAGGGTGTAGGAGTCTCATTTGCATGACTTACCTGGGTCACCAAAATTACAAAAGCAAAACCAAAAAACATTTTGAATAAAAACAGCCGTATCGCACAAGGTATTGAAAATGTTGCAAACGTAATTCTCCGCAGCGCAAATCGGCTCGGGCATACTGAAGGTATAGAGTTGCCTTTATATCATTCTGCCACCCGAATAACAAAATAAAATGCCACAATCTCGGCTGTGTTCAGTTGGTGGCCACCACAAGTCTGGAGAATATGCACAAGAATGGTGAAGTCATCTCCAAATGCAAAGATTGCTGGGATTCATTCAACATACAGCCACGTGGCTTCGGGGAGCCACCTCTGAGCTACAAAAAATCTAAATATTTAATGGGAAGAACTGGGGAGAATTATATCTAAACACGCCGTATACAATCATTTCAAAATAGAATCCCTCAACTCATTGCCGTTATTTTATTTCTCTTTCCATCAGAACAAATCTGATGGAGACCTAATTAGACACTGGTCTATTCATACATAACATTTACATAAACCATTATTCCTACGCGATGAAACATTTAACGGCTTCCACAATAAAGCCACTTGTCAATATCGTACACACTATGAACATGCACGTGACGTGCTTTGCTGATCCACACTTGGAAAATTATCTGGTAATTACTACCCAATCAGACAGTATTGTTGATTGATTGCTGCCTTATAGATCCTTATGCATTGCTGGAATTGTCTCCCAGGGCCAAACTGCCCAGAGACAATACGAAAATTTGCCATAAGACATTACACAACACTCAGCACTTCCCAGGTCTGTCTCGCCAACAGAGATGAATTTCAATTGGCTCTTACCTCTTCCTCTTCAACTTAAGGAAACCCTAATCTTTTCCCCTTACAACCTATGTCTTTCCGACAGACCTGTTCTTCACCTGAGGACGGCTGCTTGCGTTGTGGCCGAAACGTTGTGAGAATTGTATTTTATTATGTTTTATTATTTTATTATTTCCCTTCTACGTGACTTTACCGAAAGAACCAAGAAGATGAATCCCTGCAGTCACGAAAGCTTTAAATCGAAAATTTTGGATTTTGCCGAGTGGACTCGGGTGATGGGACTTCCTCCAACGCTCCCGGGGAAACGCACGCCCCTAACCGCCACACCCCGTCTGTTTTGCTTGCCGATTAAATGATTAAGTCAGCCGGCTACTCAAAGTTGCACACAGCTCGAGTTCAAGCTTGGCAATTCAACATTGAGTGCTGGCACCCAAATGGGGCCTCTCACACTTAAGGACGGTGCTTATCATTCCTCCCCCTGAATTCAGAGCCAAAGAAACGTTCTGTGTAAATAAACTTCCGAAGTACATACACACGCCCACGCACAGAAAGGCTAAACTCCTTCTGTTTAGAATTGCAGATTTGCCAGTGCAAGTGCTCAAAGCGAGCAGCAGAATCAGGCCCACGGAGTGCAACGAGTTCGGGGGGTGGTATGGTCATCTCGTATACATCTGGACGCCTCGTGTCTCCTCGCTGGCGAAGCTGACCACATCATCGTAAATGTAGATACAGCATTAGGCTGAGCGAGCAATAAGGGAGCCCAAAGCCACGTTCAGATGGCAAATATCATTATTGACCTTAGAAATCAAACCCGGATGGTCAAGTTTTGGCGGAACATGAGAAGGTGGAGCATTGTTTGAGCCACTCCGCCACCACTCCCTGTACATATATCCTATGGACAAGAACAAAGACGACCCATTGAGATACATAGACTTTCAGAACAAGTGCTGTCAATGCAGGGGCTCACTTACCACATGCTGTACTGCAACAAAGACAAATATCCCCCTTGTAGCCTTAACAGACTGTTGAGGCAAGTGCTCTTAGCGGGCACCTATGACACCCGGCAAAACACACACGAGGTGGTGGGTGTGGACAGCACTGTGCCCATCCACCTTTGTCTTCCCAGTGCTGACGTTTACACATCGCACCAGGTACTCATTTAAGGCTAGGTCGACCTAGAGGAGGCCCAGGACCGGTTCAGGTAATCGTTTACCGGTGTTGGTGGCCGTGATCGCAAATCGAACTCGGGTCGCCAGGTTCGTGGCGCAGCGTGCTAACTACTGTGCACATGGGTAGTGCACTCACGCGCACACAGCCCGTCCACGGATGGTTGCCTTATTTTCAATGCGAGACATTAAAAACACAACCGAGTATAGTCCTATGACTTTAAGTATATAAACCGAAGCCGTCCTGATTTTCCAACTAAACTCTATATACAGGCAGTTGGAAGAGGGTCGCACAGATGACCCAGGATGCTGCTACTGTACGCGTTTAGTCACTGGTCACCAAGCATTGTGTAACGGTACTGGGAAGGGCTATGGATCCCCTGGTAATGTAAACAGCAAGTGTCACAAAACATATCCATGCGGCGCACACAGGAAGCACATATTTATTCAAGATGCACCATCGGTGACACACGTTCATGCAAGACGCAGAATAAGAATGCTCTTTTTTAAATCCAGGAAATCGGAAGGGGGTCCTGCATTTCAGATGTTTGGCCGATTTCATTCAATAGTGTTTGGCAAGTGGCGGGAGAGCGGAATTCCCAGAAAACACCCGCCCACCGCAACAAGGTAATAATTCTCAAAACGTCTGTACAGACGGATTTAATCCTCCACTGGACTGGAGATCTACTCTGCATTCCCAGGTCGAGGTTTCGGTCGATGGGTAACCGAGCTTTTTCCCCGCGTAGCCCCCAGGCTATGAAATGCTCTTTCACAAGATATCAAGGATCTCTGAGTCTGTGGGCATTTTAAAAATGTGTCTTCAAATATATTTATACACTTTCGCTTATTAAACTTTTAGTTCATTTGGTAAATGGATTATAATATAATTATTTTTATGCTGAGTGTCTGCTGCTGTGTCCTGTACAGTGCGTTTAGATCATTGGTGAAAAGTGCTATATACATAGAATTCTTATTATGTCACACAACTTCCCAAACCTTAGACACCTGGTTATTTCCTAACATATTTCTATCCATGGACTCAGCCAGGTGCAAATATATTTAATTAGCATTCCGAGATCTGACTAAATATACATTCAAGATATCAGGATATACGAGCTCGACAAAGGATTTAAACATGCAGGAATGTTGCAAAGTAGCTATATGGCTGGCAGTAAGGCAATGGATTCTTGAATCTATACTTGCGGACCTTTGAAACTGGTCAATCATGCTAATGGAGGACCTTACTGAAAAAGCCTTGAGACTCTGGCTTTTCTCTTATTGCTCAACCCTACCCTAATATCACTAAGCCTGATCTGCCCTAAACTTGGCACAGCCAGTTTTTGACACGGTGCTTCCAAAGGCTTATTTATTTTAAGAGCGGCTCACTCAACTGTGTGGGAGCATGTGAACCATCAGGTCGGGAGCCTCATTTGCAGCGAGCCTGGCACTAATAAGAGCTTCACCATAGCATCATCAGCTCATCAGCACTGATGGGGACAAATTAATATCCGCTGTGGGTTACTCTCATTCGCAAGTATTACTGCGTCATTCCATCTAAATCCTATTCATCTAGACTGTTTACCCCTGCGTGTACATATTGCACTGACGTAGGGCCCTATTTAAAAGGCTTTACATTTGGGCATCACCTCCCCCCCACCATTGGGTTTTTTCTAGAGCCTCTTCATTGCCAAGCATTGCATCCTATCCGGGTTCGTTGACTCCTAACCACCGCGCAGAACAATAGCCACGATCATTTCTTCTTGTAAACGGAGACCCATCATTTCAGCTAGAGGGTCGCTCTCATAGACTAAGTGACTAAAATAGATTCTTAAGCTCAAAGTACGACCATAAATGTGCATGTGAGAATGTATTATTCATGAGCTAAACAGATAATATTCCAGTGTAACTCAAGGCTGATAGAACAGACAGGAAAGATCAAAATCAAAACCATTGCAAATGAGATTAAAATGATGTAATTTTTACCCTGAAGCAGCCCCCTTTCCTGGCCTTAGGGATGCTTCCTCTCAGTAGTGGTGATTGTTATCAGCACGCTAAGCAAAAGCTTTATGCCCCAAGCAGCCGTAGTTGGCAAGGATAAATAAAATAATTAGGTCTTGATTTGAAGCTTTCGTGACTGCAGGAATCCATACTCTTTAGTTCTTTCGGTAAAGTCACGTAGGTAGAAAAATAAAATAAAACAAATCACGACGTTTCGATCGCAACACAGGCGGTCGTCATCGATGACGATCGAAACGTCGTGATTTGTTTTATTTTATTTCTAACTACGTGACTTTACCAAAAGAACCAAAGAGTAAAATAATTAGGATTAATTTAAATAACATTTTATTCTGTCTCTTGTCTACCTCACTATCATTTCACTCCCTCCATCTCGTTTGTATCTCTTCTCAATATGTAGACATTCATTTCATCTCACGATATCTCTAACATCTCTATATTATCTATAATCATTTCTGTATCTCTATATCTGACACGAGGAGTTTCTAAATTGAAAAAGGGTGGAGGCAATATTTTTTTTTTTGTTGGGTCCCCCAATGGGCCAGGGCCACCACCGGCTCATCTAAACAGCGGCACGGATGTCCCGATCACGAGAGACGCGTTCTGACGCGTGTACTGCAGAAACCAACCGTGCGTAAAAACACATCCGGTGAATATCAAACTTCTCTTGGGTTAACATTGAGTACATAATGCTAAAATAAATAATGTCATCATGCACACACATCCACATGGGAGTTCTCCCTTTCACTGCGAATTCCCATGACTTGTGTGGTTCCACACCCACGCAGCCCCAAATCTCCCTTCACTCAGGCCTTGGACAATACTGTACATTTGTCAAGTACACTTTTAAAGCGCCGTGCACAACGCGCTCTCGAGTACGAAACCAGCACCAGCGCTGTGCCTGATCGTCATCTGCGGTAATTTCATAATCTCTTATTTTAGTTGGCAAATAAAGTCGACTAACGTGTGCGCTCTTTTGTTCTTCTGTGCTACGTCCGAGCGATAGCCATCTGCCATCAAGGTGCGGCCAGTTTCAAAACAACTGCTGCAGTTCATTGTTTGGTGGGTCCAGCACTGCTGGGTGACTTTGGGCTCTGGCTTAGGTTTACTTGAAACTGTAACGAAACAAAAACTAAACTAAACTAAAGTTTTTGTTTCTACCAGGTAAGGCCCACTGAGCTATATCGCTCTTTTTCAGAAGCGACCTGGCCACAAATGATAGCGCAACGAAGTGGCTTATTGTGTTAAAATGTATAGCGGCCAAATACTGCAGACGCACGTTTGATTCTCAATGTGTATGGTAAAACTAGAAAACCCGGAGAAAAAAAATCTACGCGACCGCGGGAGAACATGCACACTCCAAATATACACGCGTCAGCATCGGGATTGAACCCACGATCTCTTGTATACCAGGCGAGGTAGTTAACAACTCGTCAATGCCGCGCTGTACAATGCTGGTCGGTGCACGTTGTTGAAAGCGGCAAACTTCGTGCACGCGATGTCTCGCTTCTCGCCAAGTAGGTGACCGGTACAGGGAAGCGCTACGCTGCAGAGCACCTCTTCAAGGCTGTCGAGCTTTTTCACCCAAGTCAAGGCAGCGCAGCATGCAGAGAAAACTCATCAATCGCTACCTACTGCCTATTTGTCAGCGGAGTAGCCGATGCATGGACTCGAAGATTCTTCACAATGCACGAGTGAAATCGCGCGAACAAGAACTGACGTTTGTCGAACTGTATATGTGAAGATGGTAATGACATTTACAAAAATAAGACAAGTTTAGCTGTACAGATCTATTCTGTCTACAACACCGAGGCTAAAAAGCTTTTACCCTTTGAAGTACCTCTTTCGTTCTCAACTGCCGCAAATAAAAAGTGACAGGAAAGCAAAATAGGTTTTGTTTTGTCTCACGATCGCCAGAGTTGGTCCCATGAAAGATTTACAAGGCTCTTGCGGGCAGCAGGCCCAGGAAAGTCAAACACAGATGCCCACAGCACACTCCTCATTCACCATTCTCATTCCAGCACTGTTAATTTATCTCAAACTTTATTCATTCCAAAATACCTCCCACCATATCTGTTATATATATAAAAAAACATGCCAATTGGTTTCAGCAAAGCTATAATCCTTCTCACGTGGGTCTCTCGCTTAACGTGGCACGAATTCTAGCTGTGAGAATCGGACAATTTTTTTTCAGTTTGATCATCGATGGACATCCCTGTCACAGAGCAAAGTGGGAAGGCGCAGCACCCCTATTGTGGAAAAATTGGTCACTTGAAGTAATCTCAGATGTACTGTCGTTCACCAATGTCATCTTTTGAAGGTCATTCTCTAATAGACGGGGAGTGGCGCACTGCTCTGCGACATTTACCAATTGAACCTTCATCTCGGGACACGACGCCAATTTCACAATTGTCTAAGAATTGGGGATAAAAAAAGACGACCTATTTTTGACTGGCAAAGTATTAAGCCGCGTTCAACTGAGCGTTAGGTGGGTCTCACTTTGATCGGCAGCCGTGAGCTAATGGTGAACATTCCACATTATAATGGCAGGGGCCATTCTAACCCTGCTCGAATGCACCCCAGGCCAATTCAAGGGTCCATGTTTTTGGAACCACCAACTTCAGACTGCCATTCCATGATGTCCCAGGCACGGTGACGTACCCGAGCAATCCATTGCTTCGGAGGCAGTCTATGTGGACCAAGCAGAGATCAGTCGGTGCTATTCTCCCAACCTACACGGCGATTAAGTTGCCGGTCGACGGAAAATGGAACACCGACCTATAACCTGTATTGATTTTGAGCATTGTGTGCTTTTTTTCCCCAGCACTACATTTTTCTCCCTGATGAAAATTAACTCTTTGTCATGAATTTGGATGAACATGCCAATGCAGGATGTCTCTGAAAACAAAAGAAAGTATCTTGTTACTCAGCAAGACAAACCTAGCTATACTTGTGCCTTTTTTATTGTCCTGATAATATGCATGGGAAGTCATTGATCTGTGAACACATGGACGAGCTAAACAATTCCGAGCGTTGTGTGCGTTATCAGTGCAAACCTCTAACATCTGCGAACTGTAATGGATGCCAATGTAAATGTTTAACAAGGGCGTGATGTGCTCATACTCTCTGCATTTGTCATGCTGGGGGCCAAATGTTGTACAAATGCCACTGGAGTGGGTGTACCATATACCGTGGATGCACATCTTCCTAACTCCGCATGCCATGGGACAGGTGTCTAGACAAAGTTATTTGCTGTTAACTAAAATGTCACAGGCACTTTTTCTCCAATGTAGAAATTAAAATTTTGTAAGTCCAATCTTAAAAAAACCCAAATCAACAAAACCAACATTACTGAACCCCGCATATCTGGGCATCACATGACCACAATATACCTGGCCAATGAAAACCACCCACACCCAGCATGGTGCATGGCATGGGTTCCATTTCTACAAATGTTCACAGATGTGACCTCTTCACACGCAGCAATGTGTTCTTGACATTGCGCGCATTTGCTTACGCCCTTCATATTGTCAAGGAACGTCCAATGTACATAGCAGTTTGTGACTCATTTTCAATTCAAACTTTTCACATATCTAACCTAAACTGCACCTCAGTCCCCAGAGGGTTGGATATGCGACGTTGCACTGTATTGACTGCACCAAAAACAGCTGGTAGCGTTTCCCTAATACTGTATACAGTACTGCAAATCACACAAATACAACACAGCCGAGCGCGTATTTCAATTCCCAGTTGCTAAGCAAATGTCAAGAGGCTTTAAAAATCAGTGTCCGTACAGAGAAGTAAAATTATCCAGGACCATCTGCCGTATGCCCAGTGACTTGTCAGCCGCCCCTTGCAGAAGGGAAGACTCAGAAATGCTTCCAATGAGAAGAGCACTCGCGTACAAGAGCTGATGGAGCCATCTCAAGCACTCGCCAGCAGCCCCTACCCGGACACTGACACACAGTGTCGAAACATAGACCACGTAGCTGGCGTGCACGCGTGGCATGTACAGCCCTTTTATCAGTGCACTGCTGGAGCAGGGCCGTCCATCTTCATGCCATGTGGGTCGTGGGGGTTATATTACTTCACGCTGGTCCGTGCGGCCTGATGCAGGCAAGGAGCTTCGATGGGGGAACATAATACTGGAGTATAGTACAATAGAAATGTAGCTTTCGTGCCCTCTGCTACCTACACAATAGTCCCGGAGCCGAAGTGGCACGTAACATGCACAGTGGTCACCCCACCCAAGCACTTATCCAGGCGCAATCCTGTTCAGCTGCCATGATCTGATGGGATCGGACACACTAAAGGTGATTTAGATAAAAGGCACATGGCAGTCATTCGGGGTTTTGGATGTGAGGTTGGTGGATCACGCAAAGACATTGTGTGTGAATACCACTCGCGGCTTCGACCGTCAATTAATAAAATGGTACTCATTTTATCAACCCAGCATGCAATATGATTATTGAGCCTTGACTGAGATTTTAACTCGCGTCCTGATTGTAATAGAAGTGCCGTCACAGCACCACCCAACCCAAAACTAACACGTTCAATAACCATCCACTTTGATTTCAATGAAAATCCTCCATCTCGTTTACCCTGATGTGGTGGGCGCACAGGGATGATTCTATTGTCCGCACAATATATTCCTTGTATCTACACAAAGTGTGGTTAAATGAACACAATAGGGTTAATTTGCCAACACATCCCGGTGACTCATTGCATTCGGATATCAGAAATAGATTTGTCAGCTTTATATGGCTGTTTCGTCTGCAAATAAGCAAAGGTAGGAGGTGGTGAGAAAGTGGCCTGGACAGTGCGACAGTGGCCTTGACAGAGAGACGGTGGCCTTGACAGAGAGACGGTGGCCTTGACAGAGAGACGGTGGCCTTGACAGAGAGACGGTGGCCTTGACAGAGAGACGGTGGCCTTGACAGAGACGGTGGCCTTGACAGAGAGACGGTGGCCTTGACAGAGAGACGGTGGCCTTGACAGAGAGACGGTGGCCTTGACAGAGAGACGGTGGCCTTGACAGAGACGGTGGCCTTGACAGAGAGACGGTGGCCTTGACAGAGAGACGGTGGCCTTGACAGTGAGACGGTGGCCTTGACAAAGAGACGGTGGCCTTGACAGAGAGACGGTGGCCTTGACAGAGAGACGGTGGCCTTGACAGAGAGACGGTGGCCTTGACAGAGAGACGGTGGCCTTGACAGAGAGACGGTGGCCTTGACAGAGAGACGGTGGCCTTGACAGAGAGACGGTGGCCTTGACAGAGAGACGGTGGCCTTGACAGAGAGACGGTGGCCTTGACAGAGAGACGGTGGCCTTGACAGAGAGACGGTGGCCTTGACAGAGAGACGGTGGCCTTGACAGTGAGACGGTGGCCTTGACAGAGAGACGGTGGCCTTGACAGAGAGACGGTGGCCTTGACAGAGAGACGGTGGCCTTGACAGAGAGACGGTGGCCTTGACAGAGAGACGGTGGCCTTGACAGAGAGACGGTGGCCTTGACAGAGACGGTGGCCTTGACGGAGAGACGGTGGCCTTGACAGGGAGACGGTGGCCTTGACACGAAAATATATAATAGGTGATATTTCAGCCAATTGCCCTTAATATGACATTGAGAGGCCAGAGTTAGAGTTGTGTAAGAGTTAGAGGCTGCAATGAGATATATAATTGATTGCGGTCAATAGAAAGAGCGGATAATAGGTAAATCACTGCAATAAGGAAACAATCGGTAGTACTGTAGGAATAGCAATGATGGTTACCCTATGCCATCAACAGCCACCAGCTGCACTGTGCATGAGTGTAACTGATGTAAACATTGGCACTACAGTATCGTAGGTGACACTGCAGCAGCAACAAGTCCAGACCCTCCCCTATGCTACCACACCCAATACTTTCTGCATTACATCAAACACAATCCACCAAGTACACACCCTATACTAACCACGTTACACCAACTGCTCGCTACACACACTCAACTTGGGGCACACACACCCACTCCGTATGACCAATTCGCCATGAATTTTCCCGATTCTTGTCATAACTCAGAAGCTAATCTGGCTTGAGCCAGGTCTAGTTACAGCACGTAGCGTGGACTGGAGGCTGCCTGGGAAGGGCTACGTGTTTG
Source organism: Lethenteron reissneri (assembly GCF_015708825.2). Taxonomy (NCBI): domain Eukaryota; kingdom Metazoa; phylum Chordata; class Hyperoartia; order Petromyzontiformes; family Petromyzontidae; genus Lethenteron; species Lethenteron reissneri. The sequence goes on from NC_083835.1 coordinate 1,850,424, forward strand.
GATGGCTCGGCCTGCAAAGTTGGCCAAGACATAGCAGCTTAGAATTGGATTATTGAATCCATCTGTGCAGAGCTTCTGAGGCTTTACGTCCTCGCATTGCATGGGTTTTCTCTGCGTACTCCTGTTTTCCTCTCGCATGCCACTGGATAATGACAATGACAAGAGGTTTTCCTGGTTACATTTTGTAAAAATACTTTAAACAGTACAATAACTCACCCATACACGTACAACTTTGTAAACGATACTGTACCCAATACATATTCAATGCAGACAAAGTGCTCGAGGCAGACTGTGACGGACTCCATCGAAATCGCCGAGTGATCCATATTCCACACACACCACTCAATCACAGCACACTTAACGCCCCATCCTTCACACACCATGCAGCCCATTCATCAATCCACTGCTGGATGAGGGCCTCCTCCACCCAAGTATAGGGCCGTAAGGGGTTCATACGACCATACTTCGCCATGCCGGCCAACGCGGGCTTGTATAGACGGACGTGGGGCCATAGATGTGTAATACAACAATGGATTTTTGCTGCATTGCCCACTGCTAAATCACCATATATATACACACACAGCCTTGCATAGCCCACTAAGACAACGTGGTGCCTGCGCTGAAGAAGTAAGTCAATTGCCTGAAACGCCGCCTATGATCTATTATCTTTCCTTTTAAGGCCAGAGTTATTGACGAATGTGTCCGGTCGTTTGGGGGAGTGGGAGTCGGTGGTCACTCATCCAAGAACTCTCCAGGCCCATCCCTGCTCAACACTCACAATACTGTAGTGCACACCCAATGCAGTACACACCCAATGTAGTAGACACCCAATGTAGTAGACATCCAATGCAGTAGACATCCAATGCAGTAGACATCCAATGCAGTAGACAGACAATGCAGTACACAGACAATGCAGTACACAGACAATGCAGTACACAGACAATGCAGTAGACATCCAATGCAGTAGACATCCAATGCAGTAGACATCCAATGCAGTAGACATCCAATGCAGTACACATCCAATGTAGTAGACATCCAATGTAGTAGACATCCAATGTAGTAGACATCCAATGCAGTACACATCCAATGCAGTACACAGACAATGCAGTACACAGACAATGCAGTACACAGCCAATGTATTATACACCCAATGTATCACGCAGTGCAGTACACACGTTTCTAAATCCTGGACACGACACTCAATTGCTTGAGTTGCATCCAATGTCACTGTTTGCGATACATGAGTGTCATACAGTCGATAGTACACCACACTCAACACGCTCATAGTTACCACACTGCATTCAATCCTGCTTACACGGTGAACGTGTGTACAGCTTAACTCACTATTACTCTATTACACAACCTTTTGCATCAGCACACACACTACACACACACCACACACACACACCACACACTACACACACACACTACACACCACTACACACACACTACACACACACACCACACACACACACTACACACACACTACACACACACACTACACAAACACTACACACACACACACTACACACACCACACAAACTACACACACACACTACACACACACCACACACACTACACACACACTGCATTCACACTACACACACCCAACACACACTACACATACACACTACACACACACGCTACACACACTACACACATTATACACACACTACACACAATACACACACACTACACACACACTACGCACATAAGCTACGCACACACACTACACACAGACTACACACACCACACACACACTACACACACCACACACACACTACACACACTACACACACAACACACACACACTACGCACATACACTACGCACACACACTACACACATCCTCAGTACTCACGCTCCCTGGCAGGGTACTCGTGTGTAGTCTGTAGTTACAGAGCACTCACACGTGTGTACTCTATCACACGTGTGTGTGCTCTGTAGTTACACGTGTGTACTCTACTCACGCGTGTGTACTCGGCCCGTGGTCCCCGTGCCGCCTCCTTCCCTCTGCGCTCACTTCTCGCGACTCTGGAGGAGTTCCACTGACGGTGTGTGGGTGTCATCCCAGCCCTCATTCAAGCCCCCTCCACCACCACCACCACCCCCCCCAGGCTCCGTCGTCATCTTCCTCATCACTTATTCATGAGGAGGCCGTCCACTGGCGCCTCCGTCTTGATGTGCCTCGAGTCACGGTGGTGCGGAGAGAGAGAGAAGCATCCCACTCTCATCAATCATCTCCATCACTCATTTCATGGAGGGAAGGAGGCAGATCACTAAGGGGAGATGGGTTGGGTAAGGGATACTTTTATTCGTGTAATTCGGAGAGAGACGGATTATACGGAGGGTAAATCGTGTCAGATTATAATCAGACAAGATAGATAATGATCTATTTGTGTTTATGTTCTCCACGTAATTTTGAGTTTGCTTCAGGGCAAGCTGATGACACTGAGACGACGTCAGGACAAGAGAGTCGCCCAGGAGACACTGACGCAGATATTAACCCGGGCTAATGCGGACGGGAGATGAAAGTGGATGCAGGAGAGTTGGGTTTTTTGTTGTTGTGCAAGACGGTACAGCCACGGGAGAGACATCGGGAAACGATAAGTGGGACACGGACATGGAATCGAGACATGGGGACAAAATAACCTGGGATTTAGATCACGGAGATGAATATGCAGGGAGGTGACACGGTGGGACAGATGCTGGGAGATAGAGACCAGAGGGACATAGACATGAAACCAGACTGACGTGGGTGGGAAGGACAGAGGGGGAGACACGGGATAGGTAGACATAACACATAGACACAATACGAATGCCGTTGACCGTATTTGCCTGAGAAAGTCTCACTGAATCTCAACACCCCTGAAGTAGGCTCCTGCTACATTTGGATGTTCGGCCAATTCCAGAACTTTGTCTGGGAGGAAATTGGAGTGCCCAGAGAAAATCCACTTTGCAGTGCTCAAGAATCCATGAATGTGCTGCGAGAGATCTGGAAACTACTTTCAGCCAGCTGGAAACTTCCCCTACACACGATACAGTAATGGAATGCATGTAAGTGGGTATTCTTGGCCTTAATAGGTTCTCATTCCACGGCATTTGCTTTTCGGATCTACAAGGCTAAACGGGGATTTGTCGTAGGTGCGTGTGTGCGTGTTTTCCATGTAAAATTCAAAAATATCACATCAAGATTACAGTTTAAATCAGTTAACAGATGTGTATTCAGCTTAATTAAGTGGCTTGACATGTGAGCGGATCCTGGAGTTCGGCGATGAAAGAGAGGCCTGTTGAGCTGCAATCGTAACCCGGGGTTGTTTCGGGACAACCTAATGTGCTCACAAGTACTCACTTAAGCAGGGGCCCACGGCAAATTACGTGGTTGTGTGAAACACCAAAAGGCCAATTAGCAAACACGCATGCAGACCTCTGCAACACATTCAGTGTAAACGGAGGCAGTTACAGAGCTGCTCAGTTGTTGACTGAATAGAGGCCACCGACTGCTGCGACATTTCCTCAGGGTTTGCGGTGGCTCACGATAACTCATATGGCAGGGCTACAGTTCAGCTGAAGCTGTACCAGGGCTGAGTTCCAGAAAATACCTCTCCTCCCCCCAACCATGCTGGTAGAGAGAGAGAGGAGTTGGTGTCCAGGGGCTGTGAACGTAAAAAAAAACTGTGTGGGAGGAAACTGGAATGTCTTGATATTCCCAACTTTTTTTGTAGTTTTTGACCGCAGGCCCAAAGACCTCCAACACAAAGAAGCCGGCAAATCAAGAGTGCCAACGATCATATCACAAATGAGAATTGAACGCGTTTCTTGAATGGCATTGAGACTGGTCGCCTTTCCATGTCCTCCCATCTCTGTGCCCCTCTGGCGAGAATTCCCTCTGTTAGGAATGTCTGCTTTAACCACAGTATATGTTCCTTCTATTATTATTGTGGCGGTTGTTATACAGCTTTTATCTGCTTTTTGAGATAGTAAATCAGCAGATGGGCGTTGAAGCGCATTCCTTCATCTCGTAAATTGTTTCATGTTTACATTCTTGTGGGGGCTCCTGTTTAAAAAAACACCCCAGCAGACCTTGGAGATTTTTTTTTCTGATTGATTAAGATTTATTTTTTAAGTTAAGCATCACCTGTAGAAATTGTTACAATTCGAGCAAGAGTGTGGTCGATAGGCACGTTATTACATCATCATTTATTTTGATTTTTTACAATTGTTAGATGGGACATACCAACGTAAAAAATCTAATCTATTTGGAGCGTCTCAATGCACCGCCACCTCCTGGCACTGTACAAACTTACCGTCTCATCTGCTGAGTCACTCAACTATTTACGTCTCCCAACCACAAACATTTAAACCACCTGTAAAGCACAAGCCCCCTACCATTAATCCATCTATAAGGAGACGCTTAAAAGCCCCACCCAAGTCTTACGCCTGGATTCCAAGCGACGCTGAGCTCTCAGCTACGCACCTCGGAGTCGTGGTCATATATGTCTGTGGAATATTGTGGGCGTTATAAAGTGCATTTTTATTATTATTATATCTCGATTAGAGGTGTTATCGATATGACGCTGGCGTTAGTCGTGTTCCTTGCATTCCGAAGCAGTTGTACTTTGGAATGCAAGAGGTCAAGTCACGGGGGGGGGGGTGGGGAGTGGCTCTATCCTGATTAGGCGCTCGGATGAGGTGGGCCAAATATGTGAAGCGAGAACCCACCCACCTCGATAAATTTGATACAAAAGTTCAGCAATGCCAAGGTCTCACCAACTCCTTCTCGAAGCAACCAGCACCGAATGATTGTTGTATTTATTTTATCCGGAAGAACCCAGTCTTATCCGCGGTGACGTGCGGGACGGACATCAGGGATCATCTTGTCCGCAAATTTACTCTTGCTGATTTATCCATGGGTGGAACATTGTGGATGATAGGATTACTTTCCTACGTGACACCTGTTGTGAAAAAAAACATTTGCGGAGAATAGGAAATTTCTCCACAAAGATGGACGGGGGAAAATAGTGGATAATTGTCGATTTAAGAATGAGTTTTCGTGGACGATATCAGTCACGGGTAACAGCGTTACAGAGAAGATGAGATGAGTAATGATTCACTCCCCCATCAACCCTCGCAGCAATTTGAATTGCCACGATTAGATTATTTAACCGTCTCGTTTGACCCCCACAGGACAAACCCTAGGCGGTCCGGTTCAGGAGTTAACCCACAAAAGTAAAAAGAAAGAAAACAACGCAGAATGCTGACACAGCCAAACGCTGTCCTCATAAGACAATAAAACCGAGAATGTACATTACGCTGCCAGTGATAAAGTTTAACTTTGGAGATTAACATGGCAACGAAGTTTTACGGTTTGAATACATTTGGCATTTTACTTGCCAACACATTTTTTCTTTTTTGCGCGTGTTTGCCAGGAAAGCCTCGCTGAGTCTCAAGACTTTTTTTAGGAGGGTCCTGCCGAGTTTTTCTCGGTAGGACGGGTGGTGGTGGGGTGATGTCGCTGCGGGCACTTTCAATTGAGTAATTTGCAGGGATTGTAACTTCACAGTTTGGATGTTTTGGTCAATATTAGGAAAACCAAAGAACCCATAGAGAGCAGAGGGAGAACATACAAACTCCACGCGTAAAGAAAGGCACGCTTCGAGTCACAGGTGTGTGACCACTGCGCTACCCTGCCGCCCGATGCTAACCGCTTTGCTGGAACTACTTTTATTTTTGTTCTGCAGTGGCATTGTACTCCTTTCCCTTACGCTCATTCGGGTGTCTACGTGGATTATTTAAAAGTCCATTGATGTGTCATAGGTGTGATAGGGTGTACGGTTAAATCTGACCATGAGCAGCACCAGACAACCCAATAATGCATGTTCATGCTTGTTAAAGTATAAGAAAGCCTATGACCAAAGCACCCAAAATGCACCCAATCTCCATCGGATCTCTAAAGCTAAGCAGGGGTTGAACATGGATAGTGCTTGCATGGGTGACCACCAGCAGGTGCTATAGGTTGCTGCAGAGCTACATTGTAGGGCGGTGCAGCAAATGCATTGTTGCTGTACTACAATGCTCCACCTTTGCTCGCTGCCTTCAGCCCCTACTGACCAGTGTGGTGAAGTATGGTCAAATAACCCCCCACGGATGGCAGGCTGCTGGGAGGCACTCGTCCAGCAGTGGACTGGCGGCAAAAGGGCTGTGCACGTACACACAGTGTGTGAGGACAGGGAGTGCGGAAACCAGAACACCGTGGAATTGTAACATTGACCAACGATACCAAATGTGAAAGTTAAAATGCAAGTGATGAACAGCAGCACATTTTAAGCTGTCTCTATGTAAAACATGTAAGGCCTGTGGAGGATTAAACGGGACTCAAGGGGCACGGGGTCAGAAAGTTCCAACAACAAACAATACAAACACGATAGGAGTGCAAAGTATAGGAAAGGTAAGCGAATAAAAAAAAACGTTATAGCACCTAACAAGGCTTCTTGCGCTTGGCTTTGCACGATTGCCTTTGGAATTCCATATTTCTTTGTTGGCGTCATTCCTGTTGCATAATGATGTGAAGTTGACTGTGTGTGTCAGGCAGCAAGTCACGGGATCATGTTGCTGCTCCACGCTTCTGTGCATGGCAAATTGCTCTGCCAGTTCCAGACTTTTAACGCCCCGACCGACCCCCCCCCCCCCCAAATTCAAACTCAGCCTGAGCCCAAAAGTGGAAATTGCAGGACTGCCAGTCTGAGCCATGGACAAACAAGACGAGATATGTAAGGTCGTGCCAAATAATTATTAAGGAACTGGTTCATGACATAATGAAAGAATAACTTAGCCAATTGGTTGATCTATTATTTCGTGGGATGATTTGTATTGACTCATTTCCCAGTAATCGGTGGATCGTTTCAAGTTCACAATCCACACGTGTTAGCCACGGAGGGCCGCTATATTTACAACGTAAATAAATAAAAAAACATGAATTAAATCATAGACATGAAACTCAACAATTGATTGCATGTCAGGAGAGTGAATCGTTACAATTCTGTAATTTGTAGGATTTCTCCAGGTACGACTGGTATTTCCAGGCAGGTTTCCTGCCAAGTACTAACTAGTGTTAGCATGTGTAGTGACTGACTCAGAGACACTAAGAGCAGGGGAGGCACTCTGTTTATTAACACGGCCTGACAGTAACACTCGGTAACTACGGCTCCCAGTCAGTACAGCCGGTAGACTGTCTGACCGGCGACGCCGAGACGGTGAAAACTCCAGCAGCAGCACGACGGTGACCCCACTCCACACGACAGCCCCGAGCTCCCCTCCCGGGGCCCCCACTCCACACGACAGCCCCGAGCTCCCCTCCCGGGGCCCCCACTCCACACGACAGCCCCGAGCTCCCCTCCCGGGGCCCCCACTCCACACGACAGCCCCGAGCTCCCCTCCCGGGGCCCCCACTCCACACGACAGCCCCGAGCTCCCCTCCCGGGGCCCCTCTTATACCGTCAGCGTGGCCTGGCTCCGCCCCCGGCCATGCCCCCTTCTGGAACCGACTCGCGGGTTCTCGGCGTGCCCCTTCCCCTCGATCCCCCTCTGGTCTATCACGTGGCCTGCTGTCAGTCAGGGCTGCTGTGAGCTACAGATCCCCTTCCCTGCCAGCAGCCAGCGCTATGCTGCTACGTGACCGATTCTATGTCACTACACTTGTATGGGAGACTGCCTGGGAATACCTGGGAATACCTGGTGTTGTGGGCTAGAGCTGTGAGGTGGCCAGGAGGGGAGCGGTAAAATAATGGATTATTGAGTACTATCTCTGCTTCGCTGTGCGCTGCGTTGCACCGCTAGTCGAGTAGACAACCATGTGTTCAATAAACCCTCGAAGCCAGGATGACAGTCCAACTCCGATCGTCATTTATTGATTGTAACAGGTAAAACTGGTGAGAAAACACAGATACAGCATCTGTTATAATTCGGAAACACCCACACAATGAACACCACAGCATCAGAACATTGTCTCAGATAACAATAGATCCTGGAAGGACCAGGCCCCCACATTACCCCTGAACAACTAGACAAAGGCACAAGCTGGTGCGTTGCATACAGGCACAGTGTATTCATCCCACTGCACCCCAAATGTACAGCATTACACTTAACACTAAACTGTGGATGAGATACTTCGTCATCACTCTCAGGATCGCAACATAGGCACAAGTCTGACTCGACCTACTAAATCACAAGTAACATCCACAATAAGGAAAGTCACAGGCTTCGTTACTAACTAGGCCTCGTATTTACTACAACAACTTAATGGCACCATAAAGGCATTTACGTTGCTATAACGGTCATTCCAACATTACAACAGCATTTCCAATATTATAGGAATATAAACAACTTACAGATAATGCTTCTTAAGCTCCCACAATGGACAAGTGCGGCTGTGGTCTCACTGAGATGCGATGCGTGCCGCCATCTTGACTTATCTGTGTAATGGCTGACGCACGCGTGGTACAGTGGAAATCTAACATCGTCACTTCCTGGTCACGTGACCAACATTAGCATCAAAAAACAGGAACTTCCTGTGAACGTACGCTCCCCATCTGCTGTGAGGCAAGACAAGTACGTCTCAGGGAATCTCTAAGTGTCACTCCTTGTGCATGTGGGTTGCCTCCGGATACTCTGGATCTCCCCTCCACATGGCAAACACACACGCAATCGCAATTGCCCAACTATTCCAATGCACGATCCTCATGAAAGGGAACTTTAAAACTCAACGAGGCTTTCCTAGATAATTATTAGGGCACTAATTTAATTTGAAGGCCGTGAATTAATCGGCTCGTCAAGGGGATAACTTACAATGATTTTTTAAAAGTTAGTAAAATAATAATGGTTTATACTCATCTTTGAGGGCTTGTTCATGACATCACGCCACCTATGTAAGGTCCAAGACTGCGGGAGATGTTCTCAAATCTGGAAATCGCCTGATGATACTGGTTGTAACTACCAGCGAAACGTCGTGCCACATTGTTCGACATGCGTGGGCGGCTGCTCTCCAGTACACCCGGTGGTGCTGCTGCTGAAGCAATAACAAATTGTCGCGTTTGTTCACGCGCCAACTTTATTTAGTGGGCTGTGTCGGGTGGAGGAGGGCGCATGACACACGTGTGCTATGTTACTCGCATGATTTGGCGCAAAAAATCCACGATGATTCACAACGTTGGTCGCAGGGAAGCCGAAGTCATGAATAGCAAACTTACGACGTGCACAAATTTCGTGAACAGACAATGAATGTTCGAACGGGACTTACATAATAGGTGATGTTTCGGGTGATGCCCCTTAGTCAGTGCGCTTGTTGAATGTCTGTACTGAAAATCACAACGGTCACACCGCAATGGCATCACCCATCGATGTCACTTTCGATTATTTGTTTTCTCTTCTCATTATTGAAGCTTCAAGCTCCTGCTGAAGCGCATTTGTGACTTGCCCCACTCCTTCAAATGCCACCCTGAGATTGAGTCGGCGACCCCTGGAGTGACTGCAAGTGCAGTATGCCAAGCGTTACATCACGACAGCGTCCCGACGATGATATTGACAATGATGACGACGATGACAATGACGACGATGATTATGACGATGATGATTATGACGACGATGACGATGATGACGACGATGTGCAATGATGACGACGACGACGATGACTCTGATGTACAATGATGACAATGATCACGACGACGACAATGATGTACAATCACAGCGCACGATGTTTGGTGGTGAACCAGAGACCTCTTTTTTTTTCCCCCCCATTGCCCACAATACCCAATAAAGACTACCCACGCCTGGCACGCCTGGCACGTGTGCTCACAATCACAACAGCAAACCTGTCCACAGCTCTGAGCAGAAACTGAGGAATGTGTGCTCGGAGGCGTCTCAAGTGGTCCCGGCCCAAAGGCACGCTCGCTATTTGGGCAAACGTGCCACGATAAGATTGTGCAGCCTGATCGGTTGCGTAGTGTGAGAGTGAGCCAAAGTAAAAACCAAAAAGTCTTGATATACGGCGGTGAGTTTGCGCACGTCTGGCTTTCATTACATGCCCTCGCCGTGTGGTATCGTAAGTCGGGCTATGGTCTGTTCTGGATGACCACAGTCGCACGTTGGAAAATTTAAAACTCTCCAGTAGCGTGCGACTGGTCATCCAGGACAAGACCGTACAGCGTCTAACGGCGCAATGTCCCGATCTACAAATACGAAGGAGACATCGTAGGGATACGCTTCGCATGCTCCTGACTCGGTTGTCTGGGCTTGACCGCCTGAAATGTGAAATTGTCGTTGTTGCTCTGCGTTGACATCAGCAGCCGTACGAAAGAAGAAGTCGGGCTATAATAATAATAGGTTGGGTTTTTTGGTACTGGCAAAGGAGGCCTCGTGAAGAAGTCAGGCTATTTATGCAAACGGGGTTTTGAGTGTTCTCTCGCTCGTATGGAGTTTGGGTTCTCGCTGAGAACGCTGGTTTTGTTATGTACGTGAAAAGCACAGTCCCATTATAGAGTAATTAAGCCTCATTTGGAGTTTTCGATGTAATATTTAGTTTACTGTCCACTCGATCGCTTCCGCCAAGGGACGTGGCTCAGAGTCAGAGGTCACGATTTCAAATCCTGGAAGGGGGTCGACTCAGACCATCATCTCTCCAAGGGTCCATAATGCAAACGATCTCAAAGCAGCATGAATTCAAAAATTAAGACCATACAGAGAATTTTTTTTTAAAGAAACAGAAAATATTCTACTTAATTATCTTCAAATGTGTGGGGTCTGTCACGGCATTCCGGTTTCCTACCACATGAAACAAAATTGCTCTGACATTCATAATACAGTAATAATGATAATAATAGCAGGGCTCTATTTATACTGGAAACCGTCAACTGATCCTCAGACTCAACTGGCCAAACACACGGGGCAGGCCTTTCCCGTAAAAGTCTTGCGACCCGGCGAGGCTTTCCTGGGTAAATCGCTGCTTGTTCATAATATTGCGTGAGCCGTCCCTGCAAGCCGCTGTTTTTCTAATTTTAGAGCCAAATATAAGACAGACCCCCCCGGGGCTGAGTTTGTGGGCACATCGGTCAAAAGTTTGGTTTTCTTTTCCGTGCCAAAGCCTTAACTCTGATGATTATTATTGCTGCTGCTGCTAGGCAAAGCGCAAATTCTGCCAAACTTGGAATCCTGTTGTAATATCAGGGGAGAAGCTACCAGTTCTTATCTCACTGCACTTGATACGATTAAATGTAAAGCAGACAGGATGATTAGTGATCCAGCGCCTGTCACTTCGCTCCAGTGACTCGCTCATCGGCAGAGGTCGCAACCGGGTACCCGATACCCGGCTACCCGTACCCGGCCGGGTACGGGTACAGGTACCCGTTTGCGACCGTGGTGTGGCCGGGTACGGGTAGGCCGTGAGTCACTGGTGAGTAACCGTTTGTCACTCATTTCGGGAAGGGTACGGGTACCCATTTGCGACCCTGGTGCGGCCGGGTACGGGTAAGGAATCAAAACCCATTTGCGACCTCTACTCATCGGTGGTCAGTCGTCTCCTTCTCACTCTTCTGTCGCTCCTGTCATGGTTAGTGTTCCCATAACTCAATGCTTCGTCCACCTACATTGAAGGCTCGGTCTACCAGACGACTCTTTCGTCTCATCCACACTGTGTTCAACGACCACACCGCAGGTCAATCAATACCCGCGCCATTCGCCACTAAGTGACGGTGACGTCACCACGGTGCCTGTGCCAGGCCAGGTGCAATTCGAGGCCACGTGATGTGTTGAGGGCTCGCTGACAGAAGGACTCGGGACAGACCCAAGTGCCATGGGTTGGCTGACTGAGATGACCGGTAGATACACCAGCTGTACCCCCTACTTTGCGAACTTGCTGAATGTTAGCCGCCCGGCGCTCTGCTCGTTGTTGTGAGCGTCGCTCCTCTGCCGTCCATTGTTACTGGAGGGCGACTGCCTCCAACTGTCCAGTAGCGTTCTTCACCAGCCTCGTCCACAGAGGCCGATATTGACACCGCTGGTACCAGTCGTCGGAAAGTCCTTTCAGCTTCACATCCTACCGTACCGCATCAGTCCATCTCTTCTCCACCCCATGTCGTGCCCGTTTAGCCCCCGATATCTGGCCAAACAGAAGCTGCTTGGGCATGCGGTGGCTGGGCATGCGAGTTACATGACCCAGCCAACGCAGCCTTGCCTGCCAGAGGAGCTCACTGATGGGAATGTGTCCAAATATTTCAAGGATTTGTGAACTACTCGCACAATCCAGCCTGGTTAAAGCCAGGATGGATCATAGGAATGCCAGACTGAATGTTTCTAACTGGCGCAGATGTTCCATTAGAGGGGCCCACGTTTCACAAGCATAGAGAAGGAAGGGCATGACCGTGACCGAGAAGACCCGAAGCTTCGTGCGGAGCGACAGACCAGGTAGCTTCCGCACTTGGTTACGCAACCGATTAAAAGATAATGCCGCTCGACGGATTGGGAGTGAGACCTCTGCTGTCAAACCGGAGCTGGTCACAACACATGCACTCACCCACCCACTCACTTATTCACTCACCCACTCGCCACACTGCAGGTCACAACAACACTTGTCTGTCTGCATTTTTCCCTTTTCGCTGTTCCACTTGGGAATTCCCTCCCATCGTCTCCTTTCCCCAAGTTCTTACAGCTTTGCTCAATTCAAGAGACGAATTCAAACTTTATATACCTATTACAACTTTAAAAGTGCTCATTGTTGCTGGCCGCTTGACATTTTGGGCCTACCAGCCGTTGTTTAGCAACCGTGATCAAATAAATAAAATTAAGAAAATAAGCACAACTCCCCCATCATGGCCAGCAACAGCAGTGTGGGGGGGGGGGGGAGTTGAAACATCGTGCATTAAATGATAAACAATGTTAATTAGGGCTCCTGGGGATTTCGTTTTTGTGCAAAAGTTTTATGAAATCATCAAGGCGTAGAGCACATTCAGTCGTCGGTGGAAGTGATTCGTACATCGTGTCCATCACGGATGCATTGCCACAGCCTTGGGGGAGGGGAAACCCTTAAATTGGCGCGGTTGGCAAACGCGGGAGGCAGGAGAGGTGAACAAACACGGGGGGCATCGACCCCTCTGCCCAGAGGCCCGGGGTAAACCACACCGTGTGGGCCCCCGCGAAGACAACGATGTACAACGTGTACGATCAGCGCACAATGTTTGGTGGTGAACCAGACGCCTCATCTGAAAGTATTGCATCTGACACCGTGATGTCGTAGCGCGCGCGGGGCCCCCCAAAGCGCGGGGCCCGGGGCGGTCGCCCCCGATTCGCCGTGCCCTAGGGACGGCTCTCCTCCTCCCCGTGTCCTTGGACACCGCGTGCCGATACCCAGGGGGCTATTGGCACGCTCAGCCAATTTTTCTATCGGTGTCATCTATCAGGAGGGGACATGCAGTTAAGCTATCCTGTACGGTGTCAACAAAAACACACACTTGCTGTAGGAATGTGCCGAATCACCATTGCGCAGGATGTCACCGTAGCAGCATGCTGCACACGAGCGTGCTGTCTGTGTAAGACGCTTTAGGCGCATGCTGTCTTTAGACTCCTGCTATCTGTAAGAGCTTGCGGTCTGTTGGAGCACACTGCTGTTGAGGAATGTGCTGTAAGAGTGTCTTGTATACAGGGTGCTTCAAAACAATGTTAACACTTACGTGGGACTATCGTTTTTAATGGAAAAAGAACGGATAATAATGATACACTGTAACATGATAACAAATGGATGCTAATAGCTTCAAAAAGTCAAGGAGTCTCCACTTGTTCGCCATCATTGTGAACACATTCCTGGAATCTTCTCCAGGTGGTCTCCAGAGCCAGGAGGCAACAAATTTCTTGTGGTATCGTTGCAAATTCTCAGAAATGTTCACATTTGTGTGATAGACGCACACGACAGGAGTGTTCTTTTTGAAGGAGAGTGCCATTGGTATGAGAGTACTGTCTGTAGGATTTGCAATATACAGGAGTATCTGGTAGCAGCATGCTATCGAGGTGAACATTGTAATATGTAGGGGCATGCTGCCTGTATGGACATGCTGCCTGTATGGACATGCTGTTTGTAGCAGCATGCTGTCTCAAGGAACATTATGTCTAGATTTGAAGTTTTCGTGACTGCAGGGATCCATACTCTTTGGTTCTTTCGGTAAGAATTTTTTTTTCTTGCTGTGGTTGTCACACCTGATGATGATGCTTGTGTTGCAATTGAAACGTCGTGATTTAATTTATTTTATATCTACGTGACTTTACCGAAAGAACCAAAGAGTATAAATATTATGTCTGTAGGAGAATGTTGTCTGCAAAACTTCTTGTAAGAGCATGATATCAAGGGAACACCCTGCCTGTAGTAACATGCTGCCTGTAGTAACATGCTGCCTGTTGTCACACGCTGCCGGAGCATGGTGTATGTAAAACCATGATGTCTGTCTGTAAGAAAAAAAAACATGTCGTCTTTATAAAAATGCCGTCCGTGTAGAGCATGCTGCCTGCAGGGACATGCCATCCTTAGGAGGCTAATTACAAGACATCCATAGAGGCCGGATTCCAAAGAAAACTGAGCTCATCGTCGCTAATGAGAGCGTAGTGGAGTACCGGGGGCGTGAGGAACCCAGCCTCTCCCACCGCCTTATAAGGCCAACACGAGAGAGAAGCACGCAGCACACGGAGCCTTGCGCATTCTTGATCTTCACCGCCTCGGTTAAACCTCTACGCCTCGGTTAACTCTCTAACATTCTCATCTCGATTTAAAGCTTTCGTGACTGCAGGGATTCATATTCTTGGTTCTTTCGGTAAAGTCACGTAGAAGGGAAACAATAAAATAATAAAATATAAAACAATACAATTCTCACGACGTTTCGATTGCAACACAAGCAATCATCATCATCAGGTGTGAAAACCACAACAAGAAAATGTTCTTGTGTTGCAATCTAAACGTCGTGAGAATTGTATTGTTTCCCTTCCACGTGACTTTACCGAAAAAAACAAGAATATATATTCTCATCTCGGTGAACTCTCTTACATTCTCATCTCGGACAAGCACAGAGTCCTTTGTGTTTCCTACTTTACTTTATTAAGGCATGCCGGGCTTCCTCTCTGCACGCCCCTACCCTACCGGGGGAAGAGCCATCCACGAACGTGCGTTGATATTTTTTGTTAAGTTTAATTCCCCGTGCCAAGTTGAACGTGGCATGGCGAGTGGCACGAACGGTGGGTGATGCCATGATGAGAATTTGGGCAGGGTATGAAAGAAATGTCGTGTGATTTGACGAACAAGTTTGTCAATAATACTCAACACTGCCCAAAAGAGGAAATGTAATATAATAGATAACGTTTCAGTCAATGGCCCTTTCATCATAATTACATTCATTTGGTGATGGTGCTGTGTTGGCCGAGGCATACAAGCACAATGAACAACAACAAAAACTCAACACATTCGTTCATCAACAACGACACTGTGGTCTGAAATTAAAATCAAATTAACCACGTTTCAGGCCTTCATTGCCAAATAACAAATCCTGCTGCCAGACTTCCCGCCTGGAGCCCCAAGACTCGGAGCCCTACACTGGCTCCCTCCCAATATAATTCTGGATGGATTTCAATGTCGCACTCGGCTTCTTCAGTATCCGCTCGGGACTCACCTCTGCTTCCCTCTCCTCTCTCATGCGACTCTCAGTGCTCAGCTTCAACGCAGCAACAGATGGACTGGGACTGATGCGCAACTTGAATGCAGCAACTTGTAGCCAGGGTTGGTGGGTCATGTTGAGATGGGGCCATAATTCACGAGACACCTTACCTGCAGGGTAGCAAGGTGGCACTTACCGGGATCCGTTCTGTCGCTCGTAAACATAACACAGGTTTGAGCGTAATAACCCACACGTGCGTGCGTGCGGGTGGTGTTTTTTATGAAGGCGCTTTGCTTTCCTTCCACGGTATACCGAAAAATAAAACCACTAAAAAAAGAGAATTGTCCCAAAATCTAAAAACCGCACGCTGCTGCAACAAATTCCTTGAGAAGCAGTTGGCTATCTGACCAAATTAAAACCGTAATTACATAATTGTACACAACTTCCTACGGTCCCTGATGATATCTTGCATTCAGAGCTCACCATCAGCCCCTGGGGGCGAACTGTCATACAATGAGTTCACGTTGAGAGACCGGAATAAATAACTCGGCTTATTCAAATTCTTCACGGAGTTATACGAGCGGAGTTATTTATTCATTCGTTTTCAGGAAAATTTTGAAGTGTCCTACGAAGGATGGACAGTTAATTCCTGGGCAGAGTAATACGCTGCTCAGCTCCGTCAGCATTCATATAATTAATGCCTTTTATTTATTATATACTGGGTATCAAGATTATTTTTCAGGATGGTCCTGCATTGGAATGTTTGGCACATTCCAAACAGTTTTTTTTTTACTCATGCAGAGTAACAACTGCAATTTCACATTCAGGCGGTCAAGCCAGATAACCGGGTCGGAAGCAGCGGAGTGTATCGCTGTGATGTCTCCTTTCGTATATATGTGGATCGGGCATTGCATCGTAATGTTGTGGTCTGTTGTGGATGACCACAGTCATACAAACAAGGGGATAACGCTGAAGGCTCCGCAGATACACTTTAGAATCCATTGCTGTACTGGCATCCCCTGGCCAATGAACAGCTCAATCCTAAAGCACCTCATCATCCCAGAGAGTCTCCCAAAGCGATTTGAAGCGAGAATCTTCGTTATCGGAAGTGAATAGGTCACACCGATTGTGTGTCAGTTGGTCTTCTATCGCCGTCAGGTAGATTACTCATCAAAGGTGGCAGGGTGTCGGAGCGGTCGGCACGCACATCTGAGAAACCGTGGTTCTCATTTAGGCAGCCGACTGGGATGAAACTGCATTCTCAAGTGCAGTGAGTTGGTCTCTGTTCAGTCGCTAAATGACAAAAAAAATTAAATTCTATTAAATTTGGCCCTGCACTTAATTTGACTAAATTCCAGCTTCAAAAAGAACGCATCAGTTTCACAGCCATGTGCCAAAGAGTATCTCTCAGTGGCCTAGCAGGTGAGAAAGTGTTGCCCCCTGCTGTGCGGACCAGACGTCAGGTGACGATATGTCAGAGGTCAGCTCTGCAGTGTCTGCTTCAATGGGTCATTCTCTAACACAAAGGCCAACAAACTCCTATTCCTCAATAACACTGGCCGAAAAGGAACATGTATAATAGTTAACTTCTTCATCGCTTTGCTATGAGAGATGGGGATGCGCCATATCTTCAGTTTCTACAGCATGTGCCAATGCAGTGTCGCAGTTTATTTTGTCGGATGCGAGAGCTGCGCTGCTCTGAAGAGATGAGGGTGGATTGTGTCACAAAGTCATGCTGACAGCGCTATCAGCTGGCCACGTTGTGGTGTCGGGCCTCTGGGCCTGCATTGAACAACGGTGATAGAAGAGGTGTAACTACCAAAGCTGCCCATTTACCACAACAACAGCGGTGCCACGGGCTGCCGTGACTTCATTGAGGATCTCTCAAGGATTCCGTGTCCCCGATGAATTCCCTTGTCCGTGCGACCTTGTGCGAGACACAGGTCGCTATGCCCCAGCACAGCTGAAACTCACAAATTCCGCGTTATTCTGTGACATCATAACCTGAATGCAACACCCACCCCATCGTCAAACTCGTTAACACCAAACCCAAACCCTGGCTGCAATCCTAAACCTCAACCAAAACATTCCCCACGACTTGAGAGTCGGTGTTCACAATCTTATCTTCTCCGGCTCTTCCCGTGTCTTCCCAGAAAGGGGGGGGGGGGGAGCGGTAAAGGGGGGATTTTCCTCCCACGTCGCTGTTGTTGCTGCTGCTGCTGCTGCTACCGTACCCCGTGTCCCCCCCCCATCCTCACCAGGGTGTTCCCATCCTCAGGGTGTTCCCATCGAGGTGATGGGCGTGCGTGGTCTCGTGTCCCCGCGTTGGATGCAAACCGCACGGAGCAGCCTCCGTCTCAACTCTTTATTGTAATGTAAAGCAAAGCCGTTCATATAAACAGGAGCTGTTGCCTTCATGTACCGTTGCGTAACTACTTCTTATAAAATAAAACACGAAAACGCCGACTGAAAATACAGATTTCTTCCCACCACTTGCGTCTAACCTTGCTAACAGTGTTAAGTTCTCCCATACAAGATCGGTACAAATGATGCGTTTGATTGTTTTGTGAGGTATCTACACCCAAACTCTTTGGTGGGTTACGAATATAATCCTAAGTGTGTGGAATTTGCAAAATTTTACTTTCGGCTAAAGTGTAGGCGCGCGCGCACACACACACACAGGTGCGCACACAGACTTCCACGACTCAAAAACAAACACAATAAACCTTACGTGCTACTTAAAAGCTGTGTAAAAGCTGATTCGCTAAAATGTTACAAAAAAAACCGGCGGTTATTCCGTGTAACAGCTCCATCCGGGTACCGAGAGACAAGAACGGGTAAAACAAACCGAGAATGTTCAATACGAACGAGATGTAATCAATATTGGATAGATATCGGGCCATGCGCTGATCAGCGAGGATCAGGTGTTTATTTAGAATGCGGTCAATAAATCATGAAAAATTACTGCAGGGGGGAGTCGCGGTTTGATTAGGATTAGAATCTACAGTTTGCCAGAGTCCAAATTATAATCGTGATTCGATTCGATTCTCTTAAGGTGTTTTTTCGCTGGATGAAGGGGCGAGGAACAGGTCTGTAATCCGGTGCTTTGGAAGCAAGCGAGGGTTGATGGATCACGTTGCGACATGCGAGTGAGATTCCCAAAGCCACTGGTCTACGAGGTGGCCAGGAGATGTTGGTATGGGGGGGGGGGGGGGGGGCTTCGTGAACCCATCTCGCTGCACCATTGTGGGTCTACCTCCGCTATCTCTGATTTTCCCTCCCACGAGCCTCCCTCGTTCGGGGAACTTGGTCAGACATCCCTCGAAGCAAGGCACCTCCAGAAACATTTGTCTCGAGACTCACCGAGCCTTTACTTGGCCAAGCACTTCCGCGCTGTCGATGCGCCTGGCACGTTTGGTTGGCGACGTGGGGGTTCCATCCCCACCCCTCCCCCCAAAAGTCGATTTACTTACTTGACGCAGCGTTGGGCAGCCCCCAACAAACCACGTGACCCAGGCGGCCGTGGTGTGGCGCACAGACTGGGCGAGTCGGGATGTCGGCTGACCCCGTGCACCATCGTTGCACACGCGCATTAATACTGTTACTGCAAAAAGGAGCGATTCAAAATGCGCGTCGTTGCAGAATACTTCCTCGCAGACATTCAGTAGTTTACGGTTGGCGAGGCACTGGCTGGCGTCGATGTCCATGCTGCCGTCGCCGCACGCACTCCGTCTCGGCGGCACGCAAGACTCGGATCGCCTCGCGTCGCACAAGCGAGCGATCGCGCCCGGCCCCATCCCCGTAGTGAACTCTCCGTCGGATTTTATCGCCCACCAATGATATCCCTGCCCCCCTGCCGAGGTTTTTGTCCCCACTCTCGTCCAGCAGAAGCTCCCAGCAACGGGCAGCGAAACGTCGGACATGGTGAGGAGAGACACATTCCCCCGTTAGCACTACCGTGGTAGCATGGCCAGACGGACGATTACTGCAGTGGCTCTCCTACTGTCGACCGAGCCTCAGCGTCGTGGAGGGAACCGAGGAGAAACTCTCCAAGGTCGCTTCAGTTCGAGGTCTCCCTCGCCCGACGACGCTGGACGGCGCGCTCTGTCACGCAATGTGTCAGTCGTCCAATGTCTGTTTTAGCCCTCAAAGTTGGGGTTGGCCATATTCATTGGAAACCAAATTTTCTGAATGAGAATTTAAAATAACGTGTTAGTGTAATCGATCACGCCCGGGGTTGAGAAGATGAAACTAATCGCACGTGGCCACTCGGATTTTGACAGTACATCATTGATTTATGGGTCATATAGCTGCGGGAATAAATCAATTACGAATCAAAACATTGGTCACGAAGGCCTATGAGTTAAATTCAGGGTCTCAAGGGTGCTGGCTCAGTGATCACATTTAAAAAGTCTCATCGCGCCGTCTTTTTAACAGCTTGCGCCCATTTTCACCCCGGCGAAACTCAACGAAACATAAACGAATTAACTCTTACGGTTGCTCCTCGCTTTGTGAAGCTAAGGAAGCCGCGTCAGGGCCCATGCTGCCACGCTCCTGGATGTCACAAGCGTGCACCGGCAGGGAAAAAAAACGCTACCGGAAATCACCCTCCCCCCAACTCCTTCACAGCAGCATACAAAACACCAAAGTAAATAAAGTAAATCGGAAACAAATTTCACTCTCGCAGTGTCGCCAAAGGAACGTTATTCCTTGTTATCGATAAGTGGAGCGAGTTTAAAAATGCGCGTCGTAGGCATTTTTTGATTAACCCTTACGCATCTAACGGTAACGACCACTGTACAAGGCGTTACCGGTCTACGCAACTAACACTACCTTTACCAGTGCCCCCCCCCCAATACTACGGGCACCAAAATAGAAATCGTACAAATCATCAAAAAGACAAAAAAGAAGATTACAAAACAACGTTCTCGAGTGACTTTTTGCACAGAGGCACATACTGTTATGCACTTTTTTTGAACTCGTCTCTCGTAGTGGCACGGCGGCGTGATGCGGCCCCAGTTCCGGTATCGGTGAGCTCCGCTTCAGGTTTTCCCAACCAAGAAAACTCCACGCAGCCTCCGGGGAAAACTGGTATGACCACAGCCGATTAATCACCCTGCCCGGCGTGCCACCTGCAATTACAAAATCCTGAGCCCGAAGCTCATCGCGACCGACCTGAACTGGAGCCACAAGGTGCCCGATGCAGCCGCATCTGGGCATCTGGGAATCGGCAGTGTGAGGACGCAGGCCCCTCGTTCTTCCGCTGCAGACACAGTGATGGCTCAATTGTGGTGGGACCCCAAGCTGTGGGTGGTGGGACCCAGTCTGTACATTGTGGTGCATAGCAGCCCATTTGTGGTGGTCGAACCCAGGCTCTACAGGGTGATGGTGGAACCTAGTCTGATTGTGGTGGTGGGAACAAGGCTGTACGTGGTGGTGGTGGTGGGTCTCAGCCTGTACGTGCTGGTGGCACCTAGGCTGTACGTGGTAGTGTGATCAAGGCCGTTCGTTGTGGTGGTGGTGCCCGTGCTATTCATGGCAGGCGATGGGCCTCGGGGCCTACAGGTGCTGGTGGCACCCAGGCTCCCTGTGATGCTGCCCCCCACGCTACACGGGGCGTGAATCCTTGCGGCTGAGCAGACGCGTCCGTCCCGCTGAGCTGGTGGCACTGCGGATCACCTCCATCCACCTGCGGCAACAACAGCGACGACGACGTGAATTGGTAAAGCGTCTAAATACCAATGCAAAGGGATTGGGTGGAGGTGTAACAGCACACCGGGCTTGGAATCCAGAGGTCCCCCAGTTGATTTTGATCTCCCTTGATGGCAACTTAAACAACTAATCGGTTCGCCGCAGTTTGTGGTGTGGCGTGGTAGAGCGTGGGCACTCCCCTCTTTAAAGATGCTCGGCCAGTGTGGAAGAGTAGGCCATTGTACCCTCTAGGGTGGGATCTTTTGAGCTCCCTCGAGTGGAGGCCCTTCCGCCAGCGGTGGCGTGAGCGAACCATTGCGGGGCTGCACCTTGGCGGCGATTACTTAGCTCACCGTAAAAACAACTCAAGTTGCTGCACAAGGCAATCGCATCGAGATGATGATTTATCACTGAAACTGACGAGGAAGTGACTGGAGGATAAAATAGACACCGGTTACGGTGAACTGGCGAGCGTAGGAGCACCTATGAAGGCTTTGTGGCACTGCATACGAAGGGGTGGGTGGCCAGCACCACGCCTGGCCGCCTTTGTCTCCCCAGTGGCAATGTTTACACACCGCACCAGGTACCCGTTTGAGGCCGAGTCAGCCTCGAGAAGGCCCAGGACCGGTTCAGATCATCGTCACCGGTGTTGGCCGTGAGCGGGAATTGAACTCGGGCGGCCGGGTTCATAGCACAGCACGATAATCCGCTGCTCCAGCGCCACAATATACACTATACCACAATACATACTCTACACACACACACCGGTCGAAGGTGTACTCGCTCTCGGCACGGAAGAAGTAGATGTGGGACTTGAACTGCAGCTTGAACACGTAGTCCTTCTGAATGGCGTCAGCCTCCGTCGGGACTGTGATGGAATAGCCCAGCAGGGGCAGGCTGGCCAGAGGGAAGTCATCCTACAGACGTGGCAACACCATCGCCGTCATCAACAACGCCGTCATCATCATCGCCATCATCGCCGTCATCATCGACACGACAGAATTAGGTTTTAGTTTTGTTTTACAAGATGAACATTACAACAAAAAACGTGTGGAAGTTATACGTCTTCAGTTTCAAAAAATTTCCAGCTTTTACTCACGACCCTACAACATCTCAGTAGAACTGTCGAGATTAAACACACAACCTGGTGGGTTTTGTAGAAGAAGAGGCAGAAGTTGGTGAAGACGACCCACAGCTTCTGCCAGCCGCTGCTGTTCTTGAACTTGCGCAGCAGGTACCCCGACAGCTGGTTCTGCAAACGAACAGGCGTCCACACCGCTCATTCGCGAGCGACCGGCGTGCATCTCACTCGCAGCGACAGCCCGCAGACGCGCCGCCGCTCCTTAAGCAGAGGAGTCGGTCTTTTAACTTTCACGACTACGACGCAAATGATTTGCTGCGAGTCTGTATCCCACGTTACAAATACCCCACCGTTAAAAATCTCCCGGATTGCTTTCAATCGTCACCGGGAGATCGATGCCAATTCCGGTAAGAGATTCCCGGCGTATTCGTGAAAGTTTGGCAGCCCCAAGTGACATAGGATTGCACGTACCAAATATTATTATTATTATCATCTGGAGTTGGCATACGTGCCTCAGGAGCGCTACGCTCACGGCTGGAGGATCAGGCCACCCTGCCTTCTCGCCGGCCTTGGATGATGGTGATAACGACTGCGCTCGCTCAAGGTCTCGGGCGACAAACGCTCCCCCGCCACCCCCCCCCCCCCCCACCGCTAACAGCTCCGACGGCTGCGGGGAAACGCCCCCTGCTAGTGGTAAGAGGCGGCAGTGACGCCGATTGAGAGTCATCACCAAGCAAACAAAACAAACTACGTGACCAAGAAGGTGTCGCCGCGTCCGCTCGTTTCCACGTGATCCTTTCTGAGCTCGTACCAGGACCCCTCAGGGATTTTCAACGTGGCCTTGGCTCAAGAATCTTGGCGCGCAGCCCTGGATAGGATGCTTGCGTAGGTGGTGGCGCAATGTGGCTATCGTGGGTCGCAGACCGTGGGCACGCATGAGGATGCAAGTGTTGTGAATTGAGGTTGGGTGGTACGGGTACAAGTGGTGGTGTGAGTGGGGTACAACCGGTATGGGCGGTGGCAGTGTGGGTGGAGTAATGGTACGGGCTGTGACGGTGGGGGTGGAGTAACGGCACGGGTTGTGGCGGTGTGGACTAGAGGCTGGCATGAGTGTGGACGGGTGGCGAGACTCGCCGTGAGCTGCGTGCACCGCGGGTTAAGACGGACACTGCGGTCTCACCTCGACGGCGCGGTTCAGGTCCAGCATGGAGATGCTGGTGTTACGGTGCCAGCAGACCTGCATCGTCGTGTTCGCGCGGTGCCCCGCAGCCTGACGGTCCGGCGAGCCCGGAGGCGGATTCAGATCCTCCTCCGACTCCGGCTCCAGCGACAGCTCATCCGACGAACCTGCACATACACACAGACACAGATACAGATAGATACTTACACATACGTATACACAAAGATCCTCGCATAGCCTTTGACAGACTGTTAGCGTGGCGAGCTAGCTGGGATGGCGAGCCGCTGCGCTGGGACACTCACGGTTGAACTTGTCGCTGAACCCGTTCTCGAGCGGGGAGCTGGGGTGAGTGTTGGACTTCTTCATGAGCTCGATGGCCAGGGCGATGTCCTCCATCCACTTGTCCAACTCCACACGGGAGCTGGGAGGACACCACGAACCCCGCATCAGCGCATCAACGACGAACAATAACAACAAACAAACAACACCGTGGAATAAACCGTCGCAGACATGGGGCCAATTGCAATTGTGTCATTGGCTCTGAATGACAATTACAGTTTCGAAAGGCAACGTGGTATACAGATTAGGAAAGCCACAGCAAGGCAAGGTAGCACACGGTGAGTGGTGAGCAAGGCACTCACCTGGCTGCCACGACAATGCTCTTGTGCGGTGTGGAGATGGTGAAGCAGTACGGAACGCCAAACTCCTGCTCGCTCTCCCTCACCTGTGCAGCACACGCAGCACAAGTATCAGACACAGCTCACACCGAGAGTGCACGTGTTGTCCCCTAAACACACACCACGTGCTCTAACGTTTCCCCCTTAGCCCTGTCCCAAGCCCTAACCCACATGACCCCCTGTGGCTCCATCGAGCGCGCACGAGGAGGATGCTGTGTCACCAGTGGGGGTGTTGGGGGGGGGGGGTTGGGGGGGGGGTTTGGGGCCGCACCTTCATGGCGATGAGAGGCAGCCGCCCGTGAACCTTGAACTGGTTGGTGCAGGTGGGCGCCCTGCTCGTGTAGATGAGGAGGTCCGAGAACTGCGGAGTCACGGGGGGTGACACGGTCATCGTCGAGGGCTTGGGAAGGCGCCTCTCGTTACGGTCAAACGTCAATGAGGCCACGTCTCAAGATGAGCAGCAGGAAGAACGAAGGAGCGCCAGGCAGGAAGTGGAGTAGGAAGGGGAGAAGGAATGACCGGGCTAAGAAGATGTCAGAGATGATGAGAACGTGATGAAGATGATGATGAGAGGGGAAGGGAGAAGAGAGAAAGGAATGAGCAAGCAGAAGTGAGCTACATGGAGCAGCGTCCGTTTTCACGGGGCAGGCGATGGGGGAGGGATTCAGAGTAGGGGTGGCGACACAGACACATCGCGTGACTTGCGGGAGGCTTGAGCTGATTTGGACAGAGAATGTAAGGGGGGTGTTGAGTGACAGGGGAGAGGAGTGACTGCTCACCAGGAAGAACATCCTCTGCTGCAGGCCCTTCCTCGTGAGCTTGTTGAGGCAGCCCTCGCGGACAAACTCCTGCACGTTTGGCGGTTCGCACAAAAGCAAGAAGACTCCCATGAATAGGGCGCCCATGGCACAGCCGCCCCGCCTTGAGGCGCCTCGCACGGGGTACACCAACGCCACAGTCAGCGACTTGGTGGAGGTGCTACGGTCAAAACTCAACACGTTGCGTCAATAACTCCGTGGCCTTGGCAGGAAAAATATCTTGAGAGGCGATGTTATCGGGCAATGGGCCTTCTTCGTAGCACATGGTGGTAGCCGTTTCCCAAAGCGTCATTCCCACGTGTCTCCATGTCTCTGCGTGTGTCTATATCTCTGTGTCCCCATGATTCCAAGTCCCCATGTTCTCGTAAGTGCCAGTGTCCTCAGATCCCCATGTCCCTAAACTCCCTGTGACCCGTGTCCCTAGATCCTAGTGTGCCCACATCCCCATGTCCCCATGCCCCATGCACCCAGATCCCCACGTCTCTGCATGACCGTGTGTCCCTGTGTGCCCAGGCCCACCCGGTCGGGCGACGCGAGGTTGTCGAGCCCCACGAGGTCGCGCTGCAGCTCGCTCAGCTTCTGCAGGTTCTCCAGGCGGATGAGGCTCGCGTGCAGCTGATTCGTCACCTCGTTCACCTCCGCCAAGGCCGCTGCTCGCACGGAGACCAAGATTCCCCAAGTGGCCCACGCGTAAGACGCCCGCACGGCCGGCGCACTCACTCCATGTCACACGCTCACTGGTGGGCAGTCGCCTCCCGACACTGCTCTCTCGCTACTGCCATGGTTACCGTTCCTGTGAAATTCACTCAGATTCCTCTTCGAGTGCTGAAGAGGAATCCAGACGGACCGTTTTGTATCGTCCGCACCGTGAAACCACCACCGCACAGCAGGCCACACCTCGCTTGCCTCACACTCGCACCTACGATTCGCACAGTCGGCTACGCACGGTGCAAAATAAGTTCAACATACGTACGTGCACCGCTCCACTTTGGAATCCCCTCTTCCAAGGAGAGTGACCCATCTAAGGCTTAGCTGACCTAGCGGAGGCCCAGAACCACTTTAGATCCCCCTTACCACTGGTATGACCCATGGCCGGGATTTGAACCCAGGTTATCAGCTTGTGTAGCATGGCGCGGATCGCTACGGCAGCACCCCTCACACATAAAGGTGCAGGCCTACAATTTCTTGCGCGAGCCCTCACTCTCCTCCATAAGCTACGACTCTGGAATTCCCTCCCAATGCGATAACTGTTACCGAGTACACCGTCAATCGTGCGGTCTCCGTCACTGGCCACTTGTTGTTTTGGGCCTATGCTCAACAATGAGTAAAAGCACTCGTTAATTTGCCGATAACACCGTAATGTATAGAGACACCGTGATATATAGAGGACCGCAGAGCTTGCAAAATTGCCAGCTCACTGCCCGGCTGGCTGCTGCCGCCTTCCCCTCTCGCCTGCGGATCCTCCTCGCGCCTCCGCTTCGGCCTCTCTCGTCGACAGCGAGGGGCAAATACAGCGTGGTGGTGCTGGTGGTGTTGGCGGCAGCGGAGCAGTTGAAATCGTGACTTATTATTATTGACCGCGATTACGTTTAAATTGTACGCTTAAGCCCACGAGCAAACACTCCCTCGACCCCGTTCGCTCACCGCGGCAGTCCTTGAAGTCAGGGTGCGCCGGCGAGTAGTGCTTGCACAGCCGCTCCAGCACCAGGCGGTAGTGCAGGGGCCGCTGCAGGGGCCGCAGGCAGGAAGGCGGCCAGCGGCAGGTAGCACACCTGCCGGGACACGTTAGGAGCGCCGTTAGGAGCGCCCGCCGGGCGAGGCTGCTTGCGTTGAGCCACGGTGACATCGGGTCACCCTGCTGCTGTGTTAGGGTCTGGGTGAGGTTATCCTCTTTTGAGTCGAGGTCTGCGTTTTGTTAACGAGTCTGGCGATGCCACCCGTCTTGCGTAGCGGATATCGGGATTTCCGCGTGTCGTGTTACGTAGCGGATATCGGGGTTACCCTCTGCAGCTCGAACGCGCGGCAGGACTCGGCGAGCGGCTCGGAGGTGGCGAGCTCCACCTGCAGCTCGGCCAGCACCGCCTCGTGCTGCCGCAGTTGCCCCATGCACTGCTGCACCGCCACCGAGGGGGCAGGCATGGAGACACGGGGGGTAGGGGGGGGTCACAGGGGGAGATGCAGGCACAGGTAGCACGATTAGGATTTTCCACGGATCGATGGCACGGTATAGGATATCAGAGGCACGGGCAAGAGGCGTTTCACTGCATACACGATTGTATTTTGCTGGAAGAAAAATCCCAGACTGACCTTGAGCAGATTCATGTTCTTCAGCATGATGTCTCCGATCCGCTGGTGGTCGCCCTTGAGGTGAGCATTCGACCGGCCCTCCCTGCATCCAACGCAGAGATCCACACAAAATTTACAAAGATCCCCCGTGTCGCCTTTTCAGCAAACTCTTCGGGCAAATGCTTTTCGCGAGCACCTATGAATGCCGGCACGGCAACTGATGGGGTGGTGTGGCCTGAACTACGCCCAGCTGCTTTGGTCATGTCCCCAGTGCTGATGTTTACACAGTGCACCGGGTACTCACTTCAAGTTTAGTCAACCTAGGGAAGGGCCAGGATCGGTCAAATATTCGCTACCGTTATTGATCTTGAGCAGGAACTGAACCTGGGTCAATTAAGGCTAGAGGAGACCCGATATCAATTCTGATACCACTTACCAATGATGTTCGCCGCCGTGGGGCACTGAACTCAGGTTCCCATTGGGTTCGTTACACAGGGCTGTACGTGTTCAATACAATCATAGCCAGCCATCTCCACCGGTAATATTCTCAGCGACATTTCCCTTTGGTGTTCTAAAGCAACACTCTTGTTGCTCTATGCCACTGCCACACAAGATGCCTTGGAACGAACGGTGTTGCCCCATGAAGAATGCCAACAATAGCCCCCCTAAAACAGGCCCATTTGTGGTATCGCGGCCAGGGAATCGAACCCGGGTCACGGGTTCAGCGGCATCACCGGGTGGCCGTTGGACTCACCAGAGCGTGAGCCTCTGCTCCACCTCCTTGAGGAAGCCGCGGTGGAACTCGTAGAGGGGGTCCATGTTGGCGAAGAGCATGGAGGGGACTCTCTCCATGACCAGGCCGTCCTTGCCCAGGAAACTGCGGAACCACTGTCACGCGCGGCACACAACGCACGCTTAGCGCACGTAAAATAAATAAGCGGACGCAACGTACGTCTCTCGTCCACGTGTCCGTCTCTCCACATACAAAAAATAAATTTCTCGCACAACCCATCAGCCGCACTGCCTTATGGGAGTGCATAATGTCAGCCGCGTTGATTCGAGACGAGCAATCTTTGGACCGGTTTCGACACACGGTGTCTCATCAGCAGTCAGACTTGCCTGAATCAAGTCTTGTACATTGGCAACAACACTCCCAATACCTGGGACACAGGTATTCGTAGCGCCCATAATGCAGGTATGCGAGTTAGCAGGTGCTTAACATACGCAGGTATGCGAAAGAGACACTGGTATACATGATGATTTACAGACACAAACCCACAGGTATTATGCTCAAGGCGAACACAGCTACACATTAAGAGCATTGTTATTCAAACGGATGTTTAAAATTCTACAGAACTGGAATTTAGCCAAATTAAAGTGCAGTCATCGGTGACCGGGCGGAGGCCGTAAACTCGTTGCGCGGCTCGAGAAACCGGGTTCAGCGACAGGGCTTGCGACGCGCCGAGTTGTGGGGGTGTGGGATGGTGATGCGCGCGCGATACCCACCACCGTCACCACCTCCAGGTCCTTGAGGTGCGTGCGCTCCGTGGTGCAAACCTCCTTGGCCACAAAGTACGCCTTGTCCGCCGGGTACCGCTGTGACAACACCACCGCCATCACCACGTGTGGATCAATACAACGCACGAGTGAGAGAGCGAGTGTCCGCGTGGGTAAATGCGTGCGTGCATGTGTGCATCCGTTTTTGTGTGCGTGCTTACCTGAGCTAGGCAGTCGGTGTCTGTTAGTGTTTAGAGTAATGAGCGTTTGTCTGTGTGCATGTTTTACAGAATCAACGGAGTGTCTTTGTGAATGAGTGTATGTAAGCGAGTGTGTGAGTGAGTGTCCGTGCGAGTGTTTTAACTGAACGAGTGAGCGCGTGCCTGAGTGAGTGTTAAACTGAATGAGTTTGTATGTATGTGGTGTAGGTGCAAGTTGGCACAGTAGGGGGGGCACGGGGCACAGTTGGTGCATCGGCCAAACATCTCAGTCAGTCGACCCGTGGCACCTGGGTCTGCCCCGTGACCTCCTGCCAGCGGGAATTTGACACTTCACGTGGCCTCAACGTGCACATAGCCTGGCACAAGCGCCGTGGTGACGTCATCGCCACTTGGTGGTGAATAACGGTTGTTGTGGGTGCATGGGTGAGTGTTTAACTGAACGAGTGTGTGTGTGCGAGTGGTCGAGTGAGCGGTGCTGGGTGCTCCCTCCACCTTCCTCGTCGCATCCTCATCCTCCTCGTTCTTGCTCGTCACCGAGTCCGGGCTCAGCAGCGGAGACGACAGCTCCGGAGGGAACGTGCCCCCCCCCGGCGACCTCACCGGCCCCTTCGCCGGCTGCGGGACCCCCACCTCCCGAGCTGCAGACACATGGCACGTACGGGCGTTAGCCGAATACAGCCAAGCCTCACGGCTGCCACGGGTGCATTCTGTCACGGCTGGTACTGACGTGGACAGGATGGGGGCGCCGTCATTTACAAACGCGCGCTTAAGAGTTTTTGGCTGCTGTAAAGGTCCAGGTGATCAAGCCACTTGGTCGAGCTGTCGTCTGTGATGGCCAAGTCGCTTCTGAAAAAGAGCTACGTAGCTCAGTGAGCCTCACCTGGTAAAATACATAAATTCGTTTCAAGAGTTAAGTTTGATGCAATGTCCCTATTGCAGCTCTCTGCGGAGTCTTATCCCGCAAGGGCACGTGGTCAGGGCTGATACAGACAGGCACACCGTCATAGCCAGCATAGGGCATTGTCAGACCACGTAACTGGTTATATTGGTCAAGCGTCATCGCAATGCTGAAAGGTGACCTGCTAATTACTCTGACAAAACTTGGCAGGACCCTCCTCAAAAAGAGTCTTGAGACTCGGTGAGGCTCCCGTGTGTACAGGTGAGCGAGTATCTGTCGGCGGGCCCTGCGTACCGGCCGCGTGCTGCTGCGCAAGCCCCTGGTGCTCTCCGGACGGCTCGGCGGCGCGCTGTGCGTGCGGCGTGGAGCCCCCCGAGGTATCCGGCCTCGCGCCGTCCACCTCGCTTGCGACGACGGCCCAGGACGCGCACGCGAGCACCTCCTCCTCCTCGCCAAGCCGAGCGGCGGCACCGCCACCCTGCAGCTACGCACACGCGAGTACGCGCACATACACGCACTCCAGCTCACCACACGCGTACACACACGCCAGCTCGGCACTGCCACGATCGTCGATCTCACGATCGTGGCAGTGCTCGGCACTGCCACGATCGTCGATCTCACGGCGTCTCCCCCCCCACCCCCGGGGCTCACCAAATGACCAAACACGACACCTGGTGCGTGCGTGTGTGCGGCTGGCACCGCCCGCGCTTGGGGTTTGCACAGACGTCCCCGCAGCACAACTTTCTGTGATTAGCAACCATCGGGTGTGTGCGGTGGGTTCATATGCATATGAAGAGGAAATATTGGTGGCTAGAAAAAGCGGGACTGTGGATTCGTCACAATTTGTTATTTACTAAAACATCTTACCTGGTTAATCTCATTTGCAAGAGCGTCCAGGGTATCATGTGACCAATAAGGAGTTGAGAGACACGAGCCTAACCGTACCTGCGTGTCGCCTAGACAGACCAGAGTGTCACCTAGACAGACCAGCGTGTGGCCTAGATAGACCAGCGTGTCGCCTAGACAGACCAGCGTGTCACCTAGACAGACCTGTGTGTGGCCTAGACAGACCAGCGTGTCGTCTAGACAGACCAGCATGTGGCCTAGACAGACCTGCGTGTCACCTAGACAGACCAGCGTGTGGCCTAGACAGACCTGCGTGTCACCTAGACAGACCAGCGTGTGGCCTAGACAGACCAGCGTGTCGCCTAGACAGACCAGCGTGTGGCCTAGACAGACCTGCGTGTCACCTAGACAGACCAGCGTGTCGCCTAGACAGACCTGCGTGTCACCTAGACAGACCTGCGTGTCACCTAGACAGACCAGCGTGTCACCTAGACAGACCTGCGTGTCACCTAGACAGACCAGCGTGTGGCCTAGACAGACCTGCGTGTCACCTAGACAGACCAGCGTGAGGCCTAGACAGACCAGCGTGTGGCCTAGACAGACCAGCGTGTGGCCTAGACAGACCTGCGTGTCACCTAGACAGACCAGCGTGTGGCCTAGACAGACCAGCGTGTGGCCTAGACAGACCTGCGTGTCACCTAGACAGACCAGCGTGAGGCCTAGACAGACCAGCGTGAGGCCTAGACAGACCAGCGTGAGGCCTAGACAGACCTGCGTGTCACCTAGACAGACCAGCGTGTGGCCTAGACAGACCAGCGTGAGGCCTAGACAGACCAGCGTGAGGCCTAGACAGACCAGCGTGTGGCCTAGACAGACCAGCGTGTGGCCTAGACAGACCTGCGTGTCACCTAGACAGACCAGCGTGTGGCCTAGACAGACCAGCGTGAGGCCTAGACAGACCTGCGTGTGGCCTAGACAGAGCAGCGTGAGGCCTAGACAAACCTGCGTGCTGGGTGTCTTGGTCAGCTGGGAGGCAGCCTTGAGTCCTGGGCTTCTCGGGGAGGCGCGGGGGCGACTGCTCCTCCTGTGGACGGGAAGCGGGCGATGGTGAGCACATGGCGGCCAGGGCAATGGGAACAACGCTACCCACAGGTGAG
This sequence comes from Lethenteron reissneri, assembly GCF_015708825.2. Classification (NCBI taxonomy): domain Eukaryota; kingdom Metazoa; phylum Chordata; class Hyperoartia; order Petromyzontiformes; family Petromyzontidae; genus Lethenteron; species Lethenteron reissneri. Next base: position 1,882,452 of record NC_083835.1, read on the forward strand.
CAGACAGCTCGGCATAGACGCCGGCAAGGAATACAAAGCACGATCGGCACACAACACAGAAGGTACCAAACGCGGGAAACGTCTGTTGGCACACAGCACGGGACGCACAGCAGTTAAAATGTGGCCTCGCGGTCCAAATTTGCCAAATTTGATAGATGACTTACACATTTTTGTATTGGGGAAAAAACGCACAGAAACATTGCCGCCTACTGACAGACTCATTCAAGCCGGTGCTACATTCAACTTGTGCCACACAGGGACAGCTGCCTCTGGGGAGTCCCTAAGCTAGACTACAGCATGGCATTAGTATGGTTGAGAAGAGATTGGATGCAAGGCGCTTTGATTTTCTGAGGCATCGAAGGGCCCTAGAAATCCAGAATTTTATCCTTTCAAAACAAACTATCAATATCACAACGGGCACATTTCTAAGTCAACCACGTGGGTCCCCACTGCCTCCTGGTGGGCAAAGATAGATTTTAGAAAATAGGATTTTTTTAGTCGGTGCATGGGTGATAATTAATTAATACATTTACCAATATATAGATTTCATGTGACACCGGCTCAAGCGGCGAATCCAGGAAAATCTGACGACACGAGGCAATGGCTCCTCGTGGCGGTGTGAGATAATGTTTGACCCCATAGCATTTGGACCCTTAGGAGTTCAAATACTAAATAGATATCAAACCGCGGGGGTCGGAATTCCACAGGGGTCAAAATACTGTCTCGGCGAGGAACTCTGCCGAATGGTTCATGTAGAGAAGCCGGGCCCCTGAGCCGGGATATCTGGCGCGCAGCCGCGGCGGCGTGCGGGCGAAGAAGATGAGAGACGAGGGCTCGTAGAGTGCCACAAACATGCACACGAAGACAGAGATCCCCCGTGTAGCCTTAACAGCCTGTTGGGGCAAGTGCTGTTAGGCAGCACCTGTGAAGGCCGGCACGGCACACGATGGGGTGGGTGGCCAGCGCCACGCCCGGACGCCTTTGTCTTCCGAGTGGCGATGTTTACACACCGCACCAGGTACTCATTTGAGGCACACACACAAGCCACGTACCCCATTTTTACTACTACAGCAGACAGAAACCTTTAATACGTAGGCTTTGGCGACCAATATTCATAAAGTTTTTTGGGTTAGATGGCGTTAGTATAAATGTGTCGTGACCCTCCACCACCCGACACAGCCAGTAAGGTTTATCACGTAAACAACGTGGCATTATGAATATACCAACACATTCCTTAATGTAAAAAACCAAAGTTCCACAGGTAGGGACACCTGATGACGGACGCTTGTGTTGCGCCCGAAACGTCGTGATTTATTTTATTTTATTTTTATACCTACGTGACTTTACCGAAAAAAACGAAGAATAAGGTAGGGACACGTCAAGAGTCAAAACTTCAAGACCACCCGAATAGTCCCCGCTGGGTGAAACTCACACTCGCTCCCCGCTGGGTGAAACTCACACTCGCTCTCCGCTGGGTGAAACTCACACTCGGTCCCCGCTGGGTGAAACTCACACTCGGTCCCCGCTGGATGAAACTCACACTCGCTCCCCGCTGGGTGAAACTCACACTCGCTCTCCGCTGGGTGAAACTCACACTCGGTCCCCGCTGGGTGAAACTCACACTCGGTCCCCGCTGGGTGAAACTCACACTCGCTCCCCGCTGGGTGAAACTCACACTCGCTCCGCGCTGGGTGAAACTCACACTCGCTCCGTGCTGGGTGAAACTCACACTCGCTCCGTACTGGGTGAAACTCACACTCGCTCCGTGCTGGGTGAAACTCACACTCGCTCCCCGCTGGGTGAAACTCACACTCGAAACTCACACTCGCTCTCCGCTGGGTGAAACTCACACTCGCTCCCCGCTGGGTGAAACTCACACTCGCTCCGCGCTGGGTGAAACTCACACTCGCTCCCCGCTGGGTGAAACTCACACTCGCTCCCCGCTGGGTGAAACTCACACTCGGTCCCCGCTGGGTGAAACTCACACTCGCTCCCCGCTGGGTGAAACTCACACTCGCTCCGCGCTGGGTGAAACTCACACTCGCTCCGTGCTGGGTGAAACTCACACTCGCTCCGTGCTGGGTGAAACTCACACTCGCTCCGTGCTGGGTGAAACTCACACTCGCTCCCCGCTGGGTGAAACTCACACTCGCTCCCCGCTGGGTGAAACTCACACTCGCTCCGTGCTGGGTGAAACTCACACTCGCTCCGCGCTGGGTGAAACTCACACTCGCTCCCCGCTGGGTGAAACTCACACTCGCTCCGTGCTGGGTGAAACTCACACTCGCTCCGTGCTGGGTGAAACTCACACTCGCTCCCCGCTGGGTGAAACTCACACTCGCTCCGTGCTGGGTGAAACTCACACTCGCACCGTGCTGGGAGGACCCTCACCTCTCGAATGCGATGCTGCCCTTGCTGACGCTGCTCCTCACGGTGTCCTCCAGCTGCCGCTGGGTCCTCCCGCTGAACACAGACAGGGTGGGAACACCGCGCGTTCACATTCGCCGCAACGCAGCTTTCCATGTCATAGATGGGACACAATGGTTTCAATAAAAAAACATTCACAGGTAGATTTTTACAATAAATATACGTAAACATTCGAATCGCCTGGTCTGACCGCCCGCTGAGATGCATATCGTAGCATCTCATTTTGAATGGCGTCCTTTGCACGAAAATGGTGCTATAGAAATAAAGAATTGATTGCCCAAATTCTAAGCCACTTCCCCCCCATGAAGTTTCACTAAAGAGGCCACACCACATGGGCGCCCCTGGCTAGATTTCCGCGTAAGGGCCGGGTTACCCGCGGGTGACCCCCGCAAAGGCAGTCGGAACCAGTTCGCTGTCTCGCAGCTCATCGGCGCGGCACGGGCACGACGACGTGGCAACGTGACGACGAACGAGACGCGACCGGCACAGGTGCCCCGGACTTGCCTGTAGCGGAAGGAGGAGCCGCGACTGAAGAGGACGGGCTTGGGCTTGAGCGGGGGCTGCTCGAGGAGGCGGAAGAACGCGTGGTACTCCACGCTGTTCTTCCAGAAGAGCTTGGAGGCGTCGCGGCTCTTCATGATGAACTCGAGCGTGTCGCGGTACTTACCCTGCATGCGCGTGGGGATGGAGATACACGGGGGGACACACGGGGAGATATGCGGGGAGACACAGAGACGCGCGGGGGGACACACGGGGAGATACACAGGGAGACACAGAGACGAAAACTGGGATGCAGCACACACCAGGTAACGTGACACATGGGAACAGAGACACGAGTGTGCACGCATACACAGGCAAAGGTCCCCCCAAAGTGTAGCCCACACAGGCTGCTTTGGCAAGTGCTGTGAGCGAGCACCCATGAACAGGGGCCCTCATCCAGCAGTGGATTAGCGTTAGTCCCAGGTCTCCCGGCGAGTGCCGTTTGCATCCGTGGCCGTGATGGGTTGAGGGGGGGGTGATGGGGGGGGGGGGTGATGGGGGGGGCGTGACGGGTGGGGGGCGTGGCAGGTGGGGGTGGCGCGGCGGGTTGGGGTGGTGCCTGACCTCGCAGTCCGGATGGAACTTGATGAGGAAGCGTTTCCTCTTGAAGCTCAGCTTGCGGATCTTGCCCCAGTTGAAGGCGTTGATCCTGGTGGCGCTCTGCACATGCGGGCCGAGAGACGTGCGCACGCACACCAACGACAGACGTACGCATGAGCGCGCAAATTCACCGTTTCAGCAACTCCAGGGCCAACGGGAGTTGCGTTCTTGAAAGGCGCGACGATGAATATCGATACGCCGTCAATGGAATCGGTTTACAGGATAGTAGGTGGGTGGACGCGAAGGCTGAGAGACGACGGATAACGAGAAAGGACGATGCCGCCGTCGGCAACGACGCTGACTCCCACAAAGCGGTAGTACGTATTTTATGCACCGCAGAAAGGATGATGGGCTGAGTCGACCTCCTGGCCGGTATCTGAACTCGTAATCTTCCAAATACTGGGGCTGTTTAGCCGCCGGATCAGTACAATCTGTACCATTTGTGGTGCGGACCAGCAGGGACAACGAGGGAGGGGAGGGAGGGAGGGAGGGAGGGGCGCTAAGGGGGCAAGGATGTGGACAGAGTTATTTTGAGACGTAATTATACGCTGCTTTGCAAACATTTTACCCAATGCGTGCATGCATAATCAGATGGAAATTAACGGGCGCTTGCCAAACGTCTAAACACTGAGATCGCGAGACGGTCTGGTGGCTCAGGGAACTCGTGCCGTGTCACAGAGACGCTGAACAGACGTTACTGAGATCCTGAGTTTGAATTCTGGGTTTCATCCGGGTTCTGAAGTGTCAAAACATGTATTTATCCTGGAGAAATCTGATGTCCAGTAGAGGCGGATCAGAAAGTTGCACTATACATAAATAAATTAAACAATTTTTATTTTACCCGGTAAAGCTCACTGAGCTATTCGCTTCTTTTTCAGAAGCGACCTGCCCACAAATGATCGCTCAACGAAGTGGCTTATCACGTTGAAATGTACTGCCGGCAAATACTGCAGGCAAATGAGTCTCTCCTCAGCCCAGTCGCACCAGTGACTGCACCCAAGACAAAACTGGTTTTTACCTTCACTTGGCAAAAAAAATCCACCTGACAATGAAAATAAAAATGTAGGATATTCGCGGTGCAGAACAGAAGTGAATGCTGAGTAGAGAGTCCGAGGGATACAGGTGGCAGGGACTCGGTGCCCATCTCTAAAAAATAAAAAGCATTCCCTGCACCGCACGGCTCCCCCCCCCCCCCCCCCCCCCCGTGCCCAGAATAGGGAATGGAAAATTGTCATCGGACGCCGACACCGGCGAATGAAAACGGGTCTCAAGGCTCGGGGATTTCCTTGATAGGGTGACGGTAACGGGCGAAAGAAGCGGAGAGGTCGTTACGCGGGACACTCGTCCTCCGTCCGTCTAAATCCGCGTAGTGCTGCTATGCGGGCCCTGGCGGCAGTGGTGGCGGCGGTGGTTCACCTGGAAGACGGAGACGCCAGAGTGGGTGACCGCGAGGTTGATGCTCGAGCCCTCCTTGTCCACGGCCGGGTGCAGCCGCACGCCGTACGTGTCGAGGCGGCGCGCGATCTCCAGCAGCTGAGAGTCGGCCTCCGCCGGCGACTGGCCCCTGCTGGCAGGCACACGCGGCGGACAAAGTGGGGCTACTGGGGCACAGAGACGCAGGGGGCACGGAGGAGTGGCCCTAGGGAGAGAGACAGGCTCCAGCGGACTCATCATGGCCAATGCCATCGATGCCACAACTTGCTCATGCACACGAGCTCCAGGGAGAGACACAGGCTAACGGCAGCTTTGCCCGGTGCATAGAGATGGATATAGACACGGGCTACAGCAGCCTAGCCTGATGAATAGAGATGGATAGAGACACGGGCTACAGCAACCTAGCCTGGTGCATAGAGACACGGGCTACAGCAGCCTAGCCTGATGAATAGAGATGGATAGAGACATGGGCTACAGCAGCCTAGCCTGGTGGATAGAGACAGGCTACAGCAGCCTAGCCTGGTGGATAGAGATGGATAGAGACACGGGCTACAGCAGCCTAGCCTGGTGCATAGAGACACGGGCTACAGCAGCCTAGCCTGGTGGATAGAGATGGATAGAGACACAGGCTACAGCAGCCTAGCCTGGTGCATAGAGACACGGACTACAGCAGCCTAGCCTGGTGCATAGAGACACAGGCTACAGCAGCCTAGTCTGGTGGATAGAGATGGATAGAGACATGGCCAGGCCGAGTGTGCCGGTTGTGTGTGCGATGCTCACGAGTGGTCCCTGTGAAGCTGCAGGATTCTGGGAGCCAAGGTCTCCTGGGTGGGGAGGAACTTGTTCTGCTCCAGGTGCTGCCGCCCCACGGACTCATCGCAGTCGCCCACTTCAGCTGGGGGACACGGGCACAAGCGGCGGTGGCGCTCAGCACGGCGCGACTACAAGCAACTGCGTTCAACCGCACACGAGCGCACACAACTGCACGCAGCCACATATATCCGCAACATAGACACACATACGGCCACTACACTACATCGCAGGCACCCTACCAGGCAACACGAACGTGTGTCATGACAGAGCCTGCATGCGGTGTGAAGGGACTAGTGGCCACGGGAGGTAATGACTGGGGAGTCGGTTGTGAGTGTGAAGGGACTAGTGGCTACGGGAGGTAATGACAGGGGAGTCAGTTGTGAGTGCGAAGGGACTGGTGGCTACGGGAATAATCGAGAAGGGAGCGTGGTCAGGTGGTGGAAGAGGACGGTGGAGCGAGCGTCCCGTCAGCGAGAATGATCGAGAAGGGGGGGCGTGGCCTCGTGTTGATTTATAAGGGAGATGCGCGGGAAACCCGGAGCTGTTGAGGTGGGGATCTCCGCCTGATGTCAAGTGAAAGTGTCTTCAATAAAGTGCCATCTCAAGAGAAGTCATTACAAGTGCACAAAACACTAAAACATCCAGAAAATACAATAGCAATGTCTCCTTTACAGAGTGTCCCCCTCCCCGTGCACGAGCACAGCTGTGCCTCTCACCCTGCAGGAAGTAGGAGGCGATGGCAGCAGCTGCGTTGTCGCTGCACACCAGCTGCTCGGTTAGCAGGTCCCGGCGGATCTGGAGGGTGAAGAGGTACCTGCGGATGCCCAGGCGACACTTCGTGAGCGAGAGACGGGAAGACGAACACGTGGATTTGGGAGCGTACGCAAGTTATTCGAGGCATCGTATGGACCATCGAGAAAAGTGGAGCGGGCCTGGTCAGGACGCACCGCGAGGAGGGACGTTGGCCGGTGTCCGAGACGCTCCGCCCGGCACGGCCGCTTTCATCGTGAGCTCCCCCCGAGACGCGCAGGGAAGGGGCTTTCTAAATCCTATCCCTCTCAATAAATCCCTCTCACGGGGGAACTCATCCCGAGCGCTTAACGTGGCCGATCGTCGTTACCGCTCGCGGCCGGGAATTAAGCGGTCGGGGGGACGCGCGACGTGGCGCTCCCGCTCCTCTCGCGAGCAAATCCACTCCAGTCTTTGCTTCGCCAGGAGATAAGAAATCGCTGCGTTTCAGAAAAAACTTGTATATGTGGGCAAATGCAAATGTAAGCAGACCTTGGCTCTGTGGCTCCACATGCAAACAAAACCATGGTTTGGTCCATCAGCATAAATTTGTATTTCCAGACCAATATTAAAACCGCCCAGGTGACGCAGCGGTAGAGTGAGCAGCTCACAATCGGAAGGTTGTGAGTTCACATCCTGGCTGGGGAATGACTCGGCCCATCGTCTGGTCCGAGGTCTTTTCCCTTGGGTCACTGGACTCGTGGAGACAAATTAACAAATATTCAGGACCAAATATTCACGGAGAATATGTACTCTCTGACAATGGCCGAGCACTCTGAAATAGCATCAGCCCCCTGAAATACTCGGCCGCATCTGGTATCGTGGTAACCTGGTTGTCTGGTGACCTGGTAATCTGGTTTGTCTGGAAGCTTGGTGACCTGGTGGCCAGGTAGCCTGTGGTAGTCTTGTGGTTCGATGGCCTTGTTGGCTGGTGACCTAATTGGCCTGGTTGGCTGGTCATCTGGCGACCGCGGTGACCCTGGTAGTGAGATGTGCACACTCACTTGGTGAGCTCTTCGTGCAGCTGGCCGGGCTCCGGAGGGAAGAACTTCACGGCGAACTTGAAGGTGGTGTTCTTGGGCTCTGGGAACAACGAGAGAGGAGGCGCAAGCGGCAGCGTCAGCACCGGCGCTGCATTGCTCCGGATTTAAATGAGATGATGTTGTGCGAGTAAAATCCGTATTGTTATTGTTACTGTTTGTTTACGCATGAAAGCCTCGTTGAGGCTCAACTCTTTTTCAGGAGGTTCCTGCCAAGTTTTCCGCAGCAGGGGGCGACGTTGCCATTGCGCCCGATCCCCACTGAGTAATTTGCAGGTACAGTATTTTCAGCGCTGGACATCTGTGAACAAGAGCTCTATCAGCTCGTTTGATTCCTTCAGTATGAAAATAAAGATTCTCATTCTGATCACTGGGATGTTTGGACGATACCGGTCACAGTGTTTTTTTTTAAGCTATTGACGGGAAACTGCACAAAATGCAGGAAGAACATACAAACTCCACGCAAAAAGGCATCTGGGTCGGGAATTGAGCCCAGGCCCTTCTTGCTGCGTGGCACGAGTGTTCGCGACCGAAAAGGCTTTTTACTCGCCCCCCCCCCCCGATTCGCGGGGGATGAGGACCTCCGCTCTGAACCGATTTTTAAACCGCGGCCGAAGACCAACAACGGAGTGCCGGAGATGCGTCACGGGGATAGCGACCAGCCCGGCAGAACCGGGCGGATGCCCACACTCACTCTTGACTTGCTTCACGACCGTCTTCAGCGGGTCGAGCCAGACCTGCGGAGAAGCGGGAGGGGGGCAGATAGAAACAGAGGAATTCATCCGAAGTTGGGGGGGGGGGGGCGCTGGGGGCGGGGAAGCGCCCACACGCGCCCCGGCGATTGAAGCGGTTTCATCAGACGCCGCCGTCCACGTCGCTTCCCCACCCCGCGTCACCCCCACGCGATCCGCTATACGCACGAGTTCCTTCTATTATCACATCGATGTCTAGTTGACGGGCGGAGGTTTAAACTATTTTAAACTTTTTAACTTATTTATTTTTCCAGGTAAGGGGCCGTCCATAAATGACGTCCGTTCCCGTGTGCCGGGAACGGACGGCAAGTCTCTCCGCCGGCGAGCGATCGCGAGGCCACCGTTGACGAGCCGCCGCCACCGGTCACGGCTCTACCGTGAAACCGCCGAGGGCCAGCGGATCGCTCGGGTGGTTCACGTAGCCGCCGAATGCCACCGCATCCTAACACGCTGCGCCAATAAGCAAAAACAAACCCCCGTCCCCCTCCAACCCATCTGTTTGCACCCGTATCCGTGTGCACGTGCAATGCACGTGCGTGTCTTTGTGCACATTTAGGCGGCAGGTCGTGGCTACGCACGTGGCTGCCTGGAATCCAAGCCCCGCGGAGGGAAGCGAGAGTCGGTAGATTGCATGGATGTTGCTAAACTCCCGTCCGGTGGCGTCGAGGAGGTGCCACGCTCCGGCTTGCCAGGAGAAGGCGGCGGAACGGCAAAGTGTGTATCTCGTAGCCCATGTGTGTGCCCTCCAGCCCACGTGTTCCCTATCCTACGTGTGCCCTCTAGCCGACGTGTGTGTATATCGTAGCCAATGCGTGTGTGTACATTAACCCATGTGCGCCTGACATCGCAGCCCGTGCGCGTACGAATCCGAGCCCGTTCGAGCGTACTCACTAGGCTGCCGGTGCGGTCGACAAACTCGAGGCTGAAGTAGTCGCACTCGGAGAGGTTGAGGTGGCTGTACGTCGCGTTGAGCAGGGCCTGGCCGTTGGCTTTGCGCTGTGGGGCACAAAGACAAAGATCCTCCGTATAGCCTTAACAGACTGTTGGGGCAAGTGCTGTCAGCGAGCGCCTATGAAAGGCAATACGGCGCACGAGGGGGTGGGTGGCCAGCACCACGCCCGGCCGCCTTTGTCTCCCCAGTGGCGATGTTTATACACCACACAGGTATTCATTTGAGGCTGAGTCGACCTAGGGAAGGCCCAGAACCGGTTCACTGGGGCACACACATGCCGGACTCAGCCGTGAGAGCCACACTCAAAAATTGCCTTCATCATTCCTTCATCATTATTCCTGCGAAACCAGGCAAAGCACTCCACAGGCCCCGAACAACTTGCGCAGAGCAACAACGCCAAAGTCTGCTGCGTAGAGTTTCACGGTCGTCCCTGCGGAGAACTCTGGCGACGGATATATCTCTCGCGATGCCCAAATCACCGTGCCGGACAACACACGGCGCAACCCCAACACGTGACGGAGAGCCGGACGACAATGTAGTTGGCAGCCCCTCTGGCCAGCGCGAGTCAGAGAAGTGGACCGCTTTGGATATCGCTCGCCACCGACGTCAGCCGTGGAGAGGGAATCAAACGCAGGTTGCCGGGGTTCATAGCGCAGCCAGTGCGCTAACCACTGCGCCACCGTTCCATCACCCCCCAACCACCACCTCCAATTAAATGGGAGGCAAATTGGATTGCGGCAATCTTTCCATGCCCGAGGAGCAATTTCCCATTAAAAATAAACCTTTCAGAGAAAAATGCATGAATCACATAGCTCCCATGAGCTCTCATAAACGCACACACACGCACGTGTGTGTCTGCCAATGGAAACTTGCCAACGCAACCGATTTAAACGCGAAAAAAAGGTAAAGGTGCAGCCCTGCGATTGCTCGCTCACGATACCGCTGGCGGAAGGGCCTCGACTAGAAGAAGCTCTAGAAAGGGTGTTTGGCCTACTCTGCCGCCTGCTGATTTTGAAACCCTACAGCGGAGGGGTATAAATATCGGCAGCCTCCCGCTTCCATCAGTCCGGCTTGGAGTTATGCAGACCCACGGCGCCCACACCAATGCCTATGGGCAAACAGATGCTTGCGCACAGCCACGCACACACTGACATAACCACCCTTCACTCACAACCACCAAGCACAGCTTAGACTCGGCAAAACCACCTTCCAAGGTGGTAAATCTGTTAACCACACTCAGCACAACTCCCCTCCCAGATGGTGGACCCATTCACTGCCCTCCCAAGCGGTGGACCCATTCACTGCCCTACCAAGTGGTGGACCCATTCACTGCTCTACCAAGTGGTGGACCCATTCACTGCCCTACCAAATGGTGGACCCATTCACTGCCCCATGCGCCCGTCATGGCACCCGCTTGCCGCTGTGCGGGAGAGCTGTCGGGAGGCCATAGCAGGAAACCCCTCGGCCACCCACGGTCCGCAAAATCAAACCGCGCCCACCGTGGCGGCGGCCGCGCCCTGCCGCAGGGAGGCCCTGACCCCCGGCGGACTCGATCGGCACCACCCACGGCAACCCTGACCCGGGACGGGCAGCGCAGAAGCCCAAGTTACAATGACCGAACAATAAACAATTTCCATTTACACGGCGTCGAAATGCGACCGCGTGTGCTGTCGTGTCGTCGCAGGAAACGCGACGCATTAAAAAGAGGTGATGGAACCCCATCAACGGCAAACTATTGGAGCAGATCCAACAATAGAGAAATGTCAGTAATATTGCAAACCCAGGCATTACCTCGCCGAGTCTCGCGACTCTTTTCGGGAGGGTCCTGCCAAGTTTTCTCAGAAGGGGCCGATGATTGCTGCGTATATTCCAAAGGAACAATTTGCGAGTATTTCGTTTTTCTTTCAAATTTGTCGAAATAAGATGAAATACGCGCACGGCAGACGACACGACGGGATAATCTGTCGGAACGTGTTGATGTTGTTGTCCACGGCAGATGTTGCTGTGCGCATGCAAACCAGCAGAGGGCGTGCAAAGCATTGTGGGTCTACCCATGATGCCTTGCCACGGAGACATTCCGTTTAATCATCGTCACGAGAAACTCGACAAATCCACTTCGCGGTCAAGTCAGATGGTGATTGAACCGAGTCTATCTGGGTCAGCAAACCATACGACAAAAAATATATTCCCCACACCGCATCCACCGTTGCCCCTCGCTCTGGCTCTGGTTACGAGCCGCGGTCTTCCAGCGACCAACAACAAACACAATCGGTGGGAAATCATCAAGCCCTGGGCACGGAGGACAATCTGTACCCAAGTCTGCGTTCGTTTGGCTACTTGGAGTGCCGAGCGCTTCCACGGAGAGCGTAACACAGACCTTGCAGTCAAGGTGGGTTTTTTTTGTTAATCGGCGCTTAACGATTGCTGCGAGGCTCTCCGTCGCTCCCTGGAGAAGCGGCGTTAAAATTGAGCTCCACAAATTAGTGAAGCGGCCGCCGGCGATTTACGTGCGGTGCGGTGGTGGTGGCAAATCCACCACGCGAGGCACATAACGCATCTCGCTCCTCCCACCCCACGGCCGATATTTAATCCACGCAGAAACGATCAAGGATTAATAATAACATTAACGCGTTTAAGCAAACAGATAGTCCGCCGCCGGACTATCTCACTCATTTGAAGGCCAATGTAGACAAATTATTGAGGCTTCAACCCACTCCCCCGTACGCAAGCTATCAATGGATGGCCACCAAGTGCCACGCTTTCCTGAGCCTCTCTTGGGACCTTGAAGGAATTTGCAGAGCTCCTTAAGCAAGACGCGTTGCACAGAATTCACTACGGCACAACATGGATGCAATGGTGGAGAGAGGAAGCGATGGGGGGTGGGGGAGGAACCTGTGATGATACGTGAATTCGGTGAAAGTGAAATTGATGGCAGTAAATGCTGATGAATGAATTGAATGAATGGGGGGTCAATGAGTGAAAGCCGCGTAATACGAAGAGGGGTGAAAGTAAATTCAGATGTTATCATCAGCCAACAAATGAGCGTTTAAACTTGCGGGAGGAAGCGGCTGGAGTGAGAGGCAAGCCAGGCGCGCGTGCGAGTGAAGAACCGAGCGTTTCAAATCGGAGCGGGGGGGGGGGACCTTTGATTCTGAGATAATCGCGGATCACAAAGATCTCTCTCTGTCTGCGTCTCCGTCCGTCTCCACGGAAGTCTCTGACCCGGGAGCACTTTGAGAACAAAGGAGGCGGGGATTTTCATCTCGAGGTCCGAGCTCGATCTCGCGAACGCTGCGATCCCCACACGGACCCGCTTTGTGTGCGCGTCGGTGGGTTTTTTTCTTTCAATTTTTGTGTCTATTTATTAAATCGTTCATGAAAGCGCGCTTCAGAGGAGGGACTTCAAAACGAGCTGACTGAGACAGAGGACAAATGAGGGGGGGGTGATCTAAGGGGGGGGGGAGCTGAGAGGGGGCAGGGTGAGGCGACCACGTTGAGAGCACGGAGCGAGACTCGCACACGAAACCTCCGCCACACAAGACTCCCCCCCCCCCCCCCCCCCCCCCGGACGCTGCCACCACCACGGCGCTCACGCAGTTGGAAGTGGGTGAGCCTACAAGTGCGAGCGCGTGTGTAGTGGCGAGCGGTGGTGAGTGTGGTGAATGGTAGCGAGTCGTGGTGAATGGTGGTGAGTGGTGGTGAGCGGTGGTGAATGTTAGTGAGTGGTAGTGAGTGTGGTGTATGGTGGTGAGTGTGATGAGTGGTGGTGAGTGTGATGAGTGGTGGTGAGTGTGATGAATGTTAGTGAGTGGTGGTGAGTGGTGGTGAGTGGTAGTGAGTGGTGGTGAGTGTGGTGAATATTAGTGAGTCGTGGTGAATGGTGGTGAGTGGTGGCGAGCGGTGGTGAATGTTAGTGAGTGGTAGTGAGTGTGGTGTATGGTGGTGAGTGTGATGAATGATGGCGAGTTGTGGTAGTGAGTATGGTGAGTGGTAGTGATTGGTAGTGAGTGGTGGTGAGTGTGGTGAATGGTGGTGAATGGTGGTGAGTGTGGTGAGTGGTGGTGAGTGTGATGAATGTTAGTGAGTGGTGGTGAGTGGTGGCGCGTGGTGGTGAATGTGAAGAATCAGAATATTTGTTTAAACTGGAGGAATCCGATTAACTTTACGTCGCTTTTTGACAGATGTCCAGAGGGAGTTAGAGGTCACAGGCCCTGTAACACCTGCGATTCATGGACAGAGAAAATTGGCCGATGTGGTTGGAGGCAGTTTTTCAAAAGTAGGGGTCAGAGAGAGAGAGAGAGAAAGTAGGAGAGAGTGGCAAGTGTGAGAAGAGCGTGGATTTATCAGCGAGATGCCAGTGGAGGCATCCAGAGATCGGAAGAGAGCAGGGAGAGAGCGGGGGAAGGTGAGAACTGCCTGTGGGGGAGTTGAGTGAGCAAACCGAGCCAAGGAGTGGGAGGTGTGAGAGAGTAAAGCGTGGCTAGAGAGAGCTGCGAGAGGAGGGGGCGAGAGATCAAAACACAGCAGGGTTTGGGTCCCATCCCATCCGTGGGCAGGGGGAGATCAAATGGCCTGGTCACTTGGGCTCCGTCCAACGTATGAGAGAACTTCAAACGGCTCCGCAGGGCCATGAAAATTAGCTGCTCTCCGCACGACCGTATCCTGCACGACGCCTGGCAGGGAACACCACGGGAGAAGTCTGAATTAAAGAGAGAGGGGAGAGGGGGGGGCTCGCTTATCTGATCCTCACACTTCCTTCCCAAACATAATCTCGCAGAGAGCGGCAGACACAGAGAAAATATACGAACTTTAATAAGCCGCCCGCCCCCCCCCCCCCAAACGTAATCTGTTCACGGAACCAAAGCAGCGGAGTGACCTGTGGCTTAATGAAACCGCCTTGCGCGGAGAGACGCGGCAAGAAAGCCGAAACGCAACGACACACCGCGGGAGAATGGCAACGGTGCGGCCGTGCAATGCCCCGCTCGCTCCACACTAAAGAGAGTCCCCAGCCCCGTGGGTATTTCTGGCCAACTCTTCCACGCTTGCGAGACTTCTCAGAGGAGGTGGGCGTACCCACACTTTAACCCCACACCACCGCAGGCCGCCTGCTGCTGATCGACCGCCTGCGTGCCGAGCCCATTCGGCAAAGCGAGAGTCGGGGGGAAGGCGTCTTGCCACTTCGGTGGGCGCGTGAGAAAGCCCAAACCTGTCCAACTTCATTGGCGCCGCGTCCAAGTTTGGCGTGCAGTCCTACTTTCTGGAGCATCTCGTAATCCAGAGATTGCGGCATGAACACAGCACGTGCATACCTATCCAGGCATTGCAGGCGGGGGGGTGTAAATAAAAAAAATTACATTTAAAATAACAATGGATGCGTGGCTATATAAAAGTGTTTATTTTGATAGGGATCGGTTCGTAGCATTTGCACAGCTTGGCACTTTTGATAGTTCCGCTGAAGAGATAATAAAGAGATAATGCCCTTCAAGTCGTCACCGTAAAGCCCGCACCGCCAGCACTGCCAACGGCGTGTCCCGTCACACCCACGTGGCCCGGACCAACAACGCGCGCGTGGAAACTCAGCCGCCGTCACACCGTGTGACCTTGCAGTGTGCGTCATTTCACGCGGCTCAGGAGCCTCGTGAGCCAGCGAGCCGCCTCGTGAGCCAGCGAGCCGCCCCGCACACGACGTCACCTGCCGACGATCGGTCCGCACGAAACCCAACGCGAGTTGGGTTTCGTGCGGACCGCGCGCTCTACGTTTGAATGTCGAGCTTCTTTTGCACCATGCTCATCGGAGGTGCGGGGGAAGCACAACAAACTAAACAACGACAACAACAACAACGAGCGGTTGTCGCATTGACCAACGACGTAAACTCTTTCGCCACTCGGACCGTCCGGTGCATCGCACGGCACTTGGCGCGGCGGCCGTCACTAGAGCCGTCCCAGCGACGGGGACCGCCCAGCGTGATGATTCCCCCCTCTGGGTGGGGGGGTCTGTCATCGGGGCGCATTCCGCGATGCTCGTGCCGACGCCGGCGCTGCGGCGGTGACGGCGGTGGTGGCGGTGGGACGCGGGCGGGGAGATTCTCCCCGCGCGGCGAAGCGTGCCGGACTGCGCACCGCCCCACGCCGTCACCTCCACTGCAGGGCGGCATTCCGCGCGAGGTCGCCTCAAAGTCTCGGGAGCGTCATTAGGCGGGGGAAGGGGACGGCGTTGTTGCAGCCGACGGCGTGTTCCCGCGCTGCCGCGTGCAGCTTTGGCTGCAAGGCTCGGGTCGCTGGTGGGATGCTGCGCGCTGCGCTCGGCGGGCTGTGTGCGACGACGGTGGATACCGCGCGTGCCAAATACACGAATACGCGCCACGTACACGTTAGCTTGACACGATACCATCGTCAACATTGTTTGTCTGCCGAGATTCAACTCCATCCATCATCACCATCCTAGATTCACCGTCGCAGGTATGAAGATTTGGCCTGGATATAGGATTGCGCAACCAGGCAGCACGCTTCCAGAAGCAATCCGTGGTGTCATGTTCCACGATCTTTAGATTACAAGGCAGATGTGTAGTCGTTACATAATAAGTCATTTCAGCAGGAGTGCGTACAGTGTTGCTGAGATAAACTAAAGATGTGGGTTGGCAGTGACGATGCATGAACGATGGGGTCTGATCTGTGTGTGTGGGATGTAGAGGCTGTCGTGTCGTGGTTCGTAAGCTTGCACTACGACCCCGGCGACCCGAATTCAATTCCCGCTCGCATCCGACATCGGTCACAAATATCCTAAACAGTTTCATAGCGCAGCGCGCTAACCACTGCACCGCCTCTCCCTGCGAAGACCGCACAGACACGCCTACTGCACACACTGCCCCTGCCCGCCACAAACCCCGACGGAGTGTCAAACAAATGGCTTAACAGACACGCACGCTCACAGCCCCGTCGTCTAAAAGCCACACCTCGCAACCTGCCCGTCCACATCTCGGGCACAAACACACAGCGTGAACCGACATCACATCATCCGGCATCTGGAATAGGAAACAACAGCAAAGGTTCCGTGGGCAGCTACGAACGCATTGCCGCAAGCGCTGCGAGCGAGTAACACCTCAGAATCGGAATCTTTATTTGGACTGCAGGAGGAGGAATCCGATGAGCTATGAAGCTCTTTGTCACAGATGTCCAGTCAGGGCGGGTCAGTAACAAAACTCTACGAAGGCCGGCACGGCGAACGAGCGGAACCTTGCAGCCAGCCGCACCAAGGCTGGCCAACTCCGTCTCCCCCAATGCGTTACGTGTTCACACACACACACACACACCGACCGTGCCAGGTACCGACGCAAGGCCCTTCCAGCCGCACGACGGAGCAGCGTCTCTGCGGAGGCTCGTACTCACTCGGGGAATGCCGAGCACTCGGCTTCGTAGACCTGAGGGCCACGGCAACACGGGAAGAAGCGAGGGGCGCCCCGCGTGAGACGGAAAGGAAAAACTAAACTAAGAATGCGTAAAACACAAACGAGGATTTGAGCCGGGAGGGCAGAGATGGTGCAGTCGAACGCGCCGCGTCGCGTTCGACTCCGTCGATTCCCGTGAGACGGCGCCAGCTAGGACAGGGAGAATGGAGTTCTGATTATATTCCTTCTTACTCAGTATTGACACATACAGACTTATGCTGGCCGAGTCCTTTTAGGCCACGTTTTATTTTACGGTGCCGCCACTTTGCGTGTTTAGCCATTTCCTCGCGACAAAACGTTTGCTCGGCAGGCGGCTGGAGGAGGAGGATTCTGCTCACGCCTACCGACGGAGCCTCTGCACTCCAGGAGGTCACGCTGATAAACACTTCATCGCAGGCGGCCCCCGTTGGTTCGGGACAGGGCCCTGAACTGGCACCGCTGAGAACCTGGGATTGAACCCAGGTTGCAGCCACTTTGTACCACCGAACTAGGCCCTCAAGTGTAGCGAGTTGATGGGTCCGAGACCAGAAGAAAAAAAACCGTGATATTAAAATTAGATTTTTCAAACTTGATTTGGAGCTTTCGTGACTGCAGGAATTACTATTTGGTTCTTTCGGTAAAGTCACGTAGAAAGAAAATAAATTAAATAATAGAGTACGACGTTTCGATTGCAACACAAGCAATCATCATCAGCTAAGAATGAAAGAGAAAACAAACCTAGTAAACTTAGAAATATAATGCATATATCACTTAAAATCTGGCTAAATTGCAGCTCAGTTTACCACGTAGGCTTTCGCGACCAATATTATTCATAATATAGGTTTTTGGGTCAGATCGCGTTATTTATAAATATGTCCTTTGAAAAACGTGAGACATTTTTTTACTGTTTGGCCGTGTCGGGTGGTGGAGGGTTACGACACATTTATAATTAACGCGATCTGACCCAAAAACCTATATTATGAATAAATTGCAGCTGTGAAAATGTCTGTTTGATTGACATGCCAAGAACACTCTTTGCAGGGGACACAAAAAGTTCACCTCCGGTGTGGATTAAAACTAGAAATATTTTGCAGTCCTCAAAACTATATCGGCTTTTCCAGACCAATTGGGCAACTCATGGCCCTCATCATGACCTCGCGAGCCGCTAAACCAAAAGTGCCGCCGTGCTGGCGCAGCCGACCTAATCACGTGAAGCCACGCTGTGCCAGGGCCACCGAACGAGTCTGGCTCTGTCGCGCACAGACTGGGCCACACCAGCGCCCCCAACCCACCTTGTTTTTTTGATTATCCTACGCCCGCACAACGGCCGTGCGAAGCGGCAGAATTGTATAATTCTATTACCGCACATGTAACCGGATTTTAAACGCGTGTGTGGCGGTGTGACTAGGCGCGTGTGTGCGCACGCACGCACGCAACAACAACCGCCATTCGCCACTAAGTGGCGGTGATATCACCACGACGCTTGTGCCAGGCTATGTGCACGTTGAGGCCACGTGGAGGCCACGTGAAGTGTCGAACGCCCGCTGGCAGGAGGTCACGGGTCAGACCCAGGTGCCACGGGTCGACTGACTGAGATGAATGATGTTATGTATGTATGCACACACGCACGCGCGCATACATACATAACATCAAGAGCAAACGTTCCCCAAAGGGAAAGGTTGTTTCAGTGTCAGAAGCCCACTGGGTCACCTGTGGCAGTCGTCTAAATGCAAATCTCTCCTTTGCGTCACCGCAGGGATAAGGAATGCAGATGTCGAGGAGACTCACAAATGCGCGCGAGAGCGCACACACACAAGCACACACGCACGTCAACATAAAACAAGGGTTCCCTATATAGCAGGGGCACAGCCACTGGGTGTCGTGGGTGTCTGGATGCCCACAGTGATTCTGTATCAGGGAGATGCTGTACTGGGGCGATTCTGTACTACGGAGATTCGCTATCAAGGAGATGCTGTACCAGGCAGATTCTCTACCAGGGAGATTCTCTATCAAGGAGACACTGTATCACGGAGCAGACATACAGAGGTCATCGCAGGAGCTGAACCACCAAGGCATGGGCAGCACAGCAAAAAAAACCTGACACAGCAGGGACAAATGAGAACAGCAGGGAACACGCACGGCAAACAGCGAGTGCAGCAGAACCCACATCCCCGGCCGGGCAGAGGAGCCGCACAGCGCTGCCAGCACACGGCGGAGCAAGCACAGCGAAGAGCTCGCGTTGCCACCTCCGAGTGCCAAAAACCGGGACATATCGTGGGCTTTTAAATCTAGAATGAAAATAAAATATAAATTTACTGTTTTTTGTATTTTGTTTGTTGTCCTTCCCCCGCACCTTCAATTGGCGTGATTGGCTACGTGCGGTGTGAAAGGAGTTCAACATACATCGACTCACACAGAGACCCACAGACTCACGCAGTGACCCATAGACTCACACAGTGACCTATAGATTCACAGAGACCCATAGACTCACACAGAAGCCCACAGACTCACACAGAGACCCATAGACTCACACAGAGACCCATAGACTCACACAGAGACCCATAGACTCACACAGAGACCCACAGACTCGCAGAGACCCATAGACTCACACAGAGACCCATAGACTCACACAGAGACCCATATACTCACACAGAGACACAGACTCACACGAAGACCCATAGACTCACACAGAGACCCATAGACTCACACAGAGACCCATAGACTCACACAGAGACCCATAGACTCACACAGAGACCCATAGACTCACACAGAGACTCACACAGAGACCCATAGACTCACACAGAGACACAGACTCACACGGAGACCCATAGTTTGTCGTCCTTCCCCCGCACCTCCGATGAGCACGGCTACGTACGATGGTGCCAAGAAGTTCAACATGCACACATACGGCAGAAGAATACCTCACAGGATCGGAAGAGAGGAGAACCACACGCACATGAGCATTGCCTTGAGTGGTGTTGTAACGCGTAGCATTACGCAACCGACAATAACCGGGACTGTTAATGACCCGGGAAGACTTAAAGAGCTTCCCCAGGACAAGTGGAAAGTCACCGCGCGCACGGCGGTGGGGCGATGTCCCCTGGCCGCTTCGCAGCATCACGCCTACAACACCTGGCAAGCCCCGGGGCAGCCTCTCACACGAGAATAAAACCAGGCCTCAAAACAGCGTAGCTTCAGAGAGCCGACGGGCTCGGGGTTTCGCAGAGCGAATCCGGGTCGGGCGTGGGCCGGGCGGGCGGGCCGGCAAGGTGTCCGGGCCGGCAAGGTTGGCCGCTGCGACTGCACCGCCGATGACCAAAGAAAAACATTAAAATAATAAAAATAAAATAAAAACACGAGCGGGAGGAATTTTGCACGCGATCGCAACCCGTCACCCCCCCCCCCCCCCCCGCGCACGTTCCCAAACACGCGCAACGCCGTGCTGTCTGGCTCATCAACTATTGCCGCGAAGAGAAATCCGTCTGCCTCGATGCACGGCCGGGGTGGGAGATCGTCGACCGCGCGCCTCCGAGCCGTCTGCTGTTCGAATCGTAACGCAGAGAACGGATGGTGGTGGTGGGACTCGCTCCATTGACCCCCCCCCCTCCGCCACTTTCAGCCAGCTCGTCACATTAATTAGTAAAGACTTCACTGCGATGAGAATATTCGCGAAGGCCTCGGGACTTTTTCAGCATCGGCCAGTTCCTTGCGGGGAGGAAACCGGAATGCTCGGAGGACTGCAACGCATATAAATGAATGCCATTAAAATCGATTGCTTTGGAAGTGGATGGAGGGGGGGCGCAGGTGACGGTACAGCAAGAAGGCCGCTGACCTTTCTTTAAATGTCTCTCTTTTTTCTCTCTCCCTTCTCCGGGTGAATTCCAGTTCATTGCCACCTTGTGAGATGAATTACCCCAACTTCAACGAGTTTTTCGTCTGAGCCTGGATTTGTACTCGGAAGGAAAAACTGCCTGAGACAACCACGTGATGTAGACTGGGTCAGCTGGGTGGCCAGCATGCTGACAGCGCGCGAGTGGATTCTTGAATCCATCTGTGCAGAGCTTTGAATGTTATCACCCCGTATGCACGGCATGCTGTCTCAAGGAACGTCGGTTTCACCCCCCAAACACGCTAAACGGTCAAAATATTCTCCTGCAGGACACTCTTTTTAAAAGTCTTTAGACCCCAGTGAGGCTTTACCTACTTATTTGATTGGAATCAAATGTAACCACATAACACTGCACCGCACAAACTACACCACCACTACCACCACCAAATACACAACCACAAATACTACTGCAGCATATAGAATACAATCACACAACACCATCACCACCACACAACACAAGACAATATGCTGTACGACAGAGTACACAGCGACACTACAGAATAGAATGCACGGCTGGGCACGACACACCACCACACAGTTCTACACACCACACACACAACTACACAGCACTACACCAGCACACAGCAGACACAACTACACTGCACTGCACATACCACAACACGCACCACACAGCACAAACAATTACACCGCACTAGACACACCACACACAACTACGACAACTACACACAGCAGACACACAACTACACAGCCCTACACACCACAGACAACAACTACACAGCACTACACACAACTACACACACAACTACGCACAGCAGACACACAACTACACCGCACTACACTCTGTCCCAGCAGTTGCTGGAATGATTTGCTATGGGTGTCATCACGGCCAGCAAGCAACACTGCACTGGCCACTGGGCATCTGCACCCCCCCCCCCCCCCCACAACTCACGCGCACAGAGTTTGGTGCATCGGCACGGAGTCGAACCGTTCGTGGAGGTGGAACGAAACGTGGGGGAATGGATGAACACTCGTGCACGGGCTCGCGATGCGTGCATCGAATTCGCGTGAGAATCGATGTTTTGGCCAAAATCACCCTGAACGCGCTGCAATCTCGACAAATTCCATGGGTTGGTTAAAGTTTGCGGCATCGCGACCCATTGGCTAGATTTGCTTCATGTGTGTCTCCCCATTTCATGGACTCGTTCTTATCACGCCACAGCGCCCCGTATCTCACAGATGACGACAGTGAAATGACTCGCGCGCCCGCTCGTGCCTTCAGGCAATCTCGCAGCACCTCGCACTGTGGGTCTCACTACCTGGGGGCTGCTCCCGAACGGGGCGTGCGCGCGCACGCGGTCACGCGCGTGTCGACGGGGATTGTGAAGCGTTGAGAGTGCGCAGAGCGTGAAGTCGTGGCCACTCAACACCCGGGGCGGGTCCCACCCCACCACCAAAAGGTCCGCGTGTCGCAGCTCCCCCTGGGTTGTGGTTAAGCTGCTGCTGCTGCTGCCACTGACACAGTGGGGCCCTCTGTGTGGATCTTTGAGCCTTTGGCACGCTGGCTGATCCCCACGTCACCCAAGAGCTTTCACAACGTCCGGGATGAAATCCAGTGAGAGAGACCCAACCCTACTCACTCCTCTCCTCACCACTCACCCCTCTCCTCACCCCTCTACTCACCACTCACCCCTCTCCTCACCACTCACCCCTCTCTCCTCACCACTCACCCTTCTCTACTCACCACTCACCCCTCTCCTTACCACTCACCCCTCTCCTCACCACTCACCCCTCTCCTCACCACTCACCCCACTCCTCACCACTCTCCTCACCCCTCTCCTCACCACTCACCCCTCACCTCACCACTCACCCCTCTCCTCACCACTCACCCCTCTCCTCAACACTCACCCCTCTCCTCACCCCTCTCCTCACCCCTCACCCCTCTCCTCACCCCTCTCACCCCTCACCTCTCTCCTCACCACTCACCCCTCTCCTCACCACTCACCCCTCTCCTCACCACTCACCCCTCACCTCACCACTCACCCCTCTCCTCACCACTCACCCCTCTCCTCATCACTCACCCCTCTCCTCACCCCACTCCTCACCCCTCTCCTCACCAAGCGCCTCACCCCTCTCCTCACCCCTCTCCTCACCACTCACCTCTCCTCACCCCTCTCCTCACCCCTCTCACCCCTCTCACCCCTCTCCTCACCCCTTTCCTCACCCCTCACCCCTCTCCCCCCTCCTCACCCCTCTCCTCACCCCACTCACCCCTCTCCCCCCTCCTCACCCCTCTCCTCACCACTCACCTCTCCTCACCCCTCTCCTCACCCCACTCACCCCTCTCCCCCCTCCTCACCCCTCTCCTCACCCCACTCACCCCTCTCCCCCCTCCTCACCCCATCTAATGTAACATGTATTGTTCGCGCAGTGACCACTCTGAGACCATTGACTCACTACACATTATACGCCGCTTTAAACGGGGGCAGCTGAAACACAAAATGGAACACCACAGCTGAGCTTGGTGCCAAGCTCAGCTGTGAACCCTTGAAATTTGGATAAATGACCCCCGTGACCCATAAGCTATTTTGTATTTTACCAGGTAAGGGTAACTGAGCTAAAAAGCTCGTTTTCAGAAGCAACCTTGGCCACAAATGATCACTCAACGAAGTGGCTTATCACGTGGAAATTTTAAACGGCTGCATAATCTAAACGCACGTTGATTCTAAGTGTGGAGGGAATAACCGAGGAACGCAGAGAAAAATCCACCCTACCAAGCACAGAACATGCAAACTCCACATATACAAGGCGTCAGGGTCGGGATCGAACCCACGACCTCCTGTATACCAGGCGAGGTAGTCAACATCTCAACTCTTTTCTTTCTCCTAGCTTACTTTTACATGCTAATTTCTCACATTAACATCATGCTAATTCCTCACATTAACATAGCCACTTCCTTGCCCTCGTTTAGGAGGCCACTCTCCAATCTTACAGTTACATGCTAATTTCTCACATTAACATCACTTGCCCCAGCCACTTCTTTATAACCCTTGAGTTACACCCATTTCAAACCTTTTAAAACAGTCTGTCTCAGCAGCAGACCATGCTTTCCCACCTGATGATGGACGCTTGTGTTGCGCCCGAAACGTCGTGAGAATTTTATTGTTTTATTTTTATTATTGTATTATTTCCCTGCTACGTGACTTTACCTAAAGATCCAAGAAAATACATCTCAACACTGTGGCGCACACGACCGGCTCAACACAAGACCATTTCTTGCCGAATCATGTCTCACAAACACTCCGCATGCAATGTTCCCTTCTGGACGTCTTGCATTGCGTCTCCTCTCTTGCCACGAAATTACCAGCATCCGTCTCGAGACGCCGGCGAGCAACTTCCCTACGAGCTGTTTGGTTTCACACTCGGGCAGACGATCTCTCTCTCTCACCTTCCAAAGCAAACACCTTTCCCCGCTGAAGCAATGCACCTCTTGGCCTCCTCCTCACGGCCACCTGCATTGTGGACCTTCACTGCCAAAATCTAAACCAGGGTGAATGGCGGTCACTTTAATGCGCTGTTGGAGTGAATGGCCATCGATTGAGACAAAAACAAATTTTACGGCTTCCCAAATGTTCACTTCCTTGCAGCACCATCCACTCATCCCGTCAGGGCCACCGCCGTCTGCCCGTGGGAGCGTCAGGAGACACGAGCTCGCTGCTTGAGCATTCGCTCGTTTACAGCTCCGTGCTCATCAGCGAGACGGACAGACGGACTGGACGGACGCATTCTTCGCGTGCCACGGTCGCTCCGCCACGCTCGCTAATGGGGGAAAGCTCCTCTTGCCGTCCGTCAGTTCAACAACAAAACTGGCCATAAATCCCGCGGGCGTTGTAAACGTGTTTGTCATCGCTGCAGGAGTCACCGCAGGGCACAGACTCTCAAAATAGCTTCCTCTTTTATTTATTTTCTTTTTTCACCTAAGTGATAGAATGTCGGGTTCAGATTGATTAGAACCCTTCGATAAAAGGGCCATCGGCTGGAACGTCGCCGAATTTGTAAAATTTATTTTTCTCTTATCACCGTCATCGTCAAACGCCAAAGACGTAAAAGGCCCCTTTGTGCCAACCGGAGTGTCCGCCGCCACGTCCCCGCCGCGTTGCAGGAGGAGGCCTCCTGCGGGGCTGGGCCGGCGTCAACGGCCGATCTGACGGCCGACCGGCAGGCGCCGTGACGGAGACGGCCAAGGTCTCGGTGTGGGCGAGGCGGCGTGGTGTCAGTGTCATTCGATATTTTGCACGTAGTTCAGTCGAATTGAAGGTGGAGGGGTTACCAGCTGCTTCTCGCAACCGTCCAGAGCCCCCATTTGGTCCGCTGCGGTGACTACAAGCTCCATGGAGGGGCATCGCCGATTTTGGAGTTGGCCTTCCCTCCATGGCAGTGATCACATCCACCAACGGTGTTACCGTCCGGCACCTCCGAGGAGGTACGGGGATGTTTTGTGCCCAGTCATCTCAGTCAGTCAACCCATGGCACCCGAGTCTGTCCCGTGACCTCCTGCCAAAGGGCGATTGGCGGTTGTTGGTGTCCGTGTGGACGTCTGCCTTAGTGTCAGGGGGTGGTTGAAGTGGAGCAGCTCGAGTTCCATTCCTGCTCACGGCCAACACCAAGTGATGATTATAATTATCTGAACCAGTCCTGGGCCTCTCCTAAAGGTCGACTCAGCCTCAAATGAATACCTGGTGCAGCATGTAAATCATAAGCACTGGAGAGACAAAGGCGGCCGGTGTGGTGCTGGCCACAAGGGGTGTGCCGTGCTGGCCTTCATAGGTGCTCGCTAACATCGCTTGCCCCTACAGTCTGGTCTTTGTGTGGTGACTGTGTCCATGTCTGTCAATTGCAGCATATTGTGGGTAATACTTTTGAATTTCTAAATCTTTACCCAGAAAACCCTCACTGAATAGCATTTACTCTTTTTAAGGAAATTCTTCCTTAAGATGACTGAACGACAACTTAATAAATCTTGTCTGCGAGACAGAGATGTGTCTATTTATAAATGAGAAACCGTTTTGTCTGTCAGACGCTGAAGGCTGTTTTCTGTCAACGACACGCCACCTCGCCGCCCTGCTGTCGGGATGCATCGCTTCAGGTCGCTATTTTTGTTGCTATTTACTTTGTTTTTGTGTAAGGATCTCCACGATATCATTTTTCACAATAGGATGCAACATCAATTT
This sequence comes from Lethenteron reissneri, assembly GCF_015708825.2. NCBI lineage: Eukaryota > Metazoa > Chordata > Hyperoartia > Petromyzontiformes > Petromyzontidae > Lethenteron > Lethenteron reissneri. Next base: position 1,908,301 of record NC_083835.1, read on the forward strand.
TCGCGACGTGCTGATGATGAACGAATTAACGCTTAACCACAATCACAGTAATGTGAAAACTTGACATTGATAACGAACACAATACACTTTAATATCATTAAGGAAAGTATATTTTTACCAACTGCTAAATAGATTCACCTGATTACAACTAACCTCACCTGCCAATCGCAACCAATCACCGGCCATCAATGCTGATAATTATTAAACCGTCTCACCCACACGGCTGTCCTGCGTTTAGATAACACTGGTCAACACACTTTTTCTGGCATAAGGTATTCCAACGGTTTTACGGTAATTTTGGGGTGCTGATTCCAGATCTGGCATCAGTTTTTGTCTATCACATCAGGTTTTTGAGATATCAAATATTGCATTTTCAATAAAAACTGCAGAAGAAAAATGTTAAATAGATGTGGATATCTACATAAAATGATATTATAAACACACTATCCTAAAAATACAGCACCATATTTTAACACTAAAGCAGTCACTGACTCGCAACAACTTGCAATCATTAGTGACAGAGTTAATTTTGGGTAAAATCAATGAAAATGGGGTATGCCGATAGCATAACATGAGATGTGATAGAGCAAATCTGAGATCAGATTTGGAATCGGCACCCTGAAATTAGTCTAAAACAGCTGCAAAAGTCCAGGCCAGAAAAAAATGTTTTTTTTGTTGACCAGTGTTATCTGTGTGCATGTTGAACTTCTTTTGCACCGTACGTAGCCAACGACGAAGGAGAAGGAACTGAACACAAAAACGAGTTCGATTTCAATTTAAATGTTGATTATTTTGCTGCTATAAATGTCCACATGACAAGCAACTTCGCTGAAAAAGCAGCTAATGGCTCGGTGGGCCTTATTTACCTGATACGATTTTTTTTTAAATAGTTCGGTATTATATGTGTATTTTATTAGGCGATTTTACCTTTCCTATACTTGACGCTCCTATCGTGTCTTTGTGTATTGTTTTAAATTGTAAAGTTCTGGCCCGACGACTGGACACCTGTGAAAAAGAGCTTCACAGCTCATCGGATTCCTCCAGCATCAATAAAGATTCTGATGTTGAACTGCATGCGGTTCACCCAACATTAGCCTACCGTGAATAGTCAAACCTTTGCGACACTACAATCTATAACGCTCATATCGCATATTCTGTAGAGTTAATGCCAGAGAAAATTTACTAATTGTACGAACCGACGGAAAATAATTCCATCATATAATTGCCATGCCATTAAATTACTCCAAAACTATTTTGCAAGCAGGCTCGTTTGCACCGAGTGAAATGGGTTAATTTCTTGAGCAGAGCTTGAATTACGCTGGTTGTGATTTCGTACAATATATTTTTTTCTCTCCAGTAAATAAAGTATATTTGAGAAATATGACAAGGAATGATAATCCCCACGGTGTGGCGTTGTTTTAATAGCCATTGCTCGTGATTGTTTTGCAATTTGGCGATACAGGTACAAACAGTATCACTAGTCTGTTTGCGAACTTGTTAAGATTGAACCAAGCGGCCAGTGTGCGGGCGGCATGAACGCGGAGAAATCGTATCGTCTCGATTCGTATCGTATCATCCCGAGTCGCAGAATATCGCCATGTCGCGATAATCGCCACTCACCTTTTGCTTCCTGACAAAAGGTTTGGGAAGTGACCTGCGGTGGCGGTGGCCCTGAAATGTCTGGCTCGCGGCACTGCCGATGGAACGGCCTCCACTCAGCGAACCCGCCGGAGGACCGCACGTCTTTGGTCTTCTCTTCCACAGTGACCAAAAATTGTTGGAAGAGGTGGGTCGGGGGGGGGGCCCATACGCGACACTTTACCCCATCACACGCAACCTACCGCGGATCCTCTCTCGACTGTGGCTGCACCCATTCCTACCGCTGGCTTGGACCGAGCGGAATGGAACCCAGCGTGATGACCACCATCATCATCATCAACACCGTGGCGGCGAACTTAACGCGACAACTGGGAGCCGCGCTCGTGAGCCGTGCACCGGACAAACGATCACCGGCGTCTCGCGCACGGCTCACGGCGCCCACGGCTTCTCAGCGCAATCTGCGTCGGTAACGTGGCGCGGCACGCGGGCGCGCCACGTGTACCACGCGGGCGCGCCACGTGTACCACACGGGCGCGCCGCGTTACCACACGGGCGCGCCGCGTTACCACACGGGCGCGCCGCGTGTCCACACGGGCGCGCCGCGTGTCCACACGGCCTTCACGGCAGACGTCGCCGCCGTCCGTGCATGCGCACGCGCGCACTCGGGTGTTGTTCGTGCCCTCGTGTGTCCGCGTGTGTGCTCATATGCGTGCGTGCCCTCGTGTGTGTGTGTGCACGTGCCTTCCTGTGTGTGTGTGCTCATATGCGTGCCCTCGTGTGTCTGCGTGTGTGCTCATATGCGTGCCCTCATATGCGTTCCCTCGTGTGTGTGTGCGCGTGCGTGCCCTCGTGTGTCCGCGTGTGTGCTCATATGCGTGCGTGCCATCACGTGTGCGTGTCATCACGTGTGCACGCGTGCGCGGATCTCAGGAGCGGCGCTCAGCTCAGCTCGCCGGTGCGGCGCTGCGTGAACGACCGTGCAATATTTAAAACTCCGCCGCTCCTTTAATGCGTTTCCACCCCCCCCCCCCCCCGGGCGCCCCATAAAAGTCGGCGTGCCTGGCGTGCACCAGGCTCTCCGCTCGCAACTAATCTGCTATGCAAGTGAACACTCACCAAATTCCAAGGCAGATTAAGGCCGCGCGTATCAATATGAAAGGAAAATAATTCAAGTGACTGCTTGGGCATCCGGTGGCACGCGAGACGTTTTAATTTTCGTCTTCTCCGCATTTGTGAGACGTACTCGTTTCCTCTGCATTCTAAAGTTGTGTGTACGAGTGTAGTGTGTGTGTACGTGTGCGTGTGTACGAGTGTGCGTGTGTGTGTACGAGTGTACGTGTGTACGTGTGTCTGTGTGGGTGCAACCGGCTTTGTGTAGCTACTTTGATACTGGGCACAAATTTGGGTTAGGTCTTATTTTCCAGAGCGTCTTATAATGCGATGAACGCAGTAGTGGGGGTGGAACGTCGATGAGTATCAAACCCCAAGGTTTTGTTTGAATTGCCGACGGTTATCGATTAATATCGCTGCTAAAGCTTCCAATTCGCGCATCGACTGACATGTGGATGAACCGATGTTTTACAATCATGTACCGTACTGTAGGTTATACGTAATCGATTCATGTCTCCCCTACAGCCACTAGAGGGGAGGGCGAATGGTCCCCGATGTCCCCACTCGTAGAAAATGCCTCCCGTGTCAATCCACTGTTTTTCATCTGTCAACCACCTTTTCAAACATTGGCAGTTTTTCCCACAATACAAAGTGCAAACTCCCAAAGTCATTCAGCAATCTCTCTCGCACCTTTTCTCTCTCTTGATCTGTCCAAGCAGCATTACCCAAAACAGCAGCCTACTATACACACACACACAGTGTCAATATCTCAATAGACAACAGTGTTCGTGAAGAAACTGCCTTTTGTTTACTTGCCATTACACAAGGGGCCTCGCTCCGCTCCTAAAAGCCACCCGCGCGATGTTTTCGAGGTGAGGTGATGAGTGTCGGGTTGCCCCAAGGCTCGGTGCTGGCAAGACGGGATGTGATGGTGGTGGTGCCACACAAAGCTCTCTCTCTCTCTGTCGCGTGAGTCATCGCCGCTGCTTGCATTCGAACGCCCGCGGTCGGGGGAAGAGAAGACAACCCACCATCACCCCCGACTATCCATCCACCACGTGCACAGCGCGCTGAGGGATGGAGTCAACAGAACCATGCTCCGTTCTCTCGGGGGGGGGGGGGTGTTGTGAACGACAGCGTTCTGCTTGTCAAAGCCGTCAACCGTTTTCAGAATCGATGTACCGGTTCAGGAATGGCGTAACCGTTTCCGGCGGATTTTTTTTGCCAAGAAATCACCGATTTCATGAACGCGCCCCGTCGTTTCAGCTGCCGCGACGGGAGGCTGGTGTGAAATGGAAGGGGGCGGCGATGTTTGGATTTTTGGCGATCATTCATCGAATCGCTGTGGCTACAGCCACCCTTCGTTTCTCGCTTTAAAAGAAAAAAAACCTATCGGTACAATTCATCGCAAAGTGTCGGGTTTATTTCTGGTTCATCAGGTGAGAGCCCGAGAGACTGGCGACTGTGTGTCGTCTCATTTCGCGAGAAAGGCCTGGACACACACAGAGCCGTGCTCCATTCATCAGTCGGCATCTCTGAACGTGCGGTCACAACCAAGCGCCCACTTACCTTTGTTTTACACGCTGTTATTTAACTCACTCTCTTGTTGTTATTCCACGCTTTCTATGAACTCACTGTCTGTTGTTGTCGTTGTATCCTCAAATCTTGTAACTCAATTTTAACCCACTTCCCAATGTGGTATCGACTGCAAACTTGGTATACTTGTGTCATACTGATGACAATACTATATTCTATCATTTAAAAAATTCAAACAATATTTTTATATGTTATGTTTCGGCTTGGGTCTTATTGTCCACGCTCAACTCACGTTTGCTTTAATTGGCCACGGTCCCTTACGTTATGGCAAGCTTCGGGGCCACTTCCTGGAGTCGTGGAGTTCTGCCATTACTAGTACGGTACATTTAATTAAAGCGTGTTTTAAAAAAGTATTTTTAAATATTCTTATTTTGCTCCAACCGTTTGTTTTCAATGCGGTGACCGGCGAGAGAGGCAAATGACAACTCGTGAATATCACGACGCGAACTGGCCCCACCACCACCAGTAACACTCCCATCCAGTGCGCGGCTAAACGCACAGCCCCTGTTTTGTCAAACTCACTTCTGGATCATCGAGAGATTCCATGCCGTGTGTGGACGTTATTTGGTCTATTGCCTATTTATTTTATCACATCGTGAATGCCGAGTACAGGGCCCGAAAGCCTCAAAGACCAAGTGTCCAGCAACAAACAGCACTCTTGAAGGTGTCATAGATGAAATACATTTTCTTAAAATGAGCAATGCCATTATGATACGAATTTGGCGGAGGGGAGGGTAGAAGAGACAACGTCAGGAGGGAATTCCAAAGCGGAGCAGTGCGAGAGAGAATAAGTATTGCGACCCTATATCTTACCACGGCTTGGTGACGGTGGGTAGCATAGACATTGGAGCACAGTACCATACAACTCCTGCAGTGCGCTCTGCTAACAACGGAGCCCACATCCCCACACGTATCCGCCACACCGGCAGGTGAACGCACATGACGAGATAGGTCGCATTCCGGAGTTGATTTAGGTTATTCACCAAACGTAGCCAGATTGAATTTCAATTAATTACAACCGGAATATATTCAATTCCAAAGCCCGGCTCCTTCAATCAGCGCGCACACTGATTCGATTAGAAGCACATGCAGCAGTCGCACCCATTAGTCTGCGCCGTGTGTGTGTGTGCGCGCACTGATCAACAATCGATGTTGTGCTGATCAGTGCCGGGATGAAGCTAGTACGGAGCCTGTAGCAAATGTGATAAAGGGGCCCTAAATAAAATAAAACACGTAAATATTAAAACACAAATGTTTTAACTTACATAGTAAATTAATTATATTTTTCATTTACTATAGAGCCAGATAATACGAAAAATCGCTAACCTTAAACACTCAGTCGATCACAAAAATTGAAGGCGGTATAGTACTATATTAATAGAGCAAGTGTAGAATCACTGATTCGGAATTGAGAACTTGAAAGCATTTAGCGCGGGGCCCTTGAAAGTGCGGGGCCCGTAGCTCCTACATATGTGTAGCAGCTACACATATATAGCAGCTACACATATGTAGTAGCTACGGGCAGCTACATATGTAGCTACTTGTGCTACTGGGATAATCCGGCACTGGTTCTGATGCCCGCCCGTTGCAGCCGAGTAGAAAACGAGGACTACTGCACCGGGGTTGAGATGCACTTTTTGGACATCGCTGTAGATTTTCTTTTCAAGTGGAGGGGGAAGCGAGGGGGGTTAAAACCACATCATTGTGATGAGCCGTCACGCGAGATCGCTGTTCACTCACAGCACTTGCCTCAGCAATCTGTCGAGGCTATAAGGGGGGTCTTTGTCTTTTTGTTGCTGCAGTGGTTCACGCAACGCGCCATGAACTCGGCGACCCGGGTTTGATTCCCGCTGGCAGGCAACAACTACCTAAACCGGTCGTGGGCCTCACCTAGGTCGACTCAACCTTAAATAAATATCTGGTGCGATGGGCAAGCAAGGTTTTGTACCTTGGTAAAACAGAAACTTGTTTATATATTCCATGCACTGGAGAGACAAAGGCGGCCGGGCGTGGTTCTCACCCCACCCCCCCCCCCCCCATGGTGAGATATGCCTGTCGCAACAGGCGCTCGCTAACCGCACTCGCCCCGGCAGCCTCCTTGGGCCAAAACAGGGGATATCGTAGTCCTGTTGTGTGCGTGAGAGTGAGTGACCGACTCAACGTCACCCAAGCGCGTTTCGACTATTTAATTGCGACCAGGCAAAGGCCCCGCTGCGCTACGCGGCAGCTCTTTTGCCAGTTAGCGACCCGGCCCCATCGCAATTGACAGCTCGACGAAAGTGGCTCATCGCCGTCGTGCGAACACGTCTCTGGCCGCAGCCCGCTCCTCCAAGACGCGTCCATGTCGGCCCCGCAGCGAGCGGCCGAGCGGTGCCCGCTGCGATCAGCGCGTGCGGTGTGCGAGCACACGGTCGGGCAAGCGCAACGGCGAGTGGGTGTCCCACCCCACCCACCCCCTGCCACCCCCTGCCACCCACCCCCTGCCACCACCCCCTCGCCCCCAGGGGATTTCATGGACAAGGAGGCGGCAAGGCGCTTAGCGAGCAGCTGCCCCCCCCTGCCCCAGCTGCCCCCCTGCCCCCCCACAAGTGCCGGGCCCCCACGTGGTGGGGGTGTCGCACGGGGGCCGCGCGCTCAGCTGCCGTGAAGGAGGCGAGAGACGAGAATGGGAACGTGGCGCGGAGCGGGAGATCCCGGGAGGGATGGGATCGCAGCTCAGCCAATCACCCACTCACTCAACAATTCACTCGGCCGCTCACTCACCCCGCTCACTCATCCACTCACTCAAGTATCCATCCACCCACCCGCTCACTCATCCACCCACCCGCTCACTCGCTCACCCACTCACGTATCAATCTGCCCACCCGCTCACTCATCCGCCCACCTGCTCACTCATCCACCCACCTGCTCACTCATCCACCCACCCTGCTCACTCATCCACCCACCCGCTCACTCATCCACCCACCCGCTCACTCATCCACCCACCCGCTCACTCATCCACCCACCCGCTCACTCATCCACCCACCCGCTCACTCACTCATCCACCCACCCACTCACTCATCCACCCACCCGCTCACTCATCCACCCACCCGCTCACTCACTCATCCACCCACCCACTCGCTCAACCACTCACGTATCAATCCACTCACCCGCGCACTCGCCTACACACTCACCCACCGATCAGCTCACCCGCTTCCTCACTCACGTATCCAATCGCCCACCCAACTCACTCAATCACTCACCCATCTCCATCACCCATCCAAAGAGTGACACGTGGATTCAAGCCAACACGCGCAAGCCACATCTAAAAACACATGCCTATGAACTCAGAACGCACGCATGGGTGCCCTTAACAGTAAATGGATTCTTACGGTCTCTTGATAACACACACACGAGTGAGTTTGCGTGACGACCTTGCTGAACCTTTTGGGAGTTTGACCTAATGACCCGTGGCCGATCAGCTGAGCCGTGGCGTGCGATTGGTAGATGGGGAGGGAGGGCCGATGATTTTGGGATGCTTTGGTCAGACGAGGGGCGAAGATGGGGGGGGAGAGGACAAATGATGGTAGGCGAGGAGGTGAAGTGAGCCTGAGGGGGGGGGGCGGACAGGGGGCGCGTATGGAAGAGGCTGGTGGATTCGTGGGTGAGGGGACGCAGTCGAAAGTTCCCGTAACTCGAAGCAGATGCGTGGCGCAGCGGGGTGAGATAAATAAATAAACCGGGAATAGCCGCCACGTGTGAGCGACCGTGTGTGCGTGTGACTGTGCGCGTGAGTGACAGTGTGTGTGTGTGACCGTGTGTGTGAGTGTGTGAGCGTGTGTGAGTATATGTGTGTGAGCGTGTGAGTGTGCGTGTGTGAGCGTGTGAGTGTGCGTGTGTGAGTTCTGTGTGAGTGTGTGCGCGTGTGTGAGCGTGTGAGTGACCATGTGAGTGTGAGTGACCATGTGTGTGAGTGAGTGTGTGTGAGTGACCGTGTGTGTGTGTGTGAGTGACCGTGTATGTGTGAGTGTGACCAAGCGAGTAACCGTGTGTGTGTGAGTGACCGTGTGTGTGTGAGTGTGACCGTGCGAGCGACCGTGGCGATGGGCAGCCACTCGGGAGCCACTGCAGCGACCAACGCGAGAAGCGACCCGACGCAGCAGGGGGACTTCGCTCGTGACGGCTCAATCATCGGGCCGCGTGCGGCGGGCGGGCGGCACCTCGGGGCAGAGCGGCGTCAAGTTCGACGATGGTCTGCCCGAAGACCAGGAGGACCGCCCATGCACTTCTTCGGGAACTGCGGATGGTGTCGTTGCGTGATGTACAATGTGTTGTGCGTTGTTTTAGTCAGGCACGAGTGTGACACGTGTGGGTCTCATCACCACCTTGGGACCGTCACCAAGAATGTTGCAGCGCTGGGTTGGTAGATCTCAGATGCGGTTCTGCGGCCATATGGAACGCTCTTCGGAAGCCACTGGAGCAATGCACTTCTAAATAATCGAGATTTAAAACTCATTCCTTGAGAACGATTTGCTGCGTTTAGTCCGCTCTCCTTCCCCCGCACCTGCGATTAGTGCGGTTGGCTACGTACGGTGCGAAAGAAGTTCAACGTGCACGCATACATCTCGCAGATACGATCACGTGTGTGTGTGTGCGCCAGTCGCCGAGCTGCAGGGCCGAGGTGTGGCCGGTGGAACGCAGTACAGCAAGTAGGACTGCCAGTTTCAATGAATCCCCCGTGTCGCTTTCAAGGTTACTGGGTTTCGGTTGGATGTCTCTTCTTGCGGGGACCCTGCCACACAACTCCACGCCCAAGTCACGCACCACGCCAGCCTCGAAAAGGTGATCGCGATCAGCAGCACTTGCCCAGGCATGTCTGCAGGGCTAAATGGAGGGGGCTGAACGCTTCCGGAGCCCTTTGCAAGCTGCCAGGGCTTGAAATCAACAATGATGAATACATACTCTTTGGCTCTTTCGATAGCAACACATGCCATCGTCTTCAGAAGACGATGGCTTGTGTTGCTATCGAAACGTCAGGGATTTATTTTATTTTATTTTTCTACCTACGTGACCTTACCGAAAGAACCAACGAGTATGGATTCCTGCAGTCACGAAAGCTTCAAATCAAGAATGATGAATACACATTTGGAATTTGTGCCATTCTGATTGCGCGTGGGCGTCACGAAGGCGCTCGCAGTGCACCGCAGACCGAGCACGGTCTGCGGTAGTTCCACGTGGCTTTACCAACCGCGTAATTTGTGAATAAAAAAAATGTGAACCGTAACATTGGCACACAATGGTCGACTCTTTAAAACAACGTCACGGGATCTTTTAACGTCCCACTGTGAATTGAGACGCGCCGTATTGTACGTTCGACGCGCACACGCCGCGGTATTCGCCGAGGCCTGCCGCTGGCCTGGGACCGCAAACCTTCCCGCAACGACAAAGCCGCGAAAACCAAAGCCACGAACGCGCTGCTGCCATCCGGCCGCTGACGCCAGAAACTCGGAACCTCAAAACCCAAGCGCTGCCACAAACATCCCCAGCACCGGGGGATGCGGTCAGCCTTCCCTCCCGCCACCCCGGTCAAATACGAGTCGGCCTCAGTGCCGGATTATCCCAGTAGCACAAGTAGCTACAAATGCTACGGGCCCCGCACTTTAAAGGGCCCCGCGCTAAATGCTTTCAAGCTATCAATTCCGGTTCAGTGATTCTGCACTTGCTCTATTACTATAGTACTATACCGCCTTCAACTTTTACGAACGACTGGGTGTTTAAGGTGAGCGATTTGTCGTATTATCTGGCTGTATAGCCAATGAAAAAATACAATTACTTTACCATGCAAGTTAAACATCTGTGTTTTAATTTATGCGGGTTTTTTTTATCTAGGGCCCCTTCATAACATGTGCTACAGGCCCCGCACTAGCTTCATCCGGCACTGGTCGGCCCACGTTATTTTAACGACCACGCGGTCCGCTCCAACCGACGGGCGTACCGAGCCGGTGCGCCGTGTGGACGCTGGTGTTTTCGGGCCTCCTCTGTCCGTTGCTCGATTTGCGCTGCACTGGGCATCATCAACACCACCCCCCCTTCCCCCTCTGCGTGATCGGTAGAGAAGTTTCTCTCTGTACGACGCCTCCCATCCCCACCGCTCACCGCACCTCCCCCCCCACACCAATTGCCGCAGATTCGAGGAGCCAACAAGGAGCGGGTCTTCCCCACGCAGCTGTCGGTGCCGGCACGGCGAGCATTGAACGCGCGCCGCACATGGGAACACTTGACCCCTGGGGTTTGAACCCAGCGAGCCTGCGGAGACTTCGAGTCTCATCGTCTGCACGCTGCAATCTTGAAGCTCAAATTGACCGCCCGTCGGTGGGGGGGGGGCGGTGAGGGGGGATCACCCTCAGGGCCTCGCTCACGATCACCCCACCACCAACCACCTCCTCCTCCTCCCTGCATAGCGGGGGATCGAGCGACAGGAGCGCCCGCCTGGCCCACGCGGATAAATTAAATCGGCCGGCTGCCCAGAAACACAACGGTGCGAATGTCCACCCCCACGTCCCCACGTCCTCCACCCCCCTTCCGAGGCGTGACAGCCAAACGAGGCCACGCGACGGCCTCCCCCCCTCCCTGGCCACGGAGCGAGCGCGGGTCGATGGTCGATGCCCCTGGGGAGCGGCCGCGGCACTGCCAACGCGACGAGGCTCAACTAAATCAGACGGCGCTTCAACTCAACGTGCCCCGGCGCAGCGGTGTCGCGCCACGAGCGTCAAGGAGTCGGGGAGATAATTCAATTTAGGTAATGAAAATACACATATATACAAGCAAAGGTGCAGGCCCTGCGATTGATTGCTCATGCGACTGCTGCCAGAAGGGGCCTCCAGAGGAAGGCGTTCTACAGAACCTCTCCCAGGGGTGACTTTGGCCTCCTCTTCCACGCTGGCCAATCGAAGGGGTGGGAAGTAGCCACGCTTTACCCCACCGCACGCGGCGACCTGCGGTACAGACTGCACTCAATGCCGAGCGGTGCTCTCGAAGACGTCGCCGGGCAACCCAGCGCTGCCTCCGTCGTCACGGCGACTGCCCGCGTGCGATGCCACGGAATCCCAAACGTACGCACGTTGAACTTTTTTCGCACCGTACGTAGCCAACCGTTCTAATGCGGCGGTAAGAACTACAAAACTAAACACAAAAAGCGTGCGTCAGCTTCTTTACGCTGAAAACGAGGTTTCACTGGATCCTATCTGAAGCTTACTTGACAAACATACACAAATATACATTTGAAGAAGATGCGCGTTTCCGCTCTGTCTGTGAGCAGGATTAGTTTTGTTTAAAGACGTGACATTTTTATCCTTTGTCTTTATTTTTCCACGACCTGCCACTTCCATCAACGGCACTTGCTGGGACGTGAGAGTGGAATGGGAGCCCCGCTAACTGCCACAGACTGCGGTGATGATAAAACGGGTATCGATCCACACCCCGCGATCCCTGGCTAGGATTCAATCAATTGTCACAGTCTGGGGGATCACAATTCGACTCAACAATTAATTATTTTCTCGTCTTGTTTGAAGTGTCTCGCGTTGCACCGTTTCATCTGTACTGTCTGAACTGTCCTCATTTGTGCAAGACTGTTTCCTATTATTAGGACTAATTTAACACCGAACGCAGGAATTACTGTACTTATGAACGAGTTTGTAAGTCGAACTTTACTCCTGTCGATTCCAAACACGTTGTAAGGTGTGTAGATTAAACACGGGGAATGGTCATTAAAAGTCGTATAATCTCCTGTAGATGTAGATGCCACTGGTTTGTCATGTTCTGCAGATGTGGGGAGTGGAGGGGGAGGTCTACCCGACTTAATGAGGAAAATCTTGGGCATGGGGCGGGGAGAGAGGGGGGGGAGAAGCGGGGGGGAGGGATGACCCTAAATGTGGTGTCATTTTCAAATTTCACAAATTTGGGCGCGCGATGCCGCTCACACGATGGGCCCTAACGCTTGTGAATGACATCATGACATCTTCAACGTCCGCTGCGAAGCAGGCGGCGCGTCGTCGTTGCGTTACGGTTTAACGCACGCGCAGTATTCAGGGATCACGAGGGCAGCACGAACGCGGTGTTCAGGGTGCACCAAGGCGCAGCATTCACCAGAGCGCAGTAGTTCATGCACGCGCAGTATTCACCAGGGCAGGCAGATGGATTCAAACTGCAATCCCCTGCGAAAGAAGTGGCTAACGCGCTACCGCCGGACCAGAATGTCACCGCCAAACTCAACAAACTGTTGTGATTTGGGATCGCGATTCAAGTCAAGAATCAATTGTTTTCTTGTATTGGTCCGTAACGTCGTGTGTGTACTGGTATTTTCTGGTTTGTCCTGCCTCAGTTCACACCAATGGCCTAAATGTAATAGTATTATATCACTTGATTATATTTTGCATAAATCGTGAATAATTGATGCCTACAAGATCCTGGATTTAATTCCCGGCTCAGGTGTCTTTCTGCATGGAGTTTGTGTGTCCTCGCTCCCCTGTTCTGCATGTGTCCAAGTGCTCCAGTTTCCAACCATAGCTAAAAATAAATGTGACTGGTAATTGGTCAATCATCCCAAAATAAGCAGGACCCTCTTAAAAAATAGTCTGCAGACTAAGTGCTGCTTTCCAGGGTAAATCATGAGTAATTATTATTTTGATTACATGGCATATATCCGTGCATGCATCTCAAGCATAAGAATCAATTTGAATCGAATAATCGATGTATCGTTCACGTCCAGTTCGTACCATCTCGTTTGTGGCCTCACGGTGGCGAGATGTTATCTCCCTCGCCAGTATACAGGAGGTCGTGGTTTCGATCATGACCCTGACGCCTGCTGTATATTTTGAGTTTGCATGGATTTTTCTCTGGGTCATCCGGTTTGTCGTTCCACACTTGGAAACATGCATTTGGATTAGTTGGCTGCGACTATGAATTTCTGCATGATAAGCCACTTCGTTGAGCTATCATTTGTGGCCAGGTCACTTCTGAAAAATAGCTATATAGCTCAGTGGGCCTTACCTGGTCAAATAAAACAGTTTTTAAAAAATAAAAAAAGATTCGTTTATTTGTACTCTCTTCTCTGTGTTGTCTGTAGTGTCCATTTCCTATGCACCATTCACTCTGAACGTTGCATATTAAATGACACATTTGCATCAAGTGCACGTGAATAATCTCCGCATGCGCAATTCGACCGATGCGTCGCGAGAATTTACACTCGACGTATTTGCACCCACGAGTCATCCCGTGCGTTTTTTTTGCAAAAGGTCCTCAAACTCTCCTCTCCCAGCCGGCTGGATGACAACAGATCGATGCAGCACGAGTTTCTGTTGCTCCGAGTGCCCGGCCGACTTAATCACAGCAGGCGCGGCGATGCAATTCACCCAAATAAAAAAAAACAGAGGCTTTTCCAACGGCTCTCGTAAACAACTGGCGGCGGAATAACACGACGGATGTATTTATATATCGCCTGCCGACGATCCCTGGGCATTGTGGAGCGAGCGCAGAGTTGCTATTTATGGCAAAGTCGGGTGGTTATACTCTCTCTCACTCACGCATATTTCCCGCTCGAACGAGCATTGAGGCGGTGCTCATCTTCCGTTTACAGCCCTAGTCCAGTGGTGGAAATTCCACATTCCTCTGATGGGGCAGAGTTTATACATATCGGGCAACCACTTGACTTTCCTACAAAGCGGTTACTCGTTTTATCAACCCAGGAGGAGATGATGGGATGAACTCGCAAATTGCCCATAGCGAGTCGCCCTGCGAAGCCACACGTTGCCGGCGATGCTTGGTTACGTTGACGCTCGTCCAAGGAGCACGCTGTGTGATAAAAACAAATGCAACTGGGAGGCATCAATCTCAAAGGAAGCCCCCAGGCCGACAGCAGTTAACCTTATTTATGTTTAGAGAGTGAACAAATCCCCTTTATCTACGTCACCAACCACTTAGCAGCGCCCGTGCCGGCACTGCCGCAGGTGTCACTGCTGCTGCCGCCGCCGCTTCTGTGATGATTATTATTACTGGAAAGGGAGAGAACGCAACGTGTATATCGCTTATTGTTAAATTTGAATCACAGTTCTTATGATTACTGTTGTTACATTGTTTTTATAGCTTGGTGATTTCGAATACGTATGGTTAAGCCATGTTTCTTGCAGAAGTGCGGAGTTGGCCTGATAACTTTAATCTAACTTGTCTTATGGTTGTTATTGTTTGACTTGCATCACACTGGGATTTTTGCACACAGCGTTGTAATACGGTGGGTTGTTTTTTCTGGAAGATTTGCCGGTTTATCCAGGATGTTTCTGTTGCGCGTCGTCGCTTTAAGATGTTCTCTGTTCATATTCTGTTCGTTGCGGTTGCACCCGACTCAAGAGCCACATGGCTCATAATAAATGAAACTTGAAAACGTGAAACTTGTGTATTTACAACACCTGGCAATTCATCTCGCCGAGGGTTGAATGGCGAATGCTCGAGCCGCTACGGAATCGATAACGGAGAAAGCGAGGTTGCGGCAGCCGCGGCTTTAAGAGTTCACGATGAAAGTGATCGATTTACGGGGGAGCAGGGGGGGGGGGGCACAAGCGTCACGGTGTCGCATCACGGCGCTGCTGGTGGCGGTGGCGCCGACGACACCACCGGAGGCGCGCCCCCGTGGGTGTCTGGCGGAGGAGCCCCGGACTCGCTGCGCCGGCGAAGGATCGTTGTAGAGACGGCTCAATCGCGGACTTGGCCCCAAATCATCGCGACGGCTTCAACCTCGACCGCATCGCCACCGCCGCACGCCATTCGCTCGCTCTCGAGGAGAGAGAACGACTCGGGGATGGCGAGGAAGAAACCACGGACGAGCGAGACGGGCTGCGGCCACGGTTGGAGAGCCGTTGCCGAATCCCAACCGAACCCAAGCTCTGTGGTCCTTCTGTAGAGTAAGGTGATGAGTGTTTACATGTGGGATGAAGCCCGCAGCACTCGGAGAAAACCGCACTCGTATATATAAATGAGATGACGTGGGTGGATAACAGTGGAGCGTTTGGCATCATTGGGCATGGGTGCTGGTGGTGAAACGGAAAAAAGCAGGAATTTGGTTGAGAAAGAGGGCCTCCCAAAACTGTCACTGCCCCGACGTTTTGGGCAATGGCCCTTTTTCATCTTGTGATTCTAGGTTTTTGTTGTTCGTGCTTGTGCCCCGCCGCCAATGCAGTATCGCAATATGGACTGGCTCTCGGCAATACCGGAACGTGGCGCTTACGCCAACGCCTCCCAGCGGCTGTGCCCACGGCCAGCTTTGTACCAAACAGTCTCGGTGTTTGTGCGGTCATCGGTGGACGTATGAACCAACGCTCTGTAGACCCGTTCACCGCCCAAAAGGTGCGGCAGGATGAGGCGGGGTAACCAACCCTGGTCAACAAAAAATAAACATCAACAAAACGGTGAATGATTCACGGCCCAATTGGCCACCCAGTATGGCCACCCGCTGAAGGTGGTCCTTGTTCATGGCTCCAACGCCAACGGTCAAACCTTGCGCAACATTCCAAGTGCACCGCGGATTACGCTCCCAACACGGGAGTGACATGAGCCCCACGAGGAATCCCGAGTTTCTCAATCAACTCCTTGACGAGGTCCCCGCCAAAGCGTTAGGGGCGCCACGGTGGCGAGATGTTAACTACCTCGCCTGGTGTGCAGGAGGTCGTGGGTTCGATCCCGACCCTGACACCTGCTGCTGTATATTTGGAGTTTGCGTGTCTCTCTCTCTCTCATCATCATCACGGTGGCTAGGAGATGTTAACTACCTCACCTGGTATACAGGAGGTCGTGGGTCCGATCCCGACCCTGACGCCTTGTTTATGTGGAGTTTGCGTGTTCTCCCCCACGGTGGTCGTGTGTATTTTTCTCCCGGTCCTCCGGTTTTTCCCTCCACGTTTAGGATCAACGTCACGCGTTTAAGAGTATTTGGCTGCTATGCATTTCCACATGATAAGCCACTCTGTTGAGCTATAAACGTGTGGCCAGGTCGCTTCTGAAAAAAGAGCTGAATAGCTCAGTGGGCCTTACCTGGTAAAATAAAATAAAAATAGTAAAAAGAGCGTATGGGTCACAGGAGTTATTTTACCAAATTTCAGGGGGTCACAGCTGAGCTGGCACCGCGAAGATCCTGGTGTTCCATTTTGCATTTCAGCCGCCCCCGTGTAAAGCGGTGTAGAATGTGTAGTGAGTTAAAGGTCTCAGAGTGAACGTTGAAAATACACATTAAATGAATATTTTTCACTTCACTTTGCAAAAAATTCCAGCTATTGAAAAAAATTCGAACTGCCATACAAAGGACATCACCATAACAAGGCTTTTCATGTGGCTACAAAAGGTCACTTGAAGAAGGAATCTCAGAAGCAGTTCTGCGCTATCTGCTTCCGCGGGCCGGTCCTCCAACACTGTGTGAAGCGCCACTCTGCAAGAGTTCCGCATGGGAAACTTTTTCATCTCTAATGCCACGGCAATGCGAACAAAATTGGAACAAAATTGTAAAACACGGCAGAAAATAGACCCCGGGGCCGGCCAAGGACACGTGCGGGCGGGATGATGCCGCTCAGCTGGCCTGGGAACGCCTGGGAATTCCCCAGAGTCTGTGTATAGCAGTGTATAGTGTAGTGTATAGTAGTGTATAGTGTAGTGTATAGTGTAGTAGTGTATAGTAGTGTATAGTGTAGTGTAGTAGTGTATAGAGTAGTGTATAGTGTAGTGTATAGTAGTGTATAGTGTAGTGTATAGTGTATAGTAGTGTATAGTGTAGTGTATAGTGTATAGTAGTGTATAGTATAGTGTATAGTGTATAGTAGTGTATAGTGTAGTGTGTAGTGTAGTGTATAGTAATGTAGTGTATAGTAGTGTGTAGTAGTGTATAATGTAGTAGTGTATAGTCGTGTATAGTATATTCTATTGTGTATTGTATTGTGTAGTGTATAGTGTAGTGTATAGTGTAGTGTATAGTGTAGTAGTGTATAGTAGTGTAGTAGTGTATAGTGTAGTAGTGTATAGTGTACAGTAGTAGTGTATAGCAATGTAGTGCTAGAGTCTGTGTATAGTGTTGTGGATAGTGTAGTCGTGTATAGTAGTGTAGAGCTAGAGTCCGTCACCAGGGAAAGGGAGGTGTGGACCACCACTACTCAACACGCTGCCGCTTCACCAGGACAAGCTGATTGAGAAGCGAACGAACGAACGAACACATTTTAATTCCACCTCATGCCCCACGGACCACCGCGGAGTGATTTCCAACATTGTGAGACTCCTCGACGAGATGACAAAGCCGAGCGGCGCAACAACACGGACCGCTCGGGGATCGTTCTCTGCCGAGCGAGCGAGACTCGGCCGCGAGCCTGAACGCAATTTCCCGCAAATGAGCACCGATTCACGGTCCGTGCGCGAGCCGCGTGTGTGTCAGGCGTGGTGGGACGAATGTCGGGGGCCTGGCAATGACACCCAGAGACGACATTAAACAGGGGGGTGGATCTGAACAGCTGGACGATCCACGGGCGGAAATCGCCGCGACGTTCACTCCCCCCGCGATCTCACGCGGGGCGACAGCGAGCGTGGTTACGGAGATCGGTGGCGCCGCACGAATCTCGAATAACAATCGCAGCGGCCCGCCAGTCGGCGGTGCGGCGGTTATCGCCCTGCGCCACCAACCCGGCGACCCGAGTTCGAATTTCCGCTCACGGCCACCAACGCCGGTGACGATGCATCTGAACCGGTCCCGGGGCCTCCCCTAGGTCGACTCAGCCTCAAATGAGTACCCGGTGCGGAGTGTAGTGAACGTCGCCACTGACGCGCACGGCGTAGGGCGAGGCGCTCATCCAGCAGTGAATCGACAAATTGGCGAGCTCAAGGCTGCACTAGCCGGCTGAGCCGTATACGAATCAACAAAGATGTGCGCTCCATACAGACTGTCAGGGCTACACGAGCGACTCTGCAACAATAACGTCCTTTATGTACCTAGGAAAAAACCATCGAGTCTCAAGGTCTCTCTTTTCAGGAGGGCTCTGCCTTGGGATTCACAACACAATGTGGATTTTGTATAGCGTCAAAAAATTCACAACACAATGTGGATTTTGTATCGCGTCTAAAAATTCACAACACAATGTGGATTTTGTATAGCGTCAAAAAATTCACAACATAATGTGGATTTTGTGTAGTGTCTAAAAATTAATAACACAATGTGGATTTTGTATAGCGTCTAAAAATTCACAACGTGGATTTTGTGCAGCGTCTAAAAATTCACAACACAATGTGGATTTTGTGCAGCGTCTAAAAATTCACAACATAACGTGGATTTTGTATAGAGTCTAAAAATTCAACTGCACCCCATAACGACGCCGCACAGGAACAGCGGGACGTGTCTATTCCGCTTGGCGCAATGAGATAAACGTATGCATGTCGAACTTCTTTCGCACCGTACGTAGCCAACCGTGCTAATCGGAGGTGCGGGGGAAGGACAACAAACTAAACACACACACACGAAAGTAAGGCAAATGCAATTCCACATTACCCGTCTTGTTTGATTTTTTGCCTGTGACGACCTTTGACCTCTCATTGGCAATGTTTGTTTCTAATTTTGCTTCTAATACGTCGATTAGCTCTCGCTCCCTTCCCTTCTTATTCATGTTTTCAACGAAGCAAAAACGCAGACGAGCAGAAGCAGGACGGGGCGATGGGTGACCGCGTCTAGTGCCGACGAGCGGAGCAAGAGAAGCGCCTTGCTGTTGGAGTGCAGCACGAGAGGAGAAGCAGAGGAGGGAGAGGAGGAGAGAGCTAGAGAGGGAGAGAAGAGAGAGGAGGAGAGAGAGGAGGAGAGAAAGAAGGAAGGAAAGTAGTGAAGGAGTGCACAGCGGGGTACGGCGAGCGAGCAAAGGGATCAACAAATCTCCCCACTTCGCCACAAACCCAGCGAAGGCCACAGCGAGGTGGTGGGGGGGGGGGGGGGGGTGAGGGGGGGGGGTGCCACCTCTGAGGGTCAAAGAAACCACGACATACCGCGGGGAGAAGAGGAATGTTTCACGATTCCGGCGTGACGGGGAAGAACCACACGCGGCGGATGCGTTTGTCGTCGAGCGGTGTGCCGTCGTTCATATTATTACCAAACCAATTAACAAACAAAAAAGAGCGGGGACTCATTAATGCCCCACGAAGATTTCGCGCGACAGCAGCCGCATCGATCGGACGGAGGACGTCCGGCCGGGCGGCTCGAGCGAGCGGCTCTCAATCTGAAGGTTCACAGAGTTCACATCCAGATCCGGGAGGTGGTTGACTCGGCTCATCATGCCACCCTCCGGACAAACTCAATACCGATCTGTGGGGGGAAGTCAACAGTCGGTTGACCTGTGGATAGACTCACACCCCACCATAGGGATGTGGAATTTCCAGCACCGGCTCGGGCGGGGGGGGGGGGTGTTGACAGGGGATGGCCACCACTTCCAATTACTTTCGGGAAAACCAGGACAGTCGGCAAGATCTACCCAGCTCCATTAGGCTTCACCCTCTCTGGCAGCATAAGCAGCCTCCACGAGCTCGGAGTCTCTTAAGGACGGGGGCGCGGAGTGGGGGGGCACTGGGAGGCAGCGTGACCGCCCATCCCCCTCATCTCCCCGGCTCGCCGCCATCCCCACCCCCAGCAATCAGCATTCACTGGTGGGGCTCACAATCCGCACAGCGTCACAATCCACTGTACCGACGAGGGCTCTCTTTGGCTCATTCTCTCCGGCTCACTCTCTCACGCTCTCTCTCCCGCTCCCTCGAAATCTGGAGCCAAATCGAGAATTCATTATTTGTTTTGACTGTAACGTACAAGTATCGACATGATGGTTTCCTGCTCAAAGGAGCGTTGAGACGGTGCTCGGCTCCTGATGACAGCCCGGAGGCGGCGGTGGAAATTCCACGTTCACGTGGCGGAGGTCGGGCCTCCCCGCGGGACAACCGCTACGGCCTTCGCCACAAAGCGGTGCCAACTGGATCCACCTCGGAGGGATGATGGGCTGAGTCAACCCCCAACCAGGAATTGAACTCGAAACCTTCATTCAGATTTGGGCGAGCGCTGTTAGCGAGCACCTGTGAAGGCCGGCACGGCACACGTAGGGGGGAGTGGATGACCAATACCACGCGCGGCTGCCTTTGTCTCCCCAGTGGTGATGTTTACCCACCGCATCAGGTACTCATTTCAGTGCCTGGGAGAGGCTCAGGACGTGAAGTGGGAAATCTAACTCGACTCGCCGGGTCAGAAGCGCAGTGCCGCTAACCGCTGCGCCACCGCTCCCCATCCAACGCACACGCGCACGCGCACATGTGACCCATTATCATTATCAAGCCAGGTAACAAAATTCCGTTGCATTGCTCCACTCCAGCGCGGTGACCTGCGTGTGAACTCAGGCGATTCGAGCCAACAGTCGGTCGGGATGACAACGTGATAGCCCAGAGGGTCGGTGCGGAGTGATGTAAGTGCATCTCACATGAGCGACATCAACAGTCGGTCGGAGCTCAAAGACACACCTCAACTCCTGTCATCCGTGGCCACACTTCAAGCGGCGGCAACTCCTATTGACCGGAAGAAAAAATGCTATCAACCGTATTGGTACCGAGGTTTCCACAAAGCTATGCTGGAAGGGGTGTGGCACAGTTTGGCGCGGTCGTGTTGCTACGGTTCTCTGCGGCGAGTACGATGTCTTTAAAAACGACGGCGCTGCTGCTACGCCTCTCAAAATAAAATAAACGCCGAACCGCTCGCGCGTTCCGAGGTTCAGCGGTGAAACAGGGCACCACCCACCCATTCTGCAACATGCAGACGTCTCAGAACGGGAAAGGGTTAACCGCGGCAGCAATCGATCCACAAACAACCCAGGGTATCTATCTGTACCACTCTTTGGTGACGTTGCTGCGTTGGCACGATCAACAACAACTCAAAACGTCGTCAATAACGGTGCGTGGCCTTCAAAGTAAAAAGATGTAATCGGCGAAGTTTGGGAACAGTCGCCCTCCTCAATGACTTTTCAGAAAATATGTATGGGCCATGCCTGAAAGTAACGTCATGAAAAAGGGTCATTGCCCAAAACGTCACCTATTTTACGTAAAAAAAAAATTCAAGGCCACCTGGTGTTGTTATTGACAAGTTTTGCAATTATCCGCAGACGTATTCTTCGTGCTATCTGCGTTTTTTTGTTCATGGACGAAAGGAGTCATCCGAGAATGTTAGCAAAATCCATCCTATTGTCCGCGTGTGTCTGTGGATAGGTTATTCCGGAAGCGCTCAATTCGACTACCCCACATCCTTTTCACGGTTCAGAATGAGTATCCCAGAGAGTGGCGGCGACCGTACCATCACATTTCCCCCGGCACCTTGCCGCTGGGCCAAGCCGACGGGGATAACGTCAGGGAGTTACTTTGGGTGCCGCTTGGGATCTGTCGACGGGGACCGCCACGCCACCACGACGGGCGAGAGGGATGTGACCGCCCTGAGGATCCTGTTATCAGGTGAGAGGCGCCCCTGCCGGGGAGGAGGCAATCGCCCACGTGGTCAAGACTCGAGACAGCGGGCGACCTTTGTCTCAGGTGATGTGGGAAACCCCCCGCAGCGAGTCGGGTGCCAGCGGTGGCGTGCGTTACGGGCCGGCCGGCCGCGATACGTGGCAGTGCTGTGGCGCGCCGTGCGGTAAACCTTTGTAAAATATCGTTATGTCGAGGCTCGTATCATTTTTTCCAAAAGAGATATTTAATTTCCCATTTTCCTAATCTTAGGTTTTTTCGGTAAAGTCACGTAGGTAAAATTTTTAAATTAATAAAAGTAAAATAAAAGTAAAATAAAAATAAAATAAAAATCACGACGTTTCGGAGGCAACACAAGCTTCCGAAGCCTCCACCCGCCCCCCCTTCCCCTCCAACCCCCTGCTCTTCCCCCATTGGCGGCTCTCGGCAGAAGCAAACTAAGCACAAGCTCAGGGCCCCAAGTAGATCAAGGGTCACCAGTCACCCACCCCCCACCCCCTGCCACCACAGCAGATGCATGAATAATAAAAGTGCATTAAACATCAGCGCTAATCCTAACAAACGTACGGAGATAATTAAAATCACAGCGCCAATGCTTTTACAAATTGCAATAGTCCCCCCCCCCCTCCCCACAACGATAAAGATACATTCAGATAAATCAGGATGCCCAATGGGCTAGCTAACATAACCACTGGCCACCGCACGCCCCCCTTGCCACCCTCCTGCCCCACCCACCTCATAACCCTGACGCCAAATGCCCCACCGGGTGTGGGGCGTTCTAACTGCTGGCCCCACATTCCTGCTCGTGTGTCGAAACCATCGCGATGCTTGCGGAAGTCCAGCCACGGGGTTAGCTTACGCACTGCCGCCGTGACAAAGTGCACCACAGTGCGCGAGAGTGCGTGCGTGCGAGCGAGCGTTTATTTTTGTACGCGAGTGTTTGTACGGAGCTGTTGATGAGGTAGTGTTTGCGCTGGGCTATGATCCCCGTCACCTGGAACTTAATTCTAAGCAGTTGGTAGTGACTGATGCCTGACCTGCCCCGCCCGTCACCCGAGTATACATCCAAAGTAATGTTCTCGAATTATTTGTTTGGAATCTTGCCTCTTTTGTTTTGCACTGCCGAGCGGATTTGTGCCTTGTGCTCACGAGAGCACGCCTTCCCACAATGCAATGCACCAGCAATATTTTTCTAATTAAACTTTTTTTTATCAGTTTATTTAGTGGTCGTACTTTTTGATTCGTGGATTTTTTCTGGTGTCCGTCTGGTATTCAACAGCTACTATTGGGTAACTATTTGTATGCCAATTAAAAAAAAACTTCATCAGAAAAAAAGCATTTCCATTTAATTCTCATCAGGCCCCATGGTCTCCAAATCTTATCCACTCCATCTCCCTGACCTCTCGATTTATTTTCTTTTTTAAGACCACACCGTGTTTTTGATGGATGTGTTGGTTATCCGTTAGGTCAGCTCTATTGGCCTGAATAGGCACTCACTTACTTTGTCTTTACTTACCGAGTGTACTGTATATGTAAGTGTGTGTGTGTGTGTTCATGAATCATCCACCAGTCATCTCAGTTATCCAATAACTGTTGCTCGGGTCCAGTGACCTTGTTCCAGCGAGCCCTCAGCACTTGGCCTGAAAGTGGGTCCAACCTGGCACAAGTGGGATGGTGACATAACCAACACTTGGTGACGAATGGTGTGGGTGTTATTGTCGTTGTGTTTCTGCTTGTGCTGTGTGACAGCGTGTGGTGTGTGTTGTTTGTGGGGAGCGGTAGTGTAGCGGTTAACGCCCTGCGCTACAAACTCGGCAACCCGTGTTCAATTACCGCTCACAGCAAACACCAGTGACAATTATCTGAACCGGTACTGGGTCTATCCTAGGTCGACTCAGCCTCAAATGAGTACCTGGCGTGGTGCGTAAAAACATTGCCAATGGGGAGACAAAGGCGGACGGGCGTGGTGCTGGACACCCACCCCCTCGTGTGCCATGCCGGCCTTCATTGGTGCTCGCTAACAGCACTTGCCCCAATAATCTGTTAAGGCTACACGTGGAACCTGTGTTTTGTTTGTGTAGGCGTGCAATGTTTCATGGACGACCGCGTCTCCAAAGTAAACGCGTTAAAATTGAAAAATCTCTCTCGTCGTTGTGTTCAATGCCCCCTCAATGTTGGCGCGCGCTCCTCTCCCTCCACCCCCGGCGTGTTCGCGAGAACACGGAGATTCAATTGCGTTCAAACGGTCACATTCTTCACAAACACCAAATTTAATTGTACTGGCGTGCGTGGCGCGTTACGCAATCGGAGTGTTTGCAGGAGTGCGGCACGGTCGTCCAGCGGCCATCTAGGCAGAGGGAAAAATCATTTGCAGCGACGGTAATGGGGCTCAGATGAACAAAGATTCATCCCCAGAGAAGGCGGAGGTTCAGAGCTTCCCTCCGTGCGGGTCAAGACGCACGCGAGCATCTCTACGTTCACGAGGTCACTGAAAGCCTCGAGCGGCTTCATTCGCTCAACGTGCATCTCGGTGTGGACGGTGGTGAAGGCTCAACACTCGTGACCACCAACACCGACGCGCCACGACTCGACCACCTCCTGGTGATCATGCAAAGTCGATGCCAACGTTTGGTGTCAACGTCGAGGTCAACGTTTGCGCAACATCCACTAACGCTGCCCCAACGTTTGCATGTTTACTGGGCGAGCGAAACCACGCGTCCACCAAAAAACTCCCAAGCACACCGCCCAGCCTCACTCCTACGACTACTGCTACTCCCGTAACACAGGTTGTGGTTATGGTATCGTTTGCCAATGACTTTATCCGCGGGAAGAAAAACACTCCACCACTACTCTCCACGCACACTCTCAACTCGTACGTGAACGCTTAAGCTAGAAACACCAGCCAGCCGCCAGCCATTGCTGCAATCCGTGGCTTTAATCCCAAAGACAAATACAAAGATTCCCTCAACAGACTGTAGGGGCAAGTGCTGTTAGCGAGCACCTATGAAGGCCGGCACGGCACACGAGGAGTGTGGGTGGCCAGCACCACGCCCGGCCGCCTTTGTCTCCCCAGTGGCGATGTTTACACACCGCCACCAGGTACTCATTTGAGGCCGAGTCGACCTAGGGGAGGCCCAGGACCGGTTCAGATCATCGTCACCGGTGTTGGCCGTGAGCGGGAATCGAACCCGGGTCGCCGGGTTCGCGGTGCAATACGCTAACCACTCCCAACGGCACACACACACTCGCACCACACTCACACACACACACTCGTAGGTAAATTGAGATCAGTAAAAAAAAACTCAAACACTCTTTGGCCTGCACGCAAACCGTGTTCGCAATTATTGCCAACGTCCGAAAGCGCGCACCAAGTACGGCAGCGGCAATCTCCTTCTCGGGCACTCGTCATGAGGCCGCACCGCGCAGCGACTTCGCCAAGAGGCCGGGCGGGGGGGGAGAGACGCAGACCCCCGGCCTCTACCCGGGTTGGCAGCACAGACCCCTGCCGGAGCTTCACGCAACCACGGGCAGCAGTGGAGCTGCAGGGAGAAGAACGGCGACTCCGCACCAAGCCGGGCCGGGCCTGCCAGGCTCGCGCACGGACTGACAGTCACCGCCCTTCACTCCCGCCGCTCACTCACTTAGCACCCACCGCACACTCGCACCACACTCACACACAAGCACCACACACACACCACACCACACACACCACACACACACTCGCACCACACACACACAAGCACAAGCACCACACTCACACACAAACATCACACACACCACACACACTCACAAGCACCACATACACGCCACCACGCTCACTCACTTAGCACCCACCGCACACTCGCAACACACTCACACACAAGCACCACACCCACTCGCACCACACACACACACAAACATCACACACAAACACCACACACACACTAGCTCTATACACACACATGCACCACACACACACTCGCACCACACACACACACTCACACCACACACACACACTAGCTCTATACACACACACTCGCACCACACACACACTAGCTCTATACACACACACGAGCGCCTGACGCCAAACCTTGCAGACTCCTCACGCCAACATCCTTAAATTCCCGTCAAGTGCACAAAGACAACAACGATGTTCTTCTGCACAGCCTCACAGGCCGTTAGGCAAAGTGCTACTGGCGAGCGCCTATTAAGGCCAGTGCGGATCACAAGGAGGTGTGGACAGCACAGCGCTGGGCCATCTCTCCCTCTCTCTCTGTGCAGTGCTGATGTTTACGATGTGTGGCACAGCGCACCAGGAACTTTACTCGTTCAAGGCTGTCCATACGATGAGAGGCCCAGGACAGGTTCTGATATCACTCACACACTGACTTCATCTGTGACCCAGAATTGAACCCAGGTTGCCGGGTGGTTCATAGCGCTCGGCACGGGAAACCCCTTCGCCGCCACGACGCGTACGCACCCGTACGGATCGTGTCTGACCCGAATTTTAGAAGAAATCATTTGGGCGACGCTGCTGCTGCTGCAGCCTTGACAGTGGTGCACAATTAACTCAACAAATCCCTCACTAACGTTAAGGCCTTAAAAGTAAACAAATAAAAACAGGTCACATGTTTTGGGCAATGACCGTAGCACACAGACGGGAGACGCCGGAGAGAGACGGAGTGGACAACCCGTGAACAGTTAAACTCGTACAGCGGCTGAGCTGCAGACAAAATCTCTCAGTAATCTTAAATCTTTCCTTTTAAATACATTCGCGTAAAATGTTGTTGACACAATGCAATGCGCTCGACGTTAACCACTCGGCTACCATCCACGGCTGTCACTCGTGGCTTTGAAGCTGGGCCCACGCTCGAGCAAATGTCGAAAGATATTAAAAACGGAGAGACTTGGGGGTTTGGTTTTACAAGATCATCCCCTCGTATAAAATAAGATGGGGAAAAAAAAGAAACGCAATGGGTGGTGATTTCTCTGTCGACTGGAGCGGTCTTCACAAACGAACGTCCTTGCTATACATTTTTGTGAGTTTGCACAGCTGCAATGAGTTGCAAGCCACTCCAATCTCCTGTGACGTTACCCGAAACTCACAGTTGCAATGAGTTGCAAGCTGCATGCGTCTCGAATCAGTCCAACGCAAATGCTCAATTTTCAAGTCAGGCCCAGTGCGACCGGTTGACTGAGGACCGCGCACTGAGCCATCACTGCGATGAACCCTTAAATCCGGGGTCTTTTTAAACATTTGTGATGAAACCAGGAAAGGGCTCGGCCTGGTCGCCAATGACGCCGACAGAAGACATCAACATCCCCGGCCTCCCTCCCTCCCTCTTTCCCCACTCCTCGAGTGTTTATTTTAAGAAAAGTTCAGCCAACCCAGTAAAAATCTCCAAAATTAGCTCTGTAAATAATGACGCCGCATGACCTGTAGCGACGCCCGCCAGGCAGTCTGTTTATTGTTGGAATGTACCACGCATCGGAAATCTTAAAAGAGAGCTTTTCCTTTTTAAATGACATGCACACTGGCAGTGTTTCACGCAAGTTGCAAAAAAACGATCCAACGCTGAGAATTTTAAACAAACCGACGGTTCAACTCGCGGCAAAACAGACCGTCGCTTCTGCAAGGCGCGCGGCAAAAGCCGGCGCAGGCCCCGCCGACGACGCAATGGCAAACGAGAGAGCCGCGCAAAAAAGCCGCTCGCAGCACCGCGCCGTTCCTGAAGAAGCTCCCAGCAAGCAGGAGCGAAACATCGGGACGTCGTTCGCGAAAAACACGCGGCGTCGGCGGCGTCACAACCAGGGAGCTCCCCCGTCGCGCTTCGTTTCTGGCGGACCGATCGATGCGGCCCTCGATCATGGACGGCCCCAGCAGAAGGGGTGGTGGGAAGAGGTGCGGAGGGGGGGGGCGGCACAAGGGGGTCAACCGCGGCATCACTCACCGACACCTCGAACGTCTTCTCGGAGTCGTCGAGGAAGACCACCTTGAGGGGCAGGAGTTTGCCGCGAGGCTTCGCCGTCGTCGCACGCGGGCTCGGGGTCGCCCTCGCCGGCTCGCTGCCCGCGCCGTCTGCCCCGGGGGCCCCGTCCCGAACGTCGCCCATGGCCTCGCGCCGGGCGTCCCGCAAGCGGTCACGGCGCCGCACGCCGGCGCCGCCGCCGGCACCGCCCCCACCCGACCGCTGCTTCGCCTGCACGGGAGGGGGAGGGGGGAGGCGGCATAAACGTCGTGCTCGTCGAGTAGCCCTCTCAGCTGTGCACTCTTCGGAAGCGCGTGGTGTCGGTCCGAGGGTCGGGTTGGTCTGTCCGATGGATTGGTCAGAGGGACGGTCCCAACGGTCGGTCGGTCGGTCGGAAGGTCCGTTGTTTTGTCCAATGGTTGGTCGCTTGGCCCGAGGGTCAGTCGGACAGTCGGTCAGTTAGCGCGAGGGGTTGTCGGAGGGTCGGTCCGAGAGTTGGTCGGTCTGTCACCCCGACACTCGTCTAGACGTGCGAATGGACCCAGCCACGTACGAAGGGACACTTGTTGCAAGCAGCTGTTTGGAAACCGCTTGTTTAAAACACACGCGTGACCACATGACCTCTGACGTCTGGGCGCTCCCCGCCTTAACCAACCGGCGCTAACCGGCATGGCGAAATACGTTCAACGAACCCCGTCGCCCTCACGAGACCGGGATGGAGTGGGGGACACCCTCATCCAGCGACGGAGTGGACAAGAGGGCCGCGCTCGGCAGAAGACGAGCTCCACCGATCCTCACGGGGTCGCGCTCCTCACAGAGTTGCGCGACCGCCTCTCGTGGCACGGGAGGGCCGGGTCAGTGGCGAACGCGGAGCGGGTCGCAACTTTGAGACAGAGCTGCTTGCCAGGCCGGCTCACACCAAACGTACAGTTCGCGAACGCCACACGGAGAAGGTGGTTGGGGGGGGGAATTGAGAAATAAACAACGACGCAGGACTGGTGTCACGTCTCGATTGATGTCCGCCGGGCGCAGGCCCGAAACGTCTGCGACAACGCGCGCGTGATTTGACCGTCGAACTATAACGAGAACAGCAAAGTCGAATTACCACTCGTGTCTTTTAAGAAACCTTCTCATGTAGCACTTCGGTTGTAATGGTCAGCAGCGCACTGGGCTCACAGTGCAGAGCTCGTCCGTTCAATCTCCCCGGTGTGGCAGTTCAAACGAGTTCCCAAATCTCCTCCGCCTCTCTGATCACCCAGCAGCAATACCACACTCGATTGGCGGATCACAACGTGGTGCGGTAAAGTGTGCGGCACTCCCGGCTCTTCCAAGACTTCTGGTCAGATTCGTTTCGTTTTTTAAACCTTCTCGAGCGGCTTCTCTAGAGCTCCATGTAGTGGATGCCCTTCCATCAGCAGTGGTGCAAGCAAGCGATTGCAGGATCTGCGCCTTTACCTTTCCGAAGCATTGATGAACTCCAGCATCGTTGGGCAAAAATTCCAATAATTAATAAATATAAATAACGATATTTTCCCGCCTCTTGTTAATCCGCTACTGGGGTTATTTGACCATACTTCACCACGCCGGTCAATGCGAGATGGTGAAAAGAAAACAGGTCGTGGACACCGACCGGTTCTTAAGTCGCTCGGCACGGACGATGTTACCAATGGCCGGGATACGTCTCTGGGTTCATAGCAGGGTGTGGTAACCACTGTGCTACCACGCATTTAGAACACGGCATTGAAATACTCGCATGGCAGGTGATACATAGAAGTAATGTCAGCCTCTTGATGTTTTTCCTCTTCTTCTTCTGAAATTACTCCTGTTACTCCATGTGTTCAATACTGTGACAGGCCCTATTATACAAAGATCCCTTTATAACCTACTTAGACTGTTGGGGCTGTTCGTGAGCACCTCTGAAGGCCATCACTGCACCCAACAGCATGGGTGTTCAGCACCACTCCTGGCCGCCTTTGTCTCCCCAGTACTGATATTTACACCCCCTGCCAGGTCCTCATTTTAAGGCTGAGTCGGCCTAGGGGAAGGCCAGATATCCATCGCTGATATTGGAACTCGGGTCGGCGGGTTCGTAGCAAAGTGCACGAACCACAACACTGGGGCCGTCCATAAATGACGTCACGCACCTAGGGGGATGAGGGGGGTCACAAATTTGTGACGATCTGTGACGAGGGGGGGGTTGAGAAATGTGACGTCACATCAAAATGCGCAACTTTAAATAGACAACACGTTCTACTTAATTAAATAGACTTTTTAATACATGTTTTCTCCTACAACATCAGAGTGCAGCGCCACATTAAATACGCACTACAATGACAATAGTTTACAGCCATTTGAAGCATTTTTAATTTTCAAAATAGAAATATGGTTTTTGGGGGGGGGGGCAGAGCTTTGTGACGTCATATTTGAGGGGGGGATCTGACTTTTTGTGACGCCGTGTGACGAGCGGGGGGGGGTCAAAAATCGTCCAAAATCGCGTGACGTCATTTATGGACGGCCCCACTGTCACTCCCCACAAACCCCCCCCCCCCCCCCCCCCCCCCCACATCGGCTTAACGGACTGTTGGGGAAAGTGCTGTTAGTGAGCAGCACTTATGAAGGCCGGGGCAGCACACATGGGAGTGGGTGGCCCTCACCACGCCCGACCACCTTTGTCTCCCTCGTGGCAATCTTCACACGCCACACCAGGTACTCATTTGAGGCTGTCGACCTTGTGGAGTTCCAGGAGCGGTTCGGATAATTGTCACCGGTGTTGGGCCCGTGAGCGGGAATCGAACTCGGGTGAGCGGCCGGTGCGTAGCGCAGCGCACTCACCACGACAGCGGCGCTCCCCGCTCAACGTACAGTCTCGCGAACTACACACGTGCCGGCTGTACGCGCGCACTCGCACACGCGTGAAAGAGAGAGAGGTGGTGTTGTTGTGCTGTTGGACATCTCAAGTGTCCGCGCAGCCAGCTGGGAGAACGGGTCGAACGAGTCGCGTCGCTGCATATATCCCCCCGCGGTCTACCCGCTGAGCCACCTTTGCGAAGGGCGAATCGAAGCGAGCTAATCCGCCAAGCACACAGGGCATCAGAAACAATGAGCGGAGGGGTCAAAGATCTGGACGAATGCCACATCGTTAGTATCGCATGACCCCCGTGAGAGCGAGTAGAGTTGACGCAGTGACTCGCCATGAATTGTCACTTCACAATGCCGACTCTCTGTCCCCTCTCTCTCTTCGGCCAGACAGAAGCCCCCCCCCCCCCCCCCCATTCGCTGAAAAGTAAAATCTCATGCAAGTCGAAACCCGACACGTGCGAGAGGGGGCAACGCCATATTCCCGAACAGAAGGGACAGATGAGATTAGTCTGCACTTTGCTGTACAGCCTTCTCCTGGCGAGCCAGGGTATGGCAACCTCCTCTACACCCACGACAAGGAATTGTCCCTACATTTTCTTGGTTCTTTCGGGAAAGTCACGTAGAATGGAAATAATAAAATAATGAAATAAAACATAATAAGATCATTCTCACGACGTTTCGGCCACAACGCAAGCAGCCGTCCTCAGGTGGAGACCAGGTCTGTCGGGGAGACAGCGTCTGAGGACGGCCGAAACGCCGTGAGAATTATCTTATGTTTTATTTTATTATTTTATTATTTCCATTCTACGTGACTTTACCGAAAGAACCAAGAAGATGAATCCCTGCAGTCACGAAAGCTTTAAATCGAAATCTGTCCCTACATTGCTGCAATCCACAAACCCTCGCTGCCTCCACGGTGGCTGTATTTACAGGCACGCATAGCCACCACCACCGCCCGCCTAAGTGGCGTTTGCGTGTGGCCTTCGTGGTGAATATAGGTGTGGTATGTGTGATATGCGACAGGCATAGCATGGGCCTCATGTTGTACAGGTGTGTGGGATGTGATGTACACGGTGCATCACACACCACGGGGAGCGAGAGTGTAGCGGTTAGCGTGGTGCGCTACGAACCCGGCGACCAAAACTCGATTCCCGCTCACGGCCAACACCATTAAC
Organism: Lethenteron reissneri; assembly: GCF_015708825.2. Taxonomy (NCBI): domain Eukaryota; kingdom Metazoa; phylum Chordata; class Hyperoartia; order Petromyzontiformes; family Petromyzontidae; genus Lethenteron; species Lethenteron reissneri. The sequence goes on from NC_083835.1 coordinate 1,940,114, forward strand.
GATTATCTGAACCGGTCCTCGGCCTCCTCTAGTTCGACTCAACCTCAAATTCGTATAGTACCTGGTATAAACATCACCACTGGTGAGACAAAGATGGCCGGGCGAGGTGTTGGCGACCCACCCCCTCGTGTGCCGTGCCGGCCTTGGTAGGTGCTCACTAACAGCACTTACCCCAACAGTCTGTTACAGGCTATACGGGGGAGTTTGTCTTTGAAGTACACGGTGAATACCTATGTGGTATGTATGTGTGCAAGTACAGCCCTATTGTCAATCCACTGCTGGATGAGGGCCCTCTGCACATTGCGTGGGTCGCAGGAGCTGTCTGAGCATACTTCGCCACGCTGGTCAGGGTGGCTGGGTGAAAGCGGGGGAGGATACATCACTGGGGTTCATAGAAGTGCAGCACAACAGTTCATTGTGCGGCACTGCTGCCAACCCCGTTGGCTCCACGTGTATATGTCTGGTAAACTATCCATGTGCCTTCTGTGTATGGGCACAATGCGATGGGGCCCTATTACAGGACTCCCGGCTTGTATGATCCGTAGCAGCTGTAGGGTCTGCAAAAACTCCCTTTACCGGCAGCCCCACCAATTCGTCCTTCGTTACCCGCGGTTATCCTCCATTGTATCCATTGCGCGAAGTGAAGCGGCTTCCGAATACGATTGTTCGCGAATAAAGTTGAGTCGCCGCGTGGCGAATTACTCCAATTGTCCGCGATTTCTTTTCATCCGCGGATACGAGGAGTAAAATCGCAGACACCCCCCGATAAATAAAATATCATTACAGTAAACCCAAGTGCTGTACACTCCTGTGATTAATTAATTAATATGTGCACAGGATACAGCAACGCACACAGGATGACGACTCGAGGCTTTGCTTGGACGATAATAGGTAAAGGAGCAGCCCCGCAATTGCTCGCTCGCGCCACCGCTGGCGGAAGGCGCCCCCCACTAGAGGGAGCTCCGGGGAGACCCTCCCCAGAGGGTGTTCTTTGGCCTACTCTTCCACGATGGTCAGAAAAGGTCGGAAACGTCCACGGCTTTAGCCCACCACGTATTCCACCCGCCTATCGGCTGATTGTGATGCGCACCTATTTCCACGGCTGGGTGGATGTGTGCAAGGGCAGGGAGATTTTAAGCAACCTGCCCATTGCTTCAACTGCCACGCCGGGAAATCGAAACCGCCGACCTCTGGATTGCAAGCCCCGGTGGTGCTTATCATCACACCCACTGCGAACATCCTTCGGCGCTAGAATGGTAGCATCTCTTTAATAATCAGGGGCAGGCTTGACCTACATTCATCTCATGAATGCGCGTTCTGTGTGTGACAACCTCGCACAGCAGAGCGTGTTGTTGTCTGTGCCGTGGTCCGCCTCCATACGTGCTCGCTAACAGCCCTTGCCCGACATTCTGTCAAGGCTACTTTGTACGGTGGTGGTGGTGGGGGTTGTTCTTTGTATCATATTGAAAGTGCTACGTAAGTTGTTGTGTAGTGGCCTGGTGATTTTGCGCTTTGAACCCGGCGACGTGGGTTCAATTCCCGGTCACGGCTAACGGCAGTGGCATTGCGATATCTGAACCGGTGGCGGGGCCTCCCCTACGTAGACTCGGCCTTAAATGAACACCTGACTGCGGTGTGCAAAACATTAGCGCTGTGCCAGCAGCCCTTCTAAGGTGTTCGCGAACAGCATTTGCTCCAACTCTCTGTGCGGGAAGACAAACGGTGGGTGATATTTGTCTTCGAAATATGGCATTGTGCCTAAACCCTCTAGCACTCTTCATATTCACACTCACACACAGGGGGTGATGTATGTCCTGCACTTGAGAGACAGGCCACGCTTGCAATCCTTCCTTTGTTGATGATGTGAGCACACCAAGTTGACACCCAGTGATCTCACGTCCCAAATGGGGTCAAGGCAGACCAGGTGGAGATGAAGAGATGAAGCGACACGTGTTCAGTGAATACAAAGATCCCTCCTGGAGCCTTAACAGACTGCTGGGGCAAGTGCTGTTAAGCGAACACCTATGAAGGCCGGCATGGCGCTCGAGAGGTCAATACCACGCCCGGCCGCCTTTGTCTCCCTAGTGGCGATGTTTACACACGGCACCAGGTACTCGTTTGAAACTAAACTAGAAACTCGACCGGTCCTGGCAGGCCCAGGACGGGTTCAGATAATCGTCGAGCTTACCGCTGCTCCACCGCTCCCCAACACACACACCACTACCACACACACACCATACACACACACCATACACACCACTACCATACACACACACCATATACACACACCATGCACAAACACCATACACACACTCACCACTACCACACACCACTACCACACACACACACCACTACCACATACACACACACCACTACCACATACACACCACACCACTACCACGTACACACCACACACACACCACTACCACACACACACACACCATACACACACCATACACACACACTACTACCACACACACACCATACACATAATACACACACCACTACCACACACACCATACACACACACACCATACACACACCACTACCATACACACCACTACCATACACACCACTACCACACACACACCATACACACATACCACTACCATACACACACACACCATATACACACACACCATACACACACACACATACCATACACACCATACACACACCACTACCATACACACACCACACACACACACCACTACCACACACACACACCACTACCACACACACACACATACCATACACACACCACTACCATACACACACACACCATACACACACACGCCACTACCATACACACACCACACACACCACACACACACCCAACTACCATACACACACACTCCACTACCATACCCACACACACCACTACCATACCCACACACACCACTACCATACCCACACACACCACTACCATACACACACAACAGCATACACCACTACCATACACACACCACTGCCATACCACCACCATACACACACCACACACACCACTAACACACAAACAGCAATATTGTTTAAATGGCTTAATTAGATCCCATTGGTGTCAGCTGGAGTGGCGTGAACACGCACACACCAACCATTATGTCCACAGATACCGAGATACAAAGATCCCCCGTATAGCCTGCTCAGATTATTGGGGCAAGTGCTGTGAGCGGCGCACCTCCGAAGACCGAAAAACGGCACGGGGTGGGCCAGCGCCCCCGCCCGACCGCCTTTGTATCCCCCAGTTACGACATTTACACATCGCACAAGGGAAATCATTTTAACACACACGCAATTAAATGAATGCACATTTGTACTTAACATGCAAAGCATTCGATAACCATCAATCTATGCATACAATCGATAGCGAGCTTGAATCATACCGATTCTACCGGGGCGTGCACACACACACACAAACACGAATACGCACACACGCATAAAACGCATACTAGGTACACATAACAACTGCATATGTGCACACACATCCACACACGTGCGCGCACACACACACATACACACTAAAATTGTGTATGAACGCATTACCCGTACAGAGATTTCATCCAACAGGGGAGTTGGCAAATGGCTGTAAATTATGATGGCTATGTAAAGATGCCGGACTGTTTGGGCAAACAAAAGACCAAAAAAAACTCCCCCGGTATTCACCGTAACAGACTGTCGGGTCCGCCTTTGTCTCCCTAGAGGCGATGTTTACACACCCTGCACCGTAGAGGTTCCAAATAAATCCGACGAAACCCCGCATCCTAGAGCATGCTTAGGATCACCGTCAGCTTCACAGAATGTGACAGGTGATGGTGGTAGACGTTACAGAAATGAGTCGAACTCAGGTTAGTAGAGAGATCGTAGTACATTGTGCGCGTGCCACCACCAGCAGCAATGGGCAGGACTCGTACGCACAACACGTGCGTGATCGACACTTTGTGTGCTGGTAACAGCCGCTTTGCCCATTTGTATTGGACCATACTTCACCACGCTGGTCAATGCGAGTTGGGCGACATGAGAGGGACATAGATGTATAGTACAACAACAGAAATGTTTTATCAACCACCGCATCCTATAGCAGCGACCTGTTGTTGCATCGTGGCCATCCATCCAAAGAAATGTCCAGGCTGACGCCTCATTCGATATGTGATGAGGCCAAGTCATCCGGAATACCTGATACACACTCCGTCTAACGCTGTTGCACATCGCAGAGGGACAGACATTCAAATGGAGACAGAGAGACAGGCTGAGAAACACAGAGAGAGAGACGACGGCTATGATGGCGATACAACGCCGGTTGCATGGACACCTTCCAACATTCAGAGAGAGACAAAGGCATGTGTAGAAGCTGACGTATAGCGAGAGACATGGGTTGAGAACGCATTCTGCTACAGATGTAACCAAGATGGAGAGAGACACGTGTGGAGGGGGGACAGAGGTGATGCGCCAGGGTGCGCAGAGGCAACGGCGATTGTTCGGACAGGGCGAGACAGCGACTGTGAGATAGAGACACAGTCAGATATACACACACACAGATACACACAGAGAGAGACACACAGAGAGAGACACACAGAGAGACACAGTCAGATGTACACACACAGAGAGAGACAGTCAGATGTACACACACAGAGAGACACACAGAGAGACAGTCAGATGTACACACACACAGAGACACAGTCAGATGTACACACACACAGACACGACACAGAGACACACACACAGAGAGACACAGTCAGATGTACACACACACACAGTCAGATGTACACACACACAGACACACACAGAGAGACACAGAGAGACACACACACAGAAACACACACAGAGAGACACACACAGAGAGACACACACAGAGAGACACAGTCAGATGTACACACACAGAGAGACACACACAGAGAGAGACACACAGAGAGACACAGTCAGATGTACACACACACAGAGGGGCGGACGGGAGTGGGATTAACGCAGCGATGCGGAGACACAAACTCGGCGAGACGAACACACCACCACAGAGACACGGAAATGGAGACACGGAAGGGCAGATGCAGGCACACGGAGACACACACACGGAGACACAGCACACAGACACAGCGACAGAGAGAGACAGACAGAGAGAGACAGACAGACAGCGGTCGCGAAAGGCTGAGACAGAAGCACAGAGGCAGACACCGTGAGACAGAGACACCGAGGCGGAGAGAGACACCGTCACACGGACACACACGCAGGGCTGCAATCTACACACGCGCGCGAGACATCGAGACACGACGTACGCAGAGACACCGACGTGGGGAGACGGAGACACGCGGAGACGGGGCCGAGCGAGTCCCGCCATCATCACCTGCACGGAAGCGCAGTGCTCGCCTCTCCTTCTGCCTCTCGCCTCTGTCCGCCTGTCTCCGTCGTTGTCCTGTCTCCTTGCGTCTCCGTGGGTCTATCTCCTCGTGTCTCCTCGGGTCTCCGTGGGTCTATCTCCTCGTGTCTCCTCCTGTCCCCCCACCCCCCCAAACGGTGTCTTGCCGCTGTGGTCGCAGGAGCGACGGTGCCTGCGCCGAGAGCGTCTGAGAGTGGCTACGCGCAGCAGCGTAGACCCCACGCGGAGCGAAACATTCCTCCAGCGCAGCGCGACACACACCCTCTACACACTAGCCCCCCCCTACATACATACACACAGACTACACACACACACCCTCTACACACTAGCCCCCCCTACCTACATACACACAGACTACACACACCCTCTACACACTATCCCTCCCTCCCTACATACACACAGACTACACACACACACCCTCTACACACTAGCCCCCCCTACATACATACACACAGACTACACACACACTCCCTCTACACACTAGCCCCCCCTACCTACATACAGACTACACACACCCTCTACACACTAGCCTCCCCTACATACATACATACACACAGACTACACACACACAGCCTCTACACACTAGCCCCCCCTGCATACACACAAACTACACACACACCCTCTACACACTAGCCCCCCCTACATACACACAAACTACACACACACCCTCTACACACTAGCTCTCCCTACATACATACACACAGACTACACACACCCTCTACACACTCGCCCTCCCTACATACACACAGACTACACACACACCCTCTACACACTAGCCCCCCCTACATACACACAGCCGACACACACACCCTCTACACACTAGCCCTCCCTCCCTACATACACACAGACTACACACACACACCCTCTCTACATACACACAGACTACACACACCCCCTCTACACACTAGCCCTCCCTACATACACACAGACTACACACACACCCTCTACACACTAGCCCCCCCTACATACACACAGCCGACACACACACCCTCTACACACTAGCCCTCCCTCCCTACATACACACAGACTACACACACACACCCTCTCTACATACACACAGACTACACACACACCCTCTACACACTAGCCCTCCCTACATACACACAGACTACACACACACCCTCTACACACTAGCCCTCCCTACATACACACAGACTACACACACACCCTCTACACACTAGCCCCCCCTACATACACACAGACTACACACACACACCCTCTACACACTAGCCCTCCCTACATACACACAGACTACACACACACACCCTCTACACACTAGCCCTCCCTACATACACACAGACTACACACACCCTCTACACACTAGCCCTCCCTACATACACACAGACTACACACACACCCTCTACACACGAGCCCTCCCTACATACACACAGACTACACACACACACCCCTATACACTCGCCCTCCCTACATACGCCTAGCCTACACACACACCCTGTACACACTAGCCCTCCCTACATACACACACACCCTCTACACATACAGTACACATTAGCCCTACCGCTACACACACACACCTATCACCTTAATGTCAAGCACACAACTGCAGCGTTAACTCTTAACTCCACACACAAAGATCCCCATATAGCCCCTTTAACAGACGGTGCTAATAGCGAACACCTATGAAGGTCGGCACGGTTCACCATGGGTTGGGTGGACGACACCACGCCCGGTACTGGAGTTTAGACGACGAACCGGCTGACCCAATTACGGCTGAGTCTACCTCGGGGAGGCACAGTTCCATTTCAAACATTCGGCACCGGTCGTGAGAGTGACTCGAACTCAGGGTCACCGTAGCGCTAACCACTGCGCCACCGCTCCTCACACCTCTTTACACACACCCACTACCCATAGAACCCTACATACACACCCCTATATCCACACACACCTCTATAATACCAACGCTTCCATATTGCAGTGTTCTTGCATGACACAATTCTACAACCTACACACACACACCCTACTCAATATAACTACGGTGTCTTTGTATTGTGTCTTACATGACACAATTCTACAACCTACACACACACTTCACATGTAGTAGCTACACATGCAGTAGTTACACATGTAATAGCTACGGGCCCCGCACTTTCAAGGGCCCCGCGCTAAATGCTTTCAAGCTATCGATTCCGGTTAAGTGATTCTGCACTTGCTCTATTACTATAGTATACCGCCTTCAACTTTTACGAACGACCGGGTGTTTCAGGTTAGCGATTTGTCGTATTATCTGGCTGTATAGCAAATTAAAAAATACAATTACTTTCTATGCTAGTTAAATTTATTTAATTTAGGACCCCTGTATAACATATGCGACGAGCTTAATCCGGCACTGAACCCTACACACACGCTCTCCACACTAGCCCACCCTACATACACACACAGCCTACACACACACACACACCCTCTCCACACTAGTCCTCCCCTCTGCTGGTCGACACATCGACTCACCATTTACACTCACACACAATTCATCTCTAATCCATCAGCCCTCCCATCTGCAGTCGAGACACGCCACGGCCCGCGTGCCACTGGCATATTGACACACACGCGCGCGCGCGCACGCACCACCAAAGCCGAACCAGCGGGCTTCAACTCGTGGCTTCGGCATGGACCCTGTGCAGGATTAAACATTTGGAATGTGCTCGGGGGGAACGACGAAGCACACACAGGGTAATTGCTCTTGAATGGCGAGGTGGGGGGGGGCGTCAGTCCAACACCGTTACGCAACAACCGAGAATCCCACACGCACAGAGTCGAAACAGATTGTAGGGGAAAGTGCTGTTAACGAGTAGCGCCTACGAAGGCCGGAACGGCACGCAACCACGCCCGGCCGCCTTTGTCTCCCCAGTGACGATGTTTACTACACAGCCTTCATAGTTGCTAGGCACACACTACAGTACACAAAGACAAAGATCCCCGTGTAGCTTTGACAGACTGTTTGGGTAAGTGCTGTTAGCGAGCACCTATGAAGGCCGGCATTGCACACGAGGGGGTGGGTGGCCAGCACCAGGCCACAGTATAAACACAAACACACACTCAGAGACAACACGTCCCCTATCTGCAGTCTACACACACCCCTCCCCCTGGAATGGGTGACAACCACTCAGGTACACACACACACACTCCGTGTGACACACACACACACTCACTCCCCGTGTGTCACACACACTCCCCGTGTGACACACACGCACACACCCCGTGTGCCACACACACGCACACACCCCGTGTGACACACACACACACTCCCCGTGTGACACACACACACTCCCCCGTGTGACACACACACACTCCCCGTGTGCCACACACACACTCCCCCGTGTGACACACACATACACTCCCCGTGTCCCTCCACACTCTCCCTGTGCCTCTCCCCACTCGTTGCTAGTCACCCTCGCCCCTCCTCCCTTTGAGCTCACGCTACTAACCCTACACCGCAATGACAAAGATCCTCCGTGTAGCCTACGCAGGCTGGAGGGGCAAGTGATGTTGGCGAGCAACATCATAACCAGGTGGCAGACATCGCGGCGCCAGAAATCGAGTTGGTGTGGCGAGCACCACCCCCGGCCACCTTTGCCTCCCCAGAGGCGATTATTCAAATACCGCAACAGGTACTCAAATAAGGCCGGGAATCGAACTCATGGTGCCGGGTTCGCCAGCACAACCGCGAAATAACCACTAGGCCATCGCTCCCCCACACATTCGTCATCAATAACGCTGTAACGTTTCGGGATAGGGCCCTTTCCAGCAAAGAAACTCGCATATCCGCACTGCTGCTGCTGTACGCCCTCAGCCCCTCCTCCCCCCCCTTCACCCCGAACCCTGCCCACCCACCACCGCTTCCATTGTAAACACAACCCTCGACTTCGGCTATATATACATACACACACACTTTAGAACCCCTGCACGCTTATGCATCAGATGTGCTATGTATAGCATCGCGTGTATTAAACATGGCCCATAGAAACCTTGGCACCGTACCTATGAACATTGCGAGGTCCTGAGCCAAAGGGAATCGAGCCGAGGCGCCGAGGGATACGGGAGGCAGAAATCCCCACTCCAATGAAAACCAAGAGGCGCCTTGCTCATTAGACATCAGCTCATTCCTCTGCCCTCACCTGCCTTCACAGACGAGCTTTACATCTCCCACCAGTATCGCTTCTCCCTGCTTCTCCCCTCTCTACAAGTCTCTCTCCTCTCCCTCCATAGACCTCCACGATTCAGCCCCACTCCTCCCAGCATCTCCCTCCATCTCTCTATCACCTCCCTGCCCCTCAACCACTCTTAAATCTATATCCCTCTGCCCTCATCTTTCACCTCCATCGCGTGTCCACTGCCCTGTCTTCACCTTCCCGCATCTCCCTTCCGTCCTCTGTCTGGACCAAAACTTTGGATGCCAGGAAGTTCACTGTTTTACTACGGTTTCGAACAATTCTATTCTAGGACGTAAAAAAAAAACTACGTGAATTTTTTTTTCATTCAAATTTAACGCAAAAAATGTCTGCTCAAGAGCGGGATGCAAATGTAATAATGTTCCTTGATATTAGGCCGATCAAAGTCAATGCATTCAGGATCCCGTAAATTAATTTTATGTTAAAATAAGCGACATTTGACGGATTCCATCCCATCACATTTACAATCAGGAGGCTACTATAAAATCCACTATTCACGTGTTTCACATCCAATGTAACAACTGAGAAATATCACACACCGTTACGAAGAATCATGAGTTTCTCTCAGCTAGTTTTTCTTCGAAAGGACATTAATTTTATCCACGTTATCAATATTCCAAACCAACGTTTATTCAAATAAATGGCACTCATTGAGAATTGTCAACTTAGTAGTGTACGCATCTTGTGTGACAGCAGGAATCTGTGCCGCCCAATGACTCTTGTAAAACCACGGATCTCTGTGAACCCTAAAACCTCCCGCGGGTTACACAAATAAATCCACTTCCCGGTCTCACCCATGTCCTACCTTCACCTTCCTGCCGTTCCCCTGCCAAAATCTCCCTGCCTCTCCCCCTTCCCTCTCTGCTTCTTGCATCTCCCACCCCTCCTGCCCCTCCACCCCACCTCCACCCCTTCCCCCCCATCCTTCCCCTCACCCGGTGACCCCTGGGGGGAGTCCAGCCATCCGATTGGCCTGAAGTTTGCCTTTCATTGGGCCTTGCTTGAGAGCACTTTTTTATTCTTTCCTGTTGCCTCGCGGTCGGTCAGTAAGTGGGTAGCTGGGGAGGGGGTGGAGACAAAGAGAGTGGTGGATGGGCCGTGGGGGGTGATGCACGTGGGACTCACAGAAACACATTTGTTCTCATTTAACTACGAGATGAGAAGGAATGTGTGTGTGGGGGGGGGTGTGGGCTTTGTGAAACGGGTACGACGATTGCTTGCTCCCCCTCCCCACTCTCTCCCCGTCCACTCCCCCTCTGCGTCGACGCACAGTACGAAGCGAGTGAGGTTCAAGCTGGGTGCCTGCATCGTCTGGGGCCCACGCATCATCATCGCGGTTGCCTTGAGCCGCATCTCGGACTCTGCTCGAAAGAGTTGACGCACGAGCTACGTCCGTCCATCCCTCCGTAACGGAGGTGGTGGGGGGAGGTAGTGAGGGTGGGGGGAAGGGGGTGGAGGTGGTGGATGGGGGTGGTGGATGGGGGTGGTGGGTGGGGGTGGCGCTCCACAGCTCTGATAGAGATGACCCAACGTGAACGCGACTGTTGTATCACGTTGTCCTGTGATTTGCGACTTCCCCTATTGAAAGGTGGGCGAGTTTATGTTAAAGCGTTTTCCAAAAACGTGGAGGCACTAACCAGAGCAAAATGGCCAATTTGCACACAACGCAAGCGTGTTTTGCCCCGACAGCTACCCATCGGCCTCCGTCCTGCCAACGAAATTATTACGCAATTCATGCATATGCTTCAATTTTCCAGTAATCGTGTTCGAGGGAAGAGGCCACACTTTCCACCGTCGCAGGCAGGGTCAGGGCAAAGCGGAGCCCTTGCCGTCTTCACGGAAGCTGCTCGGATAAGGCCCCAGCCCCCGTCTCTTAGTGCCGGATTTTCGCGACGCCTGGCAGTTGTGAAACGAGCACTGGAGAATGCTCCTCGTGTCACCGGCTTGACACTGGTACAATACATGGCCCCAAATGTGTCTGTCTGCAATGCCCTCTTATAACTGGGGCAGCTGTTGCATTATTTATACGAGCCCAAGCAAAGCAGCTGCATGACACGGCTGAAATGTAATTTGGTGATCAAGTCGTCTCCTTTGGCTCCGATGCGTTGCAGTGCGTCTTTGGGGTGTGCTGCGCCACGGATTTTGGTGCGATATCCAACGTTTTGCTGCAGGTCGTGTTGGGAGCTTATTCACAAACTTGAACGAGAATCTGAATGAAATTGAATGAAGAACTTTCGGGATGGTGGGGCGAAACGTCGGATATGAATCCGAAACACACAGCGGAGAGCTTTCGACAGCACAAGCGTGACAACCTACACAGTAGTCCGCTGATAATGCAGGAAAGTCTCACTCAAGGCCTTTGTTCCCAGAAGGGTCCAGTATTCAGATATTAAAATGCCTCAATGCAATTCATTTATCCAGGATATGTGATGAATTAACCAAGTGAAGCATCGCAGAGTCACAAGACTCTTTTTTTCATAAGGGTCCCACGTTGGAATGTTTGGCCAGTTTTGTGAATGCCATTTACTTCACGGAGATGAAATGTTCATTTATTCATAAAGCAAAGCCTCGCTGTCTCTAGACGTTCACAGGAGGGACTTGCACGAGAGAGTGTGGCCAATCGCCTTACTGAATGTTATTTATTCATCACAGCCTCACTTGGTCACGAACCCCTTTACAGGAGGCTCCTGCATTGGAATGTATTAAATGAGTGTTTGCATGTGTGACCAAACCAGAGTGGGGAGCAGTAGTGCAGTGGCTAGCACACAGCACTACGATCCTAGCGACCCGAGCTCACCGCTCACGACCAATAACAGCAGCAAATATCCGAATCAGCCCTTGGCCTCCTCTCGGTCGACTCAGCCTTAAATGATAACTTTGTGCGATGTGTGAATATCAGCAGTGGGCGCGGTGCTGGCCACCCGCCCCTCGTTTTCTGTGCCGGACTTCATAGGTGCTCGCTGACAGCACTTGCCCGAACAGTCTGTTCAAGGCTATACGGGATATCTTTGTCTTTGGAAAAGGGAGCAACTGCTCGGACAGGCCAGCATTCCGCTTTCTGCATTTTCATCTCCTGGCTACATCGTTGAAGTATCGCATCTTGGAAATGTCACGATCCACCACAACCATCTCCAAAAATAAACTTGTATTTTCCAATACCGCATTGGCAGTGGTGCACAAATAACAAATGCTCACCACATTCGTGAATAGCATTCCCCTAGAGAGGGGGGAAAAAACAGATGTCGCAGCCGACGTTTCGGGCAACGGCCCTTCGCAAAAGGTCTCGATTGCAGGCAGTGCACCACCACCACCACCGCCGCTGCTCTGGTCTTTGTCTCCTTTTGCTGCCCAAGTACAGCTGCAAAAAAAACTCCCTCCTACACGGGGTGGCCGGATAGCCACCACTCAATCTTCACCTTCTGTCATCACCCCGAGTTGCACGTCCTCCCCGCTCTGCTGCCGCCGATGCGTCGGCGTGAAACCCACGTCCACGTGTGCACGAGGGCAGTGCATCGCGTTCGCACGCGTCTGTTGGGGGCCGGGCTGTTTCTCCTGGCTTCGTAATGAGCACTACTCTGTGGGGAAGTCAACAGTGGATGTACTATGGATAGACTCGGCCCCCGCCATAGCAATGTGTAATTTCCACCACGTGCTCGGTGTTGAAGACAGGAAGTGAGCACTGCCTCAATGCTCATTTGAGCCAAAACTCACTTCGACTTTGACTCATATTGTACTCGTATTTACTTTGGTCAATCCACTGCTCATGCACTGTGAGTTGTGAGTGTCGTTTGGCCATACTTCACCACGTTGGTCGGCGTGGTTAGTGTGGGAGTGTTTGTGCTGAGTGAGCTGATCCCAGTTGCATCCTCTGTGGCAGGCACTTCTGTGTCCAAAGCACTCACGAAAGTTAATGATCAGATATCTTTACTCAAAGATAGATAATGCAATCTCGTTTTCGAGAGGGGCCCCAAGGGAATCTACGTCTGTATAAGCATACAGACAATCCAAATAAGCTTGAACAAACACGCTGAACAATTGCACTCAAGTGAGGTTTGCAAAACTCCAATCCACGAACGCGTGGAATAATTTATCAATGAATATTCTTCCTGATTCGCTAGTAGACTGCAGTAGGTGTGCCACGTTGCTAGTGATGAGCCACAGCCAGAGCGGGTGGGGTATACTGGATGTGGTGTGCAGACAGACCCGGCAGGTAATTATTTTCCAATTTTGGCCGTTATAACCAGGGTGACCTCTGAGCACCAACAAGACAACGCTCTGCAACAAAGTGGAAAAACGCACGACCTCTCAGGCGATGTCACTGCTCCAGAGATCAAGCGCATGAGACGCTCTGTCTGCGTCACTAACAGTAGTGAATTCATGGTTGCGCCGCAACTTTTTTGCTAATAAATGCCGACAAAACCGAAGCCACATTCATCGGCCCCTCTGCATCTGGTCACGATGTCAGTCTCACACGGGAGGTCAGAAACCTCGGTGTTCAGTTTGACCAGTCAAACTCAGGAACTTATATCTAAGGTGGGTAAAAATGTCCTTTTCCACCTAAGAAATATTTGCCAGAATGTATCGCTTCCTGTCACCTGCTGACTTGGAGAGACTGGTCCATTAATTCTAGATTTGAAGCTTTCGTGACTGCAAGGATTCATACTCTTTGTTTTTTTCGGTTAAGTCACGTAGGTAAAAAATAAAATAAATGAAAACAACTAAATTAAATAAATCACGACGTTTTGGGCCCAACACACTCGACCACTGAAACGCGTTCTTGGTGTGGATACCGAGCACAGTACTGGGCAGACTTCAGCTTGTTCAGAATGCAGCTGCTAGAGTGCTTAAACCACGTACACCATTCCGTGAGCACGTTACACCAGGTCCTCTTATCTCTTCATTGGCTACCGGTCAATTCCGAGTGGATTTTAAGATACCGCTATTAACCTATGAGGCTTTAAAAGGGTTCACCCCACATTACTTGCAGGAACTAATACATTTATATATTCCATCAAGGTCCTTAAGATCTGCTGATCTCCAAGTGCTCAGCACTCCCAGGTCTACAGGTTTCGCTCTTTTGGTGATCGCCGCTTTTGTTAGCGTAGCACCCAAGCTATGGAACGCCTCGCCACTTGAAATCAGGGCAATCGGAGTAGGTAGATATATTTACGTCTGCTTTGAAACCCCATCTCTTTAAAGTGGCCTCCCCTCTTTAGTTTGGTCGGTTGCCCTGTTTCTGTTTTTGTTTCCTGCTTTTCGTGCATTGTGCATTGGGATCCTAGGATGGGATGCGCATTTTACATTTGTGCAGGGCTGCGTGTCTGTCCGGTCAAGTGCAGGACAGCAAGTATGCTTCTAGTCTACACTGTGCAAATTATTTATGTGCCTGCTACCCCCTCTTATGTAGGAGTTTTCTTGGAACACTCCTGTTTCCAATCCACGTAATAACATACTTAATAAGGAATTGGCCAAAATATCCGAAGCAGAAACCTCCAATATAAAAGCTTTGAGAAACAGTTGAGGATTTCTATGAGCAAAGAAGACTGAATGCGGATTATCTCATCAGACGCTAAGGAGACGTGAGCCTGGTTATTTACGTGGATGAGAGACTGCCAGTTGTAGGCTCGGGCTGTGAAGTAGCCAGAAGATGGGTGTATAGCAATGGATGTATTACGTATCTCTGGAGATTTCAGCATTGCACTTCCCCAGGTGCTCCGGTTTCTTCCTATACTGTATGTGTCAAACATCCCATTCACGGAATTGGTGAAACATCCAAATGCATTTCGGCAGGAGTCTTGAGACTCGGTGATGCTTTCCTGGGTGAATAAATGATTCGTTACAAGTGGCTATGCAACCTTGGTGTTTAACATACGACTTCGATGCACATTAAACCCGAAACGCTTTCATATTTAAACCGCGTGCTGCTCGTCACGGTGTCCGACGTTTCGCCCCACGTGCTGCGGACCTTTCCTTCGGGATTTCATTTCGAGAAACTCCCGGCACGCGGAGAGAAATGTCTGACGTCGTGCCGGGCGACGAGCGGCACGAACCCGAAAGGGCGACGGGCATCATCACGGTGGCTAGGAGATGTTAACTACCTCGCCCGGTATGCAGGAGGTCGTGGTTTCGATCCCGACCCCGACGCCTGCTGCTGTATATTTGGAGTTTGCAGTGTCTCTCTCTCATCATCATCACGGTGGCTATGAGATGTTGACTACCTCGCCCGGTATGCAGGAGGTCGTGGTTTCGATCCCGACGCCTGCTGGAAATTTGGAGTTTGCGGTGTCTCTCTCTCATCATCACCACGGTGGCTAGGAGATGTTAACTATCTCGCCCGGTATGCAGGAGGTCGTAGGTTCGATCCCGACCCCGACGCCTGCTGCTGTATATTTGGAGTTTGCGGTGTCTCTTTCTCATCATCATCACGGTGGCTAGGAGATGTTAACCACCTCGCTCGGTATACAGGAGGTCGTGGTTTAGATCCAGACCCCGACGCCTGCTGCTGTATATTTGGAGTTTGCGGTGTCTCTTTCTCATCATCATCACGGTGGCTAGGAGATGTTAACTACCTCGCCCGGTATGCAGGAGGTCGTGGTTTCGATCCCGACCCCGACGCCTGCTGCTGTATATTTGGAGTTTGCGGTGTCTCTTTCTCATCATCATCACGATGGCTAGGAGATGTTAACCACCTCGCTCGGTATACAGGAGGTCGTGGTTTAGATCCAGACCCCGACGCCTGCTGCTGTATATTTGGAGTTTGCGGTGTCTCTTTCTCATCATCATCACGGTGGTTAGGAGATATTAACTACCTCGCCTGGTATACAGGAGGTCGTGAGTTCGATTCCGACCCCGACGCCTGCTGCTGTATATTTGGAGTTTGCATGTTCTCCCCGTGGTAGCGCGGATTTTTCTCTGGGTCCTCCAGTTTTTCCTTCAACATTTAGAATCAACATCACGCGTTAGAGTATGTGGGTGCGTTACATTCCCACACGATAAGCCACTTCGTTGGCGATATCATTTGTGATCAGGTCGTTTCTGAAAAGGAGCTATACAGCTCAGTGGGCCTTGCCTGGTAAAATAACAAAAGATAGTCTAGTTCAGGGGTCGGCAACCTACGGCTCCGGAGCCGCATGCGGCTCTTTACGGGCTGCTTCTTGACGATATGTACGTATGTACAGTATGTACTCATATGCATTGCGGCTCTTGAAATACTGAATTTTGTACCGAATTGGAAAGAAATGGCTCTTCTTGTTATTTTGGTTGCCGACCCCTGGTCTAGTTCATAGTTTAGCTGCACGGCAGCAGTAACATCACCGTGTGCGGATTAAAATAGAACGAGGTGTGACAGGCGTTCATAACCCCGTTCACGAAACGAGACGCCCTAGAAATGCCAAGCCGTGTGCTTTACGTAGACTGAAAGGTGGAATTGCAATGAAAGCATCATTACGAACGACATCTGTGGCTTCCACGAATCCGTAATTACATTTTAAATCCCCGTGATAATGGCTGGTGTCAATTTAGAACGCGTGACTTCGCGTGTCGGTGTGAATGGTTACCCAGGTGCTGCTGCTGTTGCGCAGAAGGTTGAAAAAGTGCGCTCGTCAGCAGCTGAAGTCCGATAAAATACCCGATTAGACGCACACCGGTGCTCCCCAACACGGCCTCTTGCATCTCGCACGCACCGGCGATGCGACGACAGATCGACATTGCGGTTGGAGGCTCCAGCGCGCGAAATTAAGGGGCATCGCATTGATGCAAACATACAAAATAAGTAATATTCAAAAAAACTTTTTAAAAAATACGCTTTTTGCAGAACCTACCTGGCCATAAACGATAGCTCAACGAAGTAGCACATCGCGTAGAGATTCATAGCAGCCATCCAGCAGTAGATCGACATGAATGTACTGGAGTAATGGAAGAACTCCACGACTCCAGGAAGTGGCCCCGACGCTTGCCATAACATAAGAGATCGTGGACAATTAGACCCAAGCCGATACATAACATGTAAAAAAATAATGTTTAAATATATATTTTATTTTGTATGATAGAATATAGTATTGTCATCAGTATGACATAAGTATACCAAGATTGCAGTAAATACCACATTGGGAAGTGGATTAAAATTGAGTTACAAGATTTGAGGATACAACAACGACAATAACGACAACAACAACATACATAGTGAGTTAAATAAAAGCGTGTAAAATAATAAAAAGCATATAATCAACGTTTTTGGGTTAGATCGCGTTATTTATAAATGTGTGTCGTAACCCTCCACCACCCGACACGGCCAATCAGCAAAAAATAAGTGTCACGTTGACAAAAGACAAATAGTTCACTGATTTAGCCCACCGGTGTGTTGAAGCGTGAAACCACAACATTTACAATGTATAAATACGCGATCTAACCCAAAAACGTTGATTATGAATACTATTGGTCGCGAAATCCTACGTGAATAAAAAGCAAGCGGGCTTGGGCAGGGTGCAGTTACTCAACGCTCAATACGATGTCTGTACCGTGCGTGGTGCACGGAACCAACAACCGGTGATATCATCGTCCACCTTTAAGCAAAGTAAGCGGCGGTGCATGGGCAGGGCACATTGCTGCTGAGTGTGGCGGGGTGTGCGGCAAGCCACACCGCCGGGATGCAGCGACTGATATAAGAGCCTTTGGTTTTTCGGTAAAGTCACGTAGGTAAAAAAATAAATGAAAACAACTAAATTAAATCACGACGTTTCGGCCACAACGCAAGCAGCCGTCCTTAGGTGAAGAACAGGGCTGTCGGAAAGACAGTGGCCGAAACGTCGTGAGAATTGTATTTTATTATGTTTCATTTTAATTATTTTATTATTTCCCTTCTACGTGACTTTACCGAAAAACCAAAGGGTAGGAATCCTTGCAGTCACGAAAGCTTCAAATCTAGATATGAGAGTTCTCGGGCAGGGAGCTAATGAGATGGATTGGGTTGTTGCATCGGATGACTGTTAGCGAAAGTTGGGTGGCCACGGGAGGGCCTTCATCCAGCGACTGCAACAGCGGCAGTATATCCCGAGAAGTCGAGATTAAAGACGCAGGCATCAAGCGCGCAACAGCACCGAATGGAGATTGTGATCATGGCAGCCTGAATAGCGAGACAAATTGGCCCAATATCGATCAGAGCTCGGATGTGCCGATACTGGGTCGATCCTGTTTAGTAGTCGGATCGATGGCCACCACCGGGTCTTGCAAGGTATTCTAGGCAGAGGGCTCCTAAGTGGTCGGGTGATGGCAGTACAGAGGTCGCAACCGGGTACCCGATACCCGTACCCTACCCGATACCCGCCTACCCGTATCCGGCCGTGTACGGGTACGGGTACCCGTTTGCGACCCTGGTGCGGCCGGGTACGGGTAGACCGTGAGTCACTGGTGAGTCACCGTTTGTCACTCATTTCCCAACGTCTTGTCTCTTCTCACAATTCAAGTTCCTAGAATCAACCCACCCGCGCCTGCAACATGGGTAGGGTACGGGTACGGGTACCCGATTGCGACCCTGGTGCGGCCAGTTACGGGTACAGGTAAGGAATCAAAACCCGTTTGCGACCTCTGTGGCAGTCACTCCTCCTCGAAGTGTGCGGCTTTCCAGAGTAATTCCAGTTTCTTCCCACATGCTCATTAATGATACTCAACAAACTTGCAGTACCATTAACATCCAGTATCGATCACTCATTTGGACTTTCCTTCTTAATTATTTGATTCCTACTATTGAAGCGGGCAAAACCCCTGTTTAGACGTATCGACCGTTGCAGCTAGTACGGTGTTAGCGAGCACCTATTAAGGCTTGCAAAGCACTGAGACTTTGGTGTGACGCGCACCAGAAAAGTATTATTATTCTGCTTGTTTACGAAGAAAATCCGCCCCTTCGATTAGCACGCTTGGCTACGCACGGTGTGAAAGAAGTTCAACATACCGTACACACTGCATGCATACTCGGTCTCTAGACTCTTTTTTCAGGAGGGTTCCGCCAAGTATCCGCAGAATGGGGCTCCTCTGCGAATTCCAATTGGAGTGATTTGCGGGGGTTAATTTTTCATATTTGGAAAACATTTTGACCCCCCCCCCCACCGCCCCATGACGCCGTCACACAATGTACTGTTCTTGCGAATGTCGTCATGGAAAATCTGAACGTCCGCAGTGCAGCAGACAACGCGCAGTACTCACACGGCGAATACAACGCGGTATTAACCAGGGCGGCCGCTGCATTCGTTAACGCCGGACCTCTGCAACAAACCAGCTGCGAACGGGATACGTTGTGACCGCCCCCTGTCACCACGTCACTTATTTAATGTCGAGTTCACCCCGAACCGAGAGGGTCGCGATGGGGCCACGTTGTTTGAACCACGACCCACACTGCATTGCGTCTCTCCGTCGTCCACATTAACGACGGGCAGCCAAGAGAGACGTGGACAGGATTGTTCACAGTACGCACAGTTGTTATTTAATATAACTGTTATAATTACTCCGCTGTTTTAAATATAGTCGTGCATAAACATTATGATTATTTCGTAAACATGGGATTATAAAATAAGCCTGACACATTATGTTACTGTCAGTGTTTGAGAATCTCATTTACTAAACATTATTGATCCCCCGAGACTGCCTTCGCCTTTGGTTTTGGGAACACTGGGATGCACATTGCCTGCATTTGCAGCGCAACGCATGTTTCCCTATTCCATATGAAGGCAGCAAAAAAAACCCGTGCAACCGATGCAGACCAGCTGGCACGCGCCAGAGACACGCACGCCAGGCGCAGCCTATGGCAGACGGACAGCTGTCACTTCAATCCATCCCAGTCGACAACACATGCGTGCGGTCTGCAGCTCAGGCGGGAATGCGAGGAATCCAATCACGTGACTGCGGGGCAGACAATCAGGAGGCTGTTGCCCAGCCCAGATGATGCTTTTACGCGCAAGAGGTGTCTTGAAATAACAGCTTCCAAGCACCCTGCATCGCCATCATCTCCCCGAACTCCCCTCCAAGCTGCTCTGCCCTCCAAGCAGGCAAGAGTGAAGTTCTGCTCGATTGGAGGTCTGGAAATCTACCCTGCCCCCCATCCCCAGCCACCCGTGCTGTGTGCCCCCCCCCCCCCACCGTTCTAATCCAGACGCAACTTACTTTCCTCTCCTGTGCCTGCGAAGGTGTCTATTGTTCCTAGGGTCTCATTTCAGCTTCGAAGTCATCTTCTTCTACCCGCGTGCTCCTCAGTGTTATAAGAGGAACGCCTTTCTTATGATTCACACACTTGTATTGAACTCGCCCTCTTGTCTGGTTATATTCTTTCAAATCTTCGACGCTTAATATCATCGGATTTATGAAGCCTACCGAGGTGACTTTGTACTCAGACTCGTCGTCGTCGTCTGCGAGTGACAATTCAAGATTTTAATTAAAGAACCGATCCAGGTCCCGCCGATCCTGGGCCTCTTTGTGTTGTTTTACTTCATTTTTTTTATGGCACCATTTCAAATATGTTAGAATTATCCAGACAATAATGCACTAGTGGGTGTCTTGCATAAAGACATTTAAATATATCGAAAGGAAACCGCCCACTTTTTTATTCAGCACATCAAATTTGATCAATTATGGGTTCAAAATAATTGATTTATACTTTTGCGTGCAAATAAAGTGTACAGCGCAGCGTTTCTAGATGCAACCACGTGGGACAGTCGACCCGAAGTCTCCTGGAACTCGGGTTCAACAGTAGACAACTCGGGTTCAACAGCAGAAAACTCGAATTGGCTGGAAAAAAAACACACGGTGTTTCAATGATTTGCCACGTGACACGAGCAGGCCCTTTCTCAGAACTCCTTCCAAAGTAAGCCTTTCCCAGAAATACGCGCGAGTCAATGGTCAGACTGCTTTGCTGACAACATTAAATGTTCACGGTTAAGTACATCTTTGGCAGCCATCAAAGCGGCAGTGGAACACGCACCTCTGGATGCAAACCCAGCCGGCGTGCATCCTAATGCTCTCAACATCCACTGGCTGGGTACAGTGCATTCATTGAAGTTTAAGATTCCTCGCGCCTGGGTGTGCAGAGTGGATGGGCTGGGGACTCCGGCGTGCTTGGGCGTTAGGTCACTGTAGGTCCCCACAAGATCGGGCTGCAATGTTAAACGCTGTCCGTGGAAGGGATGAATGGAGCCTTTCGCTTGCTTGACTGCCGTTTCAATAATGCAGGGAGATTGTATTGCAGCGGGGGCGCGTTGCACAGTACTTCAGCGAGGGCGTGAAAGTGATTAGAGAAGTAACGACTCGCAGAGTTTAGAAGAAAAAAAAAACCCCAACAAGATTTAATGAAACAGGTTTATTGCGTAATTGAATCTATTTCGGCCGAGCTTTCGTGTTCTGGACATCACTCACTCCTGCATTGCTCTGCACCGCTTTTCACCGAACAGTTTATAATTATTTTTTACCCAGGCCGAGACATGATCACGTCACCATGGGTTCTTATCTGATGAACAGTTGGGGTGGCGATAGGCATGTTGCACGCGAAGCAAAAGCTTAGGGCATCAAATGGCTCAAGGGGCTCGGAATTTGAATGAAACACAAATTAGATTCGCCGTGGCGCGATGGAGTGATGCCGGTGATTAATATGTGCGTGCCACGCGCGTAAATCTGTGGAGGAGGCTCGTGAAGGACGCTGCTGCTGCTGGGCAGTTGTAGGCAGTCGCCCTCCAGCAGCGACGGAGGGCAGACAAGCGACGTTCACAGCAACGAGCGGAGCGCCACTGGTGGCTAAAGCACAGCAAGTTGGCACAGTCGGTGGCACAGATGGTGCATCGGCCACTCATCTCAGTCAGTCAACCCACAGCACCTGGGTCTGTCCCGTGACCTCCTGCCAGCGGGCGTTCGACACTTCACGTGGCCTCAAAGTGCACGTAGCATGGCACAAGCGCCGTGGTGACGTCACCGACACTTAGTGGCGATTGTCGTTGTTGTTATGCACGCGTTGGGTAAATCTAGCGAACGAGCCTTTTGCCCGTCCAAGGACGGGTGAATTGCAGTAAATCTGAAACTTGCAAGCGAAAAGCAGAGCGCGCCGTGATATATTCATTGCATCAATTGGTGTGCAATTTGTAGGGCCGCGGTGACACAGACATATTTCATGTAAAGGTTATAAACCCTCGTTCATCAAGACGTCCTTTTTACTTCGATGTCTCAACAGCGCTACGGAGATCACGTGATGACGTGAGGGTTCTGCCTTTGTAGTGAGGGTTGTGAGTTGACGCCGAGGAGGGGGGAGGAGGCGCCTCGCCCCCCCCCCCCGTGTGGAGTGACGTCACCCGCTAATTATTATGAATAGGGGGTGTCCATTTGGAGGACATCACCTGTTCATGATTATTAATGAGGGGGGCTGTTCTATGTGGAGTGACGTCACCTGCTCATGATTATTAATGAGGGGGGGGGGGTGCTACATGCGAAGTGACGTCACCCGCTCATGATTATTCATGAGGGGGGGGGGGTCCATGTGGAAAACGTCACCTGCTCATGATTATTAATGAGGGGGGCTGACCGACGTGGAGTGACGTCACGCGCGGGACACACAGACATTATTGGCTCAGTAAGTCGCAAACAAATGCGTGAAATAAAAAAAAGTGTTGATTCCCTCATCACCAACGCATTTACCTTTCACTTTGATCGCAAAAGTTGTACTGCCAAAGCAATGATTTTAAATAAAAATTCTGATTGAGGCGGTTGGGAGATGAAGTTGCCATCTGCTCTTGTTTTTGTACCGTTTGTTGTTGTGACGTTCTTAGCCGCCCCAACTGGACATCTGTGACGGAAAAAAAAGCTTTATAGCTCATCGGATTCCTCCTGCAAGTATAAATAAAGATTCTGATTCTGAAATAAAACGCTCTTCAATTTCGGGAGAGAAAAAAATAGAATTCGTAAAAAAAGATGTGTGACACGGCTGCTATAAACGCGTCACGACCCGCCTGTTTTGACTGCCTGGCATTTGTTTTGTAAATGCAAGGGCTGTGTGTGGAATCTCGCGATTCATAATAAACACGCGGGCTGCGGCAGATAAAGCCCCGGTCTTGGGCGTTCGGTGTTTAGTTCAACTCTATTAAGGCGTTATCTGACACTCCGTTGGGTGGCATATCGTAACCCCCCCTCCCTCTATCTTTATCAGTGTGCTGCGGGTACTGGGAGTGTATATAAAGACACGGGTGGAATGGTGGCGTAGGTGAAAAAAATAATAAATAAATAAAATTACTAGATCTTCTTGCTTCTTTCGGTAAAGTCACGTAGAAGAGAAGTAATAAAATAATAAAAAGAAAACATAATAAAATAATTCTCACGACGTTTCGGCCACAACGCAAGCAGCCGTCCGCAGGTGAAAACCAGGTCTGTCGGGGAGACAGACCTGGTCTGCTTGCGTTGTGGCCGAAACGTCATCGGGAATTATTTTATTATGTTTTATTTTTATTATTTTATTATTTCCATTCTACGTGACTTTACCGAAAGAACCAAGAAGATGAATCCCTGCAGTCACGAAAGCTTTAAAATCGAAAAATAACTAAATTAAATCACGACGTTTCGGAAGCAACACAAGCCTCCGTCATCAGGTAGGACAGCCACAGCAAGAAGGCTTGTGTGTTGCTTCCGAAACCTCGTGATTTAATCGAGTTATTTTAATTTTTTTTTTCACCTACGTGACTTTACCTGAAAGAACCAAAGAGTATGGATCCTTGCCGTCACGAAAACTTCAAATTTAGAATGGAATGGTGGCGTTGTGGTTAGCACACTGCGCTATAAAACTAGGGACCTGATTTTTTGTTATTATTCCTGAAGCAAAATATTCTCTTCGTTCCCATTGATTTAAAATTGCAAACGAATAATCAACATCACGAACATCAGTGGCTCGCATCTGTACCAGTCAAGGGCAAACTCAGCAACACATGAATATCTGGTGCGACATGTAACCGTCAGTACAGTACTGGGGAGACAAAGGCGGCTGGACACGATGTTAACCACACAATTCTCTTGTGCTTAGAACTGGCTCGCTTAAAGCACTTGGACATGTGTGACAAAGAGCTTTATAGCGCATCGGATTCCTCCAGTATGAATTAATATCCTGATTCTGACTTGCCCCAACAGTTTATTTTGAGCGGCAGCGTTGGGTAGTGGTAACACTTGCACCTCACAACAAGACGGGTCTCGATTAGATTCCCGACTCGGGCACCAATCTGTGTGGAATTGTATATTCTCCCCTGTTCCGCATGGGGTTTCCAGCTGGGTTCTCGGGTAAAATAAAAAAACATCCAATGTAACTAACATTGGCCAAACATACAAAGGGTGAAATATCACCTGCAAATTACTCAGTTGGAATGACGCATAGCAACCTGGCCCCCTGGGCGGCTTAACCCAGCTGGCTGGCACAGCAGAGAGCGCAGGTGGGTGCATCTGCCAGTCACATCGGTAAGTTAACTCGCAACAACTGAGTCTTATGCAGTGATATTCTGCCAAGAAGTCTTTGATGCTGCACGTGCTCTCAAAGTGCACCTACTCTGGCACAGGAATGAGTTGCTGGTCTGAGCCCGGTCAGCAATTATTGCGTTGGCAATTATCATTATTTTTTTATTGGACGAGTTTCATTAATTACAACCGTTTATAATGAATTGCATTCAAATTAAACGTTTGGGAAATTGAAAGGGCAAGTGAAAATGTACATGGCAGTAAATGCAATTATTTCAACGACAACAAAAACAACAAAAAAACACAACAAAAACCACGGTATTGTACCCGAGAACACGATAATACAAATTAGCATCCCCTAAAATGGTCATAATAAAGGTTTTTTAGTTAGATCGCGTTGTTTATAAATGTGTCGCAAACCTCCACCACCCGACACGGCCAATCAGTAAAATATGTGTCACGTTGACAAAAGACAAAATAGTTCACTACTTTAGCCCACCGGTGTGTTGAAGAGTGGATCCACAACATTTACAATTTTTGAGTTGTACGACGTTTTGCTGGTAATTACATCAACCAGCTTCATCGGGCGATTTGCCAGAATGGTGAAGCCCTCCACCTGCTCCCGGTCTTAAATAGAGCAGCAGCAGGGTGACGTCATCATTTAACCCAATCAGGTGCAAAGATCAGAGGTGGAGAGAGGGGGTATTGTAATTATATAATAGATTATTAATCGGTGAATTGTTATGATTAGTAATCAGTTGTAGATTATTGGTGGAGGGTTGCGACACATTTGTAAATAACGAGATCTAACCCAAAACCCTTTATTATGAATAATATTGGTCGCGAAAGCCTACGTGTTCAACCTTAAAATGGTGTTGAACAAATGGATTTAGGATGCAGCGAATGTGTACCGAGTACAAATAAACTGCACTGGCTGTAATCGGCAAGTTATAGTGACAACAATGCGCTCATCACGGCACGCGGCATCAGCTGTTCAGGATAAACAGCCGTTTCGGCTTCTAAAACAAAAAAGTTATCCAACGTTATTCGATTTTTTGACCGTCGAAAAAGTCCACTCCAGTCATTTCTCATATTTACGACCGACAAACGCCGTTCGTGACCGCACAACACTAAAACTTAATTTACGTGATTAGGTTTTTTCGGTAAAGTCACGTAGGTAAAAAGTAAATAAATAATAAATAAATAAATAATACTGATATGAAAATTAGAATAGAAATAAAAAAAACAGCAATTGCGCTATGACGGTTCGACCTGAAGACGGAGGCTCGTGTTGTCTCCGAAACGTCGTGATTCGTAATTTTATTTCTATTATTTTGTATTATTTATTTTTATTATTCATTATTTACCTACGTGACTTTACCGAAAAAACCTAAGAGTATGAATTATTGCAGTCACGAAAGCTTCAAATCTAGAATTAACTTACGTGAGATTGTTTTGCTTATTTGAAACTCTTCTCGTCGTTGGGTTTACATTTTTACCGACACGATTTTTCAATCGCGTAAGTGCACATCCTCGTGAAAGCCTCAAGAACCTCACGAGACAAGTTATTCCCGTTGGTGCCCTCTACTGCGTTGGGGGCCGCTTGTCACGCGAGATTTAAAATAAAGCAACAAAAATAAACCGGACCGCGGCCGAACCACCAATAAGTCGTGCAGATTTTAGGCAATCGTAAAAAAAAAAAGTTGGGACGGTTCACATATACACTGCGAACTGCCAACCGATGGGATTACTCGATCCCGTTTATTGCTTTGGCGCAAATGCGATTAGGGGAGGAGTGGGGTCATTCGGTTGCAATGGGAATTGAGACGGGACGATCATCACCAAGCTCAACTTGTATTGAAATGAGAATTGAAACCGAAGAAAAGCGTCATTAAGTGGATTGTGTGCAATGCAATCAATCACGGCATGTATATTTTTTAACAATTCAATGATCAGCCACCATGGCGTATAATAAAGTGCTGTCCGAAACTCTCATCCACTCTACACTCTCTGTGATATGCTTTTTTTAATTAAGGTCACAGTGTTATTGACGATTGTGTTAAGGTGTTTTTTGTTTGTTTCAGTGCTGGGATAGATAACAGGTTAGGGACCGGTTTTCTCTACTGCCATCTACTGGTCAAACACTTTGAAACAGCTTTGTGAGTGACAACGGTGGAATCCACCAACCCTGGCCTTCGGGCTTGGGACTGGATTACAGGTTTGCACACAGACGCCCCCTGCCAGTTTAACACGTGATGGCTTTCGCGACCAATATCATCCATAATAAAGTTTTTTTTTTGTTTAAATCGCGTAAATATATAAATCTGCCATCTGATATATATATATATCTCCGCCCAGAAGGCGGGGCATTACCTGAAACGTCAAAAAGCGTAACACTTACAAATAACAATGTAAATGGACGATGGCGCCAGAGCTGGAATATGCCAAATTAATAGAAGAAAAACGATTAACTTAAAACTGTATTTGTATTGTGGGCTACGTTGAGTTGGCGAAAGAGGGTGGTGTTGGGAGCCTTTAGGAGCAGTCCTTACCTGTGGCTGTTAACTCAGGTTGCCAGGTTCACAGCGTAATTGGCGAAACGTAGCACCCCCCCTCCCCCCATTCATAAAACACAAAGGAAATTTACGGTGCAGAAAAGAGTAGATTCTTCTAAGCGTGCTGTACTCATGCGCCACCTTATGGACACTTCGAGGGTGAACAAAAGCAGACGATGCAAGCCGTGCCTGGGGTGACGAGGTGCTCGAGGGTCAAGATAACCAAACTCTTTGGTTCTTTCGGTAAAGTAACGTAGGTAGAAAAATAAAACAAAATGAAAATAATAAATCTACGTGCAGTCACGAAAGCTTCAAATCAAGATTGGCCAAGATAACCATTCATCCACCGTACAGCAATTGGTTCAATCCATCATACCTTGCAGAGCTGATGCGCATGCGAGCCTCCTCCGCGTACTTCCACATACCAAACACCAATTAATGGAATTAACCAAACGCCCCAAGAGATAAAACAACGTTTCCCTCCATTAAAAAACTCGTAAATAGTTTCAGCAGCGTTGACTCAGTTTTCCCACAATGTCTCATCGGCAGAATTACACTTGACTCAACCGATGCTCCATAATGAAGGGTTTTTTTGGGGGGGTTAAATCGTGTAAATATAAATGTGTCGTTAAACTCACAAACACGCGACGCAGTCAATTAGTAAGGGTTGTCACGTCAACAGAACGTGCCAATTCGTTACGAGTACAGCACGCCGGTGTTTTGGAGAGCAAATCCACAACATTTACAATCTGTCCTGGTTCTTTCGGTAAAGTCACGTAGAATGGAAATAATAAAATAATAAAAATAAAACATAATAAAATAATTCTCACGACGTTTCGGCCACAACGCAAGCAGCCGTCCTCAGGTGAAGAACAGGTCTGTCGAAAAGACAGAGTCTGAATTTTTATTTTTATTATTTTATTATTTCCATTCTACGTGACTTTAAGAACCAGGAAGATGAATCCCTGCATTCACGAAAGCTTTAAATCGAAATTTACAATCTGGCCAGATTTGGCCGTCCGCCTGATGATGCTGGTTGTATTCTTTGGTTCTTTCGGTAAAGTCACGGTGATAGAAGTAACATAATAATACAAAAGAAAGTGAATAAAAAGAAAAAAAGTTATACAAATGAAAACCACGACGTTTTGATCGCAACACACCCGGCCGCCCTTTTTCCTGATGACGACCGCTTGTGTTGCGATCGAAACGTCGTGGGTTTTTGTTTACTTAATTTGTATTCACTTTATTTTATATCTACGTGACTTTACCGAAAGATCCAAAGAATATGAATTCCTGCAGTCACGAAAGTTGAATACTGGCCAAACGTTATACTCAGATTGTAAACGTTATGGCTCTACAACACACCGGCTTGCTGTACTAGTGACGAATTGGCACGTTCTGCGTACGTGACAAAGTGTTACGAATCGGTTGTGTCGGGTTGTTGCGGCGGGTTTAACGATGCATTTATATTCACGCGAGCTCACCGAAACCCATCTTTTATGGATGAAATTGGTCGTGACAGCCGACGCGTTAAACCGATGCTGTTGAACTGTGACGTGTGAAAGGCAAGGCGTGTCTCTTTAAGCTATGGGTCCTAGTTTGGTGAAATATTAAATCACATACAACTCAATAATCATTAGCGTCGTTGTGGAGAATATGATTAATACACAAGATATGCTTCAGACATCCGTCTCTCGACATGAACAAATATAATGTTTTTTTTTACATGACCCATCAACCGCATGGCCTTCTGGAAGTGAATTACTTCGGCAGCATTGATAACAATACGACGCAAATTTTAATACAAAACGTAACTCGGAATAACCGTCGGCTTTATTTCGTGCAAAAATAAATGTGTGTCGAGACTGACATAGGCTTCTTTCCTGGATAAATAAGTGACATTATTGTCAATGCAACACGATCCTTTCGTGGCTTGTACCCCTGTTCTCACCAAGCTGGTTGAGTCACCTGGGTTATATATGGGCAAGTTATATGGGCAGGGCTGCTCTAATAGGAGCGGGCAAAGGGTGGGGGATGGGGGGAGGGGTGTTGCCGTGGTCACCACACACAAGAGGAGCCCACAACAGGGCCCCCCTTTT
Source organism: Lethenteron reissneri (assembly GCF_015708825.2). NCBI lineage: Eukaryota > Metazoa > Chordata > Hyperoartia > Petromyzontiformes > Petromyzontidae > Lethenteron > Lethenteron reissneri. The sequence continues at coordinate 1,969,776 of NC_083835.1, forward strand.
TGTGCCACTAACGATAACCCCACGTGACATTCTGCCCCAAAGTCCCCCCAGGAACCTCTGGGCGGTCCTGCATGTGCCATGTGGAGTGGCTGTTGTGGGGAGTGGTGGCGTAGTGGCTACGTGCGCTGTACTGCAAACCCGGCGACCAGAGTTATGTATATGTTTGTTTCACTTATTGCGGCACCGTACGTAACCAAACGGTGCTAATTCTAGATTTGAAGCTTTCGTGACTGCAAGGATTCATATTCTTAGGTTTTTTCGGTAAAGTCACGTAGGTAAAATTTTTAAATTAATAAAAATAAAATAAAAAAAATAAAAAATCATTTATTTTTATTTTACTTTTATTAATTTAAATTTTTTACCTACGTGACTTTACCGAAAAAAACCTAAGAAAACGGTGCTAATCGAAGCTGCGGTAAAAGGACAACACATTAAACATGAAAAAGCAGTTTCTGAAAAAAAGAGTTTACAATGTAGGTGATTTAAAAGTGCGTAGCTTCAGTGGCTTCCTAATATCGGAAGGAAGAGCGTTCCAGACGGCCGCAGAAGAGCATCTGAAAGCGTCACGCGATGCGGTGACCGCCTTTGTCCGATGGTGAGCCAACAGCCACTGCTGCTACTGCTGCTGCGAGGATGAGCGGAGTTCGCGTGATGGTGGTGCATGCTCCTTGACGAGATCATCGAGGTATTGCGGTTACCTTGTGACAAGCACCTTGCGGGCTCGATTCGCGATCAAGGCCAACACCGGTCACGATTATCTGAACCCGTCCTTGCACCTCCTCTAGGTCGACTTAGGTGCCGTCCATAAATGGCGTCACGCGATTTTGGACGATTTTTGACCCCCCCCCCCTCGTCACACGGCGTCACAAAACGTCAGACCCCCCCTAAAATATGACGTCACAAAGCTCTGCCCCCCCACCAAAAAAAAATATGAAACATACTTCAAATCGCTTTAAACTATTGTCATCGTAGTGCGTATTTAATGTGGCGCTGCACTCTGATGTTGTAGGAGAAAACATTTTTAAAAAGTATATTTAATTAAGTAGAACGTGTTGTCTACATTTGATGTGACGTCACATTTCTCACCCCCCCCTCGTCACAAATGTCTGAACCCCCCCCCCCCCCAGGTGCGTGACGTCATTTATGGACGGCCCCTTAGCCTCAAATGAGTACCTGGTGGTGCGATGTGTAAACGTCGCCACTCCGGAGACAAAGGCGGCCGGGCGTGGTGCTGGCCACCGACCCCCTCGTGTTCCGTACCAGCCTTCATAGGTGCTCGCTAACAGCACTTGCCCAAACAGTAGAAGGCTATACGGGTGATCTTTGCCTTTGTCTTCGCTGTCGCGCCACGTAAATGTTTTCGCACAGAACTGTGACAATTACTTTTGGAGGTTGTACTTTGCAATAAAGAACAAACTGGTAGTGATAAGGAAGCGTTCGATTATCTTCCGTGTAAATGCCGCAGCTGTGATCAATGATCACATCAGCTGCTAGCAGAACTGCTGAGGCTCTACATGTGCGTACGTCATTGTACTGCGAATGTCGTGGTGCGCACGTGCCTATGTAAGTGTCACATTTATCTTCTTGGTTCTTTCGGTAAAGTCACGTAGAAGGGAAATAATAAAATAATAATGTATTATTTAAAATATTTTTTTTTTCCCTTCTACGTGACTTTACCGAAAAAACAAAGAAGATGAATCCCTGCAGTCACGAAAGTGTCACATTTGTTGTTGTTTTTAAAGCGATCGAGCGCCGGTTAAATATCGCACTGAAAAACAAGTTGCGTTCTAAATTCCACATTTCATTTGCGCGTGCGTTTGTGCGTGGTGCGAGCCCGGCATGCAACGTCGTGTGAGTCCACAGCACCCGGACGGGCAGGCGACACACGGCACCAACACTCGGAGATGACTCCCAGCGTTTTCCTCCTCGAAGGTTTACATCTTTGTAAACCTTCTCATCCTCTTTCCCGCCTCTCCACCTCTTTCCCGTGCGTGATCCCGTGTCCGCCCCCCACCTGATCTCCACACAACCTGCCCATCTGTAGTGTACGGACGCTTGTGAATGAGCTCGTGGCATTATGCCTACGTTCCGATTGACGGAAGCATTTATAATGATAATTTCATTTTACTGAGTGTCACTCATGCAATTGCATCCCACAACGCTGCGCATGAATTAGACAGTCCCTTACGCAATCTAGTAATGCGACGTTTTGCCCTCGCGTCTGGCAATATTTTCAGGAGCTAAATTCCAATCTTGATTTGAAGCTTTCGTGACTGCAGGAATCCATACTCTTTGGTTCTTTCGGTAAAGTCACGTAGGTAGAAAAATAATAGATCACGACGTTGCTATCGCAACACAAGCAATCGTCATCAGGTGGGACAACCACAGCAAGAAAAAAACTGCTGAAGTAGGCGAGAGATCTGCCGTGGCATGAGGTTGAGGTTATATAGTCGGCCTCGGCAGTAGGGGGGAGAGAGAAGTGGGAGGGGGAAGGAGGCGAGGCAGAAAGTGGACCCCGCAGCAGCACCCGGATCACTGGAGAAGAGATCGGAAAGAGATGCACAGAGAAAGAGAGAAAGACACGCAGAGAGTCGGAGATAACAGCTGACATAGGCAGGTAGGATGTAAACATCGGTTTCTATTCTGGACGTCCACCTTGTTCCACTCTGAGATGAGTTTGTGAATGTCAGCCATCACGATCGATGCCTTACGCAGGTGCCAATGCGATGCATTATGTAAGCGTGACATCACAATGCCATGCATACTACATTGAGGGGGGTGCTATCAATAACATAAAAAATAAAGCCACGTTGCTCTGTTCTATCTTAAAAAATACAATAATAATATGAACAATAATCAGCAAAAGCTATGATCAATCCACTGCTGGGTGAAGGTCATCCCCATAGCCATCGCTGTCCCTTCTCAGCCACGTGATGCACCAATATACTGAGCGATCTCCTGGATCGCTGCGATTCGCATAACACAACAAGGTCCAATTAATAGGCACCAAAGCTCGATTGGCATCGCAACCTACACATTTGCTCGGCGCAGTAAACCTCACACTCACACACCGCACACGGAGATCACGTGATGCGTGACCCTGTTTTATTCATTGAAGTGTAACATTTATACGCTCTTACCACCTCGTTTCATTATCCGATCACACACACCACATCTGCCGAACTTACAGCACTTCCTCCTGTCCAAATGTCATCATTTTCAAATGTTTTGTCATTGCTTTATTTCCGAATGTAAACTACACGTAATGCGACATCCATTATACCGTTCCACTTCTGCATGAAAAAACCTCCCTGGGCCGTGGGGATCGTAGGAGAGGGGGGAGGGGTTATATGGCCACAGTTCACTGCACTGATGAGTGCGGGCTGGTGTACGTGGGGAGGACAGGCAGGTGGACATAGAAGTCCTGTGCCACACAATCGATTTTCTTTATTTAAGTACCACGTGCAGCCCCAAAGCCTGAATAACAACAACAACAACAAGCTGTCTTGTGCACGGTCAGGGGTCGGCGGTCCTTTAAAGGACGGCCTCGTGGCTGTTATTCCCTAAAGGACCACCACCGTCTCGTATTCACCACGCAGTGCATTGTGGCTCTTGAAATATTGAGGGTTTTTGTTTTGTTTTACAGAATTGGAGTTGAAATGTCACCTCTTGTTATTCTGGTTACCGACTTACGTGCATCATGGCTGCAGCCTGCGTCGCTTCCAAGACGTGGGTGGGAAATCGCAGCCTTCTCGCGGTGGCCCACGTGCTTCGTGCCTTCATGTCACCTTAACCACAACGCGCGTGCCCTCGTCGACGTGAAACGGATGTCGCTAATTTGAATGCAGGTGTGGTCAGTCAAGCCAAATGCCCGTAAAAAATGCCCATTTTAAGGACCATAAACCGATGAAATGAGGACCTCGAGTGAGCCAATAAAAAGCCACGAACTTTCAAGACCTAAATGTCGCACCAACGTGTGAAATATCTGGCCTTGGCTCATAGACTCTCCGTTGTTTATGGGCTATGCCATCTTATTCTCAGTAACTCATTGTTTGAGTGTTACGTGCCTATTAGTCCTGAACCTCAAAACATGTCCATAAGGAAGCAATAACCCGTGACAGGATTTACAATTATCAATATGTAACTCGCACTCGCGACCTTACGAAGGTCAACTTCCTTGCAACTGATAGCAAAATACATTTCCTTAGATGCAAATGCAAATGCCATTCGAGTGGGCCCTATAAATCTAAGGGCCATAGCGCTGGGCTCCACACATCTCTTCGGTCACCACGAAGCGTCGTCGTCTCTCACCTCCTCGTGCGTGAATCTTCTCTGCCGCCCGCTGCCACCGCCGCCGCCTCCTCACACCATGGCCGCTCTGCGCTCACCGCTGATGCTGCTTCTGGCTATCTGCGGATTGTCGATGCTCGTCAGCCAGGGTGAGTCGGCCGGGCACTGACGCGAGACATAAAGAGGGGTTTCAGTTAAGTTTATGTTTGCTTTAACCGGGTGAGAATTCACGATATCCGTGTAGTCTCAATTGCCAAAGTGACCTCTGTATGTTGCATATATGTTGAACTTCTTTCGCATCGTAGGTAGCCAGAGTAATGTATAACCCCAATTGCACAATTTGCAGGTAATGTTTTAGATTTGGCAAATTTGAAACCTGACGTCAGCACAGTGGCCAACTTCTTGCAAATTATGTTTAACGTCCTCTGCGAAGCAGATGGCACAAAGTATTTTATTACGGTCAATATGCACACCGCAGTATTGATCAGGGCGGACGTTTGGCCTCGAACTGTGAGACTCTGCAACACGTGGAGAACACTGCCCATGTGCAGACATTAAAATCTATATAAAGACCTTCATCTGTATGTCTCAAAAACCTCTAGGGTACTTCCCGACGAGGTAGAACGCTGAAATTGGGTACATAGGTAGCTTTAAGGACACAAACAACAAGGGAAATCCGAGAATCCCAGATTTTTCATTTTAAGGCCCTTAAATATCGATTTTAAGTGCCCTATAAACATGTTTGTGGCTCGGTGTCATTCAGAAACCGTTCAAAATATAATATTGCAGGTTGTTTTCTTTTGAGAGAGCGTTAAACGTCAAATACAATGAAAGCGATAACCATTGTTCTATCTTTTATTGATTTTTAGATATTTCGGATTCAAGGGGTGTTGAACGAATAAAAATACTCATTAAATGATGTTCAAATCTGAATACTTTGAAAACGGTTAAAGATATAAGCTTCCGCTCATAGAGTATTAAGTTAATACATTTTTGTTATTTCTAATTAAAAAGAACTGAATCTTTCAATTGAGCGGTTTCCGATGGGTACGTCTTTAAATATACCAAGTTGAATCAAGTCGTCAACAATTTTTTATGTATTTGTGGAAAAATATATATTTTTTGGAGTAGTTATTAGTGTCTGATCGTATATAAAAAAAATCATAGCAGGTTAATTATTATATTTATTGGAAAATTTTGCCTGGCAAAGACAGGCTTAATAAACGAGTAGATTATAAAGTTCTATATTCACCCTCACCTATTAATCACCCACACCAAACGTCGTCTTTATGGTGTAACTGCCATTGTCTATCATTATTCACGTTTCCAATTTTTCCACATATCCGCCTAAACCTCAGTATCCAGAGAGTTGCATACGCCAAGTTGTGCTTGATGTCCTTTTTAACTTACATGAGCGAACGTTTCGGGACTCAGCCAATGTGATAGGACTCACACCGAGGGCAATGTAGAAGCTACACCACGATGTGATGATGCTTTCTAAACAAGGCCAACATCAGCCCAGTCGGACACACGAGCAAAAGCGTTTAATGTTCTCACAAAACGGCACGCCTGATATTGCGTTCAGCACAACACAAGCGTTTGGGTAACTTTATGTGGATCTGATCAGGTGGTTCAGCGGTTGAAGGGGTCACCTTCTTAAGATCCTGCTTAGGGGATGACTCGCCCCATCACCCCCCGGGGGTCGAGAGAACAAGTACACCATCATAGGCAAGTCAACAATGGCTGTCCTATGGATACACTTGCCCCCGTCATAGGAATAAAGAATTTCCACCACTGCCTGAGGACTGTGAACGGGAGAGGAGATTCAGTGCTCATTCGATCAGGAAAGCAGCGTGATGACTTTGACTTTTGTTTTATTGTTGATTTCCAGGCCAGGCTCTGAAGTGCTACGAATGTGGAAATCCTGTGTCATGTTTTACGGACTCAAAAGATGAAGTGGTTTGTCAAAAAAATGAGAGCTGCTACTCTCTATATTCCTCCGTCGGTAAGTGAAGTGAATGAGCCCCAGTGCACCCTCATGTCCCCGCGACTTCTCCAACTGATTGTCATGGCCCTGGGGTTCTGTCTTCAATCCTCACTTCATTTTAGAACAGATGCTGTTCCACATAAACCCAGGGCACGTTAATCTTTCAATCTACGATGCGTTTTCGGGTTATGAACCGCATGTTGTGCGGCATGACATCCGACGTTTCGCTCCTCATTCGGAAGCTTCTGAAGAAGGATTCAGAAGCCAGCCCTGGGGTTCATCCCGTCAGTTTGACTGCCTTTCGGCATTTCGGAGAAAATGGGAAAGTGCAGTCGCCCGAATGTGAATAAGGCGACACTTGTTAAGGGATGTCAGAAGTGGCTCTGCAATATCCGCTTCCACAGACTATTCTGCAATCAAATTATACGATTCGTACATTTGTTTTTGGTAGCATTCTTATAGCTCAAAGCTATCGCCAAGGAAGGTGCTATGTGTCACAGATGAGTGTCGTCTGCAGTAGTTTCACAGTCGTGGGTGATGTAGTGTGTGGCTTTATCCAATTAGATACGGTCATTTGAGAGATAAAAAAAGAAAGATAAAATATTTGGACCGTGGCGCCAACACACGTGGCATACTCTCTTTAAAATAACGTCGCTGGATATTGTACGCCGCCACTGTGACGCAATCGGCATGTATGTTGTGGTTACTCATGCCCGTAGTTGAATATGCCCATGGTATTAAACAGGGCCGCCGTATTCCCTGAACCGCGAGCCACTGTAACAAGCGGCGAACGCTCGGCCGTGGCACCGCCCCAGGGCGACGCGGTGCTCCCTGAGAGGTTGGAATTCATTACTTGTCCAAATGAAGTTTTAAATAATTGAGTATGGTCGGTGCTTAATGTGTAGCACTTCACCACGTTTGAATGTTTCTGTCGTTTCCTGAATGGATATAGTTGACATCGCTGTCTGGAAGAAGGGTTGCATTGCAAAATGCGAAAATGCTACTGCTTTTTACCAAGTATGCTGCGATGAAGACCTCTGCAACGGCGGAGTGACCGCACAGGGCCACGTGTTCCCCACGATCGTGCTGCCCCTCCTGAGTCTGATGACGACGGTGATGATGGTGATGCAGGGTTAGGAGAGGAAAAAACCGGCTCACACGAGACACAACACCAACTCCCCACCTCCTCATCCTTCAAACCATCTCATACGTATTCTATGGGTCGTTCGGTAAAGCCACGTAGATATAAAAATAATAAAAACATATCACGACGTTTCGATCGCTTGTGTTGTGATCTAAACGTCGTGACATTTTTTCTCATTTTTCTATCTACGTGGCTTTACCGAAAGACCCATAGAATAATTATCCCTGCAGTCACGAAAGCTTTAAGTCAAGATTAATCCCATACTTGATGTTTAGACGGAGCGCTCCGGTGTGTTTTCTGCCTGTGCCGCGTGTTGCTCGACACAATTCCCGACGTTTCGCGCCACGTGCCAATAGCTTCTTGGAGAAACTAAAGCGTGGAGCGAAACGTCGGACATCATGCCACACAACGCGCGGTACAACCCAAAAACACACCGGAGACAGCACAGCCAAGAAACCCTACACAGTGACTTTAGGCCTAGCCAATGAATAGTGCAGTGCAGTGTCGCCGTCATCAGCCACGGTCGATCCACTGCCGGACGAAAGCCTCCCCAAGCCTCCGTCTTTGTTCACAGTAGTCCTGCGGCGCCACGATCCAACTCGCACACAGCCACGAGACGACCTCGTCGCTCGGGCAGCGTCCCCCTCCTTTGCCTGCCACTCCGTCGCGAGTCTCGGCCACCAGACATCTGCCCATCTTAGCACCTCGTGGCGCCTACGGTGTACACCAGTGGTTCTTGACATTCACTGCACCACCTTGGGTTCTCAACCGTTCACAAAACGTACAACGTTAATAAACGCATGGGTTTGATGAAACAAAAGTAGTTGTTCTTACGTGCCCGTGCTAATTTATGTTTCGATGTTTTAACGTTAAAAAAAATTACTGGCATGTCTCGCACCCCCAGAAGGGGCATCCCAAGTTAAGAACCACTGGTTTATACGACACCCATCTCATACGCGTGTCCCACAAAGACGCTATCTAACGATGTCTCACATCGTCACATCTGTGTAGATTCCGTCCTAACAAAAGTAATCCAATGGCATGAATCTTATCTTATGTACATACAAATTCGAGCACTATAATCAATAGCTTATATTCCGCAATTCTTTGTCATGTGTTCTTCATAACAAATAGAAAAGGGTTCAGGGTTCAGACCCATAGGTGCCATTATCTTGCGATGAGTCGGGACACTGCCTGTGTCGTCGTCTGTACTGAGTGCTGGAGCAAGCTGCGTTCACGGGTGTGCCCTCAAATTGAAAACCCTAAACAATGTGGGGATGCTGCTGCGGCTGCTGCTGCGTTTGGCAGTTGTACACAAGCACAACAATAACAACAACAACAAATGTGAACACCTTCGTCAACAACACTGTGGCCTTAAAAGGAAACGTATCGCAATATCTGATGTAAGATATCATTACGAAGAAGGGCCATTGCCCGAAACGTCGGCCATCGTTTTGTTCCTTTTAAGGCCACAGCGTTATTGACGATTGCGTTTATAATCCTTGTATATATTAAACACTGCCATCGTGCTGCTTCACGAGCCTGTGAAGAGGAAACACTCAAGAGGCTCGTGAACGCAGAGATGAGCAAGGTCTCCCATCGCGTTCTCGCACACGATGTTCGACGTTTCGCGCCTCGTGCTGCTGGGAGCTTCTTTTGGAATAGACTACGGCGAACACACACGCAGGAGTGCAGGGAAGTAAGTACACGTGAACACAACAGCACTGTGACGTACAGACTCATCAGCTGTCATGGGTAACGGAGCTATAGAGCATGTGCGCTTTTCCTGCCCTTAAATTAATCAGGACAAATGATTGTAGCCAAACTAATTAAGTTTAGCCAAACTAATTACGTGAAGGTGTGGGGCATGGTGCCGTGGTGTAATGGTCAGCACACTCGACTTGAAATCCCAAAGGTTGCCGGTCCTGTTCGATCTCGCGGCGTGGCAGTTGATGGACCATGTTTTTTGTTTTGTTTAAACTCCACTCCTGCCTCTGTCCATGCAGCAATGTCAACGTCAGTCGATGGGCAGGTCGAACACACCCACACACACACATACACACACACAACTCTCTACCTCTTCAGAGCCAGCCATTGCATGCCTGCGCCTTCACCGGTTTTTTTTTTCCTTCCAACATAAATGTCATTTTACAAGAGGTCACAACGACGTAGTGGGGCAGAAATGTGAATTTCTTTTCAGGAATCGTTTAAATTGTAATACTGAAACTTGCTGGAGATATTTACAATCGTGCATCTCTGAATATTAAAGATTTTTTTTTACATATTAAAATAGACGGCTGCCATATCTCCAAGATGGCCACCATCTTTTGTGGAGGACATCTTTGAATTTTAGGGGGCAGTTTATTGTTGTCATTAAGTAACCCTCGGAGACAATACATGGCGAACCTGGTACTTGTATCACCACTCGAACGATGATTCACGTTATCTGATCCACTCACAGTACGGTACTGGGTTTTAAACGCAAGGATCCAATGGTGTTTGACTTTAATGTGAATGCCACGGTAATTACACTGCAGCATGCATTGTACTCGCACGATAACCTACAAGTTGTTGATCGCATTGTAATTCTGTTATATGTAATGGTATACTGTAATGGGTTTTCAATTCTCGCCAAAATATAACGTTTGTCTTGCAACACCCGCACTGTCTGATTATTCGTGTACGTTCACGTGTGTGTCCACCTATGCATAGGGATGTCCTCTGGCACCTACAGGGGATGTCCTCTGGCTCCCACATCATTGAACACAATCTTTGATCACGTGGTTCGAGAAACGTCCCATGGCTGTACCGGAGGAATTTCCATCCAGTCCAGATATAATTGGAGGCTGATCGATGCTCCCTATTGGTCAACCATGTTATTATGTATGCCGATGATCTGGTGATTGCTGCTCACTCAGAGGAGTTGGATGCTACATATGTAGTTGCTACATTATATGTAGTAGCTACATACGTAGCTACTACATATATAGTAGCTACATATGTAGTAGCTATTACATATGTACTACTATATATGTACATATGTAGCTACTGTTGCTACTAGGATAATCCGGCACTGGGTACCAGCGGTGTCAAGATCGGCCTCTGTGTATGAGGCTCGTGAAGGACGCTGCGACTGGGCAGCTGGAGGCAGTCGCCCTACAGAAAGAACGAGGGGCAAAGGAGCGACGCTCACAACGAGCGGAGCGCCGGGTAGATAAAACACAGCAAGTTGGCACAGTAGGGGGCACAGATGGTGCATCGGGCCACTCATCTCGGTCAGGCTTGGCACCTGGGTCTGTCCCGTGACCTGCGAGTGGGCGTTCGACACTTCACGTGGCCTTAAAGTGCATATAACCTGGCACAAGCGCCGTGGTGATGTCCCCACCACTTCGTGGCGAATGGTGGTTCTCGATGCATATCAAGTGGTGTGGTTGAGTGGTTTGTGTGACGAATATCTTCACCGCTCCCGGGCGCCTTGCCTAGGACGGCTTAGCGCTTCATGGAATAGCTGGCGCCCTGGTGTTTGAACATCTTGACACCTGTTTCATTCATAATCAACGTTTTTGGGTTAGATCGCGTTATTTATAAATGTGTCGTAACCCTCCACCACCCGACACGGCCAATCAGCAAAAAAGTGTCACGTTGACAAAAGACAAATAGTTCACTGCTTTAGCCCACCGGTGTGTTGAAGCGTGAAACCACAACATTTACAATTTTTGAGTACAACGTTTCGCTGGTAATTGCATCCAGCATCATCGGGCAATTCGCCAAAGCCTACGTGTTAAACCGACCTGTTTAATTGCCAGAAAGGGTCAAAAATATTTTTATCAACATCGGGGAGACAAAGGCGGCCGGAGGGGTGGTGCTGACCACCCGTGGCTCGTGTCCCGTGTTGTCCTTCGTCGGTGTTTGCGAACAGCACTCGTTCCAACTGCCTGGATGTGATCAATAACTTCCATTTAATGCCACAGTGTTGAACGTGTTGAGTTGCGTTGTTGTTTGTCCTTCTGCACCACTGCCAATGCAGAGCAGGACCACCAAATAATCAATCGTACCTGTCAGGGTTCAAACCTGTCTTCATATTCCATCTTTCGTGGTCGCCATCGTGGTAAATCAGCATTCTTCCCGACACGGAGCTTAATATCTCACTTAGTATTTCCCAGAATGCCGCTAGACTGGCTTGGAGTTGGAATTGTTACCACGAGAGGAAGAAGCTAGGCATATCCATAACAATTCTAATATTATCATACACCTTTATTCCTATAATCATATGAAGGGGTTTATAAAACATTAGACGCAGTTTCAAGAGGACAAAGTAAGGCAAACATGGATGTGGCTTGCCAAAAATTATCCAGAAGAGTCTTCTAAGACAAGATAGATCTCAATCACCTCTTTGTGCAAGCCACGCCTACCCGCACGTCTTCCACCGCGCCTTTTTAATTTGCTGTCAGGGCTCTGGCATTTATATTAAATACTGGTAATCAATTTGTCGTCTCAAACACGCATTTTAAAGTGCCACGGGTCAGAGAAATCAGTGTTTGTTGGATTGGTGCTTGCCGGTGCAGTGAGAGTGAGAACGTACTGGGTATGGAGCCAGGCCCATACCATCAAAACAAGTGTCTCGGATGTGCCCGTGCAAGTTTATTGTAAAAAAAAAAGGCATTCGTGCAGTGTTGTGTAAACAGGTCTTATAAATGACGTGTTTTAATTCATTCGTCTCGCAGTTGTCGAGGGAATTGTTTTTTTTATTTTGTATCAATTGCAGTGTAAGAAATCATCACGTTCAAAGTTCATAGATAAAACGAAGCACTCGAGCAACAAGACACTTCGAGTCGAGGTTCATCAGATCATCGATTATCTGGCGGCTTCAGAGGGTAAGGGGACACCGGATTTTCAAAAATGCCGGATATACGGTAATCGCATCATTATTTAAAATAGCTTCTCTTTAGCACATTCTTACATGAAATTACGTTTCTAGGTGTTTATATATTTTTGTGCTTTTAATTAGTTTACGATATGAAATTGGCATAAACATAAAAGTAGACAAAAAAATAAATATCCTGCTGTTAAAAGTTACCGTACCGTACTTACCGCTCCAATCTCGAGACCCCTGTATGGGGCAATGTACTACCACCAACGCTCTTGTTTCCACAACGTGATGCGTTGAAACACGTCGGCTTTCGCGACCAATATCATCCATAATAGACTCTATTATGGGTGATGCGTTTGACGATCGCCGGACTGATGCGAACACAACGGAATACACAACGCACTTTTCACCGGGGCGCACTGTCTAATTGATGTTTTAATCACTGGAGCTATTAGTCATGGAAATCTTATACACGTGCAGTATTTTCAGTGTTTGAGCTCTATGTAGTGTATAATGTACTGTATATAATATTTGTCACGCCATGGTGCCAATCGCCGGACTTGTCACAGCCTTTGGGGTGGTTGTGCCGGATGTTGGAAGCTGAATAATCGATGATCAACTGAATTTTAACAACGTTACATTCCCAACCACTGTCTCATAATAAGACGCATAAAATACACAAGCGCCGACCGACGTAACACGCACAGCATACACATGACATAGTCAAGATATAGGTGTCCGAGTTGCATTGAACTGGCCACCGCGGGATTGCAAGTCCAACATGCAAACTATGATAGCTGCACACCGATTTGTGTGCATTGCTAATTGTTTTATGATTAAACATGCCTTCCCGGTGACGATTTACATTGACGAACCACATAACATCTTCCTTCAAACCAGCAGTGTGCAGTCCCTAAAATATCAACGTAAGATGACGCATTATATAGCGCTATACAATGTCAAATAAGGCACAGGACTTAAAAGAAAATATATTGGTCTCATGCGTTTAGTGCGAGTGTTCATGGCGACGCAGCAGAACTCTGTCGTGCTCCCCGTGGCGATTTAGACGTCTGCTTAGCCTTGCTCGACGTCCGTCACTGAGCCGATTGTTTCTCACAAGACACGAGAGGCAGCTCGGTGTTTTCTGCGTCATCGGCGGGCGCGACAACCTCGGCGGGCTCCGGCCGAGAAGGGGCCGAATCCGAGTCCGGAGCGCTGAACTCCTTCAAAAAATCCCAACTTCCTGGCAGCGTCCCGGACGCGAACAAGCGCCTCGTGGCGAAACACACGGCGACGTTAGCCGTCAGCGAGAGCAGCATGCAGAAGGTCTTCATGGGAAGGGCCTGGTGGACCAGGCCGTCCACCTCGTAGTAGCCGGGGTAGCGGATGAGCGCCGGCATTTTGATGAGTGGCTCTCCGCCCGTGACCCTGAAGAAGAGTCCCGTGACCAGCCCGACGATGAGCCCGTAGCCGTTGGACGCCCCGAAGAAGAGCACGCAGCAGAACTGCGGGAAGATGATGATGTAGGTGAAGTCTCCGCTCCAGAACCACAGGGTGAAGGTGGAGCTCGTCTCGAGGGCCAGGATCGTGGCCAGCGAGCCGACGGCGAGCACCGCGCCCCTCAGCGCCCACATGGACTCGCGGTCCGAAGCCTGCCGGGCAACGCACAGTCGCGCTGTTCATTTCGACGTGTGTGTGTGTGCACGCGCAAACAAGATGAGTGGCCGCCGCCGCCGCCGTGCGATGGTCGTTGCGCTGCACTTACGTTGCACCGGGTCGTCCATTTCGACGATTTTTCCAACGTGCGGCAGGTGGAAATAATGTACAATTGCACGTATGTACACGGTTACGTGCACATACGACATTCTTGAAGAAAATCGGTGATCCTAAAATTGCAACAGTCAATTGAAAGAGAAGGGGAATGAAATTCTCCACCCCTATAAATGAAGAGTACCAGTAACGGGGGTTCATTTCAACCGAGTCAGTCCGGCTCTGCGACCCCGAAAAACATTTACAGTGCCCGGCACACCACATCCACCATATCTCTTCGATATGGCAGCGGCTACCAGTTCACGTTTAGTGAGATTCATCTTCTTGGTTCTTTCGGTAAAGTCACGTAGAAGGGAAATAATAAAATAAGAAAAATAAAACATAATCAAATAATTATTTTATTACTGTGTTTTTTATGTTTATTATTTTATTACTTTCCCTTCTACGTGACTTTACCGAAAGAACCAAGAAGATGAATCCCTGCAGTCACGAAAGCATTAAATCGAAGTTAGTGAGATGTTAAGCCCACGAACACCACGAGAAGGGACAGTGTGTGGGAGGCTCGGGATTCAGAGCATTGAGCCGGCATCATTGAGATACCTTACGATAAAAATTTTAGTAGCCAACCTTGATTGAACCGAGCTCTCCTATTACAATGTAATGAGTTGATGACTTTCAACCCAATTTCCATAGATTCTCTTTAAAAAAGAAAGTTACATTTGATGTTTTCACTTAGGTTGGATATATTCCAAGTTCTGAGAATTTTCAAAATATTCACTTTACTACCAAGCCTGTAGGTCACCATTGTCCAAGGAATCTCAAAAGTAGTTACTTGGAATGATTTACTCTACCCTTTCCTAACACGCTGGGGGAACAAAGATGTCACTTGAGACATCATCCTAGACCAGAGGTCGCGGATCTCAGACTCAGCTCCGTTTTCCCTGCCTTCTGTGAGCTGTTTCCCTAGCACGTGACATAATACACTGCTCTAGGAGAGTTACAAATAGACCCATCAACTCACGGACACTACGCCGAATGCACACAAATATTGGGAATTGAGGCACAATTTTTGTTCATTTTATTTTAAACCGCAGCACCTGGGGGCGGATGATCTGCGTGTAGACGTTGCGCGTGAACAGCGAGCCAGCCGACAGGAGCGCCGAGTCCGCGGACGACATCACCGCGGCGGCCAGCGCCCCGATGCCAATGATGGCGATGTAGTTTGGGCAAATGTGCTGCAGCACGATGGGCACGATCATGCCCTCCTCGCCCCTCTCGTGCGGCGAGGGGAGGCCGTAGGTCGTCATGTTCCAGTCTGCGCGCGACAGGGGGCACGTGGGATCGGTCACAGCCGGCACAGGCTACGGGAGAGCACCTCACTCTTTACGGATCGCGGACACGCGGCGATTCGATGCTTGCGCCGAATTGTGCACGCAAGAATGTATGATTTTCGTGTGAAATTTTTATTCTGGAAACGAATGGTTACCCAGATTTTTATCTGACAATACATCGAATTTGCCAGGAGGCAGTGAATTGTTACAAGCCTGATGGACCGAGCTGTTACAAGCCTGATGGATCCAGCTAACTGTCAGGCTAATCAAAGCCATCGTTTTCTAGTTATCTTGGGTGGTGCAGTGGTAAAAAATGCAATTGTAACGACCAAATAAGTTATAAAAAAATAACACCTATTGAGCGTCGCATCCTGACTCCTCGGATTATATTCCTGACTCCCTGGATTCAAACTCCAAACGTACAGGCGTCGGGCGACGGGATAAAAACCCACGACCTCCCACGTACCAGGCGAGGCAATTAACCTGTCGCCACCGCGACGCCACAAAATCCCCGCAACAATCGGCAAACGCGCCACTGCCTACCAAGTCCCGCTCGCCGAACCCTTTCCCCGCCCCCCCCCCCGACGAGTAATTACCGGTGCTCACCGCGACCGCTCCGATGAGGACTGGCGGGACGGCGAGGATGAAGGTGATGAAGGCGGAGGCGAGCGAGATGACCTGCGCCTGCTTCACGGAGCCTGTCGCGAGTATCCGCTGGAAGTACGCCTGCCACGGGATATTGCCGAGGATCTGCAACAAGCACGGCCGTCAGCGCGCGGGGCACAGCGTGCACAGGTCCGCCTCGCTCGACGCGCATCACCGGCCACGCGCGACGGTCGGGAAGGGCTGACGAGCACGAACGAGGGGGGGGGGCTTTTTTACATTAAAAACACAACACGTTCATCAATAACAACACCCCGTCTCTATGCGTGTGGCCTGAATAAATACATTTTTATTTGTTAAAAGGGAGAGAGCGGTGGCGTCGTGGTTAGCGCGCTGCACTACGAACCCGGCGGCCAGAGTTCAATTCCAGCTCAGGGCGACGATTATAATCTTAACTGGTTCTGGGCTTCCCCTAGGTCGACTCAGTCTCAAATGAGTACCTGGTATGGTGTGTAAATATCGCTACTGGGGAGACAAAGGCGGCTGGGCGCAGTGTTGGCCACCCACCCCCTCATGTGCCGTGCCAGCCTTCATAGGTGCTCGCTAACAGCACTTTCCCCAAAAGCATATTCAGGCGCCATTGTAGCAGAATCAGGCAGGGCAAGAAATGTATTTGACCAGAGTAAACTGAGGTCAACAGGTCGTTAGGCCAACACCGTATGACTGCCCCCCCGGGTGGCGTCGGCAACAGCGCGCGGGCTCCCGCTGAAGAGCGCTCCTCACCATGTAGAGCATGTTGTCGATCCAGCGCGTGATGTCCCTGGTCTCCAGGCGGCCCTGCCAGGGCTCCTGGTAGACGGTTTCTGTCAGCGTGGTGCCAATGTTCTTCACCGCCGGGTTCATCATGGCAAACGGCACGCACACCACCTGCCGGAGGGGATGGAACGCGCGCCGCCAAAATGCAAGTGTGAAGGACGACCCGACCTGCGGTTGGGTAACTGCCCCCGATGCAACAAACTAAGCCGGCTTATGCACACAATTTTTTTTTTAAGATGGCCAAGCATCCTCATGTAGAACCACAGAGCTTGGGAAAGTGTCGGCGCCATTTCTGGAAGCCTCCCCCCGCTTGTCTGTGGATTCCCGCGCCTCTGAAATCGTTCTCCCTCCCTCTCGCTGAGAGTGAACAAAAACCGCGCGCATTACAATCTCTCAAAAAAATGTTTACTGCGGATTAAAAGTGACGGAACGGCAATATATTCCTGGACGTGACGAAATGTCACGGGATCAATTGGTTAGCATCAGAAAGGCAAGGCCAGGCATCAAGTGGATTGAGCCGGGGATCGGCTTAAAGGTGACAGGCTGACGAGCCCCAGAGCTGTCGAAGCACTAAGCAGGCAGCAAGACGAAGTCACAGAGAGAGGTGGTGACGAGACAGGTGGTGACGAAACAGATGGCAACATAACGGTGCCAAGGATTGGCAAGGCCTAGGACAGATGGAGAGGCACCAGGGGTGTCGGGCTTAGCAAGGCCCAACGCAAGTGTTGTCACCTGTCCTGGATTTCTCAGGAACGTTTTTATAAGGTATCTGTCCTAGGAAATCTTTACATCTTCCCGAAACATTAAACATTAAAAGTCTCGGGGATTATCGGTGACATGTAGTTTTCAACCCTCAGTTGTAAAGTGTGAACAGGGTGATGTTTAATTTAAACAAAGGTGGCATGAAGGCAGTGGCGGGGGGGGGTAGCGTTGGCAGGGCAGTGAGCTCAAGGAACACGCATCAGGACTCGGCAACAGGCAGATCATGAGAAGCGGTTAACTTAAGCCAAGTCAGCTCAACATCTCACGTGGGCACACAACTTCCACCCCCCCCCCCCCCCCCCTGTGAACACGTGGTCAAGAGCTGCGTCCTCCCACCAGCCCAACGACGATGAAGACGAGCTGGACGACGTCGGTGTAGGCCACGGAGTAGAGGCCCCCCAGGAGGGTGTAAGCGATGGTGATGAGGGCCGAGACGATGACCGCCACGGTCCTGTTGATGTCCACGATGACGCTGATGGTGGAGCCTGACGAGACACGTGTGCCAGTCGTTGCGTCCCTTAGACTCCGCAGATCACAAGCGCTGAACTTCGCTGTCGAAATTTCATCGCACCTCGGTCTGACGGTCGCACAATGCGAAAAACTGCATCACGCTTCGGTCAATCTTAAGACAAAGTCCCCCCCCCCCACCTGCCCCCCTGTGCAGCCTTCACAGATTTTAAGGGCAAGTGCTGTTAGCGAGCACCTACGAAGACCAGTCGCAGGTATCGGAGGCCCAGTTGCCAACAGCGGCGTGAACAGGCCGCAGCTTTTACTGCAACCAGATATGTGGTGGAAGTTTGCGAGTTCAACACCTTGTCGGGGTTTGGCTCAACCCATCGACTCACCCCTATGGATAGACTCGTCCCTACGGATGGACTCACCCCTTTAGGACAACAAAACTAAACACAAGAACAAGCCCTTCTAAAGAAATTCGTTTTCCGTTGAGCACATAGGCTTTCGCGACCAATATCATCCACTAGCATCTGGCCCGTCCAAGGACGGGTGTATTGCGGTAAACCTGAAACTTGCAAGCAGAAAGCAGACCGCGACGTGACATTCATTGCATCAATTCGTGTGCAGTTTGTAAGGGCGCGGTGACACAGACTTATTTCATTTAAAGGTTATAATCCCTCGTTCATCTCGACGTCCTTTTTACTTTATGTCTCAACAGCGTGACGGAGATCACGTGACGTGAGGGTTCTGCCTTTGTCGTGAGGGTTGTGAGTTGGCGCCGAGGAGGGGGGAGAAGGAACCTCGACCCCAATGTGGAGTGACGTCACCTGCTCATGATTATTAATGAGGGGGGCTGGTTGACGTGGATTGATGTCACGCTAAAGATACACAGACATTATTGGCTCATTAGAAGAGTAAATTATAGAAGTAAATAATACAGGGGGGGGGGGGTTTGTACGCGCTCTCGCCACAAAAAAACTTGTATTATAGAAATTAGTCTTCAATTTAGATTAAAAATCGCACAGCTCCAGTGGACTTCCGAACGTGAACAGGAAACATCTTTGAACTTTTGAATTCGTGATGTTTTAACGACATTTCTTTCTTTCATCTTCTTCACATTTCTCGACGACACCGCGAGAGTGGCGGCGCGGGCGTCTTACCGAGCGCGGCGAGGACGGCGGCCGCCCAGAAGAGGTCACCGAAGGTGGCGGGGAGGTAGAAGAGCGCGCCCAGCCACCTGCCGTAGCGCATCTGGAAGGGGTCCAGCATCGTGACGTAGCGGCGAGAGCGCATGGGCTTGACGAAGAAGAGCGCGGCTGGGGCGTGGCAGGCGCACGAGCGGACGGACGGACGGGCGGGTGACACCGCGGGCAAACGTGGAATGAGATTAGGAGCGAAATTGCACCATCGGACGAGCTGTCCGCATGTCAGCAGCGTGTTCAACAGTGGCGGTGGTGGAGCGGTTAGCGCGCACCGCTGCGCTACGAATCCGGCGACCCCCCCCCCCCCCCCCCGGTTCGATTCGCGCTCACGGCCAACACCAGTGACGATTCTCATGAACCGGTGCTGAGACCTCCCCTAGGTCGTCTCAGCCCCAAATGAGTACACCTAGGTGTGATGTGTAGACATCGCCACGAGGGAGACAAAGGCGGCGGGGCGTGGTTGTTGGGACACCCACCCCCCCCCCCCATAGGTGCTACTCGCTGAAAGCACTTGCCCCAGCAGCCTGTCAGAGGCTATACGAGGGATCTTTGTCTTCGTACACCGCCGTTAATGTACGCGCATGCCACCGACGTCGCTGCACAACAAAGACAAAGACCTCCCGTGTAGCCTTTACCAGACTGCTGGGGCAAGAGCTGTTAGCGAGTTCTGTTAGCACCTTTAGCGAGGAGCTGTTAGCGTCAAGGAGAATGAATCGTCATCACGCGACACCTCCAATCATCCTCGCAGCAGCAGCGGCTTTTGGCTGCCTATCTTGAACTTCTTTTGCACCGTACGTAGCCATCCTTGCTAATCAGCGGTGCGGGCGGGTGGGCGGGTGGACAGGGGGTGAACGGACGACAAACTAAAAAGTACATTTTCTTTGGGTCTTTCGGTGAAGCCATGTAGATAGAAAAAAAGAACTAAAATCAAAGACACGACGTTTCGATCGCAACACGAGCAATCGTCTTCTATCTCCGTGGCTTTACCGAAAGACCCAAAGAATATGAATTCCTGCAGTCACGAAAGCTTTAAGTCAAAAATGTAAAGAAAATAATGAATATATTAATATATAACGAGAATAAAAAAAAAACACAAAATAAATCAGCACCGAGCGCCCGAGGGAGGTTTTTAGGGGTAAAAGGAATCTATTTTAGTAATAGGTTTTTAACCTTTCAACTGGTACAAAAACTGACACCTTTACACAAAGCATCATGTTTGCAATAACCACAACACAAGCAGTCAAAATGCAAACAAAAAGAAACAACTCTAATGATGATAATGATATGCACTGTCCTTGAAGTTGATTGGTCCACACCCGAGACAGCTTTTCTTAGAGCCTAGTCTCCATTGGTGTTGGACCAGATGACGCCAAAAGGCCTCACACATAAAAGAGGACCCCCCCCCCCTCCCCCACATCAGACTGCCTCTCTGCTGCTTCGCCCGCTCGTGAACAAGGGGACGACATCGCCCCGTACGTTAAGCCAACAACCTCTCTGTCTGGGGGCAAAACAAACACGAATTTAATCTGGTTTAAGACAATAGATTTTTCCCCTTTTTGTCTGGCAACAAAACTTCAATCTGGTGCGTTTTTGTTTCCAGCCGGTTGTCATTGAAAACTTACAGCCGGCCGCAAAAAAATGTCATAGCATGAGTTTGCTATGTGTGGAAAAGATGTGATCAAATTGACTTTGAATTGAGATTAGGTTGGGGGGGGGTCTGAACACGCACACCCCACTTTGTCGTTGTAAATGGTTCGAGGCAGACACGCACGCGATTTAAATTGCAATTGGCAGGTGGGCAGCGCTGCGACTGTTGACGATTGCAATAATCGATTAGATTATTGCTTTGATTCATCTGTAATAATAATCATAAAAACGGTGTATATTATAACTCGAACCTGCTACATTGACCACAATGGAAAAAAAAAACTAAAAACAGAAATAATTAACTCGCCCGGGGGAGAGTGAAGCATATCCATCCCTTCATTCACAATTAGTTTTTGCTTTTTGCGTTTGATTTTCAAGTATCGTCTAGAGTTTCATTACCAGTCGCATCAATTAAACATTTGTTAAAAATCAAGCAGCATACAGAACAAGCAAACATACGAACTGCTCTACATCCCATCGCCACAAGCTTAGATTTTATCATTTTTAAATAAATGTTGCTTATTTTAACTTAAAATGTAAGTTTTATATATATACATTTTGTTTGCCACTTTACGAAATGGATTGTCAGTTCCGTAGGTTGACAGTGCCAAAATGTCTCGTGAACGTCTGACACCCAATTGTTTTTTCAACACGTGGGGCGTGCCCAGACGCCACCGCAGATTGAAAAGGCATACTCTGTTGAACTTCTCTCGCACCATACGCTGCCAGCGGCGTTGTGGGAGGATTTCACTCCAGTGGGCTCGACCCTGCGGGGTCTGCGGGCATCAGGAATCAATTGAAGACTTGTTAGAGCTAAAAAACAAATCAGTGGTACTGCCCTGCAATTGCCTGCTCGTGCCACTGTTGTCAGAAGTGCCTCTCAAATCGAGGGGACCACTGCAGCTCCCCCCGAGTGGCGAGTTTTTGACCGAATCTTCCACGCAGGTCAGAAAATCTTTAAACGGGGCCAGGGAGTACCCACACATGCCACCACCCACGCGACCACAGACTGGTCACGTGGCCCAACGTTGATGGAACGCTGGGGCACGTCCACTGCAGGGTGCTCGTTGCGAATAAAAATAAAAATCACCTTACCCACGCAGAGGCTGATGGCAGCGCCGAAAGGGAACTGGTTCCAGGCCAGTCCAAGCCCCGGCGTGTACACCACCTCCGCCGTGCCGTTAATGTACGCGCCTCCCACCCACGTCGCTGCACAGCGAAGACAAAGATCCCCCCCCCCCCCGTGTGGATTTAAACAGACTGTTGGGGCAAGTGCTGTTAGCGAGTACTCGTCAAGGAGCTTAAGCCATCATCACGCGGTCATTCTCGCGGCAGCAGCAGCAGCGGCGGCTTTTGGCTGGACATCGAACAAAGAAGGTCACCGCATCGCGCACTTTCAGATGCTATATACACTACACGATGCACTACACCAGGGGTGTCCAACCTTTTTGCAAAGAGGGCCACATTTGATAAAGTGAAGATGCCCGGGGGCCAATAGTTCCTTTTGACATTGTTTTAACCACAAAAGTTACGTGGAAATACACACTGTGATAAAACAATTTTCATTGTCACAATTACCTTCATTTTTCAAATGACAATGTAACCAAATATAAGCCACTCAGGCAGACGGGAACAACTCTAAAAACGCAATTATGCCTTTCATTCAGTCAGATAACATTGAACAAACTGTATAGAATATCTTAAATTTCCATGAGTCTTATGATGTATTTATTCTGACAGAGCTGGCGAGCCATAAATAACACATTATAAGACCGAAGCTGCGGGCCCGCGGGCCGTGATTGGCCCGCGGGCCGGACTTTGGACAGGCCTGCACTACACGATGCACTGCAACATACACTGCACATCACCGGCGCGGCTCACCTGTGGCCGTGAACACCCCCAGGAGGGCACTCATCTTGCGGTCGCCCACCATGGCCACCTCGCTGCGCGAGCCGCCGGACTTCTTCTCGATCCTCTTGGACTTGCGCGAGGCCCAGATGCCCGTGGCCAGGATGGCCGCGTAGAAGACGACAAGGACCACCAGGCCACCGACGTTAACGGCCATCGCTGTGCGCGATCTCGTGTCCCGCGCCGTGACCCGGTTCACCTTCACGCGGACGCTGGAAGACACGTCGGACCAGACAGATACGGCAAGTCCTCGCTTAGCGTCGTAACGCGGAAGAGGCGCGTTATAGCGAACGCGCGTCGTCGTTCACACGTCGTTCACGCGTTATAGCGAACGCGTGTTCGCTATAACGCGCCTCTTCCGCGTTACAACGTGGTCGAACAACGTTCTTGAGCTGCTGTGCGGGTAAGCGGTGCGACACGGCACGTGGTTTGACAGAGTAACGAGGCGGCGTACCCTCGCACGCGCTACATCGTATCTCGCCAAACGTTAACCCTCGTTGAGTTCCCTGTTCACGGGGAAAAATTGTTTTTCTGTTAACGCGGAACTTTTCATCAGGGACGCATCTAACTGCGGTGCACGACCACGAACGACTGGGTGTTTAAGGTTAACGATTTTGTCGTATTATCCAGCTGTATAGCAGATAAAAAAAATACAATTACTTTACTATGCAAGTTAAAAATGTGTGTGTTTTAAAATTTACGTGTTTTTTATTTTTTTTTAGGGCCCCTTTATAACATCAAACTACAGGCCCCGCACTCGCTTCATCCGGCGTCGACACCGCGCGGCAAATTCATCAATAGCGGCTGGGACCTCAGTAGCTTCTAAGCAAGACGTAAGATCGGCGAAGAGGTTCAATGACACAACCCACGATAGCAGCACGGACTTCAGGTGGTGCATCTCATCAGCCGCATCGGGCCGGTGCACGCAAAGCCGTGGACCGGGTTTCACCATTCATTGACCTCGTGGGCAGAGTCAGGCTTTCCTCGAATGAGGGAGAAATTCCACCGTGCGTGTTGAACTTCTTTCGCACCGTACGTAGCCAGCCGCGCTAATCGGACACGAGTCGCGTGTGGAACGCAAGACGATATGACGATACGTAACAAGAGCAATATTTGCGCGTCATTGTGGACAATGTAAAATAACTCGGTGAAGCAATAGCATGAAGCTGAAACGCCTCTTTTAATCAACGCATAGCTATCCGATGAAACAAAAATAACAATGATTGCATCAAGTAAAAGCCAGAAACTGCAGGCACCGAAAAAAACCGAAAAAGTTCACTTACGGTTAAAGTTGTAGCTCCTTGTCGGGCTTGCTGCTCACAAATGCGGTTTAACGCCTCGATATTCGGTTAAAATAAGCGAACTGAACTCACGTCACTCATGAATATTCATCAGTCGACAGGCAGTTGTGTAAGGGGCCGTCCATAAATGACGTAACGCGATTTTGGACGTGTTTTGACCCCCCCCCCCCTCGTCACACGGCGTCACAAAAAGTCAGACCCCCCCCCCCCTAAAATATGACGTCACAAAGCTGTGCCCCCCCCACCCCCCAAATCCATATTTCCATTTTGCAAATAAAACATGCTTCAAATCGCTTTAAACTGTTGCCATTGTAGTGCGTATTCAATGTGGCGCTGCACTCTGATGTTGTAGGAGAACACATTTATTAAAAAGTCAATTTACTTAAGTAGAACGTGTTGTCTATATTTATTTAAAGTTGCGCTTTTTGATGTGACGTCACATTTCTCACCCCCCCCCCCCCTCGTCACACATCGTCACAAATGTCTGACCCCCCCCCCCCCGGTGCGTGACGTCACTTAAATCATCGCAGGCTGTTTATCCCGAAGTAACATCCGCGACAGGGAGGTGGCTAAGGAGCAATGGGGGGGGGGGGGGGGGCTTTTAACCCCAGATCACATTGCAGTCAATACATAGACAAGCAAACACGAGGGTTTGGCTCAAGACGTCTGAGACATGTGAAATGCCAACATTTCGTAAGCTGGCGGGAATGGCAATGTGATTAACGATGTCATGTTCCTCCTCTTCCCTCAACCAAAGACAAAGTTCCCCCCCCCTCTATAGCCTTTGGGGCAAGTGGTGTAAGCGAGCACCCATGAAGGTCGGCACCGGCACACAAACAACAATAATAATTGAATAACACCAACACCCCCCGCCATTCGCCACGAAGTGACGGTGACGTCTCCACGGCGCCCGTGCCAGGCTAGGTGCACTTTGAGGCCACGTGAAGCATCGAGGGGTCGCTGCCGACAGGAGGTCACGGGACAGACCCAGGTGGTGCCATGGGTTGCCTAACCGAGATGACCGGTAGATGCACCAGCTGTACCCCCTACTGTCAACTTGCTGCATTTTATCCGCCGGGCGCTCCGCTCGTTGTTGTGAGCGTCGCTCCTCTGCCCTCCGTTGTTGTTGGAGAGCGATTTCCTCCAACTGCCCAGTAGCAGCGTCCTTCACGAGCCTCCTCCACAGAGGCCGATCTTGACACCGCTGGTACCGGTCATCGGCAAGTCCACTCGGCTCCACATCCTCCCGTACCGCATCAGCTCCATCTCTTCTCCAGCCCGTGTCGTGCCCGTTTAGCAGCCCCCTCTATGCGGCCAAACAGAAGTTGCTTGAGCTTGCGGTGGCTGGGAATGCGGGCTACGCGACCCAACCCCCACCCCACACGCACGCACTTTTGCTGGCTCCATTTCAGACGACAGATGATGTAAGAGGAGGACTCGACACGAAGCACTAACCAAAGTTTAAAAGTTGTGTTTCTTCTGCGCATTCGTCCTCGCCGCTACGCTTGGACACGACACGGCAACAAAACGATCCGCGCCAGGCGGGTCGCGGCGTTTGTGTGCGCGGTGGGACGGAGTCGCCAAAAATAAATTAATTAACTACGATTTTGACTTCCGTTTATTCGAGTCCCGCCACGAGGTTCGATTGCTGCTGGGTTGCAAGATGAAATGTGGCAGAGTGGCCATAGTTTAGGATTGTGTCAGAGTAAACTGGGCTGCCATGGGAAACTAGATAACCGTGATGAAGAGTCAAGTTTACCATGGAAATTAAGTTTGCCACGGGAGTCCAATTTACCATGGCAATCGTGACTCGGTGTTTCGTAATGCTGCCAAGCCTTGGCCATCACCTCCCGTCCAGCGGCACACATGAGAAGAGAAGCGACACTTTTTTGTTGTCCCGCCCAACGTTTGCAGTCTTCTTCAAGCAATTGTAAATTAACCGATTATAATTGGTCAAGTAATTAATTTTTTATAGATTTATTTTTTAATGTACAGATTTTTTTATTTGAAATCGAGGCAAGCGCGCGCGTAGCTCACTAACAACACGCCAGTGGTCTCTGGGAAGGGGGATACAAAAACACGCCCAGGGGGGAGGGGAACTCTCCGGCACTCGCACAAAGCATCGGTGTGGGTCAGGGGGATGCTCCCTACCCACCCTGACTGGGGTCCGTGTGGTTATTGGTGGTGTGGGGGAAGCAGCAAGCAACATTCTAGGGGTAGATCTGGGGGTGTGTTGTGTGGGGTGGGAGTTGGGGTAACAATGTCTCTGTCCATCCCGGGCCCATCCACTCTCAACTGACGAAGAGGATAATTAGGAGAATAAAAAAAGGGTTAATTTATTACTTAAATAAATCAGCCAGCTGTTAAAAACACTAAACTAAAACATGTTTTACACTGTCGAAAGTGCACACGTTTTTAGCACGCTGGGTAAAATATAAACTAAACAGTTTTTTTATTTTACCAGGTAAGGCCCACTGAGCTATTCAGCTATTTTTTTAGAAGCGACATGGCTGTCACAAATGACAGCTCAAAACGAAGTGGCTCATCAGGTAGAAATGAACAGCAGTCAAATACTCTAAACGCGCGATGTTGATTCTAAATGTGGAGAGGAAAAACCGGAGGACCCGAAGGAAAAATCCACACGACCACGGGAAGAACACGCAAACTCCAAATATGCAGGGTGCTCGGGTCGGGATCGAACCCACAACCTCCTCCATACCAGGCGAGGTAGTTCACATCTCGCCAACGACGTTAAGGCTGCGAGAGCTCTTAGCGAGCACCTATTAAGGCTGACGTGCACAGCACCACGCCTGGCGGCCTTCCCCTCTCCCACTTCAGTCACATGACCACATCAGCTTCTCAATCAAGGCCAGGAGGCACAGAGTCGTGTGCAAACCCGTCCTTGGTATCCCCTAGGTTGACTCGGCCATAAAACGAGTACCCGATGCGGTGAGTAAACTTCAGCACTGCAAAGACGAATGCACACAGGTGTGGAGTTGGCCCATAACACACCCGTTCCGTGTGTTATTCTGGCCATGACGGGTGCTCGCTAACAGCATTGACCAACGAAGAAGCATTTGGCTAAATTGGAGATCCGTGCATTTGCCATGCTGGGTTCGTTACGTCAAGAGCATAGGGGGGCAGATCAGTGGATATAATTTACGTGGTAAGATTAAAACACACGGGAAGTGTAAAAACCAGGTAGAAATTAAGACTAAATGCCCAGATATTTATAAAAAATATATATTTCATTAAAACCGCAATCCATGATATTCTACTCTTAGCGTGTGTAACAAGTCAAAAATAATACAGTTGTTGTGCTTCATTCTCCGATGTATTTTACAGTTGTACCGCGTGTTTCTTCTAGGACGATGTCCAACGTTTAGCCCCGATACAAAATGAGCTTCTTCAGGAAACTGAACCGAGCGGCTCACTCACTCTCTCCCCTCTCTCGACGACATCGCGTTTGACGGCTCGCTGCCGGTCCCCGTTAACATCGCGCCGTGAACACGCGGCCAACAACCCTGGACACACATCGCGTGGAAACCGACGCAGCAGTTTCGATTTAAAGCTTTCGTGACTGCAGGGATTCATCTTCTTGGTTCTTTCGGTAAAGTCACGTAGAAGGGAAATAATAAAATAATAAAAATAAAACATAATAAAATAATTCTCACGATATACGCTCCAAGCCTGGGGTGTTTCATTAAGACGCTGTCTTCCCGACAGACCTGTTGCTTCACCCGAGGACAGCTGCTTGCGTTGTGGCCGAAACGTCGTGAGAATTATTTTATTATGTTTTATTTTTATTATTTTATTTTTTCCCTTCTACGTGACTTTACCGAAAGAACCAAGAAGATGACGCAACAGTGTTCGCGCTTCGCTATTCACAAATTCAGCGCGTCGAGCGGTCGAAAAAAGGGCGGCAGCCTAAACGTCAGCCACCACCGCCAGGGCCATCAGCAGAGCTAGGATGGTCATGCCAACTGCGGTCACAGGACGCAGCGCCCCTCCGGCTGTTGAAGAGAAGAGAGACGCAGGCTTTAGCTGCGACATCGATTACGCACACGCACACACACCGGGGCAAGCTAGCCCACGGTACATACACAGGGCTTTATTTACGACCGAATGTATGCGAGACAGAGGGGGGGGGGGGCATCTCCCAAACGTTGGTATTTCATTTATATACGACAACATGCATCCATTTGTTTTTTATTTGTTTTGCTTATTGATGTTAGATTAGCTTAGAGTTTTGGGACCACCCCGACCGTTGGGAAGATACGAAGATCCGGGCACATCTCTGGCGATTTCAATTAAATGTCCCCTTTCACAAACAACGCAGAGCCTGAGAAAATGTGTCCTGGGTCTTCAAATCCCCAAATGAGGACACATGCAGACAATGTGTGTTGTATTTGGAGAGCCTATACTATGACCACACACGCAAGGGTTGCTGGCAAAATGAATACTTGCTACAGATAGCAAATGTTTGTGGTGGTTGGTATATTCTTTGTTGTGGTGGAAATTGATCGTTCAAACATGAAAGCATTTGGTTCTTTCAGTAAAGTCACGTAGGTAGAAAAATAATAGATCCCGACGTTTCGATCGCAACACAAGCAATCGTCGTCAGGTGGGACAACCACACCAAGAAAAACCTGCTCAAGTAGGCGTTAATTTTTTCTTGCTGTGATTGTCCCACCTGATGACGATTGCTTGTGTTGTGATCGAAACGTCGTGATCTATAATTTTTCTACCTACATGACTTTACGGAAAAAAACAAAGAGTATGGATTCTTGCAGTCAAAAAAGCTTCAAATCAAGAATGAAAGTATCTGTTACGGGTTTACACATTGGCTTAAGGACGCAGTCGATCTAACCTACCGCTCATATAGTGGATAAACAAAAGTATCTCCCTATATTTTAAATAGACTTCATTGGGTTTCCAGTACCAATATTATCCAGCAACAAAATCTGGATCGGTTTTGACTTCATGGGTCTTATCAACAGAATCAGACTGGTTCAACAAATACTGCCGGGGTTACCCGATGTTATTGGCAAGAGCAGTCCATCTAAGCTATGGTGCCCTGTTCATTGCAACAACGATAACGTGTTGTTGACGAGTGTGTCATTATGGAGCACATCCATCTGGTCCTGTGTCTGCGATGGAGAATGTTATCACCTGTGTCTGTGATGGAGAATGTCATCGGTCTCACCTTTGCCCTCGAGGATGTGGTAGGTGGTCTCCATGCCGGCGTAGATGTGCTCCGTCAGGTGACAATGCAGGAGCCACGTGCCTAAATTTCGGGGCCTCATCTCGACGGAGTCGGAGGTGCCGGGGAAGAGTTCGTGAACATCTCCCCGGTGATCGTGGCGCTTCTGCGCGACGGCAGCCCACACACACACACAGGTCACTGCCTCTCCGCTCCCGTTTTCATTCACTTTTTGTTTCGCATATTAGCGCTTACCCCAACTAAGAGGTTGAAAGCATGGACGCATTGACGCATGAGCGACTGTAATCTCTTTATTGGTACAGGTCGCTAAACTTTGGTTGGAAAAAGTTGCCTCTTCAACTTAACCAGCGAGCCAGAATTATTTATGAAACTATTTATAAAACAACTATTTACAAAACAATTTATAAATCGGTGGCGTGTCGGTTTGGTGACGGGTCGGTTGGTGGCGGACGCTCTTACGATGCATATCCGGCCAGATTATTATGACGATTATGCTATTACGTGGCCCAACCCCCAAAAAAAAAATCTATTACGAATCATTATCTCAGCTGCGCAAACCAACCCAGGTGTTAGGATGATGATGACGAAGATGAAGATGCTGCTACCGACGCTCCCCACGTGTGACCCCCCTCCCATCCCCGTGAAGATGCCCGGCGTCGTCTCTCACCTTGTAGAGGAAGGTCTCCCCGTGGAAGTGCACCGTGTGGATGTCAACCTCGTTGCCCATGCCCAGGAGGTACCAGGCCACCTTCTCCCCTCGGCACATGCGGAGGCCGCGCGCGTTTCCGTACAGCCACCCGTTGATCGCTGCCAAAGGCATCGGTGTGTTTAGTGGAGTTCGCTAGCTCCCGCTCATGCGTAATGGTGTGATTCTAATCATCCTAATGCTATCCTTATCCCCGCAACCTTGCGATTAGTGCGGTTGGCTACGTACGGTGCGAAATATTTTCAACATGTATGTATGTACAGTGCGAAAGAAGTTCAACGTGCATACATGTATGTTGAACTTCGTTTGCATTGTACGTAGCCAACCGTGCTAATCGGCTAATCGGAGGTATTCAGTAACGGCTCGGGGGTCAACAGTCGACAACCCAACCCATCGTCGTGCATCAGAGAGGTCGATAAAATTAGGTACCACTTTGTGGGAAGTCAGCTGCTCTTGGCAAATGGAGAGACTGCTCTCTCTGCCATAGGAATGAGACATTTTCAAAACAGTTTTCTTTACTCAGTCGCTGAGTTTCCGAAGCGCCAAGGAGCCAGCAACGAGCAGCACTCGTGAAAAGTGTAACAGATAACAACATGTACTTGGATAAGAATATAGGCAATGCCAAGTCTCATCACTTAAGCACAGAGACACTTTTGTTGAACGAGTGCCGAGACATTACACAACGAAGCCTCAATACTTCGTTTAAAAGTTGCAAGGAGCAAAAAAAAAGCACTACAAGACATCAGATTCTTGGACCCATCCGTGCGGAGCTTTGCCCGATGGCACTCGACGCTGCTCCCCCGTGCGTCCCCCCACCGTGCATGCGGTTGCTCTCCTTGAAGCCCTCGTCGGAGGTGTCGACCCGCTCGGGGTGAACGCAGAACGCGCGCACGTTGTCCTGCAGGTACCACGAGAGGTTCTCGTCGAAGATGAGGAAGAGGAGCGCAAACTCGCGGTCGACGTCCGCCCTGCGGCCCTCCGTGCCCAGCACGCCCGCCTCGCAGACCACGAGCGGCCCGAACAGCCCGCTGTAGACATCCTGGCAGAGACGCGAAGCACATGCACAGTCACGGGCACCATCACGGGCACCGTCACAGGCGCCGTCACGGGCACCGTCACAGGCACCCGCGCGGGACGGCGAGGTGCTGCATCGCTCCTCGTCGTTTGCTCGGAGAGATCGCGTGGCCCCCCTCGACTAGTCCCCCTCCCCGCAACGACGGCGCTCGACGTCTGCTATGGAGGGTGTCCCCCTCGCCGCTAAACGGAACCCCGCTGGGAACGTGCGGGGACCACGTGTGTGGCTGGGGACCGCACGAGGTTAAGCCACGGGCCACAAATGCCACCCCCGCGTCCGCCACCGCGGGCACCAGAGCCCCGGGCGTGTGCAAATCAGCAGGATTCCCCCCGGCGCTCACCTTCACGGGGTCCACTCTGGAGTAGTAGGTCCACGTGACACAGTTGGGGTCACTCGGTCCAGGCCCAGAGGCCTCCGTGACCTCCCAGCGGTAGGTGTGGGTCTTTCCTGCGGGGAGGGTGGGGGGCCCAACACGCGACCTTGACAAAACGGCCCGCGCGGCGCTTTCGTCTCCTTACTCCCCCTGCTGTGCTGCTGCCTGCATCTTGTCCTGCAGCATGCGGCGCCTCCCAGCACAACTACAGTGGCAATCGATGTGTCCCACGTGTTTCTTATGCTTCGCGTATGCCTCGTGTTGCGTGCGTGTCCCGCGTAGCGCGTGCGTCTCTTGAACCGTGCGCGTGCCGTGTATGATGTGCGTCCCCGCCGTGTAGCACGTGAAAGCCTGCGTACCGAATTAGGGCCAAACATTAATAATCGAAAAATATCAACAAAATACCAATATTCTGGGTTCTCAAGTGGGAGGGTGGGAAGGTGTTAAGGTCTTCCAACCATCTTCTTGGTTCTTTCGGTAAAGTCACGTAGAATGGAAATAATAAAATAATAAAAATAAAACATCATAAAATAATTCTCACGACGTTTCGGCCACTACGCAAGCAGCCGTCCTAGGTGAAGAACAGGTTTGTCGAGAAGACAGCGTCTGAATGAAAGTCTTCCAACTTGCTTCACGATAACTGGTGAACCCCCCCCCCCTCCCACCTCTCACGGTCCACACTCACCGGGATCGGTGGCGGTTGTGTCGTTCCCCGCCGCGTCCACCCCGTGGGCGTGCACGCTGTACGGGCGACTCGCCCCGTTCCGGAAAACCACGATGAGCTCGTCCCCGACCTCGGCCCGCAGCACGGGCCCTGCGGTGGACGGGGCACAGCACCGGGGCGGCGGGGTGTCAATGTCAGTGCAGGGACACTTTGTCGCTCCATCACCTAAACTATTAACTTTTTATTTTACCGAGTAGGGCCGGGGGAAACCCACGCAGACGCAGCCGGGAGAGAATATAAACTCTGCGTAGAAAAGGTGGCCCGGAGTCAGGAAATCGTATCCGGGCCCCTTCTTGCTGCGAGTTACAAATGTTACCACTGCACTGCCACCCATCATATTCATCATCATCCCTTGACGTAATAAATTAATATTAAATCAATTAATATGGAGCAAGTACTGCAATATATTTTGATTACAAATGATAGCTCAACTTCATACGTACATATGTACGTTGAACTTCTGTCACGCCGTACGTGGCCAACCGTGCTAAATCGAGCTCTGTAGGCCGTATCTGGCAGTTTAAACAAAAAAACAATCTGGTAGTGTAAAAAATAAAAAATTGCCACTGGTGCTGTGCGCGACGCGGTGCCGAGTTGGGAGCGGAGGGGAACCGAGGATGCCGAGGTGCTCCTCGTCGGGGCGTCTCGCGCGGAGCTTGGTGAAGGTCGCGTCCTCGTACTCCAGGTACACGGCCTTCTTGTACACGGAGCCGATCCGCTCGTCCCCGCGTGCAGTGAACTTGGCGGCGTCGCTGTGAGCAACGCCGCGGGGAAATGCGGGTGCCACGGATACAAGTCAGGAGGGGTCAACATCTATTATGATTTATATATAAATAGTTTTGTATATATAAACTAACGAAACTAAACTTACCAGGTAAGGCTATATAGCCATTTTTCAGAACCGACCTGGCTATAACAAATGATTGCTCAACGAAGTGGCTTATCGCGTGGACATTTATAACAGCTAAAGACTCTAAACGTTCTAGACTTGAAGTTTTCATGACTGCAAAGATTCATACTCTATGGTTTTTTCGGTAAAGTCACGTAGGTTAAAGAAAATTAAAATAAATTTAAAACTGTGTCGACACACTTTCGCCAAGCATCAACGACTTAAAATACGTGGCCCGGAGATTTTCAAATCGACGCATGCAAGAATACTGAAGCGCATCGACTAAAATCCGCCTCGCTCGCCACTCGACAAAATCGGGCGACGCGGCAACAATCATTTCACGGGGCAAAACACCGAAGAATTCTAAACCCGTTCAGAAATTCGCCGCGAATAATTAATCCACCGACGAAACACGGCTGCCTGGAAGTGCCCGCCCGCCTCGCTCGACAGCGAAGACCTCACCTGGCCTCGGGGTTGTCCCCGTGTCGCTCTTTCTCCCAGGTGTCGTCTGGAAAGTAGTCCCAGTCGACCTCGCGGGCTGCCAGGTAGTAAACCCGCTGGCGCCGCGCACCGCCAGGGTGTGCGGTGCCTGGCCGCGAGCATCGGAACACCGAGTAAAACTGTTTCATGCCGGCCAGGTAGTGATCGGCGGTCTGGCATCCCACCTCGAACTTGCCTGCGCGCTCCCACAAACAAATAAAGCCACACGCAACAACGACAATTCCCTTCACTGGCTGTGGTGGATGGCGATGGGAACGAGCGGCAAGGGCTGCGTCGGATGTGACGGTCGTGCTGCTGTACACAGCCCTCGGTGTGTTCTCGGGTTGTACCGCGGCATCGTCGGGCACGGTTACGACATTTCGCTCCACGTGCTTGACTCGAACAGTCAACGGGCCAGATCAGGACTTGTTACCCACCCGTAAGGCAGAAATGGAAACTGGCCCAGAGTGTGCTTATGGTGAAACCAGTGCTGCTGCTCAAACTTAACCAAACTATTTTTTTTTTTTACCAGGTAAGGAGGCCCCACTGAGCTATACAGCACTTTTTCAGAAGCGACCTGGCCCATAAATGATGGCTCAGCCAAGTGGTTTATCACGTGTAAATGTATCGCAGCCAAATACCCTTTAACAGCATGTAGATTCTAAATTACGGAGGCATGCAAACTCCAAATATTACAGGCGACGGGATTGGGGTCTAACCCACGACCTCCTGCATCCCAGGTTAGAGATATAACATTTCGCCACCACCGTGCAGCCAATGGGTGGTGTGGAAGTGATTTTAAAAAATGTATGTGGAGAGACAAATATGGGAAGGAGGTGCATTGTCGGCTTATTTATTTTGTTTGCTTGGGAGTCGGGTCAAGCGATCACGCCGCGGTCTTAAGGACGTAAAAATATTTCTGCCGTTGGCTTGCGGAGACAAAATCGCCGCATTAGATACAAATCCCCATCCCGCGTTCCTTTCATCCTGCATGTTATTGGAAAAAATGCATTACCACAGCCTGGGGAAATATTTTTGCACGTGTTAAACGTTTATATTTGTTGTATGCATTAGTATTTTATTGATTCTTGTACGAAAAAAAACAACTGGTGTTGCTCCCTGCCAATAACATATTGAAAGTAATAAGCAAGCGGGGGACACTTGGTGGGATGCCATGGGGACATCGGGTGGGATGCGTTTGGGACATTTGGTTGGATGCGTTGCGGAAACATTTGCGGGTTGCGACGGGGCCAGTCGTGGGACGCGTTCGGAATCCGTGACAAAGTTTGAAGGCGCGCGCGCGCGCGCGCGCGCGCGGAGAAGCACCATCTGCGCGACCCCCATCTTCGGGACGTTTGCGAGAGCGCGCGCGTGATGCGTGCGGCTCTGACCGGCGACGCGTGCCACCATGCTCGCCGTGCGGGCGACGTGCGGGAAGAGGCCGAGCGATCCGATGCGCCGCCCGCCCGCCAGCAGCGTGTTGCCCAGCACAAAGGCGCCGTGCATGTCCACCTCGCTGCCCACGCCCAGGAAGCTCCAGGACACGCGGCCGCCCTGGCACGCCGACAGACCCGGCTGGTTCCCGTACATGAAGCCGTTGATCGCTTCACGCGGAGACGGCACAGTACGGCAGCAGCCACGGCAGTAGCAGCAGCAAAGGTAACAGGAGCAGCAGCAGCAGTAGCAGCAGCAGCCACAGCAGCAGAAGTATTAGCAGCAGTAGCGGCAGCAGAAAAAGCATCCACAACAATATTTACATCAATCTTTCATCGAGATGCTGAAACGTTATCATTTTCAACGTATTAAAGATAGGAGGTACAAAAGTAACATTACTAAGACTGCGTCAAGTACTGTACTGAAGCATTGAACAAGTGGACGCAACTGGGAGTGCTCGATGGAAAGTTCTTGAGGAGGCAATCATCACCAACGTCTTTGACAAAGGACATGTGGCACGTGGAGGGAGACCGTTGAACATCATTGGCTCGCGTGACCCCTGCTGCCACGAGGGGTGCTACCATTCGCTACGATAAGTTTTGTTCTTAATTGAATTCGCGTTTTAAATCGTGCCGACGAGGGAGGGAGGAGGAGGGTGGCGAATCGTGAGGGGCCTCGGGGACGCGAGCTAGGCCACATTACGGCCACTGGGCGAGTTGGGAAGAGGGAGGGGGAAGAGGAGACGTCTCTGACGCACTGGGGCGGTCAGCAGTAGTGGGGGGGGGGAAGGGGGTCAGGAGTGGGGGGGAGGGAGAAGGGGGTCAGGAGTGGGGGGGGGGGAAGGGGGTCAGGAGTGGGGGGGAGGGAGAAGGGGGTCAGGAGTGGGGGGGAGGGAGAAGGGGGTCAGGAGTGGGGGGGAGGGAGAAGGGGGTCAGGAGTGGGGGGGAGGGAGAAGGGGGTCAGGAGTGGGGGGGAGGGAGAAGGGGGTCAGGAGTGGGGGGGAGGGAGAAGGGGGTCAGGAGTGGGGGGGAGGGAGAAGGGGGTCAGGAGTGGGTTGGGGGAAGGGGGTCAGGAGTGAGTGGGGAAGGGGGTCAGGAGTGGGGGGGGTAGAAGGGGGTCAGGAGTGGAAAGGGAAGGGGGCCAGGAGTGGGGGGGAAGGGGGGGGTCATGAGCAGGAGGGGGGGGGGGGGTCCCCCCAGCTACCGTGCATCTTGTTGGACTCTTGGAAGCCGGCGTCCTCCTTGTCCACGGCGCTGGCGTTCCCAGCGAAGCGCTCGATGTTATTGTCCAGGTACCAGCTTTCGTTCTCGTCGAACACGGTGTAGAGGAGGAAAAACTCCTCGTCAAACGCTTTCTGCAGAGGGCAAATAAATAGCAGCGACGTCGCCATCCAGGGTCGCGATCTGATGCAAGGTTACCGTGCGCTTCATTCATTTACATTTTGCCGAATTCGGCAGCCCTCTTGCTTGCCAGTTGAAACAATGGCGCGAATGTTTCTCAAATCATCGCAAGCCTCTGTCCACCGAGCAGGACACCAATGGGCATACCCCACACAGCAAAGTCGACTGTCCGGGTGTTGTGTGGCGGGCGCAAAGTGGGGGAACTCCCCCACCACATCCGAGAGGTCTGGCAGGCGCGAAACAATAGGTCCCAAATAAAAACCTTCTCGGAGCGCGCTTTCTGGAGCTTGATCAAGTGGCGAAGAAGGCACTTCAGACCGCCAGTGGCGGCGGCGCCCGAACAACCAGCAGGGGTTCGTAATAATCTTTGGGTTTTTCGGTAAAGTCACGTAGATGTTATTTTATTTGAACCATCTACGTACCAAAAGAATATGAATTCCTGCAGTCACGCAAAGCTTTAAGTCAAGATTCAACGAGCAAGGGCCGCTCGCCTTTACCTGCTTTCCCGAGGGTTCCAGCGCCTCGGGGCGGCACACGAGCAGCGGCCCGAGCAGCCCCGCGTTGGTGTCGCGGATCGAGTCGACGGCCGAGAAGTACATCCAGGCGAGGCAGTCGGGGTCGGAGGCCGCGGGACCGGCGCTCCGCGGCACCGCCCACGTGTACGTGAAGTTGCCGCCCGGGGGGACGTGCGACGCCCGGCGCTGCGCCTCTAAAATAATATATATAATTAGTTAGTCCATCTTTACTCCTGTCGATTACAAACACGTTGTACAGCGTGTACACTAAACACGGGGAATGCCTTTAAAAGTTATATCATCTCCTGCAGATGCCACTGGTTCTTCATCTCCTGCAGATTTAGATGCCAGCACCGCCATCTATTGCGCGGCGGTTGAACTTACGACCCTCGGTCCGAACAGGCATCTCGACATACGGACAGGTTTGTTCGTATCGAGTCCCTGTAACAGCGGGCAACGACGATCGCCGTTCCCTGTTGATCGCCGGTCTCGTCAGCGTGACGGCTGCCAGCTTACAGCGCGCTGTAGGTAACCTCAGTGGCGCCAATTCGTCCTGTGGTGGTTATTCCCTCTTTCTTGGCCGCCATTCCGTCGTTAAGTCCCGGGATTGCTCATCCAGCAGTGGCGGCAGGCAAGCGATTGCAGGGCTGCGCACCTTTGTAATGATAGTAATATTAACACACGCATTTACGATTTGCTCGTGACCTAACAAGACGTCTCGAAATGCCGATTTTTATTGTCGAGTCTCGGGGACACCCCGAAATGGCAGTTTCTCCCGGTTAGATTTTATCGCGTTGTAAATGTTGCGGCAGGTCGAGGGAGCTCCTTCCTGCTGGGGTGGGGATGCGGTGGAAGCAGCTGTGGTGAGGAGGAAGGAGGATAAGGCCTCACCGGAGCGGCCGTCTGTGTAGGCGATGCCCTCATTGTCCTTGGTGACGAGCAGGCCGTGCGGCTGGATGCTGTAGGGCCGTGTCGCCCGGTTCACAAACGTCACCACCACCGTGTCGCCCACCTGGGCTCGCAGTACGGGACCTGTGGGTGCACGCGCAAAGACGACGATTCCGCCGTGTAGCTTTCAACTGGCTGTTGGGGCGAGTGCTGTTAGCGAGCAGCGTTGAAGGCTGGCACGGCACACCAGGGGCTGGATGGAAGCAACTATGCCCGGCTGCCTTTGTCTCCCTAGCGACGATGTTCACGCAGTGCACCTTGTAATACAATTTGTATGCCAAGTCAACCTAGGGGAAGCCCAGGACCAGTTAAAATATGCACTACCTGATATTATTGGTCACGGACGCGAATCGAAGTCGCGTCACCGAGTCATGCTGACCACCGCTCATTACACCTCCAATTAGCACGGCTGGCTACGCACGATGCGAAAGAAGTTCACAATACGTACTTACACCACAACCACTACACCCATACAAAGACAAAGATCCCCCGTATAGCCTTAACAGACTGTAGGGGCAAGTGCTGTTAGCGAGCACCTATCAAGGTCGGAACGGTACACAAGGGGGTGGGCGGCCAGCACCGCGCCCGACCACCTTTGTCTCCCCAGTGGCGATGTTTACTACACACCGCACCAGGTGCTCATTTGAGGCCGAGTCGAACTAGGGGAGGCCCAGGACCGGTTCTGATAACCGTCACCGGTGTTGGCCGCGAGCGGGAATCGAAGCCGGGTCGCCGAGTTCATAGCGCAGCGTAGCGCAGCGTAGCGCTAACCGCGACACTACCGCTCCCCATACAGACACACACAGACACACAAACAAGGGTCTCCAGGAGCCAGGGTTGCCGCCTTCGCCCGCGTCGTTCCACCCCCTTGTGGCCCCCGCCGAGGTCCCGGAGTCTCACCCAAGAGGCCCAGGTGCTGCTTCCCGGCCTGCCGCACAGTCTTCTGCGCGAAGCTGGCGTCCGTGTAGCCCACGAAGCGCGCCTTCTTGTACCTGCCGCCCAGCCGCGTCGGCCCCCGCTCAAAGAACGTGGCAGACTCGCTGCGCACACACACGCACGCACACACGCACACGCGCGCACACGCACACGCCCGCACACACACACGCCCGCACACGCGCGCACACACACACACACGCCCGCACACGCGCGCACACACACACACACGCCCGCACACGCGCGCACACACACACGCCCGCCCGCACACGCGCGCACACACACACGCCCGCACACGCGCGCACACACACACGCCCGCACACGCGCGCACACACACACGCCCGCACACGCGCGCACACACACACGCCCGCACACGCGCGCACACACACACGCCCGCACACGCGCGCACACACACACGCCCGCACACGCGCGCACACACACACGCCCGCACACGCGCGCACACACACACGCCCGCACACACACACGCCCGCACACGCGCGCACACACACACGCCCGCACACGCGCGCACACACACACGCCCGCACACGCGCGCACACACACACGCCCGCACACGCGCGCACACACACACGCGCGCACACGCACACGCCCGCACACGCGCGCACACACACACGCCCGCACACGCCCGCACACACACACGCCCGCACACGCGCACACACACGCACGCACGCACACACACACGCACGCACGCACACACACACACACGCACACACGCACACACGCACCGGTTAGTGCCGCTGTGCTACGAAACCGACACCGGTGAAGATTATCCAAACCGGTCTTGGGCCTCCCTGTGGTCGACTCGACCTCAAATGCAGATACCTGGTGCGGTGTGTAGTAAACATCGCCAAAGGGGGGAGACAAAGACGGTCGGGCGTGGTGTTGGTCACCTACTCATGTGCCGTGCCAGCCTTTGTAGGTGCCACTTGGTAACAGCACTTGCCCCCACAGTCTGTTAAGGCTATACAGGGAGATTTTTTCTTTTTGCACGCACACGTAGCACAACATCGACCTTCGTTACCCGCGAAGTCATGGTGACATCACCACAAAGTGCTTATGCCAGGCTAGGTGCGCACTTTGAGGCCACGTAAATTGTCGAAGGCTCGCCGGCAGGAGGTGACGGGACAGACTCAAACTCAACAACAACCGCCATTCACCACGAAGTGGCGGTGACGTCACCACAGCGCCTGTGCCAGGCTACGTGCACGTTGAGGCCAAGCACACGCACGCGTGCGTACATTGAGATGATTAAGCCTCGTGGTGGAGGCCTCACACTCGCGAGGCGTCGCAGCCATTGGCAACGTTGCCAAGACGACGACGGAGTTCGTCGCGAGAGCTCCGGGTTGAGCACAAACGCCACAGTTCCCACGCTTGCGAGCAAGCGAGCTGGGTGCCAGCGCTCCGGAGCCGCGCGTTCGCTGCGTCCGCGACGAGGCCGCCGTCACGCTCACGTTTCGGGGTCGTCGAGGCGTTTCCCGGTGAAGGCGTCGACGCCGCTGGGGCCGTAGTCCCACACGCTCTCCTCCGCCGCGACGAAGTACCGGCGTGTCTCGCCGCCCGAGGCCGGCGCGGGCGCCGCCCTCCCGCAGTCCCTCACGGTGTACAGCGCCTGCATCCCGGCTGCAAGGCACGCACAGGGACCACGCTGCTGCCGCTGTCGGCGTCGTCCGCGGGGTTCCGCGCACCACCACTACGCCACTCGCGCTGCGCAAAACGGCGACCGGACATTCGGTCGTGCGCCGCGAGGGTACGGGGGCAGCGGCGCGAGCGGCAGTTTTCACCGTGCACGTGGTGATTGACGCCGCACGTCAGCAGCCACGCGCCGACCTCCGTCGGCACGGCATCCCCGGACGCGAAGGAGGCGGCAAAGAGGCCCACGGTGTCGACGCGCACGCCGCCGGTCAGCGAGAGCGTCTGGCCGTGGAACCTCGCCGTGTGCAGGTCCTTCTCCCCGCCGATGGCCAGCAGGTGCCACGCCACGCGCTCGCCCACGCACATCTCCAGGCCCGGCAGGTGTCCGAACACGAGGCCGTTGATGGCTGCGGAAGGGGGGAGGACGGGCAAACAGCACGACGGCGATCAGCATCGGCCGGGCGGCTCCACGGATCGATCCATGGCTGGATGAAGGCCTCCGGATGTCGGCTTGGCGCGGGGCCATTCTGTTTTGGTTCGTACGTGGGAGGGACGGATGCTCGAGGGAGATATCCACGCCGCCTCCCGCTTGTGCATTCTCCACAAAGGATGCTCACAATTATTTAGTGTTGGTTTATAAATGCGCGTCGGCAAATTTGGGGCCACGGATGCCGGCACACGCGGGCGGGACCTTTAGCGTGGGGTTTTCTACGGCAATTCACCCACGCTGTTAAAATGAGGGCGGCCACGCACCGCGCTACAATCGCGACATTCTGCAACGAGCGGCAAATTAGCCCACGGGCAGTCCGTCACCTCCTCGTCGCTCTGCCATCGCTAGTTGCCATGGCTACCGTTGCCGTGAGCTTCACTCCACGGGTCGGCCTGGTAGACCGCTCTACCAGGCCGACAACTTCATGGCATCCACACTGCGTTCAACCACCACACTCCGCCCCCCCGCCAACCCCACCCACCCATGACACTGCAGGTCACAGCACTTCTCTCCCTGGTTTTTGCCTCGCACTGCTCATCTCTGGAATTACCTCCCACCGTCCCTCGTCGCAAGCTATTCATTACGACAAAAAACACCTTTTTTGTTATCCACTTTACCCTCAACTGTGCCGTATGTTGCTGGCCGCTTGGCCTCCGGGCGCCGTGCTCGGCTAACACGATTGTGAAATGTGAAAATAAATTCCCCGCGTTAGCAGCCGTGCTCGAGCGACGGAGGTTGAACGGGAGAGACAGACACTCCCCCCCGGAGGCGACTCGATCATTAATTTTACAAAGAACGTGAACAAAATACCTGACAAGTGATTGATGTTCTTTGGCCAAAAAACCGTTTTGAATTACGAAACGATTTTTTTTGTCACGCACTGCAGCTATTGAACTAAAAGGATTTTTTTATATAACGACATTATTATAGATATTATTTTTTGTAATATTTTTTAAACCCCGTATAAAACAACATGGCAAGCTGCGCGCGAGATAAATTTAGCCATCGTGGAAATAGCAGGGTCAATGTCCGACGTTTCGCTCCACGCGCCACCGGGAGCTTCTTTTGGGAACAGAGTTCAGCCGGATGCCGTGCTGAACGGCGCGCGGCAACATCCCAAAAACGCAAACGTAGAGCCGCTTACACCAACAACCGCACAAACCTACACTAGCCCACTTACTCGCTGAAAGCGGGCTAAGACTTCGTGGGGTTTTGTTAGAAACAACGACAACAACGTTGATATCCCAGGGCAGCCGACCGCCGAATTAGCTTGGTGAAGCTGTGACGATGTACCGTGCATCTGGTTGCTCTCCACGAAGCCCTCGTCCTCTGTATCCACACTGTCAGGGCTCCCACAGAACCTCTGGATGTTCTTCCCGAGGTACCAGCTGAGGTTCTCGTTCACGATGGCAAACATGACCACGAACTCCTGGTCCACGTCTCGCCGCTTGGAGGTCACGGGGTCAAGGATGCCTGCACCGCGCGCACGCCAACCAAACGTAAAGGATTAGAGTTGTGAACGCTCGCCAACTCAGGTTGAGAGCGTTAACTCTGGTCGTGGTGGAGGTGGTGGCGGTGGCGGTGGTGGGAGCGGAGGCGGTGGTAGCGAGGGTTGGTCGATCACCACACACATGTTGCGAAACTTCCATCCCGTGGGCATCGAGGTGCCCATACTCTGGTTTGCCAGCCAGAAGGCAGTACAGCAAAAAATGTGGACCCCACCTGTTTCGTCTGTATGGGATAGAGTGTTTCCCCCTCGCACACATGGGTATCCTCCCACATGTAAGCACTCATTTATTGCCCGATAACGCCTTAATACATGGAGGAGCACAAAGCTTTGGCAATCGTTGGCACAGGCTCACCGCTTGGCTGCCTTCACGTTTGTCCGTGGTTCCTGCTCGGGGCTGCGGATCCTTCACTCTCTTTACAAGGAGATAGCGGAATACTGCGAGCGTTACTAGTTGAACAGATCATACATTACATTATTTTAAAAGAGAACCGATTGCTGCCGACAATCCCAAATTACATTAAAATGGCGGTTCTTTTTCTTTTTTGTCAGGAAAGCCTCACTAAATCTCAGGACCCATTTTCTAATTTACCAGCGCTCTGGCTCCCAACGCGGGAGGAAACTGGTGTGCACGAAACTCGGGTGCCAGCCAGGGTGCTCTCGTGAACTCCCCCCGTTGTCTGCACTGTGGGCCGGGGCATTTACCTCTCTTGCACGTGAGCAGAGCGCCGACAAGGCCGGAGGCGATGTCGCGCGAGGCATCCACGTGGGAGTGGTAGGCCCACGTGAGGCACGCCGGGTCGTCGGCCGTGGGCCCAAACTCCTCGCGCACATCCCACACATAGGTGTGCCTCCCGCCGGGGGGCACCGCGTCGTCCAGCTTGTCGTCGCCCGACGTTCCGTCCGGGTACCTCGCTCCTGCGACACACGACCGCCGGCACGGGCAGAACCCCCCACCCACCCCCAGCAACCGCACCGCACGGCCACACAAGGCACGCCACGCCACACCGTACACGCAGACA
The DNA here is from genome assembly GCF_015708825.2 of Lethenteron reissneri. Classification (NCBI taxonomy): domain Eukaryota; kingdom Metazoa; phylum Chordata; class Hyperoartia; order Petromyzontiformes; family Petromyzontidae; genus Lethenteron; species Lethenteron reissneri. The sequence goes on from NC_083835.1 coordinate 2,013,230, forward strand.
CAAGCCATCAGCCAGGAGGGGAGGAAGGAGGAGGAGAAGGAGAAGCAGAAGAGTTGATGACAAAGACAGGGACTTGTAATGTGCGGTGTATAATGTTCTGGGAAGATTTTCCCCAACGACAACCATCTTAAGAAATCAACAATGCTCTAAAAACCAGGACGGGTGGCAACCCTGTCAACTGGTAGCAGAGCGCGGCTGGCACGGGTTCTAGTGCGAGGGAAATACAGCAAGTCCCCGGGTTGCGGAAGACCCGACTTGTGGAAAATCCGACCTTGCAGAAATGCTCCCGTAAATTATGTAAAAAAAACGTCAATATGTAGACATTTTCACGTTAGTTACACAAGCGCAAGTACTGCAGCGTGGCGAGGTTGCAGATGAATGCCGCGTAAGGCGGCCCGGGGCCTTGCCCCTCGCTCCACCAAAACACCAGCTTCACCACGCCCGAGCTTCAATAGAATTCAAATTCAGTAAATGGAATATTTTGTAGTGTTACATAACGTTTTTCCTTTTGTAGCGTTACGTAATTTTTTTCTCTATGCTTAGAACTATATTTTCTCCGTGTGTCTATTGCTTGTTTTCTTCATTTTAAGTTTATTTCATGAGTTTTTTACTGTATGTACTTTATTTCATACAATTACCCTTCAATTGCTCATGGTCTCAGCCAACAGCGATCAGAGAAGCCGAGGCATAGCCTAATGCACGGTAAACAAACATTCGGAAGTGACTGCTTTCTATTAACTCATGTAAAAAATTTCGTGGTATTCATAAACAACTGGATACAGTACATGTTCCATTAGTTTAATTGTGGGTAGTGTTATGGTAGATATTCGTTGAAATGAAATAATTATACGAAGTTCAGAGCGTATATACAGCGCGATATGGTACTTGGAGAAAACAAACGAGAAATCGGCTAGGGGAGGCACAGAGATTTCCGGCTATGGGATTTTGTTGATTTTGGGGGAAAATTGTTCAGTTTCCGACGTACGGAAAATTCGGGTTTCGGATCGTTCTCGGGAACCTAACCCTTCCATAACCCGGGGACTGCCTGTTTAGAGCCGCACGTCAATGACGCGGTGAGACACCGTGCCCTCGCGGCGTGATGTAAAATGGACCCCCATGATCGAATGGCCTCCCCAACTAAACCCACCGCCCTCGACTAGAGACACGCGTGTCGAGTATTTGGCTGCCTTGATAAGCCAATTCGCCGGGCTATCGTTTGTGACACCAAGGCCGCTTTTAAAGAAGAAGTTAACAGCTCGGTGGGCCGTACCTGGCAAAATTAAAATCTCTTTAGTTTATAGTTTCATTTATCTTGTACCAAGCATGGTAAAAACGTGTGCACTTTCGATAGTATAAGACATAATTTTTTAAAGAGCCGGGCTGATTTTCTAAGTAATTAATACATTTCTCTCTCCGAATGATCCTATTGTCAGTTGAGAGTGAACACCCTAGCCGCCACCACCACAACAGAACGGCACCCCCCCCCCTCCCTCCCGCGTGAAGAGCGCCGTGCCTTCAGAGCGCTTGTCGTAGAAGACGCCGTGGGGGTGCAGGCCGTAGGGGCGGCTCGCCAAGTTGCGCAGGTTCACACGCAGCACATCGCCCACCTCGGCTCGGAGCACGGGCCCCAGGAGGCCCAGCCAGGCCGGCCGGGGAGACTCGAGCGAGAAGGAGGAGTCTGTGTACTCGCGGAACACCGCCTTGCGGTAAACGCTGCCGATCCGCGCCGGGCCCTGGGACAGGTACATGTGAGCGTGCCTGCGGGGGATGTGGCCAAACGAGAGCGAGAGAGAGAGATGGAGAGTTATCGTGGCAAGTTTAGGATACTTTTGGGGCGGTGAAATGCAAATGAAAGCAACACAGTTTCAAGTTATGACTAAAACGGCGTGCTACTTTAACCAGGCAAGGGCCCACAAAAGCGATCTGGCCACAAATGATTGCACAACAAAGTGACGTATCATAATGTGGAAATTTATCGCAGCCAAACAGTATACACTTGTGATGTTGATCCTAAATATGGAGGGGAAAGACCGGAGGAACTGGAAAAAATCCACGCGACACAGGGAGAGACACGCAAACTCCACATATACAGGAGGTCCGGATCAAACCCACGACCTCCTGTATACCAGGTGAGGGAGCTAACACTGCCACCGTGACGCCCACTTATCTATCTTATAATAGGTTTCTTGAATTTCGTGTGCCGTGCTGGCCTTCATAGGCGCTGCTCATTCAGAGCACTTGCCCCAACAGCCTGCTCAGGCTACATGGGGGATCGTTGGGGTGTGTGTGTGTGTCTTGATCGTTGGGGTGTGTGTGTGTGTCTTAGTGTGCCCCGTGTGTGTGCAATTGTGGTGACTCATTGCCAACTTTCGACTACAATCCAGAATCAGGGCTCCAGGTAAGTGAAAATAAAATATATATTTTTAATTTTGTTACTTTATTTTATGTTTTATTTTCTATGCTGTATCTTTTTTTACAGTATTACATGTAAGTGTATACTATTTCATCTTCATTGTGAGTTTAACAATGCTTCCATTTTCGTTGAACCGAAACACATGTCACAACACTGACCCGTGTGGACATTTAAACGGAGTGAATTGTTGTGTTCCGACTTACGAACGGTTATCAGGAACGAATTACGTTCGTAGCCCGAGGACTGCCCAACATACAGTCTTGCTTCGGAGGGAAAATTGGAGGAACCCTTCATGGAGCAGTGTGGGTGATCGTGGCCGACACGGATGGACGTGGTTGCTGGCTGGCCACATGCACCACTGGCCTTAATAGGTGCTCGCTACGGCAACCTGGCTGGACGTACGACTGCTGTATCTTCGATGGAAATAAAACAAACGCGGTGCGCGGGTAGGAAACGGTTTCTTGCTTGCAATGATAAGTTTCGGCGGCTTGTGCAGAGCCAACTAATCACGAGGCAAGTACCACCTGGGCTGAAGTGTGATCACACACCCTGCGGGGCGAACTGCATGCCTCGATGTTGAGTGCGACAAAGAAGGCTCGAGAGAAGAAGCATGGGTGAACGGTTTAACACGTGGTAAGATTTCGCGACCAATATCATCCATAATATGGGGGGGGGGGGGGGGGGGGGGGTTGGGTTGGATCGCGTCGCCTGATGAAGCTAGTTGTAATTACTGGCGAAACGTCGTACTCGAATTGTAAATGTTGTTGGCTTGGCTCTCCAACACACCGGTTCGTGCTGTACTCGTGACGAATTGGCCACGTTATGTTTACGTGACAACCCTTACTAGTTGGCTGTGCCGGGTGGTAGCGGGTTCAACGACACATTTATATATTTATGCGATCCAACCCAAAAATAACTCTATTACGGATGATATTGGTCGCGAAAGCCTACCACGTGTTAAAAAGGTGTTCAGTATCACGGGTTTAAAGCGTAACCAAGGCTGGAGGACTTGCATAATTCTCACGCGCCACAGGTCTCCTGAATGAACGTACACAATTCCATCTTTCATAATGCAATGCCTATCATATCGACCCATAACCGCAGCCTCTGCATCGTATAATTAAAAGCACCCACGCTCTTGCAGAGGCTCGCAGAGTGGTACTTTTCATATTACAAAGTCGTGCGTGACACACCGCGAAAAAATTATGAAATATCCGCCTCTGGCCAGACGGCAAATACTTTATTTGAAATTTTAATTCCCATTACACAACCTATGCTCGTGTGTCTGCATCATCAAAAATGCGTGAATTAAAGCTCTCAGTCCCAATTGATAACTTGCCAGAGAATGTGCCCTGGTCGCGTATAAAGGTACTAAAAATGCGGTACGCCCAAAACTCGGTGCGTGTGGCCATGCACCCGTTTGCGAATGCGTTTGCCGTCACTTTGCTCGCTTGTAGGGCAGGTCCTCGCTTTACGCGTGGCGTTCACACCGTGCACGAGTTTCAGCGATAGACGCGGCACAGTTCCCCGTTGTGACGTGGTTCCTGAGCACTCGACGACAAACGAATTTGCAGAGCTGCACGGCCGAGCGGTACGACACAGCGCACGGAGTGACGCAGCGCACGGAGTGACGCAGCGATGCAGTGGCGTGCCCTCGGTTATTGTCCCACCGTCGTACCTCGTGCCTGACCAAACTTTATCGTGACATTGTTTGTGGAGGAGATTGTGTTGTCGCTCAACGCGGCAGTGTTCAGCAACGCGACTGCGGCGGTGAACGAGGACTTGCCGTGTACACAACACCCGACCAACCCCAAGCTACTCGGACTGTAGTGTCGGCATAGTGCCTCGGAGCGGAGGAATCTATCGGGAAATGTTGGCGATCAGTCTGCTCCCCCCCCCCCCACGGCTGTTTGTCAGCGAACTGTGGAAGAGACGTCGCTCATAGGACGTCAAAATGTGATCCATTAATCTTCTTGGTTCTTTCGGTAAAGTCACGTAGAAGAAGATGAATCCCTGCAGTCACGAAAGCTTTAAATCGAAATGTGATCCATTAAGTTGCCTTTATATATTTCATTCGGTAGGGGGCATACGCACTATGCCTAGAAGGTCTGCTAGGAGGATGGTTAATTAATAATTACCAGAGCTGGAATTGAAGAAACTTTTGCGAAAACCAAATTTTTAAAATGACAGGATGTAGTTTGTGTGTGTGCGTGTGCAATCAGCGACGACTGGGCCGAGATCACAAACGCCGTTCGCTACACTCGAGGACTCGCTCTGATCACAGGCGGACGGAACCAGGATTCGAACCCAGGAACTTTGGCATGTAACCCCGACCTCGTCGGCTCATTTACAACTACTATAACTTTTCAAGGCGTGCTTCTTGAAGCATGTCATTCATTCAAATGAATATTCTTTACATACTTGAGAATGTAAAAAAAAACTATTGCAAAACATATGCTCTTGTTATTTTATCATTGCATAAAAAAGCAGGTTGATTTTGGTGCCCCGAGTACAGGATGATCGTGAGAAGAGCATGAAAAATTACGGTTTCCTAGTGTACTAACAACATGATGATCATCATAATTAAATGGAAATCCTGTATCGCCCTCGTGTGTCAAACTACCACCACGTGGCGATGCTCTGCCACCTGGTGGCCATGCTGACTTAGATGTCCTGTACAATCACGTTCCCGCACTCAGCGAATGGTCACCATTTGAGTCGTGACAAGAGTCAGGTCCCCAGCATAGGTATGTGGAATTTCCACCACCATTAGGAATGCATAATTCACAAATCCTGTGCCGTACTGTCATTTCATAACTACCGAACACCCCAAGCTCGCATCGCCTGGCAATCCCAAGAAGTGCCCTCATTCTGATCAGGCTGCTTGGCTTCCAAGATCTGACAAAGTCCCTCGCATCCCGATCATGACCAGGTGCTGTTATTCGTGACATCACGGCTACCAGAGAGAGACCACAAACACGAAAAACACGTTGAGACATTAGCCACAGCCATTAACATTAATCGTCATCTTTCGGCTAACCATCGAACACAAAACGCTCACCGCATAGCGCGGCGCTTTCAGATGCGCTTCTGCGGCCGTCTGGAACGCTCTTCCTTCCGATATTGGGAAGCCACTGGAGCTATGCGCTTTTCGACTCGGTTTTTTTTTTTTTGCAGAACTGCCGTGTGCGTTTAGTTTGCCGTCCTTCCACCGCACCTCCGATTAGCGCGGTTGGCTACGTACGGTGCGAAAGAAGTTCAAAGCACATATAAGTTAGGTCACAATCAATCCGCTGTCGGATGCTGCCCTTCAAGCCGTTCTCCATCTCTCGCATGCCCATGGTGGAATCATTAACCACGCACCTACACACGAGTCGATCTCATCGCGTTCCATCTCCACGGCGGGCGTACTCAGAGACTCGTTGCATTCCCCGGCTGCTACTTAGTCGTTATTCTGGACCATCAGCTCGTCCACTGCCCTCGTGTTAGGACGTACACCCAGTGCCCGATTATCCCAGTAGCACAAGTAGCTACAGAACGGGCCCTGCACTTTCAAGGGCCCCGCGCTAAATGCTTTCAAGCTCTCAATTCCGGTTCAGTGATTCTGCACTTGCTCTATTACTATAGTACTATACCGCCTTCGACTTTTGTGAACGACTGGGTGCTTTAAGTTAGCGATTTGCCGTATTATCTGGCTGTATAGCGAATGAAAAAATGCAATTACTTTACTGTGCAAGTTAAAAATTTGTGTTTGAATATTTCCGTGTTTTTCTTTTTTATTTAGGGCCCCTTTATAACATCGTGCTACAGGCCCCGCACTAGCTTAATCCGGCACTGCGTACATCCTCGTCCCTTTACACATTTCCAGGATGCTTTAAAATGTTTTAACACTCATACGGGACTATCGTTTTTAATGGAAAAAGAACGGATAATACACTATAACATGATAACAAATGTAATGTTAATAGCTTCAAAAAGTCTCCACTTGTTCGCCATCATTGCCAACACGTGCCTGGAATCTTCTCCAGGTGGTCTGCAGAGCCCGGAGGCTCTGGTATTTTTGCAAATCGTTGAACATTCTCAAAATTGTTACTATTTTTTTAAGTATCACCTTATATCTGTTTATTGTTTCTGTATCTTTGTAGTTGTACTTTGATCAGTATAACAAAGAAATAAATCTGCCCCAGCTGACGTGTCAGCCGGGAGTTATGAATTAACTAACATTCTTTCACGTTTGTGATGCACGTTTTTTTTGCTCAGATGTCTATTTGTTTTATTTTACGCCGTTTTCTGCTTCCTACGTTTTTTTTCTGGCGACCCAGGTCACGCTTGCGAACGAGACTCAATTCTGGTGTCGGGGGGTTCATGCGCCAGGTGAAATTAAATCAGCTTGCAACTTGAAACTATTATTACAGGGCAATGTTTCTCAACTCCAGATTCTATGACCCCCCCACCACCCTCACCATGATACAGATTTCCGTGATTACCAACCATGTGCGGTATGCAATGGCCTAATTTGCATCATCATCATCATGTTCCTTTCAATAGCTCCAGAACAACAATAGGGCCCCAACACATTTCCCTCCACGGTTGTCGCTCTCCCACCCCCCCCCCTCTTTAGCCAGCGTCGTGGCCTAGTGTTACTCAAGCATTGCCGCTCATGCAAATTCCATCTCGCCATCGCCGAGGAACAAATAAAACCACACAGCCGGTGATTGTCAACCATTGTTCACAAGCTCTCCGTTGTGCCCCCCTCGACATCGGAGGCGTCTTCGGCCAACGCGATGAGCGTTTATTCACACGCGGGAGGGAAACAAGGAGAACACATGGGGGAAACCCGCGCGTGCATGGAAAAAAAAGCCCGTTATCAGCTGCCCTATACCTATTATCCGAAACTTTTTACCCGCGGATAAGCGGAGCAGATTCATTCTAATTTGACAACTAAATACTTGAAAACTGCTTTTTGGTGTCTAGTTTGTGGTCCTTCCACCGCACCTCCGATCAGCACGGCTGGCTATGTACGGTGCGAAAGAAGTTCAACAGTCGTATACTCCGCGGGATAATAGGATCCGGTGACCCGTGTCACTTTCCTTGATCCGCCACATTCCCGGTAGGTTCCCCTGTACACGGTGTGGAAGTAACGTAGGGGGCGCCGCGGTGGCTAGGAGATGTTAACTCCCTCGCCTGGTATACAGGAGGTCGCGGGTTCAATCCTGACCCTGACGCCTGCTGCTGTATATTTGTAGTTTGCGCGTCTCTCTCTCATCATTATCATCATCACGGTGGCTAGGAGATGTGAACTACCTCGCCTGGTTATAGAGAAGCTCGCGGGTTCGATCCTGACCATGACGCCTGTTGGATATTTGGATTTGGCGTGCCTCTCATCATTATCATCACGGTGGCTAGGAGATGTGAACTACCTCGCCTGGTATACAGGAGGTCGCGGGTTCGATCCTGACGCCTGCTGCTGCTGTATATTTGGAGTTTGCGTGTTGCTCCCCGTGGTGGTGGGGAAAAGGGCAACCCCCTCTACGTGTGGAGCAGATCTCAGCACGTGGCTCTGTGATATCAGCTTCCGTGGACCGTTCTCTAACACGGATCACACTTTGTTCCCGTGACGACACATTCGGGGCGAGACAAAAAGTTTGGGGAAATTTACCAAAATTTACATAAATAAATTACCGAGTCGCACAATAGATACAATAATCCCATTGTTTAAACGCAAAAAACACACACAAAGCGCTCCTGTTTAACCATTGGGCATATAATTATTGTTCAGTCAAACAAACCCCTCATCTCCAGCGATGCAATGATGTCATCTACGACGTCACCGTGCGATTATTGTAAGGCGTTTTGAGATGGAATCGTACGAACGACGCTGTATGAAATGTAATTATCAATATTTATATGAATCATCACTCGTTGATTTTAAGAACGCGTTCTTTAATCGCCTCACTTTTGGTGGCGGGCGGTGGCGGCTACGCACGCGGCTGCCTCCAGTCGAGCATTGTGGTCGTGGTGGAGGTGGTGGTGGTGGTGGAGGTGGTGGTGGTGGTGGCAGCAGCCAGGGTTGGTGGCTCACCGCACAGTTGCCGTGAAACTCCCCTCATCCTGTGGGCGTTGAGGTGCCATGCCCTGTGGACTAATCGCCATCCGTTTCCATCTGTATGGGGATCGAACACCCCGCCAAATCCTCTTCACGTGCTCGGGTTTCCACCTCCCACGTGGTATAATAATAATAAAAATACAACTCATCATTTATAAGAATGGGTGTCTATCCCTTTCTGGCAATAAAACAGGAGGTGGTAGGATGTTCAAACACCAAATAAAAACCTTTTGCAAGGCATCACATGTGCATTAACCGCACGTGCATTGTTTCGAAACCGATTGGCCTACACCAGAGACAGCTTTCGATAGGGCCTTGTCTCAACAGCGTCAGACCAAATAACGCCAAAAAGGTGCAGATTACAAAGTGAATGTAGAAATCAGAAAATGTGTAGCTCGGGTAAATAGCTATATCGTGGGACCTTTTGACCAGTATCAAAGTACGGAAAATAAAACCTATTCTTATTTTATTTTCCCCTAGATTCGCAACCCCCAGTCATAAAATCTTGCAGGGTGGTGCGGTCAAGATCGATTCTCGTGATGTCGAAGTGGTTGGAAGAAGAACGTTGATACTGATAGGAACCTCCTGGTTACACCAGCCCACAGGGGATTATTGTGTCCGTCCGTCGTGCAGGGAGGGGCTGGGTGGGGAGGGTGGGGCTGGGTGGGGCGTGGGAGGGGAGTGGCTGGTCACCCCGTGGTGCCCTTATAAAACTCAACGTTTAACCTACTCACGCCGGCTTGTGCCCACCCTCACAGTCGGGCATATTTGCAGAATACACCACGCCGCCGTTGACCCTGGCCATTGACCGAGCAACCCAACGTTCCTACCAGCTCCCTCCGCAGGAATGTGTTCAGCGGCCGATTACGAAGAAGCTTCACAGCCTGTTGCCGTATAGCAGCACCCAGGCCTGACAACGATCGGCTTGGCTCCGTGTTCCAAAAGGCAGCGAGATTTGACTCCTCGTGCCCTGGGCCTGGGTCGGACGGTTGGTTCCTCGATTCATTTCTTCCACGATAATTTCCTGGCGGACGGCGGGATCAAGAGATCGGCGACTGGTCGTGTTGCCACCACGTGTTCGAACGGGAACGCAGCTGCTGAAACGAAGTGCAACTTCCGATGGAGGAGTCGGCAGCTCTCTCATGGGCAACGGCGACATCGTCAGACTGAAGAGGGAAGCTTGTGTTGCCTCCGAAACGTCGTGATTTTTTTTATTTTACTTTTATTAATTTTAATTTTTTACCTACGTGACTTTACCGAAAAAACCTAAGAATATCGTCAGACTGTTTTTTTATGGAGGGCCGGTTTGTTATGATGCACCGGTGTGCCACCAAGACGTATACTTTACGAACTCTCAAGATGAGATTCAAGGTCCCCATGCCAACCACGTTACGCCCATTTATTTAAGTCTTTGGTTTCAAAATAAAATAAAAACCCACGAAACTAATTCCTGCCAGGCAAATTCCACCTCCACAACAACAACCAGTGCGGGCTAAATGTCACGTGAAGCGAGTTGCCAGAATACACGGCGAATGAAATGCAATGCTCAGGGCATGAATGCACAATCGTGCCTGTGTGTGTGTGTGTATCACGCTGCACGAGGCGAATTAAATCCGCCCTCTCGGCTCACGTCAATCACCGCACGAGAAGATTTGCATGAACATTCGCAACGTTTTTATATTTTTGCATTTCTATGTGCGTCACACTTTTCTAAAGAAGTGCACGAACCGGATGCCCTTTAGTGCTGAAGCGAGGTTGTGGGAGGCAGGGCAGTTAAGTGAATGGACCTGTGGCGCATCTCTTCAATATGAATGGATGGATGGCACGCCACGTCAATACGAATCAATGGATTGCAGATCTCCCAAAAAATATGAATAGATGGCACATTCCATTTATGTGAATGAATGGCTGGCGGGGTGGGGCGGCGGGGGATGATAGGGGTACTCAGATTGTAAATGTTGTGGATTTGCACTCGAACACACAACCGGCGTGCTGTACGAGTAACGAATTGGCACGTTTTGTTTACGCGACGACCCCAACTAATTGGCCGTGTCGGGTGGTGGCGGATTTAACGACGCATTTATATTTACGCGATCGAACCCCCAAAAAACCCCTATATTATGGTTTATAAATGTTTGAACGTGTTCATTGGTGAATGCTAATTGACTGTACATGATTGCGTTCACGAATGATAAATACCCGACTTTAGAAATAAAAAGGATGAGTCATTCATAAAGACACACGGTAACACATGAATTGCTGAACGAATTGGAGCCCGGCTTACCCTTGCTCCGGCGACACGCCGCTGCCACCGCCGGGCGCGTAATCCCAGTCCACCTCCCGCACAGCAACGTGGAACTCCCGGTCCCGGGCGCGAACTCGTCCCACCAGCAGCGCGGCCAGAGCCGCCACCACCATCACAGCGGCCCGCGCGCACAGCGGCATCGCGACCCTCCTGCTGCTGCTGCTGCTCCTCGTGCTCCTCTTCGTGCTGCTCCTGCTGCTCTTCGTGCTGCGCTGCGCTTGATCCCGCTTCTGCTGTTGTCTTCTTGTTACTACGCCTGTGGTGGTGATGGTGATGATGATTGGGGGGGAGAGTTGATGGTGGTGATAATGGGGGAAGGGTGGTGGTGATGATGGGGAAGGGTGGTGGTGATGGTGGAAGGGTGGTGGTGATGATGATGGGAGAAGAGTGGTGGTGATGATTGGGGGGGAGCGTTGGTGGTGGTAATGGACGTTGTGGTGACGATTGGGAGGAGGGTGATGGTGGTGGTGATGATTGGGAGGGTGATGGTGAGGTAACCCCAGCGAGAGGTAGTAAACCTCGCCCCCGCTTGATTGCGATACCCGGGGTCAGCCGTAGTTCTTCCCTCCCCTCCTCCTCCCCCTCCTCCTCCCCCACTCCTCCAGCGAGAGAGGTTGACGGCGCTTCTCCTCCCACGTGTGCGTGACGGACGCCGTTCAGAATGAACGCAGCCCGCGTCTCGTGAACGGTGGCATTGCGAGCCAACACATCCAGGCAGAGAGTAGTGGGCGTACGCATGTATGCAGAACTTCTTTCGCACCCTACTGTCAGCCAAGCGTGCGAATCGGAGGTGTGGGTGGGTGAGTGAATGAGTGGAGCTATGGGTGGGTGAGTAAGAAAATAAGCGAATAAGTGGATGAGTGTTTGAGTCGGTGAGTGGGCGGATGGATGAATTGGTGTGGATTAACGTTTGGGTTGATGTTGATAAATGACTGATTGCGTGATTGCGTGGATGGTTTGGTGTAGGTCGGTGACTTCCTAAATCAAGTGCAGGTTGGCAAGTGAGTTAGTTGATGGTGTTTGCTAAGCGTGTGCATGTGTTCCGTGTGAATGTGTTGGTGTGTTCGCCACGTGTCTGGGTGTGTGCTGTGGTTGTCTCTTAGCCACGTGAAAAAACTTTTCGATTTAAAGCTTTCGTGACTGCAGGGATTCATATTATTGGTTCTTTCGGTAAAGTCACGTAGAAGGGAAGTAATAAAATAATGAAAATAAAACAAAATAAATTTCTCACGACGTTTCGGCCACAACACAAGCAGCCGTCCTCAGGCCGAAACGTTGTGAGAATTTTATTATGTTTTATTTTCATTATTTAATCGTTTCCCTTCTATGTGACTTTACCGAAAGAACCAAGAATACGTCCAAAACTGTTTTGCGGGGAGGAGTGGTCTAGTCCCACGCACGGCGCCAGCAGTGGTTCGCACTTCTGGTGGAATCTCTTTTGAAATCCGTGACTCATGGCGCGCGCCTCCGTCCACTGCCAATACAGAGAGGACCCTGTGATGGCACAGCGTGGGCCAGCTGAAGTCTACGTGCTCTGCCCCACGTGGCAGCGGTCACCTTGGCCCGATGCCTGTGACGACGAGGCCGAGTGGTGGCCGAGCCCAAGACGTTCTGTTGATCAAAAACCAGCGCGCAAAAAAAAACATGTTCCGTGCCAAGCCCTCGACCCAGCAGGTTTCATATATTTAACGCCAGCCGATTCATCAGAATAATAAATAAAGTGCCGAGTCAGACTGTAAGGCAGCCAAAGCGGTGAGTGAATGTGCTCTCCGATTAGTTTTCCCGGTTGTGACCGCTACGCGTGCCGTTCGGAGACACACGACGTCCACGAACAGGGAGCTTCTTCGGTGGAACTGAACGGAGAATCTTGGGAGCCGGACAACGCCCGCGGCACAACCCCAAACACACACGAGGAAGTGAGAGAATGCTTTACCACGCTTTGAAATTGCCGTGCGCTCCGTTTACGAGCGTTCTACACCTCGTCTGCTAGTTGTGTAATATTCCTTGATGTGGTTTTTGTTTTTTTCTTCTTGGTTCTTTCGGTAAAGTCACGTAGAAGGGAAATAATAAAAGAAAACATTTTTAACATTATATATACTTTTTTAATGTTTTATTTTTATTATTTTATTATTTCCTTCTACGTGACTTTACCGAAAGAACCAGGAAGATGAATCCCTGCAGTCACGAAAGCTTTAAATCGTGATTTTTGTTGTTGTTGCTTTTTTGTCTTGTCCTTGCTGCTGTGCTCACGCAGCATCGCGAATTATCCCGTGACAAACAGTTGGGCAACTTGCTGAACGGGATCATCATCATCATCACCGCCACCATCGCACGTGTAACAAATAAAATACATTTATTCAACGCAATTTAACAGCGGTTCTCAATTTGTCCTGATTGCGATGCCAAATGTAGCTATCAGCACTGGTTAACTGAACCCCACGACCCCAATCAGTAGGGATTGTAATCGATGCATAGCTTCAACGATTAAATTGATTGTTATACTGATCCCAGTAAACATGCCAAAGTCTGGTCAACGTTTGCCCAACTTGCCATGTTTTACTCGGGTGACACGCGCGTAGTAGAATTGTATGTGTAGGAATGGACACTTCACGATTCGCCAAATGATATGTACACGATATGCTGTTCCATCTCGTCTTATCATCATCATTCATCATTTTATACGAAAACAGAACAAATGTGAGTATCTTACTGTTGTCTGTCCGGATTTGTTTTTTATTTAAGTACATTTTTGTGCGTATAACATTTGTGAAACATCACTTCAAGTAAGTGTTAATTTTAATGTATGTTTTAAAAGTCAGTTTAAAAAATGCCGATTTTAAAATTTCGGAAACATTACGACAGTTTTGATTTGCGACACGCGTTTATGACGTCTGTATAAGGCCACCGTGGATCGATTTACAACACAGAAACACTTCACCCAAATTTTCCCACGCGACTCTGAACTCGTCTTGACAGCGATGAGCGTTGCCGTGAAACGTGGTAGAGAGACACTCGGTTTAGTTTGTAAAGGTCAATTCACGCAAGCAGAGAAAGGACGAAGAGACACTCGGTTTAGTTTGTAAAGGTCAATTCACGCAAGCAGAGGAAGGACGAAGACAAGCAGAGATCATTGTTTTTGTCTCTGTTTGTGTCTCTCCCTTGTGATGGGACTTTGTAGGATGAACGTTGAGATGTATTAGGGGCACAGGGTGACCAATAAGGTCTGAATTTGTCTGTAGTAAGGTATGGCACTGATAAGGGGTTGACACGTTTGCTTAACACTCTTCTCCTATGAATGTATAGCGCTAGGGGACTCTTTTGTAACATGTTAATACGTTGATTTTGAAAAAAAAACACCGATTCGCATCTTATAGTAGTTTAGATCTTACTCATTCTAACCGTAGGTTCGAATTGAAACCCGAAGTTCCTCGGATATGAGGGACCCGAAATGTTCACATTTATGCGAATTCAACAAAGCAAATTACAAAGGAGATGGGGGAAAACCCACACACGAGTCGAGTACACAGCGGACAACAACAGATGTCGCTGCACCGCCCCATGCTGCCCACCACATAACGCCAGACGCCTGCTGAGCGTCCAGGATGTGCCGAGATCTGCCATGGAACATTCTGGCTAATTTGGTCATTGGGATTGCGTCGCTATATTCCGTCAATTAGTGGGCATCACATGCGTGGATTCCACAGCGGCGTTGGGTATGGCCTGGGTAGGTCAGTGGATTTCGTCACACCCTGTGTGCCCCTCTCATTACAAGCCCATCACTCGGGACAAAATCTGCGTTCCCATGTAATCACAACACGCCACGATTATCATTCACAGGCCGTGGCATGCAGCGTGGGTGGCTGGTGCAGTCGACCGCATGCAATTGTGTTGCGTATTGTGGTCAGCTGCAATAATTAGAGTTCCTCCTATACGATGAACATGAGCAACACTCACACTGCTTTTTCTACATTAAACTAAAATGTTTTATTTTACCAGGTAAGGCCCACTGAGCTATATAGCGACCTGCCCACAAATAATAGCTCAACGAAGTGGCTTATCACACGGAAACGTAGAGCAGCCAAATACTCTAAACGCGTGTTTCTGAATGTGTACAGGACCCAGAGATAAAGCCACGTGACCACGGGCAGAGCGTGCAAACTCCATGTATATACAGGCGTCAGGGTCAGGACCGAACCCACGACTTCCTGCATAACCAGGCGAGGTATTTAACATCTACTAGCCACCGCGGCGCCCCCTAAGTTACTTCCACACCGTGTACAGGGGAACCTACCAGGAATGTGGGGGATCAAGGAAAGTGGAGGATACATCTGTTGAACTTCTTTCGCACCGTACGTAGTCAACCGTGCTGATCGGAGGTACGGTGGAAGGACAACAAACTCGACACAAGAAGCAGTTCTCAAGAAATTAGTTGTCAATTTAGAACGAATCTGCTCCACTTAACCTCGGGTAAAAAGGTTCAATAGGGTGGCGGATAACAGGCATCTTTTGTTTCGTTTTACCGGAGAGCTCCCGTGGATAATAGAAGCCACTGGGAACAGGACCGTGGACAAGAAGAGTTCTCTCTTCTGTACGTATCGTGTGATCATGCGACGAAAACCTTCGTCCGGCAGTAGATAGACAATGGCTGATGATGATGAGCTTGAAAGGCGAATACACCAATGTGTGTTGAGAGGAACGCTCCACTGTTTCAAGGCACGTGCTTCCAGAGTAACCTGCTTCACAGTACAAGGGACATTTCCCCGAAACGTCGCCTACAGTATACAGTTTTCCTTTCAAGGCTTGGCGAATGAGTGAGTTGTTTGAATTATTCTTTGTGCATCACTGCAAACAGAGCGGTGTCACCGTATAACTTATTGTGCAGTATAATAGTTGGCATGCCAAGGGGGTGCGGTGGTGGTGGAGGGGGGGGAGCACCGTCCAAAATCTCAACAGGTTTTGAAGTGTTGTTTATATAACAGCGGGTTACAATTGCTCAACAAATGAACTTGTAATGTTTGACTGGAATTGTCAGATTGCTGTCATGAAGTTCCAACAAAGTGTGCAGCTGACAGGCACCCTTGGCCGATTGTGGATGTGGTGTAATCACTTCAAGAATCTTGGGTTTCAGTACTCCTTTCAATGGCACTTGTTGGCAAAAAAAACGTTGCATCATTCTGGTTATACCCCGAAATTAGAACCTCGGTCTCGATGAAACATTGGCACCTGCCGCAACTGGCACGCACGGTTAGTTTTTGCTGTATTTTTAGTGAATAGCAGAGTTTGCCAGGCGTGTTTTCATTACAATTTCGCTTTGAACCAGCTGACCGGGTGGCCCAGGAATTAGGGCATTGCCAACACCCGTCTGTCCACTGGCACACCGAAGCTGAGGCCAGCGCCAGGCCCCCACGGTACGGGTGGTTTTTTCCACTGGCTATTTGCCATGGTGAGCTGGAACCAAACTGGGATATACGCTGGCCTTACAAGACATCTGAAGCAGGCTCGGGACCAAACAAAGCCAGAGGCGAGGATAATGGTCATCAAACGAAACAAACTTTGTATTTTACCAGGTAAGGCCCACTGAGCTTTAGCTCTTTTTCAGAAACGACCTGGCCACAAATGATAGCTCAGCGAAGTGGCTTATCACATGGAAATGTATAGCGGCCAAACACCCTAAACGCGTGATGTTGATTCTAAATGTGGAGGGAAAACCGAAGAAAAATCCACGTGACCAAGGGGAGAGAGACACGCAAACTCCAAATATACAGGCGCCATGGTTGGGTTTGAACCCACGTCCACCTGCATAGCGGGGGAAGGCGATAACATCTCGCCACTGTGGCGCCCCTGCAAAGTACATTGTGTGTGCGGTGAGCCAGCACACCGCTTGGGCACGGTGTCTCACCGCGTCATTGACGTGCGTCTCTATACAGGCAGTCCCCGGGTTATGGAAGGGTTAGGTTCCCGAGAACGATCCGTAACCCGAATTTTCCGTACGTCGGAAACTGAACAATTCCCCCCAAAATCAACGATAAAATATCATGGCCGGAAGTAGTTGTGCCTCCCCTAGCCGATTTATAGTTTGTTTTCTTTCAGTAACGCATCACGCTATCGTCCGTTTTCTATCACTACCTATATTGTATCGCTGTACATACGCTCTGCACTTCCTGTGATTCTTTCATTTCAACGAATATCTACCCTAACACTACCCGCAATTAAACTAATGGAACATATACGGTATCTAGTTGTTTATGAATACCACAAAACATTTTTATATGAATTGTTAATAGAAAGCGGTCACTTCCGAATGTTTGTTTACTGTGCATTAGGCTAGGCCTAGACTTCTCTGACTGATCGCTGTTGGCTGAGACAATGAGAAATTGAAGGGTAATTGTGTTAAATAAAGTATATACAGTGAATAACTCATGAAATAAACTTAAAATGAAGAAAACAAGCAATAGACACATGGGGAAAATATAGTTCTAAGCATAGAAAACAAACAACTACGTAATGCTACAAAAGGAAAAGCATTACGTAACGCAACAAAAAATTCCATTTACTGAACCTTGATCCAAGCCTGCCTTACACCTCGCTCCGTGGTATTCATCCACAACCTCACCGCACTGCACGACATGCACTTACATAACTAACACACACAAAATCCGCATATTAATTTTTTTTTTACAACATTTACAGGAGCATTTACGTGAGGTCGGATTTCCATAAGTCGGGTCCTTCCACAACATGGGGGCTGTCTGCATATGCCTCGCGTGCGACATCAACGGCACGGCTCAGGTTCTGTAGTGGAAAAACAAATCTGGTGTGCCCGAAGCCGAACCGAGCTGGTTCGTCATGACCCCACGGCGACTCGGTTTACGTTGGATAAAGTAAGTGGGGGTTCAAATCCCAGGTCTTGGCCACCCGTGATTATAACCGGGCTCTCAAGTGTAGTGATGTGACGTTTCAGCATTGGTCACCGACAACTCCACAAACGAGATAATAAAGTGGTGGTTTTGACTTAAGATCGCTAGATTCTAGCTGCGATAGCGAAGAACATCGCTTTGATTAACAAGCAATGGGCACTCGATGCAAAGGCATAGAAAATGTGTTCCCCCCCCAGACGTGATTCAGAAGTAGTTCTGTCATGTCCTCTTCAAGTAGCATCCTCCCATCACCGAGCAACTCGGCCTTAGCTGTATAAAACAGAAATGTCTACGTCTCGTGACTTGGCGCCGATAACGCAACTGAAACGCACAAGAACAAAAGAAGATTTAAGAAAAAAAGTGAACGCTGTTACTAGGGGATCGTGGGCCCTGGCCCCACTACAGAAAAAAAGCTAAATGAAATAAACAACCTCGATAATACTTCCCCATTTTAAACTGCATATTATACGAAGTTTTGGACTCGATAAAATCGTACGGATGATTGTAAACGGAAGTGAATAAGCCGGCGTGCCAGCCACTGGTAAACTCGTTCGAGCAGCGATTGCACTTACCGTTCAGTTGACAACTGCACTCTCCAAGACAAATAGTTCACTACTTTAGCCCACCGGTGTGTTGAAGAGTGGATTCACAACATTTACAATTTACATTTACGATGAGCGTCTTGATGAGAGAAGATTTCTGTGCTGGGTGATGATGCGAATCTGCATTCAGATAGGCATCCGTGTGCATTCCCTTTCGGTAAACGTTGTGTGTTATTTTGACATTTTGACCGCGTCCAAGCAAAATATCCAGGAAGGGGAGTATGTTGGTCACCTCCATTTCCATGGTGAACTGATCGGCTGGGTTTTGCACATTGAGATTATTTAAAAATGCATTAAGTGTATCTTTACCATGTGGCCAGACAACCCAAGTGTCATCGAGATATCTAAACCAAAAATATAGTTTTAATGTACTTGAGGCTAGTGCTCTTGTTTCAAAGATAGACTTAATTAATTTATAAATCATCTCAATGTGCAAAACAAAGCCATACATTGGGCAAAGGCAGTGTCAGATGGTGAAAGTTTATGGAAAGATATTAAACAAGTTAAAGAAGCACTAAGACTGGACGGCTACAATAATGCTCAAATTAACAGAGCACTGAATGCCAAATCAAGATCGAACAATACTGCTGAAAGTGATCATATTATCAAAACAATTAAAATACCATATATCTCGGGAGTTACTGACAAATTAGCCCGTGCTTTGTAAAAGCAAAACATTAAAGTGAGATTTGGTACGGTACACGAAATTCAAAAACTAGTGTCTTGTACTAAAGATGAATTACCAAAGTGATCAACAGAAGGTGTATATCGGATCAATTGCTTATGCGGCAAGTGTTATATTTGACAGACGGGACTTAACATTAGCATAAGACTAAAAGAACACCAAAGGAACATTAAATTATCTCAATCACAGCTGTCAACAGTGGCAGAGCATGCTTGCCAACAAGGACATTCAATTGATTTTGATCACGTTGAAGTGTTATGCAGAACGAATTATTACTGGCCAAGACTAGTTAGAGAATCAATTGAAATTCAGAAGAATTCAAATAATTTCAACCGCTGTGATAGCGACAGACTCAGCGCAGCGTATTATTAAGTATTACACAACACATATTGCAACTCCTTACAGGTGAGTCACATGCTAAGTGGCTGATTACTGATCTATTACATAATTGCATAGACCCCCGCCTCTGATCTCGAATCCTGATGGGGTTCAACAATGATGACGTCATCCTGCACTATTTAAGGCCGGAAGAACGTGGATGGCTTCACTATCCTGGCAAATCGCCCGAATATGCTGGATGTAATTTCATGCAAAACGTCGTACTACTCAGATTGTAAATGTTGTGAATCCACTCTTCAACACACCGGTGGGCTAAAGTATTGAACTATTTGTCTATTGTCAACGTGACACGTTTTTAATTGATTGGCCGTGTCGGGTGGTGGAGGGTTGCAACACATTTATAAATAACGCGATCTAACCCAAAAAACCTTTCTCATGAATAATATTGGTTGCGAAAGCCTGCTACGTGTTCAACTGATGGAAGAGTAGGCTAAAATACCCGCTGTAGAGCAAAGGTCGCAAACGGGTTTTGATTCCTTACCCGTACCCGGCCGCACCAGGGTCGCAAATGGGTACCCGTACCCGGCCGGGTACGGGTAGCCGGGTATCGGGTACCCGGTTGCGACCTCTGCTGTAGAGGCTCTCTCAACGCTCCCTCTAGTGGCGTGTGTAAGCAATCGCGGGGCGTGCACCTTTGCCTCTCACACTGCTGACAAACATGAATCTCCAAGGCCTCTCTCGTATGTGAGCACTGGTTTCTCCGCATAAGGAAGGTAAACAAAGTCCTCCTGAAGACAATAACCGTGCCACTTTAATCACCCGTGGAAAACGAACGACTCAAACACGTCTCGCCCCAAACATGCCGAGCTCGGGGGTTTTTGGGCTCTTGGCCCAACGGTTATGGCACAGAGTAATTCTGATCGGCGAAATCTGAGTGTGCGGTGCCCCAGTTTTGCTCAAATGATTACTTGAATAGAGTACAGTCCTTGCCACAAGAGAGAGAGAAATGTAGAATGTGGAAATGTCAATTATTGCTACTGGGTAAAATTCACTGCGCCCCAGTGCGGCCCCACGTCTCACCAGCACACAGACACCACGCAAAGTAAGGTGCCCAGGAAAGATCAGTATAAATAGATGTGTAAAAATTTGGTCATCGTGCACGTCACATTATTTACAAAATTCCTTGCCGCTTTCCCAAGCGCCGTCATCCCGCGCACGTCTGCCTGATATCCGCTTCACCGCCGAGCTGCCCTTTCTCATCGGCCACCAACGTCATTTCCAACTGCTCTTTGTCACCGTCGGGCACGAAAACCTCGGTGGGCCGCGGCTGCGCCGGGGGGCCGGTGAACTCTTTCAAAAAATCCCAGCAGCCGGGCAGCGTTCCGGACACGAACAGGTGCCTCGTCAAGAAGGACACGGCGACGTTCACCGTCAGCGAGATCAACATGGCAATGGTCTTCATGGGAAGGGCCTGGTGGACCAGGCCGTCCACCTCGTGGTAGCCGGGGTAGCGGATGAGCGCCGGCAAGCTGAGCAGCGGCTCGCCGCCCGTCAGCCTGAAGAGGAGGCCCGAGAAGAACGCGACGATGAGCCCGTAGCCGTTGGACGCGCTGAGGAAGAGCACGAGGCACAGCTGCGGGAAGAGGACGATGTAGGTGAGCTCTCCGCACCACAGCCAGAGGCTGTAGGTCGACTGCGTCTGCAGGGCCAGGACCGTGGCCACGGATCCGGTGATGAGCACCGTTGACCTCAGCACCCACATGGACTCCCGGTCCGAAGCCTGGCGAGGGATGAACGACATTCGTTCCGGCGTTAGGGCGCGCGTCAGGGAGCTGCTGTTTGCGGTTGCGGCGCTGCGCTCAGAAATACGGTGACGCCGAGTTCTAGTCCGAGCCGCGGCGGAAGAGCGAGTGACGATGAGTAAGGCTGTGGGATTGGCAGAGCGGTCACGATGATCGTGGAAATCGCGAACTTGAATAAAGTCCAATCTTGACTTAAAGCTTTTGAATGAAGTCCGTGAAATCCTGGAACTGGCTGTGGAAACGTACGCGATTAGACGCATCCCTTATTTCCAAAAATGAGTTTTAGAGGAGTTGGAGGGGCGGGAGGGCGCTGTCCCAATAACGTAACAGTAATTAAATGATTAAAGATCCTGTACCGGTTCAGGATGTGTCACACTTGGTAAATTGTCTTGGGACAGTTGTGACGACTTAAGATAAACATAGAGACTCTTTGAGGTTCATTAGGGTGACTTCCCACGTTAAGGCGGTGACCGGTGGTTAGCGAGCAAGGGATGGCATGGGACAAAACAAAGATAACGGAACTCTGATACGCACTTCTCTACGAGACATGCATGTTGAACTTCTTCTGCACCGTACGTAGCCAACAACGCTGATCGGAGGTGCGGGAAATCCGACCGGACCCCGGACACTTCAACTCACGACGCTGACAGCAAGACCCGAATAAAACAGGAATGAAGGCGATACTTTGGTTAACCGCAGCACCTGGGGGCGGATGATCTGCGTGTAGACGTTGCGCGTGAACAGCGAGCCAGCCGACAGGAGCGCCGAGTCCGCGGACGACATCACCGCGGCGGCCAGCGCCCCGATGCCAATGATGGCGATGTAGTTTGGGCAAATGTGCTGCAGCACGATGGGCAAGATCATGCCCTCCTCGCCCCGCTCGTGCGGCGAGGGGAGGCCGTAGGTCGTCATGTTCCAGTCTGCGTGCGACAGGCGGCACGTGGGATCGGTCACAGCCGTTTATGCAGGAAGGCGAGCATCGTCATCATGTTCAAGTTTCAAATTGATTTTGTTTAACGAGGTGAGAACTTGAGAGACCAAGATGAAAGTCTCAGAATAAAATGAAGTGCAGGAATCGAGCAAATAGAAATTGGCAAAAAACGACCGCGTTGCAGGAGAAACCGAAAATACCGCAACCCACACCGACTCACCAGAGTGGGGCAGTATAGTCAAGTGTATCAACAGCTGTTGATACACTTGGACTACACCCATCCCCAAACCTTTATAAACGGTTTGCCTTTAGAGGCCGACTCCTTTGCCTGATGACGACCGCTTGTGTTGCGATCGAAGCATCGTGATTTGTTTTATTTTATTTTAATTTATTTCTACCTACGTGACTTTACCGAAAGAACCAAAGAGTATGGATTCCTGCAGTCACGAAAGCTTCAAATCAAGATTGGGGCAGTATGGTCAAACAATCCCATGGCACAATGGCACGGGGAGGCTGACAAGGCCCAAATTTGCCAAATTTTAAAATGACTAACAAATTCGCCAAAGCCACAACATCGCCCGCTACTGTGAAACTACTGAAGACTGCAATCATTTGGGAGGCGGTGACTTTCTTCATGATTTAGGCTTAGGCTTACGTAATACCAATTGTATATACGATTTGATTTTATTGCTAACAAAATAAGCAGAAATGACGCTTCCATCGCACGTATGTCCCTCAACACCACAGCAGCCACACGGCATTCTGGGAGGGCATTAGTTCAGCGGCGTTATTTCAACACAACCAAACTTGCGATTGGTTTCAACACTCATTGCCTCATCAGCAGTGAGGCTTGCTCGAGCCAATGCTGGTGAACTGCCAGATGTTCATAGGCGAGGATCCTATGCATTAGATATGGCTCCTAGCTCAATGTGCAACTACGATGTTATTTGATGAATGCAGCAATGGATTGACAAAGGGCTGAAAATGCAAACTAATGTATGGACGTATGTTTAAATTATTCCGCACCGTACGTAGCCAACCGTGCTAATCGGAGGTGCCGGGGGAAGGACAACAGACTAAACACAAAAAACTGTTCTAAAGAAATTCGTTTTCAATCTGGACGATTTAATAGTTCATCGCTCCAGTGGCTTCCTAATATCGGAAGGAAGAGCGTTCAGGACGGCCGCAGAAGCGCATCTGAAAGCGCGCGATGCGGTAACCGTCTGTGTTCGAGCGCAAGCCAAAAGCCGCTGCAAGGATGACCGGAGTTCGCGTGATGGTTTATGCTCCTTCACCCTCTCCCGTTCCGAGACGACTGTAAGTTGAGGGTGGCTCCCATTCGCCGCTGAATCTCGGAACGCGCAAGCGGCTCAACGTTAAATTTGTTTATGGAGGCATAGCGCAGTTGTTTTTAATGACACTGTCCTCACAGCAGAGAACCGCAGCGACACGACCGCACGCTATGATAGCTGGCACAAAACTGTGCCACGCGCCCTGCCGTATGGCCTTGTGGGAGCCTCGGTACCGATGAAGTTATTTCAATCTAGCGACGTACGCGTACGCCATCGGAACGGGAAAGGGTTGATCACCGGTGCTCACGGCCACCGCGCCGATGAGGACGGAGGGGATGGCGAGCAAGAGGGTGTTGAACGCCGACATGAAGGAGATGACCTGGGCGTGCGTGCCCGACTCTGCGGCGAGCACCCTCTGGAAGTAGCCCTGCCACGGGATGTTGCCCAGCGTCTGCAGGAAGCACAAACCCACCGGTCTCCTCAACTAAAGTGGACTGTTGTCTCAAAAAAGGCGCCTTTTGGCGTCATCTGGTCGAACACCGTATGAGACTTGGCTCTAAGGAAAGCCATCTCTGGTGTGGACCAATCAATTTCAAGGACAGTGCATACATTATCAGAGTTGTCTTTTTGCTTGCATTTTGACCTGCAAGTGTTGTGGTTAATGCAAACATGATCCCTTGTATAAAGGTGTCAGTTTTGTTGCCAGATAAAAGGGTAAAAACCTATTACGATGTATACTTTGTTGAACTTCTTTAGCACCGTAAATTTGCAATGCGTACAAACTGAACTTAATAAGGACATTCAGATGCATGGGAGAATAAATTAAAGAGAATATTCTTCGGATTCTAACAAGAGTCCGATACTGATGCCGGTCCGAAACCTAAGACACTGCTACATTGTCACGAGTTGTTCTGTACGTATGCGTGTTAAACTTCTTTCGTGCTAATAAGAGATTCGGGCAAAGAATAACAAATTAAACACAAAAAGCAGTTTTCAATAAATGAGTTTTTATCTAGATGATGTTAAAGTGCATATCTCCAGTGACTTCCTAATATCGGGAAGGAAGAGCGTTCCAGACGGCCGCAGCGCGCGATGCAGTGTCAGTTTTTGTTGGATGGCCAGCCAAAAAGCCGCTGCTGCGAGGGTGACCGGACTTCGCGCGATGATGGTTTATCGCTCCTTGACGAGATCAGCGAGGTACAGTAAAACCTTGGATTGCGAGTAACTTGGTCTGCGAGTGTTTTGCAAGACGAGCAAATTTTTTAAACAAATATTAATTTGATAAACGAGCAAGGTCTTGCAATACGAGTAGTACGTACGCTTTGTCTGCCGCGCGTCACGTGATCACAACTGATATACGAGTGCTTTGATATACGAGTGCTTTGGATTAGAAACACGTTTCCGGAACGAATTATGCTCGCAATCCAAGGTTTTACTGTATTGTGGTTCATTTGCGGCAAGCACTTTGTGAGTAACGAGGTGGTGAAATCTGAGCGAGTTGTCCGAGGTCGTCAGAAGGTTATTCGGTCAACACGCGACTCCTCCCGGGTGGCGTCGGCAACGCACGCGGGCTCCCGCTGAAGAGCGCTCCTCACCATGTAGAGCATGTTGTCGATCCAGCGCGTGATGTCCCTGGTCTCCAGGCGGCCCCGCCAGGGCTCCTGGTAGACGGTTTCCGTCAGCGTGGTGCCAATGTTCTTCACCGCCGGGTTCATCATGGCAAACGGCACGCACACCACCTGCCGGAGGGGAAGGCAAGACTTCAGACAGGCGACACGGAACTACACTCGATGATCATCACCATCATCATTTTAGTTATCATCTCAAGGTTTAGAGAATATGGCTGCGATAAATGTCCACGTGATGAGCCACTTCCTTGAGCTATCATGTGTTGCCAGGTCGCTTCTGAAATAGAGCTACGTCGCTCAATGGGACTTACATCGTAAAATAAAAAAAAGTTTAGTCTTTTTTTTTTTTAAATAGTTTGTGATGTCGAAAGCAACGAGATTGTCACGTGTCACATGGGACAAAGATCCCCTTAAGAGTTGTAGAGGCTACTGGAGGCAGGTTCTATGAGCGAGCACCGATTGGGGCCCACTCGGCTCACGAGTGTTTGGTGTGAGCGGCACCACTCTTGACCCCCATTCATCTCCCCTCTCCTAAGCTACGGAGGAGCACTGCGGAGCAATTGATCCTCATGGCGGTACCCCGGGATACCAAATAATACAAACTGGCCGAGGCAGTTAAATATTTTATTTCTGGGACACTATTTTGTTCAGGGGTGTAACTTAACTCCGCGACTGGGGTACCAATCAATCCGAAATCAGTGCCACGCCGCGATGTCGAAACGACAAACATCGGAATAACAAAATCCGTTATCGAAAAATTCTACTTAGAACAGTGCATCGTGTACAGCTCGTCGAGATGAGTCGATTGCCGCATCGCCGACCATCAACAGACTAAAAATGACTGCATCACGGACATTATGCGAGACCCGGGGTGCTGTGGTACCCCGGGGTGCCGCCATAAGGTTCAATTGCTGACATTAACCCTCACCTGCACTGTGCACGTGTTTGTTGCATTCATCGTATTCATCGGTCAAGTTAATTCATGTATTTTATCACTGTAAAAACTTAAGGGTGGAACAATGGCGCAAGCAGTTAGCGCGCAGTGCTATTATGTGCCCGGCTACCCGAGTTAATTCCCCGGCTAACGGTAACATCAGGGGAAAGCGATATCCAAAATGGTTCTGGACACACCCTTCACCGACCCATATTGACCGGTGTGGTGAAGTATGGTCAATCGACCCCGACAACGACACGGCGATAAGCGGCATGCATTCAGCAGTGGACTAACAAAGGCCTGGAAATATTATGACATTACACTCCATGCAAACATAACAAAAATCTAAACATAAAACAACAGAGTAGTCGAATAAACAGAAACAAGGCCATAATTTGTCATTTTTAAAGTACATTTAGTACACTTTCAACCACAGGGGGCTGTAAATTTAACGAGCTCTGTGCGGAATGTTAATCTGCAGTGCTCATTAAAATCCAAACCCATTGTATAAAGACATTCCTTACTAAGCTTGTTAACATTCAGAACAATTTTAATTCATTTAAGCTATTTAGATTAGAGATATCCTCTTGACTGTTTAATTTATGGGTTTCCCATCCACGTGAAATGCAACTCAACCCCGAGTTCCCTGTGGTGAAATGAACAGCAGCCTTCAAGCAGAAGCTCAAGGCTCAGGCTCCCACCTGATCAGGCGATCACCTGTTGAAGCTCTCACTTGTTCAGGCTCTCACCCGTTCAGGCACTCGCATTTTCAGGCTCTCAGCTGATTCAGGCAGTCGCCCGTTCAGGTTTTCACCCGTCCAGGTTCCCATCCATTCAGGTTCCCATCCGTTCAGGTTCACACCCGTTCAGGCTATCACCCATTCAGCCTGCCATCTTTTCAGGCTCTCAACTGCTTCAGGCTCTCACCCGTTCAAGATCTCACCCTTTCAGGCTCTCACCCATTCAAGATCTCGCCCATTCAGGCTCTCACCCGTTCAGGCTCCCACATTTAGGCTCTCACCTGTTCAGGTCATTGTACGAGGGACTCCGAACTCTGGCTCTGCGCCTCCGAGTTTTTGATCGAACATTGCGTTCGATTAGAGAAATATGCGCATGTTATGAATTGTTTAAAAGTGCATAAAAGTGTTTATTGCACTTTTAAATCATCTAAATTGAAAACTCATTTCTTTAGAACAGATTTCTGTGTTTAGTTTGTTGTCCTTCCCCCGCACCTCCAATTAGCATGGTTGGCTACGTACAGTGCAAAAAAGTTCAACATATATATATATACGAAAGGCCGGCTGGCAGAGGTAATGTATTGAAGGTTTCAATTTAGTTGGAAGGGATAATCACATTGAGAGTGAACAAAAACAGCGATTGGCTGAGACCTGTGACCTACCAGGCCCACGACCATGAAGACAAGCTGGATGATGTCCGTGTAGGCGACAGAGTAGAGACCGCCCAGGAGCGTGTAGATGATGGTGATGAAGGCTGACACGATGACCGCGATGGACCTGTCGATGTCCAGTATGACGCTGATGGTTGAGCCTGCAATGTAGGCCTCGGAAGCGTTTTCACTCGGGTCGCCGAGACATCAATTTCCGTGATACGATATTAATCTTCACGCGATGGATATTATCACGATATATCAGTTTCCAGTAACTCTCAAATAAAGATGACCTATTAACGTTCTTCGACTGTAATTCACTCCACACAAGCCTGCCGTAAGCCTGCCTATCAGTGCATCTATAAAATCCATAACACACGTCCGCATCGCACAGAGTGTCGATGTCACGCTGCCTGACTGACACGGCCATTTACCAAGTGCCGCTGCCACCTTTGGGATATGCGGAGAAGTCGGAAGGCGTTTCTGGCTCCGCCAGAGAAAAACGATGATATGCTGTCGAGCAAGTTTAAGAAAATAAAACGATTCATTTAAAATTGCTTTGTCAGTCCACTGCCGTGTCGGTCAAGGGACTTGTTTGACAATACTCTTTTGACAAAGGCTATTAAGAAGGAAGACGCTATGTTTCCCAAATGATTATAGTCTTAAGTAGTTTTTGAAGTCGGGGGCGGTGTTGTTACATAGCTTTGACAAATTAGTTATTTGCGAGTCATTTTAAAAAAGGCTAATTGGGACCATGACAGCCTTCCCATGTCATGTTGCCATGGGGGTCGTTTGACCGTACTTCCCCACGCTGATCAGTGTGGGTGGGGGCAAGGGGGGGGGGGGTTCCGAGGATCAGTTCAGTTATCGCTAGCCGCTGACGTTAACTGTGGCCCGATGATTAAACACAGGTCACCGGGGTCAGAGTGCAGCACGCTAAACATTACACAATGCAATATAACTTAGGTAATACGTTAATAAACATTGTCAGCAATAAAATAATAATTTACCAAAAGCAATCATGGTAAATACATCAACATCTACCCCTCTATTTAAGGACCGAAACAGGAGGGTTTCTCCACAAATCTGGCTACCGCCTGATGAAGCTGGTTGTAATTACTGGCGAAACATCACACGGTACTCAGATTGTAAATGTTGTGGCTTGGCTCTCCAACACACCGGTGGTGCTGTACTAGTGACGAATTGGCACGTTTTGTTTACGTGACAACCCTAACTAGTTGGCTGTGTCGGGTGGTGGCGGGTTTAACGACACATTTATATATTTACGCGATCCAACCCAAAAAAACCTGTGTTGTGGATGGTACATAAATGTAATTATCTTTGGCTGTTCAATAAGTGTTCTCACATGACATGTGGATGTTCTTTTCTAATGCTCAGGAAACCGAATTACCGGAAGTATTAATCACAAAACAACACAAACAACAACAATCCCAACCCATTTATGAATACCACTGCCCTAAAAAAGGAACTATTATATCCTGTGATAGGCGACGTTTCAGGAAATGGCCCTTCTTCAAAGGAGAGAGAAAGCGGACAGCAAGAACGAGTGAAAGACAGAGACCGCACCATTCACCATATACACCATGGGGCTCTCATACAAATGTTTATCTAAGAATGTGTTTCAATTAAATCTTTATTATTCTTCTTATTACATTTATTTATCCAGGAAAGCCGCACTGCGTCTTAAAACTACTGTATTTTCAGTTGGATCCTGTTGGGTTTTTTTTGCAGTAGGGGGCAACAATAGCCCTTTGTCTCTTTCCATTAAGTGACTTGCGGGGTCATTTTTATCCCATTTGGCACAATTGGACCAAGACGCCATCGCCGCGTGGCCCGACCTCTTTTGGATAACATCACGAGATCTGGAAAGTCCACTGCGACGCCGCGTACATTTCGGGTCAATACACCCCATCAGTATTAACGAAGGCAGCCGCGGCCTCGAACCGCGAACCTCCGCAAACAAGAGGGGCAAACGCAACTACCGCTGGGCCGTGTCACCTTCTCACATTGGCACACGAACAGTTGCACGCACAAGACTCCTGGGGGCAGCTGCCGCCCACGTGTAACCATCACCCCACGCTATACCACGTGTGAACAACGTGGCAGAGTGTGCGGTGACGATACGCGTAAGCCCTGTGCGACCTCCAGCAGTCTCATGGGGGGCAATGTCCTGCTACCTCATACAAAGTCTCTGCTCGGGTTGCGCAGTGGGAAGGGGAAGAAAAAAAAAACCTGGTGGCTCTTTGAGCCGCACCCGATTGGCTCGGCACAGTCCCGGCATGGCTCACCTCGGGTGTCCCGGTGGGCAAAAATAGCACGAATACGTCCACTGGTGCGACACGGCGCGGGCGTTTACCAAGGGCGGTGAGGACGGCGGTGGCCCAGAAGAGGTCCCCAAAGGCCGTCGGGATGTAGAAGAGCGACCCCAGCCACTTGCCGTAGCGTATCTGGAAGGGGTCGAGCATCGTGACGTAGCGGCCCATGCGCATGGGCTTGGCGAAGAACAGGGCACCTGAGCGTGCGACACAAAGACGAAAGGTCCCACCGTGTAGCTTTTAAACCTCGTTTATTATTTCGTATTTGCAGAGCGCCTTAGCTCAAGGCACTTTCCACGCGGTTTAAAAAAGGGTAACAAAAATAGTCATTTTTCGATGGCAAGGGCCGAGTGGAGAGTCCAGGGGAGGGAAGAGATAGTATTTTGGGAAATGGGAACACTGTTGGGGCGAGTGCTGTTAGTGAGCACCTATGAAGGTCAACCTGAGCAATGCTATCCACCCGTATGTCCCGTCACGAAACCTACGCGCGTCTGCTATGGACCTACAGCTTTCTGCTGTGTGTAAAATCCACTCGGCAGAACGGAGCGTTTCATTTACAGCCCCATGGTCTGGAACTGTCTGCCATCTGAAGTACAGTCAGCCGTGACAATCAGTGTGGTTAAGACCGGACTAAAAACAGCGCTGTCAGCGCTACTGCCTCAGCTTTTTGCTGAATATGGGGTGCTACAAATCTTGAGATTGACGGCGCACGAGGGGATGCATGGTCAGCACCATGCCTGGCTGCCTTTGTCTCCCCACTGGTGATGTTTACGCACTCCAGCAGGTACTCATTTAAGGCTGAGTCGACCGAGGGGAGGCCCACGACCCAGTCTAGATATTCGTCGCCAAACAAAAAAAATAAACACAATCAGCCAAGAGCTGTAATCGAGCTCAGTGTCCTGAACCCTCAGCCGCGTGGCCACCTGTTATGTTTATAAATATGTTTTTAAATCCATGATACGTAACTTTGTCATAACCTCCTCTAAGAGCTTCCACCCCGTCGGCAAATGTCAGCCCATCAACGCTTTTAATTGTCTGCAAACCCCTTGCACGCAAGTCAAGCCTCTAATTTCTTCACGCAAGTTCTTAAAATGAAAACGGACGACGCTCAATTATCTAGGGTAATAATGCGGAGAGGTGTGGCACTGAAAAACAAAAACACAGATAATGCAAGACATAAATTGACGCAAAAAACAACATATTTACCGTTTATCAACGTAGATTCGCGGTGAAGGCATATAATGTATCGTCTATTTTTATTTAAAATCATTTCAACTTGTAACGTGCAGCACAATCTTTGCTCACTCTCAAAAACTCGAGAGGAATACGGATTGAGGAGGAGCCACAGACGAGAAAGGAAAGGCAACAGCCAAGCAGCGAGCCTGGTGCCAACAATTGCCAAAGCTCTGCGCTGCTCTATATACTAAGGCATTACCGGGCGATTAAGGAGTGCTTAAATGCGGGAGGAAACCCACGAGGGTGAGGGGGAAACACTCTATCCCACGCCGATGGAACAGGTGGAGTCCACATTTTTTTTTACTGTACCGACTGCCCCTGTGATTCTTGTTAACTCGGCACCCGCCCCACCCACGATGTCAGTGGCCAACATTTTCTCGGTCCATTGATTGCAAGGCCCTTTGCCCCACATTTTTCTGGGCTTTCTGCCCAGTGTCTCCCTCCCCCCACCACCAGCCCCTCTTCAGAACGTCTACACACTCATTAACCAGCACACTCATCAATCGTCAAACTATTTTCCAAATAAATTAATCATTGTTGCTTAATTCAGAAAAGGCCCCCCAACCCCCCTGCCCACACGTGGTCTCGAGACAGGGTTTGCCAGTACTCTTTAATCCACTTTTTTTTTTAATTACCACGTACATTGTAAAACTGATGTCTGGCCAAAACATACCAATGCTGATAAATCACTTACAGAATGCTACTTAAATGGCAAAACGGCAATGGATCATCCACGCACCCCCCCCCCTCCCCACTGCTAGCGAAAACTTAGCAGGACCCTCCAAACAAAAGTAGGTAAGACAGCACGGCTTTCCTGAGCAAACACGCGCGATAAAGAGCGAGCTTCAGTAGGCCTCTTCGTCAGCATTTAAGGGTTATTCCCAATGTTGCTGTTATGACTTGGCAGTTCCGTGACCGTATTCGACATTCCTTGTGTTTCACCCACGTAGCGGGGAAGACCGTGAGGGGCTTGTTAGTGTCCTTGACCGACGTGGTGAAGTATGGTCAAATAAACTCCCGCAAGACGAGTGAGTACAGGTCCCTCATCCAGCAGTGGAATGACAAAAGAATGTCGTGCACGTATGTAGATTTACAAGTGTTCCAGGATTAAAAGACACATTTAAGCCGAAGAACAGCCAATTGGCAAATAATTTTGCATGGGTGACCTAGACAACGCAAGAACGATAACTTGTGTTAGATCGAAATGAACAGCAAGGAAAGTGCATTGAGTCTTAGAGGAAATGGAGCATAAATGATGGCATCCTCTTTGGATGCCAATTTTCATTCACATATGCGTGACATCAGGCTGGCATGCCTGTCAATTACGTGGGAGAAATGTCCATGTTTGGACATGTTATAAGTGGTTCTCACAACATATTTTTTTTACTAAGATTGCCAAGTATGATGTCATCCAGTCTTAACCGAACCCTACAACCCCACTCCGACAGTGTGTTTATAATGTGTTGCTACAGTGTGTGTATGTGCTCCTACAGTTTTTTCGGTAAAGTCACAATAGGTAAAAAATGGAAAATAAATTAAATCACGACGTTTCGGAGGCAACACGAGCTTCCGTCTTCAGGAGGAACCGTCACAGCAAAATTGCTGCATCAAGTGAAGAGAGCTCTAAGAGACAAAGCTCCCTTCACTTGATGCAGTCACGAAAACTTCAAATCTAGAATTCCTACAGTGTGTTTATAATGTGCTCGGCAGAGCAACGTCCAAGGGGGAATATCTTGGAATTACACCGAGATCCAAGAGAAACGGAGTTAGAGATGTTATTGCCTGCGGCTTTTGCACGACCAGGGGCGCCACGGTGGCTAGGAGATGTTAACTGCCTCGCCTGGTATGCAGGATAAATTTCGATTTAAAGCTTTTGTGACTGCAGTGATTCATCTTCTTGGTTCTTTCGGTAAAGTCACGCAGAAGGGAAATAATAAATAATACAAATAAATAAAATAATTCTCACGACGTTTCGGCCACAACGCAAGCAGCCGTCCTCAGGTGAAGAACAGGTCTGTCGGAAAGACAGCGAAAGACAGCATTCAGACGCTGTCTTTCCGACAGACCTGTTCTTCACCTGAGGACGGCTGCTTGCGTTGTGGCCGAAACGTCGTGAGAATAATTTTATTATGTTTAATTCTTATTATTTTATTATTTCCCTTCTACGTGACTTTACTGAAAGAACCAAGAAGATGAATCCCTGCAGTCACGAAAGCTTTAAATCAAGTGGAGGGAGGTAGGGAGGGGGCGTATGATAGCCCCCCCCCCCCCAATTTTTGCAAGGCTGGAAATTGAACACATCTACACGCACATGCTCACACACACACACAGCAGCTTTAGGCTCAGGGTAATCACAGCTTCGATTTGGAGTTCTACAGCTTAAGGTACATAGGCCAAAGTTAAACTTTATCAGCAGAGGATTTACAGTTGTATTGTGTAAGCGGAAAAGCTAAGGCCGAGGTGACCCGTGGGACAATCGCCTCTTAAGGACGAGATTCGAGCCACCCACACGATCACCATCACGTTTCTCTTCAGCTCGTTATCGGCACTGCGAGCCACTGCGAGCCACCGCGGGCCACTGAGAAGGCACGCAACAACGACGCGTTAAAATGATCGATGATTGTTGGGCGAGCGTCGATTCATCTGCCAAAGCATTTGTGACGTTTCAGAACTGATTCTTTTCTGTAGGTGACCGGGGGGGTGGGGGGGGCAGTGCTGAAAACGTGTACGTTGAACCTAGGCATCAGCCACCCGTGATTGAACGGGGATGTCAAGTACAGCGAGTTAATGGTCTAGGCAGCATTTTACTTCACATAAATGATACTGGTAGGAACCTCCTGGTTACACCAGCCCACAGGGGATTATTGTGTCCGTCCGTCCTGCAGGGAGGGGCTGGGTGGGGAGGGAGGGGCTGGGTGTGGAGGGGCTGGGTTGGGAGGGTGGGGAGGGGCTGGGTGGGGAGGGGCTGGGTAGGGAGGGTGGGGCTGGGTGGGGGGTGGGAGGGGTGGGGCTGGGTAGGGGGTGGGGAGGGTGGGGCTGGGTGGGGAGGGACTGGTCACCCCGTGGTGCCCTTATAAAACTCAACGTTTAACCTACTCACGCCGGCTTGTGCCCGCCCTCACAGTCGGGCATATTTGAGGAATACACCACGCCGCCGTTGACCCTGGCCATTGACCGAGCAATCCAACGTTCCTACAGTTCCCTCCGCAGGAATGTGTAAATGACATCCATCAGATCAAATGTTGTTCGAATTACAGCCCAGAGAATATGCGTACAGTATATATGCCCTGCCAAGTGACAAATATCTGTGGCAAGGCTTTTAGAAAAATGTTCCCTCGAGTTGTGTGGATTACATGAAAATTTACTTTGAAGGTTATCTGAAGATGATATCACCCTTCTTTGAGCCATTCTCTAAAACAGAGAGAGATACACACACTTGTCTGTGAGTTCAGAATGGATAACACTATGTACCACAATTTTTGTTCCTGGGTACTAAGTGTTATTTTTTTATTGCGCATGCCTAAAAAGTATAGAAAATGGATATTATTCACCCACAAACTTTGCTTTTGTGACCAGGACTTTCTGTGAACGAAAGACACAAATGCACACCACGTTTTCTCATTGAAAATAGGTACATTTCAAAATATCACTGTCCTGCTAACAAAAGCAAAGTTTGTGGGGAATAATAGCCATTTTCTGTACTTTTGAGGCATAAGCTATTAGAAAATAACACTTCTTACCCAGGAATTTTTTTTTGTTACACAGTGTATTCTGTCTCATGGCATGATGCCGATAGAACCATTTTACCCCCACCCAACCAAGGGAGTCGATGATTTACAATTAATATACGTCGTGCGTAATTTGTTTATGTAAACCCTGCAGCCTCTGTAGAATTATGCAGTAACTGCAAGGGCATAAAAACAGGATCGATTCTGGAATCGAATCGCGACTAAAAATATCACCACAATCCATCGGAATATGATCAGGACTAACCACACACCCAGAAATGCTCTTTTTCACTTCTTTCTTTGTACACCGTTTTGAAAAGCAACTGACAAAACAATGTAAACTGCGTGTTGAATCTGGTAAACTATTCGATTACGTCAGGAGGCATTTGGTGTACAGTGTCCGAACCTCCTCTGCGAGTGTATGTACCAAGCCCATAGCCATGGAGTCAACATTGGGGGGGACCAAATCTTCCAGGGGGTCTGGGGTCCCCCCCCCCCCCCCAGAAAAAAAATCTAAATTTGAAAATTAATTTCCTACCAATTCCTGCCTAAAATATTAAAAAGTTCACTAACACATAGGATGGACTTTTTATAATTTTTTGTTACAATAATGTATAATAGTGTATTGTATTACATTGCTCTGTTTTTTCTTTTTTACCTTTTCTTGTTTCATTGTATGTAATGGCAGAGATTCTGGATTAATAAAGTACAACCATAACCACAATCATATAAACAGAAATCTATTTTATAGCAATATATTGGGGGGGGGGGGGCATTTTAAGCATATTTGAATATTGGGGGTCCCCCCCTAATATATATTATAATCACGGCCTTGGTACGTACAATGATGGGCAGTGGTTGGTTACGTGACGAACGTAGGACGTTTCTTTATTTTTCCATTCTATAACGCATTGGTAGGTCCGTTGTTGAAACACGATTAAGCACTTAGTGACCGCAAATTCATACACCTCATGGTTAATGATTGAACTGGAGAAACGCCCTTGTTTTCTTATAGGCCCTATACTTTGCACAGTTCAGTTGTGTGTACATTACAGTAGTGGCACCTAGCCACTGGCTTTCAATGACACACTGGATAAGGGAGAACCATTAACACATAGCAAGCGTCACCCTTCTCAAATGACCAATGAGCACCGCCGCAGAGAATCTGGGTTTGAATCCACGTTTCAGCCGCACGTGGTTAAACCAGGTCAAGCGCATTGAATTGACTGTCTCTCAGCCCCGACGACCAATGACTGCCCAAAGTAAAAAAAGCCATCGCTCGCCACCAATCCACGTGCTACAATAGCCAGGGATACATATCAGTTACCCGGGGGATAGAACACAGAAAGTTCTGTTAAGAATTGTGGCAAGTCCGCCAGGCTACAATTGTAGTACGATCCTGAATGTTAAAAGAAAAAAAACGGATCTTATGTCTGTCGGGAGTGGGATCGCAACTCTCAATCTCTCATAAGAGCTGCTGCTACGGATTGTGTCGTCGGTCCCACTGCACCAGCCGATCGCGTTCATTCATTATTCAATTTGTAATGTGTACAAACTGAACTTAATAAGGACATTCAGATGCAAGGGAGAACACATTAAATAAAGAAAATATTCTTCGGATTCTGACAAGAGGCCGACACTGATGCTGGTATAAAACCTACGACACTGCTACATCGTCACAAGTTGCTCTGTATGTATGTAGAACTTCTTTCGCACCATACATAGCCAACCGTGCTAATCGGAGGTACGGGAGAAGGACAACAAAACACAAAAAGCAGTTCTAAAGAAACGAGTTTTCAATCTAGATGATGATTTAAAAGTGCATAGCTCTCGCGGCTTCCTAATATCGGAAGGAAGAGCGTTCCAGACGGCCACAGGAGTGCATCTGAAAGCGCCACGCGATGCGGTGACCGCCGTCTTTGTCTGATAGGCCCCGTTCGCCACGCAATGAGTGCCTCAATGCGGAGCTCGCTGTTGCAAAACACCGCTGCTCCCCCCCGCCATTCCACCCCTTACCGAAGAAGAGGCTGAGGGAGCAGCCCAGGGGGAACTGGTTCCAGGCCAGTCCAAGTCCAGGCGTGTACACCACCTCCGCCGTGCCGTTAATGTACGAGCCTCCCACCCACGTCGCTGCACGCACGCACACACACAGGGAAGGCCGCATTAGGTTTTCTTTTAAGCTAGGCTGCTGTACTTTAAGGTACGTTTCATTTATTGCGCTAGGGCAGGACACGTTATAGTCAGGGATGATGGTCAGTGGTCGAGACTAATGATGGACTGGAAGCCAAAGGAGGGAACGCACCCCGAGAGAATATTCACCGCAATTTGATCGACACATTGTAAGGGTGCTCTGTGTTTATAAACTAAAACTACAATTAAAACTTTTTTTTTTGACCAGGTAAACTTCCACTGAACTTTGTAGCTCTTTTTTCAGAAGCGACCTGGC
Organism: Lethenteron reissneri; assembly: GCF_015708825.2. Classification (NCBI taxonomy): domain Eukaryota; kingdom Metazoa; phylum Chordata; class Hyperoartia; order Petromyzontiformes; family Petromyzontidae; genus Lethenteron; species Lethenteron reissneri. Next base: position 2,050,317 of record NC_083835.1, read on the forward strand.
AATCACAAATGATAGCCCACTGAAGTGGCTTATCACTGTAGAAAATTATAGCAGCCAAATACTCTAAACGCACGTCGATTCTAAACGTGGAGGGGAAACCGGAGGACCCGGATAAAAATCCACATGACCACGGGGAGAACATACAAACTCCAAATATACAGCAGGCATCGTCAGGGTTGGGATCAAACCCACGATCTCCTATATACCAGGTGAGGTAGTTAACATCTCTCCCTCACACACAGCTGTGTACCCTGGCCTGCCGCCCTGATCTAGAGTTGTCACGTCTGATGTACAAGATAACCCGGACACATCGTGGGAAGAATATCTCACAATAGAGGAACAACGAGTCAGTGCGTTGTCATAAGCAGGGTTCAATTTGATGGCAGGGAATTTCCCCCATCTGAAGGGGTGGGGGGGGCTATACATTTATTCCCCCAGATAACAGATTTGACTATACAATGACAGGATTGAGGCTAGTTCATATTTGGGAAGAGCTATAGCTGTCCTTCATTCAAATTGCATCTCTCACAATCACTGAGGAACCAGGCGGTGAGTCGGCGCTACAAACAATTGCTCAAGTTCTGTGGTCCTCTTTATATGAAGATGTTTTCTAAACTAAACTTTTAATTTTACCAGGTAAGGCCGACTGAGCTATATAGCACTGTTTCAGAAGTGACCTGGCCACAAATGATCGTTCGACGAAGTAAGCTTATGATGTGGAAATGAATAGCAGCCAAATACTCCAAATGCATTTTTATTCTAAATGTGGAGGGACAAACTGGAGGAGTCGGAGAGAAATCCATGCGACCACGGGGAGAACACGCAACTCCAAATATACCGGCATCAGGTTTGGGATCCAACCCACGACCTCCTGTATACCAGGCGAGGTCGTTAACATCTCACCACCGTGGCGTTTAAATGTGTAAGGGAACCAGAAATCCCACGGGTGCAATCTAGCAACACTCTATCCCATACAGAAACCCCGTTCTTTGAGTGGTGGAATATTACGCAACTGACGAGACCCGAGACGTTCACTGTCCAGGGAAGTATACTAATAGGGTTTTTCCCCTTTTTTTCCTGGCAACAAAACTGACACCTTTTGCAAGGAATCATGCTTACTATTAGTACATTTTGGTACTGGCAAAGGCGGTCCCATGATGTAGCTGCTCACCCCAAGCTCTCATTACTCTGATAGTGCGTTGTCTTTGAACTGTGCGCCTTTTGGCGTCATCTGGTCGAACACCATATGAGACCAGGCTCTAAAGAAAGCTGTCTCTGGTGTGGACCAATCGGTTTCAAGGACAATGCATAAATGATCAGAGTATTGTTTTTTGTTTGCATTTGACTGCAAGTATTGTGGTTAATGTAAGCATGATTCCTTGCAAAAGGTATCAGTTTTGTTGCCAGGAAAAAAAGGGGAAAAACCCTATTAGTATATTTTGGTACTGGCAAAGCAGGTCCCATGATGTCCAGGGAAGGTTTACAGGTTTCCCAGAACAGCAACACGAAATCGGAGGCGAATCCTGAGAAAACCAGTACAAGGTGGCAACCCTACCCGGATGGCCCCCGTCCTCCCGGTGGGGCCGTCTTGAGGTAGCGTACCGGTGGCGGTGAAGACACCGACGATGACGCTCATCTTGCGGTCTCCCACCATGGCCATCTCGCTCTGCCCGGCCTGGCAACCCCTCTCGGTGGCTCTGGACCGGCGAGCGGCCCAGACGCCCGTGACCAGGATGATGATGTAGAAGACGAGGACGGCCACCACACCAGCCACGTTCAGCGCCATCTCCTCCCGTCCAGGTCTCCTGCACGACGGTCGGTTCAGTCGGTGGCGGTGCAAGGACCGCTGTGAGCTGCAGCGAGCTCTCCTTCAAATGGGAACCCGGCCAAAGCGGCAGGAACTTTTTACATGGGAAGGGGAGGGTTTCAAGGGATTTGCACAGAGCAAAAAGCGGGGACATTGTATAACAACCAGTGCTGTGTGCAATGGAAATCTTGTAGGCGATCCAAAACAACATTATTCATCACAGTAGAATTTTGAAATGCTATTTATAACAAGGCTTACAATGGCACTCGCTGCTATATTGAATTAAACATTCTCAGTGTGTGACTCTTCTGTCATACTCACCTCCAAAGGCTCTCTCCCTTGGTACTATTCTTCTCTTCTGTCAAGACTGTCGCTTCTTCTGTAACACTATCCTCTTTGTCAAATCCTCGGTCCTGTCAAACGGAACTCTCCTGTCAAACACTCCAGACACTTTCCATAAACACTCTCCCTCCTCCTCTCAAAAACCCATCTCCTGCCATACTAATACAGCCCCCGTATAACCTTAATGGGCTATACGGGGGGTGTATTGGTCCTGCCACACACTCTTATGCTGTAAAACACTCACCCCCTCTGAAACACTCTCCGCCTGCCAAAGAGTACTGCACCGTCAAACACTCGTGCTGTCAAACACTGTTTTGTCCTCCTGATACTGCATATCCTCCTCTGAAACACTCTCCTATAAAACACTCTCCTGACGGCCACGCCGATTCGATAACACGCTCCTGCAAAACACTCGTGTCCTGTCAAACACTCGTGTCAAACACTCGTGTCAAACACTCGTGTCAAACACTCGTGTCAAACACTCGTGTCAAACACGCGTGTCAAACACTCGTGTCAAACACTCGTGTCAAACACTCGTGTCAAACACTCGTGTCACTTTCCCTTCGTCTCACTCACCTGTCAGACACTCTTAAGCTGTCAAAACACTCCCTCTTGTCACTATGCTCATGTTGTCAATCACTCCCTCTTGTGAAACACTCGCGTACTAGAATCAACTTCTTGTCAAACACGTCTCATTGTCATGGCACTCCTCACCGCTAGTCAGTCACTCACCTCTAGACAGGAGGAATGGAAGTGGGGGGGAGGTGGTTGTTTCGGAACTCGCTTCTCTCTCTCGCTTCGCCTTGGGGGCCAATCGCCGCCGATGAATGAGGACCACGCAGGACGGGACACGAGACTGACTCCCTGCCTCCCTCCCTCCCTCGCTGCCCGAACCACGACGAAGACGACACTGGCACACAAAGAGAACGCCGCCCTGGCATGCGGCTCCTCACTTGTCCCACTCTTCGTCCTCTTCTTCCTCCTCTTACCTGCCCCCCTCCCCCCTCTCCCTGGTGGGCGGACGTCTCAGTCGTGGATCGCTCGAAAACGCCGCAGCACACGGGGGGTGAGAGGGTCACGGCACAACGCGCCCGCGGTGCAACATGGACAGGAAATCGAGCGCGGGAGGTTCCCACCCCGCCCACCACCAACCCCCCACCCCGCCCACCACCAACCCCCCACCCCGCCCACCACCAACCCCCCACCCCGCCCACCACCAACCCCCCACCCCGCCCCCCCACCCCCGCCCCCCCACCAACAACACCAACCCCCCCACCACCAACCCCCCACCCCGCCCCCCACCACCAACACCAACCCCCCCACCACCAACCCCCCACCCCGCCCCCCACCACCAACACCAACCCCCCCACCACCCCCCAACCACCCACCACCAACCCCCCACCCCGCCCCCCCACCCCGCCCCCCACCAACCCCCCACCCCGCCCCCCACCACCAACCCCCCACCCCGCCCCCCACCACCAACCCCCCCACCCCGCCCCCCCACCACCAACCCCCCCACCCCGCCCCCCACCAACCCCCCCCCCCACCACCAACCCCCCCCCACCCACCACCAACCCCCCACCACTAACCCCCCCCCACCCACCACCAACCCCCACCCACCACCAACCCCCCCCCCACCCACCACCAACCCCCCCACCCACCACCAACCCACCACCCCCCAACCACCCACCACCAACCCCCCCACCACCAACACCAACCCCCCCACCACCAACCCCTCACCCCACCCCCCCACCACCAACACCAACCACCCCACCACCAACCCCCCCCACCCACCACCAACCCCCCCACCCCCCCCCACCACCAACACCAACCCCCCCACCACCAACCCACCACCCCCCAACCACCCACCACCAACCCCCCCACCACCAACCCCCCACCCCACCACCAACACCACCCCCCCACCAACCCCCCACCACCACCACCAACCCCCCCACCACCAACACCACCCCCCCACCAACCCCCCACCACCACCACCAACCCCCCCACCAACAACACCACCCCCCCACCACCACGTGCGGTGCGGGCACCAGCGAGAAAGTGCGACTCGTTGGGCGAGGTCGTTAAATCGACAATGGAGGCGTCTTCATCAGAGATGCCACAGAGATTGAGTTACTACTGTACAGGAGCGGTCTATATGTCTTGTGACCTCCCCAATTAACCCCTAACATGTCTCCCTCCCTTTGCATATTAATCAAAAAAAGTTTACTTTAAAACAAATTTGTTTTATAGAATTAAATGGGGGTCACAAGACATCTGGACCCCCGATACACGACAGTATTTGGTGCGAAAACGCCGATAACGCCACGGGGCCCACGATATAAATGTAATTTTCTTGAATATTTTTAGACGAAATAGGCTTAGAATGTCCACGTGGACCGATAGCTTATTTAAAGCCAAAAATATAGAAACGTACGCATAAACGCCTTCATTAAATCGTTTGAAAAGTTACACTTCTCATACCGGGGGGGGGGGGCGGTGGGCAGGAATCCGATGAGCTGCAAAGCTCTTTAGCTCAGACGTCCAGTGGTGTGCGGCTCAGCAAGTTACAACATAAACAATAAAAAAACACACACAGGGTTAGTGTGCAAATTTTAGAGAACGGTAAGCGCGCCACTGCATGTAAATGAATTAAGCAATTTATTTTTAAATCGGACTTACGCAATTACCATTGTATAACAACAGAGTTGATGTAAAACAATAGCAGGCATCTTGAGGGGAGTTGCAACCGAGGTCACTGTCAGTCACTGGGGACTTCTCAACCCGGCAACCTTGAAGTCGCCTCGTACTCACTGTATCGTGAGCGCACCCCCCCCCCCCCGCGTTTATATAGTAACGAACTCGGTGGTACCTATACGCTATGGGGAGACTTTCACCGCGCGTTAAATATAAGAAAAGGGAATACATTTTTACATTCATTAAACAATATGTACGTTCATTTAGATATTTTATATCAAGTGAAAGGCTTCGTTTTTTAACGATTTTAATACAGTTATCGCACGCTCTCTCTTTTGAATAAATTATGTTAACTCTTGCGCATGCGCAGTCGTCCGCAATTGAATCGGGACGCTGGTCAGCTGTAGTGCCTCCCCTTTATTATATTTCCCACCACACATAAGCGACGCCGACGTGCTAGCCAATGGAAACACGTCGCCTGCTGCCGTTCAACCAATCGCGTGGCTCAGAGGGGCGAGCGGTGCCTATCCGTTGTAGGTAATATTATCCATTTAAATATTTAATTCATTTCTTTTTAAATCTAGGACCATCCAGAACCCAATAAATTCGTTTTTTTTTCTCTCGCGTGGACATCTATAAAGTACTATTTGGGTCTTTCGGTAAAGTCACGTAGATAGAAAAATAATAATAAAAAATATTTTTAGCTTTACTCTGGTTATTTCGGTAAAGTCACGTAGAAGGGAAATAATAAAATAATACAAATATAAAACAATACATTTTATTATTTTTTATTTTATTTGATTACTTCCCTTCTACGTGACTTTACCGAAAGAAAGAAGAATATAAATACAAGCTTTAATAAGCTTTAAGTCAAGATCTATAAAATACGTACCCAGAGGAGATGGAGCGATGAAATCAAGTCAGCTGTAGGTTGCAGGGTCCAGCTTACCCAGGACTCCTTTACTTACGAACTTTCAACTTACGAACTTTCAGAGATACGAACAAACCTGTCCGTATGTCGAGTTGCCTGTTCGGACCGAGAGTCGTAAGTTCAACCGCCGGCCAATAGATGGCGGTGGTGGCATCTACATCTGCACAACATGAAGAACCAGTGGCATCTACATCTACAGAACGTGAAGAACCAGTGGCATCTACATCTGCAGAACGTGAAGAACCAGTGGCATCTACATCTACAGAACGTGAAGAACCAGTGGCATCTACATCTGCAGAACGTGAAGAACCAGTGGCATCTACATCTGCAGAACGTGAAGAACCAGTGGCATCTACATCTGCAGAACGTGAAGAACCAGTGGCATCTACATCTGCAGAACGTGAAGAACCAGTGGCATCTACATCTGCAGAACGTGAAGAACCAGTGGCATCTACATCTGCAGAACGTGAAGAACCAGTTGCATCTACATCTACAGAACGTGAAGAACCAGTGGCATCTACATCTGCAGAACGTGAAGAACCAGTGGCATCTACATCTGCAGAACGTGAAGAACCAGTGGCATCTACAGGAGATGATACAACTTTTAAAGCCATTCCGCCGGGTTTAGTGTGAACGCCGTACAACGTGCTTGAAATCGACGGAAATAAAGTTGTACTTACGAAACAAATCGACTTACGAACACACCTCTGGAACCTAACTCGTTCATACGTAGAGGAGTCTGTGTATTTCATTGCAAGTGGCAACCACAATAGTTAGTGGGAGCCATTCATCCAGCAGTGGATTGGCCATGCCTGACGGTGATTATGAAGATATAAGCTACAGCATTCGGTTGAATGCAACGCAGTGAGACACATATTGTAAAATTTATTAAATATATATTTGGATTATAACACAGCAATACAATTCAGAGTGCAATCAGTGCAATACTGCAATCAATACATTATGTATCTGTATATACATACAGTTTTCATTTGCAATGTATTATTTTCGTACCGGGAAATATATAATTGTGCTAAAATAAGCATATAGTCTTTAAAATCCGCATAAAATCATGACGTCCAATGGGCTATAGGCAGCATAATAGACGTTCATTGAAAATTGCATTGCACGTGTACAGAGATTTGAACCAAGGTGGAGTTACATGGGGTCTCTGTTGGGACGAGAGGGCCCACACTCATGAGGAAATCTGCTCACCATCCCATGGCTCTTCTTCTTGGTTCTTTCGGTAAAGTCACGTAGAAGGGAAATAATAAAAATTAAACATAATAAAACAATTCTCACGACGTTTCGGCCACAACGCAAGGCGCCCTTTTCCCCCCTTCCAACCCAGCTTATATATATGTGATCCAAGCACGTGTGCTGTTTCATTTAGACGCTGTCGCCTCGACAGACCTGGTTTTCACCTGAGGACAGCTGCTTGCGTTGTGGCCGAAACGTCGTGAGAATTGTTTTATTATGTTTTATTTTTATCATTGTATTACTTCCCTTCTACGTGACTTTACCGAAAGAACCAAGAAGATGAATCCCTGCAGTCACGAAAGCTTTAAATCGAAATCCCATGGCTCGTTTGCAATATCCCACACGTGTTTTAGTTGTGACCCTTGACGTGTCCATTCAGTCGGGTCGGACACAAGATCAGCCCATCCGTGCCGTCGATTCGCACGGTTGGCTACGTACGTTGCCAAACAAGTTCAACATATTTTGAAATATTCTTTGGGTCTTTCGGTAAAGTCACGTAGATAGGTTCAACATATTTTGAAACGCATGAAACAGCGTGGCTTTTGCAATGCCAAGAATGTGAATTTGCACTTAAAAGTTTTAAACATACACGGAATATAATTCGTAATAGCAAAAAATATGTTAGATCATAGTGCAGGTACAATGTCATTTGATTTTTTACGATAAGGGGCCGTCCATAAATGACGTCATGCGATTTTGGAGGATTTTTTACCCCCCCCCCTCCATCGACACATGGCGTCACAAAGTCAGACCCCCCTCAAATATGACGTCACAAAGCTCTGCCCCCCCCCAAAAAAAACATGCTTCAAATCGCTTTAAACTATTGTCATTGTAGTGCGTATTTAATGTGGTGCTGAACTCTGTCGGAGAAAACACATTAAAAAGGAGGCGTTGGAAAGCTTAAATTTAGCATAAAATTAACTTGAAAATATTCAACGTCTAACTAAAACTGCAGATGTTCATAATATTATATTGAAATTATCCTATACTGTGATTATAAAATATTAAAAGTAATTATAACTATTAAAAAACTACTTGAAACTTCGTAGCAGAACGAAGCCAAATAGAGAGTACAATTATAGCAATCATATACTGTATTAGTTCCACAGAATGAAAAGCCCTTGTAGAATCATTAGAATCAAAATGTTTAGTAACAATCATTAAAAAAGAAATCTAAATTTATGCTTCTCCATTCTCCCATGGAGAAGCAAAATGCTCCTTCATGGAATAAATAAAAGGTGACCTTAGTAAATTTAAATAATCAAATAGTTAATAATCAAAATGAATCAAAATTAGTGTTGTTATAACAATTCTATATTTATTTAAAGTTGCGCATTTTGATGTGACGTCACATTATCACCCCCCCCCCACCCTCGTCACACATCGTCACAAATGTCTAGGTGCGTGACGTCATTTATGGACGGCCCACAACCCTCCACCACCCGACAGAGCCATACCAAAGTTGTCACGTCATGCGCAAATATGCCAACTGATGTGGCTCATCAACAAACCGGAGGACGGATGTTGAAAAGGCGAGCAAAATTTAGATAAGCTTGCCGAGGTGTATCAGCTGTACCTTCCCTTCTAGCCCCGCCCAGTCCCTGACTGCCACATTTAGAAAAGCTCCTCCCCCCTCCCCTGAACCAGTATTAAGATTTTGTCTCCTGGATTTCTCTTCACTTGATACACTAAATTTGGCTGTGACGGTCCCACCTGAAGACGGAGACTTGTGTTGCCTCCGAAACGTCGTGATTTAATTGAGTTATTTTCATTTATTATTATTTCATTTTATTATTATTTTTTACCTACGTGACTTTACCGAAAAAACCTAAGAGTATGAATCCTTGCAGTCACGAAAGCTTCAAATCTAGAATTAGGCGAGCAAAATGTTTACATTTTTTTGTTACATTTCACCTGGAGACTACGTCCATTATCACCAGGTGTTAAGCAAGCTCAGCTCTCGCTTAAAGCACATTGGTCGTGAAAGACTAACGAATAAAATTAAACATAATTTCTGGAGAGGAATGTAACTAAAATATGCAGGTTACGCGTCATATTCAGCTCCATCGAAAATACTGCAGAGGTCAATCAAACAACCTGAGCAATAATAGCCATTGACATCATCCCACACCGAAACTGGCTCCTCTGTGCTTAGTTCTCATATCGCCAGCTCTACTTTTTGGGAGAAAAAGCATGGCCCAGTCACTCGTCAGTTTAATTATGTGAGTCCATTAACATCCGAGGCATGAAATGCATTCATTGCTGCTGTGTTTTTAGAAAATTTACCAAAAATTGCATTGGCAACTGGTGAACAAGGACACATGAAACGCGTATCAGAGCAGCCTCTGTCGTGGTGCAATGGTTAGCAGGCTGGACGTTGCAAGCCAAAGGTTGCCGATTCGATTGCTTCTCCCGGATGAGAAACCGGGCAAGCTATCTGTGATTAAACCAGGTTCTCAAGCATGGAAAGTTGATGGTCTTAACCCAGTAACTAATGACTTCCCAAAAAAAATCCTCCTGTACCACATCAGCCCAATCTCTTATCTCTTAAATGGGTTAGATTATTTCTAAGATTTAAAATGTTGGTCCGATAGACACGCGACCAGCAATCTTTCCCGTGCATATAAAAAGGGTGAATAACACAATAAACTGTCTATTGCAGCGACCTCAAAAGTAGTCCTGTGACGGCATCTTTCAGGGGCCATTCGGTGAATACGATACACCGCGAGCGGCGTATCTCTCAACGTAAATTCTTCATCGCCCGACACGAACTTCGACAGCATCATTTATAACACAATTGGACTTTTTAACACGTAGGCTTTCGCGACCAATATTATTCATAATATAGGAGAGCTTCACCATTTTTGCCCGATGAAGCTGATTGTAATTATCAGCGAAACGTCGTACTCAAATTTTAAAATGCTGTTGATTCTCTCTTCAACACACCAGTGGGCTAAAGAAGTGAATTATTTTGTCCTTTGAAAAACGTGACACATTTTTTACTGTTTGGCCGTGTCGGGTGGTGGAGGGTTACGACACATTTATAAATAACGCGATCTGACCCAAAAACCTTGATTATGAACAATTGGACTTGGTTTCTTTTTACATACACAACATTAAAAACGATGCCATACATACGTTTAGCAAATGTAGCGGTGCCGCACCTGATCAAGTATATGCATGACGAGGTACAAAATTTAAAAGAGGGCCCTCTTGGCCGTCAAGGCATCCATGGGGTCTTCTTGTTGTCGTTTCCTGGGCAGCGTGGGGGCGGCCGTGGCTTCGGGAGGTCCTTGCTTGCTGGGCGTGCACTCCACGACCCCCGTCAGATCCTCAAGCGGCAGGTGCCAATCATCGTCATGCCAACTCTCGTGCCCGCCGCTGGTGGTCTCCGACAGCTTCCCGGGGTCTGGGGGGAGCGGAAACACGCGTTCGATCATCAGTTTAACGCGTAGGCTTTAGCGACAAATATTATTCAGAATAAAGTTTTTTGGGTTAGATCGCATGAGTATAAATGTTGTGTCGTAACCCTCCACCACCCGATACAGCCAATTAGTAAAAGATTCGTCACGTAAACAAAACGCTAATTAGTTACTATTCCAGCCCACCGGTGTGCTGGAGAGTAAATCCACAACATTTACAATTTACAATACTCATTGGCGTTTTGTTTACGCGACAAATCCCTTACTAATTGGCTGTGTCGGGTGGTGTGGGGTTACGGCACATTTATACTTACGCGATCTAACCCAAAAACCTGTATTGTGTTCGATCATCATCCTCTCTCACGCTAGTGGTGAATACATTTGGCAATGAGATCTCTAAAAATTGGAACTGTTTCAGCTCCTTCCCCTCGCACTCCTCGACTTTTGAATTCTACACTGCCCTTGGATTTACCTCCCATCGCCTATTTTCCCAAGTTCCTATGAAGCCTTACTTGTTTGGGGCTAAACCACGTGGTGAGCAGTTTCATGACAACATTCTTGTCATTAACCCTCCACCACCAAACAAGATCGTCACGTGATAACCCTTCGATTTTACGTGCTATGAACTGGCAGTGTTTAATAATGGTGACAAACACAGTTTTAAGTTTACAAATGAAAAGTCAAACGTAACTGTATAAACGGATGTAAGTTAAAAGTAATACTCTCACATTGAATGCTAATCGCTTCATGGTGAATACAATTGTATGGGTGTCAAGGGAAGAATTCCCACCAATAGGAGGGTTAGTGGGAGGGGTAATCGAGTAGATACAAGGGGAGAACGGACGGGAAGAAGGGGCCTTTGCCAGGAACGAGATTGGGACGGCTGGGGACAGGTGTGGATGGGAGAAAAGGATTAAAGGACGAACCCCCTGCAACCTTGTGTCGGCTCTCCTTAACACAATGATAACAGTGCCGCGTCTGTTGGGATTGATGTGAAACCACATGTCATTTCTCGTTCTTGCAAAAGTGGAACGATAAAACTACTGTACTGCACTTCTTCTCCGCCTCATGGCGGACTGGCTAGGCGACAGTGGGCAAACTTAACACTCATTCATGGGACTGGTCAAACGTCCCAATGCACGGCCCTCCCGAAAACGAGTACTTGAGATCAGTGAGGCAATTATTGGGTAAATAAAGGGCATTTTTACTATTTACATTTTTACTTTTTAAATATGTTGCTCCAAGCAAACTAAAGACTCTCCCTAGTCAACAGGAAATGTTGGACCAATATTGAACCAACATTGGTGCAAACATTCCAACAACAGACCAATATTTGGCCCGACAATGCATGTTTACTGGGTTCACATTCCAATTGACTGGATTATCCCTCTCATGGAAATACTGCATATTTAAAGTATACATTGGCCATCCATTTACCTGAGTTATCACTCCCGTTGTCGTCCTGCAAAGACAAAAAGAGATATGATTTTGTTAGCAATGTACTTGGGCAGTAGTGGCATTGCAGTGAAACACGGGGAGACACTGCGCATGCAGCGGCGATGGTCCGCTGGTGATGGAGGGCGGTTGCCTCCAACTGCCTGGTAGCGTCCTTCACGAGCCTCCTTCACAGAGTCCAATCTTGACACCGCTAGTACCTTATCCTTCGCAAGTCCACACACTCCCAAATTCTCCTATACCACATCAGCCCAATCTCTTCTGAAGCCCATGCCGTGCCCGTTTATCCCTCCTTTATCCAGCCAAATAGAAGCTGCATGGGCATGCGGTGGCTGGGCATGCAGGCTACATGACCCAGCCAACATAGCCTTGCCTGCTGGAGTCAACTGATGGGACTGTTTCCAGATCTTTCAAGGATCTGTGAGCTCCTCAAACAAACCAGTGTGGTTAAACCCAGGATGGAGCATAGGTAGGCCAGCCTGCATGTTTCAAACTGGTGCAGATGTTCCTTTAAAGGGATCCATGTTTCGCAACATAAAGAGGGAATAACTGTGGCCGAGAAGACCCGGAGCTTCGTATGGAGCAATAGAGAAGGCAGCTTCCAAACGGCGTTACACAGCTGATGAAAATATAATGCCGCTCAACTGATTCAGATTGAGACCTCCGCTGCCAAACCAGAGCTGGTCATAAGCAAACTGCCCAGGTACGGAAACTTCTCTACTCTGTCCACAATTGCCCCATCATTCACGGGTAATTGAGGGAAGGAAGCATTCGATGGCACATCAGCCATCCACGGCCGCCAGCACCACCAGCACCATCCTGGCTCTCTCACCTTCTCGTCCATGATCTTGTCGAATTCCCGTTGGACGCGGGGGACGTTACTGTGCCACTGCACGAGCCACAGCGGCGTTGTTTCGCTCTGCGCCGCGTCCACCAGGATGTGCACGCAGTTATCGTGCCGCCTCCTGTCCATCACGCCGAGCTGCACCCCCGCGCGGCATAGGTGACGCAGCCCGGCCCGCACGGGCCCGACGTTTCCGCGGTAGATTCGGGAGAACCAGACGCGGAGCCGGTGTCGGCCGCCGCCGACGTCGCGCAGCCATCGGAGCAGCACCCCCGAGCAGCGGTCGCAGGGGCTCCACGACGCGAACCACTCGACGCAGAAGCCCACGCCGCCGTGCTCGCGGACGTGGCGTGTCATCTCGTCCAGCAGCAGCTCCTCGGCGTGCATGCCGCGCTTCTCCGGGCTCTCGCGTGGGATGCCGTCGGCGACCTCCCCCTTGTTAGTGACGTAGCCCCAGAGCTCGGATTCTGTGGTGCCGGTGGTGCTGGTGGCGAGGATGGGTTTGAGCTTGAAGCAAATGTAGCAGCTGTTCCTTCCGTACGCCCACTCGAGGTTGTCGAACTCGAAGAGAAACGTGTCGAGGGGCAGCTTCTTGTAAAGGAAGACCGACATGTTTTCTGAAGAAGGCCGGCCGGCCGAAACGTCCATCGAGTTGTTGTTTCCCCTCCTTTCTTATCGGTAAGTTACCAAAACCAATCAAACGTATTGCTTTTGAAGGTAAAAACGCATCACAATTGCCTGAATATTTGATGAATACGTAAAAACATTCCCCTTTCCAGCACTCTCAGCTGCCTGTGTTGTATCCATAGGGGCTGTCAGTCGTCACCCTTCCAGCGGGGGGGATAACACCGCCAATCGCACGGAGCGTTCGCGTTACGAGATCTTCCACGTATCAAAGGTCATTTAAAACCACCGGGAGTGTCCCGGTAAACACGGTCCCTACATGCAACAGATGTACGCAAGCAGCCAGCCCACGCTGGCTTCTTCGTCACCCAGTGGCTGGCACGGCTCATGTGAGCGGTGCGAATGCGTTTCTCGGCAATGATGAAATTCTGGTGCCTTGCGTCACTACTTGGAACTGACCGTGGGCGTGCGCAGGCAAGCCCCAGAGCTGGCAAGCTGGCCAGTCCATTGAGGAAGTCTCCCTCTTATGTTTTGGACATTGATTAGATCAGTGGTTCTTAACCTGGGGTGCACGCACCCCCTGGGGGTGCGAAATTCCCCTTTCTGGGAGTGCAAGACATAAGCAGATTTTTTTAGAAGGTAAGTCATCGAAAAAACAAATTAAGCATGGGCACGTAAGAACAACTACATTGTTTAATCGAATCCTATGTATTTACTAACAGACATTTTTTTTTCTTCTTCTTGGTTCTTTCGGTAAAGTTTTTTTTTTATGATTGCGAACCAAAGGGGTGCAAGGCTGCAGGAAAAGTTAAGAACCACTGCATTAGATTGATGTGTACAAAGACCCCCGTATAGCCTTAACAGACTGTAGGGGCAAGTGCTGTTAGCGAGCACCTATGAAGGCCGGAACGGTACACGAGGGGGTGGGTGGCCAGCACAACGCCCGACCGCCTTTGTCTCCCCAGTGGCGATGTTTACACACCGCACCAGGTACTCATTTCAGGCTGAGTCGACCTAGGGGAGGCCCAGGACCGGATCAAATAATCGCCACTGATATTGGTCGTGAGCGGGAATTGAACTCGGGTCGCCGGGTTCATAACGCAGTGCGCTATCCACTGCGCTACCACTCCCCGCGAAACGCGCACACCGACCACAAATCGCATTCACGTTGTGCCAGCACTCCATGCTTATTTGTCAACTGTGCGATGACCGCTTGGGCTCCACAGGCAGATCCTAGTGCCTGTGTAACGGTTTCAATTTAGCCGCACACACTTCTTGGGAGGCAACACTCATTTTATTAATGAACACAACGGTCACTCAACAGTTACTCTTACTCTACACACAGGGTGGTGACCACCGACCTGCCCGAGCTAACACACACGTGTCTCTTAGCTACTGCAGCGTGACCCAGCCAGGTGGCTGCTGGCAGTCCGCTCACTGGAGGCCTTCTCTTCTTGGCATCTTCACGAGGCGTCTTCATTCTTCGCAGGAACAGCCCCGAACCTCCTGAGGAGGCCGCTGATATGGGGCTCGGCGTGCCCGGCCCCACCCCGGCCACGCCTCCCTTCGAGCACCCTCTCGAAGCCCCCCCCCCCCCCCGCTGCTGTCCACGTGCCCCCCCCCCCCCCCGAGGGCCCCCTGGACCCCCGGCCCCCACTGGGATCCGGTCACGTGTCCAGCACCGGCCCTGACGTGATTCCAGCCTCCAGCCGGGATGACGTCATGTGTGTGTGTCGACCCACGTGGTAGTAACGCTCCTGGCACAGTAACAAAAACTAAAAAACTTCGATTTAAAGCTTTCGTGACCGCAGGGATTCATATTCTTGGTTCTTTCGGTAAAGTCACATAGAAGGGACATAATAAAATAATGAAAATAAAACAATAAATGTTTTAATATATAAATAAAAACTGAATAAAAAAATTAATAAAAAAAAACTAAAATGAGGGCCGAAAAAAAATATTATCCACAATTCTTCTGTTATTCGTGTGTTATTTTTTTTTATTGAACAGAAAACACCGAGAGGAGTCATTTAGACTGCGCCTTTCAGTGTCGCGTCAACGCTGTGCATACCGGGGGCTCTCGGGCGGAACTTCAGGTTGCACCGCAGCGTGTCGTTCGGCACGGTTGTCCCGGCACGTGGGGCGAAACGTTGGACACCGTGCCGAGCAACAGCGCGTGGCTGCGACCCGCAAGCGCGTCGGAGAGTTTAACGGGCTCCGTCTTCCTAGCGAACTGCGTGTGAAAATGTGTTTTCCCCATTTTATCTGAACGCACTGGGGGCGTGCAACCCGCACGACCTCCACGGGTCCCCGCCATGGCTTCAACAATTTAGGCGACGTAGCCAAAGGTGCCTGAGGGCAATGCAGCCAGGCCCTGTCACCTGGTTCCCAGTTGTGCACGGACACCTTCCGTGCACGCAACCGCTCGTTAGCAATTTGGCGAGCCCGCGAATTAAGCCGTGCGGCCTCCCTTGCCTCTGTCAGCTTGTAAATGTTAAATTTAATATGCTCTGCCAATTTCGAATTAGTCCGTGGTGCGGGCAGACCCAGCTGCGTTTCCATGGGCGGGTCGGCTTCCCGACCGTACATCAGATAAAACGGGGAAAATCCCGTAGCTGCATGGGGGGCCATTCTATACGCGGCGAGGACCCCAGGAACCTGCAGGTCCCAATCAACATGTGCCTCACACACCTGCTGGCACAGCATAGAAGTCAATGTCCTGTTGAGCCTCTCAACCATCCCGTCCGTCTGCGGGTGGTACGGGGAGGTACGCACCTTCTTAGTACCCAACAGGTCGCACACCTCTTGCAGCAATTTACTCGAAAAATTTTTCCCTTGGTCGGTCAGCAAGCGTTCGGGAGCCCCCTTGTCCAGGACGTAGCCCTGGACAAAGGCGTCCGTCACAGCCGCCGACGACTGGTTGGCGAGTGGCCACGCCATAGGCCACCGGGTAAAATATTCGACCCCCACCAACAGGTACTTATTACCCCTAGGCGTGACTGGAAAAGGCCCCAGAATATCGAGTGCAACGAGCTCGTTAGTGCGCGAGACCTGAATAGATTGCAGCGGTGGATTAGCTGCCACAGGCGGTGGTTTCCGTCTGGCGCACTCAACACAACCCTTCAGAATATTCACCACGTCACCCCCCATTCCCGGCCAATAATAGTCACGCTGAAGCAGGGCAAGCGTTTTGTTAACTCCCAAATGCAAGAGGCGTTCGTGTGCGGCCAAGACAACCTTCCCCCTCTTCGAACCGAATCCCCGAACTCTACTCGGCTCTCCCCCGCCGCAACGCGACGACCCATACGTGTCGAGTATGCGGGCCGAGCATGTGAGGTGCCGCGACTTGCCGGGGTTTGCAGGGATGACTTGGGGCCTTGTTCGTCGTCCCGCCGAGGTCCCATGGCGCGCTGACGTGGGGCGCGGCAACCGGAGGCCACGTGGCCCCGGAGGCCGCAGTTATAGCACGTGATGACAGTCGTCGGAGATCTCGGTTGCTCCAGCTTGCGGGCCGCTCGCAGAGGCGAACGGCCCCCCGACCTCCAGTCCCCCGGTCGTTCCACGATGAACGCCTCCTCTCGTGGGCTGACGACTTGGGGCACGGTGACTACCGGGCCCGGAGCTGAGGCCACGGCAGCGTTGCAGACGACCCCCTGTTTACGTTGAAGGACCTCGTGCGCTTGTATGCTCGTAGCGACCCGTAAGGAAGAAATATCGGTCTCGTCGGCCGTGTTGATGGGGACCCCCAGGTCCTGCGCCAACTTGAGCAGTTGCTCCAAAACCATCGCATCTTGGCCCTCCTCGTCCATACGAGGGAACGCGGCGTCGGCGAGAGCAAGCAACGCCGTGCGGTAGGCGAGCACAGTCTCCGTGTCCGCCTTCCGTCTTGCATAAAAATGATGGCGGCACGCCGAGGGAGGACCATAGACCTTGGCCATGAGAGCCAGCGCATCCTTGAGCGTGGAGCGGTCCGACCTACGTGCGGACGTGAAGGCCGCGAGCGCGTTGTCGTCCAGCATGGCAGGCAGTGCCCGCAGTGCCGTAGCGTCGGACCAGGCGGACATCTCCTGATGCGCCAAAAACCTGCGCTGAAATTGGCTCCAATCCCCGCCTTCCGCCTTGAAGGCTGACAACGTGGGAAGGCGCTGTTGAAAGATGAAGTCGTCCTCCTCCTCGTGCTTCCTCTCCGCCGCCCCGTCGGTGTGTAAGATGGCGGCCCCAGTGGCGGGTGTCTGATGGCGGTCCGCAGCGCGCGTTGGTGACGTAAGCGGGCGCGCTTGGAGAACCGCTGCCACGTGGTGATGGCCGTTCCCGCCAAAAGTCGGCGCAGATGAAATGGCGGGAATCGCCAAGTCGTTTTGGCGGGAATCTGCGGGGCGACCCTGCAGAACGTCCGCCGCCGTCCCCGCTCCTCCCGACGAGCTGATCTCCGCCAGGATGGACGCGGCGGCGAGCAGCAGCTCCGCCAGGCGGGAGTGCGCCTCGCGAAGCACGGCGTCGGTCCCCCGTCGCTCGTCCGGCGCCATCGGCGGATCCTGCAGCGTGGGCAATTCCTCGTCCTCACCCCCCGATGCCAGCTGGCCCGAGTCGTCGAGGTTGTCCCCGCGGTCAATCCCGTGGGTCCGACGGGTCTTCCTTGTCTCCATGCTTGGAAGACCGTTTCACTTCTGACGCCAGTTGAAGTATTGGAATTGACGGCAGGAACTTCTTGACGGGTAACACACTTTTATTAAATCTTTACGTTCACAATACAACGTGTGGTCTCCTTTCTTCCGACTACACACTCCACTTAACTCGTGTAGACTCTATGGTTCTGACTACACCCAATACACTTGACTCGTGTAGACCCTATGCCTCTGGCTACACACAATACACTTGACTCGTGTAGACCCTATGCCTCTGGCTACACACAATACACTTGACTCGTGTAGACCCTATGCCTCTGGCTACACACAATACACTTGACTCGTGTAGACCCTATGCCTCTGGCTACACACAATACATTCGGCTCGTGTAGACTCTATGCCTCTGGCTACACACACTACACTCGCCTCTGGGTTACACAGAGTCCCGGTCCCGTTAGGACAGCGGGACTAGGTACCGCAGGGCCCTAGGTCTTCATCCCCGTCTTCATTCTTCGCTGGTTACATACTGCCCTTACGCCTGTGTGCATCCCCTTTTATAGCCCCTGCTCACGAGAGACGGAGCTGATCCGGACGTCGACGTGAGCATCGTTCCCTAGTGAACCAATCACGACGCACTCTCTCTACGATCCGTTTTCCCAGCGCGTGTTAACACTCCTCTACCAATCACACCGCGCTGCCATCCGATCACTCCCTCTCAGCGCGTCACGGGCCCACAGCCAATCAGTACCCCTTAACCCACGACCCCGCGCTGACCCCTGATCCTCCACCGTCAGCGCGCGTCACCACCTACACAGCCAATCATTACGCGCTGGCATACGATCCCTAATCCCAGCGCGTATCACCTCTACACATACATATATTTTATGTTGTTATATATTTAATATTTTAAACATGTAAACAAGATTACATAACAATTACAGCGGGTAAAAAAATATACCATTCCCTCCCCACTTACATTTACTATAGAAAATATTGTCTAGGAAGTCAGTCTTCATATATATTATCACGTGGCATAAATAAGTGCAGGGTGCACAGGAGTGGACACGGTGCTGTCTGCTTGTGCTCCGTACAAACTGACCCAGCGCTCCAATCACGGGTCGGCTTCATTCCTCCCGTTCGATTTAAAACTCGACAGATTCTGAAATTCAACCCAACGTGGTTGCTTCTTTCTGCTCCCGTGGAATCGCGGCACACGGAGACTAAAGTGGGCAGGGCAATGCCAGCCGTGGAGATGGAGCCAAGAGATTTGCTTGAGATGGAGACAGAAGCGAAGATCGTGTTGATGATATTGGCAATCAGTGTAACACGTAGGCTTTCGCGACCAATATCACCCAAGTGTTTTTTTTTGGGTGAGATTGTTGTGGATTTGATCTCCAACAAACCGGTGTTGCTGTACTAGTATCGAATTGGCATGTTCTGTTTACGTGGCTGCATCGCGGTGGTGGCGGGTTTAATTTATATTTACCCGATCGAACCCAAAAAACCTATATTATGCATATTAGCAATGGCTTTCTCAGCGAATATTATTCATAATAAACCGTGTCGTAATCCTCCACCACCCTACACGGCCAATTAGTAAGGGAGTTGTCGCGTAAACAAAAGCCAATTAGTTACTACTTTAGCCCACCGGTGTGTTGGAGAGTAAATCCACAACATTTACAATTTGAGTAAAGTATCTGGTTGAAGATGATGATGATGATCATGGTGAACATTGCTGAGATGATGTTACTATGATGGTGATGATGGTGATGATGGATAAGGCAAGTTGGTGGTGATGATGAACGTTGGCTGTGTATTTGGATGATGGCTGGGGCAGGCTTTGCATTAGTGTGTGAACGGTGATTGTGGCTGGCTGTGTCGGTGCAGCTGTTCACCATTCTGTCTACATGAGCACCGTCGCCTGGTTCATGTGCGCGGACAGCAGGGCGACCACGGCCACGTGGGCGTAGCGCACGGCCTCGTGCAGCGGAGTGCTGCCCCAGCTGCGCGCAACGACAGCAGGGAACACAGTGGTGAACACACGGTGAACATACAGTGAACACACAGTGAACACAATGGTGAGCACACGGTGAGCACACAGTGAACACTCGGTGAAAACAGTACAGCGTGAACACAGAGTGAACACACGGTTAGCATGGCACTGGATGAACACACGTTGATCACGCACGGAGTGAATAAACACGTTGATCACGCACGGAGTGAATAAACACGTTGATCACGCACGGAGTGAATAAACACTTGCTCCATACCGCTATACAAGGAGGGGTGGGGGGGATGGTGCTTGTCCCCTTGTCCATATGTACGGCGAGCGGTCGCGTAGCGGCTAGCGCATTTCGCTACGAACCCGCCCACCTGAGTTCGATTCCCGGACATGGCAAAGTTCAGTGGTGGCGCCTTGTATAGGCAGTGGTGTGGGGGGGGGGGTGGCTTTGTCTGAGTGAACGGTGCGTGCCGGGTGGCCGGGTGTGAGCGTCGCGTGAGCGCGAGCTACCGGTCGCGGGCGTGGCAGTCCGCCCGAGCCGTCTCCAGCAGGAAGCGCACGGCATGCAGGTGACCCTCCGAGGCGGCCAGGTGCAGCGCCGTGCGGCCGTCGTAGTCGGCCAGGCCAGGGTGCACGCCAGCCAGCACCATCCTGCGAAAGGGATGGCGGAGAGGTTCCCCGCGTAGCCCCCGGGAGACTGTGGGGGGCGAAGGCTGCCGTGGCACACGAGGGGGTGGGTGGCCAGCACCACACCCGGCTGCCTTTGTCAACCTCGTGGCTCCCTAGCGGTGCCACGGTGGCAAAATGTAACGACCTCGCCTGGTGTACAGGAGGTCGTGGGTTCGATCCCGACCCTGACGCCTGCTGCTGTATATTTGGAGTCTGCGTGTCTCTCTCTCTCTCTCATCATCATCATGGTGGCTCGGAGAAGTTAACTACCTCGCCTGGTATACAGGAGGTCGTGGGTTCGATCCAGACCCTGACGCCTGCTGCTGTATATTTGGAGTCTGCGTGTCTCTCTCATCATCATCATCACGGTGGCTAGGAGATGCTAACTACCTCGCCTGGTATACAGGAGTTAGTGGGTTCGATCCCGACCCTGACGCCTGCTGCTGCTGTATATTTGGAGCTTTCACATTCTCCCCGTGGTCGCGTGGATTTTTCTCCGGGTCCTTCGGTTTTTCCCTCCACATTTGGAAACGTGCGCTTAGAGAATTTGGTTGCAATAAATTTTCACATGATAAGCCACTAAGGTGAGCTCTCGTTTGTGGCCAGGTCGCTTTTGAACAAGAGCTGTATTGCTCAGTAGGCCTTACCTGGTTAAAAAAATAATTTGTTTAGTTTATAGTTCAATACTTTATAACGGTAATATAATATAATGCACATACAACGCTTATATTTGGTGAATGTAATAATAGTATGGTAATAAAATGTGAATATAACACGAATATTAGTCCAATATATGGCTAATGTAGTGCGATTATGCTAATATAATGTTCAAATATAACGTTAATATAATGCAAACATGTTTTGTAATATTCCGCTAATAGATAATGCCAATAAAATACGAATATATCACGGTAATATTAAAAGAATATAACACGAGCATTATACTAATATACTACCAATATATATCACACGAACATCATGCTCATATAACGCAAATGTGATGGTAATGTGCACGCTAACACAATACTAATATACCACTAATAGAGTCTGTCCATAATCAACGTTTTTGGGTTTAGATCGCGTTATTTATAAATGTGTCGTAACCCTCCACCACCCGACACGGCCAATCAGTAAAAAAGTGTCACGTTGACAAATGACAAATAGTTCACTGCTTTAGCCCACCGGTGTGTTGAAGCGTGAAACCACAACATTTAAAACTCAGCCCACGGCGTTTCGCTGGTAATTACATCAACCAGCATCATCGGGCAATTCGCCAGAATGGTTTCACGCTTCAACACACCGGTGGGCTAAAGCAGTGAACTATTTGTCTTTTGTCAACGTGACACTTTTTTACTGATTGGCCGTGTCGGGTGGTGGAGGGTTACGACACATTTATAAATAACGCGATCTAAACCCAAAAACGTTGATTATGAATAACAGAGTCTGTGCTGTGTACAAGACGCTGATGGCGAGAGGGCACAGGCCCGAAGCTTCCGCCTGGTGCGGGAGCCGCCTTCACCTGCGGAGGGAAGCGACGTCACCCCGGTAGGCGGCCAGCAGCAGGTTCATGATCCGGTATCCCTGGCGGCACGGCCAGACGAAGAGAGCACCGGGTCATCACACAGCACCGCGTCATCACCGGGTCATCACCGGGTCAGCAACAGGTCATCACCGGGTCAGCAACAGGTCATCACTGGGTCATCACTGGGTCATCACCGGGTCAGCAACAGGTCATCACCGGGTCAGCAAAAGGTCATCACCGGGTAATCACACAGCACCGGGTCATCACCGAATCATCACCGGGTCATCACCGAGTCATCGCTGGGTCAGCACCGAACGAGCACCAAGTCAGTACCAGGTCAGTGCCAAGTTGCCACGGTGGCTAGGAGATGTTAACTACCTCACCTAGTATACAGGAGGTCGTGGGTTCGAGCCTGACCCTGACTCCTGCTGTATATTTGGAGTTTGCATGTCTCTTTCTCTCTCCCTGTGGTCGTGTCGATGTTTCTCCCGGTCCTACGGTTTTTCCCTCAACATTTAGAACTCATGTGCTTTTCGAGTAATCGGCCGCTATAAATTTCCACATGATGATAAGCCGCTTCACTGAGCTCTCGTTTGTGGCCAGGTCACTTCTGAAAAAGAGCTACATAGCTCAGCGGGACTTATCTGGTAAAATAAAAAACATAGTTTTAATTTAGTTTAGAGTCAGCACGGGCTCAGCACCACGGTCACTCCCTCCCGTCGGTTGCCGTCCCTCCACCATAGGTCTGGCTTCACTCGTATGAGCCTGAGGCAAACCTAGAAGTGTGAACCCAGGTGACCTTCAGCAAGCCTAGTCACGTAAGCCGGACTCTTCCACATTTGAAAACGAATTTCTTTAGAACTGCTTTTTGTCTTTAGTTTGCGGTTGGCTACGTACGGTGCGAAATAGATTTAAACCCAGATTGGGTCTCTGTTGGGACGAGGTGGCCCAAAATCGTGAGGTAATCTGCTCACCATCCCACGGTTTGTTTCCAAAGTCCCACGCGTCTTTAGTGAGTCAGACTCCTGCACTTTAACCAGGGGACGAGATCAGCCCATCCGCACCTCCGATTAGCACGGTTGGCTACGTACGGTGCGAAATAAGTGCAACGTACATTCATACATTCACTGTGAATGCAATGCTCACGCGCGCGTCCAGGGATACCTCCGATTCGTGAGACCAAGACGACAGAGGTCTGGGCCGACGGGGCGCGCTGTCGTATGGGTGCAGCGCGAACGTTTGCACGAACTCCTGCGCGCAGACCGCACCGCATGCCGTCACCACCGCAGAGCGGACCCGATCAACCACAGCCAACCACAGCCTCCAACTCGCCGTGCATACGCTACAGCCCCCCCCCCCCCGCGTCACCCCATCGTTTGCCCGACCGAAGGCACAAATGGAATCCAACTGGCAAACTCAGACCTCCGATGGGATCCGTGGGCCCTCACCGGATTAAAATAAAACTTTAACTAACTAGCCTAACACACGGCATGTTTTCCCAGCCATTATGAGCTAGAATTGATTTTTGGATGACGCCACTTAATGGTCATTCAGACGCTGTCTCCCCGACAGACCTGGTCTTCACCTGCCTGAGGACGGGTGCTTGCGTTGTGGCCGAAACGTCGTGAGAATTATTTTATTATGTTTTATTTTTATTATTTTATTATTTCCATTCTACGTGACTTTACCGAAAGAACCAAGAAGATGAATCCCTGCAGTCACGAAAGCTTTAAATCGAAATGGTCTGACCAAGTTCGTGTCGTACATTTAAGAACTGCTTTGGTGTTCAGTTTGTTGTCCTTCCCACACGCCTCCGATTAGCACGGTTGGCTACGTTCGGTGCGACAGAAGCTCAACGTGCGAGCGTGAGCCGGCGGCCTCCGCTCACCTCCAACAGCCGCAGGCCTCCGCGTGGGAGGTCCGCGTCGTCGAGGCGCGGCGACCAGAACGCCAGGCCCAGCACGCGCGGCACGATCACGATCAGCGCTCCTGTGCGCGAGGACACCACGGGGTGGCCCACCTTCGAAACGAGCACAGAGACCCACAGTCACAAGATCGCCTCCATCCTCCTCCTCCATCCTCCTCCCTCCATCCTCCTCCTCCTCCTCCAACCTCCTCCCTCCATACTCCCTCTTCCTCATCGTCCGCAGAACCGCTCTCTTCCCCAGAATGTTCTGGACTCTTTAAGTCGCTTGAGTCTTTTTATATCCCCGTCTTACAACAGATCTGTTCGAACACTCGCGCACCGCCCGCCTGTGGAGGTTCCATGCGTTATTCGTCAACAGTCTGTGCAGGTTCCCTTCACACCTCCTTTCTCCTGCCCCCACCCCCTTCCTCCGGGTGTAAATGGGTGCACCGCAGCCGCTCATCGAGTCGCGTGTGATGGGGTAAAGTGTGGGCGATTCCACCTCATTCAAGACGAGCGGGGCTCTTCTAGAGCTCCTTCTAATGCCAGCGGTGACGCGATCAAGCCATCGCAGGGCTGCGCGATTCCCTTTCTCGCAGTCGTTCTTCCGGATGTGAACGGCGTGCGCGCGTGCTTCAGAGATTAAGGACGCATGGTTTATTTTTTCGGGGCGTGAACGTTTGCGGGTGCCACGGTGGCGAAATGTTAACTTCCTCGCCTGGTATACAGGAGGTCGTGGGTTCGATCCCGTCCTTGATGCCTGCTGCTGTATATTTGGAATGTGCGTGTTCTCCCCGTGGTCGCGTGGATTTTTCTCCGGGTCCTCCGGTTTTTCCATACACATTTACAAAACACGCCTTTCGAGTATTTGGCTGTTATAAACATTTCACGTGATAAGCCACTTCTTGGTTCTTTCAGTAAAGTCACGTAGAATGGAAATAATAAAATAATAAAAATTTAACAGAATTAAATAATTGGGATAATTATTTTATTATGTTTAATTTTTATTATTTTATTATTTCCAAAAGAATAAAAATAAAACATAATAAAATAATTGTGAGAATGATTTTATTATGTTTTATGTTTATTATTTTATTATTTCCATTCTACGTGACTTTACCGAAAGAACCAAGAAGATGAATCCCTGCAGTCACGAAAGCTTTAAATCGAAATATATGCCACTTCGTTAGGCTATCGTTTGTGGCCAGGTAGCTTCTGAAAAAAGAGCTGTAGAGCTCAGTGGGCATGACCTTGTAAAAAAAAAAATTTGCGAGCGGTCAATGCCCGCTCGCTCGCTCCCTGTATCTCTCTCGCCTTGTGATGTGCATCTGCGGACAGACCGCCGAGCCCGTCCGCGTGAGCGCAGCAGAGCGCGGAGCGCACCGCGTCTGCCGCCAGTGCCCTCTCCTCTCCCGCCACCGCGGGGGGAACGCCGCCCGCCGCCAGGCAGCCCGCCACGCCCGCACACCACTCGCACGTCACCTGCACGCCCGACAGCTTCGCACAGAAGACACAGAATTCCCCCGTGGAGCCTCCGTAGACTGTTGGGGCGCACGTGCGCGGACAGGGCGTTGGCGTTACCTGCACGAGGAGCTCCAGCGCCGAGTCGGCGTCCGTCCTCTCCGGGAAGCACTGAGCACAGAGACAGAGAGAGACAGAGACAGAGAGACAGACAGAGAGAGTGAGACACAGAGAGACACAGAGACAGAAAGAGAGAGACAGAGAGAGAGAGAGAGACACAGAGAGACACAGAGACAGACAGAGAGAGAGACACAGAGAGAGAGACTTTTGACTTTTAAACAACTTTTATTGCCATACTCTTTGGTTTTTTCGGTAAAGTCACGTAGGTTAAAAAAGAAAACAAATAAATTAAATCACGACGCTTCGGAGGCAACACAAGCTTCCGTCTTCAGGTGAAACCGTCACAGCAAAATTGCTGTATCAAGTGAATAAAAATTGCTGTATCAAGTGAATACAGCAATTTTGCTGTGACGGTTTCACCTGAAGACGGAAGCTTATGTTGCCTCCGAAACGTCGTGATTTGATTTATTTGTTTTATTTTTTAAGCTACGTGACTTTACCGAAAAACCAAAAGTATGAATCCTTGCAGTCACGAAAGCTTGAAATCTAGAATTAACTTTTATTGCCGCCAGCAGCAAAAGCACTGGAGGAGATTTCGATATGAAACACACAAAGTCACCAGCAAATAAATGAAAATAAACGCTACAAATCGACGCGCTGTGGCGCTAAAAGCACCGCGCACAACACAAAAGAAAAGCCACGTGGTGGTGGTGGTTGTGGTCATCGCGCACGCCACGGTGACGAGCGAGCGCTTCAGAAGGTGAACACCACGAGGGTGCCGTCCACACAGAGAGAGAGACAAACAGAGACGACACGGGCTGAGCCACAACCGCAATGCCCCACAACACAACAGCCACACAACAACAACAACCACAGCAGGCACACACGACACACGCTGAGTGATAATGCCAATACACATTTGTTGATTGTGTGAATGCGTCATCGTGTTGTTTGAGTGAAGGCGATTTGCCTGACCGTATAGCTGTGTGTACTTACGATTGGTTGCGTTAATTTGTGCCTGAGTGAACAAGTGATTGGGTGATCATTTGACTCTGCAGTTGTGCGACTGAGTATCTGTGAACGTGCGATTGTGTCAAAGTGTGATTGTCCAAATATGTGACTGAGTGAACGCGAAACTGTGATAATTTAAATCTCAAGGCATGTGAATGTGTGATTGTGCGAATATGTGACCGAGTAAACGCGAGACTGTGATTATTTAAATCTCAAGGCATGTGAATGTGCGATTGTGCGAATATGTGACCGAGTGAACGCGAGACTGTGATTATTTACAATCTCAAGGCATGTGAATGTGCGATTGTGCGAATATGTGACCGAGTGAACGCGAGACTGTGATTATTTACAATCTCAAGACATGTGAATGTGTGATTGTATGCGACTGCGTCGCGACACGAGTGTGACATTGAGTGTCTGTGTGAGCGTGCGTGTAGGTAGGGCAGGCGTGTGTACCTGGCGGTCCTTCATGAGGTATTTCACTGCCTGCAGTCTGTTGGGAATGGGTCCTGGTGAGCTGATGATAAAAAAAAGTACAAAGATCCCCCGATAGCCTTAACAGACTGTTGGGGCAAGTGCTGTTAATGATTAGCACCTATGAAGACCGATACGGCACACGAGGGGGTGGGTGGCCAACACCACGCCCGGTCGCCTTTGCCTCCCCAGTGATGATGTTTTACACACGACACCAGGTACTCATTTGAGGCTGAGTCGACGTAGGGGAGGCCCAGATAATCGTCACTGGTATTGGCCGTCGCCAGGTTCGTAGCGCAGCGTGCTAACCGCTACACTACTGCTCCCCACAAGCTGTGATAAACGCACACACACACACCACCCCGTTTAAATCTAATTTGAAAACTGATTTCTTTAGAACTGCTTCTTGTGTTTAGTTTGTTGTCTTTCCCCCGCACCTCCGATCAGCACGGTTGGCTACGTACGGTGCGAAAGAAGTTCAACGTGAGAGTAGGCAACAGGCTATTGGCACCTTACGTAGATTGACTCATCATTATTACTGCTGCTGCTTGTTTACCCAGGAAAGCTTCAACGAGTCTCAAGACTCTCTTTCAGGAGGATCCTGCCATGTTTTCACAGTGGGGGTGTGAGGGTAATGTTGACGCTGCTCCTGCTTCTGTATGTAAACCCAATTCAGCAATTTACAGATCGCCTTTCAGCACTGGGATGTTTTGACCGAGTGACGTTACATTTGCGCGCATCATATTTAGCGACGGGAGGAGGAAACTGGAGGAATGAGCAGGGGGCGGGTTGCGTGACCAGCAGTAGCTACAGCCAGCGTGGAGAGGAATGAATGGATGTGGTGTGCGCGGGTTACCGAAGTATATTCTGGCTCACCGACTCGAGGGAGGGGAGGGGAAGGTTCCGCCACTCGCCACGCCGTGGCCTCACCTGCGTGGGGTCTGTGTTGCACCCTCTGGCCCGGCCAGCTGACCGTACGCCTCCAACACCTGCCGTGACAGGAGCGAGCAGACAGACAGGCAGGCAAGGCAGACAGGCAGGGGATGAACTTGAACTTGGGTGCAGGCTAAGATGATGAGTCGATCCATCAGGCCAGCGTGGAGCCGGCAACCAAAATAACAAGGGCAGCCAAAATAGTTTTTTTTTTCGTGATCGAATTCGGTCGAACAATTCAACGAACTCAACATTGCCCGAGTCGCAATGCGACGTGGATACGAGACGGCGGTGCTTGATAAGTGGCGTCACGGAGCGCTCCCTTTGCTTAGGCTTTTGTTTTTAAGCGGACGGAAGCCGAACACCCTTTGGGCAGAGGTCGCAACCGGGTACCTGATACCCTACCCGATACCCGGCTACCCGTACCCGGCCGGGTACGGGTACGGGTACCCGTTTGCGACCCTGGTGCGGCCGGGTACGGGTACGGGTAGACCGTGAGTCACTGGTGAGTATCCGTTTGTCACTCATTTCCCAACGTCTTGTCTCTTCTCACAATTCAAGTTCCTAGAATCAACCCACCCTAGCCTGCAACATGGCTTCATCCCAGAGGTCGCAATCAGGTACCCGATACCCGTACCCTACCAGTACACGGCCGGGTACGGGTAGGGTACGGGTACGGCCGGGTACGGGTACCCGTTTGCGACCCTGGTGCGGCCGGGTACGGGTAAGGAATCAAAACCCGTTTGCGACCTCTGCCTTTGGGTGATTGATTCTCCGCCCGCAGCGGCTACCGACCCCTCGCCCCAAGGCGGTGGCGGTGTTGGCCTGCCGGGTGTGCAGGCGGTGGAACTGCGCTTGGTGCCCGGCTACGGAGCGGTGAGTTACGACACATTTATATTTCGATTTAAAGCTTTCGTGACTGCAGGGATTCATCTTCTTGGTTCTTTCGGTAAAGTCACGTAGAATGGAAACAATAAAAAGAATAAAATAAAACATAATAAAATAATTCTCACGAAAAAACCTTTATTATGAACCTCCATTCACGATTCGCTGATTTTGGGTCACATCGTCGTTGTAGCTGTTGCCCTCCACCACCCGACGGAGCCGATCAATTCAAGCTGTCACAACGACGTGGGCAAATGCACCGTTTATGTTTTGTTTTTCTTATTTTTTTTCTTCGCCAAACTAAATTACGACAGGGAGGGTTATGGTTAAATTAATGTACAACATACCAACGCGAGGATGCAAGCCAAAATAAACTATGAATCATGGACAATTGGTCGTGAAGGCCTGTGTGTATGCAACGGGCACACATTTGTCTATAACACAGCAATCAGACACAAATGCTGGTGTAAGAGTTCTTTAGGAGCTTCCCTTATTTCGCATTCATTTCACAGCGAGTGTGTTGTTGTTGTGGAGTGACTCATGCAGCCAGCTATGGCTACAGGGTTTGGTGGTACATGTTGTTTGTCGTTTATTGTGAAATTTCGGTCACAGTTCCTATGATCACTGTTACATTGCTTATGGCTTTATTTTGGTGATTTCGAAAAGTTTTTTGGTTTGGCCATGTTTGTTTGTTGTAGTACGGAGTTAGAATGATGGCTTTAATCTAAGTTGTCTTGTGGTTGTTGTTTAACTTGCATCCCACTGGGATTTTTGCACAGCGTTGGTGTAAGGTGTTTTTGTTACTGGAAGACTTTGCAGTTTTTTCCTGGATTTTTCTGTTTGCGCATAGTCACTTTAAGATGTTTTCTTGTTCATGTTTTTGTTTGTTGCGGTTGCACCCGATTCAAGAGCCGAATGGCTCACATGGCTATACCAAATAAATGAAACTGAAAAAAACTGAAATTGTGTTTGTGCGTGTTTTAATATGGGGAGCGGTAGTGTCGTGGTTAGCGTGCTTCGCTTCGAACCTGGCTCCCCAGGTTCCATTCCCGCTCACGGCCAACACCAGTGATGATTATCTTAACCGGTCCTGGAACTCCCCTAAGTCGACTCCGCCTCAAATGAGTACTTGGTAAATATCGCCGCTGGGGGAGACAAAGGCAGCCGGGTGTGGTGCTGGCCACCCACCCCCTCGTTTGCCGTGCCGGCCTTCATAGGTGCTACTCGCTAACAGCACTTGCCCCTACAGTCTGTTAAGGCTACACGGGGGTGGGAGGATCTTTGTCTTTGCTTTATATTACTACCAAGCACTCCTCGCCAGTGCCGGATGAAGCTAGTGTGGGGCCTGTAGCACGATGTTATAAAGGGGCCCTAAATAAAAAAAACACGTAAATATTAAAACACACAAATTTTTAACTTGCACAGTAAAGTAATTGTATTTTTTTCACTTGCTATACAGCCAGATAATACGACAAATCACTAACCTTAAACACCCGGTCGTTCGTAAAAGTTAAAGGCGGTATAGTACTATAGTAATAGAGCAAGTGCAGAATCACTGAACCGGAATTGATAGCTTGAAAGCATTTAGCCCGGGGCCCTTGAAAGTGCGGGGCCCGTGGCATATGTAGCTACTACATATGTAGCTGCTACACGTGTAGCTACTACACATGGAGTAGCTACTTGTGCTACTCGGATAATCCGGCACTGTTCCTCGCCACGCCACGCGGTCCGGCGAGCGACCTCACCAGCTGCAGCGCGTCTCTCCCGGGCGACTGCTCCCTCAGCGCCGCCTGAAACGATCGGGAAGGAGAGAAGCACCACTCGTGATGCGGTTCTCACCGACCGCAGCAGCAGCAGCAGGCGTTGTCGCCACATCAACCCGGCCACCGCGGTGGCTAGGAGATGTTAACTACCTCGCCTGGTGTACAGGAGGTCGTGGGTTCCGATCCTGACCCTGACGCCTGCTGCTGTATATTTGGAGTTTGCGTGTCTCTCTCTCATTATCATCATCAAGGTGGCTAGGAGATGTTAACTACCTCGCCTGGTATACAGGAGGTCGTGGGTTCCGATCCTGACCCTGACGCCTGCTGCTGTATATTTGGAGTTTGCGTGTCTCTCTCTCATTATCATCTTCATCACGGTAGTTAGGAGATGTTAACTACCTCGCCTGGTATACAGGAGGTCGTGGGTTCCGATCCTGACCCTGACGCCTGCTGCTGTATATTTGGAGTTTGTGTGTCTCTCTCTCATTATCATCATCAAGGTGGCTAGGAGATGTTAACTACCTCGCCTGGTATACAGGAGGTCGTGAGTTCAATCCTGACCCTGACGCCTGCTACTGTATATTTGGAGTTTGCGTGTCTCTCTATCATTATCATCATCATCACGGTGGCTAGGAGATGTTAATTACCTCGCCTGGTATACAGGAGGTCGTGGGTTCCGATCCTGACCCTGACGCCTGCTGCTCTATATTTGGAGTTTGCGTGTCTCTCTCCCCGTGGTCGCGTGGATTTGTCTGCCTGGTCTTCCGGTATTTCCCTCCACATTTAGAATGAACAACACCATGCGTTTAAAGTATTTGGCTGCAATAAAATGTCGACATGATAAGCCACTTCGTTGGGCCATCATTTGTGGCCAGGTCGCTTATGCAAAAAAAGCTATACAACTCAGCGAGCCTTAACCTGGTGAAAATAAAATAATAGTTTATCGAGTCGTTTAAAATGTTACGCTAAGGATCGCCGGCTTTGGCTGAGGGTAGCGGGCAGGTAACGGCCGGTCGATTAAGACGACACATTGGTCAATAATAAAGCAGCGTGTGGCCTTTAAAAGGGAATAAATAGGTGAGGTTTCGGACAGTGGTACTTCTAAAATAGATCCTTGTCCTCAAGAACTCATGGACGTGCCGAACACACCGCCGATGCCGATGAAGATGCACATTTTTTACACGCTTTCATTTAACTCACTCTGTTGTTGTTGTCGTTGTTGTATCCTCAAATCTTGTAACTCAATTTTAACCCACTTCCCAATGTGGTATCGACTGCAAACTTGGTATACTTATGCTATACTGATGACAATATTATATTTTATCATGAAAAATAAAAAAGATATGCGGCCACTTCATGGAGTCGTGGAGTTCTGCCATTACTAGTACATTTCATAAAAGCATGTTTAAAAAAATGTTTTATTACTTATATACTGAACGATTGTGTTGTGCTGAGCTGACGACGGAGCTGATCAGGTAAAGGTCGGTGCTCAATGAACGAAGACGGTGCAGAAGATATGGGCATGATAATCATACGAATAATGTTCATCCGAATGATAAACCACGATGGCCATTTCACACAACCAGTTTACCTGCAGCAATGCAGCCACCAGCAGACTCCCGGAATCCGACAAAGGGCTAAGGGAGCATCCTGCACACAAAAACACAAACATCGCCCGCGTAGCCTTAACAAACTATTGGGGCAAGTGCTGTTAGCGAGCATCTATGAAGGTCGACACGGCACACGAGTGGGTGGGTGGCCAGCACCACGCCCGACCGCCTTTGTCTCCCCCAGTGGCGATGTTTTTACACACCGCACCAGGTACTCATTTGAGGCTGAGCCGACCTAGGGGAGGCCCAGGACCGGTTCAGATAATCGTCACCGGTAATGGCCGTGAGCGAGAGTGGAACTCGGGTCGCCGGGTTCGTAGTGCAGCGTGTTAACCACACACACAACACCACGCACACAAATATAATAATAGTTTCGACTCGAGAGGCATGAGGAGGAACTACAAACGAGCAAAACGACAGCAGCCAGGCAGTGAGCCGGCGCCAAATCCCCACCCTCCTTCCCCACAAAGCTCTGCGGTCCTCTATATATGAAGTTGCTCTGCGTGTTTGTTGTTGCTGCTGAACTTCTTCGGCACCGAACGTAGCCGACCGTGCCAAATCGGAGGCGACGGGGGAAGGGCAACAAACGCAAGGCAAGAGACGAGTTCTCACTCCTGCCCGCCAACTATGGAGTGAGTTTCTTTTTTACACGCGGGGGGTGAAACCGGAGCACCCGATAAAAAAACCCCGCCACAAAAATATTAAAACACAAATTTGTAACTTTCATAGTAATGTAATTGTATTTTTTCATTCGCTATACAGCCAGATAATACGACAAATCGCTAACCTTAAACACCCGGTGGTTCGTAAAAGTTAAAGGCGGTATAGTACTATAGTAATAGAGCAAGTGCAGAATCACCGAACCGGAATTGAGAGCTTGAAAGCATTTAGCGCGGGGCCCTTGAAAGTGCGGGGCCCGCAGCTACACGTGTAGCTGCTACACGTGCAGCTGCTACACGTGCAGCTGCTACACGTGCAGCTACTACACGTGTTGTAGCTACTACACGTGTTGTAGCTACTACACGTGTTGTAGCTACTACACGTGTTGTAGCTACTACACGTGCACCTACTACACGTGTTGTAGCTACTACACGTGTTGTAGCTACTACACGTGTTGTAGCTACTACACGTGCAGCTACCGACGCTACTACGATCATCATCCGGCACTGTGTGGGGGGCAACGCGCTATCCTCACGCCGACGGTAACGGGCGGAGTCCGACTTCGCGGCGTGCACGATGGGGGGGCGAGCGAAGGATGCAGTGGGGGGGCGGTGGGGGGGCCGGTGGGGGTCGTACCGCGTGCCTCGGACTCGGGGTCCCCGCCGGCTCCCGCGTGTCCGGCCGCCTCGAGCCGGGCGTGCAGCCGGGCGGCTCCCAGCGCGTGGCTCGCGAGCGCGTGGCTCAGCAGGCGCGAGACGTGGCCCAGCCGGAACGGCAGGGTGCTCGTGCCCAGCGAAAGCCTTCGGTGACAGCAGGAACAGCAGCGGTGCGGCAGAGGCAGCAGGAACAGCAGCGGAGCGGCAGAGACAGCAGGAACAGCAGCGGTGCGGCAGAGGCAGCAGGAACAGCAGCGGAGCGGCAGAGGCAGCAGGAACAGCAGCGGTGCGGCAGAGGCAGCAGGAACAGCAGCGGAGCGGCAGAGACAGCAGGAACAGCAGCGGTGCGGCAGAGGCAGCAGGAACAGCAGCGGAGCGGCAGAGGCAGCAGGAACAGCAGCGGTGCGGCAGAGGCAGCAGGAACAGCAGCGGTGCGGCAGAGGCAGCAGGAACAGTAGCGGAGCGGCAGAGACAGCAGGAACAGCAGCCGTGCGGCAGAGGCAGCAGGAACAGCAGCGGTGCGGCAGAGGCAGCAGGAACAGCAGCGGAGCGGCAGAGACAGCAGGAACAGCAGCGGTGCGGCAGAGGCAGCAGGAACAGCAGCGGTGCGGCAGAGGCAGCAGGAACAGCAGCGGTGCGGCAGAGGCAGCAGGAACAGCAGCGGTGCGGCAGAGGCAGCAGGAACAGCAGCGGTGCGGCAGAGGCAGCAGGAACAGCAGCGGTGCGGCAGAGGCAGCAGGAACAGCAGCGGAGCGGCAGAGACAGCAGGAACAGCAGCGGTGCGGCAGAGGCAGCAGAAGTTGCGGCGTCAGAGAGGGAAGAGAAGAGGGCTCGGGTGAGGCACCGTCACGATTCCGTTTGCTCGGCAGAAGCAGAGACGCGTGCGAAGTGTCCCCCCACACGCGCCTCGAACTCACTGAACCATTCAGCTTCTGTTGCCAAACTCTCCAAATCCAAAAACCCACCCTAACCACCCCATCCTAACCATCCACCCTAACCACTCAGCCACCCACCCACCCTAACCACCCTAACTACCAAACCACCCTAACCACCCACCCACCCCACCCTACCCACCCTACCCACCCCACCCACCCACCCTAACCACCCCACCCCACCCACCTTAACCACCTACCCACCCAAACCACCCACCCTACCTACCCTACCCACCCTAACCACCTACCCACCCTAACCGCCCACCCTACCCACCCCACTCTAACCACCCACCCTAACCGCCCACCCTACCCACCCCACCCCACTCTAACCACCCACCCTAACCACCCACCCTACCCACCCACCGACCCACCGCGGGCAGCATCGCGGTTATCGTCTTAGCCTCGTCTCAAATCAGCTCCACGCGACCGAAGAACATTGTCGCCGTTCGGGTTTGAATCACGGCCTCGACACGCAGTGCTGGTCGTGGGGGTCACTTGATCATACTTCGCCACACCGGTTCGACGGGCGTTGGCGAAGGCGAGCGAGCTTCACGAATGTGTGCGTGTGTGTGGTCCACCAACCCTCGCCTCCCGCGCGCTGGATCATATGTACATGTTGTATGTACGTTGAACTTCTTTCGCACCGTGCATAGCCAACCGTGTTCATCGGAGGTGCGGGGGAAGGACAACAAACTAAACACAAGAAGCAGTTCTAAAGAAATTAGTTTTCAATCTAAATTTTAAAGCGCACAGCCCCAAGGGCTTCCTAATATCGGAAAGAAGAGCGTTCCAGACGGCCGCATAAGTGCATCTGAAAGCGCCACGCGATGCGTTGACCACCGTCTGTGTCCGATGGGGCAGCCGAAAGCCGCTGCCGCTGCTGCTGCACCGGAGTTCGCGTGACGGTGATTTATGCTCCTGAACGAGACGAACACGTGCCCGCTCACCTCTGTCCGTCCACGGTGCAGACGGCCAGACCCCAGCCTGTCACCGCCTCGGCCGCGCCCTGCAACAACACCCACAGGGGTTGAGCGACTCGTGTCAATGCCACCGTGTGCGTGCGTACCCACGCCTAATGCGTGTGCACGGTCCTAGGGTAGCGCTTGTGCTGCGGTTAGCGGACTGCGTTGCACAATCTGGCAACCAGAGTTCGATTCCCGCTCGTGGCCCAACATCGGTGACGAATATCCGAAGCGGTCTTGGGCCTCTCCTAGGTTGACTCAGCCTTAAATGAGTACATGATGCCCGCACCGCTCTGATCCCTGCGCCGTGTCGGCTTTCGTAGGTGCTCGCTAACAACAGCCTGTCAAGGCGACACGGGGGTCTTCCTCGTTGTGTGTACCGGAGATCTCCCTCGCTGTGTGTGCCGGGGGGTGTCAGCGTACCTGGTCGCTCTGCTCGTGGGTCTCGCGTCGGCACTGCAGGAAGATGCGTTCGAGCGTCGATGCGAAGGATCGGAATCTCGGGATGGCCAGACAGCCCTGCAGGGCCCGGAGCAGCAGCCGAGCCTGCAAGCCCACACACCTGCCACATGCCACGCACATGTCACACACACACATGTCACATGTCACACACACACATCCCTGTCACATCACACACACCTGTCACATGCCAAGCACATGTCACACACACATGTCACATGTCACACACACAGATCCCTGTCACATGCCACGCACATGTCACACACACACACACACCTGTTACAAACCACACAAGTGCCACACCGTTGATGAAAATTAAGTCTGTGCTTGTTTTGATGATATCTCTGGTTGTTTTGATGATGATGATGACGATGATGACGATGTCTGTGGTTGTTTTGATGATATCTATGGTTTGTTTGATGATGATGACGATGATGTTGTCTGTGCTTGTTTTGATGATGATGACGATGATGACGACGGTGATGTCTGTGGTTGTTTTGATGATATCTATGGTTTGTTTGATGATGATGACGACGATGATGTTGTCTGTGCTTGTTTTGATGATGATGACGACGATGATGTTGTCTGTGCTTGTTTTGATGATGATGACGATGATGACGACGGTGATGTCTGTGGTTGTTTTGATGATATCTATGGTTTGTTTGATGATGATGACGACGATGATGTTGTCTGTGCTTGTTGTGATGATGATGACGATGATGACGACACTGACCTTGAGAAGTGCTCCCGAGTCACGGTGCCCGCCGGGTCTGTGTCACGTGCCAGCGCCTCCAGCCCCGGCCTCAAGCGTGGGTCGGACTTGAGCAAGCCCGCGTCACACACGGCCTGCACACATTATATTTAGTATGATTATTGGAACGCTCATGAACTCAGACGAGCCTCGCTGAGTCGTGGCAAGTTCTTTTTCTGTAGGGGGGTGGGGGGTGCGGAGCGATGTTCTAATCTGCCTTGGAATAATTTGAAGATATAACTGGTAGGAACCTCCTGATTACATCAGCCCACAAGGGATTATTGTGTCCGTCCGTCGTGCATCAAAAAATGGGAAGGGTGGGGCTAGGTGGAGAGGGGAGGGTGGGGAGGGGCTGGGTGGGGGTGGGAGGAGTGGGGAGGGGCTGGTCACCCCGTGGTGCCCTTATAAAACGCAACGTTTAACCTACTCACGCCGGCTTGTGCCCACCCTCACAGTCGGCCATATTTGCGGAATACACTACGCCGCCGTTGACTCTGGCCATTGACCGAGTAACCCAACGTTCCTACCAGCTCCCTCCGCAGGAATGTGTTATCTCACTCAGCATTGCGTTGCTTTGACCATTAGCGGTTACATTGTATGAGTGGAATCTTGATTTGAAGCTTTCGTGACTGCAGTAATCCATACTCATTGGTTATTTCGGTAAAGTCACGTAGAAGAAGAAATTAAAGATCACGACGTTTCGTTCGCCACACCTGAGGACGATCGCTAGTGTGGCGATCGAAACGTCGTGATCTATTATTATTTTTCTTCTTCTACGTGACTTTACCGAAAGAACCAAAGAGTATGTATGAGTGGAGTTTAAAAAAATAGATATAGAAATAAAATAGATTTAAAAAAATAGAACCCGGAGCAAACCCATTCGGAAATGCTCCCAAAGCAGCGTGCGTGACTCCGTGTTGGAGAACGGGGAGGGAGCTGTCACGAAACGAATCACGTGACACCTCCCGACCTTCACCCTTCACCACGTCGCCCCCCACGGCAGATGAATCTCCGCCGCATGGCAATCGGCAACGCACGGCGCGCGCACAAATAGAGGTGGGGCCCGCCTCGCGTGCCTCGGCCACTTAAGAAAACTCCCCCCCAACATCGTCTCAGCCCCCCCCCCCCCCCCGTTCCAACAAATCTGTCGCTTCTTTGTGGAAGCAATGTCTCCGCGCCGGTGGTCTCCGTGAAGGCACTTTTTGAAATGTTGGCCCGGGGCAGTCCTTCGTCTCTCTCGATGCGGTGAGGTTCGGACCGGTTGGCAAGTTGTGACCAACCGATGGCAGCGCAACAAAAATGCGCCGTGGAGTTTTCGCCGTCGACGGACCTTGACGAACTCGGCCACGTGCACCCTCCCGTCCACGGCGAATCCGTCGAAGAGGCGATCGGTGGCGCTGAGCGCACGCAGGGCAAGAGCGCCACGCGGGATTAGCGACGCGCCTGACATCCAATTCATCGGCAGCGCACGCAGGCGGCAAGAGCGGGGGGCGATTGTCGGAGCCATCATCAGCCGACTTGGCTCACTTTGGAGTGGGGAGGCAAAACAAATGCATCAGTCACAGCACGCTAACATGGACAGGTTGATAGGAGCCAATTGATATTCGGTAATCTTAGTATTAAACAAGATATACGTTTTATCCCCAACATATCTACGTAAATATAACGTTTTAAAGAGTTAAACGCGCTGTCACTCGGCGCGGTGACGCTGTAGCCGAGGGAGGGAGAGAGAGGGGGGGGGGCCGAGTGAGATTTTTTTTTAAAAGGTCGCCAAAATAAATCTGTGGCAGGGATTCCGGCTGGCGCCGTTAGGGCCTCGGCCTCGTCACCACCTCCTCGCCTCCTATCACCCCCCCCCCCCCCCCCCGTTGGCTACAGCTCCTCCACGCAGGACACCGCCGATCTTCTTCCAACTCAACGTCTGCGGCAGTCACCCCCAGCTCCCACCGCTTCGCACCCCACGCCTTCCTTCCCTCCGCAACATCGTCCAGCGCTGCCATTGGTCTGAACGTCTGGACGTGCCTGGGTGTATGGATATGCCTGGATCTCATCTTCATATGCCTGAATGTCTGGACGTGTCTGAATGTCTGGACATGCCTGAATGTCTGGACGTGTCTGAATGTCTGGATATACCTGAATGTCTGGATTTGCCTGAATGTCTGGACGTGCCTGAATGTCTGGATATGCCTGAATGTCTGGATATGTCTGAATGTCTGGATGTGCCTCAATGTCTGGATGTGCCTGAATGTCTGGATGTGCCTGAATGTCTGGATATGCCTGAATGTCTGAATATGCCTGAATGTCTGGATATGCCTGAATGTCTGGATATGTCTGAGCACAGTCGCTGCTTCACGGGGAAGACCCGAGGAACGACGGTCACGTCTTGGGCGCTGAAGAACCTCTCTCGCTCCTCTCCACTAAAGAATGAATAAGCAAATCAATCGTGAACGTATCAAGCAAGGGAGGCGACCACAACGAGCTTCTGCTGGGACTGTCTAAACGTGACCCCTGCAAGAGGTCACCGCCGCCTGCCCCCGTGTGCCCCCCCGCCCACCACCCCCGGATCGTCCGTGCTCTGTGATCTTTGACCTTTGTAGAGTGCGGCTGCCCGCCTTGTGAGAAGGTCTGCAAAGTCTAACCCGCCTCTCAGCTAGTTTGTGGTCAGTCGCGTGAATAATGCACGGCTCAAAGGTCACAGTGCACGTGCATGCGGAGTCGTCCCCTCGTCGGCTCGTTGCGAGATAACAATAACAACAATAATCATCTTCTTTTCCCTCTTTAGATGGAGTGTCCCGGTTTGGGGGTGGGGGGGTGCGAGCCCAAATGAGTGATCCCGTGCGAGATGCTCGCACCTGCTGGCCATGATGTGTGCGCGCTCGCCCTTCGTCCCCGCCTGAAAGGAGACGGACACAATGCCGATTGCAAGACACGGAGATTTTTGCACCACACCGCACGACACCGCACGATACCGGGTCGCCCATCGTGTTTGACGCCGTGTCTGCGTTAGCATTCACTACGGCACGTTCAAATCAGTAGGGTTTTATTGTTTTGAGATACGGCGTGGTATTTGATGATCATCTATAATGGATAGCTACAGGCTTAGTGCTGCTTGGAAGCGAATACTATGATGAAATAATACATTGTATAAATGCATGCCTATACCGGTCAGCATACGTCAATAGGATTGCCGTTGAACAATAGGTATAAAATACCTACGTGACTTTACCGAAAGAACCAAAGAGTATGGATTCCTGCAGTCACGAAAGCTTCAAATCAAGATTAGCTCCGGCTATCTTAGTAGACACAATGGACATGAGATACAAGAACAATGGGCTGGCATTCATTACCATTTAAATAACCAAAACGGCAATGGATATCAGTTGCCATTTATATTCATTCATTAACCCCCCCCCCCCCCCACATCGCTCAAGAGGTACTCACAAGTGACGTCATCACAAATACGCCTCTATTTTAGGAACGAAACAGGAGGATGATTTCTCCACAAATCTGGCTGTCGTCTGATGAAGCTGGTTGTAATTACTGGCGAAACGTCGTACTCAGATTGTAGATGTTGTGGCTTGGCTCTCCAACACACCGGTGTTGCTGTACTAGTGACGAATTGGCACGTTCTGTTTACGTGACAAACCTTACTAGTTGGCTGTGTCGGGTGGTGGGGGGTTTTAACGACACATTTATATATTTACGCAATCTAACCCACAAAAACTCGATTATGGATGATATTGGTCGCGAAAGCCTACTACGTGTTAAAATTAGAATCTATATTTAACTGACATTTTCTTTAAAAAAAAAGTTTTACATTTCGATTATGATTTGCTGCCAATTTTTTTTTTTCTCTTATCTGTCATTGCTTATTATTCATTTATTTTACTGCGACTTGTTCCGTTTGCCGCAGAAGCGGCGGTGTTGGTTGCTGTCGGTGGAACACCGACTCAAGAAGAGCTCCTTGGCTCACGGCGTACTCCCAAATGAAACTGAACAACCGAACCTGGGGCGCGTCGCCACCACCACAGCCGTCGCCCACCGCCTCGGGCCTGGCGTCCCCCGAACTCTGCCCGTCCGCGTCCGCTCCCACGACCGGTCGCAGCGGGGGTAGTCGCCACCAGTCCCGGCGCGCGGCGGCGCCGCGCCGGTCGGGCCGACGCGGCGAGGGCAGCACCTCTTCCTCGGCGTCCGCCGCATCTTCACAGCCGCCGTCGTCGGCGTCCTCGCCGCCGTCGGGCGATCCGTCGTCCCTGCGGGCGGCCGCGGGGCCTCGCGGCTCCAGCAGCTTCTCGCCCAAGAGGCCCCCGTAGAGACGCCGCCACTTCTGGCGGCCCGACGGGGAACGCTCAAATCTGGGGGTGGGTGGGGTGGGTGGGTGAGTGGGTGGATGGGTGGGTGAGTGGGTGGGTGGATGGGTGGGTGGATGCGTGTGGGTGGATGGGTGGGTGGGTGAATGGGTGGATGCGTGTGTGGGTGAGTGGGTGGGTGGATGGGTGGGTGAGTGGGTGGATGCGTGTGTGGGTCAGTGGGTGGGTGAGTGGGTGAATGAGTGGGTGGATGGGTGAGTGGGTGGGTGGATGGGTAAGTAGGTGGGTGGACGCTTTCTTGCTTTATCCAAGCAACTGCGTGGACACTTCACTCCAACACAGACACTGACCACATGACCCTGGTGACAATGTGGATCTCAGTATGATAGATAAATACCTCCATGACTGACATGGGTGTGGGGAAGGCCATCAGCAATGACAGGACAAAATTAATGTACGGGGGTGGTCCAGATGTCTTGGGACCCCCATTTAATTATCATATTTTCTTAGAAGGTTTATTTTAGACATCAATGAATATGCAAAAGGGAAACATGTTAGGAGGCGGCTGGGTTGGACCCGCCACATATTCTGGAGCCGACCGCAGCACGTTGTCGGAGCGGGCGCTCGGAGCTCCGGCTACCACAGCTGTTGGAGGGACGAGGTCTCGCTCGTCGTCGTCGTCACAGGTGGGTTCTTCCGTTTCATCGCCGATTTGGACATGACGGCGAAGGTTCGTTGGCACTTCTGGCACCAAATGTAGTGTCTTCAAAAATTACTCACACCGACACGCTGTACCAAGTCACCTGCTTACACTTTATTCACCTATTCTTGCACCAGTTTTAGGCGCACCTAAAACTATCTGTATGGTCACGTACACTCAACTTCTCCCCGCTCCTATCTATTCTGCACCTCACTTATCCTGCACTCAGCGACTCCGCACTCAGCAGCTCCGCTCTCAGCGACTCCGCACTCAGCGACTCCACACACAGCAACTTCGCACTCAGCGACTCCGCACTCAGCGACTCCGCACACAGCAACTTCGCACTCAGCGACTCCGCACTCAGCAGCTCTGCTCTCAGCGACTCCGCACTCAGCGACTCCGCACACAGCAACTTCGCACTCAGCGACTCCGCACACAGCAACTTCGCACTCAGCGACTCCGCACTCAGCGACTCCGCACTCAGCGACTCCGCACACAGCAACTTCGCACTCAGCAACTCTGCACACAGCGTCTTCGCATCTGCACCGCTGCCCTCACCTACGCTTCCTCAGACCCGCTCACCCGTCTGCCCCGGGCGGGGGGATCAGCCAACACCCGCCCGGCGACGGCGTGAGGGTTGAGGTCCCGTTGACGGCTGGAGCGGCAGCGGCGAGATGTCTTCACTCTTCGTCACCGGCAACAACTCCCGACCCTCCCACCCACTCCCGCTTATATCACCCGGCTCATCCCGAGCATCTAATTGTCCCATTAATCTCTTATCATCACCCCCCGTCTCCCGTCTCCTAGGCGTCAACCACCGGTCACA
This sequence comes from Lethenteron reissneri, assembly GCF_015708825.2. Taxonomy (NCBI): domain Eukaryota; kingdom Metazoa; phylum Chordata; class Hyperoartia; order Petromyzontiformes; family Petromyzontidae; genus Lethenteron; species Lethenteron reissneri. Next base: position 2,092,933 of record NC_083835.1, read on the forward strand.
GCGCAGCACCTGTTCGACCTCGGCTACACACCGCTTCTCCCCTTAATTATTGGCGGGTTGTCTGTGAAAACCTCGTGCTGAAACACGCACTTCTCTGTTCGACCCCAGTTGCACCACTTCACTGTACGCACCGCGCATTTCTCCCCTCTACAAAAGTATTATTATGGATATAATAGGCACGTACAAAAAAAATCAGTCCCAATATCGCATACGTGTTGCTATTGTGGCGAATCTCTGAAATCCGCTCGGGGTTAATGATATCTTCGGTCTATGGTGCATGCACGCGTGTACCTGTGTGCGTGTGTCGACTCAGCCTCAAATGAGTACCTGGTCCGGTGTGTAAACATCGCCACGAGGGAGACAAAAGGTGTTGGCCGCACACCGCCTTGTGTTGCCGTGCCGGCTTACATAGGTGCTCGCTAACAACACTTTCCCCAAGATCCAGTTAAGTCTATCCGGGGGATCTTTATCTTTATGTCCGTGTGGGGAGCGGTGGTGCAGCGGTACGAGACCGGCATTCCTAGTCCAATTCCCGCTCGGTCCTGGCCCTCCCGTAGGTCGACTCAGCCTTAAACTTAGTGCGGTAGCACTGGCAAGACGTAGTCCTGGCCACCCACCCCCTCGTCCATCAGCCTCCATGGGTGCTGGCTGACAGCACTTGCCCCAACAGCCTGCGGTCTTTGTCTCTGTTGGACTTACCTGTAAGTTTCCTCCAATGACGGTGCCGCCATCACGCTCGTAGTCCGGGTTCAGGTGTCTGTGTGCTCGCACGCCCGTGAAGTACAGGTGACCCCGTACACGTGCACAGGCGAGTGCCTCTATACATACGAGTTCTTGGTGAGCGTACAGGTAAGTGCACCTGTGTGTGCACAGGTCAGTGTACATGCGAGTGCACAAGTGAGTGTACAAGTGAGTGCACAGGTCAGTGTACATGTGAGTGTACAGGTGAGTGTACAGGTGAGTGCACAAGTGAGTGTACAGGTGAGTGTACAGGTAAGTGCACCTGTGTGTGTACATGTGAGTGTACAGGTGTGTCCAGAGCGTCCCCGTGACCAGGTGAGTGCACGCGGTGCCGATTGGAATGTGGTTGCGCCGGATTTGGAAGTTGAGGAGGAGCTTGGGGGTCTCCTGAGAGGGAAATCTGCCCAACAACCATGGTCAGGATCAGTCAAGGCCAGGCTGCAGCTGATGCTGCAGAGCCCCCGGGACAGTCCGAACTCCACATTGCTCTGGCGAGTGCAGTACGTCCAGAGAGCAAAGGCTGCTGCCTACACCCACGTCGCCAAAGACACGCGTCCCGATCTTGTTGTTGCATTCTCAGCAGCAAAGCAGAAGTTGAGCCTGGTGAATACGCGATTGTTATGTATGTTGAACTTCTTTCGCACTGTACGTAGCCAACTGTGCCAATCGGAGGTTTCGGGCAGACTGCCTCTGGGGTGGAGGTGGCCGGGAGGTATGAATACAGCAATGGATTCTTGAATCGATCTGTGCGGAGCTTTGTGTGATATCTCCCTCGTGTGCATGGGTTATCTCCATTCGGTCTAATCTGGTTTCCTCCCACGTCACTCATTCATTAAATGTTTAGTTGTTCCCAATGCAGGCTCCTTCCGATCGTCTTGTCGAGCGAGGCTTTCCCATAGAGTGGGACACAGTGAGCTGCTTATTTAGGCGTACAAGGCTACTATTAGTGACCGTTTGGCATGTATGCATGTTGAACTTCTATCGCACCATACATAGCCAACCCGTGTTGGTTAGAATTAGTCAGTGAGGGGGCTAGTAACAGTGACCGATTGGTTAGTAAGCTTGGGTCAGGGTAAGTGGAAGATCTGGTGATGAGATCTGGCTAGTTGGGTAACGCTGAGGCTAAGTGGCAGCGATGAGTTGCCGAGCTGGTGAGCATTAAGGGCTCCGTGGTTGGTTGGCCCTTCCTCCCCATTGGGGGCACACACACACGGACTTCTCAGTTTGTGGCCAACATTCGTGCCCGGTGTTCAGAGTTCCCGCGGCCTCTCTTGGCTGTGGCCTCACCCCCAATAAGTATAACCCGTAAAAACAAAGTTTTTCACTATAAATCATTTATATGCGTGGCAGCGAACTTAATATAAAGGATTTAAAAATATATTCGCCTGTGGAGGACGCGGGGATCGATCCCGCGACCTTTGGCATGGGAAGCGAGGGCGCTACCAACTGCACTACTCCGCCACGGCCTGTGGAGGGGTTACGCTCTGGGCTCTTATACTGTGACGTTCAGCCAAAGCGATGAATGAGTTCTATTTGAATATATGTAAAATTAAAAATTTTTGCCTAAAAAGTGTAAAATTTTGGGAATTTTTTTTCACGAACATTAATTGTCTGGCACAACGAGTCTGTGTGAAAAATGTCAGCTCGATTGGATCACGGGAAGTGGGTTAAAAAACGACCGAAAGATTTGCACGGTCGTAAGCAAGCAAGCAAGCGAACTTAATATAAAGGTTTAAAGCTTTCGTGACTGCAGGGATTCATCTTCTTGTTTCTTTCGGTAAAGTCACGTAGAAGGGAAGTAATAAAATAATAAATTATGTTTTATTTTTATTATTTTATTACTTCCCTTCTACGTGACTTTACCGAAAGAAACAAGAAGATTAATATAAAGGATTTAAAAATTTGAGGTGTCCGGGCCTGGTGGCATAGCGCGACTGGCATGAGCCCCAGTGCAGTGGATGTCCTTCCGCCGTACCTACGATTAGCACGGTTGGCTACGTACGGCGCCAAAGAAGTTCAACGTACGTACGTCTTATATCTCCGCCCTTCACAGCCGGGAACCTGCGTCTATGCGGCCCGTGGGCCCTGATGCAGATGCACCGCCTGGCCACTCGACGGCCACGTCAATGGTCTGGCGCCAGCTGACCTCTTACCAGAGGTCGCAAACGGGTTTTGATTCCTTACCCGTATCCGTACCCGGCCGCACCAGGGTCGCAAATGGGTACCCGTACCTGGCCGGGTACGGGTACCCGTTCCCGGCCGGGTAGGGGTACCCGTTCCCTACCCGTACCCGTACCCTACCCGAAATGAGTGACAAATGGTTACTCACCAGTGACTCACGGCCTACCCGTACCCGTACCCGGCCGCACCAGGGTCGCAAACGGCTACCCGTACCCGGCCGGGTACGGGTAGCCGGGTATCGGGTAGGGTACGGGTATCGGGTACCCGGTTGCGACCTCTGCCTCTTACCACAGCTGGGCCACACGAGAGACAGGAACTGTCGTTTCCCACCCTCGCCCGACTCGCAACACTTCAGCCATGGGGAAAATAAAGACAGTGCACAGCCGTGCCGTTGGCAAGTTGTTTTAATTAGTTTAGAAACACCGAGACAACACGGGTTAACAATTATAAAACAACACAACAGTTGTACACGTTCATATATATTTACACAGTGCAGGTATTGAGCTCTCAACGAGCGAATTAAATGGACGTGGGTGCAGCTGGCGTCTCTGCGTAGGAGCGGCGGCTCCGGGTGAAGGTACAAACATTGCCCACACTCGCTCAGAACTCGCGCGGCACGGGGTGGGGCACCTTCAGCGGGATGGAGCCACCATCCAAGGCACGCGGGAGAGAAGCGGGAGGTGTCGGCGGGACGGGCGATTAGAGATGTAGGTGATGTCGGGTTGGTATAGGAGACGTGGGTAGCGTGGAAAGGCATAAGAGAGGGTGGTATGTTGAACACGTAGGCTTTCGCGACCAATATCATCCATGATAGAGGGAGGTTTTTTTGGGGGGTGAGATCGCGTAAATATATAAATGTGTCGTTAAAACCTGCCACCACCCGACACAGCCAACTAGTAAGGGTTGTCAGTAAGGGTTGTTATGTGACAACCCTTTAATATATTTACGCGATCTAACCCCAAAAAAACACCTCTATTTTAGATGGTGGTATGTATGTACACATGTTGAATTTCTTTCGCACCATACATAGACAACCGTGCTAATCGGAGGTGCGGGGGAAGGACAAACTACAAAAAGCAGTTCTAAATAAATGAGATTTCAATCTGGATGCAAAAGTGCGCAGCTCCCAATGGCTTCCTAATATCAGAAGGACGAGCGTTCCAGACGACCGCAAAAGCGCATCTGACCGCACGCGATGCGGTGACCACACACTCCACCCGTGGTGCCGGTGTGGTGTGCATGATGGTAGTGCAGGTGGCGTGACCTTATGTGCTGCGTGGGTGGTTTGAATATTGTGGGTAATATTAGCGGGGCGCATGGTGTGTGTGCCCACTGAAGGCACCCGGGGCGTGGGTGGCGTCGGCGGGAGTTGAATGGAACGTGGCGAGGGTCACGGGAACGCGGGAGGCTACGCGACGCGACCGCCCTCCGCCTCGGCCCGGCTCGCCCTCCTCTCCCGCCAGGTCCGCACGAACCTCCTGAACGCTCTGCGCCGCCTCTCCGAGCAGGCCGTCAGCGTCTGCAATGCAAAACGGAGACACGTAGGCGCGTTCAGCCGCCCGTCGCGACATCGCCAGTTCGCCACGCGCCACACGCACGCACACTACCATACGGACAAGTACAGCCCTTTATCTTCTTGGTTCTTTCGGTAAAGTCACGTAGAATGGAAATAATAAAATAATAAAAATAAAACATAATACAATTATTCTCACGACGTTTCGGCTACAACGCAAGTAGCCGTCCTCAGGAGCTACTTGCGTTGTAGCCGAAACGTCGTGAGAATTATTTTATTATGTTTCATTTTTATTATTTTATTATTTCCATTCTACATGACTTTACCGAAATAACCAAGAAGATGAATCCCTGCAGTCACGAAAGCTTTAAATCGATACAGCCCTTTAGATAAGCGACTGCTGAATGGGGCCCTCCCCCATGCATTGTGCGTGTTCTACCGCATTGCACGCCGCGTGCTTTAACGCAGCGCGCGTTCCACGACGTTGTGTGTCTTGCACAATGCGGTGCACACGGATCGTGGGGGTTGGTTAACCGTACATCGCCACGCTGGTGGTCAGTGCAGGTCGGAGAAGACGTCGGAGCATAGACGTTGGAGTGCCACCTGCTGACCGCCACGTGGGGCAGCCCCCGCAGCCTCCGACGACAACTGCTGCCCCTCCAAGAACTAATCAGGCTCTAGCCTGCTTAGCTTTCTGAGATCGGGCGCATTCATAAAAACCGTAATGTGGACCTCGTATCGTGGGGAGGGGGGTGGGGATAAGTCGCAGTGCCGTGGGGCGACGACCCACCTGCCTGGCGGCGCGCAGCGCACCGCGCCGGTACAGCACGTCCTCCGAGTGTATCACGTAGAGCATGCGGAACGAGCGCGGGCGGAAGCTGCAGCGCAGCCCCTCCGAGAAAACCACGCGGCTCCCGCCGGGCGGGGTGCGGGTGCGCGACCCGCCAGCCCACAGGTTCCTGGTGGTGCACGGCCGCAGCGGTGAGGGACACCGGCACGTACACAAACAAAGACAAAGGCCCCCCCCCCCTCCCCTGCGTAGCTTCAACAGACTGCTGGGGCAAGTGGGAGCACCTATGAAGGCCAGACTGCCATACGAGGGGGTGGGTGGCCAGTACCGTGCCCGGCCGCCTTTGTCTCACCAGTGGCGATGTTTACACACCACACCAAGTACTCATTTGAGGCTGAGTCGACCTAGGGGAGGCCCAGGACCGTTTCAGATAATCGTCACCGTTGTTGGCCTGTAAACTGGAATCAAACTCGTGTCACTTGCGTTCGTAGTGCAGCGCGCTAACCGCTATACCACTCCACACACACACTGTGTAGCACACACACACAGTGTAGCACACACACACTGTGAAGCACACACACACACTGTGTAGCACACACACACAGTGTAGCACACACACACAGTGTAGCACACACACACACACTGTGTAGTACACACAACAACAACAACAACAACCGCCATTCGCCACTAAGTGGCGGTGACGTCACCACGATGCTTGTGCCAGGCCAAGTGCACCTTGAGGCCACGTGAAGTGTCGAAAGCCCGCTGGCAGGAGGTCACGGGGCAGACCCAGGTGCCACGGGTCGACTGACCGAGATGACCGAGATGACTGGCTGATGCACCACCTGTGCCCCCTACTGTGCCAACTTGCTGTGCTTTAGCCACCCGGCGCTCCGCTCGTTGTTGTGAGCGTCGCTCCTCCGCCCTCCGTTGTTGTTGGAGGGCGACTGCCTCCAACTGCCCAGTAGCGTCCTTCACGAGCCTCCTCCACTGAGGCCGATCTTGACACCGCTGGTACCAGTCATCGGCAAGTCCACTCAGCTCCACGTCCTCCTGTACCACATCACTCCATCTCTTCTCCAGCCCGTGCCGCGCCCGTCTAGCCCCCTCGATCCGGCCGAACAAAAGCTGTTTAGGCATGCGGTGGCTGGGCATGCGGGCTACATGACCCAGCCAACGCAGCCTTGCCTGCCGGAGGAGCTCACTGATGGGACTTTGCCCAGATCTTTCAAGGATTTGTGAGCTCCTCACACAATCCAGCCTGGTTAAACCCAGGATGGATCGTAGGCAGGCCAGCCTAAATGTTTCCAACCGGCGAAGATGCTCCACCAGGGGGGTCCACGTCTCGCAAGCGTAGAGAAGGGAGGGAATGACCGTGGCCGAGAAGACCTGAAGCTTCGTGCGGAGCGACAGACCAGGTAGCTTCCACACAGCGTTACGCAACCGATGAAAAGATATTGCCGCTCGACTGATTCGGAGTGAGACCTCTGCTGATAGACTGGAGCCGGTCATAAGCACACTGCCCAGGTATGGGAAACTCTCCACTCTCTCCACAACTGCCCCATCACCAATTGGGAGTTGTGGGGGTGGAGTGTCCGATGGTACAAAATACCCAGGCAGGTGCTTAGTTTTGGTGGGGCTGATGGTAAGGCCCCACCTCTTAGTGGCACGCTCCAGTCTCAGCAGCAGCGTCTCCAACTCCTCCTCTGAGTGAGCAGCTATTACCAAATCATCGGCATACATAACGTGGTTGACCAATAGGGAGCCATCCCTTGATCGCACCCGGGCGTCGATCAGCCTCCCATTATATCTGTACCAAATGGAAATTCCTCCGGTACAGCTATTGAAGGCTTCACGAACTACGCGGTCAAAATAGATGTTAAATAATGTGGGAGCCAGAGGACATCCCTGTCGCACCCCAAGGTGTACAGGGAAAGGCTCCGACTCCCGGCCACGTAGTTTTACCCGGGCCCGCTCACCATCATGAAGGTCCTTAATGATCGTGAGCAGAGGGTCAGGGACTCCGAAAGCATGAAGAACAACCCAGAGCCCAGTCCTACTGATGGTATCATAGGCCTTGACCAGGTCAATAAAGCAGAGATGTAGGTCTTTTTGGAATTCCCTACACCTCTGCTGTAGCAGACGGACAGAAAATATGGCATCTGTGCAGGACCGCCCTTTCCTGAAACCGCATTGGGGCTCCGCAAGCCTCTCCTCAGCGTGCCTAGCAAGGCGATGTTGAATAATCCTTGCCAGGACCTTACCCGGCACACTGAGGAGTGAGATGCCCCTGTAGTTGTTACAGTCGGTACGGTCCCCCTTCTTAAAGAGAGGAACCACCAGGGCATCCTTCCAGTCCTGCGGAACCCGTCCAGTGGTCCAGACTGTTGTTATGATGTCATATAGGGCAGTCTGTGCACAAACGCCACCCTCCCTCAGCACACACACACAGTGTATCACACACACACTGTGTAGCACACACACACAGTGTATCACACACACACTGTGTAGCACACACACACTGTGTAGCGCACACACACACTGTGTAGCGCACACACACACTGTGTAGCACACACTGCGTAGCACATACTGTGTAGCACACACACACACTGTAGCACACACACACAGTGTAGCACACACACACAGTGTAACGCACACACACTGTGTAGCGCACACACACACACACTGTGTAATACACACACACTGTGTAGCACACACACACACACACTGTGTAGCACACACACACACTGTGTAGCACACACACACACTGTGTAATACACACACACTGTGTAGCACACACACACACTGTGTATCACACACACACTGTGTAGCACACACACACACTGTGTAATACACACACACTGTGTAGCACACACACACACACACTGTGTAATACACACACACTGTGTAGCACACACACACACTGTGTATCACACACACACTGTGTAGCACACACACACACTGTGTAATACACACACACTGTGTAGCACACACACACACACACTGTGTAGCACACACACACACTGTGTAGCACACACACACACACACTGTGTAGCACACACACACTGTGTAGCGCACACACACACACTGTGTATCACACTGCGCGCGAGCACTGGGTGTGTGAGCGGTCCCTGACCTCCCGAGGAAGATGGGGGCTCGCGACGCCACGACGGGGGACGTCTCCACGGACCCCGCGTAGCGCTGCACGTAGTCGCTCCACTTCTGCGGCGGCAAGTCACACAGAGGCGTTGGACTCGCCGCCCTCTCACCGACAGACGCCCCATCAACAAAGATCATTATCGGAGATAACTATGTGATGGTAATGGGGGTGGGGGGTGATCAGCAGAGCTTGTGATAACAGGTTCTTTTAACAGTTTTTTTCCTTTTTTTAAATCCTTTATATTAAGTTCGCATGCTTGCTTGCTTGCGTGCTTGCTTGCGTGCTTGCTTGCTTGCTTACGACCGTGCAAATCTTTCGGTCGTTTTTTAACCCACTTCCCGTGATCCAATCGAGCTGACATTTTCCACACAGACTCGTTGTGCCAGACAATTAATGTTCGTGAAAAAAAATTCCAAAAATTTTACACTTTTTAGGCAAAAAAAAATAATTTTACATATATTCAAATAGAACTCATTCATCGCTTTGGCTGAACGTCACAGTATAAGAGCCCAGAGCGTAACCCCTCCACAGGCCGTGGCGGAGTAGCGCAGTTGGGAGCGCCCTCGCTTCCCATGCCAAAGGTCGCGGGATCGATCCCCGCGTCCTCCACAGGCGAATATATTTTTAAATCCTTTATATTAAGTTCGCTGCCACGCATATAAAGGATTTATAGTGAAAAACTTTGTTTTTACGGGTTATACTTATTTGACAGTTTATTTAGAATTTCCCTGTGAGCTAAGAAGCTCTTGAATCGGGTTTCATAAACATAACAGGAAAACTAGAAAATTAAAAACACAACATTTGCAACAGCTCGCACACAAAATATAAATACAATGCAGCAATTTAAAAAATCTACAAATAAAAAAAAATTGACAATTTATTACTTATTTATGAATAAAATATTTAACTAAACTGAACAATAAGATTAGAGAAACATATTGCAAAACAGTGATGGAATGAACGGGGAGGTTGAGCGAGCTTGACGACCTGTATTTCCTGCAGGTCGACTGGAGAATCCTCCTCCACATCCAACAGCTCCATGGTCATGAGCACACAGCCGTCGGTCTTCACGAACATCACCTGGGGTCGGCAGACATCACACACCAAACATGTACACACACGCCACATCACGCACAAATACACGACATCGTACACACCGCACACAGAAACACAACATCACACACCAAACATGTACACACACGCCACATCACGCACAAATACACAACATCGTACACACCGCACACAGAAACACATCACACACCAAACATGTACACACACGCCACATCACGCACAGATACACAACATCGTACACACCGCGCACAGAAACACATCACACACCAAACATGTACACACATGCCACATCACGCACAGATACACAACATCGTACACACCGCACACAGAAACACAACATCACACACCAAACATGTACACACACGCCACATCACGCACAGATACACGACATCGTACACACAGAAAAACAAACATCACACACCAAACATGTACACACACGCCACATCACGCACAGATACACAACATCGTACACACCACGCACAGAAACACAACATCACACAGATCGCAGACATATACAAAACATCGCACACACCGGGCAAATATCAAAGATCCCCCGTGTAGCCTTTACAGACTGTAGGGGCAAGTGCTGTTAGCGAGCACCTATGAAGGCCGGCACGGCACACGAGGGGGTGGGTGGCCAACACCATGCCCTGCCGCCTCATTTGAAGCTGAGTCGACCTAGGGGAGGCCCAGGACCGGCTCAGATAATCGTCACTGATGTTGACCGTGAGCGGGAATCGAACCCGGGTCGCCAGGTTTGTAGCGCAGCGCGCTAGCCGCTAAACTACCGCTCCCCATATATACACACGACATCACGCACACCGCACACATATACACAACACTGCACACACCGGGAACATATACACGACATCGCACAAACATACGCAACATCGCACACGCAGCCGCATCGCGCGTCGTCCAGTCGCGAGCGCGCCCGACCCCCGACCTTGTAGCAGTGCTCGTCGGGCAGGAGGCGCCGTGCTTGCCGCTGGTACGAGGCCTCGAGCGGCGCCCGCACGGCCTGGGAGGCAAGGACCCCCCCGCTCGCGCCGCCCCGGCACCCGTCCAGGTAGAGCGCCAGCACGCCGGCGCACGCCTCGTCGCACACCATGTGCTGAAGCTGCCGTGGTGGGGTGGGGGGGGGGTAGAGGTCGCAAACGGGTTTTGATTCCTTACCCGTACCCGGCCGCACCAGGGTCGCAAACGGGTACCCGTACCCGGCCATACCCGTACCCTACCCGTACCCGGCCGGGTACGGGGGTAGGGTACGGGTATCGGGTATCTGATTGCGACCTCTGGGATGAAGCCATGTTGCAGGCGCGGGTGGGTTGATTCTAGGAACTTGAATTGTGAGAAGAGACAAGACGTTGGGAAATGAGTGACAAACGGTTACTCACCAGTGACTCACGGCCTACCCGTACCCGTACCCGGCCGCACCAGGGTCGCAAATGGGTACCTGTACCCGGCCGGGTACGGGTAGCCGGGTATCGGGTAGGGTACGGGTATCGAGTACCCGGTTGCGACCTCTGGGGGGGGGAGGAACAGGCGTCGGTAGCGCACGGCGCGATTCGCAACGCGCGGAAGGAGTTCGACGACGTACGTGCAGACGAACGCGACGGCACCCACCGCCGGAGGACGGAACGTCTCGGCCGCGCGGTCGCCGCAGCGCGACACGGTACACAGGGCCACGCGAGGCACGACGGGACACGGAACGTGACGCGCGTGGCAACACGTGACCCGTAACGCTCACAGCCGCCCTCCTCATCCTTTCACTCGCACACTTCGCCGATACGAACGTTCACAAACTCACGTCCACGCTCGCACTCTTACACGAGACAAAGATCCCGCCCCCCCCCCCCCCCCCGTATGGCCTTGAACAGACTTATTGGGGCAAGTGCTGTTAGCGAGCACTTTATATGGCACACGAGGGGGGTAGGTGAGTGGCCAACACTACGCTCGGCCGCCTTTGTCTCCCTACTGTTGATGTGTACACACCGCACAAGGTACTCATTTAAGGCTGAGTTGACCTAAGGGAGGCCCCGGACCGCAACTGCTATTGGTCGTCAACGGGAACGGAACTCGGAAATCCGGGTTCGTGGATCAGTATGCTGGCCGCTGCGCCACCGCCAATCGCTGTGCCACGGTGGTGGGTTCGATCTCGACACTGATGCTTGGAGTCTCTCTTCCTGTGGTCACGTGGATTTTTCTCCGGGTCCTCTGGTTTTTCCCTCCACATTTATAATCAACACCACGAGTATTTAGCTGCTACTATAAATTTCCACGTGACATGCCACTTCGTTGAGCGATCATTTGTGGCCAGGTCACTTCTGAAATAGAGCCAATAGCTCTCATCAGGCCTTACCCGGTAAGATAAACAAATTCTTGATCGTTTAACAGTTCATAGTTCCTACGCTCGCTCTCATGGCCACCTGGCGGCAGGCGTTCTGCAGGAGGCGGTCCATGCTGTAGGCCACGTAGGCCGTGACGCCGTAGGCCTCGCGCAGCCGCTCCTCGTACTCGGGCGCCTCGAGCTGCCCGTCCACCAGGTCGCGCACGTGCCGCAGGAACGCGCCGTAGTGTCCGTCCGGCCCGTCCGGGGCCGTCGTCGACGCGGGGCCGCACAGCTCCGCCGCGGACGAGCGACGAGTCCCCTCCCCGGCGCTGACGCCGGCGGCGGCGGTGACGGTGCCGCCGTCTCCGGCACTCGCCCCGTCCCTGTCGGCGCCGCCTCGGTCAGCATCGTCCCGCCGCACTTCCCTCTGCTCCCTGCTGAGGCCTGGCGCAGTGGGAGATGGGGCAGAGGTCACCAGCGGTGGTGGCGACAGAGCAGAACGGCGCCCGGGGCCCTGTAAGCAGCGTGGCATCACGCGGCCCATCTCCGCTTTTTGCGTTTAGTTTGTTGTCCTTCCCCCATGCACCTCCGATTAGCACTGTCGACTGTGTACGGTGCGAAAGAAGTTCAACATATATACGTTTCTCTCCCACGGACGTGTCTGTACCCATAATACAGGTTTTTTGGGTTAGATCGCGTAAAAAAATGTGTGTCGTTAAACCCGTCACCACCTGACACAGCCAATTAGTAAGGTTTGTCACGTAAACAGAACGTGGCAATTCGTCATGAGTACAGCACACCGGTGTGTTGGAGAGCAAAGACACAACATTTACAATCTGAGTACGACGTTTCACCAGTAATTACAACCAGCTTCATCAGGCTACAGCCAGATTTGGGGAGAAATCCTCCTGTTTCGTTCTTGTGTCTGTACCCGCCTGTGCGTGTGCGTGCGTGTGCGTGCGTGTGTGTGTACGTGTGTGTGGCGGTCACCCAGTCATCTCAGTCGGTCAACCCACGGCACAGTTCCGTGACCTCCCGCCAGTGGGCGTTCAAAACTTCGCGTGCCCTTAAAGTGCACCTAGCCTGGCACAAGCGCCGTGGTGACGTCGCCGCAACCTGGTGGCGAACGGCGCCTGTTGTTGTCGCTGTTGTTGGTGGCCGGGGTCGTACCGGGTGTGGCGGTGCTCGTCTCGGAGCGGATGGCGAGCAGGCGGGCGCACAGCAGCTGGTGGAGGCGCAGGAAGACGTACCAGCTGGTGTTGGCGAACAGCAGCGTGTACACGCCGTCCACAGCGCTCAGCTCGCGAGCTGCGGCCGCCCCACGCAGACACGGGGACACGTGAGGACGCACGCACGTACGTACGCACGTGCACACCCAAAGGGCGGAGAGACAAGCAAGGAGACAAGGGAGGCGTGGGCAAGGAGTGTCGAGCGAGACGGCCGTTCAAGCACGCAGGGTGCCCGGTCGGACACAGCGTGCGGGCACCAGGACTTAGGCCACAGCACCTCCCCTCGGCCGCCTTTAAACGCGCACGGCGCGGCGTGGACAGCCTGCCGCCATTGGCAATACTTTCGATCGTGCAGTCGATGCAACGGCACTAGGGCCCGTGGGCCAGAGAATCCTCTGCACCGGTGGGGAAGTTGGCCAGGAGGCCCCATTACCGTCCCTTGCACCAGGGCCCACCACACGCCAGCCACGGCTATCAGGCCGCTGCCCGCCACTCACCCTGCTCCAGGGAGCTGGTCGCAAAGTCTCCCTCCTGCTCCGCGCTGGTCCCGCTGGCCCTTCGCTGCTCCGAACTGGCACCTCGTTGCTCCGGGACGTTCCCTCGCTGCTCCAAGTTGCCTCCCCGCTGCTCCAAGTTGCCTCCCCGCTGCTCCCCGCCGGATCCTCGCTGCTCGCCGGCGTCGCGTGCGGCTCCCCCGTCGGACACGGTGGGGCTGGGCCGCTCACGGAGGCCGATGGGCCGCTCTCCACGCTCCACCATACGGCACCGGCGCTCTTCCCGGCACCGCCCGTCTTCGCCGCTGCCGGCGCCCTCGGCCTCCGCTGCTCCGCCACCGCTGCCGCCACCGCCGCTTCCTCCAGCAGCACCAGCCGCCTCCTCCTCCTCATCCTCGTCGCTGTCATCCTGTCGGAGCGTGGAACAGTGTGAGAGGGCGATGATGATTGTTGGAGCGGACTTCGTCTGGTTGAGGCAGATGGCCCAATCCTGGCTAGCTGGCTCAAACAATGCACAAACGAAACGAAACTATTGATAGTAGTGGTGGTGATAACGCTGTGGGTGGTGATGACGATGACGACAATCAAGATGATGGTGTGTTGCGGTGGTGCGTAGTGCTGAGTGACAGTGTTGTGTGCCGGCGTACGCCATAGCGTGTGATGGCGGTGTGTCACTGTGTCATGTGATGCCGAGTTGACGGAATATGATGGTAGTATGCGCCGTTGTCCTATGGCATCCGTGACGATGTATCCGACGATGTCATTTGACGATGCGTCCGACTCAGGGGCCCTACGCCGTCACCTGTGGGATGAGCGAGGCGTCCGCGCGGGCCGTGAAGAGGACGTCTGGCAGCAGGAACAGGAGGATCTTTGCTGCGCGTCTCAGCTCCGCGCCCCGCAGACCGGCCTGCACCGTGACGCACGAGACGCTCAACGCTAAGCCAACGGGAGCTCAGCTTTACACGGAACCCCGCGGCGCACCGGGGGGGGGGGGGGGGGCACGGCGAGGGCTTTGTACCCTCTCACCTGGTGCCGTGCCTGGTGCAGGATGAGTGCGGCCGCATCGGGCAACACGGAGCGGTCGGCATACTGCAGGCACAGGTGAGGCCCGGCGAGCGCCGCCCCTCCACGCACAGCGCCGACATGCACACCGCCCTGCTGCTCCACACGCTGCACACACACACACAGCGCAGTGTAGCGACACACACACACAGCGCAGTGTGACGACACACACACACAGCGCAGTGTGACGACACACACACACACAGCGCAGTGTGACGACACACACACACACACACAGCGCAGAGTGACGACACACACACACACAGCGCAGTGTGACGACACACACACACACAGCGCAGTGTCACGACACACACACACACAGCGCAGTGTGACGATACACACGCACACACACAGCGCAGTGTGACGACACACACACACACACACAGCGCAGTGTGACGACACACACACAGCGCAGTGTGACGACACACACGCACACACACAGCGCAGTGTGACGACACACACACACACACACAGCGCAGTGTGACGACACACACACACACAGCGCAGTGTGACGACACACACACACACACACAGCGCAGTGTGACGACACACACACACACAGCGCAGTGACGACACACACACACAGCGCAGTGTAGCGACACACACACACAGCACAGAGTGACGACACACACACACAGCGCAGTGTGACGACACACACACACACACAGCGCAGAGTGACGACACACGCAGACACACACACACACACAGCGCAGTGTGACGACACACACACACACAGCGCAGTGTGACGACACACACACACACAGCGCAGTGTGACGACACACACACACACAGCGCAGTGTGACGACACACACACACACAGCGCAGAGTGACGACACACACACACACACAGCGCAGTGTGACGACACACACACACAGCGCAGTGTGACGACACACACACACACACAGCGCAGTGTGACGACACACGTAGACACACACCGCCCTGCTGCTCCACACGCTACATACATACGCACAGCGCAGTGTGACGACACACGCAGACACACACCGCCCTGCTACTACACATGCCACACACACACAGCGCAGTGTGATAACACACGTAGACACACAGTGCCCTGCTGCTCCACACGCTACACACACACACAGCGCAGTGTGACGACACACGCAGACAGACACCAGTGTGTTGACACGCATGCACGCACACCGCCCTGCTGCTCCACATGCCACACACACACACAGCGGACTGTAACGACACACATTCAATGCACACTCACACATGCTCTGGAGACCTCACACAACATATTTAGTGAGCACCTATAAAAGCTCTCCTTGAGGCCACGTGAAGGAGGAGGTCACAGGACAGACCCAGAGGTCATGGGTTGACTGACTGAAATGACTGGCAGATGGACCACCACCTGTGCTGCCCTCTGTGCTCATTGTTGTGAGCATCGCGCATCCACCCTCTGCTGTTGTTGGAGGGCAGCTACTTCCAACTGCCCAGTAGGGTCCTTCATAAACTTCCTCCACAGAGGCCAATCTTGACACCACTGGTACCAGTCATCGGTAAGTCCCCTAAGCTTTAGTCAATCTCTTCTCTAGTCCATGCTGCGCCCATTTAGCCCCCTCTATCCAGCCAAACAGCAGCTGCTTGGGCATGCGGTGGCTGGGCATGTGGGCTACATGGCCCAACCAACGCATCCTCGACTGCCGGAGTCAGCTCATCGATGGGACTCTGTCCATATTTCTCTCAAGGGTCTTATAGCCTGTCGGGGCAAGTGCTGTTAGCGAGCACCTATGAAGGCCGGCACTGTAGCACACGAGGGGGTGGGTGGCCAGCACCACGCCTGGCCGCTTTTGTCTCCCCAGTGGCGATATTTACATACATCGCACCAGGTACTCATTTGAGGCTGAGTCGATCTAAGGGAGACCCAGTACCGGTTCAGATAATCATCACCGGTGTTGGCCGCGAGCGGGAATCGAACTCGGGCGGCCAGGTTCGTAGCGTGGCGCGTCAACCGCTCCCTGCGCAGAGACTCGCACACACCCCCCCCCCCCCACCCCCGTTCCGTCACTCCCGCGCGCTCCCGGGCCGAGCACGGCGCCTCACCTCGTCGCGCAGGGCCGTGATCTCGTTGACGAGGGCCTTGGTGCGCAGCGCCTTGGTGTCGGCCGAGCGGAAGGTGATGCCGCGGTGGTCGAGGGAGCGAACCTGGAAGCGCTCGCCCTGATCGCGCCAAAGCCGCGTGAACCCGCGCTGAGCCTCGCGCCACTCGTCCTCGCGCGCCTTCAGCCTACGAGCACGCGCGCAACAACGCACGCAGTGACGCACGCAACGACACACGCAGCGACACATGCAACAACGCACGCAGTGACGCACGCAACGACACACGCAGCAACGCACGCAGTGACGCACGCAGTGACGCACGCAGCGACGCACGCAGTGACGCACGCAGCGACGCACGCAGTGACACACGCAGCGACGCACGCAGCGACGCACGCAGTGACGCACGCAACGACACACGCAGCGACACATGCAACGACGCACGCAGTGACGCACGCAGTGACGCACGCAGCGACGCACGCAGTGACACACGCAGCGACACACGTAATGACACACGCAGTGACACACGCAGCGACACACGTAATGACACGCAGTGACACACGCAGCGACACACGTAATGACACACGCAGCGACACAAGCAATGACGCACGCAGTGACGCACGCAGTGACGCATGCAATGACACACGCAGTGACGCACGCAATGACGCACGCAGCGACACACGCAGCGACACACGCAGCGACGCATGCAGCGACGCACGTAATGACACACGCAGCAACGCACGCAGCAACGCACGCAGCAACGCACGCATCTCGTCGTTTCAACAATCATTGTTTCACTGACCATCTCTTTCCTCATGTTGATCCCCGACTGTGGCGAGTGTGATTCGTGCTGCGTGCGGTGTGTGCCGAGCGCGGAAACCTCTTGAGCACATGGGGGATGGTGGCGGCCGGGTTGAGCTTGAGCGCGGCGACGATGTCGGTCGCCCCGCGCTCCCCATACGCGCGCTGCAGCGCCTTGCGGTGCACCACCTCGGAGGAGCCGCCCAGCGCGTCGTCCAGGCGGAAGCGCGCCTGCTCCTCGGCCGGCAGCCGCGCCAGCCGCTTGAGCACGCTCTCCAGCACCCGCACCGTCGCCAGGTTCGTCTCCAGCACCACGTCCAGCTGCGCAGCACGCACCGCATGCACCGCACATCTTGTTCAATAACAACGATCTCGTCAAGGAGCAGACATCATCACGCAAACTCTGGTCATCCTCGCAGCAGCAGCTTTCGGCAAACTGTCGAACAAAGACGGTCAGCGCACCGCGCGCTTTCAGATACACAACACGATATACTACACTTTACACTACAATATACACCACACTTCTGGCCTGCTATTAAATAAAGATGGTCACCGCATCTCGCGCTTTCAGACGCGCTTCTGCGGCCGCCTGGAACGCTCTTCCTTCCAATATTAGGAAGCCATTGGAGCATTACACTGTTATATCATCTATATTGACAAAGTCATTTCTTTATAAGTGCTTTTGGTGTTTAGTTTGTTGGCCTTTCCCCGCACCTCTGATCATCATGGTTGGCCACGTACGGTGATGATATCGATGATGATGATGATGATTTACAGCTTTTTGTCAATCCACCTCCTCCCCACGTCGTGCAGGTCACGGGGGTTGTTTGATCGTACTTCACCACGCCGGTCAGTGCAGTTGACTGAGCGAGGGAACCCCCGGCCTGGTCATCGTAACGCCGCTGACCCTTCGGTGAACCACGTCAGGGAATTGGAAGTCAGGTCAAAGGGTTCGCAGGGGATTGTGCTGAGCAATGCGCCCACCGATCTTCCTCCCTCATCTTCCCCCTCCCTCCCCACGTAAAAGGACGACACAAACGCCCCGCTCGCGGCCTCCGACTTGGGCTGGAGGGGTCGGTGAGCCCGATCTCCTCCACCCCTCTCAAGCCAGGAGCCACGGAGGTTCGGGACGCTATGTCGGCGGAGTTTCTGTACCCCCTTCCCTGCGTCGCGGTTCGTGCTCTGTACCAGACTCTTTTAAAAATTCATAAAAAAGCTAGTAAAAAGAATAATAGTAAAATTAACAAAAAAAATAAAAGATTTTTTTTAAAACTAAAAATAAAACTAAAAAAGACTGGGCCTGCGATCGTAAGCGCGGCGGCGTGTGGCGACGGGAGGCGGTCACCTCGAAGCGCTCATCCTCGCAGCGGTAGATGCTCTCCTCGAAGTGCGTCTTCTTGGAGCTCACGAACGTCGAGTCCTCGGACCACGATGGGAACGATGCCCATGTGTCGTTCAGCACCTGCGCCGCCCACCCCACCCCCGCCGCACACACACACACAGACGCAGACATAAAGATCCCCCCCACCGCACACACACACACACACAGACGCAGAGTTCCGTTAGCGAGCACCCTATGAAGGCCAGCATGGCACACGAGGGGGATGGGTGGCCAGCATCACGCCAGGCCGCATTTGTCTCCCCAATGCTGATGTCTTATATGCACCGGGTACTCATTTTAAGGCTGAGTCGACCTACGTAAGGTGCTCTCTAGCAGCACTTTCCCCGACAGTTTGTTCAAGGCGGTATGGTGGGATATTTGTTTTTCTGTGTGCGTAGCGGAAGTGTCGTGGTTAGTGCACCGCACTACGAACCCGCTGAACATGAGCGACGACTATCAGAACCCGTCCTTGCACTCCCCATTACTGCGCCACCTTGCTGGGTATTTTAACCGCCTGCTTCTCTGCTCCGTCATTGACGAGCGCCGTCCTTGTTGTCGCTGCGGTTGTGTCGCCATTGCGTTGTCGTGGGTTGAGTCATTTCACGGCCGCACAATCGTCGTGCCGCTGCGGCTGCGCGATTGTGCTTTTGCGCCGTCACCGAACAGCCGTGGTCGCACAGCCAGCCGTGGTCGCGGGCCTCACCTCGCGGCACAGCGCCGTGCGCGTGCTGCTGCGCGGCTGCTCGTACGTCTCCGGCAGGGACCGGTAACTTGGGCCGACGCGCCGACCGCAGCCTCGAGCCCCAGTCTCCGTGGCAACAACACCCGGCACCGCGCCCAAACCCGCACCCTCCGACCGCACGTCCTCCAGGAGGTTCCGCAGCTCCACCAGCAGCTCCGGGAACTTCCTGCTCGCGACGTGACGCGACGAGACGGGACGGCGTGGCGACGCGGTCAACGCGCGGCGTGACAAACGTAGCACGATCAACGCGATGGCAACGTAATCGACGCACGTGTCACGTGACCGACGGTGACGCGATGAAGATGATGACACGAGTAACATGCCGAAAGCAACATGACCAGCATGATAACCGAGCACCTCATACAGGAGTTCAGTAGGAGGTGGCTGGGTGCGTGTGCTGGTGTTCAGTAGGAGGTGACTAGAGGCGCGTGGGAGTCACCGACCCCAGGAATGGCCGAGCCATGTCCAGCAGTGCCGAGGGAGACACGTGGTTGTGGTTGAAGAGCTGAACACAGCGCAGGAAGTTCTCATACACCTCAGGGCTGTGCAGCGCACAGCGCACCTAACCACGCACACACACACACGGGGCATACAACAATTGACATACTACATGGGGGCTACGTGGCGGCTATGTGTAGGCTACGTGGGGGCTACGTGGGGGCTATGTGTTGGCTATGTGTAGGCTATGTGTAGGCTATGTGTAGGCTATGTGTAGGCTATGTGTAGGCTATGTGTAGGCTATGTGGGGGCTATGTGGGGGCTACGTGGGGGCTATGTGTTGGCTATGTGTAGGCTATGTGTAGGCTATGTGTAGACTATGTGGGGGCTACGTGGGGGCTACGTGGGGGCTATGTGTTGGCTATGTGTAGGCTATGTGTAGGCTATGTGTAGGCTATGTGTAGGCTATGTGTAGACTATGTGTAGGCTATGTGTAGGCTATGTGTAGGCTATGTGTAGGCTATGTGTAGGCTATGTGTAGACTATGTGGGGGCTACGTGGGGGCTACGTGGGGGCTATGTGTAGGCTATGTGTAGGCTATGTGTAGGCTATGTGTAGACTATGTGGGGGCTATGTGTGGGCTATGTGGGGGCTATGTGTGGGCTATGTGTAGGCTATGTGTAGGCTATGTGTAGGCTATGTGTAGACTATGTGGGGGCTACGTGGGGGCTACGTGGGGGCTATGTGTAGGCTATGTGTAGGCTATGTGTAGACTATGTGTAGGCTATGTGTAGGCTATGTGTAGACTATGTGGGGGCTATGTGTGGGCTATGTGGGGGCTATGTGTGGGCTATGTGTAGACTATGTGTAGACTATGTGTAGGCTACGTGTAGGCTACGTGGGGGCTATGTGTGGGCTATGTGTGGGCTATGTGTAGGCTATGTGTAGGCTATGTGTAGGCTATGTGTAGGCTATGTGTAGACTATGTGGGGGCTACGTGGGGGCTACGTGGGGGCTATGTGTAGGCTATGTATAGGCTATGTGTAGGCTATGTGTAGGCTATGTGGGGGCTACGTGGGGGCTATGTGTTGGCTATGTGTAGGCTATGTGTAGGCTATGTGTAGGCTATGTGTAGGCTATGTGTAGGCTATGTGGGGGCTACGTGGGGGCTACGTGTTGGCTATGTGTAGGCTATGTGTAGGCTATGTATAGGCTATGTGTAGGCTATGTGTAGACTATGTGGGGGCTACGTGGGGGCTACGTGGGGGCTATGTGTAGGCTATGTGTAGGCTATGTGTAGGCTATGTGTAGGCTATGTGTAGGCTATGTGTAGACTATGTGGGGGCTACGTGGGGGCTACGTGGGGGCTATGTGTAGGCTATGTGTAGGCTATGTGTAGGCTATGTGGGGGCTACGTGGGGGCTATGTGTTGGCTATGTGTAGGCTATGTGTAGGCTACGTGGGGGCTATGTGTTGGCTATGTGTTCGCTATGTGTAGGCTACGTGTAGGCTATGTGGGAGCTACGTGGGGGCTACGCGGGTTCTGCATCTCACCCGGTCGAAGAAGGAGATCTCACGCAGCGTCCCGTGCATCCCGGCAGCTGCCAGACTTGGGTCGCGCAGGCTCGGCATCCTTGGTCGCTGCACCCGACAACAACAACAACGATGACAACGACGACGATGACGACAATGACCATCACCGCATCGTGCGGCTGCGAGCCACTACCAGGCAGGTAAAGTTGGGGGTAAGGATTCAAGAAAAATCCAAGAAACCGTGTACATATGTGTGTATGTTGAACTTCTTTCGCACCACCGTACACAGCCAACCGCGCGAATCGGAAGTGCGGGGGAAGGACAACAACTGTGATATAAAGGGTGGAGAAAAATAATTAACATTCACGTCCGTAATCAATCACCGTGCCTTATAATGCCCTTAAAGCAGGAAGGGCTCGCCGAGCCTTTGTCGGTTTGCGTTCCGATCTATCGGGTCACGGACTGGTACCTGTGCTCAAACTGACCAATGGCCGATTGGCTACGTACGGCGTGAAACACACACACGTACATATTGTTGGGGGCTATGCTGCTCTATCTGCTGCAGGAGGCAGCCTCCTGGGCACCCAAAGTCTCCTCGGGCGCTGATGTTTACCCAACGCACCAGAGCCGAGTCACCGTATTTAAGGCGAGATGAAGTGTCAGATGACTCGATGTCGTGAATGTCACGGGAGAGACCCCGATGTTATTGATTAACTGACCGAGATGCCTGGCCGATGCGCCACCTTTGCCCCCCACTGTGCCAATCCTGTCCGCGCCCGCAAGCTTTGGTGAACCCGCCAACACGCGCACACGCACCTTGGCGGCAACTGGCCCCGACGCTGGTTCAGGCCCCGGTGTTGGCGCTCGCCTCTTGGCAACCGCACCGCGGCTGTCGCCGGCGTCCCCAGCCGGCGAGTCCGAGCCCTGGGCACAGAGGAGACGGGGACACGGGCAGACGCGCGACCTCCTGTAACAACCTGCATCCCATTCACTGCTCGCCGGGAAAACTCTGGCCATGCGGAGCAGAGACCCGGTCGGTACTTAGCTACACACCTAACACAGTAGTTCACCTTATGTTCAATAAATCAACATATTTAGTTTAAAAGCAGGTAAGGGCCGCTTGAGACCAGAGCATCTCTTTTACAAGGGAGACCTGGGACAAGAAACGTATAAAGTACACGTGATAGTAGGTCCATAATACAGGTTTTTTTGGGAAAGATTGCGTACATATATAAATGTGTCGTTAAACCCACGACCAAAAAACATCTATTATAGATGATATTGGTCGCGAAAGCCTACTCCGTGTTAAAGTGATGTTAGATCAAAACAATATCAAACCGATCCCGGTGTTAAACAATGACGATCAAACTCAAGTCGTACATAACATTAACTAACAATTAGACAGTGACTGAGTGCAACACCCTGTTGAGAATCAGCCGACAGGAAAACTGTGAAAGGGATCAAGGTCATCGCACAGCTGCTTGGCCGGGAGAGTCAAGAACGTCCGAACGAAAAGCCACGGGCACCACGCACCTGGTCAACTTGCAGGAACTTCTTTAACTCAACGAGGAGGTCTTCCTCCCCCTTGAGCAGCTCGCACAGCTGGGCACACACCTCCCGGCGAGACAGCGCCTCGCAGCGCTCACCCTCCCACTCACCCTCGCTCTCATCACCATCGCCACCCGCACACTCAACCTCACCCAGACCTTCACCTTCGCCATCGGGCACAGCCTCACGCGCGCCCCCAGGCACCTCGTCCCCATCGCACTCGCGCACACCGAGACGCGCATCGCAACAAGGCGCACCCTCCTCACGCGACGCATCCCACTGGTTCTGCAGGACGCGCACAAAACACACACACGCACGCAACATGCGCAGCGTCAACGCAAATGCCAACCTGTACGCACGCACAAAAGTCTGCGCGTGTGTGTGTGCGTGTGCATAATGAGGAGCGGTAGTGTGGCGGTTAGCGCGCTGCGCTGCGAACCCGGATACCCGAGTTCAATTCCCCTTCATGACAATTATCTGAACTGGTCCTGGGCCTCCCCGTAGGTCGACTCAGCCTCAAATGAGTACCTGGAGCGGTGTGTAAACATCGCCACTCGGGAGACAAAGGCGGCCGGACGTGGTGCTGGCCACCCACCCCCTCGTGCGCCGTTCCAGTCTTCACAGGTGCACCTCGCTAAGAGCACTTGGCCCAACAGTCTATTAAGGCTATACGGGGGATCTTTGCGCACGTGTGAGCCGCGTGCGGTGTGCGCACCTGATGGGTGTGCAGCACGTGCAGGAAGCGGCGGCACACGTCCGGGCGGAGGAGGAATCGCGCCTTTACCGCGCTCACCAGCGCCGCTGCCGCTGAGAACCCGGAGGGACGCGAGCTGGAACCATCAGCTCCCTCCTCCCCGCGCACAACCGCAGCACCACCTCCCTCTACAACCACAGCCGTGCTCCTGCTTCCCTCTGCCCTCATACACACACTACCACCGCCATCACCACCCCTGTGTAGGCTACCGCCTCCCTCCACAGATGCGCTACTGGTTTCCTCCGCTCTCACACATACACTACCGCTACCATCACTGCTGCTGTGTAGGGTACTGCCTACCTCCGCTCTCACACATACACTACCACTACCATCACTGCTGCTGTGTAGACTACCGCCTACCTCCGCTCTCACACATACACTACCACTACCATCACTGCTCCTGTGTAGAGTACTGCCTCCCTCCACAGATGTGCGACTGGTTTCCTCCACTCTCACACATACACTACCGCTACCATCACTGCCCCTGTGTAGGGTAATGCCTCCCTCCACAGATGTGCAACTGGTTTCCTCTGCTCTCACACATACACTACCACTACCATCACTGCTCCTGTGAAGACTACCGCCTCCCTCCACAGATGTGCTACTGCTTCCCTCCGCTCTCACACATACACTACCACTACCATCACTGCTCCTGTGAAGACTACCGCCTCCCTCCACAGATGTGCGACTGGTTTCCTCCGCTTTCACCCTATCACTTCCATCACTGCCCTTACATAGACTGCCACCTGCCTCCACAGATGTGCGACTGCTTTCCTCCACCCTCACACACTCACTACCACCACCACCATCACTTCCCATATGTAGACCACCACCTCTCTCCCCGCCTACTGCTGCACCGCCGCCTCCATCACGGCAAACACCTGTGCTACCTTCATTGGGGCTACCTGCACCTATGCTGCATGAGCCTGCACCACCCGGGGCTTTATCAGGAGGCACAGCTGCAACTACTGCACCACTGCCGGAGGCTGCGATGCTCAGCGCCGTGTCCCCGCTTTGTGTCGCTCCCAGCCTCGTGTCTCCCGACTCCGAGCTCTCGTCTGCTGCGACGCCCACGCCTGCTTTCTCTCCCGTGTCGCTGCTGCGCCCCTTCCCTTTGAGACGTACGCCACCGTCTCCCGGACTCGGCGTCACCGTCACGTCCTGCATCACAAACCACGGTGGCAGCGCGGTTCAGGCAGGCATTACGTTGGCACCACAAAAGCAACACGTCACCAGAGCAGCTACCGCGACGCAGCGTGTCAGAACGCAGGGCGGTGTGCGAAAACGACACGACCAGGCGGTATGAACTCACGTAACACTGCAATGCTGTGTGCAGTCTAATGACTGGTGGAGTCACATGACACCATGACGCCTGGTGGAGTATAATGATGTCAATGTAATGTAGTCGTTTAAGGAACGGCCACTTTTCCTAGTCACATGACACGACGGTGCGGACAATGTGAAGTCTCGTGACGCCTGGCACCTTTTGGAGTCATGTGACCTCACACTGTGAAATTACAGGACACCACGATGCCGCGTGTAGTCGAATTATGTCGCCTATTGAGAGTCATCACGTGACCCCACAGTGTGGAGCCACGTGACCCCGCGGAGCTGTGAGCAGTGTGCTACGTGAAGTCACCCGTGTTATCGTCGTCGCCATCGTTGGTTTCGTGCGGCCCGGGTCACGTAGGCGGTACGAGGGCGGGAGGAAAGAGTTAAACGCAGCGATGAGGTCGGGGTGCCCGGACAGCACCGACGCCACTCGCGCTAGCGCCACGCACGGGTCCACGCTGCACACAGCACGCACGGCACACACAGCACACACAGCACACGCATACACACACACAGCACGCACACGCAGCACGCACACACAGCATGCACACACAACACGCACACGCAGCATGCACACACAACACGCGCGGCACGCACACGCACACACAGCACGCACACGCAGCACGCACACAGTCCTGTATGTAGCAACGCATATAATATGTAACACACGTGACGTGAACAGCATGCACAGAACTAAGACAAAGATCACCTGTATAGCCTTAACAAACTGTTGGCAAGCTGTTAGTGAGCACCTATGAAGACTAAAATAAACCCGTAAAAACAAAGTTTTTCACTCTAAATCCTTTATATGCGTGACGGCTAGAGTCCTCTCGTCCTCTGGCTTGAGATGGCTGCCACCTATGGGTCAGATGATTGTCTGCCAGCATTAAGCAATTGGTAATTAAATATTTTTTTTAAAAATCCCTAAACAGTGTAAAATTTTGGAAATTTATTTTCACGAAAATTAATTGTCACGCACAACGAGTCTGTGTGGAAAATGTCAGCTCGATTGGATCACGGGAAGTGGGTTAAAAAACGACCGAAAGATTTGCACGGTTGTAAGCAAGCAAGCAAGCACGCAAGCAAGCGAACTTAATATAAAGGATTTAAAAAGAGGCACATGGGGGGGTGGGGGTGGCCAGCACCAAGCCTGGCCGCCTTTGTCTCCCTAATGGCTGTGTTTACACATCGGATAAGGTACTCATTTTAGGCTGAGTCGACCTAGGGTGGCCCAAGACTGGTCTAAATAATTGTCGCTGGTCACCGGGTTCATAGCGCAGCATGTGAACCGCTTCACTCCCGCTCCTTACAGCTCACACACTCATCTGCACACGCGCCACACACTCATCAACGGCACTGTTCAAACGTTCGCATTACGGGACGCACCTGACAAATAATACTGGGATTGAGTCTTTCCCGGGTAAGTTAAGCACAGATATTATTATGATTATTGCACCCAATGTAGGCCTCAAAACCCGTAACACCCAAAAACCGACACATTGGTCTCATGGCCACTAAAAAGGGTACCCTTGATTCTTTCGGTAAAGTCACGTAGATAGAAAACAAAAATCTAAATGAAAAGCAAAAAAACCCACGACGTTTCGATCGCAACACAAGCGGTCTTCTTCAGGTGGAGACAAAAGGGTGTTTGGAAGCTCAGGGCAAAATTAAAAAAAGTTCCTCTCTCTCTAAGGGCCCCTTCTCAGTGTTTTCTGCGGCAAGCTTCTCCACCTGTTCGCCGACCCCCCCCAACCTACCAACCCCAGTCTCCCCTTGCGGCCCAGCGTGGCCTCCACACCACTCGTCACCTGGGAGCGTGAAAGGCCCTCATGGCGTCCTGGAAGGAGCAAAATATGTCCGGCTCCTGCGAGAAGCGGCGCTTCACGCGGCACAGGACCTCCAGAGCCTGCTCCACCTGCACCACACAGCAAAAAACAAGGATCCCCCGTGTAGCCTTAACAGACCGTTGGGGTAAGTGCTGTTAGCGAGCACCTATGAAGGCCGGCACGGCACACGAGGGGGTGGGTAGCCAGCACCACGCCACTCCTTAGTGGCGATGTTAACACACCGCACCAGGTACTTATTCGAGGTTAAGTCAACCTAGGGGAGAGCCAGGATGAGTTCACATAATCGTTATGGGTGTTGGCCGTGAGCGGAACTCGGGTCGCCGGGATCGCAGTGCAGCGAGGCAACCTGCTACACTACCGCTCCCCAGATCACACCTTGCACACACACACACACAAGTTTTGAGTGACACAGTGAATGAATCCTTACCTCCAGGATGGGCGGTGTGGACGCGATCTCGGTGGCATCGGACTCCATCCTCTCCTGGAGACACGGTCACCACGGAAACGTATCACCCCGGTTACACAGTAGCCATGGAGACATGGTAATCAGTCACCATGGAGACGTATCACCGGGGAAACAATCACCAAGGAGGCATGGTATCCATGGAGATTTATCGACATGGTGACAAGGTAACCATGGTGACAAGGTAACCATGGTGACAAGGTAACCATGGTGACAAGGTAACCATGGTGACATGGTAACCACAGAGACACCGTCATCATGAACACATTCGGGATTGAACCCACGACCTCCTGTACACCAGGCGAGGGAGTTAACATCTCCTAGCCACCGTGATGATGATGATGATGAGAGAGACACACAAACTCCAAATATACAGCAGCAGGCGTCAGGGTCGAGATCGAACCCACGACCTCCTGTACACCAGGCGAGGTAGTCAACATCTCCTAGTCACGATGCCGATCGCTAACAACACAATCCGGTTGCAAGCAAGTAACCCGCTTGTAATGACTTGTACACGGGTCATGCCGCATGGAGGCTGAAGCCAAGATACGGAAGGCTCCATGAGCCTCCGAGATTAACAATCGAGAACCCTCAAGCATTACTCAACACGACATTACTTCGGCCCTTGAGGTGGACGTCAAGGTTGATAATGTTTATTCTATTGAGGTGGACCAAGAGGTTGATCATTGTTATTCTATTGAGGTCGCACTCGAGTTTACTTTACATGGACGTCGAGATGGAGACGCAACGACGAACCCTGGACGGACGGACTCTGACTGAACACGGAGGCCGCCGTCGTTTAGTTTGTTTTAGCAGCTGCCCAGCGAGCCGACGTGGACTTTGGCAACAACAACCACAACAACCACCACCACAACAACAACAATCGCTGTTTGAAGTTACCCGCGGCAACAACAAGGGAGGTGTGTGGGGCGATCTTGAAGCTCGCAACGACTGCGGCTCACAAGAGACGCGAGAGATGCGGCGCAAGACGGCTCACTTGCACGTGCGCACGGACACGGACACACAGCTCTAGATTTGAAGCTTTCGTGACTGCAAGTTTTCATACTCTTAGGTTAATTCGGTAAAGTCACGTAGGTAAAAATAAATAATACAAATAAAAAAATACATATTTTTATAATAAAAATCAATATTGTTAGTAAAAATATATTTTTTTACTTCTTTTTACCTACGTGACTTTATCGAAAAAACCTAAGAGTACGGGACACACAAGACCACACACCCGTTAGTTACATCAGGATTTAGGGGTTGTTTATACTGGTAGGAACCTCCTGGTTACACCAGCCCACAGGGGATTATTGTGTCCGTCGTGCAGGGAGGGGCTGGGTGGGGAGGGAGGGGCTGGGTGGGGAGGGTGGGGAGGGGCTGGGTGGGGCTGGGTGGGGAGGGGCGGGAGGGGAAGGGCTGGGTGGGGAGGGAGGGGCTGGGTGGGGATGGGAGGGTGGGGATGGGCTGGGTGGGGAGAGTGGAGCTGGGTGGGGAGGGGAGGGTGGGGAGGGAGGGGCTGGGTGGGGATGGGAGGGTGGGGATGGGCTGGGTGGGGAGGGTGGAGCTGGGTGGGGAGGGGAGGATGGGGAGGGGCTGGGTGGGGAAGGGAGGGTGGGGTTGGGTGGGGGTGGGAGGGGCTGCGTAGGGAGGGGCTGGTCACCCCGTGGTGCCCTTATAAAACTCAACGTTTAACCTACTCACGCCGGCTTGTGCCTGCCCTCACAGTCGGGCATATTTGCGGAATACACCACGCCGCCGTTGACCCTGCAGGCCATTGACCGAGCAACCCAACGATCCTACCAGCTCCCTCCGCAGGAGGAATGTGTTTACTATGAGGTTGGGGGGAGGAGGTGGTTCGATCGCGTAAAAATGTATAAATGTGTCGTTAAAGCCGCCGCCACAACCACCCGACACGGCCAATTAGTGAGGGTTGTCACGTAAACAGAACGTGGCAATTAGTCGCAAGTGCAGCACGCCCGTGTGTTAGGGGCCGTTCATAAATGACGTCACGCGATTTTGGACAATTTTTGACCCCCCCCCCCCCCTCGTCACACGGCGTCACAAAAAGTCAGACCCCCCCCCCCCTCAAATATGACGTCACAAAGCTCTGCCCCCCCCCCCCCCAAAAAATAAACATGCTTCAAATCGCTTTAAACTATTGTCATTGTAATGCGTATTTAATGTGCCGCTGCACTCTGATGTTGTATGAGAAAGCATGTATTAAAAAGTATATTTAATTAAGTAAAACGTGTTGTCTATATTTATTTAAAGTTGCGCATTTTGATGTGACGTCACATTTCTCACCCCCCCCCCCTCGTCACACATCGTCACAGATGTCTAACCCCCCCCCCCCCTCCTAGGTGCGTGGCGTCATTTATGGACGGCTCCTTACCCTATAGTAGCAAAAGTTGCTACAAATGTAGTAGCTACGGGTCCCGCACTTTCAAGGTCCCCGCGCTAAATGCTTTCAAGCGATCAATTCCGGTTCGGTGATTCTGCACTTGCTCTATTACTATAGTACTATACCGCCTTCAACTTTTATGAACGACCGGGTGTTTAAGGTTAGAGATTTGTCGAATTATCTGGCTTTATAGCAAATGAAAAATGCAATTACTTTACTGTGCAATCATTTTTTTGTGTGTTTTAATATTGACGTGTCGTGTTTTAATTTAGGGCCCCTTTTTAACATCATGCTACAGGCCCCGCATTCGCTTCATCCGGCACTGCACGGTGGCAGGGCCGGCCTCCAAGTCGGCTGTCTTGTTGTGAGTGTGGCCCACCGCATGCCCAACCAGCTTTTGTTCGGCCGGATCGAGGGGCTAAACGGGCGCAGCACGGGCTAGAGAAGAGATGGAGTGATGTGGTACAGGAGGACGTGGAGCTGAGTGGACTTGCCGATGACTGGTACCAGCGGTGTCAAGATCGGCCTCTGTGGAGGAGGAGGCTCGTGAAGGACGCTACTGGGCAGTTGGAGGCAGTCGACCTCCAACAACAACGGAGGGCGGAGGAGCGACGCTCACAACAACGAGCGGAGCGCCGGGTGGATAAAGTACAGCAAGTTGGCACAGTAGGGGGCACAGGTGGTGCATCAGCCAGTCATCTCGGTCATCTCGGTCAGTCGACCCGTGGCACCTGCTGGGTCTGCCCCGTGACCTGCCAGCGGACGTTCGACACTTCACGTGGCCTCAAGGTGCACGTGGCCTGGCACAAGCGTCGTGGTGACGTCACTGCCACTTAGTGGCGAATGGCGGTTGTTGTTGTAGCCCAAAAGTCGGTAGTGAACACCAGCTAAGGTCAAACGTGCCTTGTGTGTGTGCGGGAACGCGTAGCCTCAGGTATGAGTGTGAGGATAAAGCTCTCGTCGTGATTTTTTTGTTTTATTTTATTTTCATTAATTTTGATGTTTTACCTACGTGACTTTACCGAAAAAAACCTAAGAATATGAATAAGACTAAGCTCTCGTCCTGGGGCAATGGCTGCAAGCGCACCGTGTGTTGTACAAGATGCACGCTGTGGTGTGAACGCAGGCAAGGGGGAAGCTTGTCTTCAAATCAAAGACGAGAACCATCAACCCTCTTAAATCGCATCAGTCTTGGCATCCGCTACTCTCTCGCGAGACTCCGCCCGTGGCCTGGCTGACAAAATATAAATCGTGGCGGCAATAAAGGGTTTGAGAAGTAATGGGGTTTGAGAAGTAGGCTAAGAACCAAAAAACGCGCCACACGGAGCCATGTAGCTCATTACATCGCAGAGGGATCAGAGCGCGAGGTTGCTGCGTGAACATCGTGGCCAACAAACAAAAAAACCACGGAAACACATCGGGAGAGCCGAGTCCAACCACGATAGCGCCACAAGAGAGTGCGGGGTGTCTTGGGAATCACAAAGTCTGGCCCGCCTAGCGCTGTGCGTTAACCTCGGACGCGACTTAAAACTTCTGAAACAATTATAACGCTTCGCTGGGCCAGATCGATGGGCCAGATCGATGGGCCTGCCGCCAATTGGGGGGTTTTTCGGCCGTGCACAACTCAGTTTTCAGTTTAATTTATTAGGTTTAGCCCTGTGAGCCACTCGGCTCTTGAATCGGGTGCAACAGCAACAAACAAAAAACAAAAACATGAACAAGAAAACATCTTAAAGTGACTATGCGCAAACAGCAAAATCCAGGAAAAAACTGCCAAGCCTTCTAGAAACGATGAGTTGTGTGAGCTGCGCCGCTAACGACGGCGGAAATTACCGTGGCACCACAGGTGACACCTTTTGCAGGTGTCTTCATCATTAGGGATCTCACAGGTAACCCCCCCTCCCTCCCCCCGCGAGGGAGGGGGGGGGGACTAATTACAGGATGAGGAAAACGCATCGATAAACTCATCCCAAGGCACACTGTGTCCTTCACACATCACAGTGATATTTTTTCTCACTCTTTCCAACGAAGGCTGAAAGCGTTTCCTGCATTGGCTTTGTCCTCCTATCTTGTCCCGTCTTCTCGAAACTATACACTTTTTAATATTATTATACCAGGTAAAGGCCCAACTGAGCTTTGTAGCTATTGTTCAGAAGCGACCTGGCCATCACAAGCCTTCAACAGAGCGGCTTATCATCATGTAGATATTTATAGCAGCCAAATAAGCTATATGCATGTTGATGATAAATGTGGAGGGAAAAACCCGTAGGATAAAAATCCACGTGACCACACGGAGAATATGCAAACTCTAAAATATATGGCATGCGTCAGGGTCGGAATCAAACCCACATCATCCTGCGTACCAGGCGAGGGATATAACATCTCGCCACCATAGCGCCCGTTTGTACCTTGGGGTCACGATATTTACTACAAAGTTGCGTTGCTTTAAGGGACTTTCCCCCACAGAAAACCGGCCACAATGATCACCAAAAGCTTGAAACGAAAACCAGCGCTAAATACAGATATAAGACATTTCGGCCAAGGTGATGATGTCACACGCTTTTGCGTCTGTCTCGCTCCGCCAACAAATTCCATGAGCTTATCAGCAGAAGTTTTGACCTCAAATCACACTACGACCTCCGATGCACACGCTGTGACCTTTCCCAATGCCGTGACCTCATCCCCACGTGTGTATGTGTCTGTGTGTCAAACTTCTTTACGCGCCGTACGTAGCCCACCACCGCGACCTCTGCTGCGCGCTTGTCTTTCAAGTACCGCTCACATTTGTAATGCGAGCAAGGATTGAGAGGAACGGAGTCTGGGTCACGTGAGGAGAGGGAGGAGTTAGGGTCACGTGGGAGAGAGGATTTAGGGGGAGAACCGGAAGGGGATCGGGGAGTTAAGACGGAGTGAAAACGGGAGGAGGCCACGCTGGGCAGTACTGGGAGGGTGGCGCGATCGCCACGTGTTGGGAGACCTCGGCACCGTCGGCCATCGGTATCCGGGCGCAGGGGGCTAGCGGGCTGTGGAAGGCTGGCTGCAGAGCGGAGCAGCAGAGTGGCTGCAGAGCGGAGCCGCAGGGTGGCTGCAGAGCGGAGCAGCAGTGTGGCTGCGGAGAGCTCGACGGAGGAGACGCGGGCCTGAGCGAGGACGCCGTGGGAGCGAGATTTACACGAACCCAAATAAAGGACAACGGAGATCGACACTGCGGAAGAGTCCTTTATTACACATTCAAGCCAAGGAGCCCGACTCCCGGTCATGGGTTCCGGTCTCAAAACACGAGAGCCGTTTATTACAGTTGGACAGAAACATGGCGTTGATATATATGTGTGTGTGCGCGAACAACTCAAACATTGCATTCTTCACATACAGCATGGAGCGATGCACGATTGGAGTTACACTGAGAGACAGAAATAGGGACACTGAGAGACATAAATAGGTACACGTTGATGATAGAGAACATACCCAAGTTAAAGGCATCACATTGACTTCATAGAGGAAACTGGGCTTTGGGCTGGACGCGCCGTGAAAAGAGATGATGGCCCGTGAATGAGACTAAAAACTAAACTATTTTTTATTTTACCAGGCAAGGCCCACTGAGCTATATAGCTCTTTTTTTTAGAAGCGACCTGCCCACAAATGATCGCTCGAGGAAGTGGCTTATCACGTGGGCATTTATAGCAGCCAAATACTCTAAACGCACGATTCTAAACGTGGTGGGAGAAACCGGAGGATCTGGAGAAAAATCCACACGACGACGACGAGAACATGCAAACTGCAAACATACAGGGGTCAGGGTAGGGATCAAACCCACGACGTCCTGCATGTCAGATGAAATAGTTAACATCTCCCCACCGTGGCTGCCACACCACTGACAATGGAGTGGCAGCCCGAGGATGTACAGGGCATCAATTGTAAAGATGTAGCGATTGAATCGGCTCGTATGTAGATGTTAGATCCATTACACCGCAGAGATGCAAGAGAAGGCGACACCTTGGGGAGGCCTTTACCCAGCGGTGGACAGATCATAGCTGCCGACGTCGATGGTGGCAGTTGAGTCTGAAATCAAAGTCAATTCATTACAGATGCAAGAACCGGGCGTTGGCGGCGCATGTCTGTGATCTTGCACTCCTGGCGGTTCACGCAGATATCGTGAAACTCCCAAAGGGCGTCAAGGTTGCCCTACCCTGGAGGTAGCGGTATAGAGCATTACCCCCCTCGACCGTGTGGGTTATCTCTGGGTGCTCCGGTTTCTTTCCACGAGTAGAATCACTCATTAGTGGACTTGGCCATAGCATCCTAATTTAGAGCCAGAGCATGGGCAATTGTTGGCGTCGGTTTTGGCTGCCTTCTCGCTTGTCTGTGGTTGCCTACGCCTGTTAATCTCAGGAAAACTGCTCAGAGCGGAGTTACAAATATGCAGCGTTGACATTAAGAGGCAGCTGCGTCACAAGGCAGTGTAATCGTTGGCCTCCTCGGCACCGCGGTTTCGCCCTACGCCCGTAGCCACCCCCACGGTGCCACCCGCCGTACCGCCTGCGGCCGCATCCAGGCGAGCAGTGTAAGCGTGGGTGCATTGGGCATTCGCCTCATCGACACCTCCACCGCCTCCGCCTTCCGCGGGAGCCACCGCCGTGTCATCCCCCGAGCCATTCCGCCCGCCCGACCGCCCGTCAAACAGCGACGACCTCCTCTCTAGGCCATGGACATCATCCGCGGCGTTCGGAGTCGCCCGCTCAGCGACAGACATCGGCCGATTCCCGACGGCGCTCGGACTGCCCACCCGCGGTGCGCCGGGCACCTCGCTGGCACCGATTCGTAGGGAGTCGCTCACGGGCGACCGGGACCCCAGTTGTTGGGAGGGTAGCGCACGTGGCGCGTGGGTAGGGCCCGGCCGCTGCGAGTCGCTCCCGCCGTGCACGGGTCGCGGGTGCCGGGCCTCGTCGTGCGCAGGCCCCGAGCGATGCTGGGCCGGAGAGTCCGGCTCGTGGACGACGAAGCGGAAAGAGCCGCGTTGCGATGCGCTGGCGCTGGAGCAGGGCGACTCGCCATCGGAGGTCGCGTGCAGGTAAGAGGCGGTGTCGCCATCGCTCCGTGCCTGCCCGGGCGACACCGCGAACTCGGGCAGGCCGAGCCGGGCCCGGCTCAGGCTCCTGCGGATCGACTTGATGTCGCCGTGCATCCGCGCCACCGACTTCTTGAGCTCCCCGACCCTGAAGCCCAGATCTGTGGGCGGAACCGGCTTTGCTCCAGTTTTTTCTCAAATGCAAAACAAATATCTAAACTAACAGTTTTATTTTATCAGGTAAGACCCACTGAACTCTATTGCAGAAGCGACCGGGCCACGAATGATAGCCCAACAAAGTGGCTTATCGTGGGGAAATTTAGAGCAGCCAAATACTGTAAACGCGTGATGTTGATTCTAAATGTGAACGGAAAAACCAGAGGACCCGGAGAAATATCCACGCGACCACTGGGAGAACATGCAAACTCCAAATATACAGCAGGCGTCAGGGTCGGGTTTCAACCCATGACTTCCTGTATACCCAGCGAGATGGTTAACATCTCGCCACCTTAAATTCAGTGAAGCCTTCTTAAACAAATAAATTACAGCATCATCATAATCAAAGTCAGCATCATGTAAACACTCACTCATTGGCCAAATAACACTTCAATACATAGAAGGCTGTGGAGCGCGGGGCATCGTTGGCAGTGCCGGCTCATCGCGTGGCTGCTGACCTCCCGCTCGTCCGTGGTTCCTTCTCACGACCTCTCCGAGTCGTTCTCTCTCTCTACGAGAGCTCGGAGTGAATACTGTGCGCGCTCCAATTTGAACAAAACATTATCATCATCATCATCATCTATGTGGCTCCAATAAAATGGAGAGCACCACCCCTGCCATGTGCACGTGTACATCCCACTGCTAAACTCATGGGGATGGAGCACCACAGGTTCACTGCGTGTCTCGCAGGAAATTGCTGTCCATAACTCCCAGGAACTAATTCGCCACCGCTGCTCGAAAGACCCTGATCCCCGGTGTCCCGTGTTGTTTGCGGTGACGCCGGGAGCCGCCGGGCCCGCGACCTTTGTGCTTGTTCTCCTCGTACTCCTGCCGGGCCTTGTCGATGTAGCGCCGAACCAGCGTCCTGATCAC
This sequence comes from Lethenteron reissneri, assembly GCF_015708825.2. Lineage (NCBI taxonomy): Eukaryota > Metazoa > Chordata > Hyperoartia > Petromyzontiformes > Petromyzontidae > Lethenteron > Lethenteron reissneri. The sequence continues at coordinate 2,128,962 of NC_083835.1, forward strand.
CTGGCTCTGCCGGGCGCCCCTGGGCTCCACCAGGCCCCAGCCGTCGTGGACACCTGTGTTCATCTGAACCGGGGCCGGTGAACCGGTGATGTTAGCCTTGGCTGGTTTCATGGTGCAGTACACTGACCGCTGTGCCACAAATTAACCACAATACCTTGCTGATCTCGTCAAGGAGCATAAACCATCACACGAATTCCGGTCATCCTCGCAGGAGCGGCTTTTGGCTGGCCATCGAACAAAGATGGTCGCCGCATCGCGCGGTGTCCGATACGCTTTTGCGGCTGTCTGGAACTCTCTTCCTTTCGATATTAGGAAGCTACTGGAGCGATGCACTTTAAAATCTATATTGAGAACTTATTTATTTTTAAATGCTTTATGTGTTTAATTTGTTGTCCTTCCCCCGCACCTCCGATTAGCACGGTTGGCTACTTGCCGTGCGAAAAAAGTTCAACATGCATATGTACATGCCACCACTCCACCGAAAACACATGCTTGCGTGTGTGCGTGCGTGAGTCTCTGTTCACGTGTCAGTGACACGTGAACACATGTCCGCACTCACGATGACTTCGCTGATGCTGGGCACAGACGGTGAGGATGGCCCCAGCGACGTCCGGCAAAACAAGAGCCCGGCCGTTCGCCTGTGGACGACACTCACGCCCGTTCTTGCGCTTCTACGGCCCTGACCACGTGGAATGCTTTCACCTCGTCAGATAAGGGACAGCCGAACCCTGCAGCCTGATGTTTACAGATGAAGAGGAACATCGCTTCGACAAACGTATGCTGCTAAGATTAACCTAAATATTCTTCTTCTTGGTTCTTTCGGTAAAGTCACGTAGAAGGGAAGTAATAAAAAATAAAACTAATATTATGTTTTCTTTTTATTATTTGATTACTTCCCTTCTACGTGACTTTATCCGAAAGAACCAAGATGAATCCCTGCAGTCACGAAAGCTTTAAATCGAAACTAAATATTATTGCGTTAATTGCACGGTTTGACATTTTTATTGGAGAATAATAAATGGATATGTATGATGCGAAAGAAGTTCAACATATCTACAAAAGATAAAGATCGCCTGTATAGCCTTAATAGACTGTTGGGGCAAGTGCTGTTAGGAAGCACCTATGAAGGCCGGCACAGCACACGAGGGGGTGGGTGTGCCACCACTTTGCCCGGCCACCTTTGTCTCACCAGTGGCGATGTTTACTACACACTGCACCAGGTACTAATTGAGGCTGAGTCGATCTAGGGGAGGCCCAGGACCGGTTCAAATAATTGTCACTGATGGTGTTGGTGTCCGTGAGCGGGAATCGAAATCGAGTTGCCAGGTTTGTATCTAACCGCTACACTACCACTCCCCACATACATACACATATAACAACAACAATCACCGCCATTCGCCACTAAGTGCTGGAGACGTCACCACGGCGATTGTGCCAGGCTATGTGCACGTTGAGGCCATGTGAAGTGTCGAACGCCCGCCGGCAGGAGGCCACAGGCTGATGCACCACCTGCGCTCCCTATTGTGCCAACTTGCTGTGTTTTATCCGCCTGGCTCTCCGCTCATTGTGAGCGTCGCTTCTCTGCCCTCCGTTGTTATTGGAGGGCGACTGCCTCCAACTGCCCAGTCGCGTCCTTCACGAGCCTCCGCCACAGAGGCCGATTTTGACACCGCTAGTACCAGTCATCGGTAAGTCCACTCAGTTCCACATCCCCCTGTACCACATCACTCCATCTCTTCTCTAGCCTGTGCCGCGCCCGTTTAGCCCCCTCTATATAGCCGAACAAAAGCTGTTTGGGCATGCGGTGGCTGGGCATGCGGGCTACATGACCCAGCCAACACAGCCTTGCCTGCCGGAGGAGCTCACCGATGGGACTTTGTCCAGATCTTTCAAGAATTTGTGAGCTCCTCACACAATCCAGCCTGGCTAATCCCAGGATGGATCGTAGGCAGGCCGGCCTAAATGTCTCTAACCGGCGAAGATGTTCCATTATACACACACGCATACATGATAGCGTAGTAGACAGACTTGGGGCTGGGGATGAGGTTGAAGGGCACGGGCAGGGTGAGGCCCTCTCGGAAGTAGGAGAGGTAGAGGCGCGAGCGCGCAAACTTCCACTCCACGTCCGCATCGTCCTGGTGACAACGCGACGGCAACGTGACGTGAACACGACCCAAATAGAGCACGAACACGACACAGCATGGACGCAACACCGCGCACGCGGCATGACGTTAAGACAACACGATGACGCAAACAGCACGACACGAACACGGCATGGACATGAACACGATACAAACCACGACACGAACACAAACACAGCACAAAACGAACGCGACCAAGGCAGTGATCACAGCGGTGGTGGCGGCGGTGGCGGCGGTGGCGGGGGTGGGGGGGGCGTGGAGTCGGTCCACGAGTTAAGAGCGAGCACCTCGATCCTCTCGAAGGAGCTGGTGATCATGGCGATGAGCATGTTGAGCAGCACGATGGCCATGATGATGGCGTAGACGCCGTAGAGGCTGCGGCCCACGAACTGCGCGATCTCGAAGTTGGGGATGTCCGTGGTGCGCCGGTCCTCCATGCCGAACACCGTCCAGAAGAGGTACTGGAACGTCTCGTTGAACCTGCGGCACAAGAAGCACTGGAACATCTCGTTGAACGACGCCATCGGCCACGCGGTTCTCGCCCGTGCTGTCAACTGTACCGAACGACTTTGCATTCTTTCTCGTTGAGAATCGTCACGTGTTTAGATTTATTTAGAGTATTCGGCTGCTATAAATTACCATGTGATGAGCGGCCACTTCGTTGAGCTATCATTTGTGGCCAGGTCGCTTATGAATAAGAAGCTAATAGCTTGAGAGATATTTATAGCGATTTACTTATCTTTTTTACACTTTACACTCCTATTGTGTTTTCGTATTGTATGTTGTTGTAACGCTGTGACCCCGTGCCCCTTACTGGACACCTGTAACAAAGAGCTTCATAGCTCATCGGATTACTCAAAGTATAAATAAATATTCTGATTCTGATCTCCAGCGCAATTAACGTGAATAGATGAACAAATAACAATTAAGACTGAGTGCGTTCGCGATGACGCCGATGATGTTGATGATGATGACGACGCCGATGACGATGCTGCATGAATGAATGCGCTGGGCTGTGGTGGACGATCCGTCGTGCAGGCGAGCTCCCGAGTGGCCGCGGCGTCGCGACGCTCACCGGCCCAACTTGTTGAACGTGTAGTGCACGTAGAGGTTGTTGATGCCGCACAGGAACGCCGTGCCGATGATCATCACCAGGAACATGAACCTGCACACGCGGGCGGGCTGGTGGGTGGGTGGCACGGGCACGGCTCCAGGCGCGACGGCTCTCGATGCACGAGTGATCGACGGCTCCCGTCGCGACCGACTGACATGGGTCGCTGGAAAATGAAGGTCGGGTCACTTACAGTCGGGGGTCAAACTCTGGAATGTCTGGGGCATAGGTCACGGTGCATGCGCAGCGGTAGAGGTCGGAATCGCAAAGGTCATGGGGTCGCTGTGGCAGAAGTTGGCTTCTAGAGTCGAGGTTCGTGAAGGTCGTAGTCACCCGGAGAGAGGAAATCGTCGCTGTATAGGTCGCGATCGCTCAGTATCACGGTATGGATATTTCCCGGTGCAGCACAATAATAATAATAGCCACATTTTTATCTGATTGTCTTCAAAAAAAGAGACCCTCCATTGTGTAGGTAAGGATCACCCCCTTGGCGGGGAAGTCAGTGCCAGAAAGGTCACGGTCACCCCACGGTAGGGGTCAGGGGTCACTCCACGGTAGGGGTCAGGGGACCCTCCACGGTGGAGCTCGGTGTCGGAAAGGCGAGGCTTGGCCGCGTGGTGCCGAGGTCGCGCCTCACCGGAAGATATCCCCGAGGATCTTGCCGATGGAGATCTGCAGCGTGCCGAGCGACTCGTGCGCGGGGAGGATGAAGGCGAGGCGCGTGAAGCTGAGCGCGCTCGTGATGGCGAACACCACCTCGGCGATGATCTGGGGGTCGTCTTTTTGCCACTGCCCGCGCTCTGGGCACCGCCAGTGGGGGGAGGGGGGGCGGGGCGGTTTAGGTGGTGGGGGTGATTGACGAGTGGCAACGCATTCACCACGCGCCGTCGCGTTCCGCATGTCGTGTTACTCCACGGACCCCACACATCCTCCTCACTGGCCGTGGTGAAATATGCTCATCGGCCGTGGTGAAGAAGTATGCTCACCGGCCGTGGTGAAGTACGCTCACCAGCTGTGGTGAAGAAGTACGCTCACCGGCTGTGGTGAAATACATTCACCAGCCGTGGTGAAATATGCTCACCGGCCGTGGTGAAGTACGCGCACTCGGCCGAGAGCGGGTCCCGGCCGCACGCCAGCTCCCCGCTCCAGCGCACGAGCAGGCGCAGCGTGAAGGAGGAGATGTACATGCTGATCATGGCCAGGTCCAGACAGTTCCACCAGTCCGACAGGTACACGCGCAGGCCCTCGATCCACACCTCCTTGCACTCGTACCACAGGAAGCCTGAAGACGCACACGCACGCACACTCCTAGAGCTCATATTCTTTGGTTCTTTCAAACCGCGATGCGGGACTCAACGGGGGGGGGGGCTACTTTTACGAATGTCACGGGATCTACCTGACGTCCGCGGCAAAGCAAACGGCACGCGCGGTATTTTTTTGTCGCGGTCAATACGCACGGCAGCGGCCTGAACTGGGGAGGGGGGGGGGGCGTAGGTGGGGGGGCAGGTGGGGGGGGGGGGGGGGTAGGTGGGGGAGGTAGGTGGGGGGAGTAGATGGGGGGGTAGGTGGGGGAGGTAGGTGGGGGGGGGTAGGTGGGGGAGGTAGGTGGGGGGGTAGGTGGGGGGAGTAGGTGAGGGGGTAAGTGAGGGAGGTAGGTGAGGGGGTAGGTGGGGGGGTAGGTGGGGGGGGGTAGGTGGGGGAGGTAGGTGGGGGGGGTAGGTGGGGAGGTAGGTGGGGGGGTAGGTGGGGGGGGGAGGTGGGGGGGTAGGTGGGGGGGTAGGTGGGGGTGGTAGGTGGGGGGGTAGGTGGGGGGGGTAGGTGGAGGGGTAGGTGGGGGGGGTAGGTGGGGGGGTAGGTGGGGGGGGTAGGTGGGGGGGTAGGTGGGGGGATAGGTGGGAGGGAGGTAGGTGGGGGGGGAGTAGGTGGGGGGGGGTAGGTGGGGGGGTATGTGGGGGGGAGGTAGGTGGGGGGGAGTAGGTGGGGAGGGGTACGTGGGGGGGTGGGGTAGCCGGCCCGGACTGTTAACCGTGAGACCCCCTGCGACGTAGCGACGAGCGCGCGGGTCGCGGCAGCGGCAGCAGCAGCAGCGGCACCTGCCACCCAGACCATGTGGAAGGAGCTGTCCATGAGCGTCTGGTTGCGTGTGGACACGATGTCGCTGGAGCTGTCCATCATGATGGACTCGACGAGCAGGAAGAAGAGGAACCAGAGGTAGGAGGCCGAGTGCATGAGAAACTTGAGCAGCGGCGTGCGCAGCAGGTTCCCCAACTGCACGCGCGCAGATCACGCGAGACGTACGCGCGGGTACCTGCGTTGAACTTCTTTCGCGCCGTACGTAGCCAACCGTGAACACAGGAGGTGCGGGGGAAGGACAACGAACTAAACAGAAATAGGCAGTTCTGAAGAAATGCGATGATGGTTTACAAGTGCGTAGCTCCGGTGGCTTCCTAATATCGGAAGGGAGAGCGTTCCAGACGGCCGCGGAAGCGCGTCTGAAAGCGCCGCGCGATGCGGTGACCACCGTCATTGTTTGATGGTTCGCCAAAAGTTGCCGCTGCTGCGAGGAAGCGAACGCTCAGGTGGCACGCGGGACACCCCGTGCAGACAACTGCACCGCAGTGCCGGATTATCCCAGTAGCACAAGTAGCTACATATGCTACAGCCCCCGCACTTTCAAGGGCCCCGCGCTAAATGCTTTCAAGCTATCAATTCCGCTTCAGTGATTCTGCACTTGCTCTATTACTATAGCGCTATACTGCCTTCGACTTTTATGAACGACCGGGTGTTTAAGGTTAGCGATTTGTCGTGATATCTGGTTGTATATCAAATGAAAAAAATACAATTACTTTACCATGCAAGTTATAATTTCGTGTTTTAATATTCATGTGTTATATTTATTTATTTAGGGCCCCTTCATAACATACGCTACAGGCCCCGCACTAACTTAATCCGGCACTGCTGCATCAGCATGGGCCATTCCAATAGATAATAATCACATTAATATTGCCCACTATCCAGCAAGGACTCACTCAGTCTCAGGACTCCTGTTCAGCAGGGCCCTGCATTGGGATGATGCGCAAGTTCCTCCGTTGAGTGGTTGGCATCGTGGGAAGACAATGGGGAGATCCGTGGAGAAAAATCCCCGGCATACATGGGGGGGGGGTAACGCTCAAAGCGCCGCGCGCAGTGATTCAAGAAGTCTTTGCTTTACCGCCCGTCTCTTAACCACCTCGTGAGCCGGGGCTCACAGCGCAGGGGCGCGGAATCTGACGGACCCGCAGGCCACGTTTGGCCCGTGAGTTCATTTCGCGACCGTGCACGAGGGACGCGCGCCCGTCGTCTCACCCTGGACTTGGGCGCGATCCAGTAGATGATGGCGAGCAGCGGCATGCCCAGGAAGATGCCCAGGCAGGTGCCCGCCTTGACTGCGGCGTGGCTGCCCCTCCAGCTGGGCATGCCCGAGCACCAGATGGAGGTGAGGACCTGCTGGCACACCGGGTGCGACACGAACTGGACGCGCGCACGCACGCACACACGGGCACACGCACACACGCGGACACACACACACACGGGCACACGCACACACACAAACGCATGCGGACACACACACACGGGCACACGCACACACACGCACGCACGCGGACACACACACACACGGGCACACACACGGGTACACGCACACACACGCACGCACACACACACACAAACGCATGCGGGCACACACACACACTAAGGCAACGATCCTCCCGTATAGATTTACAGACTGTTGGGGCAAGTGCTGTTAGCAAGCACCTGTGAAGGCCGGCATGGCACACGAGGGGGTGGGTGGCCAGCACCACACACACACACAAGTACGCGAGCAAGAACGTGAGCCACTCGGTTAGGTCCTTGAAGAAGCTCGCAGCACGTGGAGTGAAACGTCAGTCATCGTACCGAACAACACACGGCGGCACAACCCGAGAAACGCATCGGAGGGCGATGCAGCAGGGCAATCGCGGTCGCTTCGCGCAGCGGCATCGATGGCACGGCGGTCAGCGCGCTGCGCCACCGAGCCAGGCGACCCGAGTTCGATTCCCGCTCACGCCCACCAACCTCCAGCGACGGCTATCCGCGTCGGTCCTCCTCGAGGTCGACTCAGCCTCAAACGAGCGTCCGTTGCGATGTGCAAACATCGGCACGGTCGGGCGCGGCGCCGGCCACCCGTGCCGACCGAAGACCGGCGCGACGCCGCCGGACGAACGGCGCTCGGCACCTCCCCCCCGAAGCGTGACGGTACCAGCTTCTGTTGGTGCGACACGGCGAGGCGCAGGCGGCCCAGGCTGGGGATGCCCTCCTCGAAGGCGCCGTGCGCCAACTCCTCGTCGCCGTGCGGGGGCGCGTCGTTGAGCAGCGAGTCCACCTCGCGCTGGTTCTGACACATGGCGAGCAGCTCCACGGCGAACTCCTCGCACTGCCGGTCCAGCTCCATGTACTCCGCCTGCGCGCGCACGCCCCACCAGCAATCGCCATGAACCATCCACTGCTGGATGAAGGAATTCCGCCCCCACCATCCCCCCCCCCCCACACACCACGAACGTCAAACATTACCCTAGTCCCACACCTCCAATTAGCATGCTTGGATACGTACGGTGTGAAAGAAGTTCAACATAATACGTACTACACTATACACTACATACTAAACTACACACTAGATTACACACTACACTATACACGACTATACACTACACTATACACTACTATACACTACACTATACACTACTATACACTACACTATACACTACTATACACTACACTATACACTACTATACACTACACTATACACTACTATACACTACACTATACACTACTATACACTACACTATACACTACTATACACTACACTATACACTACTATACACTACACTATACACTACTATACACTACTATACACTACTATACACTACACTATACACTACTATACACTACTATACACTACACTATACACTACTATACACTACACTATACACTACACTATACACTACTATACACTACACCGCACCTCTGATTAGCGCAGTCGGCTACGCGCGGTGGCGAGAAAGAAGTTCAACGTACACACATATGTACAATTGTACTACATTATACACTACATACTAAACTACCCACTACATTATACACTACACTATACACTACTATACACTACACCGCACCGCCGATGATTAGCACGGTCGGCTACGCGCAGTCGGCTACGCGCGGTGGCGCGAAAGAAGTTCAACGCACACACGCGCACGATGCCCGCTCCGTCCTTGCTAACCTTGAACTCGGGCTCCTGCCTGGCGAGCCGCGTGAGCTCGCGGCTCAACTCGAAGGCGCCGAGGATGGCGTCGCCGCTCGCGAGGCACAGGTACGGCCGCCCGGCGAGGCCGCGGTACGTGTTGATGCGCGACAGCGAGAACTTGAGCGTGTCGTACTGCCGCCCGTTCTGGCACTCGAGGCAGCTGCAGGAGATGTTGTGCGGGCGCTGGATGGCGTGCCCCTTCTTGAGCAGCACCTCGACGATGTCGAAGAGGTTGTCCTGCGAGGCGAGCGTGAGCGGCGTGACGCCGGGCGGGTAGCGCGAGCTGTCCATCGAGTGGTCGAAGATGGCGAGCGAGAAGGAGCGGATGTCCATCTTGTTGTGGCCCAGCGCCTTGTCGTTGTCCAGGCGGTCGAGCAGCAGGGTCACGACCTTGGACACGCGGCGGGCAAAAGGATGAGTCCGGACGATCGAGCAGATAGACAGGCCGGCCGACCGATCGACCGACTGATTTAGTACTCTTAGGTTTTTTTGGTAAAGTCACGTAGGTAAAAAATAAAAAAATAAAAATTAATAAAAGTAAAATAAAAATCACGACGTTTCGGAGGCAACACAAGCTTCCGTCTTCAGGTGGAACCGTCACAGCACGATAGCTGTATCAGAAAAAAACTAAGAGGATGAATCCTTGCAGTCACGAAAGCTTCAAATCTAGGACTGATTTACTCACAAGAACACTGGCGGACTACGTGACAAAGTGACCAACCGGCAGCGACTTACGAACAGACCGACCGACCATTTACCGCGGTTGGCTACGTGCGGTGCGAAGGAGTTTCAACGTACGCACACACACACAATTGACCGACGGAGAGAGACAAGAGTGACACATTGGCCAACAGAGTGACGTACGAACGTGACTGACTTTTCGATTTAAAGCTTTCGTGACTGCAGGGATTCATTTTCTTGGTTCTTTCGGTAAAGTCACGTAGAATGGAAATAATAAAATAATAAAAATAAAACATAATCAAATAACTTCTCACGACGTTTCGGCCACAACTCAAGCAGCCGTCCTCAGGTGGAGAACAGGTCTAAGACAAACTCTGTCTTCTCGACAGACCTGTTCTCCACCTGAGGACGGCTACTGAGAATTATTTTATAATGTTTTATTTGTATTATTTTATTATTTCCATTCTACGTGACTTTACCGAAAGAACCAAGAAAACGTGACTGACTGACTCACAAACCGACCGACCGACTCGTGGACTGACCGACCGACCGACCGGCCAACATCGCCGGGTCACCTGCTGCTGGTTGGTGTCCACGGCGACGAGGAGGGCCTCGTGGATCTGCCGGAAGTCGAAGCGCACGCAGCGCAGCAGAGCGCCCAGCACCTCGTCGCTGCCCATGCGGATCGCCAGGTTCAGCGCCTCCCTCCACGAGCGGTCCTCCTGCTCGTCCGCCTGCCGCGGGTTCGGTGGCACCCCCCGCTCCGCCGCGACCCCCCCTCCGCTCTCGGCGGCCCCCAGGATGTCGTAGACGCGCGCCACGTTCCCGTCGCGGATGGCCGCTTGCAGGGCGATGGGGAAGCGAACCTTCCTGCTCACGATGTTGCGCCAGCTGCGCGCGTGCTGCTCCGGCGACGACACGGGGGTCGGTGGCGCAAGCAGCAGCAGCAGCATCATCGGCATGGGCAGCAGCAGCATCATCGGCATGAGCACCATAGGCATCATCGGCATGAGTAGCATCATCATCATCATCATCCGCATGAGAAGCAGCAGCACCATCGGCATGAGCAGCACCATCATCATCGGCATGGGCAGCACCATCATCATCGGCATGAGCAGCAGCAGCACCATCGGCATGAGCAGCAGCATCATCATCGGCATGAGCACCATAGGCATCATCGGCATGAGCAGCAGCAGCATCATCGGCATGAGCACCATAGGCATCATCGGCATGAGCAGCAGCAGCAGCACCATCGGCATGAGCAGGAGCATCATCGACATGAGCAGCACCATCATCATCCGCATAAGCAGCATGAGCAGCAGCATCACCATCAGCAGCAGCATAATCATTTTCAGCACAAATGATAGCTCAAGGAAGTGGCTTATGATCGTGTGGACATTTATAGCAGCCAAATAATCTAATCGCGTGACGCTCATCCTAAATGTGGAGGGCCAAACCGGAGAACCCGGGGGAAAAATCCACGCGACCACGGGGAGAGAGAGAAAGACGCAAACTCCAAATATACAGCAGCAGGCGTCAGAGGTCGGGATCGAACCCACGTCCTCCTGCATACCAGGCGAGGTAGTTGACATCTCCTAGCCACCGCGGCGCCCCCCAAATCGTAGCGACCAAAAAACAATCTGGGCCTCTCTTTCTCCTGAACTGAGAACCGAATCATGAAATGCCCTCTCATCATGGTGATGAGTAAGACCCATCACACCACCACCACCACCTACCCGTTTGTTCTCCATGATCTTGCCTCGGGGACTATGGTTGGAGACCCCGACCTCACGCTCTGCGGTTACCGAGTCAATTAGGCTGTGTGGGTGCAGCAGGAGACGCTGTGTGGGTGCAGGAGGAGACGCTGTGTGGGTGCAGCAGGAGACGCTGTGTGGGTGCAGGAGTTGAGGCTGTGTGGGTGCAGGAGTTGAGGCTGTGTGGGTGCAACAGGAGACGCTGTGTGGGTGCAGCAGGAGATACTGTGTGGGTGCAGGAGTTGAGGCTGTGTGGGTGCAGGACTTGAGGCTGTGTGGGTGCAGGAGTTGAGGCTGTGGGTGCAGGAGTTGAGGCTGTGTGGGTGCAGCAGGAGAGACTGTGTGGGTGCAGCAGGAGATGCTGTGTGGGTGCAGCAGGAGAGACTGTGTGGGTGCAGGGCTTGAGGCTGTGCGAGTGGAGCCAGGGGTGTGTGGGGTGGAGGAGTTTGGGAGAATCCGTGTGGATGTTGGAGTAGCCCGAGTTTGCGTGCCACGGAGGAGGCAACGCAACTGCGAGTGGATGAGGCAGGGGGATGCTGAGCGGGTGGGGATGGAGAGGACCTGTGTGGCTGGAGGATGGCAGTGAGACTGTGTGGGGTGTCGGAGGAGGCAAGGGAGTTGTCGGCGGAGGAGGAGCAGGAGGCGGGGTGGGAGGAGATGGAGGTTGTCTTGGTGGAAGAGGAGGCGGGGAGAGGTTGTGGTGGAGACACAGAGCGACTGGAGCAGGCAACATGTGGCAGAAGCGGAGCTTGCAGGGTGAGTCACCGTGATCCTCCATCCTCCTCCGCCAGGGCCAGATTCGACAGCATCGATACAGAAGGATGGAGGCTGCAGCGCCACTCTAAGAAAACTCACCTTGAGCCTGGGGAAATGCTGATGTGCAGGTGTGGGTGACGAGGCAGGTGTGTGTGTGCTGATGTCAGGTGTGGGTGACGAGGCAGATGTGTGTGTGATGTCACGTGTGGATGACTCAGGTGTGTGTGTGTTGATGTCACGTGTGGGTGACGAGGCAGGTGTGTGTGTGTGCTGAGGTCACGTGTGGGTCGCGAGGCAGGTGTGCATGTGTGATGTCACGTGTGAGTGGCGAGACAGGTGTGCATGTGTGATGTGTGTGCTGATGTCACGTGTGGGTGACGAGGCAGGTGTGTGTGTGCTGATGTCACGTGTGGGTCACGAGTCAGGTGTGTGTGTGATGGACCCCCCCCTAATGGAAGATCTTAGCCGCTCAGAAACATTCAGGCCGGTCTGCCTACGATCCATCCTGGGTTTCACCAGACTGGATTGTGTGAGCTCACAAATCCTCGAAAGGTCTGGACAAAGTCCCATCGGTGAGCTCCTCCAGTAGGCAAGGCTGCGTTGGCTGGGTCATGTAGCCCACATGCCCAGCCATCGCCTGATCAAGCAGCTGTTGTTCGGCCGGATAGAGGGGGCCAAACGGACCCCACATAATTTTCCTGTAGTCTCTCAACATGACCGAACCACACCAGCCTTTTCTCTGTCATCTTCTCTGTGATTTCTACCACCTTGAGTCTTCCTCTCACTTCATTTTTCACTGTGTCCTTCCTTGTTAGAGCCAACATCCACCGCGACATCCTCATCTCTGTGACTGCCATAGCTTAGTCCCTCCCTCTTTCTTGTGTCCCAGCACTCGGCCCCATACAACAGCACCGGCCTCACCACCGTCTTGCACTATACACTACACTATACACTACACACCTTTTCCTTTAACCAAACTGGGACCCTCTAATCGCACACCACACCAGTCATCTCTCACTATTTCAGCCATCCAGGCCTTCTTCTTGTTCTCATCTCTCCTTCTAGTGTTCCATCAGTTACATATCGTTGCACCCAGGTGCTTAAACTCGTTCGTCTTCATTCACTGGTCACTTGCAATTTGCAATCCTCCTGAATTATTTCCACTGAAATTTGCCACCATGTACTCCGTCTTTGTCCTTAGCTCACTACCACCTGCTGCTCTCAGTAACTTTGCTGATCTCGTCAAGGAGTATAAACCATCACGGTAACTGCGGTCATCCTCGCAGCGACTTTGGCTAATCATCAAAAAAAAGACGGTCACTGCATCGCATGCTTTTAGATGTGCTTTTGTGGCCATCTGGAACCTTCTTACTTCCGATATTAGGAAGCCACTGGAGCAATGCATTTTCAAATCTAGATTGAAAACTAATTTCTTTTAGAACTGCTCTTCGTGGTCAGTTTGTTGTCCTTCCCCCGCACCTCCGATTAGCACGGTCAGTTACGTACAGTGCGAAAAAGTTCAACATACAACATACTAATCAGCTCACTACCACCTGCTGCTCTCAGTATTCCACTCGCTATTGTTCCCACGTTACATTCACGCTCCCCTGAGGCCTTACGCTTGCCTGTAGTTGTCATGTTTTAGTCGCCACCACTTCACCACCCTGCTACTCAAGGCCGGAGCCATGGAGTCAACAATGAGGGGACCAAATCTTCCAGGGGGTCTGGGGGGTCTGGGGGGTCCCCCCCCCCCCCCCCCCAGAAAAAAAATCTAAATTTGAAAACGAATTTCCTGCCTAAAATATTTAAAAATTCACTAACACATGGGATGGGCTTTTTATTTATTTATTACAATAATGTCTAATATTGTATTGTATTACATGTCTGTTTTTCTTCTTTACCATTTCTTGTTTCATTGTATGTAATGACAGAGATTAGGGATTCATAAAGTACAACCATAACCACAATCATATAAACAGAAATCTATGCATTGATTTATATGAAGACAAGTCCAGATATTGTGGCCAAGGTTTAGCAAATTGTTGTTTTTATTTACATAGCATAGCAATTATTTTTGAATATTTTTGATAACAATATATTGTGGGGACATTTCCTGTACGTGTCATACTCGTAGACATGTAGGGATGACACGTCCAGAGATTCAATTACTATGAGAAGCATAATTTTGGCGAGATCTTTCCTCACCAACAATTGTTTATTCGGTCTAAATCCGAACCCCCGTAAATTAATGTTTGTAAACATAGGGATGCATCGATTCGTTAATTAAAATTGATTCTTATGCAAATTAGAACACCCCGTCCAATCCATGCGAGACGACTTATTCACGGCATATTCCAACGATATGATGATACATTTGGACTAATGAAGCAGTCAGAACGATGGCAATGAGACGCAACATGACAAATACCAAGCGAGGAGATACGAGATGAAATGCGATCGACCGTTGGATTGAAGTCCGATCCCGAATCGTGACCGTTCAGCAAGTCAACTGCTGGGCGTTACGCGCCTCCAAGCGTGTTCACTAAATGTACGTTTGGCACCGGCGTGGTTTACAAGGTAGCACTATAAATATCGGTGTTGTGGCGTATGGCCACGTAATTTCATGAGGTTGGCAAGTCAATGGCTTGAATGGTCTACAATCGACAGCGACATTTCCTATTTCACTACGACTGTATTTCGAAGTTAACTTAATATATCTAAGAGGCAGACGGAAGCGCTGTGAAGCAACTCTCGTTTCTCTTTCGCCTCATGGTTAACCTCACAATGTGAAAAACCTAAGCCTGGTTGTAGACAGGTCATCTACAATAAATAATGAACAATAGCTCTTAATTCTCTCTTCAAGATGGCTTTATGTAGCCTAAACAAGAGGGATTCAATAACCATCCACTCACTCACCCACCCATGTGCATCTGAGGCAGTGGAAAGCTACGTACGTGGGCCATGATTTAGTGTCTGTAGTTGCAGTTGTACACAAGACAGAGTCTCTGAGTTTCCACGTCGTGTGCATCAGGTGTCCGCATCTTCTGTGGTTTGTGAGAATCCGGTAAAGCGCTGCACATTTGTTTCTATGGAAGACGGAAGCCGGACAGTATGGTGGCGGTGGTGGGGTCACTGATGAGCTGTGTTGTGGAAGCCAGGCAATGCGGCGGTGAGCTTGCTGATCAAGTGTTTTTTGGGCATGTTGCCTGAAACCCATTGGACCACTCCGTTGAGATGACGAAATTTTCATCGCGCACACTCTGTGAGCGGCTCCAACACGGCCACGTTCTGGACCTTAATCGTGGACGCGAGATATTGTTCAGGTCATCGATGTTCGACAGGTTTGAGCCCTTTATTCACCCGGCAATAACCTCGTTATTGTCCTTCCCCCGCACCTCCGATGAGCCACGGTTGGCTACGTACGGTGCGAAAGAAGTTCAACATACATACACACATGGGTCACAGCACTCGTTCAGAACGATGCCGATTGGGATGTCTGGCGAATTCATTGTTGAGAATTTCAGCGTGCGGTAAAAAACAAACAACACCACAGAGCGCCCGGTTGAAAAACACGTTCATTCAAACCCCCGACGCTCCTCGAGACCAGAGGTGGAAGGCTGCTGAACCACAGTGGCAGCGGCAAACACCGCAACACATCACGTGGACTACAAGAGGACGCCGCGTGCAGCATTGGCGACTTCGCCGAGATAAGTTTTGTTAATTCAGTTTGATCCAGAAAGAAAATGATGAAGAATTGTTCTTAAAGCCCGTGAGATTGGTGTGGTAAAAAAATAAATGTAGGCTATGATTATATTGGCCAAGTTCAAAGGGTATGTGTCTTACATATCTCATCATCAATACCATAGGCCCCTGGTTTCTTCTGGTCACAGCGAGCCCTTAACCACCATGAACGTGGCTGGAACACTGTGACCGACCCATACGATGTCGAATAACACAGACGGATCGCAGGCAAAGGCCGACTGAGGAGGAGACGGACTGATCGGAGTGTAAGAGGGCACAAGGATGGAGAGGAATGACACGGAGTGGTCAGCAACAGATGGGATAACAGCGGAAGGACGGCTGCCAGAAGTCCACGGACCCAGTGACCTCCTTAACGGTGGCTTGCCGGGAAGCGACAGACAGAACGTGAACACTGAACCCGCGTACGCGGCCGTCGCGAGCAAATCCCTGAGAGGCGCGACTGCCGTGAGGCCCCAGGGGCCGCGCGGCGCCGCTTCACCTCCGCCTGCCCGCCCTCGCTCGCCTCCCGCCTCGCGCCACGCCGCAGCGGCCCCTGAAGGCCGACTGCGCCGTCACCGTGCGACCGCTCGTGTTGAAGTCGCAAGCCGCCTCGTCCCCGCTGCTGCTGCTGCTGCTGCTGCTGCTGCTGGTGCTGCTGCTGCTGTCATCTTTGTGACGCGGTTTGCGTTTGGCGCGTTTTTGCGTCGCCGCCTTCCCCGTTGGGCAGGCCCCTGCGGCTGTCTCTCCGCTCCCGCCCGCTCCCCCGCGCTTCCTCTTGGGCCCCGGGCGCGGAACGTCGTTCGAGCCGTTGCTGCGAGCCGCGCCCGAGTCCGCGGCTGGCCCCAGGAAGCCCCCGGCGGGGGCTGGCGCCGTCGGCTCCGGCCCTGGCTCGGAACCCGCGGCCTCGGCTGGAGCCTGCGCCTCCTGCCGCTTCATGGTGGTGATGGCTCGCTTCATGCGCTTGCTCCTGATGTTCCTCACCTCCGAGTGCACGACCGGGAAGAAGGAGTCGATGCGCGATTGGCTCTGCGGGATAAATGAAAAAACTTTGTATTTTATTTTTACCAGGTAAGGCCCAATGAGCCATGTAGCTCTTCTTCAGAAGCGACCTGGCGATTGCAAATGATAGCTCAACAAAGTGGCTTGTCGCGTGGAAATGTATAGCAGTGAAACACTCTAAACACGTGACTCCGATTCTAAATGGCGCATCTGACCACCGCCCACCCCCCCGTCGTGACGCCCACTGGTACCAGAAACGTGTACGATTACAAGTTCGATTGACGCAGCAACCTACAGTGTGACGTTCACGTGGTTATGCAGCCCATGGTGGCGAGATGTTAACTACCTCGCCTGGTATACAGGAGGGCGTGGGTTCGATCCCGACCCTGACGCTTGCTGTATATTTGGAGTTTGCGTCTCTCTCTCTCATCATCATCATCATGGTGGCTAGGAGATATATTTCCACATGAAAGGCCACTTTGTTGAGCTATCATTTGTGGCCAGGTCGCTTCTGAAAAAGAGCTACATAGCTCAGTGGGGCCTACCTGGAAAAATAAAAATGTTTAGTTTAGTCTTTAGTGTGTGTACGTGCATGGGTGAAAGTGCGTGCAGTTATCGCATGTACATGGAATAACGTATTTCCGTGCACACATATTTCTGTGAACAGTCGAGATTGAGGCTCCCCAACTGGACTGGCGTTCCCAGCTTGTTTTTAAGCTTGCCCTATTGTTATTTTAACATTAGTTATTGCGAATATGCTGGCATTTAAAATACTGGTGTAAGTAAGTACTCGAAGATTTGGTAAACATGCTCTGGGATGCTCCACCACTGGTCGTTACGATGCCTCTGCCGGCCACCACCGCCAACACCATACCCACGTCTACCGATGAGACGGCTACCCGGGTGTCTGATACATGGGGACGTAAAGCCAACTGCCTCCTGTTCACCTAAAATCAACGCCACCCCCTTCTGGATCACAGCAGCAGCCTCGCTCCACGCCACAAATATAAATGAAGGCGAGAGACGGAGGCGAAACTCTGGACTGCGGTTGACGTCAAAAATAAACACGACCGGTCATACCTCCACGTTTTCAACCTTCCATGCCGCCAATGGTGGACCATCAAACTGGACCAGGACCGGGCAGTGCGTCCGATGCGGCTGCCCGATTCCATAAATGGCTGCATAGAAGATTCGTCGGCCTGCGAGCGGCGCGGCCTCGAATCCCAAACCATCGACTCGCCGCATCTCAAACACTCCGCATCGTAAACACTCCGCTGCTGTCTTCACCTCTTCAAAGGAGGAATGGACGGAATCCACTCTGCTTCTGAACTGACTAATCGAGTGGATAACAAATCTAAAATTACATCTTTAATCTGCCGATATTAATCCGTACGAAAGAAGAATAGGCCACCCTCAACCCTCTCAACCCACCTGGGTGGCACTCAGCTGCTTCAAGACCGGCCGCAGCAGCTCCTCCGTCTTCTTCACCTCCCATCCAAAGCGGCTTTGGCAGAACGTGACGCGGGTTAAGGCAGAGTGGGAGCACCGCAACGGGGACGGGCGGCACGCGGCCTGAACACGCCGGAGAACTCGTCATCACGCGCGCCACGTGGCCAATCAGAACACGTCGCACAACCGCACGTCGATGGCTCCTCAGTGGATCCCGACCGCGTGGCTTTGTATTCGACACGAGCACGCACGGGCCTACGCTGAGCAAGCCTCCTCACTGCACGTGACTACTCACGACTCACAGCATGCACAGATCCTCCCGATACATGGTCAAAAGGCTATAACACTGCGAATTCGCACCACCAATTACACTGGTCAACAATAAAAAAACTTTTTTTTCTGGCCTAGACTTATGCAGCTGTTTTAGACCAATTTCAGGGTGCTGATTCCAAATATGATCTCAGATTTGCTCTATCACATCTCATTTTTATGCTATCGCCATACCCCATTTTCATTGATTTTACCTGAAATTAAGTCTATCACTTATGATTGCAAGTTGTTGCGAGTCAGTGGCTGCTTTAGTGTTAAAATATGGTGCTGTATTTTTAGGATAGTGTGTTTATAATATAATTTTATGTAGATATCCACATTTATTTAATATTTTTCTTCTGCAGTTTTTATTGAAAATGCAATATTTAATATCTCAAAAACCTGATGTGATAGACATAAACTGATTGGAATACCTTATGCCAGAAAAAGTGTGTTGACCAGTGTTAGCGGTGTGTATTCATGGTTAGTGTCGGGGTTAGTTAGGGTTAAAGTTGGAGTTATAGTCAGGCTTAGAGTTTGGGTTAGAGTGAGGGTTAGTTTCGGGGCTGCCATAACCAGCGTCCGTGTCGGGGCCCCGCGTTGGGGCAGGTGCCGTGTGTGTCGGCGTGGATATTCGGCGATGCTGAGCAGCTGCGGTTGCCCCCAGGAGAAGCCGCCGGCGACGGTGCTGGTGGCCGGCTCGAGGTATGCCCGTGCCACCGCCGGGTTGGGGAAGCCCTCCGACAGCGTCAGCTGGCGCAGCCTGTGCTTCAGCTTGCTCTCCACGGGACGGGCGTGCAGCTTGCGGTTCTTCTGCGCCTCGTCCCACCATGCCCTGCAGCGAAGGTGTTACGGGTTCGAGTTAAGGCATGAGGCTTCGGAGCAAAAGGTTAGGGGATGAGGGTTAGGATTCGCAGCAATGGTTAGCAATTACGATTTGCGGTTACGGTTATGGGTTATGCGTTGGGTTAAAGTGATGGGCTAGGTTAGGGGTTAGCGAGAGGCTAAGTTTAGAGTCGCACGTATGTACGTTGAACTTCTTGCCTGCCGTACGTTGCCAATTGCGCTAATCGGAGGGTTAGAGCTGTTGATACGAGAAGTTCGATTTGATTCGGGGGTTCGAGTGACGTTAACGGTCAGAGGTAGGGTCCGGGTGAGCGTTGGGGAGTTATTGTCACGGTCAAGTCAAGGCTAAGTCCGCGGGCCAGCGTCAAGGCTTGGGGTCAGCGGTCGGCTCTGAAGATACAGAAAGTGGCGATCACCGCAGCGTGACAAGGGGCTCGATGCCGGGGCCGCCGAACTCGTTGAGAATCTCGAGCGCCGTGACCCCGCCGACCCCGGCGACGCCCTCCGTGTAGTCGCTGCCCATGAGGTAGGCGAGGTTCACCAGCTTCGTCCTGTCCAGCCCTGGCGAGACACGCGACCAATCGGCACGCGGCAATCTCGCACGCGACGCAAGCGCGACTCGCAACACACACTCACATGGGACGCACGTGCGACTAGCAACACACGCTCACATGGGACTCGCAACGCACCCCATAGCACCATCTTCTATAGCACCACCCGCAGCACTACCCCATAGCACCCCCCACAGTAACCGTGCCGTCACGGTAAACGACCCTAGTTGGCACGAGAGCTCCCGCGCGCGTTCCGGCCGGCCTGGAGGAGGCGCGCACCAATGTGCCGCTGGACGTCCACCAGCTGGTAGAAGTCGATGTGCCGGTTCTGGTTGAAGAAGTTCTTGTAGACGTAGCGGCCTCCGAACAGCCAGATGTCGCTGTCGTCGGTGATGGTGCCGTGGGTCCGGTCGGCGAGGTCGAGGGCGGCGCACTGAGCCTCCGCCTCCCCGGGCGCCGTCATGTACGGCAAGCCGAACATGCGCAGCAGCTCCTGCGCGTCCGCAGAGACAAGCGTGAGCGAACGCCGTGACGGCAATGACGGCCGACACCATCGCACGGGGCGGCTCCCCTTCCGGCGGACGAGGCCACCGCCCTACCAGCGGTGGCGCGAGCGAGCGATTGCAGCGCTGCACCACCGATTGCTCGGCTGCGTTCGTATCGCGTTTGCGGGGCTGTCACACGGCTCCGTGGCTACGCGGGCCGACGTCCACTCACGTCACATTGACATGCATGTGTTAGCAATTTATTAATTAATTCTCCTCCCGCCCCCCCCCCCCCCCCCCCGTATCCGGTGCTCTAACTGTGCGAAAGTCATGTGTAAATTGATAAATAAATCAATAAGTTGGGACAAAACAGGAGGATTTCTACACAAATCTGGCTACCCCCTGATGATGCTGGTTGTAATTACTGGTCAAACGTCGTACTCAGATTGTAAATATTGTAGATTTACTCTCCAACACACCGGTGTGCTGTAGTAGTAGCGAATTGGCACGTTCTGTTTACGTGACAAACCTTACTAATCGGCCGTGTCGGGTGGTGCCGGGTTTAACGACACATTTATATTTACGGGATCTAACCCAAAAGAACCTGTATTATGGTTAATAAATTGCGTTCGGCGTGAGAATTCACCGCCGATGTGCGTAGCGCCGGCGGGTCCCAGGCTCACAGATATCGGCCACAAGTTTAGATACGTTTTCGAGTTGGTTGTCTAGATGAGGCCGAGAGCGGTTGCACGCGCGATGTGGCTGTCACATGACGCGCACACAAGGCACGACGGGAGCCGTGCCTTCCTGAGCAGCAGCAGCACGCCTTTCGTGCGATCGGCGAACCCCACGCGGTGCGAGACACGCGACTCACCTGACACTCGAAGCACATCTGCTCCGTGATGGTGGTGGCCATGCGCTCCTGGTGGCCCCGCTCGGACACCAGCGTCTGCTCCTCCTCGCTCAGGTCGTACTGCAGGCTCTCCAGATCCTCCTGCAACGTGAGACGCACCTCCGATTAGCACGGTCGGCTACGTACGGTGTCAAAGATGTGCAACATACGAACATACATTGATACACGGACACAGTAGACAGACACAGAGGTGGTCTGTATCAAAAGGTCATAACTCCTCACAACAGACAGGGCCCCATCAAATAGCACGTGATTTTTTTAAACAATAATACCAACTTGGAAGGCATCGCCACGGAGTGTTTGCTCTCCCTTGAAGAGACAGGATGGCTTAGAGGCACGAGGAGGAACCGCAGAGGAGTGGGGAAGCCAACAGTCAAGCGGTGAAGCGGCACCAAATTCCATTCGCCTCAAAGCTCTGCGGTCCTCTATATATATTAAGGTGATATTGGCCAATGAGTGGGCGTTTACATGCGGGAGAAAACCGGATGCACGTAGGTGGGCCGTGCTGGTACCTGTGTCATGGGTGAGAAGGCTGGGCTAGGTGGCTGTGCTGGGATGCTCAGGGATGAAGGACTCTGCTCCCCTGGGGTCACGGGGTCACACCGGCTTGGATCTCCAGACTCGGCGACAGAGATCCCAGCATCACCTTCTAGCCCCTCCACCTTGTCCTCCTTCTCATCCTTCTCCTCTTCCTCCTCCTCGCCCCGCTCGAAGCCGACATCGCTCACAGAAGACACCTCCACAAAGTCCTCTGCAGCAAGAAGCAACAACAAATCCACCACCCTCACGCCGTCATGCATTGTCAAGGAAACCCCGAGACGACAGCCAGGGCCTTGTCGTGAATGTCACAGCTCACCACCTCCGTCGCGATTCGATCGTCACAAATTCTCGGTCGAGATTTGGTCCAAAAATCCATTATAACTTTGGGCCATTTCAGTTTACGTGAAAACGATTTCACGCAATATATCGTCGCTAACCATGGTCTATTGACTGCTGGATGAAGGCCTCTCCATTCCACCGCCATCCCTCATGGTCAGGGGTCGGCGAACCTGCGACTCCGGAGCCGCATGCGGCTCTTCGAGGATTGCTTCGTGACGTTAATGATAAAAAACCAACGTCTCGTATTCATCGGCTCTTGAAATATTGAAGTTCTTTTTATCGAATTCGAAAAAAAAGTGGCTCTCATTGTTATTTTGGTTTCCGACCCCTGCCCATGACCCTACGATGCCACATTCAACACGAATTGATGAATCGTTGCTGTTACCTGGCCATGTTCCATAATTCAACAACGGTCCCGCCACATTTTCATAGTCAGGGACGGTGTTGCTACCTGTAATCCCGATTGAGGAATTTGCAGGTACCTGTTTTTGCATCGGGATGTGTGGCCAACAACATTTACAGTAAAACCTTGGATTGCGAGTAACTTGGTCTGAGAGCAAAAAATTTAAATAAACATTAATTTGATAAACGAGCGAGGTCTTGCAATACGAGTAGTACGTGTATACGCTTTGTCTGCCGAGCGTCACGTGATCACAACTGATATACGAGTGCTTTGAAATACGAGTGCTTTCGATTACAAACACGTTTCCGGAACGAATTATGCTCGCAATCCAAGGTTTTACTGTATATCGAACAGAAACCAGACAGCCCAGAGGAAACCCACGCAGAACAGGGGGGGGCACATGCAAACTCTGCGCAGAAAGGTGCCCTAGTTCGAGAATCGAACCCAGCCCCGCCTTGCCGCGAGGCAACGGCTGCTATCGCCGAGCCAGCCCGCCGCACAAAAAGTGCCTCCTGATGTTTCTGCTAATGGCCCTCCTCCTTCAGTTACGGAAAAGTGCCACCGGGACGTAATTCGAGAATGCATTTCAGAATGCGATGCCATGAGAGGTGAAATGTTGCAAATATCCAACGTGCGGAACGTAGCAGCTCCGCGAGCGTCAGCTGGGAGCCTAGGACGTGAGACACAAAAGCACCGGTTCTCTTTTTTACGTAAAATAACCAAATGTGGCAACCGCCCGGTGATGCCGGTTGTAGCTACCAGCGAAACGTTAAATGTGTCCAACGTCTGTGGATCGCTCTCCAACAACGCACCACTGTGCTGAAGCTGTAATATATTGGCACGTTTGTTCACGTGGCTGTCAGGTGGAGGAGGGGTGTACAACACACGTTTTACTCACCCGGCGACCGGACCCAAAACATTTATTGTGAATAGAAATTACCTTCTTATCGACCACACCATGCACGGATGTTGTGACGAGGTTGAGAAGAAACTAGCAGGCGCGTAACGGTTTGCCCCTCCCCAGGGGTTTGATGAATTTTCGCGTTTTGGGGAATCACGATCAAATAAAGACGCCATTATTTTTCCCTCTCTTGTCGTTCATCTATTTCCGTGTGTTCACTCCGTCAAAACCCAAAAGCGACATTGAATTTGCGTGCGATTCTCATGAATCACAATCAATTATTACACCCACGGTTCAATGCACATGTCGTAACACGTAAGAACCGATGCTTTAAAAGAAAGGCATTTAAAAATAGAAATATTTTTTAAAATAAAGGCAACACAGATTTGCTTCGTGAATTCCTCTCTCGTTGCCGGCGCTGCGTGCGTCGGGTTTCACCGCCCGCGGCGTTTGCCTGCGCCGTGGTCGACGCCGGCGTCTCTCTCACCGTCGTCCTCGTCGCTGGAGGCGGCCGCGGTCCCCGTGGGGCCCTCCAGCGTCGGGAGGGGCGGGCGGGAGCCGGGGTCCCCGACTGCCACGGCGACGCCGCCGCCGCCCCCATCCACCTCCCCTCCACCTTCCACTCCGTGCGGTCCGCTCCACCCCGCAGCACTTCCCGCATGGCTCGTCTCCATGGTAACCACCTCCGTATCTAGGCTCTGTGCCACGGCAACCGCTGTCTCATCCTGGTTCTTCTTTACGACGACCGCCCCCTCACCCAGGTTCTTCTCCGTGGCAACTCCTTGCCTATCTATTATTTTTTCCATGGTAACCGACCCATGACTCAAACTCTTTTCCACACCAACTGTACCATCGCCCAAACTCCTCTTTATGACAACCACTTCTGCATCCTGGATCGTTACCGTGGTAACCGCCTTCTCATCCATCCTCTTCTGCATGGTAATTGCATCCTCGGACGGGCTTTTTACCACATCAAATGCATCCCCACTCAGCTTCGTCTCCACGGCAACCACTTCTTTACCCGGGCTCCTCTTCATGACCTCCTCCTTTACCATGGCAACTACCTTCTCATCCAGGTGTTCCTTTATAATAACAACTTCCTCCTCACTCAGGTTCCTCTCCATGGCAACCGCCTTCTCATCCAAGTGCTCCTTAACAACAACTGCCTCCTCCTCGCTAAGCCTCCTCTGCACAACCGCCTCCTCATTCAGCCTCTTCGCCACGGCGATCACTTCCTGACCCAGGCCCATTGCCACGGCAACCGCTCCACGACTCGAGCTCCGATTCACAGCAGCGGCAGCCGCCGCCCCCACTGCCAGCCTGCCCTCCACGGCGGTGACTTCCGCTCCCTCGTGAATCCCGCACGGAGTTCCCGCGCGGGCCCCGTTGGCTGGGCTCGGCTCGCTGGTGCGCACAGGCGCCGGGCTCCACGCGGAGCGGCCGAGGGGTCCCAGCGGGCGCTCGCTCTTGCTGGAGCCGCCGGGCGAAGCTGGCGCGGTCCCCTCGCTCGCAGCCGGACCCTCGGGCTCCCTTGGACCTGGGGCGACAGCGCGAGCTCCACTCAGCGACTACGAACGCGCTACTCAGTGATGGGGTGATTTTTTGTTTGTTTGTTACCAACGCTGCTTAACAACTAAAATTTTAAGCATTAAAGCATCAGCTCTGCCCGTCTGTAGGGAGTGGGGGGGGGGTCATTATCTCGTAAAAATGGTCCAATATAAATGTGTTGCTATGAGAGACTTGGCCTATTGAGAAGTGGACAAATTGATCAAAAGATTTACCCAGATTTGGCGATAAAAACCAGCACTAAAAGGATAACCCCCTTCAGCTTGCAGCGTGGTTTCCTCCCAGATGAAGAAAATAAACAAACATGGGCTGAATTTCGATTTAAAGCTTTCGTGACTGCATGGATTCATATTCTTGGTTCTTTCGGTAAAGTCACGTAGAAGGGAAATAATAAAAATAAAACATAAGATAAAATTCTCACGACGTTTCGGCCACAATGCAAGCAGCCGTCCTCAGGTGAAGAACCAAGAATATGAAACATGGGCTGGCCTACATCATCAGCAACTGCCAGCATTGGACACCAGCTGATAACTCTATACGATGGAGGGAGGACGTGAGCTACACAATTCAATTCCTAAAGAAGCTCCCAGCACATGGACTGAAACGTCGGACATCATGCCGAACAAAATGCGGTATAACCCAAAAACACATCACAGATCAGCTGCTGCTGTTGTTGTGTGTAGATATTACACAGTGGGGAGCGGTAGTGTCGTGGTTAGCGCGCTGCGCTACGAACCCGGCGACCCGAGTTCGATTCCCGCTCACGGCCAACACCAGTGATGCTTATCTGAACCGGTCCTGGGCCTCCCCTAGGTCGACTCAGCCTGAAATGAATACCTAGTGCGGTGTGTAAAAACATCGCCAATGGGGAGACAAAGGCGGCCGGGCGTGGTGTTGGCCACCCACCCCCTCGTGTGCCGTGCCGGCCTTCATAGGTACCCGCTAACAGCACCTAACCCAACAGTCTGTTCAGGCAATATGGGGGATCTTTGTCCTTGTGTACTACACAATATTGGTCTGTCCCATGACCTCCCATCAGTGAAGCCTTCCACACTTCGCGTGACCTCAAAGTGCACATAGCCTGGCGCGAGCGGCGTGGTGATGTCACCGTCGCTCTGTTGTTTCTGTCGTTGCTTCTGTCGTTGTTGTCATTGCGATTGTTGCCGTGCGTGTGGTCGCTCACCCTGTATGAGGATGTAGTGGCTGGTCTCCTCGGAAACGACGCGCTGGGACTCCACGCGCTGGCCGGGCCCCGCGCCGGCGAGGCCCTCGTGCCCCTGGGCCCTCGCGCTGCCGCTCATCTCCTCCTGCAGCCCCTCGATGCGGCGGCTCAGACGACTGCGCTGCAGCAGCCCCGCCAGCTGGTAGTTGGAGAAGCTCACCGACTCCTTGGGGTGAGGAGTTCGCATTGGAGGTAGGGTTAAAGTTAGGGTGAGGGTTAGAGTTAGGGTTAGAGTTAGGGTCAAGGTTAGAGTTAGGGTTAGAGTTAGAGTCAGGGTTAGAGTTACAGTCAGAGTTAGAGTCAGGGTCAGAGTTAAGGTCAGGGTTAGAGTTAGAGTCAGGGTTAGAGTCAGGGTTAGAGTTAGGGTCAGGGTTAGAGTTAAGGTCAGGGTTAGAGTCAGGGTTAGAGTTAGGGTTAGAGTTAGGGTTAGAGTCAGGGTTAGAGTTAGGGTTAGAGTCAGGGTTAGAGTCAGGGTTAGAGTTAGGGTTAGAGTCAGGGTCAGGGTTAGAGTTGGGGTTAGAGCTCATCGCATCACTGCGTTGCTCACCTCGGGCATGGCCTGGAAGAGGGTCCGGCGGCGCTTGTGAGCCTCGCGTAGATCCGTGAGCAGCTCGTGTTGGATCTCGCTCGGGAGAGACTTGAAGTCGGACGAATCCACGTCCACGGAGCCTGGGTCCTCCTCAAACTTCAGCCAACGCAGACGCACGGATCACCCGCCGGACTCCGCACAAAGACAAAGATCCCCCCGTATAGCCTGCACAGACTTTTTGGGGCAAGTGCTGTTAGCAAGCAGCTATGAAGCCCGGAACAGTACACGAGGAGGTGGGTAGTGGCGATGTTTACACACCGCACGAGTTACTCATTTGAGACTGAGTCGCCCTCGGGGAAGCCTAGGACCAGTTAAGGTAATCATCACTGGTGTTGTTGGCCGTGAGCGGGAATCGAATTCGGGTCCTGGGTTCATAGCTTAGCGCGCTAAGTGGTTAAGTACAATAGTTTGTGTATGCGCTTGTGCACACACACATGCGCACACACACGCACACACCACCACCCCCCATCAATCATTTGAAGCCCACTTAATTACGGTTACCCACAAGCACCCACCGCTCACCTACTCGGTACGTGTAACAAATTCCGCCAACACCTACCAGCGCATCAAATCTAGACCCCCGAAACGTGAATCACAAGGGTGAATTGTTAAAAAACCGACCCCTGATCCTTCCTGAATCCTACTCGATCACCTCCTGCACCTGCAGGAATCAGCACATGAATGCATTCCCACGCCGAAGAGACCTCCGTCACCTGAAGCTGATGCCTCCACGTGGCTGGGTCAGCCCTGCCCACTTCATCCACCTCCTCCACTTCCTCCTCTGACGATGAGCTGAGGGCACAGCCATCCACGCATTCTATCTCGCGTGCACACTCAACAACACACGAATACACTCGCGAGCACACACCAAGACGAGCCCTACACACGCTGTCACGCGCACACACACAAACAAAACAAAGATCCCCCCACATAGCCCCTAACAGACTGTTGGGGCAAGTGTTGGTAGTCATGGCTTGGCTTCGCGAACGAAGATCTAGGAAGGACATCCACGTCTTCTGCAGGCACGCTGGTGGCTGAAGAGGCCTATGCGGGACAAGCAGGTCCTGCCACAACAGCTGCAAGTATAAGTCTGATCTGGGATGGGTGCTGAGGGATCATGGTTCTTCCTCCTTCTCCTTTTGTCCTCCATACGGGCCCTGCGGGTATCTTCGAAGAAGGAGGTGGCCTGGTGGACTGTGTGCCGCCAGGAGTTGCGATCAGCTGCTTGTGTTGCCCACTGACGGTGATCGATGCAGCAAGCAGTGAGGGACTTCTTCAGGGAGTCTTTGCATCGCTTTCGTGGTGCCCCTATGTCGCGATGGCCAGAGGACAGTTCCCCATACAGCACAATCTTAGGCAAGCGGTGGTGAGCACCTATTAAAGCCGGCAATGCACATAAGGGGGTGGGTGGCCAGCAGCATGCCCTGGCCATCTTTTTGTCGCCAGTGTTGGTCTTACACACCGTATCAGGTACTCATTTGAGGCTGAATCGACATCGGGGAGGCCCAAGACCGGTTCAGATATTCATCACCGATGTTCACCGTGAGCAGGAATCGGACTCGGGTCGCTGGGTGAGTGCAGCACGCGAACCACTGCGCCACGGCTCCCCACACACAGTAACTACACTCACCAACAAGCATTTTAACTTGCATATACCCTCATAAACACACAAACCCACTAGCACGCGCACTAATATTCTCACAAGCAGACAGCTTTTTCGGCACACATTCTCATTATTAGACAGTGACCTCCTGTATAGCACTACCAGGCTGTTGGGGTGAGTGATGTTCGCGAGCGACCTGCGAACATGGGCTGTTTGCTGCCCCGTCGGACCGACGATGACTCCCCGAGAGAAGCTTCGTTATTATATCCGCGTCTTGACGAGGCTCGGGAGACCAATACCGGAGGCACGGAAGCGACCGCAGCGTAACGTGAAGGCTGAAGAGACAGCGCGTGGAGGGAGCCTAACACGCCGCCGCTCTCTTCTCAGCAGCTGCCGTCTCGCGTCGGTCTTTCAAAAAAGTTCAACGCCGTCGTGCGGCACGGAGGAACGACACGCCGGGACGGTGCCTTGCGCTATCCCCGTCCGGTCGGTGCCGTGACGCGCGAGGGTTCCCGGGCTCCGCCGCGTGCGTTTCCCTCACCTGCGCGGGAGCTGGGGCAGCGCCGGCAGCTTGAAGAGGTCGGCGTCGGCCGTTCGGTCCGTGGCGCCACGTGCCGAGCGCACCCTGCCGCCCCCACGGACAGATCCGGTTAGAACCGCACACGCCAGTCGCCTTCTGCAGACCCTACGCTACGGGCCTCGCTCCGGCCACAAACAGGCCACAGAGTACAGGAGCTCGCGTTGCAGGCCTCGCATTCAGAGGACCCGCGACAGTAATCCACTGCACGTAACACCACGTGGCTTTAACCGCACGTGGAAGGCCGACTGCTATGGTCACAACGTGCTACAAACGACGCATCGCTCCGTTTCACATGCACAGCCCACGCACCGGAAGGATGACTGGCTACAGTCACGCATATTTTTAAAGCAGCCGTAAGCCTGAAGAGTCGGTCGCTGTCAGCACCCTAAACAAAACAAAAAAACTGAACTATTATTTTTATTTGACCAGGGACGGCCCACTGAGCTATGTAGCTCTTTTTCAGAAGCGACCTGGCCACAAATGATTGCTCAACGAAGTGGCTTATCACGTGGAAATTGATAGCGGCCAAATCCTCTAAACGCGCGTTTATAAACGTACAGGGAAAAACCGGAGAACCCGGAGAAAAACCCACGCGACCACAGGGAGAGAGACACGCAAACTCCACATACACAGGCGTCAGGGTCGGGGATGGAACCCACGCACCCCTCATACCAGGCGAGGTAGTTAACATCTGCGAGCCACCGCGTCGCGCCCCACCCGGACACACCTCTCCCTGCCCAGCATGGCGCCCACGGCCTCCTTCTTGAGCAGCACCTTCATGAGCCGCTCGGCTGCACGCGACGAGTCTCGCTCGGCGTCACCCTTGCGCTGCCTCCGCACATCCTGCGGCGGGACGACAGTGACGCACGGGGAGGGGGGGCGGTCGGCAACTTTTCGAAGAAGAAGAGAAGCCGTTCGTTTTTTTTTGTCTTCGAGCAAAATAGTTCGAGAGACGCATCACACGCACCACTACTTGTACACAAACACGGCAGCGGGTATACAGCAGATGACTACAACACATTCTTGTGGTAAAGTCACATAGAAGGGAAATAATTAAAATAAAACAATAAAATTATCACGACATTTCAATTGCAACACAAGCAATCATCATCTGGTGTGAAAAGCACAGCAAATGTTCTTGCTGTGGTTTGGATTCGGGGTACGATTGCAACACAAGCAATCATCATCAGGTGTTAAAACCACAGCAAATGTTCTTGCTGTGGTTTTCACACCTGATGATGATTGCTTGTGTTGCAATCTAAACGTCGTAATAATTGTATTGTTTTATTTTTATGATTTTATTATTTCCCTTCTATGTGACTTTACCGAAAGAACCAAGAATATGAATCCCTGCAGTTACGAAAGCTTTCAATCGAAACACATTCTGACTTAAATAAAACGAAATAGGTGATGGAATAAACTCTCTATTTAGTTTTATTTTCCCCCCATTAGTTATTCTTTAACAATAGGCAGTTTGACTGAACATTTTGTCGTCACCGAGATATTGCAGTGATCCATTCCCCGCCATATTTGATCAATTATCTTTACGTTAAATAATGTAAAAACTACAAGTAACAAAATAAACGGTTGCCTGCAAAGGTGCAGCCAAAGAGCCGTAAGGGGGCAGCCAAAATAGCGTGCTACTTAAGGAGTCGGTTGCCCCGATGTCAGTTTTCTGAGTAAAACCCCAAAATTCCATGAAGGGCAGCTGCCACTCCTTTTACAGCTTGTAAAAATAAGTAATATTAAAAATAATAATTTAAACACGCTTTTAAGAAATGTACTAGTAATGGAAGAACTCCACGACCCCAGGAAGTGGCCCCGAAGCTTGCCACAACGTAAGGGACCGTGGCCAATTACAGCCAACGTCAGTTTACCGTGGACAATTAGAGCCAAGCTGAAACATTACATATAAAAAAGAATGTTTTTTTATGATAGAATATAGTATTGTCATCAGTACGACATAAGTATACCAAGTTTGCAGTCGATACCACATTGTGAAGTGGGTAAAAATGTAGTTACAAGATTTGACGATACAACGACAACAACAGGCAGAGTGAGTTAAATGAAAGCGTGTAAAAAGGTGACTCATATCGCATTGAATTAAGATGAGGAGCCTCACCAGAGTTCTCCTCTTGAGGAGCGGCGCGGCGCCGTCGAACACAAACACGGGCTTGATGCCGTAAAAGAGCAGCTTGCAGACGCGGTGGAAGAGTGTGACGAGGTGAGCCGCCTTGATGGGGTTGCCATGGCGGTCGCGCACCCCCCGCACCGCCTGGTTCATCCAGATGCTCACGTCTGCCTGAGTCAAGGGGACGCTCCTGCAGCAGACGGGGCTCAACGGCAGCGCACGCAGCCCCACGTGCTCACACTGAGACTAATCGCCCTAGCTATTACCTCATCATGACCGTTGGCAATAGATCCTAGTCGTAATCATCGTCATAAGCGTAGCTCTAAACCTTGCCAAAAACACAGCCCCTGGTCAGTAACTTTAGCCCTAACCCGAATCCTAGCACTACCCCCTAGCCTTAACCCTCGCACTAAACCTTGCCCTGAATCTATCTTTTTATCGTACCCCGAATCCAAAACCCACGGTGCTTCTCACATCAACTATGATCCATGCGGTGGTCTTGGGAAGCGCTTAACCGTGGGTGACGCCGGTGGCAGCGAGAGCTCTCGGCCATTACTCAAGAGGATACCGACTGCCAGGACCTTCCCCCTCAGAGACTCCAGGTCGACAGGGTCTCCCGGTGGAGTCCAGCAGGGTCCAGAGTCCCTTAACTCCCATGGTGAGGCCTGCACACGACAACACCACCACCACCATCGTCATCGTTTCAACCAGAATCAAGAGCAGCAAACATTTGCAGCCTTCGTCAGCGTCACTAGGACCACCATCATCATCAGCAGCACATCACCACCACCATCATCAACAACCTTACCACCATCAACATCAGCAACACCATGAAACATCACCGGCATCACCATCAGCACCTTCACAGACATCATCAACAAGTACAGCACCCGCAAAGCCATCACCAGAATCTGAAGAACAATTACCATTACCACCACCATTGACAGCATAACCACTACCAACAGCACATTCACAGCCATGAATGACTACAATAACCAGAATCTGAAACCAGCAGCAATGGCACGATCACCACCATCACCTAAAGAACGAATACTACCACCATCAACGCGAATCCATAGCATCATCAACTCCATCTCCACATCAGCGGAATTTCCATCAACAGAACCAACATCACCTTTATAACTACCGTAGGCAAAGACAAAGAACGAACTGTAGGGTCAAGTGCTGTTAGCGAGCACCTCTGAACGCCTGAACGGTTCGCGAAGAGGTGAGTAGCCAGCACCACGCCCGGCCGCCTTTGTCTCCTCAACAGCGATGCTTATACACCGCACCAGGTACTCATTTGAGGCTGAGTCGACCTAGGGGAGGCCCAAGACCGGTTCAGATATTTGTCACTGGTGTTGAACGGGAATTGAACTCGAATCGCCGGGTTTGTAGCACAGCGCGCTAACCACACCACCGCTCCCCACTATCATAGGCACCATCATCATCACCATCATCATCATCACCATCATCACCACCACCACCATCATCATCATCACCACCATCATCATCATCACCACCACCACCATCATCATCACCATCACCACCACCATCATCATCATTATCACCACCACCATCATCATCACCACCATCACCACCATCACCACCACCACCATCATCACCATCACCACCACCATCATCATCACTACCATCACCATCATCACTACCACCACCATCATCATCACCACCACCATCATCATCACCACCACCATCATCATCATCACCACCACCATCACCACCATCATCACCACCATCATCACCATCACCACCACCATCACCATCATCACCACCATCATCACCATCACCACCACCACCACCATCAGCCGGCGTGAAGGTCGTGTTTAGAGAACTCGCTCCGTACAAGTGCAGCCATTTGTCAATCCACTGCTAGATGATGGAGGAGGGGGGGGGGAGGGTTCACGGTGCAGCAGCTGTTATTAAACACTGAAGACTGGTAGAGCATTGTGAGTGCGGTACGATTTTGTCAAACAATGCACACGAACGGGGCCGTGCAGAGTGTGATGTGTGGTGTGTTTGAACTTCTTTCGTACCGTACGCAGTCAACCGGAGTGATGCAGAGCCACGGGGGTGGATGGAGATGGTTGCGTGAGTAGAGAGAGTGGAGACTCCGAGACTGAGAGAGTGGGAGGGTGAGAGGGTGAGACAGAGTTCATGTTCATTGATTAGCTATAGCCCTGTGAGACATTCGGCTCTTGAATCGGGTGCAACCGCAACAAACAAAAACAAAACCATGAACAAGAAAACATCTCAGAGTGACTATGTGACTAAGCGTAAACAGAAAATCCAAGAAAAGACACCCCACAGAGACGATCACCCCTCTCTGTACCTGTGTTGCCCGCTCTGTGTATCTTGGTGATATCTGTCTGCTTATATGTCTGTCTATAATTTTTTTCTGGTTAGATTTTATGTCGCTATTTCATTATACCTGATGATTGCTTGTGTTGCAATTGAAACGTCGTATGCTATTATTTAATTCATTATTGTTTCTTTATACGTGACTTTACCGAAAGAACCAAAGAAGAAAACGCACCGTGTACACCAACGCTGTGTGCACAAATCCCAGTGGGATGCAAGTCAAACAACAACAACCACAAGACAACTTAGATTAAGGCCATCAGTCTAACTCCGTACTACAACAAACAAACATGGCCAAACCAAAAAACTTTCGAAATCACCAAAATAAAGCCATGAAAGCAGTGAAAGCAATGAAAGGAAGAGGAGAGGAGAGAAGACACCGCCGGGCAGACGAACCTCCCTCCCTCCTGCACAGGCCCGCAACGTGAATCCGCGCCGCGACCTCCGACCCTGACGGCTGCCCGCGTCACGTGACCCCGGCGCGTCACGTGAGCAGCGAGTCGAGTCGTCACGTGACGCGCGGCGCCACGTGACGCACCATGGCGCGCGTGGGGTTCGCTTCGCCGCTGCTGCTGCTGGACGGGGGCGTCTCCTCGGAGCTCGAGGCGGCGGGGTTCCCCTTGCAGGTGGGAGGGGTGTGGGGGGGGGGGTGGAGGGGGGTGTGGGGGGGTGTGGGGGGGGGGTGTGTGGGGGCGTGTGGGGGGGGGTGGGGGGGATGTGTGGGGGGGGTGTGTGGGGGGGGTGTGGGGGGTGTGTGGGGGGTGTGTGGGGGGGTGTGTGGGGGGGTGTGTGGGGGGTGTGTGGGGGGGTGTGTGGGGGGGTGTGTGGGGGGGTGTGTGGGGGGGTGTGTGGGGGGGTGTGTGGGGGGGTGTGTGGGGGGGTGTGGGGGGGGTGTGGGGGGGGGTGTGGGGGGGTGGAGGGGTTCCCCTTGGAGGTGGTGGGGGGGTGTGGGGGGGTTCCCCTTGCAGGTGGTGGGGGGGGGGGTGTAGGGGTTGCCCTTGTAGGTGGTGGGGTGGAGGGGTTCCCCTTGTAGGTGTGACGTATGACGGGGGTGGAGGGGTTCCCCTTGGAGGGAGGGGGGGTGTGGAGGGGTTCCCCTTGTAGGTGGGGAAGGGGTTCCCCTTGCGGATGTGACGGGGGTGGAGGGGTGCCTCCTGCAAATGCTGGGGGGGGGGGGTCAGTCATCTCGGTCAGTCGACCCGTGGCACCTGCTGGGTCTGCCCCGTGACCTCCTCCTGCCAGCGGGCGTTCGACACTTCACGTGGCCTCAAGGTGCACATGGCCTGGCACAAGCGTCGTGGTGACGTCACCACCACTTGGTGGCGAATGGCGGTTGTTGTTGTTGCTCCAGCAGGTAGGGAGGGTTCCCCCTGCAGGTGCTGGGGGGGGGTGCCCCTGCAGGAGGTGGGCGGTGGTCTGCTGCAGGTGGGGGGGGGGGGGTCCCCCTCTAGGTCTAAGTGGTGGGAAGCGGGGGGGGGGGTACCTCCTTGTCTCTTCTTGGGCCTGGGTGGGCGCGTGTGCGGGACGGAGGCGGTGGGGGTTTAGATGGGCCCCCACCACCCCCCACCACCCCCCCACCAACCCCCCCACCAACCCCAACACCCCCCCCTCACCACCCCCCACCACCCCCCCACTAACCCCAACACCCCCCCCTCACCACCCCCCCACCATGAACTCTGTCACGTGTCGTGCGTTGCAGGGTGACCCCCTGTGGAGCTCCCGGCTGCTGCTCACCCACCCGGACGCCGTGAAGGACGTCCACCTGAGGTTCGTGACGTGCACCCAGTCACTCGCTAACAACTTCTTATCCACCCGCACTCTGCACCCCACAGTAAACCCATAGAGACGCATAGAGGAGACCCATAGAGATGTGTATAGACTCATAGAGATACATAGAGAATCAGAATATGTAGACTGGAGGGATGGGTTAGCAAGTTACATCAACAAAAAATACGATAAAGAGATACTCGAGTAAGATAGAGAAAAGTTGAGAAAGTAATTAAAAAAATTAATAAAGAGAAATATTAATAAGTATGGGAGTGCAAATTGCACGCGTACATGCATTACAAATGTGCATGTTGTTTATGCCATTTATTGTGCAAATTCCGTCACAGTTCCTATGATCACTGTTTCATTGCTTTCATGGCTTTATTTTGGTGATTTCGAAAAGTGTATTGGTTTAGCCATGTTTGTTTGTTGTAGTACAGAGTTAGACTGATGGCCTTAATCTAAGTTGTCTTGTGGTTGTTGTTGGTTGTTTGACTTGCATCCCACTGGGATTTTTGCACACAGCGTTGGTGTACGGTGTTTTTTCTGCAATATTTTGCTGCCTTTTCTTGGATTTTCTGTTTGCACTTAGTCACATATTCACTTTAAGATGTTTTCTTGTTCATGTTTTTGTTTGTTGCGGTTGCACCCGTTTCAAGAGCCGAATAGCTCACAGGGCTATACCTAATAAATGAACTTGAACTTGAAATGCAAGCTGGGGCAATGCTGAAAAACAACAACAAACCAAGACCACGCAGTCTCTCGATCACAGTGCACCTTAAAATTGGACCATCGAGATACAGAGAGACACAGTAACGACAATCCACAGTCGTGTGATTGTGGCCATGGAGCCCGAACTCTGGACCTGGCAGTAAACCACTCGGCACCCCTTCAACGGAGGAGGAACAGCAGCACGACAGGGCTCTGTGTCTCCTGAAGCCCCTCTCCTCGTGGCCAGCAGCGGCCTCGACACTGGACGGTCACCGACTGAACGAATGGCTCCTGCTGCTCCTGCTGCTGCTCCTGCTGCTGCTCCTGCTGCTGCTGCTGCTCCTGCTGCTGCTGCTCCTGCTGCTGCTGCTCCTGCTGCTGCTGCTGCCGCAACACGACGCTGCTTCTCTCCCGCATGCCCCCGCTGCAGAGACGGCCATAATGTTGGCGGTCCAAGCCCACCGCGTGA
The DNA here is from genome assembly GCF_015708825.2 of Lethenteron reissneri. Taxonomy (NCBI): domain Eukaryota; kingdom Metazoa; phylum Chordata; class Hyperoartia; order Petromyzontiformes; family Petromyzontidae; genus Lethenteron; species Lethenteron reissneri. The sequence goes on from NC_083835.1 coordinate 2,165,212, forward strand.
TTTATCAATTCTCAAAAAAAGCCGGAATATTTTGCTAAAATTAAGTGAAAACCGAGTTAAAGATCGCGGGATTTTTATTTTATGCGTGTGTGTGTGCGCGCAGTCATTGCTGAGCGGGCTGAGATCGTGAACGTACCGCGCTTAATCAGGATTGGGTGGCTGAAACCGGGGATCAAACGGGCGGATCTCAGCCGTAAGTGGCTCCTCAGTGTCTCTGCCATGACTTTGGAAGTGATCTGCTCGGCTTGAGCCTGGCCTTGTGTAACGTAGATGCCGCACTCTCTGTAAGCACCCGCGCGTCTCACTGCAGGGCCCTTTCGTGCTCGTGTTCATTCCACGTGCGATGGATCCGCTTCCCACTCACTGCCGCCGTCACATGAGCTGTGCGTGCGTGTGTATTTTTGTTCTCCGTGCCCCGGCAGCTTCTGTTTGGCCGGATGCAGGGGGTTAAACTAGCGCGGCACGGGCTGCAGAGGAGATGGGCTGATGTGGGTACGGGAGGATTTGGAGATGGTGGAACCGACGGATGACTTGTACCAATGTCATCAAGTCCGGTCTTTCATTCACACGGAGATCCGTAGACTCACAGACTCGTAGAGAGACCTATAGACCCACATCATCAAGACCCATCCTGTACTATGCAATGCATTGTGGTGCGAGTGAGGGATTGCACTTGACAGCAGTCACAATTAGGCAACTCACTTAGTTACCCACTCATGTAGCAGGTAGCCGCTGCTCTCGTGTGTGTTTTAGTAATTGCCAGGGTTGTTTATCTATTTTTTTTTGCATACAATTTTGAAAAAAGTTACCGTTTTTCCACTCGTATGGAAATGTCTGGTAATATACACGTAAAAGTGTTTGACTTCATTAGCAAACAAATGAAGGGAGCTGCCATGGTGTACTGGTGAGCACACTGGACTTGCAATTAGCAATGACAGGCAAGATGTTAACTACCTCGCCGAGTATGCGGGAGGTCATGGGTTCGATCCCAACTGATGACATTTATATTTGGAGTTTGCATGTCTCTCTCTCCCCGTGGTCGCGTGGATTTTTCTCCTGGTCCTCTGGTTTTTGCCTCCATATTTAGAATCAACAGGCTCCACGTGATAAGCCACTCTGTCGAGCTATCATTTGTGGCCAGTTCGCTTCTGAAAAAGTGCGACGTAGCTCAGTGGGCCTGACCTGGTAAAATAAAAAATATTTCAGTTTTTCATCGTTTTAGAGGTCACCGGTTCCGATCCATCTGCTGGCGCGGCACTGCAAACAAGTTTCTTAATCCCCCCCACACTTTTGTCTGCCCAGCAGTTACGGGATAATAAACGCAGGGTACACTGCATAGTCCAGAAATTGGTACCAAAGGTAGCACAACTTGAGTTGTACCGACGTATTATTTGTGACCAATAATAGTGAATTACGTGATAACCACACTCATTTGAAGTGGTTATCACAACATTCACTGTTATTGGCCACATCGGGAAATTGGAACCGCTAAAGTAATGCCACTTCTTCTGATGGTACGGGCACGTGAAATAATCTGCTCTGGCATCGTGGACTGACCGTGAAGTTGATTGGCAGGTCCCGCGGGGGCCAGCCAGTGCATACACGACTCCAAAATTCCACCGGAATTTAAAAGTAAAACAATTCCTTACTTTCAGAATCTGTAACTTATTCTGCAAAATGACTACCGGTTTTCCGATTCACATTTAGCTGCCCGAAGTAAATGTGGTGCTCCAACCCCCAGTTTCCACTCAAGTCCCCACGGAGATCGCAGAGCCAGGGCTCAAAAGACCCACAGCTTTTAGGTCCTCATTCTCTGCAGCGGAGACACCGATTGCATGTCCAGCACACACACACCCCCCGGGCACTCTACGCTGCCGGGGGGTGTTTGATTCAGAGAGAGACGCTAAAAGCCTCTCCGCGCCTCAACACCAGTGATTCTGAAAGCTGATCGGACGTCATCTCCTGTCGCCTGGCTCTCGTGCTGTAGCTATTCAGTGTACAGGCAGTGCAATTGTACCCGGGCCTATGAGGTGCCCAGGTTGCTGAGCTCCAAACAGGAGGGTTGGGGTGGGGTGCTCATGCCAGCCTCGCTACGGCTTTGGCTGGCGCGGCTGCTCTCAGCTCTCGACACCGTCCCGTAGGTTGGCATCCATCTGTTTACAGTGAAACGTTAGTGCCCGACAGTGATGTCCATCACACATTGTGTGATGTTATTCCCTCTTGTCAATCCACTTCTGAATGAGGCCTTCCCCACGCTGTGTGGGTTATTTGACCGTCTTCTGACTGAACATTAGCCTGTGATTGCCATCAACTATTGGGTAGTGCGGTGGGTCTGATTGGTCGCGGATGATTGATGGGATCTCGAGTTATGCCGCTAGATCGCGAGGTCCTGATGGGTCGCGGGAGGGTTACGATGACGCAGCGTGAGGCCATCGTGGTCATGGTGACAGGGTCACGATTCGCGACGGGCTGTCGTTAAATTGGTTCGTGAAGTCGTGGGGGTCACGGTGTCACGCCGCCGGCCCGTGCTGCGGCGCAGGTTCCTGCGGAGCGGCTCGGACGTGATCTCGACGGCGACGTACCAGGCGAGCGTGCCCGGCTTCGTGACGCACCTGGGCCTGCGCCCCGAGGAGGCGCGCCAGCTCATCCACACCGGGGTGCGGCTGGCGCGCGAGGCCGTGAGCGAGTACATCTCATCCGCAGGCGAGCGCGACCAGAGACGCACCACCATCATCTTCCACGATCAATCAGCTGCTGGATTAAATACTCCCCAAGCAGCCGCCACCACCACCTCTCATGATTCTGCTGCGATGCAATAATTCATCAACACGTGATGCACAAATTTATTTAATTGTTCTATCTTCCCGGCGGATGTACTATTGGCCGCTCTGTTAATCAAGTCAATTAAATGTTTTGCTTAAACACGTGTGCCGCTTCTCTGGCACAAATCTGCCACTCAAAGCATCATCGTCAAACTATTACTCAAATATAAACAAATAAAATGTTACACAATATATATATAAATATATATTATCTGTAGTATAAGAATGCCGTGGTGGTGAGATGTTAACTACCTCGTCTGCTGTGCAAGAGGTCATGGGTTCGATCCTGACCCTGAAGCCTGTATATTTAGAGTTTGCATGTTCTCCCCGTGGTCGCATGGATATTTCTCAGGGTCCTCCGGTTTTTCCCTCCACATTTAGAATGAACACCACGCGTTTAGAGTATTTGGCTGCTATACATTTCCACGTGATAGCCACTTCGTTGAGCTATCCATTTGTGGCCACGTTGCTTTTGAAAAAGAGCGATATAGCTCAGCGGACCTTACTGGTAAAATAAAAAGTTTAGTTCAGAAATATATTCTTGACCGTCATCCATCATTATCATCCACTAACATAGCAACACACGTGCCTCACAGCAGACAGCACATTTCAGACATTTTCAGGCAATGAATGAGCTTCTATACACGTGGGAGGAAGCCGGAACACCCGTAGAAAAGCCGCGCGCGCGCGAGAGGGACGCGCGTGTCCCCGCCTTCGCACCGCTGACGTGGCCCCTCTCCGCTCACACAGGTCCCCGCGAGGTGGAGGTGAAGGTGGCCGGCTCGGTGGGGCCCTACGGAGCCCACCTGCACGACGGCTCCGAGTACACGGGGGCCTACGTGGACGCGCTCTCAACGGAAGTGCGTGTTGCTCTGCTCTGCGCTGCGTCGTGTCCACCTTATGCTATCACCTGCTTCCCCCCGTCCATGTAGCCTGCTTCGAATAGGCAAGCAATCGGACAGGACGCCCCATTTCATTGCTTGCCGCAGGGCCCATGCCGGCAACGCTACCCCACTGGTGCTCGTGCGTTGAGTGAGAGTCTTCGGTTCTACTCGTCAGTTAGCTTCTTAGAGCACTTATTGAGTGTGCAGGCAGTGCAGCTGCACCGGTAAGTATGGGCTGGAGGGTCTTGGGCACTCGGCTACGGGGGGGGGGGGGGGGGGGAGTTGGGGGGGGTGGCAACGCATTGCGCTGCTAGCAACACGTTGCGTCACTGGGGACAGCGGCCGAGCCTCTGGTGCCGGGGGGTCCTGAGCGGCAGTGGCGGTGCTGACAGCCCGTGTCTCCCACGCGCCCCAGGAGCTGATGGACTGGCACCGGCCGCAGGTGTCGGCGCTGCTGGAGGCCGGGGTGGACCTGCTGGCCCTGGAGACGGTGCCCAGCGCCGCCGAGGGCCTCGCGCTGGTGCAGCTCCTGCGGGAGTTCCCCGGGGCCTCCGCGTGGCTTTCCTTCTCCTGCAAGGCACGCGGAACACGCGACGCGGAACACGAGACGCGGAACACGCGACGCGACGGCACGACACACGTGACGCAATTGCATGTCTTGATCGGTGCTGTGCATAGACCACACGAACTATGAAGACATTGCACGTGACCCCGCGTCGCACCCCACGTTGACCCCATATCTTCTCCTACGTGACCCCGTGTTGCGCCCCACTTTGACCCCTTATCTTCCCCCACGTGACCCCGTGTCGCGACCCACTTTGACCCCATATCTTCTCCCACGTGACCCCGTGTCACGCCCCACTTTGACCCCATTACTTCCCCCACGTGACCCCGTGTCGCGCCCCAGTTTGACCCCATCACTTCTCGCACGTGACCCCGCGTCGCGCTCCACTTTGACCCCATATCTTCCCCCACGTGACCCCTTATCGCGCCCTGCAGGACAGCCGCCACACGTGCCATGGCGAGGAGTTTGGCGAGGTGGCGCTGGCACTGGCCGCGCGGTCGCGGCAGCTGCTGGCCGTCGGGGTGAACTGCTGCGACCCCGAGCTGGTGGGCGACCTCCTGGGTGGCGTCGCCAACGCCAAGGGCTTCGACAAACTCCTGCTGGCCTACCCCAACAGCGGGGAGCACTGGGATGTGCAGCGAGGGTGCGTGCCACACCAGCCTCATGGGGGTATAAATCATCATGGGTACACCACAGCATGGACACACCAGAATCACACCACACCAGGGAGACACCACTGCTGCTACTGCTGCTACGACTGCTGCTACGACTGCTGCTACTACTGCTAATGCCACTGCTGCTTCTGCTATTCCGTGCATTCCTTCCGCAGGTGGGAGCATAGACCGCGCAGACCCACGCTGGCGACGTACAGCCTCGCGTGGAGGGACCTGGGCGTCTCCTGGATCGGTTCGTGCGCCCACCGTCCCGCACGCGTGCCGGCGATTTGACCCACCCGCCGTGCAGGCCTCCTACCCACCCTCGCCAGCGCTGCGGTGCCCGCGTGCCGGCCGCTTGCGTCAATCCACTGCCGGACGAGGGCCTCCCCCACAACCGTGCGGGGGTCGCGAGGAGGGTGATTTGACCGTAGCGGACGGCGCCAGTCTGTGTGGGTCGCTGAACGCAAGGAGCATAGATGAGGGAGCTTTGTAGAACGGCGACGGAATGGACCTTTGCAGCCCCTCCCTCTGCTGCCCACGAGGTTGCGCCGCAGCAGCCTATAGCACCTGTTGCGCACGGTACTCACCCATCCAAGCACCCACCCAGGCCCAACGCTGCTTAACTACGGTACAGCAATCGGTGCGCTAGCTTCTGCTGACAACTGCAGTCCAGTGCCACGAGGATTCACACGGAGCACGAACGCCACCGCAGCAATTGCTCCTTGCTCCCCGTTTGACTCGGGCCTCCACTGAAGCCTCGTCAACCCCACCTCCCCCCCCCCGCTCTGTTTCTTTAGCGTGTTTCTATGTTCTCCCGTGTCGATCGTTGTGTGTGTGACTTGTGTGTGACTTGTGTGTGACTTGTGTGTGTGTGTGACTTGTGTGTGTGTGGGACGTGTGTGTGTGTGACTTGTGTGTGACTTGTATGTGACTTGTATGTGACTTGTGTGTGACTTGTGTGTCTGTCTGCAGGCGGTTGTTGCCGGACGGGGCCTCAGGACATCGAGGAGTTGAGACGCACCCTGAGGCCTCAAATGCAGCCGCCCAGCACCACTGCCTGAGCTCCTCCTGCCTGGGCCTCCTCCCCGCCCTGATCTCCCAACCTTAGTTTCCTAGCCTTGGCCTCTCATCCCAGGTCCCCCAGCCCTGGTCTTGATATCACAGGTCTCCCAAACCTGGTTCTGCTATTCCAGATCTCCGAGCCAAAGCTGGTGTCATGAAACTCCGCACGGGCACGGAGCTCTGTGCTCGACTTGGCAGGCTCTGACAGAAGAACGTTCAGTGCATGTGTTGTGTTACCCTAATTTAAATTAATTATTTGCCAAAATGTGAATGCGTTCGACGTTCGTGCACGGTTGCGTTAAAAGAGAACAATGCCAACGCTGCCTTGAGTGTTCGCAGTGGAATCGTTTAAATAAACATATCAGAAGCGTGCGGGGCTGTGGTGTGAGAGTTTTAATAACACGGCCTATACCAGGCATTGTGGTGATATTAATCAACATCCCCCCCTCCCCCAGAAAAAAATGTATTTTCATCAATTGACTAAATCGAGGCATCCCTGGATGCCCGATCCATATAAAACCCACAGTTGTAATGATTCGTCAGGTTTATACTGCCCACTGGTGTCCAATCCGAATAGACTGGACAGACCAAGGAGCCGGCACCGGGGCAGCATTGTAGCCGTGTGTGCAAGCTCAGCCGCCCGGCTGGGTCGCTCACTCAGAACGACGCGCTGCACGTGTGCACGTTGTGCTTCTTTTGCACCGTACGTAGCCAACCGTGATCCGACTAGCACGGTTGTGTACGTGCGGTGCCAAATAAGTTTAACATGAAATTGGAGGTGCCGCAACGGAGGACTTTCTCTCTCGACTTGCAATGTTCTTTTTTTTTCTTCTAGATTTGAAGCTTTCGTGACTGCAAGGATTCATATTCTTAGGTTTTTTCGGTAAAAATAAAATAAAATTCACGACGTTTCGGAGGCAACATGATTGCTGTATCGCGCTGTGACGGTTCCACCTGAAAACGGAAGCTTGTGTTGCCTCCGAAACGTCGTGATTTTTATTTTACTTTATTAATTTAAATTTTTTTACCTACGTGACTTTACCGAAAAAACCTAAGAATTGCAATGTTCTGCTTCGCCAGACGTCCAAACCCCCGCGCTCTCTCGCGTGTCAACGCTCACAAACCACACCGTAACCCTGCGAGGACATTATTACCTCACTATCCGTTCCCGCATAACGCCCGACTCGATGAAGCGACTTTGCAGACCGTGCCCAAGGCCGAGCTGGCCCAGGTTTGGGAGCTGCTGTGGTAGAGCGTTGCACGGCCACGCTCGTGCACGGTCTTGTTGGGGAGGCTCGACACGTGTGGGCGCCTACGCCCTAGGTAAGCGCCCACCCCACCGTGGGATATTTGTAAGCTAGCCGACGGTGTAAACACACCGTGTGGGCCAATGTCGGGGATCATCTCGGACCCTCATCGCCGACCGGACGAGAGAGTGACTTGGAGAGCGGCTCGGGCTCCTGCCCTGCCTGTCTTGTCCACAACTCAAACGTCGGCCGTCTCCCGCTGCTCAAATTAGCAATGAGATTGGTGCTCATCTGCCGTGTAGAGCCCTGAGGTCTGTGGTGGAAATTCCTCATTTCTATGGCGGCAGCAGCGGCGAGTCTCTCCATTGGACAACCGACAAAATTCGTCGTCATTTTAAGAGACACCAGTTGAGACGATGGATTGAGTCGCCTCTCCCCCTTCAAACCATGAAATCGCAACCCTCTGGTTGCGAGCCACCGGCTCTACCGCTGAGCCACCTGGGCTGCCGCTCTCCTCTGTGGTTGGTGTCGACGCAGGGGTCACTTTGCTCGTTGTGTTCGGAGCAAAAAGTGGCCTCCTAAACACGCATTCCAGACAGCCATTAAATGCAAAGTGTCGGTAAGTTTCAATTCAGAATTTATTTATTTTTGACAGTAGTACCCTTGCATACATAATCTGAAGAAACGCTTCGTTTTTTGATTACACTGATGATTTTTTTAAGTTTAGTACACTTTTTGGCTTTAAAAAAAAACAACTGATCATGACGACCGATAAAACATTCCACGTATTCATTACAACGGAGGAAATAAACCCGCAAGATCACCTGACAACAACGCTATCGATCACGTCACACCTGTGACGAGAGAAGTTTTACATCGAGACTCCTCTCTGCAGAAAGAGCACGAGACAATCGCGACGTCGCGCAAACAACGCACCTCGAGCGGGGGGGGAGCGGGGGGGGGGGGGAGCGGGGGAGCCGGGCCACTCAGGGCATTCAAGTCCGGGCGAAACACGAAATTAACCCAGATCGACCACAGCGAATGTAATAACCTCCCTCAACCACAGTTCCCTGCTCAACTCGCCACTCCCTGCACCAGCCTCCCTGCCCTAACCCCCTGCTCAATCACAATTCCTTGCATCACCCTCCCTGCCCAATCACCACTCCCTGCACTCCTCTCCCTTGCGGCGAGTCACTGCACTCTTCCCTAGCCGCACTGTGCTCAGCCTCCCAGCCCTAACAGACCGCACACCGGTTGTAGCTGCAGCGGTCTGGGGAGTGCAGTCGACCGGTCCGTCCGTCCATCCGTCCGCGAGCCTCTGTAAACACAACGCTGCGAGCTGGGTGCAAGTGTGTGTCCCCCCCATGTACATGCGGTACGTTTATCAAACGTCTCTCTTTTTTTTTTGTTTCGGATGTACGAGCGAGTCACGCCGGAGCCGTGCCAAGCCAGCCCGGCGCGCGTCGGGAGGCGCCGTGCTTTCCCACCGCAGAACCCCCGAGCCGTGCCGGTGACACGTCCTTAGCCCTGCACCCTGGCTCTGCTTGGGCCCCGGTCTAAAAAATGCAGACGTCTTGGGGAGGACCAGCAGTGCATCACTGTTTGCTTTGGGCTCTGCACGGCAAAACTAAAAGAATCCGGTGGAAAAATCACCCCCCGCGCTGGCCCGGCTCCAACGTGCCAGCGGGAAAAGGGGTGAAATTGTCACCTCTATACAAAGCAGACTGGTTACGACGGTATTTTGCTGTAAATAAGGCCCTCAAAAATATGTATTTCAATATGAAATGTTTGCCATGCTCCGAATGTGGCAAAAGCCCTAATGTCCTGTGTGTGAGTGTGTGCGTAAGGTGTGCGGATGAGTGAGTGACCTCCCCCCCACATATGTTCACACAGTGTTTCGATTTTTTTTCTGCTCGAATACTCCATTCCCCCCCCGCATCTTATCAAGACACCGCTTGACTCTGTGCTATAGAAACCAAGTCGCGCTTCTTCGCGAGGGGAGGAACGACGTATGGGGCGCGCGTGGCTTCGGACCCTGGGGTCAATGACAATCGTAGCTTGTGCCGTCCGCAAGGGATTGCGATCGCGGATTATATAAGACCCTCGGCAAAGTAAGACGCACGCCAAATTCGTAGGCCAATCGAGTTGCGCAAAAAAACTGATCTCACTTAACACACGCGGCACACCTACCGGATTAATCCTAAGACACACCCACCCCCCACCCCACCCCACCTGCCCAGCTTTTGCTTTGAAATACAAGCAAAAAGGTGTGTCTTATAACCCAGAGAATGCGGTAATTGTAAGTGCTGTGGATCTTATAATTGAACTTAGGTCCAATTGTTCCCCCCCGCTGCTACCCCCCTCCTGAATCTCCTCCCTTCCAGGATGGGGCCCCTACACGCTCCCATGATGACACAAGGACCGCGCACAAGACAGAGCACGAAAAATCCAGTGTCCGATCGGTGCATCTGCTCCGCAGCCCTCTCCCAATGCGCGCCCACTTTCTCCTCCACCACTCCGGCTCAACGTTTAGACCCACACTTAGCTTAGCGAGCTCGGCAGCTCATTATTAAGTCAGCATAGTGCATTACTCAAAACATCTACGGTACTCTATTTACATATAAAAAAGCGCACACACTCACATACATACACGAAACGTGTCATGTCAACCGGCACGAACCGATTACAAAAAGATACAACGCACGAGACCAGACGGGCGGCAGGAGGGCTGCAGATGGGCCAGGGCGCACTGCGCGATGTCACCTTGTGCAAGCTGGGCCTGCCGACGGCAAGGATAGCCGTGACAGAGAGGCGAGAGAGGCCAGGCTGTCGACTCCGCCAGACAAATACCACTCACGACAACAAATCCCAACCACGACCCCAGACCAACCCCACCACTTGCTGAAAACCCCGCCAAAAACAAAACCGTGTCAAAACAATCCGTATCATTTTGTGACGACACCTGGCCTGGACTAGTGCCGTGACCTATGCGGGAATCGTAAAACGAGCGAGCTTCCTGGATTCCATCCGACTACCCCGGCAGCACTGGCCACGCTCTCTCGCTCGCAACGGCGGCGTAGCGTGGCGCTGTCGGGGCACGGGCGCCCGCCCTCCCTTCCGTTACCTGGCGCCTGGACCCCTCCAGCCAGCCCACGGGCTCCGGTGCAGCTGCATCACCTTCACACTTGACAGCTCGCTCGCTCAGCCGGGGCTCGCAACAGCAAGCGGCACGCGCGCGCACATCAAACAATACGTCCTGCCGTTGTCTTCACCAACACTGTCCAGCAACAAGAAACGTTGCAGAAGGCTTTGCTCAGAGCAGACAGAAGTAGAGCCATTGCCCAGAACGTTAGCCTACGGTGTTTTGTGTTTAAATGATAATACAGCGTTTATGAATTTAATTAAATGTTTTGTCCTGTGCTTGTAAAAGACACACTGCAGACGCAGTCCTCTAAGGCCCAAGACGCTCGTTTCGCTCGTGCCGATGATCCCAACCGAGATCTTCACCTCCCACCACCCGGGACGCAGCCGCTTTACGTCCCGCGCTTGTGGGTGTTCGCGGCTCTGTGCTCAACGCAGCGACCCTCTCGAAAGTCTCTCGCGGAACTGCTATAGTTCAGCGATCGCCTCCGACCGCTTGAGTACCGACGGCGCCACATTGAGCGAGCGGCAATCGGCTTACGCCACTCAACGTCACGGTTGCGGCGCGCGGATGCAAGCACGCTCCACATGCGATGGTTACCGAACGACGCTTAATCCTCCTGGAGGCATCCACTCCCAACTGGCGGCGACGTTGGCGACAATGTCGCCAACGGCGGGAGTGCTGCGCCGGTCGTGTGTACGCGGGGGGTTGAGCTTCAAGCCATGGCCGGGTCTCGGCAGCGCGGCTGCGTTCATCGCAACGACCGGCATGCAGCCAATGGCCGGGGCCACCCTCTCTTCTCCCGTGTCGCCTCGGCTACAGCTGCGACAACCGTAGATGCGGAATCAAACGCCGTCTGCTGCTGCTGCTGCTGCTGCTACTGCCGCTGTATCTGCAGCGAAGCCACTTCTGGTGCCCCGGTGTTTCCGAATCGCTCCCCACCCCACCCCCACCCCGACCGAGTTAAATCTCATCTGGCGCCGCCTCAACGTCGATTGAGAGTAGGCATGCAACGACGCATCAATTCATCCCGGACGCTCACGAGACACGGACCTAATCGTGGGTGCGACAATGACGTGCGATTTATGTAGATGTATGTGCGAACGATATTCAAATGTGACACTTAGACTGGCGGACTGGACAGAAATGTACAGACGAGACCAAAACAAATGATATGAACAAGACTCGAAATTCCGAGAAAATTTTTTTCTTGATTTGAACCACGATCGCAACTCGTAATAATTCATCAAGTCCCTCGGGACGAGTGAATCATTACATGCCGACTGAACTGGAAAGGACACTTAATCAACCGTTTTCTTATTTTTAAACGCCACCGTCGCCCGTGCATTACCGCGGGGGGCACGTCGCGCAACACGGCGACACGTCATCCACATGCCACCGCCGAAGATCGCGATGCGCGGCCGCTTCCGGCGGGGAGTCATGTGACGAGGGGGGCGACGCCACCGATCGGGGGAACTTGCCGAGAGCTGCGACGATTGGACGACGAAGTCGATTTGTCAAACTGACATTTCGCCTCTACTTGGTGGTCGATGATTAAAACATTTTTTTATCAGCCGCACCTAGAACGTGCCACCCACTTGAAGGTGGGAATCCCCTGTAAGCCACACCTCGTATGACGTGGCGAATGATGATGTCACCAAGCCCCGCCCATCATCTCCGGTCACGGGTCATACACGGGGAGCAGAGGTGAGCTTTTCTTTCTTCTTTCAACTATTTTCATGATATCTGACAAGACAGAGCGACTGAACTGAAAATTTAAATAGCGATCAATTACTTGGATAATTGTATTACAGGCCGGCTCTGAATGACGTAACCTGCCCCCATCATAAAGCTGACGACATCCCATCATACCCCGAATGCTCCCGATCGCATCTCGGGAACGAAGGAGAGTTAAACCCGGTGACAGTACTCGGTCACGAGACCACTTTGTGAATCCAGGGCGTCGTTAAGACTTGGGCCGTGATGCCGGCCAGGAGACGTCAGCGCGGCGACTGGGTTCTTAATAACCCAAAAGTACGACGTCGCTCAAAAGAACTTGTCGTCGATGCGGAAGTGCGGCTTAGTCACGTCGTCCGGGTTGATGAACACCGAGATGGACTTGCCGGGGTTCTCCGTCACCAGCTGCTGCAGCTTCTTGGCCAGTCGGTCGTCCTGCCCTCGGATGTCGGCCAGCGCCCCGTCCGACTGCGATCCCGGCAGGCCGCCCGACCCTCCGCCGGCGCTGGCGGCGGTGCCGCCGGCCGCGGCGGCGGCGGCCGCTGCGTGCGCCTCCAGCCGCACGGCGTTGGCGGCCTTCACCTGCTCCACGGCCGTCGAGAGGTGCTCCACGGGGTCCGATCGCACCGATGAGAGCTTGCGCGCCAGCAGCAGCACCGTCTCGTCGGTGAAGTGCTCGAACATGTTGCACTGCGGGATGAAGTAGTTGGGGCACGACTTGTTGACGAGGCAGTGCAGGACGTCGTCCAGCAGGCCCAGCAGCAGCGCCGCCTCGTTGCTCTCCTGGCCCAGGAAGCTCGAGGGCAGGCGGTCGCAGGCCCAGAGCACGACTGAGCGCAACTGGTAGGGCCCCACGGCCTGCGGGCGGGACAGCAGGCGCAGCACCATGGCCTTGCACGCCTGGAAGGCCTGCATGAAGGGCGTCGGGATGCACTTCTTCATCTGCACCTCGCTGCGAGCGAACGACAGGCGCCACTCGTTGTCCCGGCAGCCGCTGGGCGACGAGGCGGGCACCAGGTAGAAGCCGCCGATCACCTCCTCCTCCGTGATCTTGCCGTCCCAGAAGTGGTTCTCCATGAGCCAGCTCTGCGCCACAGCCGGCCAGCCTGCGCCCGGATTAGACCGAGGAAGTATAGTCACGCACGACAACGCTTACGTTATACTCTCCAACATGCTGCTCGTGCTTGGTTACTGATGTTACGACAAAAACACACAAGGAGCGAGAATTGCGCAAAGAAGCAAGGAGAAATGCACGCTTGGAATTACACTGGGAAAGAGGGAGACACATGGAGTACAGAATGTAAGCAAGGGAATGACAAAATTCAAACTGTTTAGGAAAATAAGTGGGCATGTCAATTAATTCTGGAATTACAATATCCGTTGGTGTGATCTCATAACAGCTGGGATGTTTGGTCACGTGACACTGGTCAGAGCGCAAGACCTCACCCCTCCAAGCCAGCTGGTGAGATAATTTTATGCTGCATATGAATGTATCCGCATCTTAAGATGCTGTTCAGAAACAGTGGGCACATTTATTTATATAGACAGTGATTTGTCTCCGTGAGAGTCTATGGGTCTCTGCGTAAGTCTAAGGGACTGCTTGTATGCCTCCGAGTCCCTGTGTAAATGTACGAGTCGTTTCTATGTCAGTATCTGTGTCTCTATGTGATTATCTGCGTGTCTCTATGTGAGTATCTGTGTAGCCATGTGAATTAGTAAGTGTCTGTGTCTACGAGTATTTGCATCTCTCTGTGTGAGTCTGCATCTCTCTGTGTGAGTCTGTGTGTTTCTGTGAGTATCTGCGTGTCTCTGTCAGTATCTGCGTGTCTCTACGTGAGTCTATGTAGTTGTGTGACTATGTATCTGCGTGTCTCTATGCGAGTCTGTCTGTGAGTATATGCTTGTCTCTACGCGAGTCTATGTAGCTGTGTGACTATCTGCGTGTCTCTATGGGAGTCTGTCTGTGAGTATATGCTTGTCTCTACGTGAGTCTATGTAGCTGTGTGACTATGTATCTGCGTGTCTCTATGCGAGTCTGTCTGTGAATATATGCTTGTCTCTACGCGAGTCTATGTAGCTGTGTAACTATGTATCTGCGTGTCTGTATGGGAGTCTGTCTGTGAGTATCTGCGTGTCTCTACGTAAGTCTATGTAGTTGTGTGACTATGTATCTGCGTGTCTCTATGTCAGTATCTGCGTGTCTCTACGCGAGTTTGTGTAGCCGTGTGACTCTACGCGAGTCACCTTTGAAGGAGACGACGGGGACGATGTCGTAGAGGATGCGGCTGCTGCCCACGACCAGCACCATGGACACGAGCGTCCCCTTCTGCTCCACGCGCTCCACACGCGGCATTCCCCTCTGAGGCTTCCGCTGCATCTCGCCTGACGAGACGGCGCCAGCGATCGAGGGACGGGAACCGTCGTTACAATCGGATTCACCGTCGCAGAGAGCCGCGCAGCTCTTACCAAAGCACAGAGATGGCGATGTCACGATCGCGGCGCCGTCGTCGCTGCGACGGCACGATGCCGCCGTCACGGCACCAGCGTTGCGGAGACCCAAACCGCGGAGACGATCGCAACACCGCCACCGCAGAGAGCACGAGCACAACCTCACCATCACATCCCAGAAGCACCGTCACAAGCCTACGCATACGACATCATGGCTGTACCGCTGGGAGGGCAAAAGACAGGCATACAGGAGAACCTGAATACTGGTGGTGCCAGGCTAGATGCACTTGGATGCCGTCACGTGAAGTGCAGAAGGTTTTTGCTGTCGGCAGGCGGTTACGGGACAGCCCCGGGTGCTATGGGTTTACTGAGATGACTGACAGATGCACCAGCTGCCGCTCCCTATCGTGCCAACTTGCTGAGTTTTCAGCTGCCCAGCGCTCTGGAGACGGGGCACGCACACTCACGCAAGCGCACGCACAAGACGCCCGCACGAGTCGCACGCACGAGTTGCACGCGTCACACGGAGGGGGGGGTGTTTTACCCACCGAGCACGACCTCCACGGAGCAGTGGAACCAGTCGGCCACCTTGAGCGGCGAGAAGAAGTGGTTGGTGGCGCCGTTGGGGTGCTCCACCGTGGTGCAGCAGCCGCGCCACTTGCTGATGGTGGCCTCGTCGAAGAGGCGCAGGCTGAGCCACGAGTGGCACGGCGCCGAGCAGCGCATGTCGAGCGTCACGGGCTGGTTGCGGTCGTGCAGCTTGAGCGCGGGGACGAGCAACGTGAAGTCCATGTCGTAGTCTGCGCCGCGCGCAAAGTCGCCCAGCTGCTCCACGTCCATGTCCACGACGCCCTCGCGCACGCTGCCCGACAGCAGCAGGTACTCGTTGGCGACGGGCAGCTTGCCGTCCAGCTTCTGCACCATGCCTGCGCCGGGGCGCGGAGAATCGCGGGGGTGGTGGTACGGCGCAGCCGGGGTCGGTCGGGGGGGGGGGGGAGGACGCGGGTGAATCGACAGCAAGACGCTCGGAGGGGGTTTACGGCCGCAACTGCGGCGAGACGCACACTCGACGTCAACGACACGTCACATCGGGCGACGTACACGTACGCGGTGTACGAGGCGCCGCAGTTCAAACAAAGGTGCAAGCACTTTAAATACCGCCCCCTGCGCCGCCTCTGTCCACGCAGCAGCGTAAATGGGTACACCGCAGTTAAGTCGATTGGCAGGTCGTGTGTGGTGGGGTCAAGTGTGGTTACCTCTGATCTCTTCCAAGACGTCTGGCCAGCGTGGAAGAGCAGACTAAATACCTCTATAGGGGGCTCTCTAGAGCTCTCTAGAGAGCCCCCTATAGAGTGTATGTCCTTTTGCCAGCATTGGTATGGGCAAGCAATTGCAGGGATGCTGCACCTTTTACACTCACTAAATTCTTTAGACACAGGGGTCGACTATTTTCATCATAAGAAAAAAAAAATCGAAAAAATGCTGAGAGACACCCAAAATTTTTGTTCCAACATTCATCGACTCGCTCACTGTAAGAGAGGACCGAGCCTTGTTGGCGACTTCTGGAGGGAACGTCGTAGTCGTCGCGCTTGCACACGTCCGCTCGCCCGCCCGCCCGTCCGCTCGTCCACTCACCCAGCATGGAAAAGATGAAGTCCTTGGCCGTGTGAATCTCGAGGGCGCGCTGATCGTCGTACTCGCGCTGGTCGTGCTTGTTGAACTCGTGGATGAGCCTCTCGATGTCCTGCAGCCGTGCCGACGACCGGAAGTCGAAGCCCAGCGACTTCGCCGCCGAGCCACCGCCGCCTCCTCCTCCGCCGCCGCCCGCCGCGGGAGCACGCTCAGCGCCGGACGCCATCTCCGCCGCGCCTCCCCCCACCGCCTCCTCCCCGGTTGCGCCGAACGCGCGCTCCCCTCGCCGGGAGAGCGGCGGCGGTGGTGGTGGTGGTGGTGACGGTGGTCGGCAGTCACGGGCGAATCAGGACAGGGCTCCCTACGGGCACAGATGTTGGCGCGGCACCGGGCGACGGCCTGTGAGTAGTTGACCCCGAGTGCGGCCGATCTCGTCGGGGTGCGTGGCAGCCACGCGGGGTTGGGAGCCTGGATGCCGTCAGGATAGGCGACCACCAGGGCGTAATTTCAGCAGGGTCTGCATATGATCGAACGGTCGCAAGAGCAGGATTGTTTACAGGTATCGTTATCACGTCAACCGAGTCAACCTTCGCTTGGCGAGAGGTCGCTACTTCTCTGCTGCTGCTCCCGTGGCAGTGATTGGTACCCACAACCACCGCAATCACACAGTCACTGGTACACACTAACACTGGCATCCCAGTCACTCATACTATGACAGGCCT
The DNA here is from genome assembly GCF_015708825.2 of Lethenteron reissneri. Lineage (NCBI taxonomy): Eukaryota > Metazoa > Chordata > Hyperoartia > Petromyzontiformes > Petromyzontidae > Lethenteron > Lethenteron reissneri. The sequence goes on from NC_083835.1 coordinate 2,182,129, forward strand.
AAGTTACCAGTACTCACTAACGCTGGTATCACACTCACCGGTATTCACGATAACTGGTGTAAGTTACCACTACTCACTACCACTGGCAGCACACACTCACTGGTGCTCACTAACTCTGCGATCTCTTTAACACGTTCCCACTAACAGTGACGGCGGTACTGCTGGTGGTTCAAGCTTTCGTGGTGTGGCCGTGGCCGTGAGACCTTGCTGTGGACACGGGAGGTCGCCAGCCATTCCACATCCGTGGGGCGCCCAGAGACCACACTCACCTCCACCGGCGCACATGAAGGAGATCAAAGTCCTACTCGCACTGTATGTGACTCACACACACACACACGGGGGCGTATTGACGCATCGATCGATGTCGACGCCGGCGTCAAACTGTGTGTGCAAGAATCGACTTCTTTCAACGTTACTTGACATGGAATGGATGTTCAGATGGTTGTTGTATATGTCGGTCCACGCAAACTCTCACGGATAGCAGTGCACCATCCTGTCTCATATAATGGCCCTGAAGGTCACTTTCAAATATGGATCTGTATCTGCACTAATGACACTTTTTATAATCCCTCGAAAGTGTTCATCGCAGGAAAATTAAACCAAAATAATTGTCATAATAATTACTTTAAAAAGAAAATATTCCACCCTGATCAATCGACTGCTGGATGAAGGCCTCCCCCCTTATCTGCCACGCTCCCTCGCGTTCCTGTGATGTGATATTTTTCTGTCTTTTCTTGGATTTTCTGTTTGCACATAGTCACTTTAAGATGTTTTCTTGTTCATGTTTTTGTTTTCTGTTTGTTGCGGTTGCACCCGATTCAAGAGCCGAATGGCTCACAGGGCTATATCTAATAAACGAACTTGGAACTTGAACAAGCCTCCATCTAGCTTCTGCACGTTCTGACGTCCTAACTTCACCTCTGTAGTTGGAGAAATATGATGGGGGGGGGGGGGTTGCGTGCAATTATTGGTGCCTGGGCTCAAGATGAAGAACTTGCTGCACTTGAGAACTTGGTTGTAATCGTCACGGGTGGCTGACACCCGAATTTCAAGCCGGGGCTCTCACCACAAAGTCAAGGCCAACTCACACATACCCCAAGCTTATCTTCATGTTAATAAATCACAGCCATTGACCACGCGTATCAAGTGAGCCTGCAAAGCTGGGAGTATGCAAACTCAAGAACTCAGCAGCTTATTAACAAGTGCACGACATATACCGGCTTCATATTCTTGGTTCTTTCGGTAAAGTCACGTAGAAGGGAAATAATAAAATAATAAAAAATATTAAACACATTTTTTTCGTTTATTTCTTTATTATTTCCTTTCTACGTGACTTTACCGAAAATGTGTTGAACTTCTTTCGCACGGTACCGTAAGCCAACCCTGCTTATCGTAGTAGTGGTGGTGGTGGTAGTGGTGGTGGTAGTGGGGGTAGTGGTAGGGGTGGTGATAGTGGTGGTGGTGGTGGGGGTGGTGGTGGGGGTGGTAGGGGTGGTGGTGGTGATGGTGGTAGTGGTGTAAGTGGTGGTAGTAGTGGTGGTGGTGGTAGGGGTGGTGGTAGTAGTGGTGGTGGTAGTGGTGGTAGTGGTGGTGGGGGTAGTGGTGGTGGAAGTGGGGGTGGTGGTGTAAGTGGTGGTGGTGGTAGTAGTGGTGGAAGTGGTGGTAGTGGTGGTGGTAGTAGTAGTGGTGGTGGTGGTAGTAGTGGTAGTAGTGGTGGTGGTAGTGGTGGTAGTGGTAGTAAATCACCGTCTCATCAAGGCGCCCTCAGACGCCGCGGGTGAAGCCTCTCGCACCGATCCGGACCCAATTCGGACCCAAGTGAACCTCCCCACCACCACCACCTCCCCACCACCTCCACCCCACCACGATTCTGATACCGGTCCCAGAGTCCAGCTTGCTACAAACGATGAAGCCTCAGTCTCAGTCTCCCCTATCAGGCTGTCTGCCGGGTCGTGAATCGCCAATAAGCGCCGTGGTGTCGAACTCCCGGTTCCTCGTTCGATGTCTGGTTCTGATCTCTAAGTTCAGCTGCTGGTTCCCACTTCTCTCTGCATCTGATCCTCGTCGCTAAGCGTTGATGTCTGGCGCCTTGTCTGGTCGCGGTCGTAATCTCTGATCCTTGTGCCGGTCGGGTCCCCCCGTGGTAACCTCTTGGTCTCGGTTCCAAAATCTCGGTGGTAACCTCTGGCGCTGGGGCTTTGAGTCCTGGTCTCGGGTCAAACTCTTGATCTCTCTTCTCTCTCGTCCGGTCGGGCGACTCCTGGTCTCTCTGGTCTCGTTCTCTGGTCTCAGTGTTGAACTCTGGCCCTGGCCCTGGTCTCAGTGTTGATCTCTGGGCCTGGTCTCTGTGTTGGTCTCAGTGTTGGTCTCAGTGTTGAACTCTGGGCCTGGTCTATGGCTCTGGTCCTGGTCTCAGTGTTGATCTCTGGGCCTGGTCTCTGTGTTGGTCTCTGTGTTGGTCTCAGTGTTGAACTCTGGGCCTAGTCTATGGCCCTGGTCTCAGTGTTGATCTCTGGGCCTGGTCTCTGTGTTGGTCTCAGTGTTGGTCTCAGTGTTGAACTCTGGGCCTGGTCTATGGCTCTGGTCCTGGTCTCAGTGTTGATCTCTGGGCCTGGTCTCTGTGTTGGTCTCTGTGTTGGTCTCAGTGTTGAACTCTGGGCCTAGTCTATGGCCCTGGTCTCAGTGTTGATCTCTGGGCCTGGTCTCTGTGTTGGTCTCTGGCCCAGGTCTCGGTGTTGATCTCTGGCCCTGGTCTCAGTGTTGATCTCTGGCCCTGGTCTCAGTGATGATCTCTGGCCCTGGTCTCTGTGTTGATCACTGGCTCTGGTCTCTGTGTTGGTCTGTGTTGATCTCTGGCCCTGGTCTCTGTGTTGATCTCTGGTCCCAGGTCCCTGTGATGATCTCTGGCCCTGGTCCCTGGCCTCTTGGTCCGCGGGTCTCCGCTGAGAATCCGCGAACTGCGCCCAGCTCCAACAGGGCCGAGCTCGGGGACCGCGGCGAATTACGCACCCGCAGCTCAGGGGTGGGAGGGGACAACCAAACAGACTGCAGCCTCAGGGACCGCGGCAAACTGCACACGACTACTTGTGTGACCCGTCGAGACTTGGATGTTATTTTAATTGACCCGGAAAGCCGATCGTTTTAGGGATTAAAACTATTCAAACGTCTTTTAACTTAACACCCAGGGGTTTTGAAGCCAATATTACGATTGATAATTCTATAGTCGGCTTTCACCACTAATTGTGACTCATTACGTTATCAAATTTAAAAATACGTCTGGGTATTGGCCACTTAATTTCGGATGGAGGAGAGTTTCGTGACAAAGCAATGTGTCCAGATCGTCATTTGGCTTGACCCAAAGCAATCGAGAATTACAAATTGTATTTATATGCAGAGATACAGTCTGCACTGGCTTACATCAAAAGTTGTATGCAACATTTCCTCCAGGGAACGGATTTAAAATGGAAAGTGATGCTCATTGGGTCATCCCCAGATTTTTTAAAGGGCGATTGCTCGAAACGTCGTGGGCCTGACTGCTGATGAGACTCAACGTTTAGTAGTAGTCGTCTCCGCTGTGGATGCCATGCTGCCGTGAACAGGATACAATTTGTAACGGAATTTCTGTTTCTGGTAGATGGAAATAGAGGAGGCAACAGTCATTGTGGAAGGGAAATTGCCCGAAACGTCGCCCGGTATGGTTTGTGTTCCCCTATTAAGGCTCCACACACTAAATTTCGATTTAAAGCTTTCGTGACTGCAGGGATTCATCTTCTTGGTTCTTTCGGTAAAGTCACGTAGAATGGAAATAATAAAATAACAAAAAAATTCTCACGACGTTTCGGCCACAACGCAAGCAGCCGTCCTCAGGTGGAGAGCAGGTCTGTCGAGTAGACAGAGTGTGAATGACACACTCCAGGCTTGGACACACTTCTATTGACGGAATGTGTGGTGAGTTCTCACGTAAACCCTTCAGTCCACACGAGGGCGCAATATGGACAGTCGTGATCACTTCATTTCAATAATATCACCACCACCGGCCTCACATCTGGGAGCGTGTTCTTCGTATGGCTAATACTCTTTCTTTCGGTAAAGTCACGTAGGTTAAAAAAGAAAACAAAGCAAAATGACTGTATCAGTAATTTGTATCAGTAATTTAGCTGTGACGGTTCCACCTGAAGACGGAAGCTTGTATTGCCTCCGAAACGTCGTGATTTAATTTGTTTTCTTCTTTAACCTACGTGACTTTACCCAAAAAAACAGAGTATGGATCCTTGCAGTCACGAAAACTTCAAATCTAGGATCGTATGGCTAATGTTGATGTCGTGCAAAGTGTTCTCTTCACTACTTTCCAGAGCGGGGCCCACCTTTGGTCGATAAGACATCACCGGTATGAGGGCCCCCCACACATTTGAAACCATTGGAGGTTTGTCGGGGGCTGTACGTCAGGGGCCTTGCAATGAAGAACGCCGATGTAGAGCAACAGCTGTTAATAATGATAATACTCTTTGGGTTTTTCGGTAAAGTCACGTAGATAGAAAAATATTTTTTAATAAAATCACGACGTTTCGATCGCAGCACGAGAAATCGTCTTCAGGTGAAAAAAATACAGCAGGCGGACTGCAGGAAAGACCAAAAGAGTATGAATTCCTGCAGTCACGAAAACTTTAAGTCAAGATTTAACAGCTGTAATGGTATACACCGCCACAGTTTCTCGTTGCCTGCCCAAGGTCACGTATCTCTCTCGAACTTGCGTGTGTTCTCTACTGCACGTGATCATCTTCACACCACGCCTCCGATTATCACGGATGGCTACGTACGGTGCGAAAGAAGGTCAACATACAATGCGGTGTAATTCTAAGCGTGCGCCTCTCAATGGATCTTTGCGCACTTTTCAGCTTTTGTTCTGCTTTCTTTGTCGGCGGCCCGTGTTTCCATGACCAGAATTACCCGGAATGTACCCGAACTCGTCTGATTCTCCGAAGCTAAGCAGGGTGGAGCCTGGGTCGTGCAGCTTTGGCACTCCGACTGATGTAGACTCTACACACATTAACTGGCAGAAAACGTTTGAAAAGCCCTGCTGAAAAATAATCCTTGGGTTTAGTACGGCTTCAGCAACCCTCAGTAACCAGCGTGGCTAGATTTAAATTACTGAAAGAACCAAGAATAAGTCTACATTATAGACTTCCAGTACGCTCACTCAGGTTAAGAACCAGGCTACAGTCTACATTATAGACTGTCAGTACACTCACTCAGTTTAATAACCATTGTTACAGTCTACATCATAGACTGCCAATATGCTCACCAGCTTAAAAAACATGCTACAGTCTACATTATAGACTGCCAGTACACTCACCCAGCTTCGAAAACAGGCTACAGTCTACATTATAGACTGCCAGTACACTCACCAAACTTAATAACTAGGCTACAGTCTATATTAGTGTTTTATTTTATCTATATCATTATTTTTCTACGTGACTTTACCGAAAGAACCAAATAATATGAATTCCTGCACGAAAGTTTTAAGTCAAAATTTAACCCCCCACCACAATGACATCCAGCGGTGGATTAACAAAGGGATGCAAAACTCGCACATGTCCGTGTGTCTGACTGGAGTGACATCGATCAATCTATCGATCCACGTGTGAAGAGACGGCAGCTGCCGAAGCTAAGATCTTCAAGCAACAACCCCCCCTATCTTCTTGGTTCTTTCGGTAAAGTCACGTAGAATGGAAATAATAAAATAAAAAAATACAACATTTTATAATGTTTTATTTTTATTTCCATTCTACGTGACTTTACCGAAAGAACCAAGAAGATGAATCCCTGCAGTCACGAAAGCTTTAAATCGAAACAACCCCCGAATCACCACCATCATCATCATCCAAGCTCCTCCACGCAGCATCCACGTGTCAACTCGCACGGGGCGGGGCCAACGGGACGGGGCGAGGCCCCCCGCCCCCACCAGAAAACCACGCGTTCCGATTGGCCGCCCCAACGCGAATCCGGATGTAGGCGGGGCCTGTTCATGGAGGGCGTGGCCTAGCCCGCGATGGGCGTGGCCTAGCCCGCCATAGGCGTGGCCTAGCCCGCCATGGGCGTGACCTAGCTTGCAATGGGCGTGGTCTAGCCCGCAATGGGCGTGGCATAGCCCGCGATGGGCGTGGCCTAGCCTGCAAATGGGCGTGGCCTAGCCTGCAAATGGGCGTGGCCTAGCCTGCAAATGGGCGTGGCCTAGCCTGCAAATGGGCGTGGCTTAGCACCGCGCATCTCATGACGAGGTCTGCGACGTCACAGCGTCTAGATGCGAGGAGAGTCGCAGCAGCAGCAGCGACAGCCGCAGAAGGAGCAGGAAGACGAAGCAGGAAGACGAAGGGGAGGAGAACGGGGAGACGACGAAGAACAACAACAACGAGGAGCCACAAAGATGTGCGACGCCACGGATATCGATCAGCGCCCACACGAGCGCTGGGCTCCGCTGGGCGCTGCGAGCAACAGCGGCGACCTGAAGGAGGAGACGTCGTCGGCTCCGGCTCTGGCTCCGAGCCGCGAGTCGGGAGAGCAGCAGCAACAGCAGCAGGATGAGCTGCAGCGCATGGAGGAGGAGCAGGAGCAGCTGAACGCGTCGCTGCTGGCGCTCACGTCGCACTTTGCGCAGGTGCAGTTCCGCCTGCGTCAGGTGGTGCGCGCCGACGCGGCGGAACGCGAGCGGCTGCTGCGAGAACTCGACGACTTCGCCTTCAGAGGGTGCCCGGACGTGAGGGCGTGCGGCCGGCGGGCCCACGACGCACAGCTGCAGCACGACACGGTGAGCACTTGGGGGGGTGGTGGGGGGCTTTGTTGGGGGGCTTTGAGTGTGCGGCTCCTTGAGGATTCACGAGTGAAAATAAGCCCCCACTCGCTCGTGCGCGCGGCGTGGATATGACGCGCCGTGTTGATGTCGCGTCTCATCGGCCAAAGTGGGGGACCCCCCCCCCCCCTTCTCTGGAACGTGGGGAGAGGTGTGTGGAGCGTGGGGAGAGGTGTGTGGGACGTGGGGAGAGGTGCGTGGGACGTGGGGAGGGGTGTGTGGAGCGTGGGGAGAGGTGTGTGGAGCGTGGGGAGGGGTGTGTGGAGCGTGGGGAGAGGTGTGTGGGACGTGCGGAGAGGTGTGTGGGGTGTGGGGAGAGGTGTGTGGGGCGTGGGGAGAGGTGTGTGGGACGTGGGGAGAGGTGTGTGGAGCGTGGGGAGAGGTGTGTGGAGCGTGGGGAGAGGTGTGTGGGGTGTGGGGAGAGGTGTGTGGGACGTGGGGAGAGGTGTGTGGGACGTGGGGAGAGGTGTGGGGAGAGGTGTGTGGGACGTGGGGAGAGGTGTGTGGAGCGTGGGGAGAGGTGCGTGGGACGTGGGGAGAGGTGTGTGGGACGTGGGGAGAGGTGTGTGGGACGTGGGGAGAGGTGCGTGGGACGTGGGTAGAGGTGTGTGGAGCGTGGGGAGAGGTGCGTGGACGTGGGGAGAGGTGTGTGGGGTGTGGGGAGAGGTGTGTGGAGCGTGGGGAGAGGTGCGTGGGGCGTGGGGAGAGGTGTGTGGGGTGTGGGGAGAGGTGTGTGAAGCGTGGGGAGAGGTGTGTGGGGTGTGGGGAGAGGTGTGTGGAGCGTGGGGAGAGGTGCGTGGGGCGTGGGGAGAGGTGTGTGGGGTGTGGGGAGAGGTGTGTGGAGCGTGGGGAGAGGTGTGTGGGACGTGGGGAGAGGTGTGTGGGGGGTGGGGAGAGGTGTGTGGGGCGTGGGGAGAGGTGTGTGGGGTGTGGGGAGAGGTGTGTGGAGCGTGGGGAGAGGTCCGTGGGGCGTGGGGAGAGGTGTGTGGGGTGTGGGGAGAGGTGTGTGGAGCGTGGGGAGAGGTGCGTGGGGCGTGGGGAGAGGTGTGTGGAGCGTGGGGAGAGGTGTGTGGGACGTGGGGAGAGGTGTGTGGTGTGTGGGGAGAGGTGTGTGGAGCGTGGGGAGAGGTGTGTGGGACGTGCGGAGAGGTGTGTGGGTTGTGGGGAGAGGTGTGTGGGGCGTGGGGAGAGGTGTGTGGGACGTGAGGAGAGGTGTGTGGAGCGTGGGGAGAGGTGTGTGGAGCGTGGGGAGAGGTGTGTGGGGTGTGGGGAGAGGTGTGTGGAGCGTGGGGAGAGGTGTGTGGGGCGTGGGGAGAGGTGTGTGGGACGTGGGGAGAGGTGCGTGGGACGTGCGGAGAGGTGTGTGGGGTGTGGGGAGAGGTGTGTGGGGCGTGGGGAGAGGTGTGTGGGACGTGGGGAGAGGTGTGTGGGGTGTGGGGAGAGGTGTGTGGGACGTGGGGAGAGGTGTGTGGGACGTGGGGAGAGGTGTGTGGAGCGTGGGGAGAGGTGCGTGGGACGTGGGGAGAGGTGTGTGGGACGTGGGGAGAGGTGCGTGGGACGTGGGGAGAGGTGTGTGGGGCGTGGGGAGAGGTGCGTGGGACGTGGGGAGAGGTGTGTGGAGCGTGGGGAGAGGTGTGTGGGACGTGGGGAGAGGTGTGTGGGACGTGGGGAGAGGTGTGTGGGACGTGGGGAGAGGTGTGTGGGACGTGGGGAGAGGTGTGTGGGACGTGGGGAGAGGTGTGTGGGACGTGGGGAGAGGTGCATGGGGAGAGGTGTGTGGGACGTGGGGAGGGGTGTGGGGAGAGGTGTGTGGGACGTGGGGAGAGGTGTGTGGGACGTGGGGAGAGGTGTGTGGGACGTGGGGAGAGGTGTGTGGAGCGTGGGGAGAGGTGTGTGGGACGTGGGGAGAGGTGTGGGACGTGGGGAGGGGTGTGTGGGACGTGGGGAGAGGTGTGTGGGACGTGGGGAGGGGGTGTGTGGGACGTGGGGAGAGGCGTGGGACGTGGGGAGGGGTGCGTGGGACGTGGGGAGAGGTGTGTGGGACGTGGGGAGGGGTGTGTGGGACGTGGTGAGAGGTGTGTGGGACGTGGGAGAGGTGTGTGGGACGTGGGGAGAGGTGTGTGGGACGTGGGGAGAGGTGTGTGGGACGTGGGGAGAGGTGTGTGGGACGTGGGGAGAGGTGTGTGGGACGTGGGGAGGGGTGTGTGGGACGTGGGGAGAGGTGTGTGGGACGTGGGGAGAGGTGTGTGGAGCGTGGGGAGAGGTGCGTGGGACGTGGGGAGAGGTGTGTGGGACGTGGGGAGAGGTGTGTGGGACGTGGGGAGAGGTGTGTGGAGCGTGGGGAGAGGTGCGTGGGACGTGGGGAGAGGTGTGTGGGACGTGGGAGAGGTGCGTGGGACGTGGGGAGAGGTGTGTGGAGCGTGGGGAGAGGTGCGTGGGACGTGGGGAGAGGTGTGTGGGACGTGGGGAGAGGTGTGTGGGACGTGGGGAGAGGTGCATGGGGAGAGGAGTGTGGGACGTGGGGAGGGGTGTGGGGAGAGGTGTGTGGGGCGTGGGGGGAGGGGTGTGGGGCGTGGGGAGAGGTGCGTGGAGCGTGGGGAGAGGTGCGTGGGACGTGGGGAGAGGTGCGTGGAGCGTGGGGAGAGGTGCGTGGGACGTGGGGAGAGATGTGTGGAGCGTGGGGAGAGGTGCGTGGGACGTGGGCAGAGGTGCGTGGAGCGTGGGGAGAGGTGCGTGGGACGTGGGGAGAGGTGCGTGGGACGTGGGGAGAGGTGCGTGGGACGTGGGGAGAGATGTGTGGAGCGTGGGGAGAGGTGTGTGGGACGTGGGGAGAGGTGCGTGGGACGTGGGGAGAGGTGCGTGGGACGTGGGGAGAGGTGGGTGGAGCGTGGGGATGAGGTGTGTGTGTGTGTGGCATGACGGTGAGTGCAGTGAGCAGCTTTGTGAGGTTGCTGACAGGTGTGAGAGGATGGCGAGTGGGTGAGTAAGCAGCGGGGTGAGTGGGCCGAGGGGATGAAGAGGTGAGGATGGAGGATGGTGACGTGAAGTGGTGAGGGTAGGGTGGGTGGTGAGGCGAAGCGGTGAGGGGTGGAGAGGGGGGTGTGAGGCTGTGGTACGTGGGATGATGCTGAGGAGGAGGAGAGGTGAAGCGGTGAGCAGGTTAATTGTCAGAGGTGAGGGAGTCGTGGAGTCAGAGGGTACGATGGTCACGTGGGCTAGAGGTGAGGGAATCAAGTGGGGAGGGAAGCAATTGATGAGGAGGCGATGAGGTAGTCGAGGGGTGAGATGCCTGGAGTAAAATGGTCGATGGGTGAGGTGTCAAGGGGTTTTTTTTCGTTATTTCAAGTGTGAGGGACTCTTATGTTAAGTGTTTAAGCGGTCAGGGATGGGTCGATAGGTGGGGGTGGGAGAGTCTAGTGGTGAGGAACTGGGTGGAGAGAGCATGGGGGGGTGTGTCTGTTGTGGGGTTCTGGGTGTCTGGACTCTCTCCTTTTGGATGTCATGGTTACGTGGTGAAAATCACGTGAACTGGACAACAAGACATTTAAAGTACACTCTGGATTTTACGACGACATTTAACCCGGGAGAAAGAAAGAAAAAAAAAACCTCACTATATACGGGCAGTTCGTGGCACTGTCAGAATTTTCGTGAGTGGCCCAGTGTGGATTATATTGAGTGGTGGCTTGTAAGCAATGCGAGTCAGTGGTGCAGTGAGCAGAGTGGTGAGTGTGCTATCATGCGTGCATGAGCCAATTGTACGTAATGCCAGGGTAGTTCTCAAACACAGTGTGCTGCACACACACTGCTTATCTACAAAACTGAAGAATGCCTTTCAGGTGACGGCGTGAAGTTGGCGACCCAGGCCAGGTGACAAGCCTGGGGATGGGTAGCAGCTCCCCGAGCGATGTGACGCATCCCCGACGACTGGTTACTGCTACGTTGTTATGTTGCGTTATTATGACTGTGATGAGCGAAGTTGTGTCGACGGTGTGGGGCTGACCGATCAACATTCCCCACCCGGCCAAGAGAGAGCGGCTGGCAACGCGCTTTGACGTAATGAATGGACCCTACGTAGTCTGGAGGCATATCGGACTCGCGACAAGATGTGCTCTATATACATGCGTTCTTTTGTTGCTGCACTAAGTGAAGTGATAGGGAGGGTGGGAGGTGGGTGACTAAACTAAACAATTTTTAAAAATATATTTTACCAGGTAAGGCCCACTGAACTATCGTCGCTATTTTCAGAAGCAACTCTGGCTATCACAAATGATAGCTCAACGAAGTGGCTTATCACGTATAAATTAATTGCAGCCAAATACTGCAAATGCGTTTTTCTAAATGTGGAGGGGAAAACCGGAGGTCCCCGAGAAAAATCCACGCGACCACGGGGAGAGAGAGAACACGCACACTCCAAATATACAGCAGGCGTCCGGGTTGCGATCGACTGATCAGTATTCTCCTCCTGTTGTTCAAGAGGTCAATCGCCTGGCAACACGCCTTGACGTAGTCTCGAGGCAGATCGGACTGACGAAGAGACGCTTCCGAATGCAGGCTTACGTGCGTTCTGCTATCACTTTGCCAAGTGACGTGCGTCAAAGGTGGCAGGTGACTGATTTAACATTTTCCACTCGGCCAGAAGAGCACCTGGCAAACACATATTCAGGCAACGAATGAACAATGTGTCCTTACATTGTCTGAAGGACGATTGGACGGATTGTATCCTCACAAGGCTCAGCTCTTGAGTGTGTTGACATTAACTTCTTATGATCTTCATGAGCATTTGTCGATTGTTTAAATGGATTTTTTCTGTTTACACGCCTGCATGTCTAGGAGGGACTGGTAAGTGCTCACTATTTTGTTTCTTCTCCATGAACCAACCTGCATTCTGCATGGCCCGTGAACCAAGTCACCCCGAATGATCTTGTCAAATCTCGCTTGGAACTTAAGCGGGGTTGAGCCCGGCAAGTGCTTTGTCATTCAATTTTGTCTCATTCCATCTTATTTAGTCTGTCGTGTTCTGTCTCGTTTCTACCGCTTTCATTTCTACCGTCTCGTTTGTTCCATTAGCCTAAGCATAACACCCGTATGTAATTCACCAATCACGAACCACGAATTCTCACTCGCACGATTCTACATGTAAATTGCAAGCGTAAAAATCAATACGGATTTGTATAAAAAAATGTATTCTTCGTTTTCATCGGGCATTTATTATTTATACCTCGCCCTCCCGTGTAGCACGTCTCATCGTGGGTTGCGTCAATACCTGCGCACTCTGCACCATGTCACTCTCCGTGGGGGCCTTGACAGCAGCAGCAGCAGCAGCTCGATCAGCGTCACGGGTAGCTTGCAAGGGGCGGAGAGACCTGGCCAGAGGCGTGCGCGTGGCCTGTTGGGGTGTGGTGTGTTCAGGGTGGGGAGACTTGCATGGGAACATTCCACACGCACACTGCTGTGGAGGTGAAGTTGGCTCATGGCGTTAACTCGCTAACTCGCACGCACGGGCAGCAGGAATACATCGGCTTCTAACAATGGGGCTCAAATTGGCCCAGGTGGTGGCTCAGAGGTCAGAGTGCTGAGCTTGGCACCGCTGGTCTGTATGTATATATGTTGAAATTCGTTCGCACCATACATAGTCAACCATGCTAATCGGATTTCCTCCGTTTACGTCCTGGTTTCGATCACCCGCGGTCAACCTGGGTTCTCAAGTGCAGTGGGTTGACGGTCCAAGGGCGGTCTCCAATGACTGCACGCACGGAAAAAGAATGACCACGTTAAACTTGGTTCTGCGATTAATTTGGCTAAGATTCCAGCTGTTAGAATTAAAAATATCCGTTTGACTGTCATGCAATGCACGTTGCGCTCAGTGGCAGGGCAGATATGAAGGTACTGTCCTCTGCTGTGTTTACCAGAGGTCAGGCAAAGGGATCTCGGAGGTAGCTCTGTGACATCCGCTTGCGCAAGCCGTTCTCGAACACGGGGTCGCACTGATCTGCAAGAGCTCCGAATGGATTCCTCATCTCGTAACGCGACGCCGATTACACAGTTGGGATAAGATTTGAAAAACAATAACAAAAATAATTTGGAAAGACCGTGGATAATGTAACGTTTTCCAACATGTGTTTGTCTTCAGAGGGATATAATTACCCGTATGGAATCCAACGCGCAGCTGTTGAGCACAAACTTAATTTGCATATTTATCCGAGGCCTTTTTACTCCGGCTGGTGGTTTTGGGTCACCCCTCGATCGATTTGGGCGGTTTTCAATAGCGCAAGTTCCGAACAGCAACACAACCTCAGACTACAGGTTCATTCACGCAGTACAAATTAGTTGGTGGTTGATGCTGCTGCGTTTGCAGCGGGTCCACAAGCACAAATATCAAACAACTCGGCGCATTTCGTCAAAAGCACTGCTGCATTAAAAGCAAAAAAAATAAAAACAGGCGACGTTTCGGGGCAATGACCCTTCTCCGTAGTGCACAGATCAATTCATATTGGATCAGATTAATGAGAATTGTAATGCTACGCCCACCCCCTCATTATGGATGGACAAACGGACAGACGAACTGAGCTGATGCATGAATGCTTTACAGCCTTTCAATGGAAGGCATTTAAAAGGTAAAATAAACATTGAAATGTACGTATGGATGTTGTACTTCTTTTGCACCATATGTAGCCAACCACGCTGATCGAAATGCACGTGGCACAAACCGCAGTGAGTGCTGGCATTGCTTCAATGCAGCGTGGGCCGCGGTCGAGTGACCGAGCGGCCGAATCGCCTACGCGAGAGCGGTCGTGCGAGTGTGACACCCCCACGTGGGCTCCGTGTGACGCGTCACCTCTCCCCCTTGCGCGCGTGGCTCAGAGCGAACGGGAGAAGCAGGAGCGGCTGGACGCGGAGCGGCAGAAGCAGCAGGAGCTGATCGTGCAGCTCAAGGCGCAGCTGGACGATGTGGAGAGGTTCGCCTACCAGGAGGGCAGCTCCGACAGCGTACCTCAAGCCGAGCTCATGGAACGACACAAGGTGCGGAGAAAACCCATGTTCACGAAAAATAAAAAGCAGAAAGAAATCATTCGAGATTTGAAGCTTTCGTGACTGCAAAGATTCATACTCTTAGGTTTTTTCGGTAAAGTCAAGTAGGTAAAAAAAGAATTGCACTTATATTCTAAGCATGCTATGGACATCACGTCCTTTGGGAAGCTGTGATTAGCACGGTTGGCTACGTAAGGTGCGAAAGAAGTTCAACACACACACATTGATACACACAGAACTCTGCAGCTGGCAATGCACCACCCGAGCTCGAGAGAGAAGCCCACTGACCGACCTTTAACCCCACTCGAAGCCCTGCACAGAAGTAGCACGTCCCCCTGCCCTCTCTCTTCGACCCCCGCGCGGTCTAGGTGATCGTGGAGGAGCTGCGGCAGAAGCTGGGCATGAACTTGCAGGACGACATCGGCGTTCTGTCGACCGAGGAGCTGCGCGAGCGCGTCGACGCCGCCGTGGCCCAGATCATCAACCCGGCCAAGGTGAAGGAGCAGCTGGTGGACCAGCTCAAGACGCAGATCCGTGACCTCGAGATGTTCATCGACTTCCTGCAGGGTGAGCGCGTGTGCGTGCGTGCGAGAGGATGCGTGTGTGCGTGTGCGAGAGCATGCGTGCGTGCGAGAGGATGCGTGTGTGCGTGTGCGAGAGCATGCGTGTGTGCGAGAGGATGCGCGTGTGCGAGAGCATGCGTGTGCGTGTGCGAGAGCATGCGTGCGTGCGAGAGGATGCGTGTGTGCGCGTGCGAGAGCGCGCCGGGGCGGGGGTGGCTCTTCGCGGTGGGTCGTGGCCGTTGCGTCTCGCCTCTCTGGGCCTTCGCTTGGTGTCCCCCTGCTGCTGCTGTTTTAACCCGCGGGCTGCGTGTTGGTTTGCAGAAAAATGAAATCGTTAAAACATTTCCTTTTTCTCACGGAATCTTTTTTTTCGTAAAAAGAGGAAGGCCGAACCGAGAATGGTTTGACGACGAGAGAAGAGATTGGTGCCAGGAAGATGTGGCACCACTTGAGCGTATTGGCACAAGACGGAGGAAAGTGGAAACAAATGATGAAATGTGCAGTGGACACCTATTGGTTATCTGTCCATGGATCATGATGATGAATGTTTTTCATCCCTTGACCGCCGATGGCACAGTCGAGGTGCATGCTGATACAAATTTGATAACCTGCAGAATCTCCCTGTGCGGTAGAGTAGGGTTTCGTTGAGTGTATGGTTGCGCAATGTGGCGATACTATGATATCTCCATGGTAATCGTATTGTCCATCCAGCAAAATGTCGTGATGTCCGTGTCTAAGCGAGCAGTCGTAACAAACCGGTCACTTCAAACGTTGACCGCTCTCCAGGGCAGGTCATGACCTCTAAAAAACAAACTTGCTCACTCTCTAAATTTTGATTTAAAGCTTTCGTGACTGCAGGGATTCATATTCTTGGTTCTTTCGGTAAAGTCACGTAGAAGGGAAATAATAAAATAATACAAATATTAAACAATAAAAATTCTCACTCTCGTAAAATTTTCAAAAGCAGAACAACGAAAAATGTATTTCAGTAAATCCGTGTTGGCGATGATAGGTTATGGTGACACGGTGAAGAAAGTGACGTTCTGGATTTCAATTCGCTTGCGCTGCTGCTACTGCAGAGCTGGAGTTGTGTGTGTGCCCCTACATCCGGTCACTGTTGTTACTTCTCCCGCAGATGAGGTGGGAGCCCCGCTGCAGCCCGGCATTCGGCAGTGCACATGTCCCGTGCATGGGCAGCCCAAGGCAGGAGCGATGGGCACAGGCGTCCCAACCGGTACGTCCTCGCGCGACCGAAGCGGAGTCGCTACTGAGTGCGGTGGCGGCTACGCACGTGGCTGTCTGTAATCCGGCAACCGTGGAGGCAGCAGGGAGGTTTGGCGGATCACTGCACAAATGTTGCGAAAATCCCCCCCCACCCCGCTCTGCACCGAGGAGCTACCTTACCCTGGCGGTACAGCAAGTGGACTAATCATAATCAAGGTTTTTGGGTCAGATCGCGTTATTTATAAATGTGTCGTAACCCTCCACCACCCGACACGGCCAAACAGTAAAAAATGTGTCACGTTTTTCAAAGGACCAAATAATTCACTTCTTTAGCCCACCGGTGTGTTGAAGAGAGAATCAACAGAGGAGAAAGAGCAAAACTACACGTAACTCTCCTGAAGCCTACTCTTAGGTTTTTTCGGTAAAGTCACGTAGGTAAAAAATATAGATCAAAATTATTAAAAGTAATAATAGAAATAAAATTAAATAATAATTATTAAAAGTAAATAAAGGAATAATTATTAAAATTAATAATAGAAATAAAATAAAATAATAATTATTTCATTTTATTTCTATTACTACTTTTATTAATTTTTATTTTTTACCTACGTGACTTTACCGAAAAAAACCTAAGAGTATGAATCCTTGCAGTCACAAAAGCTTCAAATCTAGAATCTCCTGAAGCCACCCACCCCCTGGTGTGCCATGCCGGCCTTCATAGGGTGCTACTCGCTAACAGCACTTGCCCCAACAGTCTGTTAAGGCTATACGGGCGGGAACTTTTTTTTGTATTGCTTTGCGAGCAGTCGCCCCTTCAGCTCCACTTGTCTGTTGTTTGACGGCCAGGCCACGTGGATGCGGAGAAGGCTCGGCAGATGCGCGCGTCGGGGCTGCACATCCTCAAGCGGGCACTCACGATGCTGCAGCTGTTCGCCGTCAGCCAGTTCGGCTGCGGCGCCACGCAGGTCGCCGGGGCCTGGTCCACCGAGCCGTCGGATCAGCAGGTGAGCGGCGGCGTTGCAAACGCAGGCACTCGCCGGCCTTCGACGACGGTGTCGAGACGTCCTCGACAACGCTTTCTAAATCTCTCCGGCGTTGATACGCGAAACGAATTTGTACGTCGGCCTGTCCATCCTTATCAGGGTGCGGGGCGGAGGGGGTGCAAAATAACTCTCATAACGTTCCTCTGAAATTAATGAAACTTCATTACCAAGTGTGTTGCTATTACAGACTTACTCTATGAAAGAAAATACAACTTAATTGATTCGAGGGTTGGAAAAGTTTGAAATTTTACTCGCAAATTTCCTGATGGGGGGGAAAAGCCACCGTAGCAACCATCGCCCCGCCGACCACTAACGTGAAAACCCTGCTGACTTGCAGCCGTCCGTGAGCCGTGCAGCACCTTCGCGATAACCTTCCGCCGTCGAGAGCAGCGCGGTCGCCAAACCCACCCTCAGCTTCACTTGATGATGACGAGCGAGCGTCCCGCCCCCCCGCCCTCTCTCGCCGCAGGATTACAGCCCGCTGCTGGGCCGGCTCGAGGCGGCCGTGTCCAAGGTCCGCCGCCTGGCGCTGCAGAGGCATCCGGACGGCTGCAGCGCCGGCTCGGGCTCCGACTCGGACGTCTTCTCCGAGGACGCGGCGGCCGCTCGCGGCGGGAGCGGCGCCGACGACGTAACGGTGGCCGTGCGCAAGGACCTGGCGCCGGCGCTGCGCGACCTCCTCTCGCACGGCCTGCAGCCGCCGCTGCGCTCGGCCTCCGGCGGCAGCATGGTGCTGGCGCCCATCGCCTGCCTCCTGCCGGCCTTCTCGCCGGTCAGGTCGTCGAGGGGGTCGGCGGCGGCGCCGGGCATCCACCCGTGGCTCATCTTCAAGGAGTACTACGACACGAAGAACGGGCGCGCTTACATGGAGTCTCCCGCGCGCAAGCTGTCCGAGTCCTTCGGCTTGCGAATAGACGGCGAGACGGGCGGAAGGGCACGTGGAGCGTCGGCCAAGCACGGCCTACTCGTGGCCGTCCACGAGGTGCTCAGCGACCACGACCGGTTCAAGCGCAGCGCCGACTCCGAGTTCAAGGCGCTGGTGTGCCGCGGCCTCAACGAGCAGCGTCTGGTGTCGTGGCTGAACCTGGTGTGCAAGGCCGGCACGCTCGTGGAGGGGCACTACCAGGCGTGGAGCTACATGGCGCGCACCGGCTTCGAGGGAGCCCTCACCATCCTGGGCCGCCTCAGCGACCTTCAGTTCGACCTCCCCGCCGACCTGTCCGTGCGCCAGCTCAAGAACATCAACGACGCCTTCTGAAGCGCTCGCAGCAAGCGGGTCCCCTGGCGGGGACGAGGAATGCCGTCCAGGGATCGGAGGAGGTGGTGTCTCCTACTTAGTCGACTGCACTGTCGCCCGAATTATGAGCGGCTTATTTATATGAACGCGTAGGATTTAGCGGTGGTGCTGTATTGCTCGCTCCCGTGTGATTTCAGGTTTTACCGAGTGTCCTTCGGCACGACGTGGGAACTGAAGAAGAGGACTTCTAGAAGCTCCGGAATTGAACAATCTCACAGAACGTGGAGTAAAACTTTGCACATCCCAAACAACAACACACGGCACAACTGTAAAACACATGGCACGGTGGTTTATTTTGTTCGGATTGTTTTACCAATTAAAGGCGTGGTATCTGATAATATTGTTCCTCTGATTTCATGTGGTGTATGGGTAATGGGTTGTATGTGTCAGAGGATATTCCATATACTGTATATATTTATTTATGAAGATGTCTAAAATACTACCTTATCGTAGCGTGTGGTACTTTTATGCTGTGGGGCCGTCCATAAATGACGTCACGCACCTGGGGGGGGGGGTCAGAAGTTTGTGACAATGTGTGACGAGGAGGGGGGAGTTTGAGAAATGTGACGTCACGTCAAAATGCGCAACTTTAAATAAATTTAGACAACACGTTCTACTTGATTAAAGAGACTTTTTAATAAATTTTTCTCCTACAATATCAGAGTGCAGCGCCACATTAAATACGCACTACAATGACAATAGTTTAAAGCGATTTGAAGCATGTTTTATTAAAAAAATGGAAATATGTTTTTTTTTGGGGGGGGCAGAAATTTGTGACGTCATATTTGAGGGGGGGGAGGGTCTGACTTTATGTGACGCCGTGTGACCGGGGGGGGGGGGGGTCAAAAATCGTCCAAATCGCGTGACGTCATTTATGGACGGCCCCTGTTCCCCGGCTTCAACCCGCAATGACCCACGTGGTAAATTAACCCCACGACCTGTATGGCGTGGAGAGGCGGTGGAATGACAAAGGGCTGCACATGTACCTTCTCGTAGGCCTTAGTACAATCGATGACCAGTCTCAATCCACTGTTGGATGGGACCGTTCGCTGGCTGACTTTCATAATCCACAGCCCCATAAAACTCAAGATCTCACTTAAATTTCTATTTAAAGCTTTCGTGACTGCAGGGATTCATATTCTTGGTTCTTTCGGTAAAGTCACGTAGAAGGGAAATAATAAAATAATAAAAATAAAACAATAAAATTCTCACGACGTTTTGGCCACAACGAGGACTGCTGCTTGCGTTGTGGCCGAAACGTCGTGAGAATTTTATTATTTCCCTTCTACGTGACTTTACCAAAAGAACCAAGAAGATCATCTCACTTGCTCCATGTCCTGGTGCTTGTCCCTTCCAAGTGTGCTGCCATCCCATTCAGCCTTCATCATTCACTGCCATTCCTTCTCGTGACGCACATGCCCTCGTTTGCCAGCACTGCTTGCAATGTCCCTGACTGTATGAGCAAGCATTTGGACAAGAACGTAAAATAATAAGAAAAAAATAACACTGTCCAAACTTGAGTTATTTTGCCCCACCACAATCCACCTATCCATGGTCACCAGTAATCTCCCTTCGCACTGCACACGCCTGATGATTGGTAAACGTATACCAACATTCGAATCGGTGTTCTCTGCCTCCCATAGGACACGTATACACACACACACCATCTCTGTCGTGATTGTAATACGGTCAATGTTATAATTATGATAATGGAGCAATGTGAGAAACGACATGGTAATTTTTTTTTATTGGATGGTAACCGATGTACTGGATGAAACAACTGCTCGCCTGAATAATTCTGCGTACCTGTGTCTTAAACCTATTTCAGACGGAGCGACCATGACCACACGAAATCAAATTTCTCGTCGCTACTGTTCGTGTCCAGGGTTCTTCGACTTTATTTTCCAGCAAGGCCACAATATTAGCATGTGTCGGGCCTGTGCTCCGTTGCATCATGTCACGCGTGCAGACATTTCGACATCGCGTGGGATTGTGATGTCTTATCGTCCCGCACACGTGAATGCCAATCGGTACCGTTTGTCTCTCGTTCTCTCGTCGCTAGTTTACCTCGCTGTCATCTCACTGATCTTCTTGACCTCTTCTTTCCAGCTCTCGAGTTTCGTGTGATTGTCTCTCGCGCGCTCGTCTGTATCTCTGTGCGTCTCTGCGAGCCTAATCTCTTGGCTGGCCACTCCAATGAAGAGCCTTGAAATATGGTCCCGGGACAACAGTTGGAGATCCTTGTTCTGAAGTGACGCAGATCCTGTTGGAGCCGAGTACACGCGGCTCAAGTCTTCTGTGTTAGACCCAGAAGTTCAGTCTATAGCACCGCCAATGAGCACTATGCACACAGCGCATTATGTACTTATGGCGTGGCGCCAACACAACAGTGAATGCAAAAGAACAAGCGTTAATTGCACGCATTTTGAATGTTTGACGCACGCGCGCACACACGCACGTCATTAAAAAAAAATGCACAGTTAAAGCAGAGTTCATATTCTTGGTTCTTTCGGTAAAGTCACGTAGAAGGGAAATAATAAAATAAAATAAACAATTAAATTCTCACGTTTCGATTGCAAACTTAGGTTTTTTCGGTAAAGTCACGTAGGTAAAAAAATCTAATAAATGATAAATAATAGAAATAAAATAATAATTGTTATTTCTATTATTTATTATATTTTTTACCTACGTGACTTTACCGAAAAAACCTAAGAGTATGAATCCTTGCAGCCACGAAAGCTTCAAATCTAGAATTAGTTTCGATTGCAACACAAGCAATCATCATCAGATGTGAAAACCACAGCAAGATATGTTTTTGCTGTGGTTATTTCCCTTCTACGTGATGACTTTCCCGAAAGAACCAAGAACATGAATCCCTGCAGTCACGAAAGCTTTAAATCGAAATTTAAAGCAGAGTTATTTTCTAAGTTACACGCGTGAATCGATGTGAATGGTGGAGGCAACATTACTTGGTGTAAAATTCACTACAGTCCAGTAATATATATTTTGTTATTGTAGATAGCTCGTCTAGGGTTTGAACATTTGGTTTCTGTGTGAGACACGTGACGCTGGTGATAATAAAGCCACGACCTGGCCAAGTGGACTCTGGGAGTCGGTGCCATTTGATAAAAGTGATGAGTGGCTGTGTTGCAAAGCAGAATGATCAGAAACACAGTTTCGCCAGGTCAAGTTCAAGTTCATTTCAAGTTAATTTATTAGGTATAGCCCTGTGAGCCATTCAGCTCTTGAATCGGGTGCAACCGCAACAAACAAAAAACTAAAACATGAACAAAAACATCTTAAAGTGAATATGTGACTAAGTGCAAACAAAATCCAAGAAAAGACAGCAAAAATATTGCAGAAAAAAACACCGTACACCAACACTGTGTGCAAAAATCCCAGTGGGATGCAAGTCAAACAACAACAACCACAAGACAGCTTAGATTAAGGCCATCAGTCTAAAAGCAATTGTAGAAACTGTGACGGAATTTTCACAATAAATGGCATAAACAACATGTACTACCAGGTCGAAAATGTTCATGCCCAGGACCCGATTGGTGCAGTCAAGTTGCTTGCAGTTATGGATGAAATTAAATTTACCAAAGCCTTTGAAGCAATCGGCCTTTATGTTGCCGTGTTCTCTCACTCTTGTTTCTTCGAGAGTGAACGAATACTGAGCGGCAGCGCGGTACAATTGTGACGCTATACGGTACATTATACTGGTAGGAATGAAGTGAACCAGCCTACAATAGATTATATCGTCCGTCCGTGTAGCAACATCGCCCCCTACTGCAAACACTTGGCAGGACCCTACAAAAACCTTGACACTCAGTGAGGCTTTCCTGGCTAAACAAGTGTAATAATAAATTATGTTTATATTCTTTGGTTATTCGTTCCTACCAGCCCACCCCGCAGGGACCTGTTAAATGGGGTTTACACCACAGAATCATGATCTTGATTTGGACTGGAGGAATCTGATGAGTCAGGTTCTGGGGGCTCCATCGCTACGATTCATGTCTTGGGGCCCGGGGGGGGGGGGTCGTGGCAATTCAGGTTCCGGGGGCTCCATCGTTGCTATTCATGTCTCGGGGTCCGGGGGGGAGGGGGTCGTGGCAATTCAGGTTCCGGGGGCTCCATCGTTGCTATTCATGTCTCGGGGTCCGGGGGGGAGGGGGTCGTGGCAATTCAGGTTCCGGGGGTTCCATCGTTGCTATTTATGTCTCGGGGCCCGGGGGGGGGGGGGTCATAGCAATTCAGGTTCCAGGGGCTCCATCGTTTCTATTCATGTCTCGGGGCCCGGAGGGGGGGGGGGTATAGCATTTCAGGTTCCGGGGGTTCTATCGCCACCATTCATGTCTCGGGGCCCGGATCGCAATTCAGGTTCCGGGGCTACCATCGCTACGATTCATGTCTCGGGGCAGCAGTCGCCTGGCTTCCAGCTGAGGTAGCGAGCGGGAGGTTGTCACCACCTCGGGTTCTCTCTCCTCTCTCTCTCCTCTCGCCTCCCTCTCTGCCCGCCGTCATGGCGAGCGCGCTGGTCAGGGTCCCCCACGCCTCGCTGGGCCGGTGGTGCCGTGCGGGAGGCGCGGCACTGCCCGCGCGGAGACGGAGCGGAGCCGCCTCGGATCCCGGCTACGAGTTCCTGCATCGCAGCGTAGTGCCCACCCTGCACTTCCAGCCCAGCCTGCCCCGGTGAGGGCACTGTACACTACACTGTACACTACACTATACACTACACACTACACTATACACTACACTATACACTACACACTACACTATACACACTACACTATACACTACACTATACACTACACTATACACTACACTATACACTACACTATACACTACATTATACACTACACTATACACTACACTATTTACTACACTATACACTACACTATTTACTACACTATACACTACACTATACACTACACTATACACTACACTATACACTACACTATACACTACACTATACACTACACTATACACTACACTATACTGTACACCCTGCACTTCCAGCCCAGCCTGCCCCGGTGAGGGCACTGTACATTATATTATATACTACATTATACACTACATTATACTACACTATACACTACACTATACACACTACACTACTCATTATACACCCTGCACTTCCAGCCCAGCCTGCCCCGGTGAGGGCACCCAGACACTACATTATATACTACACTATACACTACACTATACACTACATTATACACTACACTATACACTACACTATACACTACACTATACACTACACTATACACTACACTATACACTACACTATACACTACACTATACACGACACTACACACTACACTATACACTACATTATACACTACATTATACACTACACTATACACTACACTATACACTACACTATACTACACTATACACTACACTATACACTACATTATACACTACACTATACACTACACTATACACTACACTATACACTACACTATACTACACTATACACTACACTATACACTACACTATACATTACACTATACACTACACTATACACTACATTATACACTACACTATACACTACATTATACACTACACTATACACTACACTACACACTACACTATACACTACATTATACACTACACTATACACTACACTATACACTACACTATACACTACACTATACTACACTATACACTACACTATACACTACACTATACTACACTATACACTACACTATACACTACACTATACACTACACTATACACTACACTGTACACTACACTATACACTACACTATACACTACACTGTACACTATACACACTACACTACTCACTATACTGTACACCCTGCACTTCCAGCCCAGCCTGCCCCGGTGAGGGCACGCAGACACTACATTATACACTACACTATACACTACACTATACACTACACTATACACTACACTATACACTACACTATACACTACACTATACACACCACACTACTCACTATACACCCTGCACTTCCAGCCCAGCCTGCCCCGGTGAGGGCACTGTACACTACACTATACTACACTATACACTACACTATACACTACACCGTACACTACACTATGCACTACATTATACACTACATTATACACTACACTATACACTACACTATACACTACATTATACACTACACTATACACTACACTATACACTACACTATGCACTACATTATACTACACTATACACTACACTATACACACTACACTATACACACTACACTATACACTACATTATACTACACTATACACTACACTATACACTACACTATACACACTACACTGTACACACTACACAACTCACTATACACTACACTATACACACCACACTACTCATTATACACCCTGCACTTCCAGCCCAGCCTGCCCCGGTGAGGGCACGCCGTGCACACTATACACTATACTATACACACTACACTATACACTACATTATACTACACTATACACTACACTATACACTACACTACTCACTATACACCATGCACACAGACACTATACTACACTACTCACCATACTATATATACTACACTACTCACTATACTATACACACTACACTATACTATACACACTACGCTACTCACTATACTATACATACTACACTATACACGATACACTACTCATTATACTATACATACTACACTACTCACTACACTACATACTACACTACTCACTATACACCATGCACACAGACACTATACACTACACTATACACACTACACTACTCACTAGACTATACATACTACACTACACTATACATACTACACAACTCACTATACACCATGCACACATACACGATATATATACAGCATAATGCAATGCACTGTTTACCAAACATCTCGTGATGGCTGGGATATGTTAACTACTTCGCCTGGTATGCAGGAGGTCAAGGGTTCGACCCCGACCCTGACGCCTGCTGCTGTATATTTGGAGTTTGCATGTCTCTCTCTCATCATCATCATCACGGTGGCTAGGAGATGTTAACTACCTCGCCTGGTGTGCAGGAGGTCATGGGATCGACCACGACCCTGACGCCTGCTGCTGTATATTTGGAGTTTGGATTTTTCTCCGGGTCCTCCGGGTTTTCCCTCCACATTTAGAATCAACATCACGCGTTTCGAGTCTTTCGATGCTATACATTTGCACGTGATAAGCCACTTGAGTGAGTTGTCGTTTTTAGTCAGGTCGCTTCTGAAAAAGAGCCATATTGCTCAAGCAGGCCTTACCTGCTAAAATATAAAATACAGTAGTTTAGTTTACTATATGGCACTACTACTACTGGTCATACACACACATAAATTATAAATATAAGAAAACAACAGCGTCACATGATAATTAGAAAATATTGTACAAAAACTGCACCACACTCAATACACCACACACACACACCATACAAAACACGATACACCATGCATCCTGCATCCACAGTCCCGGGTGAGAGAACTCCATGGATACAGACAGATGCTTGCTAGATGGATGATCTATGCCACTCCGTGACCCATCCTCGGGCACCGCCCGATTATCACCGTTGACTACGTACGGTGCAAAAGAAGTTCAACATACATACTTGCAAAGAAAATCGTGAACCTGTATCGCGAAAATCACATCGGCATCTCGTCATGTTCCTGTCACGTGAGACTCACCGCGACAAGCTTTTAACACGAGTTCGGTTTTACCCGACCCAATGATGCACACCCTACACATCACTCAAAGCACCCTGCTGTTGCAGCTGCTGCACCCCTACCCGCGACACCCTGCCCACTACCCCGGGCACTATGCACCCAGCCTGCGCACTCTCTCTAGCAGCCGGTAGGCAACCTCCGACACTATCCACACATGCCCATGGGGCACAACCCAAGTGGACCCTCGACCCCTGAACCCTGGACCCCTGCACCCCACACCTATCGTCTCTCCGGGCACTGCCCCTCTCTGTAGCATGTCTCTGTTAAGACAACATGTTGAGTGTTTGAGCATTCGGAATTATGGTGCTGTAGTCCAATTGAGTAAGGATTTGTGTCTCCAAGCTTTGGGCAAGTCTGTGATCCATTTGCTGATTTTTTATAAATCCCTGATAACATAACAAATACTAAACTTCGATTTAAAGCTTTCGTGACTGCAGGGATTCGTCTTCTTGGTTCTTTCGGTAAAGTCACGTAGAAGGGAAATAATAAAATAATAACAATAAAACATAATAAAATAATTCTCACGACGTTTCGGCCACAACGCAAGCAGCCGTCCTCAGGTGAAGAACAGGTCTGTCGGAAAGACAGCGTCCAGTCCATTCAGACCTGTTCTTCACCTGAGGACGGCTGTTTGCGTTGTGGCCGAAACGTTGTGAGAATTATTTTATTATGTTTTATTGTTATTATTTCCCTTCTACGTGACTTTACCGAAAGAACCAAGAAGATGAATACTAAACTGTAGTATACAATGGATCATCATCAGGAGAGGTATAGTGCTTCCCCCGCCCCCCCCCCCCCCCCCCGTTACAGACATAGTCACACGGACAGCCAATGCTAAAATGATGTGGACCTTAGTTGGAAATCGTACAACACTACGCATGCGGTGTGGATTCTGGCAGGGTTATGATGCATTGGGTCAGAGGTGAGGAACGCACAGAATCATGGTCCGTATCTGGGCCGTGACTTTGTTTAACATATTAATGTTTGGCAATCCAGCTCGCTCGTCCAAATGACAATTCATCCTGAGTTCTCACCTGATTAAACGAAAATAAATGCGAAATGTAAATTGATTATCGCCTTCACCAATGGTTGGAAAAGGTCTTGAGACTCTGAGGCTTTCCCACGTAAAATAATTGTCACGGTCACAGTAAGTCATCATCGGAACTTGCAGTGGTTTGTTTTCAAATAGCGAGTGCGTGTGGTCATGGGATCTTTTTGTGAATTAACAGTGGATTTTGACATAGCAGGGACAGTGTTGGGTCACGTCACCCACTCTGTGAACCATGTTAACCGATTTACAGCGTGAAACGCTGGGCGTCATTCCAGTCAGCCGCATGGCGCACATCCACGTGGATAACTTTGCCCCCCCCCCCCCCGCTTGCCTTGGCTGAGTGACGGACTGATAACCTTCATGTCCCCTCAAGCGCCAAATTCACTCTCCCTGACCGCTGCAAGGCGAGACGCGCTGGACGGGCGCGATGGCGCACGCAGATTTGTGAAATTCCCAAACTCGCCGGCCTCTGCGTATATTTTGCGTGTCTATGCGATTTGAGTTAAGAGGGTTTGCTGGCATCTCGGAGCACTCTCTGCATATACTAAGCCTGGGGGGGTTGGAAAGGAAGGGTGCATGGGTGTGCAGGGCTGGGATCCAGGTGAAAGTGCAACTTCGAGGGAGGCGGCTTGGTAGGGGCAGCGTTGCCAGGTCTGGAGAATGCACTACAGTTTGAAACGTGTCGGTCACTGGGTTCAACGAGAGCCATCTCGCAACAAAACTGACACTTTTTTTTACAAGGAGTCATGTTTGCATTGACCACAATACCTGCAGTCGGAATGCAAACAAAAAACATAACTCTGATAATGTATGTACTGTCCTTGAAATTGATTGGTCCACGCCCGAGACAGCTTTCTTTAGAGCCTAGTCTCTTATTCTCTCATGGTGTTGGACCAGATGACGCCAAAAGGCGCACAACTCAAAGGCAATGCACCATCGGGGTGAGCATTTACACCATTGGCACCTCATTTGCCAGTAGCAAAATATGATAATTGGTTACTGTAAAAAAAAGGTGTCAGTTTTGTTGCCAGATAAAAGGGTAAAAAAACAATTATCATATTTTGCTACTAGCAAATGAGGTTCCAATGTAGAGCCATTTCATCTTATCCGAGTAGGTTTGAAACGTTGATGGGACATTTTTAGCATGCGTTTAACTCGTGGGAATAACAGAGCTTGTTCTGATTTCGCTGCTGGATGAATGTCCTCCAGCGCCGTATTGGCCATGGGGGTTGGGAGGTGAGTTGATCATACTTCGCTTAGCTGGTCAGCGCCAATAAGTGAAGGGCGGCGTGGGGGGGGGGTCCAGGTCTGGTGTCGATATTATTAGTCGCCACTCACGTTAGCTGTGGCCGGAAATCAAACTCGGGTCACCACATTCAGTGCGCAGTCTCCTTAGCGGTGTCCAGAGGTTGCCCGTCTTTGTGGGGTGTCTTGCTTCCCCGCCATAGGAATGTAGAATTTCCACCACTAGCATGGAGCACCTTGCCCTGGGCAGTGCTCTGTCGTCGGGAGAGGGGTGGAGGCAGAAGCATGGGTTGGGGTGGTGGGGGTTGGGGCCATATGCAGGTGAAAGGGCACGCCGGCTTTAGCGTGGAACGTGTTGCCAGACCTGCAGAGCAAATAGAAACAAAGACAGTACTGTACCTCCATTTAGCACGGTTGGCTACGTACGGCGCGAAAGAAGTTTAACATAAATACAGTAGCTCGGTTTGAATATTTTTTTTCATCGAATCATCTCCCCCCCCCCGCAACCCCATTATGGAATTATTTTCCCAGCCATCGGTGCTCTGCACTCCATGCCTACTTGCTCAAGTCCCAGGATCGAGGACACCTTCCTCTCGCCTTCTGCCTATAACTGTGCCTCTCTCGCTCTCCATAAAATAAATATCCCCACTGTTTCTGCACAGAATCCTGAGATCCACATTGTATTGCATTTTCTTGTTTTATTTTGCCAAATTTGAACCCTGGCGATGGCACACAGCGACCTGCTCTTACGAGCGACGTCACGGGATTTTTCATGTCCACTGCACGTAGGTCGTGTTGCTGTTACGACTCCCGCGGCATTAACCAGGGCGGCCACTGGATTCGAACCACAAACATCTGCAGCAAGCGGCGAACGTGCCAGCGCTGGGTCGCCTGTCACCGCCTTGTCAATTGTGAAACGACTTGAAGTGTTCCGTTTGTTTTTTAATTTCATGTCCTGAAACGTGGTCGTTAATGAACGTAGCTGACGCATTGCACGTTTACACCGTGCCGCTGTGGTCAGGTTACCCATCCCAAAGCTGGAGGACACCGTCAGGAGGTACCTGGCTGCACAGCGCCCCCTGCTGAACGATGAGGAGTACAGGTGAGACCGACGGCCCAGCAATGCGTGCACGTGTAGAGGAGTAGTGGGAGGAAGTGAGGGCATCGGCAGAAAAGAACGGGATTACATGATAGGGTGACGTCATATTACCAAGAGGACAGGGGTCGTTGTGGGGAGCCGAGGGAACAGGAGTCTCGAGGAGACGGGAGACGCGCCGAACGGACGACACGCCGCTCGGCACCGAGACCCTAGGCCGAGGAAAGAGTAGGATTAGTGGGGAGCTTAGGTGAGGATAGGCCGAGGAGTTAAGCAGGTACCGGGACGGTCCACGGGAAGGACCTAGTTTAGAAGTGTCTACCCCGCGTGTGATCCGGAGATGCTGTACGGGAGTGTAGTGCTTAATAAACTGGCAATAGCCCTTACAGAGAATCTCGTCTCCGTGTGAGTTTACACCTCAACACACGTCACAGCCCTTTCTTTTTTCAATCCGCTGCCGGATGAGGGCCTCCCCCCACGCCGGACGCGTCGTGGGAGTTGCTCTTTGACCATATTTGGCCGCGCTGGTCAGTGCGGAATGGTGGAGGCGAATGAACGATGCTGAAAGTGGTAAGGGATTGCAAGGCAATTCGTAATGGAAGGTACCACGAGTCTCGTGGATAGTCCTTGAGGCTCGAGATGTGTGGGTGTCGCACGCGCGTGCTCGGGCGCAGTCAGACAGAGCGCATCGCCCGCAAGTTTGAAGCCGGAGATGGCCAGGAGCTACACAAGGAGCTGCTGGCGCTGGACAAGCAGAACAAGAAGAGCAGCTACATCTCGGGTGAGACGAGCGACGCACGCTCAGCGGGGCCCAGCACCCGGCGCTCGGGCAGACACCAAATCGCTGGCGGTGGGCGGCGATTTGTTTGTCTGCCTAGCGCCGGTTGCCGATCGACCGCTCGTCAAGCACACGGATTCTCGCTCTCTGGTCCTGTTCACAGCTCTGTTCACAGCGTGATGGTGACAGCCTTGGGTCCAACGCCGTCGCGGTGCCTCGATCACTCGTGGCTACGTGGCACCAGATTAATTAGTGGCTACGTGGTGCTGACTCATGGCTACGTGGCGCTGCACTGACGTTGCTTTGCAGCGCTGACTCCTGGTCACGTGGTGCGTTGCGACTGCTGCAGGCCCTTGGTTTGACATGTACCTGGCGGCGCGCGAGCCCGTGCTGCTCAACTACAACCCGTTTGTGGGGCTGACGGCCGACAGCCGGCCGGGCTACGGCGGGCAGCTGACGCGCGCCACCAACCTGACCGTGTCGGGGCTGCGCTTCATGCGCACCCTGCGGGCCGGCGTCCTCGAGCCGGAGGTCTTCCACCTGAACCCGGCGCGCAGCGACACCGACTCCTTCCGCCGCTGGGTGCGCTGGCTGCCTTCCTCCCTGTCCTGGTAGGTCGCCGATTGTTGTGGCCCGCTGACCCGCGCCGCCTGCTGGGCGTCTGCGAAAAACGAGCCTAGTAACTCATCGCGTTCCTCAAGTCTGAAAGGAGATTCTGCTTAATATTAGAATGATTTTCATGAACTCCCGATCCCTGTGTCATCATCAATCATTGTCCACAGTCGGTCCGCTGGTGGCTCAGCTGCAGAGCGACAAGCTCATAATCGGACAAATTCTGGCTGGGGTTGATTCGGCCCATCATCCATCCCAGACCAATAAAATCAGCAACACTTTATGGGGAAGATCAACATTGGTTGTCCTATGGATAGGCTCGCTGCAATCTTCGAAACGCGAAATTCTGACCACTGGCGCAGGGCTGTAACCATAGCCCCGTGTGTATTTGCGCGTCCCTTATAGACGTTACGCCCATTTCTACCCCACCCCCCCCCCCCCACGTCTACCTTCCCCCTTCCCGCTCGCGCCTGTAATGGCGGCGCAGGTACGGCGCGTACGCGGTCAACGCCTACCCGCTTGACATGTCGCAGTACGGCCGCCTCTTCAACTCCACGCGGCTGCCCCGCGCCGACCGGGACGAGCTCTTCACGGAGCCCACCGCACGCCACCTGCTGGTCATGCGGCGCCAGCAGCTGTTCGCGTGCGACGTCCTGGATCGCGACGGATCCATCCTCCCCGCGGCTCGGATACAGGTGGGTTGGCGGTGCAGGGACGCCAACACCGTACCGCAGAAGTAGCTAGCTCCCAACTGGTAAACAAGTGGCTCCCCCTGTACTTGAGGTTGGTTGGTGGGTGGTGCTGAACCCCGTGGAGCAGAGGGATTTGGCTCCCAACCAGCAAGACATTGCGTGAGCCGTGTGGGTGGGTGTGTGAGCTCAGTGTGTCTGACTGTTTGAGGTCTGTGTGTGAGCGTGTGAGGTCTGTGCATGACTGTTTGAGCTCTGCGTGTACTGCGTGAGCTCTTTGTGTGAGCGCGAGCTGTGCGAGAGTGTGTGCTGTGTGAGTGCGAGTGCTGTGTGAGTGTGTGCGGAGCGGTAGCGTAGTAGCGGTTAGCGCGCTGCGCTATGAACCCAATAACTGGGGTTCGATTCCCACGCACAGCCAACATCAGTCAAGATTATCTGAACCGGTCCTGGGTCTTCCCTCAAATGAGTTTGTAGCGGTGTGTAAAGATCGCCACTCGTATTTACGGGGGATCTTTGGCTTTGCTTTATGTGCGAGTGTGCGAGTGGGCCCATATGCTACGAGTGAGAAAGGCCCTGGCCCACGAGCGTCACACACCCCCCCCCCCCTTCACCCAATTCACGAGGGCCGTCTCTTATGCCACTCTCTCTCATGCCATAGGAGCGCTTGCGCCGCGTGATGGCGGAGGCTGACGCGGCGGGAGAGCCGTCGCACCCGCTCGCCTACCTGACCGGGGAGAACCGCGACACCTGGGCCGGCTTGCGCCAGCACCTGCTGGAGCTGGGCAACCAGGAGGCGCTGGCGCTGGTCGACTCGGCCATCTTCTGCCTGTGCCTGGACGAGGACGGTGCCGAGGGCGCCTCGCAGGTTACGACGATGAGCCGGCAGCGCCGCTGGCATTCCGCGTTTAATGACGGATCGTTTTTTGTTTTGAACTTCGCGTCGTTCATGCAAGCGAAAATGTCACGCCGTAGAGTTTCTAACGCAGGCACCGGGAACCACAGATAAAAGTGGGGACCGCAGCCAAAACTGCTGCCAACAAATGCCAAAGCACTGGAATTTAACATTGAATGTTCGTTTTACATTGATATATATTTGTTTGCAATATTTTGTGATACAGTTGTTTTGTGTGTTTTGTTTTTGTACCGATTGCTACTCACTTCACTGCTGAAACTTCCGTTCTGCTTTTCTCATTTCAGTGAGCCAGGTCCGCCACTCTTGCAAATCACACCCCTGGTCTCGCCTGGTGCAACAAAATACATTTTCACTCCCCGTCCACATGCCACCCTTCCCCTGTCCGCTTGTCCGTGCGACGGTGAGCAGCAGCAGCAGCAGGGTGAGGAGCGATTGACTGCGCTCGGCGGACGCGACGCGCCGGCTCCCGTGCGTCTGTCGCACCTCATGCTGCACGGCGTGGGCGGCGACCGCTGGTTCGACAAATCCCTGAGCCTCATCGTGGCGGCCGACGGGGAGGCGGCCGTGCACTTCGAGCACTCGTGGGGCGACGGCGTGGCGGTGCTGCGCTTCATCAACGAGATTTACAAGGCACGGCGTAGTGACGACAACGGGCCAGCAACGGCGACTGCGATATCCTACTCACAGCCCCTCAGTCGTCTTCCTCCGACGACCCTAATTCCTGACCCGGCTCCGACTTCTTGCTTTCTACGTGCACCTAACCACGTCTCTCCCCCAGCCCGACACTTTGCTCCTCCATCGGCTTAACTATCCGGCCACCAGACCGCTGCCCCTACCACCCTTCACCTACCCTCATCCATGCCCATTTCACTGCTTCACGCACGTGCCCCATAACCTACTGCATCTCATCCACGCCGCAGCCATCAGACACCCTCACTCACCATCACATTCCACCCTATTCTGCCTTAACTACCCCAGCAACATCGGCTCCATTCCCAGCCACCTGTCCATCCATTCTGTCACCTTCCTCACTGAACGCTGTTGGCTTGCATTTTAAAGTGCACTATATAAATCCGAAATAGAATAGAATAACAAAGGCCGCCGAGTAGAAGTACTGGCCAACGTAAGAGGTCGGCCAGGACATCTCCTGGACATTTGTGACAAAGAGCTTCATAGCTCATCGGCTTTGTCCAGGATTAATAAAGATTCTTCATTGTGAAGTGGCCGTACAACGTCGCATAGAAATGACCGCCAACGCTGATTGGCATCGTAGGTCGGGTTGAAGCGATAAGAATCCCCGAAGCCGTCGGCCCCACAGTGCCGTCAAGTCAGGACTCGCCTACCATCAAGGCTGCATGCCCTTCGTATTGAAAAGATACAAATGCCTAAGCCGAGGGCTCTCTGACACACAGCGCTGACTGCGAACGACCGGAAAACCTGGAGAGTGTTGACAGCCGTGGCGTTAGTGGCATCCATAATTTCAGTGTAGGGATCGATGCAGACGGTGACTCCAATATCCGTGACGAGCGACGTCAATTTCGTGACGTCTCTCTCTCTCTGATGCAGGACTCGCTGAAGAGGCCGGCCGTGTCTCCCGATGACGCGCCGCCCTCCTCCGACGTGGAACAGTCGTCCGTGCGACGCCTCGATTTCCGTCTGGACGACGCGATGAAGGCGGCCGTGGACGCCGCTCGCCGGCAGTTCCACCGGACGGTGTCCGGCCTCGTCATTCACGCCATGGAGTTCGACAAGTACGGGAAGAACTTCCTCAAGGTGCGGCCCGGCGGTTAGCGTGGCGGTGGCGCCGCGGTGTAGGCGGTTGTGCCCGCCTGTCCACCGCGGGGCAATTTACCGAGGGTTTCCCAAAAACGCAGGTTCTTGTATAGCCTTAACAGACTGTTGGTGGCAAGTGCTGTTAGCGAGCAGCACCTATGAAGCCCGTCATGACGCACGAGGGGGTGGTTGGCCAGCACCACGCCCGGCCGCCTCTGTCTCTCCCAGTGACGATGTTTTCACACTGCACAAGGTACTCATTTGAGGCCGAGTCGACCTCGGGACCGGTTCAGATAATTGTCACTGGTGTTGGCTACGAGCGGGAAACGAACTCCGGCCACCGGGTTTGTAGTGCAGCGCGCTAACCTCTGCGCTACTGCTCCCCACGTGCACACACACACAAAGACAAAGATCCCCCGTATAGCTTTAACAGGCTATTGGGGTAAGTGCTGTTAGCGAGCAGCACCTATGAAGGCCAACACGGAACACGAGGGGGTGGGTGACCAGCACCACGCCCGGCCGCCTTTGTCTCTCCCAGTGACGATGTTTTCACACCGCACTAGGTACTCATTTGAGGCTGAGTCAACCTAAGGGAGGACCAGGACCGGTTCAGACAATCGTCACCAGTGTTGGCTGTGAGCGATGAATCGAAACCTGGGCGGCCGCGGTTCGTAGCTCGGCGCGCCAATCGCTATACCAGCCTCCCCCACCCCACCCCCACCTTGTCGTCTCCCCACAGAAGCAGAACGTGTCCCCGGATGCCGTGATGCAGCTCGCCTTCCAGATGGCGTTCTTCCGCGAGCACGGCCACGAGGTGGCCACCTACGAGTCGTGCAGCACCGCCGCTTTCCGCCACGGGCGCACCGAGACCGTGCGGCCGGCGACGAGCGCCACGCGGCGCTGCACGCGCGCCTTCGTCCTGGGCCGCGACGAGGCTGGGGCAGGCGCGTCGCCGCCCGGCGTGGCCGAGCTGCGGGCCATGTTGGAGGAGTGCTCGCGCTACCACGGGAAGCTCACGCGCGAAGCCGCCATGGGTAACGCGCGCGCCACTGACGGGAAGGTTTTGAAGGGGGTGGGGGGGCTGTGGAGATCTTTTGGGGGGGAGCGGTCGGGCAGTGGGCAGCGCACTGCGCTACGAATCTGGCGGTTTGTGTTCGTTTATACCATCTGGTTCATGCCAACACGTGCATGGTTGTTACAAAGCATTAGCAATTACTGCAGCATCAGTGCACAATCGCTAAAGATACTAAACAGTCTTGGTGGCTTTGGGCAGTTATGGCGTCAGAATATCTGTCCCCTTGTCCCGATCAAATTAGTGAAAAACTTAAATTCTGGTCTCCTGCTTAACTCATAATGTGGGCAAAGGGTGAGGCTACCTGAGTCGTGGGCAGGGATCCGCGAACAGCAGGTGGTACCAACGTCACAACGTGCGAGGCTTGAGGCTGTGTGAAGGTGGGCAGGGCTGGTGAAGTGACGTTGGGGACCGCCAGATCACCACCCCTCCCAGTTGTAGCTTTACCAACCAAGTCTCTCCCTCTCTCTCCACGTCCGTCTCGCCTGTCTCGCCGAACCGTCCAGGCCAGGGCTTCGACCGCCACCTGTTTGCGCTGCGCAAGCTGGCGTCGGAGCGCGGCGGCTCGCTGCCGGAGCTGTACCGCGACGAGGCGTACGCCCGCATCAACCACAACGTGCTGTCCACCAGCACGCTCGCCAGCGACGCCGTGCGGCTCGGGGGCTTCGCGCCCGTGGTGCCCGACGGCTTCGGCCTGGGCTACGGCATCCACGCGCACGCCATGGGCTGCAACGCGAGCGGCTACGCGGGGGGCGGCCGCGACGTCGCCCACTTCCTCAAGACCCTGCGCGTGAGCCTGGAGCAGATCGGCGCCGTGCTGGAGGGCCGGCCGATCGCGTGAGGGTCGCCACCCCCCCACCCCCCTCCCCCTGTGTGGGCGCGTTTTCTGAAGACGTATGGCTCGGCAGGGTGGCGGTGGGAAGCTGCCAGGATGAGTTGTCGGAACTAGACGAGTCGCTACTGCGCAGGTTTTCGCGGTTGTGCTGTATGTGGCCCCCTTCCGTCCCCCCTCCCCTCCTCCCGCCACCAATGTGATTTCGGGTTGTACCACGCGGTCTTCGTTGGGCACAATGTCCGACGTTTCGCGACACGTGCTGAGAACTTCTTCAGCAACTGATTTTAGAAGCTTCCTTGCACGTGGAACGGAACAACGGTCAGTGCGCCGAGCAACACGCTGTGACAATGTGAAAGCGTGTCGTCAAAATGGCAGGATACAAATATAAAGGAGACGGTAAACACGGGACGAAAACAAAATGAATTATCGAGTCGTGACTGCGAATCGTGACGGGCAATTGAACGGCTGAGGTCAGGGGAGGGGAATGGGGAGTTCACCGTTGCGTGACTGGGGCCTCGGTCATTCCCTGAGGCACAGCCGTGGGAGAATATCTCCCACTCATCCCACGCACGCCTCCCCACTCACGCTCACTCCCGTCCGTCCCTCGTTTCCCAGCCACGCAAACCTCGTCTCCCGCAATTTGTCCCACTCCCTGCCATCCATCCCTTGCCCTCGCGCTGAAAGAATACAATTTTATTTTTCGATCATATAAATTCCACCACTTAATATTACGGATGGCTGGAGGATTGGAGGATAGAGACTGTGATTGGGTGATGGGGGAGCAGAGAGAATAAACGACCTCTATCTCTCATCTCCCACACATCTCTTTTTCCTTGCACTCCTCACACTGGCCATCATCTCCCATCCAACCCATTACTACCTCCCCACTAACTCCGTCCGCACTGGGCCCTAGCTGCCAATTTCAATGTCATTAATTGTCGATTTTATGAATAGTTTTTTTGACTAAATTAGTTTTTTTTTTTAATCCGCACAACTAACTAGTGTTGTTAATTCAGAGTTTACTGTATTGCAAGTGCATTATTTTAGATGGAAAATGAATAGCTTTGTATGTCCATATGACATCCAACATCTCGGTAATCGAAAATGAGCAATGGGGGGGGGGGGTGTGTAGAGAGTTCTCTAAAGCGGCCGTCAAAAACGGCAAAATGTGACTTCCGTTTGTTCTTGAAACACGTGGCGCCTCCAAAGAAACGCAAACGTGACGATGTCGCGGCTGCACTGACCACCGCGCCCTCAGAGTTGGCGTAAAGGCGCAGAACTTGGGTCCTGTGTCTGTGTAGGCACGTAAGCTGCACTGCCAAAATAGAATTGTGTGTGGCTTTGTAGACATGCTGTGAATGTACCTTCAACGCTCGCTCGTTCAAACGCACACTCGTCTCTACGACAAAGCCCCTCTCCGTAGCGTCATCACGTACCCCACAAAGGGGGGTACGTGATGGTCCTCGTGCTGTTGTTCCGTTTATAAATTTCCAGTGGTCACGAACTGCGTGACAAGTTTGTGTTGATGAACATGTTATCGCACAGCATAGAAGTACAATGCAACTTTGGATTTTGCTGCAATGTCCTGTGTTGGCAAAATGGTCCCGAAACAACCAAATTGGTTTCGATTTAAAGCTTTCGTGACTGCAGGGATTCATCTTCTTGGTTCTTTTGGTAAAGTCACGTAGAAGGGAAGTAATAAAATAATAAAAATAAAACATAATAAAATAATTCTCACGACGTTTCGGCTACAACGCAAGCAGCCGTCTTCAGGTGAAGAATGAGACACTGCCAAGCTCGTGAGAATTGTTTTATTATGTTTTATTTTTATTATTTTATTACTTCCCTTCTACGTGACTTTACCGAAAGAACCAAGAAGATGAACCAAATTGGTGCTTGACAGTCACCCATGACCACACTATCCTGGCTAGGCAAATGTATAAGAAACTACAGTATACTCAACAGACAAGTCATCCTCTTTGGGTCTTTCGGTAAAGTCACGGAGATAGAAAAATTATGAAATAAAAATCATTGTGATTTTTATTTCATTATTTTTCTATCTACGTGACTTTACCGAAAGAACCAAAAGAGTATGAATTCCTGCAGTCACGAAAGCTTTTACGTTAAGATTTAGACGAGTCATCTTTTGGCCAATTGATCACATTATGCTGTAAGTGGTTGTACATTTCAGTGTGTAAATAATCTCAGTTGTCATTCATTCAATGCTCACGGTTAAGTTGGTCTCAAGATTCATGCGCAGGTCTTTACGGACCGGATGCTTCACGGCAGAGGTCCGATTCTGTGAATGCAGCTCTTTATCCACCAGTTTATTCGTGTTGGGGTAGTTTGTAGGTATAGTACAACGTCACGTATCCGACACGCTGGAGGACTAAGGTATAGTCGCATGTGTGAAGAGGTCGGATAACTGAACAGATCTAAAAATGACGATCACATACACAAATAGGTCACTGGACAAAGAGCTACAAACTGCAGGGGAAGAAGGGTAATCATTGCTGCAAGTGCTGTTCACCAGGAATTAGGATGAAGAAGAGGTCCAGGTGTGGGATGTACTGATTGGATTTTTTAGTGCAAAAGATTATCCTATTAATATTTCTTAGACAGGTACAGCCCCGAATATGCTGCTGGATGAGGGCTGTCCCCCACCGCGCTCGGCTGGCAGGCCACGGGTATTAGTTGACCGTAACGTCACCACTGGTTACTGTGGGTTTGTGAAGGTTGGGGAGCATAGTCCAGGAAGGCAATCCACTGCTGGGGCATCTGGATTTCAGTGAATAGGTTTGTGAAGGAAGACGCAGATGTAGGGATCTCCGCTAAAGTGATGGCGATCCTTTTGGAAATTATAAGCTACCCGGAGCCTTTGTTGATGTTTCTTAGGGGAAGATTGCGTAAATATAAATGTCATTAAACCCGTCACCACCCGACACGGCCAATTAGTAAGGTTTGTCACGTAGATAAAACATGCCAATTTATTACTAGTTCAGCACACACCAGCGTTACTAGTTTAGCATAATTTCGATTTAAAGCTTTCGTGACTGCAGGGATTCATCTTGGTTCTTTCGGTAAAGTCACGTAGAAGGGAAATAATAAAATAATAAAAATACAACTATAAAATTAAATTCTCACGACGTTTCGGCCACAACGCTGAGGACGGCTGCTTGCGTTGTAGCCGAAACGTGAGAATTTTATTTTATTATGTTTTATTATTTTATTATTTCCCTTCTACGTGACTTTACCGAAAGAACCAAGAAGATAGTTTAGCATACGCACCGGTGTGCTGAACTCGTAACGAATTTGCATGTTTTGTTTCCGTGACAAACCTTACTAATTGGCTGTTTCGGGTGGTGGCAAATTTATCGACACATTTATATATTTACGCGATCTAACCCCAAAACACCTATTATTATGGATGATATTGGTCGTGAAAGCCTCCGACTACGCGTTATGCTCACCTTGAGCCTTTTGTCTGATGTTTCTATGCAACCCACCCTGTCCCCCCCCCCATACTCCGGACGGCGAAGGGCGCGTTCCCTTTCTCTTCAGCTCGTCATTGGACACGTGTACGTAAGGCTGTACGTATTCTGGTGATGCGTCCAATAAAGCCAATCGTGTGCAACACATCGGAAGTTTTGTCTCTTGATCAACAGCTACTAATAGTTGACCCCGTAGGATTTCGCGGCCAATATAATTCGTAATACAGTTTTTGGGGGGGTTAGATCGCGTAATTTACACGGAATTTACGCGATCTAACCCCCCCCCAAAAGGCCTGTATTATAGATACGAATAGGTTACTCCATAGTTCAATTAAAAACTGATCATCAATATTTTTGTTTAATATTTCCCGTATTTTTTTTATTCGTATTCGGCACCACGGTGTAAAGTGCAGTCGCCAACTCTTGTTCAGCCTCTGGGCGTATGTGGTATGAAGGGTCAATGCCTCATACGTCGCCTCTTATACAAAAAAACCTGTTAAGGCCACACTATGGACGAGCGTGTTAAGTTTTTTGTTCTTCTTGTGCACCACTGCCAACAGCAGGAGCGGTGGTGCAGTGGTTGGCGCACTTGCACGGTGAACCTGGCCACGTGGGCGGTATTCGAACCGGTCTTGCCCCCCACCTCAACCAACCACAAACCCGCACTGACAAGTGTGGTGAAATATGGTCAAGGGGCCGTCCATAAATGACGTCACGCACCTAGGGGGGGGGGGGGGCAGACATTTGTGACGATGTGTGATGAGGGGGGGGGGGTGAGAAATGTGACGTCACATCAAAATGCGCAACTTTAAATAAATATAGACAACACGTTTTACTTAACTAAATATACTTTATAATACATGTTTTCTCCTACAACATCAGAGTGTAATGCCACATTAAATACGCACTGCAATGACAATAGTTTAAAGCCATTTAAAGCATGTTTTATTTGGGGGGGGGGGGGCAGAGCTTTGTGACGTCACATTTGAGGGGGGTCTGA
The DNA here is from genome assembly GCF_015708825.2 of Lethenteron reissneri. Lineage (NCBI taxonomy): Eukaryota > Metazoa > Chordata > Hyperoartia > Petromyzontiformes > Petromyzontidae > Lethenteron > Lethenteron reissneri. The sequence goes on from NC_083835.1 coordinate 2,222,369, forward strand.
CTTTTTGTGACGAATGGAGGGGGGGTCAAAAATCGTCCAAAATCGCGTGACGTCATTTATGGACGGCCCCATAGGGGTGGGAACAATGCCAGTCTGTTGGTCATTACAATAAGGAGCTGTGCTGTTGGACATCTCATTGTTCATTCGTACAAGTATCGGAACAGCTGCAGTGAAGATTGAATGGACACTCAACAAATGAGAGGGAGACCAGAGTTATTCACTACGACAAGATATATTGGCCAAATAGAACGTTATTTTACGACCATTTAAAGTCACGTGCTAATCACACTGAAGTTTCGGATTATAAGACGCACTTTCCCCCCCCCCCCCCCCCATTGTTTTTTATAAACAAAACTTTTTGCGCGTGCGTCTTAGAATTCGGTAAGCGTGTGTTTAAAATAGTTTTTATAATTATGGAAACCGGGCAACGCGCTTGGAGTGCGTCTTATAATCCGGACAAGACGGTCGATATTCAAATCTGTCACGTGCTCACCAAACAGCCGAAGTTTGCACGCTAATTAATTATTCATGAGCTTGGTCACGTGCTCCGGGTTTTGGCGCCAAACGGTTACATCCGCCAACGCGATGATGCGCGGCAGCCGGCCCATCGCGCCCCGCCCCCCGCGCGCGCTTCAGCCAATGGGAGCGCGCCTAATTAATTATTCATGAGCGCGCGCCAACCGCTTTAGCCAATGGGAGCGCGCCTAATGAATTATTCATGAGCGCGAGGACGCAACTTCTCAGACATCTTCCAACCGACCAATGGGGATGTCACGTAATTAATTATTCATGAGCGCGCGGGGGGGGAGGTGGCGTCACGCCCACCCCCCTCGGATACGAACCCGCCAACCAATGGCGTGTGAGGAGGGGTGGTGGCAACAACTCGTTAATTATTCATAACGAACGCGAGGATCCGAACGACCAATGGGAGCGCGCGCTTGACGGGTCATCGATTATTCATGAGCTCTGGAAGGGGGCGGGGCGATGGCGCTGTCCAATGGGAGAGGAGCATCGGGCAGCGCGCGGGAGACGACGACGCTCGCGCTGCCGCCACCAGGCAACGGGTTCACTTCGCGAGGAGAGAGAGACAAAGACGCGTGTGGGTGGTAGTAGTTGCTGCTGCTGCTGAGGTATTGGTGGTGGTGGTGTTGTTGGTGGTGGTGGGGGGCGTGAAGTTGTTGCAAGCAGCGTGTGAGAGAGTTGACTCTGAGGTGGTGGTGAGTGTGTACGCGTGGTTTCGTGTTGAATCGATGTTGTTGTTGGTGTGTGGTGTTTTGCTATAACATGTCGTCCGCGATGATTCGTGTGTGTTGTGAAGAAGAGGGGGGGTTGTCTACACGATGGTCTGGGTAGGCATTGAGTTGTTACGCAGTCCAGAGTTATTGTGGCGGGAGAGACGGGGGCTTATTGTAGCACTTTGTTCAACCAGGAGATGCTTTGTAGTAGTAGTAGTAGGCCTTCGTTGAGACTCTTGTGGGGGTTGGAGAGGAGACGTTTCGCAGCCCCCCCCCCTTCCCCAGTATTCATTCTCGCCCATTAAAAAACTCACCACCCCCCCCTGTGTCCATTATTATGTTAGTAACAAACAAAAACGTGGCGTTAGTTCGGTCAAAGAACCCGCACGGAACTGCGTGGAGGCGGACAAGGAGCCGGGGCGATTGTTATCCAGCAGTGGATCGACCATGGCCGAGGATAACGACGATAACGACGACTTTGTGTCAACCCACTGCGGGATGTGTAGGCCTCGCAACGTCGTGTGTGTAGTGCTGATTTCGTGGCGTGTTTCACCATACTTCACCACACTTCACCATTCTTAACCACGCCGTTGGGGGGTGGACAGTGTTTCACCATACTTCACCACGCCGTTGGGGGGGGGGGTGGACAGTGTTTCACCATACTTCACCATACTTCACCATACTTCACCACGCCGTAGGGAGGTGGACAGTGTTTCACCACACTTCACCACGCCTTGGGGGGGGGGGGGTGGACAGTGTTTCACCATACTTCACCACACTTCACCACGCCGTGGGGGGAGGGGGTGGACAGTGTTTCACCATACTTCACCATACTTAACCATACTTCACCACGCCGTAGGGAGGTGGACAGTGTTTCACCATACTTCACCACACTTCACCACGCCGTTGGGGGGGGGGGGGTGGACAGTGTTTCACCATACTTCACCACGCCTGTTACAGTAACCTGTGTTGTTACATTTAAATCGCTAGAATATCTGTACCGTAATCGCAAAACGTAACGTCCTCTCCGATGCGTTGTCGTGTGGCAAGCACGTGGAGTAAGTAGAGGGGGACCCCCCATTGTGAGTACGGCAGGAGGTGGTGTGATGCTGTGGGTCACGGCTTCTTTATAGGGGGGTGAGGGGTTGTCCTTTACCACAACACCGCCACTAACCACTACTAACCACTAATTAACATCGTTACTGCGGCGTCGCTACATTCGTATGGGGGGTGGGGGAGCTCTTTTGTCAAAGAGTGCAACGCTGCTTGCTGCTGGATTTGAGGGGCCTGGCCCTACCGCGTTTCAAGCAAGTTGTGGAGCTTGGGTTTGGTGGAGGATTAAGTTGACCCTAATTCACCGCGTCTGGCACTTGCGGTTGTGGTAAATGTGGAGGGGGGCTCTCAGGAAGCAACATAGACCAAAGATCCCCCCTTTAAGGCAGTTATTTTGACCATACTTCATCACGTTTCATCTTCTTGGTTCTTTCGGTAGTCACGTAGAATGGAAACAAGCGTTGTGGCCGAAACGTGAGAATTATTTTATTGTGTTTTATTTTGTTGTTTCCATTCTACGTGACTTTACCGAAAGAAACAAGAAGATGAATCCCTGCAGTCACGAAAGCTTTAAATCGAAATTCACCACGTTTGTCGCTTGTTGGTCAATTTTTGAGGGGGGCTCCCAGAAGGCAGCATAGACCAACCATGACTGTTGCCCCTGGCCACCTGCCCCCTACAATTATGTTCCCTATACGTCGTCTGTACAGCCCCCCCCCCCCACCCCGTATCATGGAATCCAATCACTGCCTGATGAAGGTCGTGGTGGTTTATTTGACCATACTTCTCCCAACGCGGGCCAGCGTTGGTTTGGTGACATAGAGGAGTACAATACAACGATCGATGTCACTGTAGCAGCCTGACAGCCACCCGTGGTATGTGCACGCCCGTCCAATAATTGTCCAGGCTCAGAAATCCTGCCCAGCTTCCGTGATGTCACGCCAAAGTGGACGCAATCCTGGTGATTTGGTCATCATAGTCTTACGGTCCCAGGCCACCACAATATTAATTCAATCATCGCGTTAACAAGGTACTTGTAAATGCCCGTAAATATCCTCGCAAAGTGTTAAAGTCGTAATCTCAAACTTGCCACGTGACTGGCTCAGCGGTCACGGAACTGGTTGTTTACATCGTATTCTTAGGGTTTTTCGGTAAAGTCACGTAGGTAAAAAATTAATAAAAGTAAAATGAAAATCACGACGTTTTATTTTATTTTACTTTTGTAAATTTTTTACCTACGTGACTTTACCGAAAAAACCTAAGAATATGAATCCTTGCAGTCACGAAAGCTTCAAATCTAGAATTTTTACATCGGTCTGGCATTTGGTGATTAATTCATATTTACAGGACTACTTATACTCAGCCCTTTGTTAATCTAGCTGCTGGACTTAAGCCCTCCCCACGCCGTGTTGGTTATGCAGGAAGTTTGACCATACTTCACTAAACTGGTTATGGTGAGTTAGGGAGGGACAGGGAATCGATTGTTTCTGGGCATCTGTGAAAAAGAGCTTTATAGCTCATCGGATTTCCCCAGTATATATATTCTGGTTCTGATATGACTCGCCACTGATACTAGCCGTGGCCAAGAATCTAACACACTTAGGGATACGATTCGCCGATTCAAGAATGAATATATTGTGTCATTTGAACTGTCATCTGCGTCGTCGGTCTCCTGCATTGTTTATCCCTTTTGTTTCTGGATCTCGGTGGCCACAAACCAACCGGTGTCACCCCCAACCCCACCGCGACATTGGCCGTGATTGCACGTGTGCGGTTTCCGTATGGCGTGTGCGGAAATACGACGCTTGCTGTGGGTGGCTGTCCGCTGTCGAAATGTTCAGGGATCTTTAATATTTGCCTACGCTAAACTCGTGATCAATGCCAGCGTGTGGAGTATGTTAACACAACCGCTGCTGTCTATCTGCACCGTATGTATTCTTTGAAAAATAGATGTAAGACATCTTATCTATGTGTTAAACCAAAAAAAATATTCCAATTTACAGCCGTTTGTCAATGCACTGCTGGATGAAGGCTTCCTCCGTGCCTTGCCAGTGATGGGGATTTGTATGGCCGTATTTCACGCTGGTCACTGCGGGTTGGTGTTAAGTGGGTTGTGCCAGGCTTGCCACCGACTGATGTTAGACGTGGCTGGGATTGTAGCGTACCTGTCAACCCCCATTGTCTAACTTATTACACACCAATTCAAACCTTATTGGTCACCGCGTGCCCTTATAAATCTCAACGTTCATCCTACAAAGCCCCATCACAAGGGAGAAACACAAACAAATAGACAAAAATGTTTTTTGTGCCCGTATTGAAACGGCTGTACGCCGTTTGGACCTGAGAACTCCATTTTCCCTGTACAAGAATACGAGGTAAACTGTATGGGTTGACAGGTGTATGATGTAGCCCCCAAGGCTCCCATCGCGTTACAGTAAAACCTTGGATTGCGAGCATAATTCGTTCCGGAAACGTGTTTGTAATCCAAAGCACTCGTATATCAAAGCACTCGTATATCAGTTGTGAATCACGTGACGCTCGGAAGACAAAGCGTATACACGTACTACTCGTATTGCAAGACCTCGCTCGTTTATCAAATGAATATTTATTTTAAAATTTTGCTCGTCTTGCAAAACACTTGCAGAACAAGTTACTCGCAATCCAAGGTTTTACTGTATTTTGTTTTGCGTGAACTTGCGCTGCTCCCGTGGTTTAGCGTTGCCTTGAAGGGCCTCAGCTGCCCGAGTTTGCGGGCACATTTTAACGGCCGGTTTCACACGGTGGCTTCTTCACACTCCTCTCTCAAAGCACTGGCTGTGTTGGTTTTAAAACTACTGTATGATGACAGGTTACCAGATATGAATATTTTTGACACGGTGCACATTGCATATCATTGCCGGCTGATGGGAATTATAATGATGGTCTAGAAATGTATGAAAGTTGAAATTTGGCACTAATATATGCAAGTGTGCATGTTTGTTTATAACAAGAAAAATGAAAAACAAACCTGTTGAATTTCGATTGCGAATATTGTGGGCCTCCAGATAATACAGCCTAGAGGCCAGTTAGTTTCACTTGTATGGCAAGGCGAGATTTGAGTTTGACATTGATTTGAATCTCATGATAAACACATTCAAGTATACAATCCCCTTGTCATTGAATCAAGTTGTCTGCCTCTTGTGGCGTGCGATATTAAAGCTTGAAATGGGGTAAAGCCAACACTACCAGTTAACACAAGCATTGAACAGACCCCGGGTAAATCTCTCTACTTCAAATTAAAACCGAGTCATATTTTGGTGCACCACCCTATTTATTTAGGCTCAAAAAAAGTGAAACGGGACCTTGTGTTTTTATTTAATTACCAGCCTGACGGGAATATTTGTTGTAACTAATAAATGAACAGACGCTTGTCTGTTCATTTGTTTTACCAGCCTTAACCCTTCCAGGCAGTGCATGGTTATTAGGCTGTAGTTCAAATAAACACGGTATGGCCTCATCCACGGTCACGTTAACCTTAGTCCTGCTCGGCAACCGTCCTCCCTTATGAGGTCGGGCACTAGGCCGCTGTTGTACGAGTGGGTGAGTTGGGAGGCCCATGGTTTGTGGAGAAAGTGTGACCTTGGTCGGTTTGATTCAATGACCCAGCACTGCTCTTTGGTTCTTTCGGTAAAGTCACGTAGAAATTTTAAATCAAATGATAATAGAATACGACGTTTCGGTTGCGACGCAAGCAGCCATCATCGGGTAAGAATGAATGATAAAACACAGTGTGTCTCGCTCGGTGTGTCTCTGCATGTGTGACTGCCGATGTTGTTTTCGTGTCTGTGTTTTATTATTCATTCTTACCTGATAATGGCTGCTTGTGTTGCAGCCGAAACGTCGTATTCTATTATTATTTTATTTTCTACGTGACTTTACTGAAAGAACCAAAGAGTAATTCCTGCAGTCACAAAAGCTTCGAATCTAGTTTGACCCAGCACTGCCTGCCACTTCCTTTTTATAGTGGAAATGTGGCATGCGTGATACCTCTAGGCTTGACATCTAATTTTTGTCAATTCTATGCAACATTATTTTCCGAGATATGACCCATGGTCTTCCACAATTAGTTCTTTTGGATACTAAAATAGTTCCAGATCTTTATCAGGTCCAATTCTGGATTCAGATCCATTTAAATCCTAGAACATTACTGTTAAAATCCGTCCATTCAACTCCCCTGATTGGTCTTAACAGCGAGGACGTTGGGGGCACTGCGTTGGAAGCTGGGGTTTTAATATCCCCTGCGTTTAACATAATTGGATTAAACCACTACATTCTAACCACCCCCCACCTCTAGATCATCTCCATGGTACATCCCGTACATTCACGTAATGCGTGGCCGGCAGTCGCGTATGCAGCATGCCAACAACGGGTGGCCGTGAGTAGTGCCTCTCGTTTTCCCAGCCGCCAGACCGCGCTCGCTAGCGTCGAGCTTGTTTTATGACCGAGCGTGCGTGAATTGGGTCTTTACAATATCGGGATAAACGTTTGGAAAGGTCTCTGCATGAGGTCGTCGCCTAATGTTTACTTAAAAATAAGAAGCCTCAACATTTGTCATGTGTTTAATTGAGTGAAAGTTTGCTCCCCCCCGCCCCCATCTTATTTTCTGTTGGCTTCGTTGCTTTACTTTATTTTATTGTTTTTGTTATTTGGGTCACCCAGGTCAGTCTTGCCATTAAAACTGATTCTGCTCACTTCTGAGGTCCTACCCGGTTAAACTAATAAACGTGAAATGCGTCTTGGCGTTAATGGATACGCTTCTAACAGCGAGAAACTGCCGTAAATGATGTGAAATGTTGAACGTCGGATTGCGTCTTCTGTTCGGAGGTGTAAGTACTGACATGTAGTTGTCTGCATTCCCATTGCAGATTATCGCTTTGAACGGGAGCCGGAGTTGAACGCTGAACTGGTCCTTACTGGCATAACCCCGGTGACATCATGGCCAAAGATGTACGTGCGCACACATTGCAAGAACTACAGAGAGAGCCCGGTGCTTAATCATGGCAGGGACCACGAAGTTGCCTTGAGAATTTTCAAAATGGACCATTATTGTGGACAAGTGTAACTTTACAACTAAAACCTGTTGTACAGTTTACATAAAAGCTTTGGTTGGAGCAGTGGAACAGTGGTTGGTATTACTGTGCTCTGGGTCCATTGACCCGAGTTCTGTTCCTGGCTATGACTTGCATCAGTGGCGAAGTAATATCTGAACCGGTCCTGGGCTTTTTCCCCCTTCACAAATCTGCGCCGACCAGGATGGTGAAGTATGGTCAAACAAGCCTCGTAACTGACACAGCAGTACGACGACCTTTGTACAGCAGTGGATTGACTGTAAATTGTTAGAAAGTTCTGGTTATTTTTTTACATGTGCTTTCAATGTAGGTTATGTTGCATGTATTCATGACATAGTGATAGTTTTCAAATGTGTATCTTGGAATTTTCGTAGTTTTTTACATAACGTGCACTACATGTTAATGTTATAATTTTTTGTGTGTGTACTGGACACATTATTTTTTCCATTCACTGATGTGTGAACTGCGTTGAAATTGCAAAGGTGGCCCGTGTCGCTGACTCGTGTATTCGCTCTGCAGGTCGGATATTTTGACAAGAACGGAGAGTTAAGGGGCTTTTTGGAAAACTTCAGCCCATCCAAAAGTAAGTTATTTGATCTTTTTTTTTCAATCGTCATGCCATCTCGAACACAACGGCAATATTCATGAATGTGACGCCGATCCCTTCATGGGTCAGTCATGTCGTGCTGTCTCGTCTGCGTCCGAGTAGAACTGCGTTATGGCCCACAGTTTTCAGTGAAATTCTGGAAGTTGGTATTTTCAACTTGTACCCAAGACAAAAATAAAAAAAATTGGGAAATGTATTGGCACCTATCGTAGGGCCGGCCTAGCAGTCGGTGTGTGCTCGGTCATGAACCATCTTTTCTTAGGTTCAGTTCCTGGTACGATCATCTTGTAGTGCTGTCGTCACAGGCATGTCCTCTGCTTAAAATTCAAGCGTGAATGACTGTTCTTCTCCTGTGATAGTCGGACCGATATTTTGTCAGTTTTTAATGCATAGGCGTTTGCGACCAATATGAATAATAGAGGGTTTTTTTTGGTTTAGATCATGTCAATATATACGTGTTATTAAACTCGCCACCAATCGTCAAAGCCAATTAGTAAGGTTTGTCACGTAAACGTCGTTCTCCGATTGTAAATGTTGTAGGTTTACTCTCCAACACATCGGTGTGCTGTACGAGTAATGAATTGTTTACGTGACAAACCTTAATTGGCTTGTCGGGTAGTGGCAGGTTTAACGACACATTTATATTTACGCGATCTAAACCAAAAAGCCTCTGGATATTTTTTCATCTTATAGCTGCAGCTTAGGAAGATTAAGTATTGAGCCAAATTTAACGCGATGAGTTTTTTTTCGCACGGCCGATTTGTGACTAGGCTGAGACTTGGGAAATCGGTTTTAATCACCAGCTGCTCAAAGCCTCGATTTAAAATCCAGGATCTCAGCGATCCCAGGCCCTGCCCTCGACTTCTGAGCCACTGGGGCCGATCACCTTGAGCTTGTTTTCTGCTCGTCAAGTCGAAATTTGAATCGTGGTTGGATCCGTATATTGAAGGGTGGCAACCCCCCCCCGTCCCGTGTTGCCGTGGCGCAGGCACCGTCTCTGTGGTCACGCTTCCCGTTGGGAGCCTGGGCTCGCCCGGCAAGCACATCCTGCCCAAGACGCTCGCCCCGTCCAACGTGAACGTGCCCCAGCAGATGGTGAGTGTGCGCCGCTCATGTGACTTGTAAGGGCAGTCCTAGGGAATCGTACGGGCCTGCCCGTTGAACACGAGCCCGTCGCTTCATTTCATTGGGTATTTTGGAACTGCTTTTTGTGTTTAGTTTGCTGTCCTTCCCCCACACTTGAGATTAGTAGCACGGTCGGCTACGTACGGTGCGAAAGAAGTTCTACATGCAGTTGGCCCCGCGGTCACACGAGGCCTACCACTAGGAAAAGGCCCCGCAAACATCATTCATCACCGCGAGCATCTTAGGAAATTAAAGAGTGTCGGTGTTTGTCGCCAAAGCGATTAGAGCTGTTGTACAAACAGCTCCTTGTTAGCTGTTGCTTGTCTATTGATTGTGGTTGTTTAGCGAAAGCCAGGTGAGATGCTGTTTGATCAGTGGGCCTCCGTGCTCCGCAAGCAAATGTCCCCAGTGTAATGTGTCTCTTGCAAAAACTCGCCGCGTGCAGCCGTCGTCGTAAAGAGGCCCCGTAAATAGCTGCGTCGTTCAGCCGGTGTTGTTGACGCAGTATGTTTTCTCGCTTTTGGGCTCTGGGCGGCGATAAAAACGATGAACATGAAAAGCTCGGTTTTCCTCCCTTAATTATTGCGTCACAAAAGGGCCCTTGCTCGGCAGGTGGGAATGATCCGCAGCTGCGTTTGCCTGGCAATTTGTAACCTGACGCAGGTGTAGATAGGAGGGTCGATGTCGCAGGCCAGGTTTTTTTGGAAAGAAGCTTGGGAAAATGTTACCCAGCCACCACGGCAGTAATAAGCAGTGCCACGGATGTAACATTTTATCTTTAAAATATTTTTTGCCCTCAGGATAATAATGATGATGACATTTATAACTGGAGGCGCTAAGCCAAGCTCAGGGCTGCTCGAAAGCCTGACCCAACACAGATAGAGAGGCCTTTAGATGTTTCTTGAAATTCGGAGTGCATTTTATGTTGCGGTTGTGCAAAGGTCTTGGGAGAGTTCCACACCGAGGGGGCGATAGTAGAGAACAGACGTGAGGCTGCAACATAAATCCATGCGTGTGGGAAGTGATAATTTCCGATTTGTGTACGTTCACAAATGGGTTGTTTTGTGCTCTGGTTCTCCCACATGCATAAACACCCATCGGTTGGCTCAGAACATCTTTAATATACAGAGGACCGCAGAGAATGGGCAATTATTGGTAGCGCCAGATCCGTGCCTGGCTTGCTGCCTTCCCGCCAGAGGTCGCAAACAGGTTTTGATTCCTTACCCGTACCCGTACCCGGCCGCGCCAGGGTCGCAAACGGGGGTACCCGTACCCGGCCGGGTACGGGTAGCCGGGTATCGGGTAGGGTACGGGTATCGGGTACCCGATTGCGACCTCTGGGATGAAGCCATGTTGCAGGCGCGGGTGGGTTGATTCTAGGAACTTGAATTGTGAGAAGAGACAAGACATTGGGAATTGAGTGACAAACAGTTACTCACCAGTGTTGACATTGTTATTGGTGTTGTACTTGAACAACTAATGGGAACCCTGCATGTTCAGCATCGTCCACTGTTGCTTCCAATAAAACGGACACACAAACACCACAATTGCAAAAACACAATAATTCGACTCGCAAATTACATTTTGAGGGTTAATTGAAAGCAGACAGTGGGTGACTGTATGAGAAGGCACGTATAGCGATGCGTCAGTGTGTGTATTGAATGGATTATTATGGTTTTGCTCGTGTAAATGGCTTCAAATTGTGAGTCTTAAGAATCTGTTCTTGTCGATTTCTGCTTGGGGTGTGTAATTTGGTCTTGTGACCCCTGCAGGTGCTACAACCACAAAAACGAGCCTGCTACAGCCTCCTATAATCATGGATAATGCGTATGTTGTAAATCATTGGCCCAGATAAATTAGACAACAATTAGGAAACATGAATTCGTTTTTAATTATTAGTGTCTTGTTTAAACTGATTGGTTGTTCCAGTGATGTGATGACACCTGTTTAAAAAAGCAGGTCAGGTGACGTTGTGACTTCCTGAGTCCTGTCCTGAAGGTGCTTGACGCAGTGTCATGCGAAATGCCGCGTATCCGATTGCTAAACTAAGTTAAGAATTTAGATTTAAAGCTTTCGTGACTGATGGTTGCTTGTGTTGCAGTTGAAACGTCGTGAGAATTTTTATTGTTTAATATTATTTTATTATTTCCCTTTTACGTGACTTTACCGAAAGAACCAATAATTAGTTAAGAGTTGTTCATAATACAGGTTTTTTTGGTTAGATCTCGTAAATATGTGTCGTTAAACCCGCCACCACCCAACATAGCCAATTCGTAAGGTTTGTCCCATAAACAGAACATGCCAATTCGTTACTAGTACAGCACACCGGTGTGTTGGAGTGCAAAGCCACAACACTTACAATCTGAGTACGACGTTTCACCAGTATTTACAACTAGCTTCAGGATACAGCCATATTTGTTAATGTTTTATGACACTTTTATATATGTACGCGATCTAACCGTAAACACCGGTATTATGGATGATATTGGTTGCGAAAGCCTACATATTAAACTTGAGAATTGATATAAAAATTAAGGTCTCACGACAGAAACTTGGCCGGATAATTGCATGGCCTAACCCAAAAATGAGTTGTGAATCATCATTTCGGCTGCCACAACCTGTTGTGTAATAAATGAATATTTTTATGAAATCACTGCCCCAAATCGTGACATTTAATTAATTGAATCGCGAGGGAACGATTCATCACAGGCCGAGAGCCCTCCCAAGATCTAATCACATTGTGATATGAGTTTCACTTAATTTTATCGCTATCATTTTCTTATATCTGGTGTTTGTTTCATTTGTTTTTATCACTTTGTCCGTGCTTTATACTACTTTACTTTATGTTACCCTGGTCTCCCTTGCCAGAGAGACCTTTAGTCTGCACCTGTTCCCACCTGGTTTCAAACCGAGGTATCGATCGATTGTTTGTATTGTTTGGCACTGCCGTTGTAAAGTGGCTGCACGCTGCAGTAAGCTTTGGCACTGGTGGTGAATGTGGAATGCGTTTGTCTGCGATGGTTGTCGTTAGCTCGACGCCATCGGCGCCTTGCCCCGGGTGGGCTTTGCGTAAGAACGCCGCAGGTGTTTGTGTTTGCGACAATCTCGCCGAGTTCGCACGAGGCCAACAAATAAATAGTCCGTGTCCGCATCCAGCTGAGTGACAGCCCATAGATTCTTCCCGAGTCCGCCACTCTAGCTCGCACGGAGGCATACCGCTTTCGCAGGAGGCGCGGGAGAACGTCCCGCCGGCAGTGCGAACGCGCGGTGGTGCATGCTGGGCTTCGTGTGAATGTGTTGAAATGTCACCTGCGCACGGTCAATGGAGAGGAATGGACGTGCATGTCAAGTTGCATTGTCGTCATCGTTAGCCGTGATCAATCCGATGCTGGCGGAGGCCGCTCCCCAAGCTGTTGCCGTCTATTATGGTCCTGCGCTGTAGCAAGCCACGTGGCACCAGCTCACGAGATGGTCTGTCTCGTTGCTCCTAGGGGACGTTCTCTTTGGCGGCGTTAGAGTTGATGGCAGGAGTAAATTTGTTCAATAACAAAGGAAAAAAAAGTACTTGACGGTCCTTTATCAAGTGTCTGCTGGGTGAGAATTTCCCACGGCACGTCGGCAATGGGGGTTTGTTTGACCGTATCTCGCCACACCGGTCAGCGCCGGTTGGTCAAGGAAAGGACCAGGATTGATTGGTACAGATATCACGACAGGTTTATGGAAGGCTTGAACGTAAGCGAAAATGCATTGCTGTGAAATGGGATTTTAAGGGTGGCTGATAACCTTCGAGTACACTGCTGTACCAGGTGTCGGTAACATAGCATGACTGGTATGGGCAGTGGTGCAAGAAATACAATGGCGGAGGGGGGGGGCACTATTACATCTTCACCCCCTCGTCGTAGCTGAACGCCTGGGTCCCTACGGCCCGTGGGCCTCGGTGCAGTTGCACCGCCTGCACACTCGACAGCTACCCCGCCGCTCGGCACCACCGAGACCTCGTACTGAACGCCAGGGCACGGACGGAGACTTGCACTTTTTTTTTTGTCGTGTGTGTGGTGATCCCAGTACCTTCACTTCACTGTGAAAATAGAAGCCCGGAGTTATTTCTGCGGATAACAACATTCCCCAGTAGCGTAGCCTCTCCCTCTCCACACCACCTCGGGTGAGTGGTTGTAAATTAACCCGAATGTGGATCCTGATGTCGGAAAGGTTAGTGGAGATGACTTCTCGTTGACTGTTAAGGAAAGTAGAGGCCGGGCTTGGGTAGGTCAACGCGTCACTCGGTGGAGATGACGGTGAATGGGTGAGACTGGTGGTGGAGGGACAGCCAAAGGAAGGGTCACGCCCGCGAGGATGCCCACCGTGGAGACGGAGCGGTGATTAAATAGCTCGTATGCAGGAGCTGGATGGATCGTTACATTACTGGACCATGGCGATTGCTTGGGGGGAGAGTGGGGCAAGGGGATTGATCACGATCGGCGAATATTATGGTTGTAATTGGTGGTTCCCGTTGATTTTTCCGCCCATCTTTAACGGAGTGTCACGAGTACAGTGTGGGCCCTGTTTTGGTGTTAATCCGCTTTTCCTGCTGTTCCCAGTGTTTGAATGGCCCGTGTTGCATAGCGACGGTAACCACGCTGCAGGTTGTGAGGGAGTCGGTGTTGGTGTGCTGCGCCGCGTGTGCGTGGGTTTGTTTGCACACGAGCTTACATGCGTGCACGTCGCACGTTCGCTCTATACAAAGAATGCGATGAAACTTAAGACGTCCACTTTGGCAAAAATGAAGAGGCCTACTTTGCTGTAGAGGCCCTTTTCATTGGCTCCTTAATGATGCTCGCATTTTGTGGTTTGGGCCAGCCAACGCGTGGCTTTGAGCGGCACGAAAAACCCATCTCGTGATTGCCACGGATAAACTATGGAAAGGCAGAAGTGTTGGCCGAGCCAAAGCAATCGTGGTAGTTAAAACATTGTGGGGGGCGGGCGTTTCCCCCGGTTGCAAAGTATGTATGTGAAACGTGCGTGATCAATGCAGGAGATTAGGGTGGAAGGTCACAGCTTTTGAAGTATGCTGCCACAGGAGAACCGGTGGACATGCGTGTACCACAACATGTTTTGTGTAGACGATGAGCTGTAGACCATAATCGAGAGACCAAAACTATAAAAGTGTTTTTGGACGGCGGCGAGCTGGGCGTGATGGTGGAAACTTTAAAAAGTCGTTGCACTCTCCTCGATTTAACAAAAGATTTCACTTCTCCATTTTGACATAAATGGGAATGTAGCAAAGTTGTAAAAATTCAACCACTCTCTCCTCTCCGTCTCTGAAGGACGTCCAGACTAATTTAACAACCAGCACAGCGATTATTACTTCTTTGTAATTATTGCTGTGCTTAAGTGTCAAATGTAACTCTCTGAAGGACGTCCAGACAGAATTTAACAACCAGCACAGCAATAATTACTTCTTTGTAATCATTGCTGTGCTTAAGTGTCGAATGTAACTTTATAAAAAGCCATCGGTTCATTTCTCAACTCAATGGAAGCTTTTTGGCAAACAGAAATGCCTCAAAAGCAGCGTGGACACGCCTGCCCATTGACGCACAATGCCATATGGCAATCGAAGAATTTCAAAGGGCTGCCAACGGAAGGGTTAAACATTCACCACAGTTCAACACACATGCATACAATACACAAAGATCCCCCCCACCATATAGCCCTAACAGACTATTGGGGCAAGTGCTGTTAGCGAGCACCTATGAAGGCCGGCATGGTGCACGAGGGGGTGGGTGGCCAGCACCACTGCCTGAACGCCTTTGTCTCTGCAGCGATTTTACACACCTCACCAGGTCCTCATTTGAGGCTTAGTCGACCTAGGGGAGGCCCAGGGTCGGTTCAGATAATCGTCACTGTTGTTGGCCGTTAGCAGGAATCAAACTCGAGTCGCTGGGTTCGTAGCGCAGCTACACTACCGCTCCCCACAACACACGCACACACACAACACGCAGACGCAATGCTGGGCTGCTTTCGAGAGCAAGTATGGAACGTATCCGTAAAGTATTTTTCACAAGTGCGTGTGGATACGTGCAGAAACAAACGAAAATATTGCGACGGAAAATGTAGGCAAATGAGAGGGACCATGTACAGGATCTGTGATAACGTTTCTCGGAAGTGCTAAAGAGTCGTGCAGTGCAACATTAAGCGACCATCAGAAAGTCGGCAGACAACTCGCAAGATGTGTACGCGGTTCATTTCGAAATCGACAAGTAAATGCGGAGGTTTCGCCGGTTACAAACATCCGTTCATTCGGCACTTGGCAAATGCCCACAATTACAACGGTTTCCTCTCAGTCGGTTATGGCACTGGGGCCAGCTGCTCTGTCGGCGGTAAGCACTTGCACGTTCAGCAAAACCTCACGGCTTCAGCAGCCCTCTGCGTTCCCCTTACACACACGTGTCTCTGTCGTTCTACTCATTTCCCGAGACGTGAGCGGAATCGCGTACAGGGATCTTTTATGTATCTATGTTGAACTTTTTTCGCGCCGTATGTAGCCAACCGTGCTAATCGGAGTAGAAGGTTGACGACGACGATGATGGTGATGTTGGCAGATATTTCGTGTTTGTGTGTACATTGATATTGCCAGTCCACTGCTGGATCAAGCCTGGCATAACCAGGCCCTCCCCCACACCGTACAGGTCATCGGGGTTACTCGACATTACTTTATCAACCCAAAGGAAGTCGGCCTTGTATTTGAGCAACGCTTGCAAATTCACTTTTTATGACTGTGCAATGGTTTTCTGATAACGTTCCCGGCTTGCTTGATAAAATAATGGGTGTGCAGTGGAGGTGGCACCGTGGCTAGAGCACCAAGCCAGCACCCTTGGCATCCTTGGGGTTTGATTCCCGTAATTAAACCGTTTCTCTAGCGCGCTGCCAGTCAGCCATGAGATGGCAACAGGGAAGTATGTCTTGTTGAATCTGTTTCATACGTAGGCTTTCGCGACCAATGTTGTCCATCATCAACGGGGTTTTTTGGGGTTAGATAAATAAGGCCGAAACAGGAAGACTTCTTCACAAATCTTGCAAATCGCCTGGTGAAGCTGGTTGTAATCGCCAGCGAAACGTTGTACTCGAATTGTAAATGTTGTGGGTTTACTCTCCAACACACCAGTGTGCTGATGGAACTAATTGGGACACTTCGTTTACGTGACAGCTTACTAATTGGCTGTGTCGGGTGGTGGCAGGTTGATGGCACATTTAAATTTACGCGACCTAAGCAAAAACATAACCTTTATTTGGATTGTTCAATCTATCTGTGTGAAGCTTTGAGCGTCACCCCCTGCTATGAATGGGCTGTCTCCAGAGTACTCCCACATGTCAAACACTCCTTACAATGGAATCTTCCAAACAGCCCAAGCAGGGACGCTCAAGAATGGGTAACGTGAAACTCGGGCAGAAGATGTAAAAAGTTTTAAATATGTTTTAATAACGTACCTTGATATGGGAGCCTTACAATTACAATCACTCAAACATGCTTGTGCAGCCTGGGTTGGATGCTTACTGGGCAAAGTTTTTCTCTTAAGGGAGGTGGGTGTTTATGGATGACTGCTGTCCCCTGGCATCGGTTAAAAATACTTTTAGTTTTTTTTTTACAAAGCTGTACAAAACCTTATTTTTGTGCACATTAGCGGAATGATTGCTCCTGTACTTGTTCCGTGGTTGAGGTCATGTGTCGAAACAAGCTGGCAAACCCGTCAATTCAATCTAAATTCGATGCTATTTTTATTCAAATCAAACTCAACGATCAATGTTGCTTATTAATGGCTGGGAGTGGTGCTGCACATCAAAGGGGGGGGTCCCCTTTTCAGGTGTTTATTTATCCCGAGTTCTACTTCTGGACCAGGCTATCATCGGTGCCGAGTAATATCTGAACCAATGTTGAGTATGATCAAACAACCCCCGATGACCAATGCAGCGTGGGGAGGTATTTATCCAGTCGTGGATTGACTAAATGTGTGTGTGTAAGGTGTGTGTCATTTTGACAACTTGTTAAGTGCTTGGCTATGTACAGTGCGAAAGAAGTTCAACGTACTAAACTATTTTATTTATTTTACCAGGTAAGGCTCACTGAGCTATATAGTTCTTTTCAGATGTGACCTGGCCACAATTGATAGCTCAACAATGTCGCTTGTCATCATGTGGAAATCTTTAGCAGCCAAATACTCTGAATGGACGTTGATTATAAATGTGACTACGGGGAGCACATGCACACTCCAAATATACAGCCGTCATGGTCGGGATCGAACCCACGAGCTCCTGCAAACCAGGCGAGGTAGTTAACATCTACTGTACACCATTGGTACCTCATTTGCCAGTAAAAAATATGATAATTGGTTTTTTAACCTTTTATCTGGCCACAAAACTGACAACTTTTTTAGGACCAATCAACTTCAAGGACAGTGCATACATTATCAGAGTTGTGTTTTTTGTTTGCATTATGACTGCAGGTATTGTGGTCTATGCAAACATGACTCCTCGTAAAAAAGGTGTCAGTTTTGTTGCCAGATGAAAGGGTTACAAACCAATTATCATCTACTGTACATACAAAAGATTACCCCATGGTGGCCTTTATTGCTCTCTATTGCCCTCTAGTGGATAGTGAAGATTTCCTCTGCATAGAGCTCCAAAAGATAGCAGCACAGCAATGGTGCAACCCACTATCGTTTTATACAGGGAAAATGCATTTGTGTGTGTGTGGCCGTTTTTGTGCGTTCCGTGTGTATCTCAATAGAGACGTCGCAACTGCACAGCAGGTACGCTGACATCGCTGGGCATTGTGGGTCGGTGTGAGGTCTCTGCCGATGTTTGACGTGGCCAGGGATCGAACTCTTCTTACTAGATCCATCGTGCAGTGTGCTGCTAATCACTGCTTGACTGCCACACTGCAATATGAGTGAAATATGTGTCTTTCTTTTAATTACTTTGTGAAATGTATATAGCCATGTACGTAAGAAGGCAGGCTGGAAAAAATACCTATTATTAACTTCTCAGAGTAACACAGCTCTCTATGAAAAACCCTGGCTTGCAGTCTGAGTGGGAAAGATTCTTGGACATGCAAACACAGAGGGCTGCTGTCCACGGATGAGCGCTGGCTTTGTGGGACCTTGTCACTAACGGCGGAGGTGGCGTTGCGCCGGACCCCAACGAATGCTGGCGCCACACGTGGGACGGACCGGGTGGGGGGGGGGAGATGTGGGTGCCAAGCGTAGCGCTGACTAAGAGCGCAAACTCACTGTGCTTAAGGCCTCGGAATGTTGAAACGCGCTGGCGGTTGGTCGCATTTGCGTGAACAGGGAAGCATGTTTGAATAAGCGACGCATGGTGCGCGTGCACAATGGGCATGACGCCCATTGTAACACCTGGAGGATGTGGAACTGAGCGCACTTGCCCATGACTAGTACCATCGGAGTTAAGATCAGCCTATTGTGGAGGAGGCTCGTGAAGGACACTACTGGGCAGTTGGGGGGCAGTTGCCCTCCAGCAACAGCTGAGGGCAGATGAGCGACGCTAACAACAACGAGCGGAGTGACGTGAGAACGTCGAATGTCCACCGGCTGGAACAGGTGCCACAAAAACGAGAACTGCCATCTCTCACGATCAACCACCACATTTATTCGCGCTGCTTTCAACCTCGGGCCACGGAGAAGCTTCGTGCCCCTTGGAGCACCGTCCCGAGATCTGTTCATCCGTCCCCATGACATAGAACTGGCCATACCCGAGCGGTGTTCCTCCGTGGCTACTCCACGTCATCTGTGGAAGCCTTTCTCGCTCCGCGCACGAAAACGTTCAAACTGCGCTCCGCTATCAGAAGTCGCGTGAAAGGTGCCCCGCGCTCACTCGGACCAGTGCGACATCGTGCACGGTTTCGATTTGCACAATGTCCCCAGTATATATGTGAAGTTCCGATTCGCCTACTTCGCGATTCGTTCGTCGCGGTTTAGTTCAAGAAGCAATTATTTTCTTTACACTGTCATCGGCTGTAGTGCTTCTCGGGGCTTACTTGGGTCGCGTGAACCAATTATGTGCAACACGTTGTGTCTATCCACTGCTGGATGAGCGCCTTCCTGCACCGTGCTGGTTGAAGGGGTTATTGACCGTACACCGCCACGCTGGTCAGTGCGAGTTAGGGAATGTGGGGAGCATGGATGTGGCATTGTAGAGGTAGGGAACAAGAGTGGGTTTTTCCACTCCGCACGTCACGTTGCTAATAGGCTAACGTCAGCATATGTAACATTCTCCCATAATTCGCATATAATTCGTGCAAATTCTGGCGTACCAATTCTCACGAACACCTCCACACGCGCATCGCTGTCATGAGAATCGGGTGAACCGTCGTTTAGATGACCCGGGTTAATATTGCGTTTGGGGAATATCCCCCTGGTCACCTGGCTAAACAAGGTCAACCTGACTCGATCGCCACACGTCCGGCATCTGAGTCCGATGGCACGACTGAGAGCCGACGGCTGACATCCGCCTGTCCGTTGCTGTGCGGCACTTCTCCCCTCTCGTTCTCTCTCTCTCTCCTCCCCTGCAGTTGCTGGGCACTCCCCAGCGCAACGCTGCCATGGCTGGCGCAGTGCTGATGGGCAACCAGCACGGGCAGCACGGGCAGCAAGCGCAGCACACGCAGATGCGCCCCCTGGACAGCCCACCAACATGGTCCGGGTACCATCCTCGTCCCAATGCACTCACCACACCGGGCAGGAGGGCTTCTCATCCCCCCACCTCCCTCCCCAGTGTAGCCTGAACAAACTGTTGGGGCAAGTGCTGTGAGCGAGTAACACCTATGAAGGCCGAAACGGCACACGAGGGGGTGGGTGGTCAGCACCACGCCCGGCCGCCTTTTTCTCCCCAGTGACGATGTTTAAACACCGCACCAGGTATTAATTTGAGGCTTAGTCGACCTTGGGGAGGCCCATGACTGGTTCAGATAATCATCACTGGTGTTGGCAGCGCACTAACTGCTACGCCACCACCACTGGGCACATCCCCCCCCCCTACCTCCGTTCCCATGACATCCACCACATTCTCCGACTCTCAAGTGCTCTTGGCCAGGTACATTAACAAGAGAACTGGAATTGTCATTGTCACCATCCGCTGCCATAACCATCATCATGAACCCTCATTTGTTCCCGCTTCTCAGCTCATTGGCTCGGAATCGAAATCTTTATCCTGGAGATATCCGATGAGCTATCAAGCTCCTTTTCACAGATGATCCCACTCCTCCTCCTCCCCTATATGAACGCACTCCACACTTGGGACATTGAGGGAAGGATGGCAATGATAACAATTATGACGCTGATGATGGCGGTTGTGCTAATGATGATGATGGTGTTGATGACGACTACGATGATGGTGGTGATGATGCCCCCAAGGTCGATTGTCCTGCTTTCACACACTGGCATTTGGAGCACGTAAAAACAGAACCAACGACGATGAGACGGAATGAAGGATCAAACCTACAGCACACGTTTGTCGTGAACGGCAGCGACCTGGCGGGTGTTGTTTTCAGGCGGCAACGTCGGTGGATGCAGGTTGACATCGCCGCCACGATGTCTCCTCCACCTATGAGTGGTGGTCAGCTTGGGGTCTGTGTGTTGGAGGAGCACTCTGCCAACACTGCTCATGGTGATCCGGTTAATTTCAGGCAGCTCCCCACGATTATTTACAATGTAATTATCAGGCCCCCCCATGGTGTTAAGTGCAGTCTCCAATGCTTATTGTCCACTCTGTTTCCTCTTTGTTTCCTCTCTGTTATGCGCTCTGAAGAAGGGGCCATTGCCCGAAACGTCAACAGGGAAATATTTTTTCCTTTAAAGGCCACAGTCTTGTTGACGGACGTGTTGGGTTTTTTGTTATTTTTGTTTGTGCACCACTGCTAATGCACCTCCTTCTAGATTTGAAGTTTTCGTGACTGCAAGGATTCATACTCTTTGGTTTTTTCGGTAAAGTCACGTAGTTAAATAATAAAATAAAAATAAATGAATAACAACTGAATTAAATCACGACGTTTCGGAGGCAACACATGAAGATGGAAACTTGCGTTGCCTCCGAATTTAATTCAGTTGTTTTTTCATTTCATTTTTTACTACGTGACTTTACCAAAAAAACAAAGAGAATACACCTATTAGTGTGGTTGGCTCTGTACGGTGCGAAAGAAGTTCAACATACAAACACTGCAGTATCACAAAATAATTTAGTTTACCCATGATTAGAGTTTCTAAAGCTGCGCTAAATATTCGATGATAATAATAATGGTGATGCCCTTCCTTTACCCAGGAGAGCCTCTCGTTGAGTCTCAGGACACCGTCTCAGATCGGTCCCCATAGTGGGAAGGAATTGGCCAACTCTTTGTGAAAACCGCGTGGGACACAACTGGAGGACCCAGAGTAACAACAGCCACTAGAGGCTGCGTCTTTCACCAAAGTGTGTAAGGAAAAAAATCAACCCAATCGTTGGCCGAATCGTGAGTCCCAACGATTAATTTGCACCGCGAGGAGGTGGGAGGCAAAGCATCGCAGCCACCGATGCACGCTCCGTTTGTGAACCTGTGGTCAGTTGCGAGGGATGCATCGTTACCATGTGGCCAGCAGAGGTCAGAGTCTGCGCACTTTGACAGCGCGCGTCAAACACGTTTACAGAATGCCTCCTGTGCGGAATCGTTGCCGCTTTAAGCCGCGGTTACATTTGTCCGTTGAGTCACGTTTCCTCAATGCTTTTTTCGTGCATAGTGTGTTGTATAGCGGTACAGTTAGAACGTCCACAGAGTTGCGACGCACCATGCGGGTACCAATTTCACGACCATAAGCCGGAGGCGAACACGGTAGTTATTGCGTTGCTTGAACGCGATGATTAAACAGACACGGCCGTGTACTGCTCAACCACATTTTTCTAAGCATTTTATATATTTTTTTATTGGTCAGTTTGAAATCCCCCCCCCACCTCCGTGTTCCACGCGAGATGATACAGATGGCCCCAGTTCTCTTAGTGGTTCTAACTAGTCAAACAGGAGCACGGAACAAAAACGCTTTGATGCAAAGCCAGATTTTTGGTGGCCAATTTTGGTGGTAAATGGCATTAATTCTGTATTAAGATGGTTGAGCATTTTTGCTCATCGAATAAGAAGTGAATAACTTTGCCCTTTAATTTAAAAAGCCTCGTTGAATCTCAAGACTCTTCTTCATGAGGGTCCTGCCATTGGAATGTTTGGCGAGTTCCGTTCATGGGTGTTTTCCGTGTGTGGGAGAGCCTGGAGAACAAAACCACAGGGAGCAAGCAAGTTCCAGATTCAAGAATCTGTTGCCTTACTTTCATGGCCCCCGCGTTGCCCAGCAGGTTTTGTGCTTTCGCAATTCGTAGTTGATCCCCCGCCCCGACCTTTGTCCCTGAAGCGTGGCTCCCTCTCTGTACTTGACCGCCACGCTCGCTGGTCAGACAAGGGAGCGTACGCGAGCAGGTACAGAAGGGCAGCGCAACACTGACCACTGGGTTGAACTACACTGCCCTCTGCTGACCACCACGTTACACAGTCCTGCAGACACAACCTATGACAACCTGACGTGCATGCTGGCCGTCTGTCTGAGCACACGACCCGGGCTCATCAACCCTGCTTCTAAGCTTCCAAGGTCTCGCGAGATCAGGTGCAAGTCCGGGTCATGTGGCAATGGACATTGTGTGCATCGTGCCAGGCTTTAATAATATGTCCCTCGCGACGAACAGCGCTCGCCTTGATCAAGCAAAGTGGAAACGCGTTTTTTTTTTATTCACTTGGCGTGTAGATGCGTGCATTCGCGTGTTGTGTGTTAGCATGTGGTGTAAATACAATATATTTGAATAATTGAGCTCCGATGGGCCCTCTGGGGCCTGCCAAGCCCCATCGAACACACGGCTCTGGTTGCGTGAGTGACTTCGGGGGCCCTTTGCTGAACAAAAAGCCCCCTTGTCTGGAACTTTGCGCTCCGCATCAGTCAGCGGAACAGCAAATTGCATTTTTGGGGGCATGCGTTTCCAAAGTGTTAGTAAACAAGGTATCATGAATTATCGGGAATTTAGAGATTCCTTGATTCTTACAAATTGACTTTTGAGGAAAGCTAAGTGGGCTTGGGCAGGACATGTCGCTCGAATGCCGATTGCCGATAGATAATAATAATTATGTTTACAATACGCCGTTCATCAAAGATCTCAAAGGACTGCACACGACACAGCGACAGACACTCAACATGGACAATAAATAACTCATTCAGCTAAAAACCGAGAAATCTCAAAATCATGAAATAAATCCTAAAATCAATTTGCTGAATTGGCTAAACGTTTAGCAGCATGTATAGAGATCACTTTTAAGACGAGCTTTAAAAGCGTCAACGGGCTCGGAGATTCCCGCGACCTCATGGGAGAGAGTTCCTGGTGAGGACAGACGATGGCGACGGCCGAGAGCAGAGAAAGACGCCTGAGAGGGGGGGCGGCCACGGTGGAGATGGAGCGATGAGATCTGCTTGTTGAGAGAGTTTGGCAGCATCGAGGGACTGCGCGGCGATGCCGTCGGTGTGTGGAAGGCTTTGTCCAGCAGCGGATAGATCATGGCTGATAACATTGTTACTTGCTTCCATTTAGGCCAGTGACTTCACACGTGGAACACTTTATCACCGTACGTAGCCAACCGTGCTAATCGGAGGTGCGAGAGAAGTACGGAACCAGAGAAGTATCGATGGTTGAATCGAACTTTAGACCGTTTGTTGAATCGCCGGAGGTGGAGGGGGGTGAATCGTGGGATTGCCAACTGTTGCCACGCGTAGAACAACGCACCGCAAGATGAATGAGGCCATCGCTCTTTGTTTATTTATCTGGCCTCTATGTGCGCGGCGCTCGGTGCTGCATGAATACAAATTGGCCACGTTACGGCCAAGTGTGTGGGACCGCCAGCGGGGCCTCCCAACCCCGGGAGATTGTGAGTTCAAACCCCGGCCAAGGGCAACAACAGGGCCCCAATACGAACGCCACTTGCCGACACGTCAACAGACGACGCTGTGCTGTTGTACGCATTGATCCCCCCCCATCGTAGGAATGTGGAATTTCCAGCCGTTGGAGGACCGTCAAAACGCCATTCCGTAGCCGGCCTCTTGCGTCTTTCCACCATCGCTTCTTGCCGTGTGCTTTGGCCAATCCCGCTTGCCTCCGCCGACAGTTGAGACGACGTCTCCGATATGCATTTGTTCCTCCGATCCACACGTGCTCCCCTTTCTGTCTCTCAACACAATTCTACGCACGCGCCCCTCCGTGCTATCTTTGTCCAGCTTCCACGATCTATCGCAGTCGGCAAGTTGTGCACTCGTCGAGCACGTTCTTTTCGGGCGCCCGCGCAGAAACTTTCAGCGTCAATTTACCCAACAAACTGTTAAGTTACAAGTCGGCCTTGATACCAACTACCGAATCCTTTTTAAGTTAAGTTGATGTTTCACCAGGTCCAGAACTCAAGAGACCAGCGATGAGTCTCATTTTGCAAGAGCAACCCGGCTCACCAAAACGACAAAAAGCTAAATAAATACGAATATGTAAACAGCCATGGATGTTTGTCCTAATCCAGGGATATTTGTTGATGCTAAAGCCGTTCTCAACACGACTGGAATCTCCGTTCCTCTTCCCGTATGGCCACTGGGTCAATAAACATCTGGCAGCGGCTGCTCTCCTCCGATGAGTAATCATCACTGTCATCATCGTCACCAGCATAATAATTATCGTTTGCGTATCGCAACTGCTGAGGATGTCTTTATCATTCCTTTCCGTGCCTCCTGCTCCACTCCCATCAGTCTTTTCTGACATAACCACCGCCGTAGCAAGACAGCCTTCTGCATGTTATCCCCCGTTGACGTCCGTTGCATCTTCTGCTTCAGATTCTTTCCAGCGTCTTCATTTCAATCACCGCTACGCTTGGTTAGGTTTTGCTGCCCGCTAGCAGACCCAGTGTTCTCATCCCCGCCCCCCTCCCCCACCCAAAGTTCTTTAAGCTTCCACTCAAAGACAGAACAGAGATCGTTTCCACGGTTACAGCCATGCTGACGAAAAGCGCGCGCTTTTTTATTAAGGGCCAAAAAAAAAAATCTGCTTATTATTCAGAAGCATTGTTCCGGCCAACTCGCTATTGTCTGCCTGTATGGGGCGGGCGCAAGAATGGAGCAGTGCCGCTGAGTCCCTGGCACCGGGCGCTGGCTGCGTCGTCGGCGGTTACGTGAGTGGAAAATCAAACTCAAGCAAAGGGCAAAACCGGCAGGGCCGCTCCCGCCAGCTCGGCTCCGCACGCGTCTGTATTCGAGATTCGTGTGTGTCCCCCGCGCTTAAGTCACAACAGGCGTGTGGAACCCGTTCCCTTACCGAGGGCCGATCGGACTTTCACCAACCTTTTGCCTGGCCACACGTGAACGCAACAACAGCGACGATGACAACCATCACTCGCCGCTAAGTGGCAGGCGATGGCACCGCGACGCTTGTGCCAGGCTAGGTCTAACTAGAGGCCACGTGAAGTGTCTAAGGCTCACAACTGGAAGGCGGTCACAGGACAGATCCAGCTGCCATGGGTTGACTCCGCTCGTTGTTGTGACTGTCGCTCCTCTGCCCTCCGCTGTTGCTGGAGGGCAGCTGCCCCCAACTGCCCAGTAGTGTCCTTCATGGTCCTCCTACATAGGCCCATCTTGACACTGCTGGTACCAGTCATCAGCAAGTCCAATCAGCTCTACATCCTCCTGTACCGTTAACCAAGACCGAGATCCCCCTGATAGCCTTAACAGACTTTTGAGGGGAAGTGCTGTTCTTGAGCACCTATGAAGTTAAAACACCTCCGAATAGCACGGTTGGTTTCGGACGATGCGAAAGAAGTTAAACTACATGCGCACGCACCTCCGTCCCATCTGTCACCACAAGATGGCCTCGCGCTGAAGGAAGCGGCCGTGCGACTTGTACAAAGGATAGCGGAGCAAACAAATCTCTAAGTGAGCCGGAATGTTAAGGAAACAATACAAATGAGACGGCGAACACGAGACTGAAACGTCCCGACTCGAATCGCAAGGCGGGCGCGAATTGTTGCCGACGCGCCGAATCGGCGGGTGGCGGGGAGGGTGAGGGAGGGGAGGATCACGCGACGACGCCGGAATTTATTCGCTGTCTCGGCGCCTCCCCAACGCCGGACATTGGCTCCCCGAGAGGGCGCCCGGAACCCGGGGCTCGAACCTGTGCCCTCAAAAGTAGCTGGCTCGCTTGCTTCCCAAGGCCGATGCTGCCGGGCCCCCCCCCACCCCACCCCGGAGCTGTGCCGCCACCCGGGGCCGTACCACGTGCGTGTTTGTTATTCGGCGTGGCATCGCGGAGAGAGCCGCGTTTATTTTTCTATCTCTGTTTTTGCCATGGCCTTTTTGCCCTCCCCCCTAGCCAAGTTGGCAGTGGCAGCAATGTTGCATTGCAACATTGCTGTGGAAGACCTGAATCGGCTATTTTGAGTGCTCGTGAATAGCTCGAGTGAAACCCGAGCCCGCGCGGCGGAACGAAATACGACTATTAATATAAACGTGTACGACGTTTACCAGCGTCCCGGACAGTCTGCGAGCATCAGAGAGAGAGAGAGAGGAGGGCCTTGGGGTTTATGGATGTGCTTGTTGTTTGTGAACCATCTCCGAATATGGAATGCATTTTCGTCTTAAGTCAACGCCCGGTGTCCACCGATCGGCAACTGTTCTCGGCGGGTTGTGTGTCGGTGTTTCGGTTCGTTCATTAAAATCGATGGCGCTACGTTATAGGTAGACGCGTCGAGTTGGGCGTGAAAAGTACGCGGAGAGGCGCAAGCTTCGCAAGTGAACCGAGTAAAGAATGCGTGCGCAAGGCAGAGTCATCGTGTTCACGTTCAGGGAAAGCAAGCGGGGTTTAGGCGGGACGAGCCGCTGCGATGGGTGATGGCCGACAGTCCAGACTAATGAGTGAGTGGGAGCCAAAGTAGGGAACGCGTTCGAGAATACGTCGCACCGCGAAGCGGGAGCGATGAAATCGGCTGGGTGCACGTACCCGATGGAATGTACGGAGTTCTGTTCGTTTCCTCCGTTTCACGTGCGATTGTCCCGACGAGATTTGATCTCAAACGGTACATGGATCAAAGCGAGCCCGTCATCTCCCCCCCCCCCCCCACCGTCGTGACGGATACTGCAAGATTCGACCATGTCCGTCCAGTGCTCACTGAGCTGCATTCGCTTCCGGTTGCCGAACGAAAACATTACAAACAAGGTCGCACTCCATTACACACACCGTGCTTGCCACAAATGAACCACAATACCCTGCTCATCTCGTCAGGGACCGGCTTGTAGCTAACCATCGAACAGGGACGGTCACCACATCGCACCCTTTCAGGTGCGCTTCTGCGGCCATCTGGAACGCTCTTCCGATATGAGGAAGCCACTGGAGCTATAGAAAACTCATTTTTTTTGTAACTGCTTTTTGTGTTTAGTTTGTTATCCCCCGATTAACACGGTCGGCTACGTACGGTGCGAAAGAAGTTCAACATACTTGCATGTTGGTGGTGATGTTGATCGTGCGATGTTAAGGAGGAATATGCATAATGAGGAAGTGGGGGATGTTGATGGAGGTGATGATGGTGGTGATGTTGATGATGCAACCATCCGGAACGCTCTTCCTTCCGATATTAGGAAGCCACTGGAGCTATGCACTTTTAAATCAGCTGGATTGCAAACTTTTCTTTAGAAGTGCTTCTTGTGTCTAGTTTGTTGTCCTTACCCCGGCACCTCCGATTTGCACGGTTGGCTACGTACGGCGCGAAAGAAGTCCCAACGTATAGTTCGTACGACCCGTCCTGTCCCTCGGCGCGTGTGCAGCAAGGGCCGCAAGGGAGACAAGAACGGCAAGGGCCTGCGCCACTTCTCAATGAAGGTGTGCGAGAAGGTGCAGCAGAAGGGCACGACGTCGTACAACGAGGTGGCCGACGAGCTCGTGGGCGAGATCACCAGCAGCGCACGACTGGCGGCCGCCGCCGGGGTGAGTCGACCCCCCCCCCAGTCCTCGTAGCACTCAGCTGACAGACACCCTCCCCCCCACCCTGGATTTGTCTCCGGCTCCTCCGGTTTTTATTATATGAAGCCATTGGAGCTATGCGCCCTCACCTGGTATACAGGAGGGTCAGGGGTTATATCCCGACCACTGACGCCTCCTGTATATTTGGGATTTGCATGTCCATCTCTTGCTGTGGTCGTGTGGATTTTTCTCCGGGTCCTCCGGTTTTTCCCTCGATATTTAGAATCGACGTCACGCGTTTAGAGTTGTGGCTGCTGTCAATTTTCACATGATGATAAGCCACTTCATTGAGGTGCTGTCATTTGTGGCCGGGTTGCTTATGAAAAATAGCTCATACCTCGGTGGGCCTTACCTGGTAAAATATATAAAAATAGTTGATAATTGTAGCAACTGTCATAATAATAGCGGTGATTTCTATATCGCAGTAAACACGGCGAGCCCGTGACACGGGCGCTGAACGTACAACAACAAAAAATTTTTACGCGAGTCTTGAGTTCATTGCAGTGACTTTAGAAAAGTACGAATGTATGTACGGTCAACTTCTTTCGCTGTCGTACCTCACCAACCGTGCTAATCGGAGGCGCGGGGCAAAAGGTGACTTTTGAAAGAATGAGTGTTGAATGAGTCACATTCCAGAACTGGCTGGTGGCCTGCCGCTTTAGAAGCAAGGCGTTGGTGGATCGGGCGTCTTTGTGAAGCTCGCAAACCCTGCTGGGGGCAGTTCGATGGTGGTCACAGCGAATGGATTCCTAAACCTGTCTCTCTGGAGCTTTTCGGGTTCGCCACCCTTTTTATGGATTTTCTCCGGATACTCGGGGCTTCATCCCGGAAGCCAAAACGCTTGCGATTATAATTGGCCCAAACATTCCCAATGCAGGAACCCAACTGAAAAACAAAATGTCGTTGAGCTTCAGTGAAGCTTGTGTGGGTAAATAAAGGAAATTATGAATATTGAGGGGCTAGTGCTTATAGCTTTAAATCGAAATTTATAATACTACTGTTTGAACCCGGCGACCTGGGTTCAATTCCTGGTCATGGTAAACATCAGTGGCGAGTGGATGCTAAACTGGTGCTGGTTCCCACCCCCCACCCCTCTCCACCACTCCTACCCCTCCCCCATTTTCACCAATCTATACCGGCCAACGTGGTGAAGTATGGTCGAAACAAGCCCACGATCGACACGACGTGGGGATAGTCCATCTCCTGGCGGTGTATTATCTCACAGAGCCGCAAATGGCTATGATCGTGGTGCCGACATGCGCACATTTTACCCCTTGTGCAATGAACGCTCCGTGCGTGGTTACGTAATTTGCACGGCGGGCGTGTGCCGACTGGCGGTGTCGCAGTGACAGGAGAAACTTGTAAACAAAAAAACGCCGCCTCAGCACGCCGCGCTCGGACGCGGGCGCTTGTGGTTTCGGTTATGCCGTGGTGAGGCACCTCTTGGGATTATGGTGTCCACGGCTAGCACCCCCCCACCCCCCTTCCCCTCCCCCCCCGGTCTTCACCACGTTTGTTTACGTACAAAAATAAATCAATATTTGAGGTGGTCGGCAGATTCTGAAATGCTGGGCAGAAAGTCCCCCGGGTCACCACGGTGAAGTGGATTATCGGGTTTAGGCCATTTGTAAATTGGAGCGTGCTCATCGATTAGCTGTCTCGCTGTCCTGAAGGCAAGTGCCTCATGACGCCTGCGTTCCTGCGCGTCGCCGGGTGGCAGAGACCCGCATCGTCAGCTCGAAGGACGCACGAGGGCGATTCGCGTCTCGCCGTTAAGTCACGCGCGTTTTGATTCCGCCCGACCAGACGTACGACCAGAAGAACATCCGTAGGCGCGTGTACGACGCCCTGAACGTCCTCATGGCCATGAACATCATCTCGAAGGAGAAGAAGGAGATTCGCTGGATCGGGCTGCCCACCAACTCGGCGCAGGAATGCCAAAACCTGGAGGTAAACCCGGCGCGAGTGCGTGGACGCACCTCCGATTAGCGTGGTTGGTTGTGAACGGTGCGAGAGAAGTTTAGACGTACGTACTTGGACACAATCGGCAGCGTCGTCGCTGCCGCCGGGAGAATCGGGTCCCGGGTCCCGCTCGCCACTCGCGGCATCACAGCAGGAAACGGAGGTTTTGGGTGAGCGTGGTCTTGTGAAGGAGAGAAGTTTTGTGGAGTCGCCACCCCTGGATTATCTGGGCGTTTCACAGAACTATTTGGTGTCTCTCTTTCTCTTCTGAATACGTGTCTCGTATCTCACTTATGTCTCTGTTCTAAATACGTCCGTCGTTCTCACTTTCTGAATACTTCTAATTTCAGTCGAATGGTTGTCCTGAATACGCCTCCTCTCTCGTATCTCTCTCTTGCAGCACTTCTGTATTCATTTTTCATCCCCTTGTTTTACGTCTGTGGCCCACTGCTCGTAAGTATGGGGAGCACGCTACGAACCCACCCACGGCCAACATCGATGACGATTATCTGAACCGGTCCTGGGCCTCCCCTAGCTGGCCACACACCCCCCCCTCGTGTGCCGTGCGGGCGCTCATTGCACTTGTCCCAACAGACTCTTAAGGGCTACACGGATAGGGTGGGGCGAGGTCTTTGTAGTGTCTAAGTTAATCTGGCACTCATCGGTGTTAAATCAAATTGAAATCCCAGACCGTGACAATTCCATTGAACTGTCATGTGGTGGTGGGGGGGGGCGGGGTGCTGGATTGTGAGGAGCCTCAAATAGCCGGCGTTGTGCGGTACGTTGGTAGCGTTCGTGCGGGTGCGTTGATGACGTTCATGTGGGTACGTTGGTAATGTTTGTGCTGCTTCTGCTGTCTCCGCAGCGGGAGAGGCAGAGGAAGATGGAGAGGATCAAGCAGAAGCAGTCCCAGCTGCATGAGTTGATCCTGCAGGTGATTCCATGTAGGCCTGGTGCAGGGTGTGACTGGGGATAGTCTTGTCCTCTGTCGATGGCAGGATAATTGCGTGAAGGCTGGAACGGTGCATGAAAATGTTTGAAATGCACATGGCCCGTTTGGGCATTATGCCAAACACCGTCAGAATTTCCTGAAGAAGTGCATTGTGGTCTTAAAATCACCATTACATTTTTTTAAACAAAATGTGACCCAAGTGACAGGAGCGTCATATTTTTTTTCGTTTTGTGTTTAGTTTGTTGTCCTTCCATCGGCACCTCCGATTAGTACAGTTGGTTACGTTCGGTGCAAAAGAAGTTCACCATACATGAAGATGGTGGTGATGAGGTGATGATGTTGATGGTGGTGATGTTGAGGTACCTGCATGATGAGGAAGTGGGGGATGTTGATGGAGGTGATGGTGATGATGTGCAATAGAAGTTCAACATACATCCATGCACTGATAGTTTTTTATGTAAGTTAAATTTAGTTGTTGTGACCCGTAGCAAATCGCCTTCAAGAACCTGGTGCAGAGGAACCAGGAGATGGAGAAAGTGACGAAGCGGGGGCCCGCACACAACACTGCCATCCACCTGCCGTTCATCATCATCAACACGAGCAAGAAGACCGTCATCGACTGCAGCATCTCCAGCGACAAGTGAGTGACCGCCGTGGGAGCCGGCGCTCTGGGAGCAGCCGTCCCCTAGACACTCCACACGTGCTCACGCTGGCGGTCAACTCGCCGCTACAGCCGCCCGCTCGCCCGTCATAGACTCACTGGGGGAGAATCGCTATGCACGTAACGGACACGTGCGTGGGCACGTGTGTTCGTGGTTGGGTGGGGGGACTGCGCGTGGGTGAGCTGCTGTGCCTGATGGCCGAGCAGGCGGCCGGACGAGTTGGTGGTCTGGTGACCGGGTCAGCTGGTCGGTGCGGCGGGTGAATGGGTGCACAGGCCTAGGGGTGAGTGTGGTGGGGCACGCGTCTCACCCAGGCTGCTTCCCTCCACTCCCTCCCCATTTGTCCATCCATCTGTGCAGGTTCGAGTACCTCTTCAACTTTGACAACGCGTTTGAGATCCACGACGACGTTGAGGTCCTCAAGCGCATGGGGCTCACGTTCGGCCTGGAGACGGGGACGTGCTCGCCCGAGAACATGGAGCGTGCGCGCCTCCTCGTGCCCAAGGCCCTGCAGCCGTTCGTGCGCGGTACGACTCCCGATCCTCCCCTCGCCTCGCCACCCCACTCTGTTCCCCCGCACTCCACCCTCACCGCGTGCGTCATTTTGTCCGAGCACGTCCGACGCGTCGTTTCATGAGCGTTTTTTTTCCCCTCGTCAACAAGAAATACGGGTACAAATTGTCTCTCCGTAAATCGCAGTCATAATCGGTTGACGCAAATAAAAAAAAAGCAAGTCACTTCGTGATTACACTGATGAATACCCGTGTCTTCAAAGTGTGTGAAACGTACGACCGAAAATTGTGGAACTACTGGCACATTCATAGCAGTTGACCTCGCAGTTCCCGTAGCGTATCGTTCAACGTGCATACGTACATATCGAGAGCGAGGGAGGGGAAAAAGGCGTTGAAATCACTCGCGCGACTTAATTCTACAGAAGCCTTTATTCACCGGCACACGCGCCTGGGCAACCAAGGTAGCTCTGGAAACGGAAATCGCCTGATTCCTGAGATCGCATCCTGGTGAAGCTCGGAGCAGTTTGAGCGAAGCGTCGTTAGACATTGAATCCAGTCGCGAGACGTGAGGAGGGAGGAAGGGCCTTTTTAAATCCTTTATATTAAGTTCACTTGCTTGCTTGCGCGCTTACGACCATGCAAATCTTTCGGTCGTTTTTTAACCCACTTCCCGTGATCCAATCGAGCTGACATTTTGCACACAGACTCGTTGTGCGTGACAATTTATTTTCGTGAAATTTTTTTTCCATAACTTTACACTTTTTAGGAATTTTTTTTTATATTTAATTACCAATTGCTTAATGGTGGCAGGCAATCATCTGACCCATAGGTGGCAGCCATCTCAAGCCAGAGGACGAGCGGACTCTAGCCGCCACGCTTATAAAGGATTTATAGTGAAAAACTTAGTTTTTACGGGTTAATTTTTTCAATCCGAATTTGATCGACACTTCCGCATGTACAAATTATATCCTTGTGAACGTGACAGTCTTGTCGGGTGGGTGGAATGGTCAATGGCAAGGAATACTGGCGTAAAGCGACCACCACCACCAGCGTGTGGCCGGACTCGACAACTTGTACGGACGGCACTCGCCGCCCCCACACCTGGCCGCGTGCGATGGTGGCGCGAGAGACGCGACCCGAATGCCGATCCGACGGACTCACCTGACGTATTTCCGGCCGCTGTCCCGTTTGCAGACATGGCGTGTCAGGAGTTCGAGTCGGCCGATCAGAACGCCGCGTCCGGCCGGTGAGTTTGAGCCAACGTTCGCAGGGCCCGGCTTGCCCTGCCTGTGCAGTGTGTCTGCGGTTGTGTCGATGTGTGCGGTTTTGTCGCGTGCCGGCGAGCGCGAGGCACGGGCTTGACGCCACGCTCGTATTTAACCTTAATTGGGCGCTGCGAGATGTTAGCTACCTCACCTGGATAACAGGATTGCTTGGGTTCGATCCTGGCTATTTTGAGGTTGCATGTCTTTCTCACCGTGGTCGCGTGGATTTGTCTCCGGGTCCTCCGATTTTTCCCTAGACATTTGGAAACATTCGTTTAGAGTATTTTGACTGCTGCTATAATTTCACACGTAATAGGCCACTTCGTTGAGCTATCGTTTATAGCCATGTAGCTTCTGATAAAGCGCTATATAGCTTCGTGGACCTTTTCTGGTAAAGTAACAAAAACAACCCCAGGCTGGGTGTCTCGGTGAAGGGGTGTGCTCAGCTGTTGGCTAATTTAACACGGCACGCGTGGCACAGTGGCGCTATGGCGGCACCGAGTTTACAGGAACCATGGGCAGCCAATTTTTTGTATCTCTCTGCTCGACGAAGGCCTCCCCACGTTGTGCAGGACGCAGGGGGTTGCTTAGGCGTACTTCACCACGCTGGTCAGTACAGGTTGGTGGAGGGGAGCGTATAGCAGGTTGTGACGGGGGGGGGGGGGGGGGCGGTCCTAGTACAGTCGAACAGTTGATTTGGCTGAGCTGCCCTCCGCTGCCCGCACCGTATTTCCCGCTTGAGAAGCATTATCCAGGCTCAACCCTGCTGAGATTCAGAGATGGGGCGTATTCCGCGTGATTTGCCCGTAGGCGGTAACATCATCGTAGACAAACCGGGGGTGGTAACGTTCGAGCCAGAAGGAGAGGGAGCTCTTTGTTTTATCTGATAAAACGTGTTGTTCACTGATTTTCAGAAGGGGTGCCACTTTTGCCGATAAGGCATCATCAGTGTGAGGGCCGCCACACACATGAAACCATTGGGGGTTTGACAGCAGAAGGTTGATGATGGGGAGTGTTTTCACCATTTGTGTATTGTCGGGGGCAGCACGACACGGACCTCGCTAAAGGCCACCAGTGGCCCACGAACATTGCAATGAAGAACACTGATTTACGGTTAGACAGGGAGCTAATTCTAGATTTGAAGCTTTCGTGACTGCAAGGATTTATACTCTTAGGTTTTTTCGGTAAAGTCACGTAGGTAAAAAATAAAAATAAAATTAATAAAAGTAAAATAAAAATAAAATAAAAATCACGACGTTTCGGAGGCAACACAAGCTTCCGTCTTCAGGTGGAACCGTCACAGCACGATTGCTGTATCAAGTAATACAGCAATCGTGCTGCGTGACTTTACCGAAAAAACCTAAGAGTATAGACAGGGAGCTGTCATGTCGCTTGCGAGACCCCATGGGAGCCGTTCAGCTCCAGTGTGCCGGAGCCGAGCCGTTGCGTCGCGGCTAGACACGGGGTGCGGCCTGTTGGGGTGAGACGGGAGTGTGGTTGGCCGCGTGGCTTGCAGGCTGGACGGGCTGCCCTCTCCGCTGGACATCGAGGTGGACGGCGCCACGTTGGCGTTGGCGGTGGTCGACGCGGCCCCTCGCTCCGGCGGCGGCGGCCGCTCCCGCAACGCGACGCCCTTCTCCTTCCTTGGCGACGAGGAGGAGGAGGACGAGGAGGAGGAGGACGAGGAGGAGGATAGTGAAGAAGACAGCGACGAGGACGATGACTCGGACTAACCGGGTGCGTGGTTGTCACGTCTCCCGCACCGCCGCCAGTGCGGAGACGCGGAGATCACGCGGCGCGGGCAGTGCCATCCAGGCCGAGGTCACATTCACACAAACACCCCCCCCTCCTTCCTCCCCCTCCTCCCGTTGCCCGCGTTCAACTGGGGCCACGGCGAGGACCAGGTCTTTTAAGTATATCCGACCTGACCTGGGCACAGCTAAACCTGACGTGCAAGGAGACTGTTCTTCGGGTTCAACGTACCGCACACGAGGCGTCGCCAGCCGACCGCGTTGATCGCGCACCGAGGTTGCTGTTGTTGTTGTTGCGCATCCAAGAAAGCGTGGCCCTTCATGAGGGAAACGAATCTCGGGTTTCTACATCGTGTGCGAGCTCCGCCCCCTAAAGGCGTTGGTGGGCCGATCGCACGAACCGCCCGTTTAATCGCCTCCGCCCGCGACGTCAATTTGACGTTCGAGCGACAGCAACGTAAGCTGGCGCCACCCTCGAGCCCCATCTCTCATGCACGTGGACCTGAAGCGAAGACAGCTGCAACTCGGCCACTTCCTGCGCTCCGGAAGATGACGTGCGTCGCCGTGCGTCGCCATGGAAATGTGCCGACGTGCCGCTCCCCCCTTCCCTACATCGGGCAAACGAGCTCTGGTGCTGGCCAGGGTCCTCTTAATTAAAACCTGCCGTGGGTTCCAAACAACCCCCTTTTTTTTTTTTAAAAGCCTGTTCGGATCCGAGCAAGTTTAAATCCGAGTTGTGATTCCTTGTGTTCCTGATACAACTCTCCCGTGCGGTGTGCAGGATTCACTTAGCAGTGCGAGTGCCGCTGCCTAGGGGCGGATTTCTTGCTGTGAACAAACGCTTTTGCTTGTAATTCCCCACGTTCTTTATTCATTTGCGGTCCAGGTTTTTTTTATCAGACTGTGCAGCCCATCGTAGCTCCTTAATTCAGGCCGGTGTTTTTTTTTTATAGGTCCAGAATTTAGCGCAGGCTACAACCCTCTTCTGTTCTTGCAGTTTCCTCTTTTTTTTTCGCAGCCACACTGATGAGCTGTTCAATCATATGTTCAACACAGATCCTCGCACATAACTCGGAGCAGATCCGGTCAAGATGAACGCACAAGCGTAAACTCGGTTTCGGCAATGTCTCTGCTGCGTCAGGCGGGTCTTTTAACGCGTATATTTTTATATCCAGCAGTCGACTGCCATCGGTGTGTTCCTATCTACAGCCTCCGGTCCCTTCGGCAAACGTGCAGCTATGTGGCTGATAGGGTCAGTCCTCTTTGTACCTGTGAGTCCGACGCCAGCCGTTCATTGGCCTCTATTTAATAACCACTGAGATCGTTTTATGTTGCGTACGGAAGAGCAGGGTATTTATAGTTTACGCGGGGACTACGACGTTGCGAGTAGATTGCGCGCGGCGCGTCGCTGGTGCCCGTGCGGTGACGAGCGCTCGTTGGCGAGCGCTTGCAAACGGGCGCAGGTCGCCGTGTGGCACCAACGATGCGGGGATCACGTCGATGGTGCCACCCGGCGACCTGCTCTCGCTAACGAGCGGCGTGGCCGTCCCCTCGCTGCGCGTGCCACGCTCGCACGCCCGGTCTCTCTTTAACGCGAGTCCTGCTGCGAGCACGATCCCGAACCGTTGGCCAAGTCCAAGCCCTTTGCTCTCACCCTCGTCTCGGCCGTGCTGCGTTAGCTGCGCTAGCGACGCTGGTGGCTGGATACTCGTGAGGGCCGCGTGATTGTGCTGAGCCAGCACCGCTGGGAATCCTCGGCGTGAGTCCAGGCAGTCACTCCAGCTGCTCCCTGCTGGTGGGCCGATAGTCTCGGCCCAGGCACCGACGACTACAAAAAATATAAGCATCTCCTTTTACGAGTTCGTTCCTTCACGTTACCGATCGCCGATGGGGGGGGGGGGGGGGGGGGAACGCGCAGAGAGCCGCTCCTTGCAGCACGAAAGGGGCGCACCTGGCACGTGTTGCGTAAGGGCATCCTCGTGAAACGACCGCACAAGTACGTTTGCGTGCCTCTTATCCGCAGTGAACTTGGGGGACCCGTTTGCAGATGAGCAAAATTGTGGATCTGAGGAGTCGTGGTGTAGTCTGAGAAAAGATTTCTCTTAACCGCGACGTTGTTGGAAAATATGCGGGGCGACGGGAATGATTCTGCGTGCGGGACAACGCGCGCCGCAGGTGTGGTGCCTGAGCATCGTGAACGTCGGGATGAGTTCTCCACTTGGGTGTGGTTTGTGAATCCAACTCCCTCGCCGTGTCGTGCAGGCCTCCTCTTCTTATCCAAGGAAGCCATGGAGAATGGAGGTGAATTTAAGAACTGGCAACACGTTTTCTTTCTGTTATCTTTTAACTCGAGGGTAGGCGAGGAGCGCCGACGCTGGGTGATTGGGAATAGTTGCAAGATCTGTTAGGCCCTGCGGATAATAGGATCGCAGATGAGAGGAGACTCGTTGTGAGTTGATGGTCTCGCACCGTTCTCCCGGGTCGTTCTGGCGCACCACGTGTGACCCACCCCGTGCTGACCGAAAGAGGAATACGTGAGGGATGTTCGTCGACTCATAATCGATTTTTGGGGCTGATCGCGCAAGTTCGAATGTGTCTTGAACCCTCCAACCGACGCAGCCAATATATAAGTTTGACACACAAACGATCAATTACGAATGATGTTGGTCACGAAAAGCGCTGTGTGTTAAATGTATCAACTTCTACGAGGTGGATGCTTTTTGCAATTCCGTCAACTGTGCATGGTCATGCCGGTTGTAAACTAGCACTGAAACGTCGTAGCCAATTGTTACATATGTGTGTGGATCGCTCTCCCAAACACCACATCGGTGTGCTGAAGCAGTCATAAAATTGGCACGTTTGTTCTTCACGTGACTACTTTATATTAATTGGCTGTGTTGGGTGGAGGATTTACGACACAATTTACTTCCACCATCTGACCCAAAAAAACCATCGTATGAATCATGATATTGGAAGCCTCCGTGTTAAAGGGGGGGATGTTGGTGATTTATGTCGTAAAAATATATATGTAAGAGTTTCATCCCAAAATTTATCCTAAAAACCAGCCATATTTGTAGGTCTGCGTGCATGCTTGATGCGTACCTCAGCCATGCAACAAACACTGTTCATCACTGCCGTCCGTTACGATTTTTACGATCGTTTGTGTTAAAGCTGCGCCTAATCAATGCCATCCTCTCCAAGACTGCGGGTTCTACCCCCACCCCCTGCCCGCCCGCCTCTCCAATAGGAGCCGCTGACAAGACGATTGGAACCTCTGCTCCTGTTTACCGAGAATACATCAAGCACTTTGATCCGCCGCTGTTACAAAAATACGGTGCACCGTGCGCGCCGCCATCTGACGTTTGCTGTGCAGGCGGTTTGTCTGCCGTCCTACGTGGCAGTTTCTGTTTTTGTGATCCCTTTGGGTTTTAAAGCGAAGCCGAATTGCTTTTCCAAGAGTCTCGGCAATGGAGGGCAGTTGCAGAATCACCGTGTGTGTTGTGAGCGCGTTTGGAGCTGTGTGGGGGAAAAAAAGGAGAGGCCAGATGAAGCGTTATATAGTAATCGGTATTCTAGTCAGAATATTTGTTTACCGGAGGAATCCGATGACCTGTAAAGATCTTTGTTTCGCAGATGTCCAGTAAACTTATGCTAATTAATAACTACAGTAGCATCAGTTGTTTTCCTGAGAGCCTCAATGAGTCTTTTCCTGAGTCTCACAAATCTGGCTGTCGCCTGATGAAGCTAGTTGCAATTACTGGCGAAACGTCATGCTCAGATTGTAAATGTTGTGGCTTGGCTCTCCCAACACACTGGTGTGCTGTACTTACTAATTTGCTGTGTCGGTTGGTGGCGGGTTTAACGACACATTTTTATATTTACGCGATTTAACCCCCAAAATAAACCTATTATGAATCTTCTTGGTTCTTTCGGTAAAGTCACGTAAAAGGGAAATAATAAAATAATAATAAAATATTAAAGAATTCTCACGACGTTTCAGCCACAACGCAAGCAGTCGTCAGGTGAAGAACAGGTCTGTCAGAAAGACAGCGTCTATTTTTATTTTATTATTTCCCTTCTACGTGACTTTACCGAAAGAACCAAGAAGATGAATCCCTGCAGTCACGAAAGCTTTAAATCGAAACTATTATGAATCAATGAGTCTTAAAAAATATATATCAGGCTGGTCCCGCTACTTTAGGATGTTTGGCCGGTTCCCATTAATGGCGGTTTTTGCTTCATTTGGAGGACAGCGGTGAAAGGCCCAGTACTGTCATATCCCCTCCTGGTGACACCTCGGCCATACGCCTACAACACCTGGCAAGCCCCGGTTCCGACAGGCTTAACCCCCACCCCCGGCTGTGCTTGTGAGAGTTAATAAGACCGAACCCTGCTCGATGTGCTGTTTGCGTCGCTGTGTTTTGGCCAAAGTTGTGATGTAGTGGCATCGTTAAGTGGGTCATTGTGTGAGCACCACATGATCCAGACATTCCCATCCATGAATGTCTCAAATTATGACGATAAGGCTTCAAACATCCACTCGGGCTTGTTGTACACGTTCATCTTTATCCGAGTTTCGTCCAATTATTGAATCTGATATCACTTTCTGTACGTGTGCACTAACAGTGGTCAACTGCCAAGGTGATTGATTACACTTGTAATCAACGGACGCTGTACACCGCGGTGGCGAGATGTTAACTACCTCGCCTGGTACGCAGGAGATCGTGGGTTCGATCCCGACCCTGACGCCTGCTGTACATTTGGAGTTTTCAAGTTCTCTCCGTGGCCGCGTGGATTTTTCTCCGTGTCCTCTGGTTTTTTTCCCCTCCACATTTAGAAACACGCCTTTCGAGTATTTGGCCGCTACACATTTCTACACGATAAGCCACTTAGTTGAGCTATCATTTGTGGCCAAATCGCTTGTAAAATAAAGCTAAATAGCTCAGTGGATAAAAAAAAGTTTAGTATATTGTCTCGTGTTGGTTGTCAGTCTGGACATTGTGTTTGTGTCCAGAGTCTGGCTCTTGGTACCGTTAAGAATATCCGATGCGATTCCTGCCTCAAA
Organism: Lethenteron reissneri; assembly: GCF_015708825.2. Taxonomy (NCBI): domain Eukaryota; kingdom Metazoa; phylum Chordata; class Hyperoartia; order Petromyzontiformes; family Petromyzontidae; genus Lethenteron; species Lethenteron reissneri. The sequence continues at coordinate 2,262,776 of NC_083835.1, forward strand.
CACACCCGTGTCATGGCGCAAAAGTTATCTTTGCCAAAGCAGTTTTCGTCTTCCGTCAAAAACCCGCGCCGTGACGCCGATGCCCCCCCCCCTCCTCCTCCTCACACCCCCCCCTCCTCATGGACCCCCCCCCCCCACTGCGTTGTGTGCAACACGGCCCATGTGCGCGGTGCTCGGCCATCGGCGTCGATCCAAGGGGGGGAGGGCAATGGGTGATCGATTGCCCCCCCACCGAGACCTGTGATGAGTGTCACTCGTGTGTAGGCTGCGCGTCGCGTTTAGTTAATCGACTAATTTAGATTCTCGTGCGCAGGACACAAACGCACGCTCGTGTGCCGTGTGCGTGTTAGCGAGCCGTCGTGTAGCGGTGAGCGCACTGCTCTTCGGAGCCGGCGACCCGAGTTCGATTCCCGCTCACGGCCAACATCGGTGACGATTATCTGAACCGGTCCTGGGCCCCTTGCCTAGGTCGACTCAGCCTAAAATGAGTACCTGGTGCGGTGTGTAAGCATTGCCATTGGGGGGAGATGAAGGTAGCCGGACGTGGTGGTGGCCACCCACCCCCTCGTGTGCCGTGTCCCGGCCTTCACAGGTGCTCGCTCACAGCACTTGCCCCAACAGTCTGTTCAGGCTACATGGCTGGAGGAGGGGGCAGCGAAGGGGGGGTTTTTGTAGTCGACCCGTGGGTCTGAGAGTTGACGTCCTGGGATTTCTTTGGTGATTGCGTGCTAGTTTGTGGCAGAGGTCGCAAACGGGTTTTGATTCCTTACCCGTACCCGGCCGCACCAGGGTCTCAAACGGCTACCCGTGCCCGGCCGGGTACGAGTAGCCGGGTATCGGGTAGGGTACAGGTATCGGGTACCCGGTTGCGACCTCTGGTTTGTGGTGTGCTCCCTCGGGACTTGTGGAATGCACAGACACACGAGAGACAGAGAACCAGTACGAGCGCCTTTGGGTGGGTGAAACGAGACGCACAAGTAAATTGCAACAACGAAACCGTGCCCGAAGCATTCACCTCGTCATCGCTGTGGTGGTGGTGGGGGGGGCTACATCCTTTGCGTACCGAGTGTTGACCCTTGCCAGCCTTAATCCACCGAGCCGCCAGAGAGCCTCTCGAATGGCCCCATAATCTCAGTATCCACACGCACAAGACGTTGCTGGGGTTTCCCCCCCAACCCACCCTACCCCTTGCCATAAGAAAAAGTCGTCTAGCACTCGGGAAATGCGCGGCCCGTGCGTTTGCGCTCTGATCTTGGCGCCGCGTTATCTCCGAACAAGGGCAACCCACGGGAGGGCTCGAATCTTCTTTTGTGTCGGCGTGTTTTTACTCTTGTGTGGGATGCAATCGAATATCATCCCCCCCCCCCCCCCCGTGGGTGAATTCCGCGTGCGTGTGTTCTAAAGCGAGAGCTGCCAATGTTAATGTAGTCGATGGTATAATTGTGTTATACTCCACGCTGCGTTTGTGATTTGTGTTGCTTTTTATGATTTGAGAATTTTTAGTAATGTTACCCCATTGAAACGAATCGTAGCCACGCTGGTGGTTGTGGTTCACAATGTTCTGCTGACATAGAAGGCAGGCACATGGACGTGTGTGTTGTGTGCGCGCGCGCGCATATATGTGTCGCGCTTAGCGCGCTGCACAAGGAATGCGGCAACACCATTGGCGATTATCTGAACCGGTCCTGGGCTTCCCCTAGGTCTGCTTAGCCTCACATGAGTACCTGGTGCAGTGTGTAGACCGCCACTAGGGAGACAAAGGCGGCCGGGCATGGTGCTGGCCTCTCACCCCGTCGTGTGCCATTCCGGTCTTCATAGGTGCTACTCGCTAACAGCACTTGCCCCAACAGTCTGTTAAGGCTACACGGGAGATCTTTGTCTTGTGATGCATATTTCTATTTTACCGTGTCTGCCCATGTTGCGGTTGTTGTATCTACAAGATTCTCGCTATTGCCAAGCCTCATGTTGGAAGTATTGTGCCGATTTCAATCGCGTCTTCCCCAGGACTAAGCCCTCCTCCGGCAGGCGCAGACGATTTGTTCGGTGCACCCAAATTGGCTCCAAACTCGCTCGTAGTCCACAATGCGCAAAGGCAACAGCAACGACAAAAACACTTTAATATCGGTGTCACGATGCATCGCTTCATCGACGTTGAATGTTCGATTCTTAAACTCGCGACACGTCTGTTCCTGTTGCCCGTGTAAGAGTCAAATGTTCCGTTGGTTTTGAGCAGTGTTCTTCATTGCGGGGAGCGGTGGTGTAGCGGTTCGTGCGCTGCGCTTCGAGCTCGACAACCCGACTTCGATTCTCGCTCACGGCCACCAACACCATTGACGATTATATTGTCTGAACCGGTCCTGGGCCTCCTCTAGGTCGACTCGGCCTCAAATGAATACCTGGTGTTTCCAACCCAGCTTAAATATACGCTGCCAAGCCTGGTGGTGCCCATTCAGACGCTGTCTTTCCGACAGACCTGTTATTCACCTGAGGACGGCTGCTTGCATTGTGGCCGAAACGTCGTGAGAATTATTTTATTATTTTTTATTATTTTATTTTTTCCCTTTTACGTGACTTTACCGAAAGAACCAAGAAGAGTAAAACCTTTGTTTGCCAGTCTTCACACACCCCCCCTCCTCCTCCTCCCCATTGAAACGCAAACGTCATTACATGCCGCACGCACCTGATGATTGTTAAACTCACCCCGCGTTGCCCCCCGTTACGCGCGGCAGTTGAGGGCGACTTTTGTTGATCTCTGGCTGCGTGCGGTTTAATTGGTGGCCGACTCCGTGGTTGTTGATTCTCACCCGCCAGCTCGCTCAAAGGGACGAGCTTCGGTGGTGCAACGTCCACCCCCCCCCCCCCAAAAAACAAAAAGCCCTCCTCGAGAGGGGGGGGGATGGAGGCTGGGGGATGTCACGGCCAGTGACTCGTAACGTCAGCAAAAAGCCCCATTGTAAAAAGTCTGATAACAAAAAACAAATGTACAGCTGGGATCTTGACGCGTGTTTTAAACGGTAGATTCCGAATGGACTTATTAGCGTCTCGTTGCGCTTGAAACTCAAGATGCTGGAGTGAAACAGTCTGCATGATTTGTCGAGGAGGGTGAGGGAGCGAGCATTTCGGGTCAGAGGTAGATGACACGGGGGGCAACTTGTGAGCCTGGGGTTTGAGAGGTGTGGGGGAGTCGTCGACACCACGGATGGCTCCTCGGCGGGAGTTGTTTGCCTGACCCTGGGTGCAGCAGACGAGAATTTGCCAACACACAGCGAGCGGGAACTGTTCGTTCGCTTTGAAATAAACCAAACATTATTTCTGGATCGTCTTCTTCTTGTTGTGCAGAGGTGTTCATGGGAACTGCGGGTGCGTTATGCAACCGTAGAGCCATTTCTTTTAATTCTGTATTTTATAAAAACTACAATATTGCAAGAGCCACAGCACGCGGTGACTACGAGACTCGTTCACAAACAACGTCTCGCGAAGAGCCGCCAGTTCCCTTTTTATTAAAGAGCGTGGCTCGTTCGGCTCCGAGGCCCGCAGGCTGTCGACCGCCCCGCGCCCCCAGAATCTCGGGGCCGGCGCGCGGTCCACGTGACGAGTCCGTGCGGCACGGAGGCGTCACGGGGACCCGCACAGCCCCCCGCGGCACCGGTAGGCGTTCGATGTTCAGCCAATGTGGGCGTCATGCCGACGACGCTTGAGAGGGAACTAAATGAGGGCGAGTGGGGGGGGGGTGTTTTTTTATATGCCCTGCCCCCCCCGTGCCCGTGCCACGACTGATTTTTGTTTGAAATTCGTGGAGGCAACGTTGAGAACTCGCCCCCCCCCCCGCCCCCCTTTCATGAGTAAAACGAGAGACCTTGCTGCAGAACGATAAGTGAACGGGCGCAAGTGGAACAAGGGGAGTGAGTGCGCGTGTGGTGTGCGGTGATGCGAGCATGTTTTGTACCTGCCACATTGCAATATGTACGCAATTGAATACACTTGACGACCAGGGTGTGTGTGTGTGGCGTCAACAATAAACGTTTTCTAAACATTTATTTTGTGTTGCGGACAATTTTGTGATTTATTTACATGTATATATTTGAAAGTCGAATTATGTCTGAGAACTTCATTATTCACACGGATTCACCTCTACGCGCTCCGGCTCGGTTTGAAATTGAACTCCGTCCGTCCTGTGGCAGGCCCTCAGACACTCGATTTGAATTCACGGTTAAACTGTCGGTGCCGCGTGTAAAGAAGTTTGGTGAATCTCCTGGTCACTCGAACAACTTTTGTTAGTCTGCAGAAACGAGCGGCGTTCGCGCATAACAATCTGCGGGTGGCATTTATGGGATCTAATTGTGCGCTCCGTTGCACCCGAGTATAGCTCCTAAACTTACCCAACGCATCTTCTTGGTTCTTTCAGTAAAGTCACGTAAAATGGAAATAAAATAAAAATAAAAGATTTTTGGTTATTTCTTTTATTATTTCCATTCTACGTGACTTTACCGAAAGAACCAAGAAGATGAATCCCTGCAGTCACGAAAGCTTTAAATCGAAACTTACCCAACGCAATCTACTGGATGGTCTTGCACGGTGGCTCTTAACCTGGAGTGCACGCACCCCCTGGGGGTGCGAGATATTCCAGTTTTATTTTTAGAAGGTAAATTATCGAACACAAAGTAAGCACGAGCACGTCAGTACAACTACATTATTTCATCTTCTTGGTTCTTTCGGTAAAGTCACGTAGAAGGGAAATAATAAAATACGAAAAATAAAACATAATAAAATAAAATTCTCACAACATAATAAAATTTATTTATTTTCATTTGTATTATGTTGTTTATTTTTATTATTTTATTATTTCCCTTCTACGTGACTTTACCGAAAGAACCAAGAAGATGAATCCCTGCAGTCACGAAAGCTTTAAATCGAAATTTACATTATATCATCCAACTTACGTGTTCATTAACATTTTAAAATTATTTACAATTGAGAAACAAAGGGTGCAAGGCTGCAGTAAGTAAAGCTTTAAGAAGCACTGCTCTAGCATATCCGTACTAACAACAGCCCGAACAATAGCCGTAAACCCTGGACCAACGCTCCCCCAAAAGCCGACACTGGCCCCAGCCCTAACGCTGACCATAACGCTCTCGGTTTGTGCTTACGACCTTGAAACACTTCCAGGAAGCTCCTTTTTTAAATCCTTTATATTAAGTTCGCTTGCTTGCGTGCTTGCTTAGGACCGTGCAAATCTTTCGGTCGTTTTTTAACCCACTTCCCGTGATCCAATCGAGCTGACATTTTCCACACAGACTCGTGCGTGACAATGTTCGTGGAAAAAAATTCCTAAATTTTACACTTTTTAGGACAAAAATATATTTAATTACCAATTGCTTAATACTGGCAATGCAATCATCTGACCCATAGGTGGCAGCCATCTCAAGCCAGAGGACGAGATGACTCTAGCCGCCACGCATATAAAGGATTTATAGTGAAAAACTTAGTTTTTACGGGTTATACTTATTTAAATGCCCCAACGGCAATCAAAACCTCGCGACCGCTAGCCAGTCCAATGAAACGCGAAGTGCTCCAGTCAGACGCTCGACTTTAGCGATGCCAATCTCGTCGACCGAGTTCTCGTGACGCTGTCCCAGTGTGCCGCTGCGATTCGGATCGTGAATCTCGTGCGATTCGCAGTGTGAAGGGTTCATTGACCACAACTTGAAAGGCGTAGATGTTAACTACCTCGCCTGGTGTACAGAAGGTTTGTCGGTTTCGATCCCGACCCCGAGGCGCCTGCTGCTGTATGTTTGGAGTTTGCGTGTCTCTCTCCCCGTGGTCGCGTGGATTTTTCTCCTGATCCTCCGGTTTTTCCCTCTCCATATTTAGAATCGACATCACGCGTTTAGGGCATTTGGCTGCCGCTATAAATGTCCACGCGATAAGCAACTCTGTCGAGATAGAATTTGCGATAGGCAGCTTGCTTCGGAAAAGGAGCTATTTTATGTAGCTCAGTTGGCCTTACCTGGTAAAATAAAATAAAAAGTTTAGTTCTTTATAGAAGACAAACGGGGAAAAAAAATCACAAACGCAGCGTCACATCACGCAGATGGATGAGAACACCCACAGTTTATTTATTTCCCACTCCCACTTTGTTAAACATTATTTGCGTCACTTAATCCAAAATTTCGGGACTTTTTTTAAGTGTTAATACAAACAACCGTTTACGGTTTACTTTCCTCTCCCCTTCGTCAAATTAGGCCCATGATAGGACCGTCACATACTAACAATTTCTAAACAACAAAAAAATAAAAACAAGGTAAAACGACGTTTCAATGCCGTGGGGTTTTAATAATGTTTAAAAAAAAGCAAAGTAGTTTGGCCATTTTTGACACCATATTTGACCATTTTTGCCAGACTTGAATCCGACTTGGGAGAGACGCTGACGTCTGTTTGGTGCTCGCTCCACGCAGTGTTCAAACCTCCAGGAGTACTCCACTATCGCCTTCAATTACTGTTGTCGCATGTAAAACAAACCCACAGGTCCCGGGTTCAGATCTTGGGAGCCCCACTGGACAATTAAATCCCGCTTCAATGTGTGCAACGAGTTTTAGATTAGAGACGGATACTTGCTAGGCAATTTCCCTGCAATATCATTCTTGAACTTTCCATAGGCGTGCCTCTTGCATGTACCTGGAGGCAACTGCACGGATGTCAATAGAACTGGGATTGTTTTTAAAAGTTGAAATCCTATTATCGGATTGGATTGGGGGGGTGCGGACGGTCCTAGAGGTGGATGATATTAGGATGAATTTTCCATCACATCCGGACCTTCGTATCCGTGCCATGGCTCAACTTGGAGGGATTGTCGCGTGGATCATTTGATTTTGTGCCAATCGATGTTTGGATCGAGCAGGGAGATCCAAGTAACAGATAGACAGATGACTGGAGTGTCACTGTAATTGGTAAGAATGAAAATAGAGATCGTACACGTCTTCCCAAACCAGATTCTCACCTGTCCACCGGCTAATTTAACTGACGAACATCACCACATTGCCACTGAGGTCACGCAAAAATAAAATGACAGTCATATACATAAGCTGTTAACCAACCATTTGTCCTTCAGAGTTATCGAATACGACGCACACGTGTTGACACACGTGTTAACACACGTGTTGACACCTGCAGCTACCCGCAGCTCATTGATGCAAGCAACTTTTTATATTTGTGTCGTGGGCACATCTGTGAGGTTTCATATATAAAATCAATGACTACAATATACTGGCGAGCTGATATTTCATTCCAAAAAAGCCCTCAATCAAGTACAAGGTGTGGTGGATACAGTGTTTAAAAAAATACATTATCGAGATGTATGCAGATGTCAACATCTTTGATGCCCAAATTATCTTCTCCAGGTCATTCTTGCAAATAAAACTATTCCGGTCTCTAGAGTTATCACCCTGCTGCTTAAACAAACTAAACGTGAATGAAAACAACCAATTACTTCTAAAGTAATTGATGCATATTTCGTCCTGGCACTTTGCTTTAATTAATTTCCTAACCAGCAAGATGACACGGAGCATTTTGCTGACCACGCGGCAGGCAGCACTGCAGTATTGGGGCGCTGCAGTGGCTAGGAGATGTTAACTATCTCGCCTGGTATACAGGAGGTTGTAGGTTCGTTCCTCGACCCTGACGCCTGCTGCTGTATATTTATAGTTTGCGTGTTTATCTCTCTCCCTGTGGTGGCGTGGATTTTTCTCCGGGTGCTCCGGTTTTTCCCCTCCACATTTCGAATGAACATCACGCATTTAGAGTATTTGGCTGCTATACATTTCCAGCGTGATGATAAGCCACTTCGTTGAACTTTAATTCGTGGCTGGTTCGCTTCTGAAAAAGTGCTCAACAGCTCAGTGGGTCTTACCTGGTTAAATACAAAATAGTTTTAAAGATTAAAAAAAAAGTGATATTAACATATTGTTTACTTCTTACAGCACTATGACCCTTGATCATTGTGGGCCGGGTAGCTGAACGCAAGCTGGGCTCAGTGAGTTCCACTTCATGCACAGGTTTTCGAAGCTACCGTTGCCCCCTTGGAGAATTTGACATTTACTCATGCGCTCGCTCGCCATTCAACTCCACCTTGGATTTTGGGGATCTGACGACATTAAAGACTGGAGTCGCTACGGCTTAAAATATACGTGCAGTGCGGCGTGCACGCCAAGTTTGATAACTCTGAATATGACGGTAACTTAATAGCAGTGCATTCAAATGCTCGTGTGTTTTACGATACTGTACTGGCTGTCAAATCCACATTCACCAACCTGTCCCCGACTAAAAAGTTCACATTCATGCCAAGTCGCTGAAGGTGTTTGGACTGAACATAAGCGCATCCTCACAAACCCAACCTTTAAACAACAACAACACAAATACATGACAGTGTTTAGATGTTAAACGTGACATTTGTTGGGTCTGTCCAACAATGAGATTCCGTTTGGATTTAACGCAGGGGACATTGATACATTGATGCAGTTTTTTAAAACCCACTGGAGTAATATATTAAATTTAAAAATCCACACTACAGCTGTGTTTACACTAGGGAGTTTATTCCGAACACAGTAGTTAGAACTAAACTAACATTCAGTTCTGAACAAATTCTTTTCTTCGTAGATTCTGTTAAGCCCATGATGCACTTGACCAAATCGATGGCAGACGCCGGCTGCTATCGTCATAGTCGCCACACCAATCGCTGCCCTCCCCACCGCCCTCGTGGGTGACTGGCAACTTCCAATCAGATCGTAGGCAGAGGTCACACCACTAACCCCGAGGCTTGTGACTCTAGACCAGGGGTGGGGAACGTCCGGCCCGCGGGCCGTATGAGGCCCGCGAAATCATTTGGCGTGGCCCTGCCAAGGCAACCGCAGGCGGGACTCGAAATTCAATAAATCTAGGAGCAAACCTGGAAAAGCAGTTGCGAGTAGCAACATCATCAATAGCCAGCTAACATCACACGCCTCGCCAAAGAGAAGCAGTTCCAGCCATCGCATTAGGGGCGAGTTGATTAAAACCAAATATAACGGTCAAATTTTTAAGTTGACAATTCTGTATGGCCCGCGAATGATGTTATAAATATCCAAATGGCCCTTGGCAGAAAAAAGGTTCCCCACCCCTGCGGGTGTAGACCGACGGTTGTCAATCATAATGCACACTCTTCCACAAATTCTGTTTTCGCTGGCTGGACGGAGCTTCTGTCAAACAATACCAGACCAAGTTAGCCATGGTCTGGTATTGATTGAATGGTAATCAATACCAGCTGCGGTGTAGGAAGACCGTCGCGTTTCCTCTGCCGATGGAAAAGTTAAGAATGGCCCAGAGTATGACCGCGGTCATCAATCTCAAACCACGTGTCACACAGTAACGCGACTGGCCGCTTCCATCGTCTGCCGGCAGAATTTTAGATATTAACGAGGCTACTCCTAAATCCGTCCGCTGGCTCGCTCGCCACCCCTCGACACGAAACACGATTGTTGCGGCCATAAGAAAAACATAGTTGCTAAGCGGAAATGTGTTTCAAATTGGCTTGCCACCTGTCCTGGTTTTCTCAGGATCGTCCTCTAGTTGAGGTAGCTGCTGTCCCGTGACATCTGTCAGTCCTAACCAGGTCACTAAAAGCCCTGGCAAATCGATTTTTACAGTCCGATTATCTTCCAACAACATGTCCCAGTTTGTTGCACTTAAGTGCTCTCCTTTCGTGCAGCAAGTTGAAATCTGCAACATTACGTGTGCACATCGAGGTTGTTACGCCATTTAATATCAACTCAAGCGGTTTGTTGCACTTAAGTGCTCTCCTTTCGTGCAGCAAGTTGAAATCTGCAACATTACGTGTGCACATCGAGGTTGTTACGCCATTTCATATCACCTCAAGCGGTGGAAACCCTCCTCGTCGGTGACAACCGCCAGGGACAATTTCCCAAAAATTGCCCGAGTGCATCATGGCATTTCGGAATCCATAGCCGCCGGTTCACGAGTGAGCGTGACCGTTCCCCTGACCCCATCCCTCTGGCAATGCCCCCCACCACAAAACCCCCATCGCCTGGAGGAACGGCTGGCGCACGATCCCGACGGCGAGTTCCGCCTGTGACAATCGTCGTACGCGTCTCTCGTTTCTTCAAGACGAGGTTGGCGCACGAGGGCGGGGGTGGTGGGGGGGGGGGGACGCTGGCTTTGCTCGAGAAGTGTAAAAACGAGACGCAGTTCGCGCTGACCGCTTCCGTTTCGACTGGAAACTGAAGTGGTAAGCGCCGATGCCCTAGTGTAAATGCAGCCGATGGTACTTGACAGCAACATACTGATATACAGTTTAGGTACGTATTACAGACGGGGCTAAACAGGGTTACGCACCGCGTCACACAGACGGGACTTTAAATATGCGAGCGCCAGGCACATAAGGGTGGGGTTTGTGCTTGTGCACGTTGGACTTCGTTCGCACCGCACGTAGCCAAGCGTGCTAATCGGGAGGTGCGGGGGAAGGACAACATGAACAAAAAGAAAGCAGTTCGCAGGAAATGAGTTTTGAAAGCGCGAGATCAAGCAACAGGTTTCTGAGATGACAAGGACCAGCCGATAGAAACGCAGCAGCAGCAGCACAATCGGCCCAACCCGACCTGCCAACACCGAGGGTGGAAAATCTCTCTGGGCACAATTGCCGCTTCCTCGAGAGGTGGAGGGGGGGGGGGGCAAACATCGGTCCCCGTGATTTAATTTCGCACGGCCTCCAGCTACGCGACGGGGGGCTGCCCCCATTCGAAACGGCCGCGCAGAGCGACGCTTTTATCGATAAAACGCCACGAGCATCTTAGCCCGCACTCGTCGGCTACCAGAGGTCGCAACCGGGTACCCGATACCCGTACCCTACCCGATACCCGGCTACGGTCACTGGTGAGTAGCCGTTTGTCACTCATTTCGGGTAGGGTACGGGTACGGGTAGGGAACGGCTACCCGTACCCGGCTGGGTACGGGTAGCCGTTTGCGACCCTGGTGGGATGAATGAGGGCGAATTTTGGATTTACTCTACAACACACCGGTGTGGTGAGCTAGTAACTAATTGGCATGTTTTGTTTACGTAAAATAAGCTTACTAATTGGCTGTCGATGGTATTGCCAAATATACTGCGGAAAATTTAAGCAGAGAATTAACGCTAATCCCTTCTGCTCAACTGCCATAGACTGCGTATGTGTGTTTAACTTCTTTCACACCGTACATAGTCAACCGTGCTAATGTGAGGTGCAGTCATAAGGCAGTGTTTGATGACGATGGGAAGCTATATTCGGGTGTACAGTTGCGGTTGGCTCAGATACGACGTCATAAAATGTAATTGCTCAATAAAAATGAAATGATTATACATTTTTAAAATGCAAATGTGCGTATATTGTGTTTCGACGGTTTAGTTATATACTAAAAAAATGTTAAGTTTTATTTCTATGTACCGCACGTCAAAATACCAAACCGTGCCCTCAAATGCTTTCATAAAGGCCATGATCCACTCCAGAGTTAGTTTCGGGCAATCGTTGCCGGCAATCATCGCATTAACCAGGGGAGACGATGGCAACTTGGTGGGCAGCAGAATGGAGGGAGCGACTCATTCCTTGATGCAGTCCATTGTTGCCAGCCACTCGGTCGATACCACAAAAGCAATCAAGCAGAAGACTTCCCCCCCTCTCTCTCTCTCTCCTCCCCAGATGCCACTCACGCCTTGGCTTGAAGCTGCCCGTGCCTCAAGAGAATAGAGCCCTGCGTCAAGGCAGTCACGTGACCTCTATCTGGGATCTCAAGTGGAAGTTTCCATCCCAGTTGCCCGCTAGGAAGAGCTCCGTTTGTTCGCATGTTTGGCAAATAGATCACACGACTATGGGAAACGCTGCCGGGGACAGGCGCCATAAACGTGCCTCCAGTGGACCATGGCTGTTAGGTTTCGGCGAGGCGTTTCAGGTTGCGGGTCAGGGCAAATCGCCAATTAGAAGTGGGGGTGGGTGGAGGACGACGATTTTGAATGACGGTCGGCATCCAGTCGCGCCCCGTCGCTCAGAGAAATCTCAAGTGCGCGCGTACCGGCCGCTAAAGAAGGTGCGGTAGCGGCTAAGTCGACTGGCGGGTGGGCGGGCGGGCCGATGGGACAGGCGGGCCGGGAGGAGGGAGAGCGAGAATGTGACGGTGGCAGAGCGAGGTGAGCGGGGGGGGGGGGAGAGCAGCATGAGGAGGGAGGGTGGTGGGCGCTATGAGCTGACGGTGAACGTGAAGGCAATGCGGCCCAGGAAGCGGTCGCGCTCGTGCTTGTTGACGATGCCGTTGCCCTCCAGGCGGCACTCGATGGACACGGGGGTGTCGTGTGTGAGGTTCAGGAAGCGCGCGGCCACCAGCGGCTGCGTGTACGTGCCCTGCACGCACAACGGGAACACAACCGGGGCTCTTGAACTGACACACCGCACACCACGGCCCGCGGACATAGACTCAGACACAGATACACACAGACTCACACAGAGACCCATAAACTCAGACATAGACACACACAGACTCACACAGAGACCCATAGACTCACACAGAGACCCATAAACTCAGACATAGACACACACAGACTCACACAGAGACCCATAGACTCACACAGAGACCCTTAGACTCAGACACAGACCCATAGACTCACACAGAGACCCACAGACTAACACAGAGACCCATAGACTCACACAGAGACCCATAGACTCACACAGAGACCCTTAGACTCAGACACAGATACACACAGACTCACACAGAGACCCTTAGACTCAGACACAGATACACACAGACTCACACAGAGACCCTTAGACTCACACAGAGACCCATAGACTCACACAGAGACCCTTAGACTCAGACACAGATACACACAGACTCACACAGAGACCCTTAGACTCAGACACAGACCCATAGACTTACACAGAGACCCTTAGACTCACACAGAGGCCCATAAACTCAGACACAGACACACACAGACTCACACAGAGACCCATAGACTCACACAGAGACCCATAGACTCACACAGAGACCCATAGACTCACACAGAGACCCATAGACTCACACAGAGACCCTTAGACTCACACAGAGACCCATAGACTCACACAGAGACCCATAGACTCACACAGAGACCCTTAGACTCAGACACAGACCCATAGACTCAGACACAGACCCATAGACTCACACAGAGACCCATAGACTCACACAGAGACCCTTAGACTCACACAGAGGCCCATAAACTCAGACACAGACACACACAGACTCACACAGAGACCCATAGACTCACACAGAGACCCATAGACTCACACAGAGACCCATAGACTCACACAGAGACCCATAGACTCACACAGAGACCCTTAGACTCACACAGAGACCCTTAGACTCACACAGAGACCCTTAGACTCACACAGAGACCCATAGACTCACACAGAGACCCATAGACTCACACAGAGAACCATAGACTCACACAGAGACCGATAGACTCACACAGAGACCCATAGACTCACACAGAGACCCTTAGACTCAGACACAGACCCATAGACTCACACAGAGGCCCATAAACTCAGACACAGACACACACAGACTCACACAGAGACCCATAGACTCACACAGAGGCCCATAAACTCAGACACAGACACACACAGACTCACACAGAGACCCATAGTTTGTTGTCCTTCCCCGCACCTCCGATTAGCACGGTTGGCTACGTACGGTGCAAGACAAGTTCAACATGCATACGCGACATCCAGGCACTGTTCAGGCTCAGCTTGTGAAGCCTTGACAAGATATGGCACGGCGCTCTAGGTGATTTGGTCGCACTCCAAGCGGCCGCTGCGTACTCACGTCGAGGACTTTGCCGTAGTACGGGAAGTACATGGGGTCGAAAATGTCGTTTGGGAAGAACTCGATGTCTCCCAAAAGATGCTGCTGTTCTTCTTTCTGTAACATCGGAGCAGTAGAGATTGAAAAACAAGAATAAAGGCTCGCAAACCCCTCACCAATACTCACCGCTAGCTGCCACTACTCACAACACTCACTTGTGCACTCACCGCTCACCTCATCTCGATGCGAAAAAAACAAAGATCCCCAGTACAGCCTTTAACAGACTTTTGGGGCAAGTGCTGTTAGCGAGCACTTACGAAGGCTGGCATGGCACACGAAGGGGTGGCAGGCTAATACCACGCCCGGCCGCCTTTGTCTTACTAGTGGCGATATTTACACACCGCACTAGGTACTCATTTGAGGCTGAGTCCACCTAGGGGAGGCTCAGGACCAGTTCAAATAATCGTTACTGGGGTTGGCCGTTAGCGGGAATCGAACTCGGGTGTCCGGGTTTGTAGCGCAGCGCGCTAACCGCTACATCACCGCTCCCCTTAATGCACTCACCGAGACAACCACCACAAACGTGACACTCACACCACTGGCTTGGGTGATGATGCTGTTAATGTTAGCGGTGATGGTGATGTCAATGATGACGATGTGAATGGTGATGTGATTAGTAACGATGGTGATGATGATATTGACGGTGTAGGTCGTTTGATGCAATGATAACGACTGCGACGATCGTGACAATTGTGATGATGATGATGATTATAATGCGAATGACAATTTTGGTGATGATGATGGGCAGATTCTTGATGTGTAAATTAGCGCAACAACAACAATAAAATAAGAAGAAAAAAAATTACAACCACAACTTACATTATTCGATACACATATCAATATTTCTAGATATTTTTCTAAGGAAATATTATTCACAATGAGTTTATTTACAGCACCTTCATAAAACCCCCACTGATGGGATGATTGATGGGATGAATGTTATGCCACGTTGGGTCGAGGGGGTAGTAGGGTCCATACTTTACCACTCCGGGCAGTTACGGGCTTGTGATGGGCTGGACCGAGGGCTGCTTCAGAAAGCACTCACCACTGGCCGCCGACGATAGCCAGACTCACAGTGCTCCGCGCTCAGCGGTTTACTTACCCAGTAAGAGCTGGACCGAGTCTCCAGGAGAGTCCCTCACAATTGGGAAGTTTGGCCGAAACTTTTTGGTTTGTTCGGTAAAGTCACGTAGGTAAAAAATAAAATAAATTAAAATGAAAAGTGATTTAATTTAGTTGTTTTCATTTTAATTAATTTTATTTTTTTACCTACGTGACTTTACCGAAAAAAACAAAACGTATGGATCCTTGCAGTCACGAAAACTTCAAATCTAGAAGTTTGGCCTACTTTGCTAACGAGTGTTTGGCGTGTGGCAGGAATCTGGTGAATGCGGAGAAATCCCCACTGTATTCGATGGGAGCAACACTCAAAGCTCCACACATATTGTACAGTTTAACACGTATTGTACAATTAATTTACAAACTCCCGTTGTCCCCTGGCCAATTCACAGCCCAAAACCTACAACAGCTGATTTTCCGAGGCGGCCCGCCATCCGAGCGCTAACCAGGCTCAACCGCGGCGTAGCTTCTGAGGCCTGGCGAGGTCAGGTGCACTCAGGGAGACCGGGTCAGAGCGATTTCTCCAGCGGTGACAAGTTCCGTGGCGTGAGTTTTACCTTCCCGTCGCAGGTGACTTTCACCGGATTCGTGTGGTTTCCCGGCTTGAAACCGATTATCTGCAGAAGAGAAACATTGGCGGTAAACGTACGGCGCGTCCAAAGGTGGCTCGCAAATGTACAGGAAGTGGTACGTTCCTGCTGCCCGTGAGCTGCACGGCATTGTGGGTGTCATCAAATATCTTGAGTTAGTGGTCTAGGCCAATGGTTTTTCAACTGGAGGTAAGCGGACTCCCACCCCCCTCCCCCCCCCGGGGGTACGTGAGCTGATTTATAAAAGGGTGTGAAATTCTACCACACGTGAGAGTCGTTGGCGAATAATCACGTGTGAATCTGCCAACTTAAAATAACTACGATAACATCGCAAATCCATACGGTAACCAAAGAACCGCACTGGGTCGGGCAAGGCATGGTGGGGGCAGTGGGGGGGGTAACATAGCTTGAAACAAATTTCAACAAGGGGGTCAAGTAGCCAAAAAAGGTTGACAACCACTGGGCCTAAGACCTAACGCTGAGAGCATTGCGCATGCAACGGCGGTGGTCGCACGACGCGCAGGGGCTCAGGGTCACAGGGGTGTGGGGGCGCCGTGCGGGCGCTGTGCCCTGTACCCGGTTCATCTTGAGCAGCACGCAAGGCGTGCCACTCGTGAAGCCGTACATGGGGTCTTCGAGGCCGGAGCAGAGCCCCAGGTCTTTGCGGGAGAACGGGCACATGAGGGGCACGCGGCCCGGCTGCCCGGCGCCGGCCTGCTCGTCGCGGTACAGCCCCGCGTCGCAGAAGTTTTCGGAGGTGTTTGGGTAGCCTGGGGAGGGGCGGGGGCGGGGTGCACGCATCGGGAGGGCATTCGCAAGGCAGCTGGGCAAATGGGTACGCGCGCGCGTGTGCGCGTGTGCAGTAGTTGTAGCGGTTAGCGCGCTGACCTCCGAACCCGGCGAGCGAGTTCAATTCCCGTCTCACGGCCACCAATGACGATTATGTGAACCGGTCCTGGGCCTTCTCTAGGTCGACTCAGCCTCAAAATGAGTACCTGGTGTGTGAACATCACTACTGGGGAGACAAAGGCGGCCGTGCGTGGTATTGGCCATCTACCCCCTCGTCTGCCGTGCCGGTCTTCATAGGTGCTCACTAACAGCACTTGACCCAACAGTCTGTTTAGACTACACTGGATCACAACCACACGCTCACCGATTCACCCACCGACTCACTGCACTGCAGGCCACAACACCTCACTTTCTGCTTCTTCCCTCGCACCTCTACAATTTGGAATTCCCTCCCATTGTCCCAAGTTTATAAATCTTGCTCGTTAAAAAAAAAAAACCTGTGAACTCTTATCTATTGCAAACTTTGATCGTGCTGTTTGCTGCTGGTCACTTGGCGTTTTGGGCATTTGGATCCCTTGCTCCCCACAACTTTTTGATGTTTTCATTTCCTAAATGAAGTGAGAGTTTTACAGTTAATGAACAGCTCCAATTAGCACGGTTGGCTATGTACCGTGCGAAATAAGTTCAACATAATACATAAAACACCTCGGGACGACATTGTGCATAGCCGTATCTATGATTCGAGCTTGATCTATTATTACTTAATGTTTTGTAATACAAATCCACGACATTAGGATGGTGAAAATGTCTGGTGAGTTTTTAAGCCGAGGATCACAAGCTGTACGTAAGTTCATCAGCGATACCATTGGTCACTGGTTAGTTCCAGTCAGAATGAGTCCCGACTCAACTCTACAGGACAAAGATTTCCCAAGTGAGTTCTGTGACTGACACAGAGCCTCACAGACAGACCACCAGAGTGGAAGGTGGCAGCCCCCTCGTGGCCCACCCTGTTCAGTGAGAATTCACAACGAATGCCGTCAATCCGGATACCGCACGTCGACCAACGATCTCCCAGTCTCTAGAGCAACAACTCAAGAAGTGACAGACAGACCAGTTACGTTTATTATAAATGTGGATGAATGAGACTCCCACAGACAGACAGACAGAGAGACAGACAGACAGAGAGACAGACAGACAGACAGGACCAATTACGTTGATTATGAATGTGGATGAATGAGACTCCCGCGGCGCACGCGGAGGGCGCTCGTTCCCGCCAAAGCACTCACTGCTCAGGAGATCGTTGATGGAGTTCACGTAGGGCTCGTACGACTCCAGAGAGTTGCTCATGAAGTTAATTTCGAACAGCGGAGCCCTGGGCCGGATCATCAGACCTGCAGAAACGAGCAGAGGTAATCGAGCGCGTGGCTGTAATTATCTCCAACAAGAAATACGGAAAGAACGCCGTGGGCTCAGAATGGTCACGTTGGAGGACTGAAGCAGCCCCCATGGCCACTTTATTTCCATGAACAGTCAAAATGTAGGACTCCAACTTGTGCTTGCTCTCGAATCTTCTTGGTTCTTTCGGTAAAGTCATGTGGAAAGGAAATAATAAATAATAAAAATAAAACATAGTAAAATAATTCTCACGACGTTTCGGCCACAACGCAAGCAGCCGTCCTCAGGTGGAGAACAGATCTGTCGAGAAGACAGAGTCTGAATGAAACACCCCTGGCTTGGAGCGTCTATTTAAGCTGGGTTGGAGGGGGAAGAGCGCCTTGACAAATGAATTTGCATATCAAGAAGAATCCATGAGTGCCGTTTCCTGTCTCTCAGCATTGTCCCAAAATCCACGCGTCTTTGCACGCTTCTCAGCTATTGTCCGTTTTCTTTGTTAATGTCCATGTTTTCGGCAGTCGAGGCTGGGGACCACTACAGTGCAACTTGACAGCTCCCGATAGGAAGTCACCAGACCTCCCTTTCAATCTAAAGAAATGGGAACTCCTGGGTAGGGGCCACATGACGGAATGTAGCACCAGGCCCCCAGAAAGCGTGGTACAAGCGAGCGACCGCCGGAAAGGGGTTATATTCTCAGTTTAACACGTAGCAGGCTTTCGCGACCGATATTATTCATGATAAACGTTATTGGGTTAGATCGCGTTATTTATAAATGTGTCGTAACCCTCCACCACCCGACATGGCCAATCAGCAAAAAAAGTGTCACGTTGACAAGAGACAAAATAGTTCACTACTTTAGCCCACCGGTGTGTTGAAGAGTGAATCCACAACATTTACGATTTTTGAGTACGACGTTTCGCTGGTAATTACATCCAGCATCATCGGGCAATTCGCGAATTGCCCGGTGGGCTAAAGTAGTGAACTATTTGTCTTTTGTCAACGTGACACTTTTTTTTGCTAATTGGCCGTGTCGGGTTATATTCTGAATGTGCGATTAAGTAGAAAAAATAAAAGTTAGGTTTTGTCGGTGAGCCGCGCAGAGAACGGTGATTAAGATGGTAAGAACGTGCCGACAGTGTGCGGAGGAAAACTACCGATTCATTAGCAAGCTGGCTGAGCGGCGAGCGCTGTGATTCCTCACCGCTCGCTTGGCTCTTCCATCGGCTCAACACTACTTCCGGTTCCTTTCTGCAGGATTGCTAAAAAACCACGATGCATTTGGATTTCATATTTTAACTTTCAGTTGAGAAATCATTCTTATCTCATTGCCCGTTATTAACAATGTTTAACAAAGGCTGAAGGACTTTATCCATTTGGTCTGTCCGTCTGTTCGTAATAAAAGGGGAAGGGGGGGGGCGGACACACACAATAACGCTCGTGAAGATGGTTCAAAGTGAACTAAACTTTTGTGTGAAGTTGTGTCGCTGTTCGGGACCCAATCTATTGAAAATGTCCAAATTAACCGGAACGTTGCCAAGAACTTAGAGGCACAAACCAACGTAACGTGGGACAATTTGAAAAAGTGCAAATGCCTTTTTTTGCCCCGACAGCCGCTCGTCGACTTCCGCACCGCTAATTCAATACTTCCGAGGACAAACACGCGTTACGTAATTTCATGGCTGTGCGGTGATTTTTGCCAGCTTGCGAATAATATTCTGTTCAATTGTGGTCGATTTACTAAACAACGGTGCTACTGTTTCAAACACAAAACACTCGCGGTTATGTGAGGATTTCTGAAACGAACGAAAAATGTAATTGATAAATTAACCCTCCCCCTGCATTTGAAAGGGCTCGTCAATTCAACGAAAAAAAAAAGCAATGGGTTGAAATAACGGTGCCGCATGCATTATTCAACAGAAGGGCGCCGCTTTTTTTTGTTGTTTCGCTTTGGAAACTGGCCGCACCGCGCCGCGGTTCTTAGTGAAGAGCGTGGGGAGAGGCAGTCCCCCGTGCCCCCCCACCCCCGTTAAAGGCACGACTCCGCTGGGTCTCAATGCCAAGCCAAGCCCTGATTTATTTGTGTGTTCCCTTTCACAGGCGATCCCCTCCGTGTCTAGGCCCTCTCAATGAGAAGGCACGCCATGGCTCCCCGCAGCGTGAAAGCGCTTTCGTGCGCTCGTACCCCGTGCATGAGTGAAGTGCGCCCCGTTTAATACGATCATTCAGAAAACCACCATTAACGTACTGTAACCGAACAGCGCGCCTGTGACAAAATCATCCGGAACGCTGTCTGAGTTCGTCAGATCTCGGAAAGCTGAGCAGGCTTGAGCGTGTGGAGAGTGCTTGGATGGGCGACTACCGTAACAGCGAGAGTTGTTGTTAGGCTGCGGGGTGCTATGTGGTGCACAGCAGAGGGCAGTCCAACAAAAGCCACTGTTGTATTATACGTCTATGCTCCCACGGCTACGCTCCCCGTCATCGCCAACCGACACTGATCAGCGTGTCGAGGTCAGGTAACCCCCCATGATCCGCACGGCATGAGAAAACCCTCATCCAGCAGTTGATTGACCAAGGTTGTACATTTAAACAAACATCAACAATCTGCATATATTTTGGTCAGTAGCGCAGAATAATTTTTATCCTGACCAGGGTTGACTCCGCCGCATCATCATCATCATGGCACCTTTGGGATCAGTAAAGAAATCAAAAGACTTAAACAATATTGTGTTCATATTCTTGTTTTTTTCGGTAAAGTCACGTAGAAGGGAAATAATAAAATAATATAAATATAAAACAAATTTTCATGCTGTGGATTTCACACCTGATGATGATTGCTTGTGTTACAGTCGAAACGCCGTGATAATTTTTATTTCGATTTAAAGCTTTCGTGACTGCAGGGATTCATCTACTTGGTTCTTTCGGTACTGTAACCGAACAGCGCGCCGTGACAAAATCATCCGGAACGCTGTCTGAGTTCGTCAGATCTCGGAAACTGAGCAGGCTTGAGCGTGTGGAGAGTGCTTGGATGGGCGACTACCGTAACAGCGAGAGTTGTTGTTAGGCTGCGGGGTGCTATGTGGTGCACAGCAGAGGGCAGTCCAACAAAAGCCACTGTTGTATTATACGTCTATGCTCCCACGGCTACGCTCCCCGTCATCGCCAACCGACACTGATCAGCGTGTCGAGGTCAGGTAACCCCCCATGATCCGCACGGCATGAGAAAACCCTCATCCAGCAGTTGATTGACCAAGGTTGTACATTTAAACAAACATCAACAATCTGCATATATTTTGGTCAGTAGCGCAGAATAATTTTTATCCTGACCAGGGTTGACTCCGCCGCATCATCATCATCATGGCACCTTTGGGATCAGTAAAGAAATCAAAAGACTTAAACAATATTGTGTTCATATTCTTGTTTTTTTTCGGTAAAGTCACGTAGAAGGGAAATAATAAAATAATATAAATATAAAACAAATTTTCATGCTGTGGATTTCACACCTGATGATGATTGCTTGTGTTACAGTCGAAACGCCGTGATAATTTTTATTTCGATTTAAAGCTTTCGTGACTGCAGGGATTCATCTACTTGGTTCTTTCGGTAAAGTCACGTAGAAGGGTAATAATTATATTATATTATTTTACGATGTTTTATTTTTTAATTTTTTAATTTCCCTTCTACGTGACTTTACTGAAAGAACCAAGAAGAAGAATTTTTATTGTTTTATATTTATATTACTTTACTTTTTTCCTTCTACGTGACTTTACCGAAAGAATCAAGAATATGAATCCCTGCAGTCACGAAAGCTTTAAATCAAAATATTGTGTTCCACCATAGCAATGCGGGATTTTCACGACTGGCTCTGTGGCCAACATTGTATATGCGCACTGCAGAGTGTTTGTCAAGAAGGTGGGGGTGCTAACTTTTTCATGAATTTGATAAAAGTTCAACCTTGACTGCATTACGATGGATGCAAGTGTCAATATTTGTTTTGGGAGCATGATGCTGAATTATGCCACTATTGCTTTTTCTTAGGATGTATGTGGAACTTCTTTCGCGCTGTACGTAGCGAACCGTGCTAGCGAACCGAGTTGCAGGGGGAAGGACAACGAACTAAACACAAAAAAAACTGTTTTAAGAAAATAATTTTAAATTTAGATTTAAAAGCGCATAGCTTCCAGCTGGACGTCACAAAATTGGGCACAAAATTCTCACCAGGGCTGGCGACACGGTCCTGGTACTTGGGCAACTCGTAGCTCAGCGTCATCACCAAGGCCCACATGGTGAAGGCGAAGAGGGCACCCAGGAAGGAGAAGTACACGAAGTAGAACAAGCAGATCTGGCCTGCGACGGCACACAGACACACGCGCAAAGGTCCCTCCACGTAGCCTACACGAGAGTGTTGTTGCGAGCGACCTGTGAAGGAAGGACACGACGCACGAGGGGATGGCGCAGCCGGCACCGCGCACCCGGCCGCATCTCTGTCTCCACGGTGCCGATGTGTACGCACTCAGACCGAGGCGCTCACTTGAGGTTGAGTCGATCGAGGAGAGGCCATGTACCGGTTTATAAATCTTCTTGGTTCTTTCGGTAAAGTCACGTAGAATGGAAATAATAAAATAAAATAAATAAAACATAATAAAATAATTCTCACGACTTGTCTTCTCGACAGACCTGCTCTCCACCTCAGGACAGCTGCTTGCGTTGTGGCCGAAACGTTGTGAGAATTATTTAATTATGTTTTATTTTAATTATTTTATTATTTCCATTCTACGTGACTTTACCGAAAAAACCAAGAAGATGAATCCCTGCAGTCACGAAAGCTTTAAATCGAGGTTTATATATCGTTTTGCCACTCGTGTTAGCCATGGGCGAAAATCGCATTCAGATCGCTGGGTTCGTAGCATAGAAAAATAATAATTTGGACTTCAACAAATTAATTTGTTGTCTAATCGTTCATACTCTTCATGAAAATTATTATACGTCTGCGCTTTTGCACACGCTCTTGGATGCAAGGATAAACAGTAGCACAGACTTACCCACTCTCCTATGATGTAGCAAGGGTGTACATCATTTACATTTCCAGCTCTGAGATTAAAATAAATCAACGTTTGGATTGGCTGCTGTGTAATGAGTATCTTTACAGCAGGGCAACGTGAGGAGGTGCAATATCCCGCGTGTAGATAAGAGGTCGCTTGAAGGGATCTTAAAAGTAATTCTGCGTTAGTCCCCCTACAGGGCTGACACAAACCATTTATTCAGTACATATCATGACAACTTCTTGGTTCTTTCGGTAAAGTCACGTAGAAGGGAAGTAATAAAATAATAAAAATAAAACATAATAAAATAATTCTCACGACGTTTTCGGCCACAACGCAAGCAGCCGTCATCAGGTGTTTGCGTTGTGGCCGAAACGTCGTGAAAATTATTTTATTATGTTTTATTTTTATTATTTTATTACTTCCCTTCTACGTAACTTTACCGAAAGAACTAAGAAGATTAATCCCTGCAGTCACGAAAGCTTTAAATCGAAAACTATCATGACAAATTTAGATACTCATAGAACTCCCAATAGTGCAGACCCTTTCACCACCTGTGGCATGAGAGCAAGCAAGTGCAGAGCTGCCCCCTCACACATTCACCATCAACCAGAGTAATTTTGGATTAATAAATAATATGCCCGAGTCAAGATCACGGATCGCTCAGCAAAATGAAGAAAAAGTAAAAAAAAAAATCACAAACTTGACTTTTTTTAATCCGGTCATTCATTCTTGACAAATGTATGAAAACTAAAATGTAAATGACCAAAAAGTAGATTTAAAAAAATTTGACGATGCAATAATCGCCATAGAAATGTCCTCTGGGTGCTTATTCAGCCGCAAACCAATGACCAGTGTTACCACCTTAGGACATAGGCACTCTCTGTGTCCAAACTGGGCCAAGCATCACACAATCAGCCGTTAGTTCAATATGCAAATCGCAGCTCTTACCCCCCCCCCAGCCCCCAACAGCATCCACTCTCATTCTCACTCTGGCTTCAAGCACGAGGCTTCATTCACAGGAAGGTAGCGATGCTGCCACAGTGGTGTGTAATGGTTTAGAAGAGCACTGGGACTTGGGAATTCCATAGGTCTCCGCTTGAATTCCATCTCCCGATGCGGCAGTTGCAAAGGTGCGAGTTCCATAAATCCTCCCCAACCATGTCCACCCAGCAGCATAAATGGGGGCGCCACAGTCAGCGGTAGTTGTATCGGCAGGGCCGAGTGTAGTGGGGTAAAACGTGGGCTCTCCCACCTCTTTCTAGATATCTATCCAGCGTGGAAGTGTAGAAAAAATACGTTCTCTCTGAGCTCCCTAGTCGAGTCCCTGACGCCAGAAGTGGCATGAACAAGCAATTGCAGGGCTGCACCTTTAACTTTCTGGGCAGCACAGTGGGATACAATCCCAGTTGAGGGTCAACTCAGCCCATCATAACTTCCAGGAGGTGTCAACAAGTGATTGGACTATGGATGGGTTTTTTTTTTCCCTGTCTTAAGAGTGTTGAATTTTCATCACCGCTTCAAGAATGTCAATAGCGCTGAGCACTGCCCCAATGCTCATTTACATTTGGAAGGGGACAATGACCTATTCTGAGCAGCAGTCACACGTGCATGATCACACGCTTAAGATTTCTCGCGTTCAAGAAGGAACGGCGAGTTTTTTCCTAAAACGTACATGCACAGCCTTCTTTGTCAATCCACTGCTGGATGAAGGCTTCTTCAAGGCCACAGCGATGTTTCTCCACGCTTCACTACACTGGTCAGCACTGGCTGGTAAAGGTGAAAAGCATAGATGTTGGAGAACGGTACTGTACAACAATTGGCGTTGCTGCACCGCAGTATGCAGACAATGTAGACCCGTAGCAAATTCTGCGTACTTTGCCGAATGCCATTCATTAATAAGTTCTCGATTCCAAGTTGTGTTTCCTGCCCGCTGTCTATGGTCTGTTGCAACCATGTGGCGTGTTTAGCATTTCAATGAGAATTCTTTCAACGCAACGCGGCAGGGAAAACACACTTGCGATCGCATCTGCAGGCCCATGCTCTCTGACTCACACCAAGACCACCGGTGACCTCTTTATGCCCGTTAACTATCGGTGTGTGTGTGATAAAACAGAGAGGTGACCAGAACAAGGGCCATAACATTAATGGGACTGCATCCACAAGTTTCAAAAGAGGCTCAAGACTAATTTTTCGGGAGGGAAAAAGCATTTATATGTGTGGCCACTTTCCACAAGTGAGCGTTTGGCATGTGGGAGGAAATTGGAGTTCTTTGAGAATACCCACGCATACATACATACATGTTAGAGGATTTTCCAAATGACTAGAACAATTCCTCCATCCGTCAACACCGTGACACCGAAATAACCAATGCAAGCTTTCAGTTTCACTGTGCACAACTGCTTGCAAGACGTTCACGATTGCGAAAGGACTCTCACGCTCTCTCCCGCCTCAGACGCAATGTTGTCTCTGCCTGTGTAGCAAGGTTCCTGTACAGAAGCTTGGCTAAAAACCAACTGCGGTATATTTCATCAGACTTCATTCTGACATCTGATGAGATTAGTTTGTTGGCGGTTGGTTTGGTCTAGTTTTCGGGTTGTTAACGCGTGCTGTTCGGCGCGATGTTCCGACGTTTCGCTCCACTTGCTGGGGACTTCTTGGGGAAACATCGGACATCGTGCCGGACAACACGCGGCACAACCCAAAAACGCCACAGAAAGATGCACAGCATAACCGCAAAAAATAAATAACCTACGCAGTATGATAATTGGTTTATTACACTTTTATCTGGCAACAAAACTGACACCTTTTTTTATAAGGAGTCATGTTTGCATTGACCACAATACCTGCGGTCGGAATGCAAACAAAAAACACAACTTTGATAATGTATGCACTGTCCTTGAAATTGATTGGTCCACACCCGAGACAGCTTTTCTTAGAGCCTAGTCTCACATGGTGTTGGACCAGATGACGCTAAAAGGCGCACAACTCAAAGACAATGCACCATCAGAGTATGAGAGCTCGGAGGTTCCAATGGTGAACCTACGCAGTAATTGTAACTACAGCTGTGTCCTGAAGGTGGAGAAATCCACCCCTAGCCGGCATGTGGGGACAATTTAGCCAGAGTATTTATTTTTATTGTTGTTGTTTTCATTTTGGAGCCCTGAACATATGACCCACGGGTGCACAGCGGGGAGCCGTGACAAATTCTTCACTGACCGTTGCAACGATCGCCAGTGCGGCAATGAACCAACAACCGCCAACAGGGCTCTCACGACGATGCTGCTGTCTAAGCAAACAAAAAAACGATTTCCTACGAACGCCACGAAAAAGAAAAACTACTGGAATTTAGGATTTTTCATAAATGTTGCGGAAGCTGATCCCTGTATCAGCCTCTGGTGCGACTTTGTTCAAAGGTATAAGTACAGAAAGTCACGGGAGGAGCACGGCACGGTTAACGGCTTGATTTGAAGAATTTAGGAGGGCTGCCTTCTGCAGTGACAGGGGCATGGGGGTGTGGAGAGGGTTAAGCCCCCTCCAACTCCCCCGCTCCCCCACCACCTGATATTACAGCGTTGTTCCCATATCACAGCAATTGGACCGGCACATCTGAGATACAAGGATTGTGTCAGGTTGTTAATGTCCACTGAACTTAAACACATTCCTGCGGAGGGAGCTGGTAGGAACGTTGGGTTGCTCGGTCAATGGCCAGGGTCAACGGAGGCGTGGTGTATTCCGCAAATATGGCCGACTGTGAGGGCGGGCACAAGCCGGCGTGAGTAGGTTAAATGTTGAGTTTTATAAGGGCACCACGGGATGACCAGCCCCTCCCCACCCAGCCCCACCCCTCCCACCCCCCACTCAGCCCCACCCAGCCCCTCCCCACCCAGCCCCTCCCCACCCTCCCCACCCAGCCCCAGCCCCACCCTCCCCACCCAGCCTCACCCCTCTAATTTTTGGATGCACGACGGACGGACGGACACAATAATCCCCTATGGGCTGGTGTAACCAGGAGGTTCCTACCAGTACTATATATATAAAAAACGACACCATTTAAAAGAACATGGGTCAAGGTCAAGAGGTCATCGTGGCCAAATACAGTTGAAGCAAGCAACCGACGTTCCCCTTCGCTAGACCCCATCCTCAGCTGTTGGGAATTTGACACCCTCCCTCCAAACGTCTCCTCGCACGGCGTTCCACCATCTGGCTTTAGGCCTTCCCCCCTTGGTCGCCGACTTTCTGGGTGCCACTAAAACGTCACGCTTCCCGCCTCCGTCCTGCACACGTGTTCCACCCATCACAAACAAACCTCCTCTTTCTCAAGTTGCTTTCTTGCCACATTGGTTTCTGAACTTCCAAGTTGCTTATCGTCTATAGTGCAATGATTTTACTGTCGTCTTTTTTGGATCAGCCTTTATTCAAAAGGCTCGAAGGTTTATTTTCTGGATGCCTTGCAAGTGAAGCGTCCATTAATCAACATACATTACTCCTGCCTCCTCAAATGACCAAGCTTTGATATTGCAATTGACCTCTCTGGCCTAAAAAAAATAGTTAAATCAAACTTATTTTCTGTTTAAATGAGCATTGAAGTGCTGTTCATCCCATTTACAGCCATGGGAACTCGTCATTCTTTTGTCGGGGGCGAGTCTATTCATAGAACAGCCACAGTTGACTTCACCACGAAGTTGTATCCACTTTATGTACCCCGGAGTGATAGGCTGAGTAAAATCCCAGCCAGGATTTGAACTCACAACCTTCTGATTACAAGCTGCTCAATCTGTTGCTGAACCACCTTCTATGAGAGTAATTTAAGTGTTCCATTAAAAGCTCACCCTAGTAACACCATATATGCAATCTTGACCTTCTCAGAACTCCCAGTGATTTGTACATTACTGCCCGAACACACAATGTCCTCTACTTACCACACATTCTCATTTCCCTTTGACCCCTGTGGTCAGACAAGTGAGGAGACACAGAGACAGCTTTATACATTTTATAAGAGCTCGTTTTTTCTTGTTAGCAAACTCTTTCTTTAGGGGGCCGTTAGTATCCAGCCCCCAGTGCCTGCAATTGATAACGGCTGTAAACTGCTCGCCAAACAAGATCTTCGCAAACAACTTCTGCATCATCTCCATAGTCCAATATCTTTCACGTGCCAATGATCCACTGTGATATCTGGCTGCTTGGCTGTGTGAACACATCAGCAGTGAACCATTTTGCCCAAGCCTACATCACTGACATGCCTCACCCATATGCCCCCCTCAAGGTCCAGAAGATCTGGGGGATGCAGATCTTCTCTGCATTCCAAAGTCGAAGTTTCGGTCTATAGGTGACCGGATTTTTCCCCGTGTAGCCCCCAGGCTTTGGAATGCTCTTCCACAAGATATCAGGGATCTCTGAGATTGTGGACATTTTAAAAATGCACCTTAAAACCTATTTATATGCTTCCGCTTATTAAACTTTTAGTTAATTTGGGAAATTGATTATTAAAATGTATTCATAATAAAATTATGTTAATGCTCAGTGTCTGCTGCTGCTGCTGTGTCCTGTACAGCGCTTGAGATCCTTGATGAAAAGCTGCTACATACATGGAATTATACTGGTAGGAACCTCCTGGTTACACCAGCCTACAGGGGATTATTGTGTCCGTCTGTCCGTCCGTCGTGCATCCAAAAATGGGAGGGGTGGGGTTGGGTGGAGAGGGGTGGGTGGGGAGGGGCTGGGTGGGGATGGGATGGTGGGGAGGGGCTGGGTGGGTAAGATGGGGCTGGATGGGAGGTGGGAGGGGTGGGGCTGGGTGGGGAGGGGCTGGTCACCCCGTGGTGCCCTTATAAAACTCAACGTTTAACCTACTCACGCCGGCTTGTGCCCGCCCTCACAGTCGGGCATATTTGCGGAATACACCACGCCGCCGTTGACCCTGCAGGCCATTGACCGAGCAACCCAACGTTCCTACCAGCTAACTCCGCAGCAATGTGTTTATTATTGTGCAGCAGCTAAATGTGGCCAAACGGTGCATCTTGGCATAGCCGAAACTGCAAATGTGGACAGATGAAGCATGGGGATGGAAACTGTGGAGATGGAATGATCTCTTAACCACACTGGATGACCATCAGGTGTGATGCTACGATTGTTACGATAATTCCATGACATGACTCCAAATCAGCTAGGATTATATATATATATATGTAAAAGTAAATCCCTTTGTCTATCCACTGACAGGGATGAGTGCCTCCCCACTCCGTGTGGGTCACGTGGGTTATTAGGCCACAGTTCACCATGCTGGCAGGAAATGGCTTGGTGAACGTGGAGAGCATAGCTGAGGTATCATAGACGTACAAAACAACAATCGGGTTTTGCTGCAATTCCCTATGCTACCCACAACTGAGATATACTTGGTGATACTAATATAAAAAGGATGTACCTTCTATGTCCCATGGCCAGTGTAGTTGAACACAAAAGGGAGACATATCCCTGAGTGGCCAGTGTGACCGGATTCATTTGGGTTTTGTTCCACAAGCCAAAACGGACCCCCATCTGCTACTGATTACCACCAATATTTTTGATGCCGTATTTCAAGAGAAACCCGAAGGACAGTAAATAAACAAACTGGGCCCACTGCTCCCCATAGATGAGCCTTTTTTTCGCCATCATGCTGCGAAGCGACTTTGAAAATTGCCATCTATTACACCAGCAGGGGTTTCTGCTCAGATGTTTTTTCTATGTCCAAAGGCTCAGCTAAACAAATGTTCTTAAATCTTGAACGATACGTTCTCTTCGTGAGGCACAGAGGCGTCAGAGCTATTGCGGCATTGCAATCTTATTGGTGAGAAAGCGGTAAGCGACCTGTAAAAGGTCTATGACTAAAACAAATCATTTCTATGCTATTTTTTTTAGTCATTAAAGTTATTAAAATAGATGAGCATATTCCAAACCACGTGCCTGACGCCAAACACATTCCTGCGGAGGGAAGCTGGTAGGAACGTTGGTGGGTTGCTCGGTCAATGGCCAGGGTCAACGGCGGCGTGGTGTATTCCGCAAAAATGCCCGACTGTGAGGGCGGGCACAAGCCGGCGTGAGTAGGTTAAACGTTGAGTTTTATAAGGGCACCACGTGGTGACCAGCCCCTCCCCACCCAGCCCCTGCCCACCCAACCCCACCCTCCCCACCCAGCCCCTCCCTCCCACCCAGCCCCTCCCTGCACGACGGACACAATAATCCCCTGTGGGCTGATGTAACCAGGAGGTTCCAACCAGTACAAGATACTATCCAACTTCATCAATATCATTATCACAGGAGGTTCCTACCAGTATTAAGTTATACTAATCTGGTAACATACACACACCGACTACATTCTAAGGTGCTTCTCACAAATAATTACATAAAAATAGGGAAAAAGTGTGCCTTGTAATGTAGCAAATATCGAGCATCACGCAGCGTGTCCACACGAACGTAAGGTGGAAAGTTTGATTAAATGAGACTTAATTGCTTGTTCCCGTGGAGCTGTGAAGATAAGAAACGAGCACACAACACACTCTCACACAGAGCTGTTGTAGAAAGTGCTGTTAGCAAGCCCCTATTAATGTCAGTTCAACACGTGAAGTTACTTGCCGGGCCAACACCAAACCCCAATCATTTTCTCACTCCCATCATTCCCATCACTCCCATCACTTTCTAGCCCCCCCCCACCACTCTCTAGCCCCCCCCCCCCCACCACTCTCTAGCCCCCCCCCCCCACCACTCTCTAGCCCCCCCCACCACTCTCTAGCCCCCCCCACTCTCTAGCCCTCCCCCCCACCACTCTCTAGCCCCCCCTACCACTCTCTAGCCCCCCCCCACCACTCTCTAGCCCCACCCCACCACTCTCTAGCCCCCCCCCCACCACTCTCTAGCCCCCCCCCACCACTCTCTAGCCCCCCCACCACTCTCTAGCCCCCCCCCTCACCACCCCCCCCCCCGTCTCACCCCCCCCACTCTCTAGCTACCCCCCCACTCTCTAGCCCCCCCCCCACCACCACTCTCTAGCCCCCACCCCCCACCACTCTCTAGCCCCCCCCCCACCACTCTCTAGCCCCCCCCCACCACTCTCTAGCCCCCCCCACCACTCTCTAGCCCCCCCACCACTCTCTAGCCCCCCCCCCACCACTCTCTAGCCCCCCCCCCACCACTCTCTAGCCCCCCCACCACTCTCTAGCCCCCCCCCACCACCACTCTCTAGCCCCCACCCCCCACCACTCTCTAGCCCCCCCCACCACCACTCTCTAGCCCCCCCCCCCACTCTCTAGCCCCCCCCACCACTCTCTAGCCCCCCCTACCACTCTCTAGCCCCCCCCCCACCACTCTCTAGCCCCCCCACCACTCTCTAGCCCCCCCACCACTCTCTAGCCCCCCCCCCTCACCACCCCCCCCGTCTCACCCCCCCCCCCCACTCTCTAGCTACCCCCCCCCCCCACTCTCTAGCCCCCCCCACCACTCTCTAGCCCCCCCCACCACTCTCTAGCCCCCCCCCCCACCATTCTCTAGCCCCCCCCCCCACCACTCTCTAGCCCCCCCACCCCCCCGTCTCACCCCACCACTCTCTAGCCCCCCCCCCACCACTCTCTAGCTCCCCCACCCCCCGTCTCACCCCCCCTCCCCACTCTCTAGCCCCCCCCCACCACTCTCTAGCCCCCCCCACCACTCTCTAGCCCCCCCTCCACCACTCTCTAGCCCCCCCACCCCCCCGTCTCACCCCACCACTCTCTAGCCCCCCCCCCCCCCACCATTCTCTAGCCCCCCCACCCCCCGTCTCACCCCCCCCCCCCCACTCTCTAGCCCCCCCCACCACTCTCTAGCCCCCCCCACCACTCTCTAGCCCCCCCCCCACTCACCCTCCCTCACCACCCCCCCACTCACCCCCCCACTCACCCCCCACTCTCTAGCCCCCCCCCGTCTCACCCCCCCACTCTCTAGCACCCCCCCCACTCACCCCCCCACTATCTAGACCCCCCCCCCCACTCACCCCCCCACTCACCCCCCCACTCTCTAGCCCCCCCCCACTCACCCCCCCACTCACCCCCCCACTCTCTACCCCCCCCCCCACTCACCCCCCCACTCTCTAGCCCCCCCCCCCACTCACCCCCCCACTCTCTAGCCCCCCCCCCCACTCACCCCCCCCACTCTCTAGCCCCCCCCCCACTCACCCCCCCACTCACCCCCCACTCTCTAGCCCCCCCCACTCACCCCCCCACTCTCTACCCCCCACTCACCCCCCCACTCTCTAGCCCCCCCCCCCACTCACCCCCCCACTCTCTACCCCCCCCCCCCACTCACCCCCCCACTCTCTAGCCCCCCCCCCACTCACCCCAGCTCTTGGGGGTGCGCCCCACCACCTCCCCTGTGTGCGGGTTGTAGAAGAAGTGTCGCAGCCCCTTGAGGCGGTCTCCCCACGTCCTCTTCACGGGCTCCATCTCCTCCTCCTCCTCGCCTTCCTCCTCCTCCTCGTCGCCGTTCTGACGACGGACGAACGAATAAACGAACGAGTCGCGTAATGCGAATGAGTTCGATGAATGAATGAATGAACGGCAGAACTTTGAGCCAAGTCGCGAGTTTTTTAAATGAAGTTACGCAGAGTGGGTGGGTGGGGGGGTAGGCGACGACGAATCGATTCCAAGTGGTCACGATCCATAATCGATTCGATTCTACCATAGCGAACAAGTCCGGATACGGTCTCGATTCTCGATTCGATCAATGGGAACGCACTGGCGGAATCGGATCTGTCAACGCTCAAAAGAGCAGTGCATTTGTTAAAGTTAGAACTGCAACTTCGATAACCACCCTCCTCCCACCCCTCTCTCACGGGGTTTTGAATCACTGCAATGAATGGGAACAGGAAACAAAAAGGGCGGGAAAAGTTAACAAAAAACTATACACTTTAAAGGTGCATAACGGTTACTGTCACCATTGTGTACACGACTTCGCATATTCGAGTAGCCATAGCTGTCAAGCCATGCGGTTTACCCCGTAATTTTGTACGGGGAAATTGAGTTTTAAAGTCCATACGGCTCACAGCCGTGTTCATCGGAGGTGCGGGTGAAGGACAAACTATGGGTCTCTGTGTGAGTCTATCGTTCTCTGTGAGTCTATGGGTCTCTGTGTGAGTATCGGTCTCTGTGTAAGTCTATGGGTCTCTGTGTGAGTCTATGTGTGTGAGTCTATGGGTCTCTATGGGTCTCTGTGCAAGTCTATGGGTCTCCTTGCGAGTCTATGGGTCTATGTGTGAGTCTATGGGTCTCTGTGGGTCTCTATGTGAGTCTATGGGTCTCTGTGTGAGTCTATGGGTCTCTGTGTGAGTCTATGGGTGAGTCTATGGGTCTGTGTGAGTCTATGTACGTTGAACTTCTTTCACACCGTACGTAGCCAACCGGAGGTGCGGGGGAAAGACAACAAACTAAACACACGTACAGACAGACGCACTCGCTCACCTCACACACACACACAGCGAGTTGGCTGAACGTTCCGGCACATTCTATGAGTGGACTCGCCTTGACCTTTCCTGTGCCTCGAGTTACACAGGAAGACACTTAAATGACCGAGGTATGCTGTGAGGAAGTTTCAAAGGTGTTTCCATCATTCCCATTATCGAGAAGCTATGATCTAGTTTGCTTACAATAAACAAGGTGACCGATACACATTAGGGTGTGTAGAATAATACATAGTGTGATATTAAATGTATAAGATATAGGTTGGTTTACAGCAATACAGTATATAATTTAATGTTGGGTTTATCTATGGCAGTATATAGTACGGTATATGCTCGTGTGATGTAAGAGAATAAGGTTTAGATGGAAGCATATTATAGAATTTTTACGAGGTAAAATTGTAATGTATTACTTGCTGTTAGTAACTCAGCTTATTATAGAGTATAGTAAGTATACTGATGGTGCGATGCAGTTTATACTTTAGTTTTTTATGTAGTTTATACTTTAGTTTTCTACGTGGTTGTTGAGTAACTGCAGCTACATATCATTAACATTCCTTTCCTTTGTTACTGCTAATCCCTGCACCCCCCTTGGTTGCTGCTGATCCTGCATAATGCATGGGCATAATATGACTTTGACACCCCCCCGCCCAACGCCTACGCATTTTCCATGAATATGCTAAATCCCTCTTCACATGCACATTCTTTTTGTTAAGGCGCTCTTCAACCCCCAATGCAGCTTATATATAAGCTCCTAGTTTGGTAGTGTCTCATTCTTCACCTGAAGACGGCTGCTTGCGTTGTAGCCGAAACGTCGTGAGAATTGTTTTATTATGTTTTATTTTTATTATTTTATTACTTCCCTTCTACGTGACTTTACCGAAAGAAACAAGAAGATGAATCCCTGCAGTCACGAAAGCTTTAAATCGAAATTTAAGGTGACCTTGTAAAAAACAAAATAACGTCATATTTTTACATAATACTTATTATTAATAGACATCCCATATATTCAGCATCTGTCTGATTTGACAATGTACGAATATACCATCAACAACACCAATTTGAATGAAATAAAACATTACATCTCAAGGTACAATTCGTCGTTAGCAGTTATTTAAACGTGTTAATGTTCGCTAAATGTGGGAATAAGGCCCAACTTTTACATGAGACGCCTGAGGTGTGAACGATTGCCGCATTGTCAGAAAGGTACGAATGTGAAATCGGCATGCAGCGGTCGTGTAGCAAATGTCGAATTCACAACATTTGGTGACATTTAAAACAAAATCGCGAGGTGAAAAAAAAACCCCATAACGCGTGAATTTGTGACCGTAACTGATATTCAAACCATTTCCGGGGCTTTTGAGAAAATCCATCGGCCACGAAGAAATGCCGCACAGGACAAAAAATAAATTGATAGTGTTCGTAACACAAAGACGTTTACACAACAGAAGCACAACAGGAAATCCTGATGACAGCATCATGCTTGCATATGCTCTGCACACAGCCTGAAAGCTTGACGTGCCATGCATGCTGGGACTTCCTTTACTTTATTTTTTATTATTATTTATTATTACTACGCTCATTTACCCAGAAGAACCTCAGTGAGTCTCCAGACACTTTTTCAGGAGGCTCCTGCCTCGTTCTTTAGGGAGTCAGAGAGCGATGTGTAATGCCGATTGAGTAATTAGCAGGTGTGTTTTTTTTTCAGCATTGGGCTGGTTGGTCAATATGTTACTACGTACATTGTGTGTCTTTCTTGAGATTGTTCCTCCCGTTTGTTATCAAACCAGTCTCACATGCACAGAGGCCCTCAATCCAGCAGTGGATTGACAAGAAGTTCGCAGGACGGAACGATATTCGTTTGGCTTCTCACAATTTAGTGCCTAATTTAATCACCCGCTGGGTGATGATGTGCTGCACGGACACTTGAGAAATATATGAATAATCAAGTTGCCGGCTGTTAGTCATGTGCCCTGACTACTGCTCTATCCGGCCATATGATTTATCCGGCCATCGCTTCTCTCTTAAGCAAAAAGGTAAAGCCCTACAACTACTTGCTCTGCCATTGCTGGCAGAACAGCCTCCACTAAAGGGGGCCTCTAGGGGTATTTGGCCTCCTCTTCCATGCTGGCTCAGACGTCTCGGAGGAGGTGGCGGTACACTATGAGACATCTCCTTTACCAGTGGCAAAATATAGTAATAGGTTTTTACCCTTTCAACTGGTACAAAAACTGACACCTTTATACGAGGCATCATGTTTGCAATAACCACAACACAAGCAGTCAAAATGCAAACAAAAAGAAACAACTCTGATAATGATTATGATATGCACTGTCCTTGAAGTTGATTGGTCCACACCCGAGACAGCTTTTCTTAGAGCCTAGTCTCCATTGGTGTTGGACCAGATGACGCCAAAAGGCGTACAACTCAAAACAGGTGTCAGTTTTTGTACCAGTTGAAAGGGTAAAAACCTATTACTACTGAGGTGGCGGTACTTTGCACCCCACCAACCCACACGCGATCTACCGATCGACTGCACCTTGGTGTACCCATTTATCCTGCTGTGTGCGCAGGGACGATGGTGGTGGGAGGAGGGGGGGTCAGGGGTCAGGCGGGGGAGTTTAAGCACGCCCATTTTTCTCCTGCCACACCGGGAGATCGAGCAAGTCCTGCGCTTGCTAACAATTGCAACGCAGCCCCCCCCCCCCCCCCCCCCCCGTTTTGGAGAGGAACGGAAGAACCAATACATCTATTAGCGTGCTTGGCAGTGCACCGCTACATGAACTTTCTTCTTTTGTGAACCCATTGATGTGAGCGGGTTAGATAATGGGGAATTTCATCCGGGTGCCAAATGCGCAATCAATTAACGCGTTGCCGGCTCCGCAAATGTCCTCCGAGAGGGGGTCTCAGGTGCCGCCGTTGGGTTTCCAATGGGCAGGGAATGGGCCCCTTTTTACTTCTCCGCTGGTTCCAATGCTTTGAGATGTGCTCCTATCCCCGTCGGTGGCCACTTCCAGCGCAAAGCGTTGGCCGGCACCGTGGGAACCTGTCAGAGCTGCGTACGTGTGCACGCATCGCGCGGAAGGGAAAAGGGGGCCGCACGAAAGGCCAAGTCTGTGCATGGTTGTCCGGCCAAAATGTGAATGAAAGGGAAAATGAACGAGCAAAAAGAAAAAAAAGCACAAAAAAACGGAGGCGTCCTTTCACCAATCACGCTCTTCCGTCTTGTCAATTAGCACGCGATTAGCGTAACGTTCGAATTTGACGTCGTTTAACTCGGGTGGTACGGCACGTCCGATTAGCACGGTTGGCTACGTACGGCGCGAAAGAAGTTCAACATACAGCACGTAAAAGTCGCACATCCGACTCGCTGTGGACGGAAGTTATAGGCGGATGTGTGGAAAGGTCGGATATGCGGCCATATATGGAAATATGCGTGAGTTGGTTACTGCTCAAAAATAATGCGCAAGCTGCTTTCCTTTAGAAGTTAGCGGTATTAAGAATGCATTCAATTATGTGGGAGTGGTCGGATTTGTGGTGGACATTTAAAGAAAAAGTGAAATCTTAGTTGGTCAAGGAGGATACATTATGGTTGGATATGTGACTATGTACTGTGCTGAGATTCATTAATTGTTAGCACAGACATGCATGGTGAATAGTACAATATGGTTTAGAGTACAATATGCTAAATATCACTGTAAAGCAATCGAGGTGACCGGGTGGATCAGAGGTCAGATAACTGAGCCGGCATGACTGAGGTCTTGCCTTGAATACAGCCTCTGGCCATCTGTGAATAAGCTGGGTTCTCAAGTGCATCGAGTTGATGATCTCAACTGGGTCACAAACAGATGCTGTTGCTACTGCCGCTGCTACTGATCCACCCACCTAAAATCCAAGCAAGTGGATTATTGAATCTCTCCGTGTGGATGTTTGAGTGCTATCCTCCCTAAGCATAGGATTTTTTTCTGCATACCGCAGTTTCCTCCCATATGCGATTTTTTTATGATTCCGAGGGCTCTGATGTCACCTCTTCTGTATCGTTTTCATCTTCATCATCATCTTCTTCAGAAGCAGCAGCATTAAACACATTCCTGCGGAGGGAGCTGGTAGGAACGTTGGGTTGCTCGCTCAATGGCCAGGGTCAACGGCGGCGTGGTGTATTCCGCAAATATGCCCGACTGTGAGGGCGGGCACAAGCCGGCGTGAGTAGGTTAAACGTTGAGTTTTATAAGGGCACCACGGGGTGACCAGCCCCTCCCCACCCAGCCCCTCCCTCCCCACCCAGCCCCTCCCTGCACAACGGACACAATAATCCCCTGTGGGCTGGTGTAACCAGGAGGTTCCTACCAGTACAATATACTATTCAACTTCATCAATATCATTATCACAATCTCCGTCATCGCTGTCACCTTCTTCACGTCTGTCCCTTAGTCCTGTCCGCCTCTTCCTCCAACGTTTGAGACATACATTGCAGAGCTATACAGCCCAACCACAAGAAACCGAGCTCGTGTTATGCAAACAAGCCCCGTTATCGAGTCTCCACGAGGTAGCAGCACATCTATTAATAACGTCCACGTCGCACTTTATTGAAAGTGCCACCTTCATTAAAAGCGATCCCGGCAAGCATTTGAAAAATCCAAGCCGCGAGATGTGGTGCCCCAGCGAGTGAAGCGTGCCACCACCTCCCAGACCTAATTTTACCTGTGGCCTGCGCGCTCTCGGCCAAATAAGGCGATCGCATCGAGCGTGAAAATGTCACATGTCTCGGCCACATTCCTCAGGCCCCCCCCCCCAGCGTGCCACTCCGAGCTAAGGGGGCACCGCGGTGGCTATGAGATGTTAACTGCCTCGCCTGGTGGACAGGAGGTCGTGGGTTCGATCCCGACCCTGAGGCCTGTTGTACATTTGGAGTTTGCGTGTCTCTCTCTCTTTCGCGCGCCCCGTGGTCGCGTGGATTTTTCTCCGGGTCCTCTGGTTTTTTTTCCCTCGACATGTTTTTTAAATAAAAGATGCCTTTAGATTATGTGGCTGCTGTAAATTTGCACGTGACAAGCCACTTTGTTGAGCTATCAACTGTGTCCAGGTGGCTTTTGGCAAAGAGCTATATAGCTCAGCGGGCCTTACTTGGTAAAATAAAAATAGTTGACAGTTTAAGTTCCACAATGTCCCGTCCACTGAGCCAGCGGTGGTCAAGGGATATTGTAATTGTATATTTTTTTCCGGCTTGTTAAAATAATAGCGCCCTTTACACCGGAGCGTCTCAGACTCCTTTACACGCGATACGTGACTTTTAGCTCATCTGATGTACATCATTTGAAATAAAGGGCACCCCCCGTGGCAGCTGCCTCTGTGCATCATGAAGGTGATTCAGCAACTGGCCTAGAAACGTGCATGAGTCTGCGAGTACGGAAGGGTGGAGGGGGGTCAATGACTGCTATGTGTAAAGCCAACTGTGCAATTTACTTGAATTTGGCAAATTCCGACCATGAGATCAAGTGAAATAAAATATATACCCCTTCATTCTAGAAACTGAACGCCTTATCGCAGTATTCCATCAACCGCCTTTACGATAATTTCCTGCAATTATATTTAAATCTTGCCGTTGACGTCTTGGCAGAGTGAGGCACTTTCCACAACAAAATCTCCTGCAGACAGCAACGCCTCGTGTCATCACCCTGGGGTACGATCCGAAAAGAGACACCACGGTACAGTACGATATTTAAATGTTCTCTTCTAAAGCCCCCCCCCCACCCTCTCATCTCGCCACAGCGACATTGGTATCACTCGACTATTTCCGCACGGGTCTAATTTCTCACCGAATATTTTTCGGGTCGCCTAGTAGACTGGGATCAAACGCGTGCCCAGTGGCCCACAGCCAATAGCGGGGGAGGTATCCTGGATGTGGTGTGCCGGGCGTGGAAATACATTTCCAGGGTCACAGACCCCGGGCAGACTCTTGCTGAAATGAAGCCCTGGGTATGACTCCACTCGGTGTCTGTCTACCGTTAACTATTAACACGGGTGTGCGCAGTGCCGGATTAAGCTAGTGCGGGGCCTGTAGCATATGTTATAAAGGGGACCTAATTTTTAAAAAACACGTAAATATTAAAACATAATTTTTTTACTTGCATAGTAAAGTAATTGTATTTTTTCATTTTATATACAGCCAGATAATAGGACAAATCGTTAACATGAAACACCCAGTCGTTCGTAAAAGTTGAAGGCAGTATAGCGCTATAGTAATAGAGCAAGTGCAGAATCACTGAACCGGAATTGATAGCTTGAACGCATTAAGCGTGGGGCCCTTGAAAGTGCGGGGCCCGTAGCTACATATGCAGCTACTTTTGCTACGAGGCTAATCGGGCACTGGTTGTGCTCGAGGGCTATGCTGCAGCAATTGTTGCTGGCAACGCATTGACTTTGAGCATCAGTGGCAACTCGGCACGGCATCGGCAGAACAGTGATTGAGCGGCGTCCAGGCAGTGAAACAGAGTCTGTTGAAAAGCACGTTTGATGAACAATCATTGGACCACAAAAGCACTCAACCTGGGGTGGTCATGCCACTTCTGCGTGCGATATAATTGGTAGTTTGCCATCCCATTTTCCCGCCGGGGGGGGGGGGGGCAGGGAGAGCATCGATAACATTGGTCTAAATTTCATTCAATTGTTTCTTTTTGTTAACAATATAAATGTTTGCGTCAATCGGTGACGATTTGCTGGCGACGATTGCTATGCATTTCACCGGTGTGTCCGTAAACTTTCAAATTTTGGGATCAATTCGGATGATCTCAAGTGGTCGCCGCACACATTTACACGGTGCCACGACCTTGAAGCAACACCACCAAACCGTGGCTCGTGATCCGCATGTGGCTGCCGCGGAGTTCAAGCGAGGGTCGAAAGAGACTCAGCAGATTTGTCACGTGTCCATAGAACTTGTCCATAACTTGTCCATAGAACGCAGTAGATTTGTAACTTGTCCGTAAAACTTTAATTGTAAGAGGATCAATCTGCGACCCCCGGGACACTCGCCCCTGGCAGCGTAACGAGGCCTGGATAACCCAGAAGTTCCCCTACAGATTTATTTATAAAATTCAAAACCTCACAGCCAAACGATATTTGAAGCTTTCGTGACTGCAGGAATTACTCTTTGGTTCTTTCGGTAAAATCACGTAGAAAGAAAATAAATTAGATAATATATTATTTGGTTCTTTCGGTAAAGTCACGTATAAAGAAAAAATAATAAATTAAATAATAACATACGACGTTTCGATTGCAACACAAGCAATCATCATCAGGTATAATGAAATAGCGACATAAAATCTAACCAGAAAAAATTATAGACAGACATATAAGCAGACAGATATCACCAAGATACACACAGCGGGCAACACAGGTACAGAGAGGGGTGATCGTCTCTGTGGGGTGGCCTTAAATAGACAGAGGGGGGCGGAGGCAGCGAGAGGGAGGGGGTTAGAGACAAAATTTACATGTCAATGAGTACAACAAAAAGGAGTGAGCAGGCTTAGGGGGAGAAAGAAACACACTAAAATTAAATAACCTAGCAAAGTATCGAAATGTTATGTAAAACGACACAGAGAGTCGGTCAACACACAATTAACACATAGCCTGGTCGATTACGTATTTCAAAGATTGCTAAGTTAGAATTTAAGTGTGAAAATTTCAAAGAAAGACAAAACATAAAAACAAGAGGAACGGAGACAAAGCAGAACCTAAGAACGACAAAAAACGAGTGTAGACAGAAAATTTTACACTAAATAAACAGGCAGAGAGAGAGAATAAAAACCCAGAGAGAGAGAAAAAAGGTAAACTTGGATAATATAGTACGACGTTTCGATTGCAACACAAGCAACCGTCATCAGGTAGAACTCAATTTTAGAGAGAGACAAAACACTGACACGGAGACACACAGACATACACACAAGCAGAGAGAGACAACACAGACACACAGCCATGTGAACACTCCTCGCGTGGCTTGTGGTCACGTGAAGATTTGGGTTCGTAGCTCGTGGGGTCAAGACGCTGGCCTCCTCTGCCACAGGCTTCCGATTGATATCCCGCAAGAATCTAACTTAACCACGCCATAAATGACATTTCATTCCGCTCTGCAGATAGAATGATTATATCTGTGCTTATTTGCCGAATGCTCACAACATTCTGGCTGGGTTGAGACCAGTCTCTCACCGGATTTGACAACCTTTTTAAATTTCTGGTGATAACATGAAGATGAGATTAAATTAAACTGGTCTGTGAGATACTTGATGGATTATTACTTCATATGGCCATGAGAGATGGAGATGGCTTGTGGAGACTGTCAAACATCAGTGGATTGATCATAGTTGATGGACGCATGTGATTTAAATCCAAAATCTCAGCAGTGGTGGCCTTGTGTTTTGGCATAGACTACTAAGCCTCATTTAAGATGAACAAATTTGGGCCACTTTGGGCAAGTGTCCCATCCCTTTCAATATTTTCCGTCTTCCACGAGCACCGGTTTGCTGGCAAAAAAAGAATCTTACTTTACCAGGGCTGACCTCCAAAGAACGTAATTACCCTAACACAAAAATGTATTGCCAAATTCGAAAATTGCCCACGAAATTAGTCCATTGGCATTGCCACCTATTGGCATACTAAATGGCCCCAGGGTCACTCTTGCAAATGAGACTCCTTTCCTGGTCTATCGAGTTCTTCTCACCTGAGTCAAACAACACAAACCTGGAACTGGACACGGGCTGCCGGCTCGCTTTGAGACGGTATCCGACACCAACTTGGCAACACAAGACTCGTTTCCACGTTTTCAAAGGGAAGGATGAAAATAAAATAATGGCACCGTGGCTGCGATGGGCCGAACGGCTGCCCCTGCTGAACACGAGGCAGCACTGTACATCGGGCGGGCAAATTATTTTTAAAACAGAGCGGAGCATTCATTACAGAACATCTGTTGTCAATGCGGCGATGGAGTACGGTTTCACATTGTCCTGATCATGCCAACTCAGTGGCCATTGCGAACAACGGGCTTAACTCGAGAACGGCCGTTCCATTAAAGCTGCGTCTGTGCAGAGCGGGACGCTGCCACGGTAGTGTAACGGTTACAGCGGCACCGCTGCAGCTTGCAGTGCAAGAGGCTGGCCGGTTCGATTCAATGCCCCGGCGCGGTAGGTTGACACGATGGGGCAAGATTCTTGAAGCTGTCCGCTTCTGTCCACCCAGCTGTAGAAATTGGCGCACCGCAGTTCGTTGATATGCAGGTCAACGTGTGTCGGGGTATGGTTAAGTTGTATTTGTACGTGTTTAGGTGATTCGTTTACCTTTCTTGCACTTTGCACTCCTATCATGTTGTTGTATTGTTTGTGGTTGTAACGTTCGACTGGGCATGTGTAAAAAAAAAGAAATGTATAGCTTATCGGATTCTTCCAGTATATATATTCTGATTCTGAAAGTGTGGGTAATTTGACCCCTTCCAAGACGGCCGATCAGCGTAGAAGAGTACGTTAACATACCGTCTGGACTAGTGTTCTACAATGCCACTGATGGCCTGGTGGCCTTTAGTGCGGCCCCTGAGTGGGGGGAGCGGTAGCGTGCCGGTTATCGCACTTGCGCTACAAACCCGGCAACCCAAGTTCAATTCCCGCTCACGGTCAACATCAGTGACAATTATTTGAACTGCTCCTGGGCCTCCCCTAGGTAGACTGAGCCTCAAATGAGTACCTGGTGCGGTGTGCAAACAGCACCACTTTGGAGACAAAGGCGGTCGGGCGTGATGCTGGCCACCCACCCTCTCGTGTACCGTGCCGGCCTTCATAAGTGCTACTCGCTAAACAGCACTTGCCCCAACAGTCTGTTAAGGCTATGCGGGGGATCTTTGTCTTTGTGTTGTTGTGACCTGCAGTGTGGTGGGTGAACA
The DNA here is from genome assembly GCF_015708825.2 of Lethenteron reissneri. Classification (NCBI taxonomy): domain Eukaryota; kingdom Metazoa; phylum Chordata; class Hyperoartia; order Petromyzontiformes; family Petromyzontidae; genus Lethenteron; species Lethenteron reissneri. The sequence goes on from NC_083835.1 coordinate 2,305,994, forward strand.
CAACATGGGTGGGACGAAACGGTCGGTCTGGCAGACCGAGTGCTCAACGCGGGTGGAGGAATCAGGGAGTGAAGTTTGTGGAAACAGCAACTGTAGTATCTGAGATAAGAGCGTGATAAAGAAGCCATCGAGTCCTTGATGAGTGAGTTCCTGGAGTGACTCAGTGAGTGCCGGACCATCAATCCGATCACATCTATAGCCATGTATACATTGCTACGGGGAAGTTCCGAAACTAACGAACGTGCAGGTGCTACAACTGGACCAGGGACCAAGAGTTTGCCTGGCCGAGGCGCTGGTCTCCGCAGAATTGGGATATTGGACAGGGAAATGGTGGGAGGGGGGGGGGGCTAATTTTATTCCTTGCACCAGGGCACATACCAACCATGCCGCGTCACTGCTACAGGGGATGCCCTGGCCAACACCGCCCGGCTTGCAAACTTGGAATCAAACCCAGGACTTTAGTGGTGGCAGCTCGCCGCTCTGACCACTGAGCCACCCGGCCACCGATGATGTATTTCATGAATTAACCTCCAAATGACCTCTCAGCACAAAACAGGAAACACACGCGGCAACAACAAAAAATGGGCCGTGCTGTTGTGGCTATGCACGTGGCCTGTAGTCCAGACAGCATCGAGAGTTGGTGGGTCACACACAGATGTTGTGAAGCTCCCCGTGGGGGTCGATGAGGCGTCACACCCTGGCTCGCCAGGAGAAGGCGGTACGGCAAACGTGTGGATTCCACCCGTTCCATCGGTAAGGGGATCCAGTGTTTCCCCCTCGTACGCGTGGGTTTTCTCACGGGTGCTCCGGTTTCCACCCACGTGGAAACACTCGTGAATTGGCCGTTGACACCTTAACATGTAGGGGACCTCAGAGCTTGGGCAATTATTGGCGCCGGCTCACCGACCGCCTGATGATGCCTTCCCCGCTCGTCCGTGGTTCCTCCTCTCGCCACGAAGTCCGTTCTCTTTCTCTCTCTCTTCGAGAGCAAGGCGTGAACGACTGTGAGATCATTGTCGTCGAACGAACGCGCGTCGCCATCAAGCGGAACTCACCGCGTCGTGGGCATTGGTGTGCTTCAGGCTCTGCGGGGTGGCAGCCGCAGCTGCGTTGTTGGTCGTGGACATGTCTCAAAAGTTCTCTCCAAACCTGGACACGTGGGAGGGGGTGGGGGGGCGAAACGTCGCATCAGTCGCCGGACGTCCCAAACGCACGTTTGTCCTCGGAATTAACTCGGCGAGCAGTTATGAGGATGCGTCTCAAGCCTCACAACGAGATGGCGTCGAGCTTGGGAGGAGGAGGAGAAGGTGTTTCGCGTGGGCTGGCAGCAGAGGTCGCAAACGGGTTTTGATTCCTTACCCGTACCCAGCCGCGCCAGGGTCGCAAACGGGTACCCGTACCCTACCCGTACCCTATCCGTACCCGGCCGGGTATTGGGTAGGGTACGGGTATCGGGTACCTGATTGCGACCTCTGGGATGAAGCCATGTTGCAGGCGTGGGTGGGTTGGTTCTAGGAACTTGAATTGTGAGAAGAGACAAGACGTTGGGAAATGAGTGACAAACGGTGACTCACCAGTGACTCACGGTCTACCCGTACCCGTACCCGGCCTGCACCAGGGTCGCAAACGGGTACCCGTACCCGGCCGGGCCGGGTACGGGTAGCCGGGTATCGGGTAGGGTACGGGTATCGGGTACCCGGTTGCACCTCTGGCCGGCAGGTTTAAACTTTTAGCGCTGTTTTTTTTCATCTCCCAAGTTGTGGGCAACGCTGCGATCAATGTGGGCGGTTTCAAACCGGGCAAAGTGTCTTACAGGAACGCAACTTTGCACTCAAGTGTTGCTCGTGTTGGATCATCCTCGCGGGCGTTATCGTGCCGCCGCGTTACAAAAGAGGCAAACAGATAGAGCTCATACTAAATTAAACATTTTATTTTTTACCTACGTGACTTTACCGAAAAAAACAAAGAGTATGAATCGTTGCAGTCACGAAAGCTTCAAATCTAGAATTAGACAGAGCTCATTCGTGATGTTTGCCCGAGTTGTAAAGTGTTAATAATCCTTCATTTGTAATCAGATGAGAGCCCATTGGGATTACACGTCTTTTAAAGATGAGACTTAAGTCGAAACAAGCATAAGCCTAACGATTCTAAAATTAGACCACTATTGAAACTCGGAATGCACGTGAAAATGTCAAAAATTCAATGGGTATAAGATTAAGCTTCTTGAAACATACAAGAGGCAGGTGTATGAACGTAAAAAAGTATTACAAATTACTTGTTAAAATGGAACTTAACAGTGCAATTCCAACGTTAACAGCGACGATTATGATGACAAGGGGAATCTTGGGGCAACCGGTGCGCGAGTGGAAATCGGACATCACGAGAGCGCGTGACGCATCCACATGGGCCACGTGCAACTCACAAGCACGGTCATTCATAATGCCCCAATAATAACAATGATAACAAAACTGTACTTTCACAACAACAGAACAAATAGGCAGACAATATCATCTCCTTCTTGGTTCTTTCGGTAAAGTCACGTAGAAGGAAAATAATAATATTATTTTATTATTTTCCTTCTACGTGACTTTACCGAAAGAACCAAGAAGATGAATCCCTGCAGTCACGAAAAAGCTTTAAATCGAAATATCATCCCCTTCATACATCGGTCCCCTCCGCTTCAAGCACACGGCAATTCTGGAAGTGCACCATCTCAGCAAACATCGGCGGATGTCAGCGGCTAATAAACAAATGTTCAGCAGCATACTCTCACGCAGAGGGACACATGTTGGGGCACATCCTCCACAAGGAGGCTCGTGACAATTTCCCCGTGGCTATCCGTTGCGTTGCAGTCAACCAGCAGGCCGCAACGCACGGCGGGGGTGTTTAGAGTTCGCGTCTCTTCGACGGCCCTTCACAGCCGAGGCTCTTCTGCGTGAGCCGTCGGACACTTCCCATCGACTTTTGGCGTCGCGAGGCAAACTGCTCGGTTGACGGGTGGAAGATCGCGTGTTTGTTTACGTTTCACACGAGACTTAGAGCAACGTGGACATTTTTTTTTTCGATTCAAAGCTTTCGTGACTGCGGGGATTCATCTTCTTGGTTCTTTCGGTAAAGTCACGTAGAAGGGAATAATAAAGTAATAAAAATAATAAAGCATAATAAAATAATTATTTTATTCATAAAATAATTATTTTATTATGTTTTTTTTTCCTTCTACGTGACTTTACCGAAAGAACCAAGAACGTGGACATTGTAGGCTGATGCTGCCCTATGAGTGAAGCCTGTCAACCTCCCCGACCGTAATGTTGGGATTCGGATTTGCCTGTTAGGTGGATTGGCTTGACTAAAATAGTTACACAATTTCAGCCGTCTAAATCATTATATAACCAATATGACACATTACATGGGTCAGTCAGTCACTCACAATCAATGCGTAGAAGATAATCATACACATATGTTACGGTAAGCATCATCAGAATATTACATATTCACTTTAGAGGGTTACCTTGCAAAGTAACTGTTAATCTCAGGGGGCTTTCAAACGATTATACAAGTTTTGCTTACAACTCCCAATAATAACATGACACCAGTACAATATTCATACGATGGGCAATATTATCACTCTCATTTAGGAATTAAACACCGTACAGTAAATTGACGATGCAACGATCAACTTCCAACCTTCACAAAAATAACCAAGCATGCACACCGCTTCATCTATCCGTAACAATTTATGACCCTCCTAATAACCCATAAGAATGAACAAGCCGACGGCAGAATGACCTTACCTTGAAGGTCACACTCACAAGAAGGTTCCCAGGTTGGTCAGCGCCACGCAGAGATCTCACGAGAGGTCAAAAAAAGTTATTTGACTCCTGGCCACTCCCCAACAACAACAACAAACTGAGCGATTTCTACGCGGCGGCTGCGGTATTTTACCAGCGGTGTCAAAAGAACCGGAGCCGCAGGACGGGTGACCAAAGGAAACCCACAAAGTGCTGCGGCAAAAAAAAAACCCAACGACTGAATATTCGCTCCTACTATAATTCGGAGACCGCGCAGAGAGGATGGTGGTGGTGGGTGGGTGGATGGGTGGGTAGATGGATGGGTGGGTGGATGGGTGGGGGGGTGGATGGGTGGGTGGATGGGTGGGGGGGTAGATGGGTGGGTGGATGGATGGGTGGGGGGGCGTGAAGCAGTTGGACGGACGGTGTCATTCAAGCTCGGCCCTTTTCAGCGAAGCCATTTGTTGAAAAAAAAAATGTTGTTTGACGGACGCTACCTCCCTCCCCCCCGTTTTCCCCGGTCCTCGGTACCGAATGGACCGACCCATCGCGCGTTGAAAAGAGAGGAGGCGCTCTGCGCGCGCCAAAAAGTCTGCTGCTGCTGCTGTCAGTCAGCGGCGAGATGCCGGCTCCGTCCAAATGGGACGATGTTGTGCGCGCAGTGCCGGATTAAGCGAGTGGCGGGGCCCGTCGCGTATGTTTTAAAGGGGACCTAAAATAAAAAAATATATGAAAACACAAAATTTGTTTTACTTTCACAGAAACGTATTTGAATTGTTTAATCTACTTTACAGTCAGATAATACGACAAAGCGCTAACCTTAAACACCCAGTCGTTCGTAAAAGTTGAAGGCGGTATAGTACTATAGTATATTCTTTCGGTAAAGCCACGTAGATATAAAAGATATTTAAAAAATATCACGACGTTTCGATCGCAACGCAATCAATCGTCATCAGGTGAAAAAATATAGCGAGAGCGCTCTCCTGCTATGTATTCCTGCAGTCACGAAAGCTTTAAGTCAAGTACTATAGTAATAGAGAAAGTGCAGAATCACTGAACCGGAATTGAGAGCTTGAAAGCATTTAGCGCGGGGCCCTTGAAAGTGCGGGGCCAGTAGCTACTACATGTGTAGCTACTACTACATGTGTAGCTGCTACATGTGTAGCTACTACTACATGTGTAGCTACTACTACATGTGTAGCTGCTACATGTGTAGCTACTACTACATGTGTAGCTGCTACATATGTAGGTGCTACAGTATAGTTACTACACGTGTAGCTACTGCTACATGTGTAGCTACTACTACATGTGTAGCTGATACATGTGTAGTAGCTACTACATGTGTAGCTGCTACATGTGTAGCTACTACTACATGTGTAGCTGCTACATGTGTAGTAGCTACTACATGTGTAGCTGCTACATGTGTAGCTACTACTACATGTGTAGCTGCTACATGTGTAGCTACTACTACATGTGTAGCTGCTACATATGTAGGTGCTACAGTATAGTTACTACACGTGTAGCTACTGCTACATGTGTAGCTACTACTACATGTGTAGCTGATACACGCTGCTCGCCACGTCGCCTGGCCAGCAACCCATAACAACCAGTTGTGCGTGGTGGTGGTGGTGGCGACCCATCCAAGAACTATCCAGGCTGAACGCTGCTTAACTTCCAGTACGTGTAGCTACTACATATGTAGCTACTTGTGCTACTGGGATAATCCGGCACTGGGTGCGTGGCTTTCGTGGCCGACCCGGGTTCGATTCCCGCTCACGGCCAACACCCAGTGACGATCATCTGAACCGGTCCTGGGCCTCCTCTAGGTCGACTCAGCCGCAAATGAGTACCTCGTGCGATGTGTAAACATCGCCACTGGGGAGACAAAGGCGGCCGGGCGTGGTGTTGGCCACCCACCCCCTCGTGTGCCGTGCTGGCCTTCATAGGTGCTCGCTAACAGCACTTGCCCCTACAGTCTGTTCAGGCTATACAGGAGATCTTTGTCTTTTGTCCAACAGGGCCGCATGGACAGCGGCAGCTGTGAGATCGCTTTGCGCTGCGAACCCGGCGATGCGAGTTCGTGTTCCGCACGCGGCCAACACCGGTGACGATTATTTTGAACCGGTCCTGCGCCTCCTCCCCTAGGTTGACTCAGCCTCAACTGAGTTCCTTCGTGCGATGTGTAAATATCGCCACTGGGGAGACAAAGGCGGCTGGGCGCGATGTGCTGGCCCACCCGCGCCCTCTCGTGTGCCTTTCTGGCATTCGTAGGTGCTACTCGCTAACAGCACTTGCCCCAACAGTCTGTGAAGGCTATACGGCGGAGATGGAATCTTTATCCTTGTGCAGGGGCTGCCCAAGGAGATCACAGAGGCCCAGGAGGGCACGTGCGCCCCCCCCCCCCCATATTCAGGAGGGACAAAATAACAAGCCCCCCAATTGTGGGGGTCCCCTCTTTCGTGTAAGGACTGATTGCCCCATTTGCCAACCCCCATCACCCGTGACCCTGCTTGTGAGTTGAAGTTTTATCTTATTGGTTCTTTCGGTAAAGTCACGTAGAAGGGAGGTAATAAAATAATAAAAATAAAACATAATAAAATAATTCTCACGACGTTTCGGCCACAACGCAAGCAGCCGTCCTCAGGTGAAGAATGAAACACCACCAAGCTTGGAGCGTATTTTATTACTTCCCTTTTACGTGACTTTACCGAAAGAACCAAGAAGATGAATCCCTGCAGTCACGAAAGCTTTAAATCGAAATTTGAAGTTTTATGTTTTTTTTATGCCAAAGTTGGCAATTGCGTGCTGGCGGCAAGTGGCTTGGGGAAGGCCCCTTAGCCCAGCAGTGGATAGAACACAGCTGATGGAAGTATAAACATTAAGTGGGAAATATTTAGGTAAATGTGGTTAAGTTAATCTTTGTCAAGTAAATGTCTTAGGTATTAATTAATTGAAATGAAAGTTGCGATATGTAAAATATAAACACCCATATAGAGGGGCTTGAGAATATTTTTAGAGATTAGAACAAACCTGTCCGTATGTCCTGTTGTCTGTCCGGACCGAGAGCCGGAAGTTCAACCACCTGCGCAATAGATTATGGTGGTGGCATCTACATCTGCAGAACGTGAAGAACCAGTGGCATCTACATCTGCAGAACGTGAAGAACCAGTGGCATCTATATCTGCAGAACGTGAAGAACCAGTGGCATCTACATCTGCAGAACGTGAAGAACCAGTGGCATCTATATCTGCAGAACGTGAAGAACCAGTGGCATCTATATCTGCAGAACGTGAAGAACCAGTGGCATCTACATCTGCAGAACGTGAAGAACCAGTGGCATCTATATCTGCAGAACGTGAAGAACCAGTGGCATCTACATCTGCAGAACGTGAAGAACCAGTGGCATCTACATCTGCAGAACGTGAAGAACCAGTGGCATCTATATCTGCAGAACGTGAAGAATCAGTAGCATCTACATCTGCAGAACGTGAAGAACCAGTGGCATCTACATCTGCAGAACGTGAAGAACCAGTGGCATCTACATCTGCAGAACGTGAAGAACCAGTGGCATCTACATCTGCAGAACGTGAAGAACCAGTGGCATCTATATCTGCAGAACGTGAAGAATCAGTGGCATCTACATCTGCAGAACGTGAAGAACCAGTGGCATCTACATCTGCAGGAGATGATACAACTATTAAAGCCATTCCCCATGTTCCGTGTACATGCCGTACAACGCGTTTGGAACCGACGGGAGTTAAGTTGGACTTACGAACAAATCGACTTACGAACAGACACCTCCTGAACCTAAGTCGTTCGTAAGTAGAGGAGTCCCTGTTTATCGCCCCGATGTACGCGAAAATGTGATGCGTCTGGCATGGGGCACACGACAAGCAACATGCTAGGAGCCCCCGATGTAGGTCGGCTGTGAGAAGTGCCTACGTGACTTTACCGAAAGAACTAAGAGTATGAATCCTTGCAGTCACGAAAGCTTCAAATCTAGAATTATCGACTTCACTGCCAGGATTGTCTCTCAGACCCGATATTAGGAAACTGCTGGAGCCATGCACTTTTAAATAATCCAGATTGAAAACTAATTTTATTAGTTTGTTATCCTTCCCCTGTACCTCCGATTCGCGTGGTTGGCTACGTACGGTGCGAATTAAGTTCAACATACATACGAATGCACTTATTAGCTGTATGAAGTTCAACTCATAAGTCAATGTCCTGATTAGTTTACGCAGGACATTGCTTCAGTTAATGTCGTGGTCATCGTGGATTAATTCATCGCCTACAGTTAATTGTCATGGTTTACAGTGGTTCACAACATGTGAGCACTCACAGAGAGACCCACAGACTCACATGGAGACCTGCAGACTCACATGGAGACCCACAGACTCACAGAGTTCACAGTGGTTCACTAATAGTGAAGTTTCACAGAGACCTACAGACTCACATGGAGACCCGCAGACTCACATGGAGACCCATAGACTCACATCGAGACCCACAGACTCACAGAGTTCACAATCGCTCACTAATAGTGAGGTTTCACTAGAGACCCACAGACTCGCATAGAGATCCAAAGACTCACATAGAGACCCAAAGACTCACATGGAGACCCACAGACTCACATCGAGACCCACAGACTCACATAATTCACAGTGGTTCACTAATAGTGAGGTTTCACAGAGACCCACAGACTCACATGGAGATCCGAAGACTCACATAGAGACCCACAGACTCACATGGAGTACTCACATTGGTTCGCTACTGTGTGGTCGATGGTGTGGTCGGTGTTTCTGCAATCGGGCTTAGAGTGTCCACGTGTGCGAATGTCGTGGTCGTCGTGGGAGACGTTCGGATTCGATGAAAAAATAATAAATAGGTGTTTTTGTTTGTTACAATTTCTAGCAATAAAACAGGAGGTGTTAATATGTTCAAACACCACAATAGGTACCTTTTGCAAGGCATCACGTTTGCATTAACCACTCGTGCTTGTGGCAAAAAATGCAAACATGCTCTGATAATATTGCATATTTTGACACAAGTTCGTGTGGTTAATGCAGATGTCATGCCTTGCAAAAGGAATCTATTGTGGTGTTTGAACATCTTCACACAACGCCTGTTTTCATTGCCAGAAAGGGGACAGACTTATTCTTACCCCCCTCCCCGATCATTCTTGACACTGCCAAAAAGGCCCCCAACAACAAAGTGCGGATTCGAGTTCGTGTGGACGGCGTGAGGCAGAGGTCGCAACCGAGTACCCGATACCCGTACCCTACTCGATACCCGGCTACCCGTACCCGGCCGGGTACAGGTACCCGTTTGCGACCCTGGTGCGGCCGGGTACGGGTAAGGAATCAAAACCCGTTTGCGACCTATGGCGTGAGGATGGTGCCACCTGCCGAGCTACGGTGGTTCATGCCTTCTCACGTGCGCTGAGCGGCGTAGCCACAGTGCCGGGTTATCCGATAGTAGCACAAGTAGCTGCACGTGTAGTAGCTGCACGTGTAGTAGCTACTACACGTGTAGTAGCTACATGTGTAGTAGCTACTACATGAGTAGTAGCTGCACGTGTAGTAGCTGCACGTGTAGTAGCTGCATGTGTAGTAGCTGCACGTGTAGTAGCTGCACGTGTAGTAGCTGCACGTGTAGTAGCTGCACGTGTAGGAGCTGCACGTGTAGTAGCTGCACGTGTAGTAGCTACACCACGTGTAGTAGCTACATGTGTAGTAGCTACTACATGAGTAGTAGCTGCACGTGTAGTAGCTGCACGTGTAGTAGCTGCACGTGTAGTAGCTGCACGTGTAGGAGCTGCACGTGTAGTAGCTGCACGTGTAGTAGCTACACCACGTGTAGTAGCTACATGTGTAGTAGCTACTACATGAGTAGTAGCTGCACGTGTAGTAGCTGCACGTGTAGTAGCTGCACGTGTAGTAGCTGCACGTGTAGTAGCTACACGTGTAGTAGCTACACGTGTAGTAGCTGCACGTGTAGGAGCTGCACGTGTAGGAGCTGCACGTGTAGTAGCTGCACGTGTAGTAGCTACAAGTGTAGTAGCTGCACGTGTAGTAGCTGCACGTGTAGGAGCTGCACTTGTAGGAGCTGCACGTGTAGTAGCTACAAGTGTAGTAGCTGCACGTGTAGGAGCTGCACGTGTAGGAGCTGCACGTGTAGGAGCTGCACGTGTAGGAGCTGCACGTGTAGTAGCTGCACGTGTAGTAGCTGCACGTGTAGTAGCTACACGTGTAGTAGCTACACGTGTAGTAGCTGCACGTGTAGGAGCTGCACGTGTAGGAGCTGCACGTGTAGTAGCTGCACGTGTAGTAGCTACAAGTGTAGTAGCTGCACGTGTAGTAGCTGCACGTGTAGGAGCTGCACTTGTAGGAGCTGCACGTGTAGTAGCTACAAGTGTAGTAGCTGCACGTGTAGGAGCTGCACGTGTAGGAGCTGCACGTGTAGGAGCTGCACGTGTAGGAGCTGCACGTGTAGTAGCTGCACGTGTAGTAGCTACACCACGTGTAGTAGCTACATGTGTAGTAGCTACTACATGAGTAGTAGCTGCACGTGTAGTAGCTGCATGTGTAGTAGCTGCACGTGTAGTAGCTGCACGTGTAGTAGCTGCACGTGTAGTAGCTGCACGTGTAGGAGCTGCACGTGTAGTAGCTGCACGTGTAGTAGCTACACCACGTGTAGTAGCTACATGTGTAGTAGCTACTACATGAGTAGTAGCTGCACGTGTAGTAGCTGCACGTGTAGTAGCTGCACGTGTAGTAGCTGCACGTGTAGGAGCTGCACGTGTAGTAGCTGCACGTGTAGTAGCTACACCACGTGTAGTAGCTACATGTGTAGTAGCTACTACATGAGTAGTAGCTGCACGTGTAGTAGCTGCACGTGTAGTAGCTGCACGTGTAGTAGCTGCACGTGTAGTAGCTACACGTGTAGTAGCTACACGTGTAGTAGCTGCACGTGTAGGAGCTGCACGTGTAGGAGCTGCACGTGTAGTAGCTGCACGTGTAGTAGCTACAAGTGTAGTAGCTGCACGTGTAGTAGCTGCACGTGTAGGAGCTGCACTTGTAGGAGCTGCACGTGTAGTAGCTACAAGTGTAGTAGCTGCACGTGTAGGAGCTGCACGTGTAGGAGCTGCACGTGTAGGAGCTGCACGTGTAGGAGCTGCACGTGTAGTAGCTGCACGTGTAGTAACTGCGCGCGTGTAGTAGCTGCACGTGTAGTAGCTGCACGTGTAGCAGCTGCACATGTAGCAGCTGCACGTGTAGCAGCTACGGGCCCCGCACTTTCAAGGGCCCCGCGCTAAATGCTTTCAAGCTATCAATTCCGGTTCAGTGATTCTGCACTTGCTCTATTACTATAGTACTATACCGCCTTCGACTTTTATGAACGACTGGGCGTTTAAGGTTAGCGATTTGTCGTATTATCTGACTGTATAGCGAATAAAAAAATACACTTACTTTACTATGCACGTTAAAAACAACCAGCTTTATCAGGCGACAGCCAGATTTGTTGTAATTACTGGCGAAACGTCGTACTCAGATTGTAAATGTTGTGGCTTGGCTCTCCAACACACCGGTGTGCTGTACTAGTGACGAATTGGCACGTTCTGTTTACGTGACAACCCTTATTATTTGGCTGTGTCGGGTGGTGGCGGGTTTGAACAACACATTTCTATTTTTACGTGATCTAATCCAAAAAAAAATCTATTATGGATGATGTTGGTCGCGAAAGCCTACTGCGTGTTAAACTTCGTGTTTCCTGTCCAACCTCTATGCTCTTGCCCCAATATTCTGCACAGGCCACCGGCTTCTGGTGGTTGGCATTGCCAAACATGTTGAAGAGTGGCATTGTGGGTGCTGCAGGACACCTCAGCAGATGGCCCACGTGGTTTGCTTCTCGCTACAAGCACACATCGTCCGGTCGTGCAGAAGCCCCCTCCCATGATTTCACGAGAGAGTTGCATCTGCCAAAACCCGAGTGATATACAGCATGTGAACCTGTCCCATTGACCAGCGTGGTGAAGTATGGCCAAACGACATAACTGACAAGGCACATGGGGAGTCCTCGACATGAACCTTGATTGAGAAAGGACTGTAATTTACCGTTGCTTTGTGAATGCATTAATAATACTGTACTGATAAATACGAAAAAAATAATACTTTGGACATAAAACACGTACAACAGCTTAATACATTGCATTGAGAATATGTCGATAACGAAATCGTTTAAAAACATCTCATTTGTATCCTGGTCTTAATGTCAAAAACTAAAATATAAAATGTAACGAGGGGATGCACTTATTAATTTGCATCCAGATAATAATCATGTGTACCGATAGTATGGAAGTGAGAATGTGTGTGCATCGTTATACACACCCATGCCACTGTTTCGCTTGAGCCTATGGGGCGCTAGGCAATCAACTGGGAAAATAAAATATCCATACTCTTTGGTTCTTTCGGTAAAGTCACGTGATTTATTGTATTTTCTACCTACGTGACTTTACCGAAATAACCAAAGAGTATGGATTCCCGCAGTCACGAAAGCTTCAAATCAAGAATAAAATATCCATCTTCTGCATCAGCACCACCAGCACCAGACAGCCACGTGTCTTGCAGAAGTTTGGCTCATGAAGGTCCTCCCAGATTAGTGCAGTGGTGTCCAATGTCCACCCTGCGATGTGCCGCTAAATACCTGGACCACTTGATCACCCAGACCAAATGACGCGTTCTATTCCTGGCCACGAATATCAGTTGCCAATAAATGATATAAATAAGCAAACTTCCTTTCATCGCTTCACATATTTTTGTTTAAATTCACTACCGCGACTGGGTGTCTGTGCTTCTGTTCATTCAGCAGCATTGCACTTCACCGGTTTTCAATCTTCTGGGTCGCATCGCTAAATTGCAGTTCGTGAATCGAATACGGCCTGTCACGTGACACACACTACTCTCGGTTGCAGAGTGGGTGACCAGAGGTCACGTGCATTTGGGATTTCAGAGCTAGTTCTGCGACATCTACTTCCGCGGACCGTTCTCGAACGCGACGGGTCGCTTTGCCCGGCAGGACTTTGCGTCCCGTGAGGCTGATAGCAGAAAATCAGGATATAATTGGGGAAAAACGACAAAGCTTAAATAATGCTTCAATGGGTCTTTCGGTAAAGCCACGCAGATAGGAAAATAATAAAAATATCACGACGTTTCGATCGCGACACGATGGCTGTGTTACGATTGAAACGTCGTGATATTTTTTATTATTTTTCCATCTACGTGGCTTTACCGAAAGACCCTTATAATATGTATTCCTGCAGTCACGAAAGCTTTAAGTCAAGATTTAAAACTAAAATAAATTAAGATTTGTGTCCAATCCAGTGCTGGACGAACGCTTCTCCACGCCACGCTCGTCATGGAGGCTGTTGGCCCATCCTTCACCGCGCCGCTCAGCGTACGTTGGGTTTAGAGGGTAGTTATGCGAGCTCTACTTCTTGCGGGGAGATTCTCTTGCAGGAAGAGTTGGCGCTGCCGTGCGGGAGATGCGAATGAGTTCTCCATCTCGTGACGCGACGCCGGCAACAGTAAAGTCGGCGGGAAATGGCAAAAAAAAACGAGAAAAACTAAAATGAATGAAAGTTTGGTAGAGAGAAAGGCATTTATATGAGCGGGACATTGGCATGGGGTGTGTCGGCATGGCACTAAGACATATAGTTGGATTCACAGTCGTTGTGGGGGCCGACGTGCACCCCACCGCCCTCGCTGGGCAGGTGGGGTGCAACGTCTGCCCCCTCCGCTCCCTCCTCCACCGCGTCGATCGGCTCCCGCCGGGCCCCCGCCGACCGGGTGATCCCCCCCCCACCGCGCTAGCGCCCTCTCTGAGGGAGGAGGCTGTAGCGCTGGCTCACTGCTGCCCGGGGTTACTCCGCACACGCCCTCTTACACCGCCTCTCACGCCAACACGGTGCACAGCTGCACGACCGCACCCACACCTTGCGGGCGATTCCCTGTTCACACGCGCACACACCACGGCTAACGCGAACGCGGCGGCGGCGTGAACGCGCGCGCACCTGCGGGCGATTATGTCCTAACACGCACGCACTCGCTGCGACTCCGCGTTCACTCCTCTCGCAACGTGTCGCTGCGCACGCAGTCGCTCCACACACAAATCACCGACACCACACCGATGCTCTGTGCCAACTTTTATTCGCGCCGCAAATACACACACCTGGAGGGGGAATCTTTCGCGAGAAGAGCCTAGCCTAACTCTGCCTACTCGCTCAAACGTCTTACCACGTACCCCGAAGCTGCACTCACGGCATCGCACGGACGCTCTGAGATTCGGAGGGAGAAGGACGAGAGAAAATTTGACCTATCACTGCCACGTAGCAGCACTCGCTGGCATCACACGGATGCTGCGAGCGGCTCGAGGAGGCAGGACGGCAGGGAGTGGGTCTTGACGGCCCGGAGGTTGAAGACAAGAGAGCGAAAATCGTCCCGGGCTCCTCTTTTTATTTCCTAAACTTCAAAGGCCCTGGGTGACATCGTACCGCGCAGTCAATCGTGCGCTTACCTGCACCGTCGAAGCTTTGGAACTTCTCTCCCAGGGCCTAATCCCCTCACTTCCAAGGGCCGGGATGGCGTTTGTACCGCGCGACCAACCGTGCGCCTACCTGTGGTTACCGCCCCACTGTTACCGTGTCCTCCGTCGAGTGCCGCGGAGACAGCGCCGACCACCCATTGTCTCTCCTCTCGTTGCTGGGTATCTGGAAGGGTGCCCGGCTGACGAACACACAGCCTGCGAGTGCATATTCGGTATGAGGGCCGAGACGGGGGTCAGCAGTGGCGCTGCGGTTCTCCTGACCTCATGCTTTTCTCGCTTAATATTCCACCCTCAGTCCCCCCCTCCCCCAATGTCGTGAATAACTTATTGCGGTTGGCACAGTGAACCTTTTCTTTCTGCGCCCACACAATGTTAAGCCAATTTTTAGGGGCACGGCAATGGAACCTGTCCTGCGAGGGTCGGCCAATCTCCTGGCACCGGGAAACCGTGGGACTTTCTCTCTAGGGGCCCTTCGGATTAAAACCCGATGTGCCAGGCAACCCCCCGCCAGGACACTCCGTGTGTGCGCTGCGTATGTGTGTATGTGTGTGTGTATGTGTGTGTAGGGGAGCGGTAGTGTAGCGGTTAGCGCGCTGCGCTACCAACCTGGCGACCCGAGTTCGATTCCCGCTCACGGCCAACATCGGTGACGATTAACTGAACCGGTCCTGGGCCTCCCCTAGGTCGACTCAGCCTCAAATGAGTACCTGGTGAGGTGTTTAAACATCACCACTAGGGAGACAAAGGCGGTCGGGCGTGATGCTGGCCACTCACCCCCTCGTGTGCCGTGCTGGCCTTCATAGGTGCTCGCTAACAGCACTTGCCCCTACAGTCTGTTAAGGCTATACGGGGGATCTTATCTTTTGTGTATGTGTGTATGTGTGTGTGCATTGCGTGTGTGTGTGTGCTCAGCGTAGGGGCCAGGGGAAAGTCGCGGCGCTTGCAAAGTTGTTCCGTGTCCTTGGCACTACATCGTTTCTGTATCGACAAGAGAGAGGCTGACTGAACGCAGACGACTATATACACACTATACATAAATAAGACACTGCCATTCTGACTAACACACGTTCAGTTTGATGACAACACGCAATTCCGTCTAATCCTTGTCATTGCACAACAAGCGTATAGCTACAAACAAGACTATTGCTCAGAACAGAGATCGCTATATTAAAATCTTGTACACATGATATAATAAGACTTTCATTTTATATCGCGTCATTCAAGCAAACAGGATCCCATAACGCTGTACATTAATTAGAAATAAGGACCAAATACCATATATATTCTTGGTTCTTTTGGTAAAGTCACGTAGATAGAAACCAAATATCTAAATTAAAATTCTAGATTTGAAGCTTTCGTGACTGCAAGGATTCATATTCTTAGGTTTTTTTCGGTAAAGTCACGTAGGTAAAAAATTTAAATTAATAAAAGTAAAATATCAAGTGATACAGCAATCGTGCTGTGACGGTTCCACCTGAAGACGGAAGCTTGTGTTGCCTCCGAAACGTCGTGATTTTTATTTTATTTTTACTTTACTTTCATTAATTTAATTTTTTTACCTACGTGACTTTACCGAAAAAACCTAAGAATATCTAAATTAAAAGCAAAAAACCCACGACGTTTCGATCGCAACACAAGCGGTCTTCTTCTTTTATTTCCACCTGAAGAAGACCGCTTGTGTTGCGATCGAAACGTCGTGGGTTTTTTTCTTTTAATTTAGACTTTTGTTTTCTACCCACGTGACTTTACCGAAAGAACCAAGAATATGAATTCCTGCAGTCACGAAAGTTTTCAGTCTAAATACCATATGGAGCCACTCACTGCCAAGCACCTTTGGTGCATTGATTTTACATACGGTTATATATTAATTTGAGTTTGTACACATATATAACATATTTTAGCTGTTATGTACTTATTCATAAATAGATATTTATACATATCATCGATCTGCCATATATTGCTTAAATGTCTCTCTTCACTGCGTTTTATATTCAGTATTTAATTTCCAAGAAGCGGAAATTACTTCAAACACCAATGCCCCAAGTCGCACATTCTGATCCACAAGCCTCATGATGAGCTCCACAGCGGACAGGTGGCAGCACGTCAGCAATGACTTCTTAAATCTATCTGTGCAGCGCTTTAAGCGTTACTCCAGGCTGTGTGCATCGTGGGTTTCCTCCAGGCACTCCGGGTTTCCCCCGACACGATGAAGCCAAACGCTCATCAACAGAAACGGCCCAAAACAACCCTCAATGTGGGACCCTCCTGAGAATATCCTGGATAACCAAAGGGCGATGCTGTCATATGCATGCGCAATGTACGTTGATTACCATGCACATTACCCAGCAAGGCAATGGATATCCATTGTAATGTATGTGCATTCGTTACTTCTCCACCCACTTCGCGCAAGAAGTGCTCACAAGTGACGTCATCACATCTACCCCTCTATTTAAGGAATGAAACAGGAGGAGGATTTCTCAATAAATCTGGTGGTCCGCATTATGATGCCGGTTGTAATTACTGGCAAAACGTCGTACCCAAGATTGTAAATGTTGTGGATTTGCTCTCCAACACACCGGTGTTGCTGTACTAGTAACGAATTGGCACGTTCTGTTTACGTGACAACCCTTACTAATTGGCTGTGTCGGGTGGTGGCGGGCTTAACGACACATTTATATTTACGCGATCTAACCCAAAATAAACCTGTATTATGGCTGTATTGTGTTGTTTATTCAAAGGGCAATGCAATAAAGTATCAGACCGTGTCCTACCCAACCCAATGCTCCACACCATCGCTCGACCGAAGAACGGAGGAGCTGCGCAACGCCTCCACAAACTCCATCAGTCGGCTCAATTAAACTCGACCTAAACATCTAATTTGCTTTCGGGTGTTCAGCCACGCACAAAGAAGGAGAGTCCGAAACTTTGTACCGAGAGCCTGAATTTCAGATATTTGTGGAATGAGCTGAAAATTCTCAGCACACATTCATCCCCCTGCCCTTCCCCACCCTGTCAGTCATCGGCCGCGCTTTGCAGGCCACGTGCACACACAGCGGCGGCAGAGCTTGGCAGGGCGCGAGGCCTACAGCAGGACGCAGGTGCTCGATCGGTTGCCATTGCTCGTGGAGTCCTTCTCGACGTGCACGACGCGGTCGGGGTCGTTGAGCTCCTCGAAGAGGCCCGTCTCGATCATCTCCTCCTGCCAAGTTGCCGGGATGCAGCCTGTGGAGAACTTCGAGTAGAACATCTGGTCCTTCTCGTTGATCTCGATGCCCTTGGCCTCCGAAAACTCCATGATGTCGCTGATGTCCTTGGCGTACACCTTGCCGGGGTCGGGCACGAATGGCGGATTCACCAGCCTGGCCTCCAGCCGGAAGAAGTTGATGCTCTGGAAGTACGGGTGCTTGCGAGGGTTGTCGTCGTCGCCGCTGTTTGAAGGACGGGCCAGGGGGAAGGGGGGTGAGGGGGGGGGCATGGGGGGAGGGTTTGGGTTGGTGGTGGTCAGTTGGCGGTGGAGAAGGTAGGTAGATTGGTTAAATTGAATATGACAAGGATGTAAATCGTGGAGTGACTAAGTGCTAAGTTATCATGACTGGGGGAAAACAGAACCGAGCAGTGCTGGACCATTCCTATCGAGGTGACCAAAGACTGGTTCTGATGTGATGTTAGCTGTGGCTGGGCATTCAAACTCAGGTCGCCGGGTTAATGGGAGGGATGGAGGCATTAGGCATGGATTTTAGTTGTTGGTGGTGGTGGGTTGGTGGTGGAGAAAAAGATCGAGATTACGAGTGAGATTGCGATGAAATCCTTTTTCAAGATACGACATGAAACGTACAATACGGCAATTATCGCAAAATGAGATCACTATGACTCTGTAATTGCACTTCACAGTTTAATTGTTTTCGGATACATATTTACTTGATGGTTTTTCAACTGCAGTCCACTCAATGTAAGCCTGCCATGAGCCTTAGAAGGAAGGAATACTGCTCTATCAAGGTCTGACCGAGTAATGAATCCATCAAACTGGCTTCTCACCGGCAGCCCAGCCTGTTGGCCGGCTTTTTGGCCAAGAGCTGGTCACAGATGTTCTTGGAGTTGGGGCAGAAGCTTCGGTGGAAGTAGGCCACGTTGTCCTCCAGCGTTCTCCGGCGCACCTCGTCCTTGGCCACCTTCTCCTTGTAGTCCTTGAAGGGCGTCCGCCCGGCGATCATCTCGTAGATGGTGCAGCCCAGCGAGAACCAGTCGCAGCTGTAGGTGTATCCCTCCTCGTTGATCACCTCGGGGGCCATGTAGCCGTTGGTGCCAGCCTAACGTGGGGCACGTGGTCAACAGAAGCCTTAATTACTCAAACTAAAATTCTTCTTAAATTTCGATTTAAAGCTTTCGTGACTGCAGGGATTCATCTTCTTGGTTACTTTCGGTAAAGTCATCACGTAGAAGGAAATAATAAAATGATAAAAATACAACATAATAAAATAATTCTCACGACGTTTCGGCTGCTTGCGTTGTGGCCGAAACGTCGTGAGAATTATTTTATTATGTTTATGTTTTATTATTTTATTATTTCCCTTCTACGTGACTTTACCGAAAGAACCAAGAAGATAAAATTCTTCTTGTTATTATGAAAAAATGGCAGCAGGTAAGGCCCACTGAGCTATGCAGCTCCTTTGTCGGAAGCGACCTGGCCACAGGTGACAGGTCAACTAAGCAGCTTATCGTCGTGTGGACATTCATAAGCTGCGGCCAAATTCTCTAAACGGCGTGACGTTCATTCTAAACGTGAAGGGGGGAAACCAACCCGAGGAGCCGGAGGAAAATCCACGCGACCACGGCCAGAGAGAGAGACACCGCAAACTCCAAATATACAGCAGGCGTCAGGATCGGGATCTAAATAACACGACCTCCTGTATACCGGGCGAGGGAGTTAACATCTCGCTACCGTGGCGTCATCTCGGCTATCAGCTATCAGTGTCACCACATCACGAATGCAGCAGGTATTGCCGGCATCGTTGTAATGACCTATATCGAAGCGTCATCGTGTTTATGAGTGTTAACCGATGACTGGCACAGCCAGCGTTATCCATACAATAATAATAATAGTCTAAGTCATAATCTAATGAAACGTCAATATCGAGCGTCACCAGCACTACTGTGGCGACGCCAAGAGGCAATTCCTTTTTTAAATAATTATAAATGAATTTTTATTAAACTACCTATATCGAAGCGTCGTCATAATAATTTGTCAGTTTAAAACCTTGACTTTCGCGACCAATATTATCGACAATAGAGGGTTTTTTTTGGGTTAGATCGCATCCATATAAATGTGTCGTTAAACCTGGCACAGCCAATTGAGTAAGGTTTGTCACGTAAACAAAACATGCCAATTCGTTGCTAGTTCAACACACCGGTGTGTTGGAGAGTAAACGTGACAAACCTTACTAATTGGCTGCGTCGGGTGGTGACGGGTGTAACGAGACACATTTATATTTACGCAATTTAACCCAAAAAACAATAAACCTCTATTATAGTGATTATTTGTGTTCACCGACAACAACCGGTACAGCCAGCACAAGCTATCAATTCCGGTTGAGTGATTCTGCACTTGCTCTATTATTATAGTACTATACTGCCTTCAACTTTTATGAACGACTGTGTGTTTAAGATTAGCGATTCATCGTATTATCTGGCTGTATAGTAAATGAAAAACATACAATAACTTTACTATTTTAATATTAATGTGTTTTTTTTTATTTAGGACCCCTTTATAACATATGCTACAGGCCCCGTACTAGCTTAATCCGGCACTGCACACGATGATAACAATAGTCTAAGGGATAATCGAATGAAACGTCATTATCAGCATCACCACCACTAACTGTGGCGACGTCGAGAGGCAAAACTTTTTTTTAAATAAATAAATTACCACCGACGTTCGTGGCTTAGCTCTCAACAGCTCAGCGGTTCAAATACGATGTGGGGAGCCTCCCATTAGCTGAGTTGGAAAGCTCTGGATAAGCCCTGATTGACCGAGCGAAACAGCCAATCAGATTGAAATAGCCTGATCAGCGGGGGGGAAGGGGGGATTTGAATTGGCATAAAACACTACAGGAGTGCAAAGTACAAGAGAGATGAAGTAATCACCCGAACACATACAAATAAAACTAAACCATCCCAATCCTACGCGAGGTTCGAGTCAATAAAATGATTTCGTGTGCGCCGGTTCCTCTGTTTGTGAACTTAGCACTGCCGTCATCGTCACAGCGAGCTGTCGACGCGACATTGTCGATAGAAGCCAGCAGGGTCAGCACTACGACCAGCGGCCGAGTGATCACAATCTGTCCAGGGTCATTATAATCTATCAAAGTGTCGTAATAATAATCTATCAGTGTCAAAGTTAGCGCACAGCGAGTGTGGCGACCAAGGGGAGCTTTGGTCCACAATACAATCTTCGTTATGGCAACCTCACCCGTTCCACCGCTGAGCCAAATCGAACAAGTTTCCTCCAGCTAAGTTCAGGTGTAATAAAAATAACATTTGCCACCAACTTCCCTCGTTAATAAAGGATTATTTGGGGGGGGGGGGGTGGGGGTTGGATCGCGTTAAATTTAAATGTGTGTCGTTAAGCCCGTGACCACCCGACACAGCCAATTCGTAAAAGTTTGCGTCACGTAACCAAAACGTGCCAATTAGCTACCAGTTCAGCGCACCGGTGGTGGTGTGCTGGAGAGTTAAACCCACTGCAACGTCTACAATTCTTACTCTTAGTTTTTTCGGTAAAGTCACAGCCAGATTTGCTGATACGGCAAATCTGGCTGTGACGGTCCCACCTGATGACGGAGACTTGTGTTGCCTCTAAAACGTCGTGATTTATTATTATTTTATTTTTTATTAATTTTAATTTTTTACCGACGTGACTTTACCGAAAAAACTAAGAGTATGAATCCTTGCTGTCACGAAAGCTTCAAATCTAGAGTCTACAATTCTCCCTCTCCGATCCTTCCGCCGACACCGCAACACCATACGCCCTCCGCCTAGGTCATCGTCGTCCTCCACCTCCTCTCCGGCGCTCACCCTCTGTGTGATGTTCTTCCCGTCGTCCTTGAGCAGCACGGCGAGGCCCAGGTCGGAGAGGCGGCAGTGACCCGCTTCGTCCAGCAGCACGTTCTCGGGCTTCATGTCGCGGTAGATGATGCGCAGGGCGTGCAGGTGCTGCATGCCGCAGGTGATCTGGGCGGCGTAGAAAAGGACGCGCGCCATCTCCAGGCCCGGCTCGCCAATCTCGTAGATGTGGTACTTGAGGTCGCCGCCGTTCATGAGGCTCATGGTGAGGCACAGGTGCGTCTTGGTCTCGTACGCGTAAGCGAGCTGCACCACAAAGGCGCTGTTCACCATCTCGAGCAACTCCTTCTCGAGCAGCGCCATCTGCTCGCCGTTCTTCTTCTTGAGGCGCTTTTTCTCCAGCTTCTTGCAGGCGTACATCTTGCCCGACACCTTGGCCTGCATGGCGCACACCTGGAGCAAAGGGGAGTGCAAGAAGGTCACATGGCGCGGATGTAATTTCCCTTAACATTGTTATTAAGGCTAAAGGCGTTCACCAATTAGCTCAGTTTTGCAGCATGGGGTCAGAATAAGTCTCGGAAAGGTGATCCAATGCGAACCCAACTTGAGTATAAAGTCGTGTTGCTCTTTGGGGCTTACCCTGTCACAGAAGAACAGGCGAGGTTCACCAAAATGTTGCCATCAGTTCTGTAACGTGGAGCCACGATAACTCTGGTAAAGGGTGACCCAGCATGGACCAAAGCTGAGTGTAAGATTGTGTTGTGATTAGGGACTTGCCCGATTGAAAACCGGGCAAATTGGTCGAAAGGTTATTGCCCAACACTCGGGCACTAACCAGGGCAACAAATGACCGTTTTCACAAAGATCCCCCGTATAGCTTTAACAGACTGTTGGGGCAAGTGCTGTTAGCGAGCACCTATGAAGGCCAGAACGGTACACGAGGGGGTGGGTGGCCAGCACCACGCCCGACCGCCTTTGTCTCTCCAGTGTTGATGTTTACACACCGCACTAGGTACTCATTTCAGGCTGAGTCGACCTAGGGGAGGCCCAGGAACCGGTTTTAGATAATCGTCACTGGTGTTTGCCGTGAGTGGGAATCGAAGCCAGGTCGCCAAGTTCATAGCGCAGCGCGCTAACCACTGCACCACCACTCCCCACGAGCCCTAGGGAGCATGGTTCTGGTGACGGTCTGGGTTAACCCGAGAGGGCACGTGACCGGGACAGGGTAGCGAGGGGAGCCAATGGGGGGGCTTGAGGGGCACGTGATGCTCGGCCGAGAACCTTCTGGTGAGATCCAGAAGGAGGCGTGGACAAAGGCGGAGCGAGGCCACGCCTCTCGGGAGCATAAAGGGGAGGTCCCGAGAGCAATCGTGGCTGTCTGTTGGAATGGAACCCGTCGGTGCGACGTCTCTTCGGTCCACGGTCTACGTTCTTTACGCTCGGCATCGTGGGTCAGGCAGTGTTTTACTGACTGACCCGGTTATGTAGTTACCCCGTTGTGGTCTAGTTAACCCGTTGTTACGTTTATATAGTTACCCTGTTGGGGTGTGGTGATAAACGTGTTGCCCCCACGTTCAAGTGTGTGCCTCCGTAGAAGCCACTACATATGTATGAATGTAATAGGGAGTCACACTAAACTCTCGTAAACAAATATCTCATGGGATCAAAAACATTTTCGTCTGAAGTTGTGTTGCCGTTTGGGACCGACCCTGTGGATGTAAGGTTCACCCATAAACCTGCAGTCACGAATTTCGCGCTTGATTGTAATAGTTTTCCTACACGAGTATAGTCTTGATCATTGTTTTTTTCGCTAAAGTCACGTATGTAGAAATAAAATTAAATTTTAATAAATTTAATAAAAATAAAATAAATCACGACGTTTCGAACGCAACACAGGCGCTCATCATCAGGTGGAAATGGGGTAAAACCCATAGCGAGGGAACACACAGGGGGACACCACGTATAGAGCACACAGAGAATGGCAAACTACATAAGTGACTTTACCGAAAAAAACAATGAGTATCATTTCTGCAGTCACGAAAGCTTCAATTCTCGACCATAGTCCTGTAAGAAAATTAATCAAAACATCAGCAACGCTTGTTCCCACTATCGCAGGGATGATCACAAAGCCTCGCTGAGCCCTTGAGTGGTTAAATAAAGAACGGTGATTTGAAGAGACACTGGCACTCTGAGGTCACAAATCAGAAACAGATCGAGGGCTGCGAATTTGGAGAGGAGTGGGGCTTACGCGGCGAAGCCGTGGTCGAGAGAGAGCCCCTGATTATGCTTTAGGAAAGTCGAGTAATTCTGTAAATCCACAGCTTCAACTGGCTCAGCGCTTTTTTTGCAAGTTCTTAAGAGAACAAGGCAGTCACACAGCACGACTCTCTGGACGTGTCTCCCTTTGCCACCGGTGGTGAGATGTTAACTACCTCGCCTGGTATACAGGAGGTCGTAGGTTCGATCCTGACCCTAACGCCTGCTGTATATTTCGATTTAAAGCTTTCGTGACTGCAGGGATTCATCTTCTTGGTTCTTTCGGTAAAGTCACGTAGAAGGGAAGTAATAAAATAATAAAAATAAAACATAATAAAATTAAATAATTCTCACGACGTTTCGGCTACAACGCAAGCAGCCGTTGTAGCCGAAACGTCGTGAGAATTATTAGATTTTATTATGTTTTATTTTTATTATTTTATTACTTCCCTTCTACGTGACTTTACCGAAAGAACCAAGAAGATGAATGCCTGCTGTATATTTGGAGGTTGCGTGTCTTTCTCCCCGTGGTCGTGTGGATATTTTTCCTCCGGGTCTTCCGTTTTTCCCCCTTCGCGGTTAAAAACGTGCGTTTAGAGTGTTTGTCTGCGGTACATTTCCACGCGATAAGCCACTTCGTCGAGGTATCGTTTGTAAATCAAAGGTGATGTGTGTCTCTCCAGGGAAAGTACAACAGGCAAGTAGTCTTCCTCAGCTTTGTACGCTCGATAACAAACGAATTGATCAGGCAACAGATAAAATAATTACCTGGGGGGGGGGGGGGGGTCATCATAGACTCCAAACTTACTTTGAAGGATCACATTGACCACACTGCGAACCAAAAATAAACTGGCTTTTTTATCGACACAAAAAACTGTTTTCCAGCTAAGCTCCGTTTCGAGGTGGCCAGGGCTTCTGTACTGCCTTGATTACTGCGACATTTTATTGGTTCTTTCGGTAAAGTCACGTAGAAGGGAAATAATAAAATAATAAAAATATAACATAATACAATAATATTTTATTACTGCAGGGATTCATCTTCTTGGTTCTTTCGGTAAAGTCACGTAGAAGGGAGATAATAAAATAATGAAAATAAAACAAAATACAATAATATAATAAAATAATATAATATAACAAAGTAATAAAATAATATGATATAGTAATATAATATTATTATATTTTGATTTAAAGCTTTCGTGACTGCAGGGATTCGTCTTCTTGGTTCTTTCGGTAAAGTCACGTAGAAGGGAAATAAATAAATAATAAAAATAAAACATAATTTAATAATGTTTAATAAAATATGTTTTATTTTTATTATTTTATTATTTCCCTTCTACGTGACTTTACCGAAAGAACCAAGAAGATGAATCCCTGCAGTCACGAAAGCTTTAAATCGAAAAATATACTGCGACATTGTTTACCATTCTGCTTCCAGTTCCACGTTAAACCAGCTGAACCCCCACGACGTCATTCTGCTCTAAGATTTTCTCTGGATGCCCCCGATAAGAGCCACGATTGCGACCTGTATTAACAAGCTCCCCTCCATGACCGCACGACGATTCGCCGGGCCGCGTTCATTCGCAACATCCTACGTGGCAATTCGGCAGAATATGCGTTGGATATGTTGACACCGCGGGAAAGCAGATCAAACATAAGGAGTCCATTATTCTTTCTGTTGAATCAGAGCCGGCCCAGCCACTAAGCGACGCTTGCAATTGCAAAGGGCCCCGTGGCCAGCAGAGGGCCCCCTAGAGTCACTGCTAGCGAGTGGGTGAAAAAAATCATACATCAAAGGGGCCTCCAACCAAATTTTGCTTAGGGTCCCCAAAGGTCTAGGGCCGGCTCTGTGTTGAATTGTCCGAGATAAAGAACAAGATTTCTGTGAACGGGTTTTTACAGTGGCTGCCCAGCCTCCGTCTTTGTAATAATATTGCCACAAGATTATCTCCGCATTCACTGCAATCACTCAAGTAACTTTAAATCACTCCTTTACAGTGAACTCCTGCCTAGCTGCCACTGTATAAATACCTAGACGATATGTGGATATCGCTTGCCTGTAAGTGACCTCTTTTGTCTTGTCCGCACTACTCTCTCTTTTTTTTTGCAACGATGCTGTGTTTTGCTCGGTGCAATGTCGTTGTTGATTGATGGCGCATTTATAACTTTAATATATTTTTGGAGATTTAAATTTAGTGTTTCTTTGGAAATGGTGTGTTTTTCCACTGCAACGCGTTATGCCCAATCTTCCACTCGTTTTTATTTCTGAATTGACCAAAACTTTTCAAAGATACATTTTATATTTATAATTCTATGATTTATTACCACGTGTTTCATTCATTCATTTGTAGTATTCATTCATATTTCTCTGATGTATTCTTAGGTTTTTTCGGTATAGTCACGTAGGTAAAAACATTAAAAGGTAAAATAAAATAAAAATCACGACGTTTCGGAGGCAACACAAGCTTCCGTCTTCAGGTGGTACCGTCACAGCCACGACAGCTGTATCAAGTAAATGAGAGATTGCCTCCGAAACGTCGTGATTTTTATTTTATTTTACCTTTTAATGTTTTTACCTACGTGACTTTACCGAAAAAACCTAAGAATATGAATTCTTGCAGTCACGAAAGCTTCAAATCTAGAATTTCTCTGATGTGTCATGTCTGTCATGGGAACGGTGCATTTGTGTTGGTGAAACCCGACTTGAGGGCTTCCTCGCTCACAGGAACTTCCAAATAAACTGAACTGAAGATTTGTGGCAGCCAGGTCGCTTCTGAAAAAGAGCTGTATAGCTTATTGGGCCTTACCTTGTTAAATAAATATGATAATTGTTTTTTTACCCTTTTAACTGGCAACAAAACTGACACTTTTTTTTACAAGGAGTCATGTTTGCATTGACCACGATACCTGCGGTCGGAATGCAAAAAAAAATGCAAACATGGCTCCTTGTAAAAAGGTGTCAGTTTTGTTGCCAGATAAAAGGGTAAAATAAACAATTATCATATTTTGCTACTGGCAAAGGAGGTTCCAATAGTGTAAATGCTTAACCCGAGCTCTCATACTCTGATGGTGCATTGTCTTTGAGTTGTGCGCCTTTTGGCTTCGTCTGGTCCAACACCATGTGAGACTAGGCTCTAAAGAAAGCTGTCTCGGGTGTGGACCAATCAATTTCATTATCAGAGTTGACCCCTAAAAAGGGAGCTCGCTCGGGGGCCTTGGGCGGATAACATCTGGGGCACCCGACGTTGGTGGACGATACCAGACTCGGTCACCTCGACCTCGTCTGCTCACCTCTCCGAAGCCGCCTCTGCCGAGCATGCGGAACTCGTAGAAGGTCTTGTCGGTCACGGGCTTCCCCTCCAGCACCTTCCACTGGAGGAACTTCTCGTAGGAGTCGCTCTCGAGAAACTCGCGAAACGGCTCGCCCGACAGGAACGTCCTCATCTCTCGCTTGGCGAGCGCGACCGCCGCCTCTCGCTCCGTCGCGTCCTGCGAGCCCGCGGCGGCGGCGAGCGCGTCGCTCACGAACGCCGGCCGCTCGCCGGAGCCGCCCCGATGCAGGAACGCGAGCGCCTCGTTCAGCATCGCCCCACGCCCACCGCCGTCATCCTCCTCGGCCAATTCGAATTTGGTGGCGGCGTCCGCGAAAGCCACAACGCTCGAGTACTGCGGCTGCGAGTCGAGGAACTTGCGGAAGAAGTGCCTGCCGATCGGCTGAGTCTCGCACACGGAGCCGTAGTCGACGCTCGAGTCCGGCATGGTTTTGCGCAAACTCTGGCCCTGCGCCCGGGTGGGCAGCGCGATGCTCCGGCGAGCGGTCTCCTTGGCGCCTCCGTCGCCGGTCTTGCGCGCTTCCAGGTACGCCGTGTTGGCGATCAGGTTCTCCAGGCAGTCCATGTCGCACATCTGGGCGGCGGCGCTTTCGGGAGGTGGTCCTTGTCCTTCGCGGTTTTTGTGTCCTCTTTTTCGTTTGCGTTTCGATGAGTAAATATACAAGAAAAGCCACTCTCTTGTCTGCGTTGTCGTCCGTTACTGCATCAGCACGTTTTAGCACGTGATGTGTATTTGTTTAGCTTGAATCTGGTTCCTTAATTGTTACGACTCCTGCCGTTTTTACTTCTAGTCTTGGTATTTACTTAATTTTTTTGTTAATTCTTAGGTTTGTTGCTCATGAACATTTCTTTCTCGTCTTATTTTTATTTTCTGTGTAATAAAAACATAAAATCCTCTTCACTTTTATTTCGCACTTATTGTTTTAACTTCTTGCAATCTGAAATATGTTTTTTTTTTATTTTAGGATAGTCTGCATTTGTCCTCTGTCCCCCTCCCCAAATGTTCCGTATCTTCCTTCCTAATTGTCAGTCCTCGTTTTCCCCTGACCTACTGTCGTGGCTCATTCGCTGCCCTCCCGTTATTCCTAGAAGACGCGAGAGACGGAATTTCAAAAGAAGGGCTCAAGTGAGTAACCGTGGGATCCAACCAGCCGGCACCAATCGGCATGTTTGGCAACTGGCTACAGCGAAGTGGGGTCCGCTACCTTCCCGGCAAAATAAAGCTCCAGTGCATGCGGATTGCTAATAGCATTACACACAATTTGCATGCGTACCTTTCGAAGCCGATTAGCGGCAGTCTGCTGTTTTGATCCGAAGGGGAAAAGCACCTTAGGATTCAATTAGCGGACATTTACCAACCTGCTTTGTTGTCATACAAAATGTTAACGATCAACGATGGTCGAAATATACATCGGGAGACGGTGCCATTTGTCGTCGTCGTCGTTAGCGGCAGCCACGATCTCTTTCATTGCTGAACGGAGCCCTCCCTCGGCCCCTGCCAAGTCGTTGTTTTGTATTTTGGGCCAACGATGGCTCAGGGGAGAATGAGAAAAAAAATTAACCCGTAAAAACAAAGTTTTTCACTCTAAATCCTTTATATGCGTGGCGGCTAGAGTCCTCTTGTCTTCTGGCTTGAGATGGCTGCCACCTATGGGTCAGATGATTGTCTGCCAGCATTAAGCAATTGGTAATTAAATATTTAAAATGTTTCCCCTAAACAGTGTAAAATTTTGGAAAAAAATTTTCACGAACATTAATTGTCTCGCACAACGAGTCTGTGTGCAAAATGTCAGCTCGATTGGATCACGGGAAGTGGGTTAAAAACGACCGAAAGATTTTCACGGTCGTAAGCAAGCAAGCAAGCGAACTTAATATAAAGGATTTAAAAATAAAACATAATAAAATAATTCTCACGACGTTTCGGCCACAGCGTCTCCCCGACAGACCTGGTCTGCTTGCGTTGTGGCCGAAACGTCGTGAGAATTATTTTATTGTTTTATTTTTATTATTTTATTACTTCACTTCTACGTGACTTTACCGAAAGAACCAATAAGATGAATCCCTGCAGTCACGAAAGCTTTAAATCGAAATTTAGTCACCTTGTTGGAGACTGCAGGACACCGAGGAGGACGACACTTTGCTATTGGATTCATGTGTCGGGAAACATATGTTGGTTGAGCCGATGATAGTGGAGGGTGGAGGAGGAATTGCATGCCCAGACCAACATTTAATGGTTCATATTCTTAGTTTTTTTCGGTAAAGTCACGTGGGTAAAAAATTAAAATTAATAAAAGTAAAATGAAAATAAAATAAAAATCACGACGTTTCGGAGGCAACACAAGCTTCCGTCTTCAGATGGAACCGTCACAGCACGATTGCTGTATCACTTGATATTTTACTTTTATTAATTTAAATTTTTTACCTACGTGACTTTACCGAAAAAAACCTAAGAATATGAATCCTTGCAGTCACGAAAGCTTCAAATCTCGAACATTTAATGGCTTAGAGTTGACTGCTTGACTGATTTATTAAACCGGACAAAGATAATGAAATACACAGGCTAAGACTCAACTAAAAAGCCACACGTTATCGTCAATTATACTGTGCTCAGGCTGAAATGGTAGAAAATTATGTTTAAATTAGCAGTGCCCCCAAGGCACAAGGCAGAGTGGTATGGTACAGCTGTAGTACCGATGACTTCTAGTGAGGATGAAACCCCGTGTACGGTTGTGTTATTGTCCTCCTGCTGCTTAAAACTAAAAAAATATTTACTAAACTATTTTCATGTTGCAAGGTAAGTCCCACTGAGCTCTATCGCTCTGTTTCAGAAGCGACCTGGCCGCAAATGATAGCTCAACGAAGTGGCTTTTCACGTGGAAATGTATCGCAGCCAAATACTCTGAACGCGTGTTCATTCTAAATGTGGAGGGGAAAACCAGAGGACCCGGAGAAAAATCCACGCGACCACGAGAGAGACACGCAAACTCCAAATATACAGCAGGCGTCGGGGTCGGGGTCGGGATCAAACCCACGACCTCCTGTATACCAGGCGAGGTAGTTAACATCTCCTAGCCACCGTGATGATGATGAGAGAGAGACACGCAAACTCCAAATATACAGCAGCAGGCGTCGGGGTCGGGATCAAAGCCACGACCTCCAGCATACCAGGCGAGGTAGTTGACATCTCCCCACCGCGGCACCTAATGGGCTTGACCTCCATTAATTTAGAAGCGTTGCCCCAGCTGGCACGGGAATTAGCACCGTGAGCCACCCAGCTCAAAGTGCGCGTGACTTAGCCGGTCACTTCATCACGATGATGGCAGCGTGGTTCGCGTTATTTGACACAACACGGAACGTATAAGGGGCCGTCCTAAATGACGTTGGACGATTGTTGACCCTCCCCCCCTTCGTCACACGGCGTCACAAAAAGTCAGACCCCCCCTCAAATATGACGTCACAAAGCTCTGCCCCCCCCCCCCCCCAAATATAAAACATGTTTCAAATCGCTTGAAATCATTGTCATTGTAGTGCGTATTTACTGTGGCGCTGCACTCTGATGTTGTAGGAGAAAACATTTATTAAAAAGTCTATTTAATTAAGCAGAACGTGTTGTCTATATTTATTTAAAGTTGCGCATTTTGATGTGACGTCACATTTCTCAAACCCCCCCACCCCCCTCGTCACACATCGTCACAATTGTCTGACCCCCTCCCCCCCTAGGTACGTGACGTCATTTATGGACGACCCCTAACGGCGGCACGGTGGCGAGATGTGAATTACCTCTCAGGGTGCCGCGAGTCGTGGGTTTGATCCCGACCCTGACGACGCCTGTATTTGGAGTTTGCGTGTCTCTCTCTCCCCCATGGTTGCGTGGATTTTTCTCCGGCTCATCCCACCACATTTATAAACGCGCGTTTAGAGGATTTGGCTGCTATAAATGTCCACGTGGTAAGCCACTTCGTTGAGCTATCATTTGTGGCCAGATCGCTTCTAAAAATACCTATATAGCTCAGTAGGCCTTGCCTGAAGGCTGGCACGGCACACAAGGGGATGTGTGACCAGCACCACGCTCGACCGCCTTTGTCTCCCCAGTGGCGGCATTTACACATCGCACCGGGTACTCCTTTTAGGCTGAGTCGACGTAGAGGAGGCCCAGGGCCGGGTTGAGATCCTCTTCACTGGTGTAGGTGGCCGTGAGCAGGAATCGAACTCGGGTCGCCGGGTTCGCAGTGAGCTAACTGCTACACTGCCGCTCCCCATCTGAATATGTGCCACTCTTTCCACACGCACAACGCTCTGTTATCACCGAGTGAGAGCGCGATACGATTCATCGTTTGACAACGAAAATGTGCGTCAAGATGCTTTGTTCAGAACGAGCCGTTTTTCTGCCTTCACGGTGAAATTCTGCACAACCACGATCTTCAGCAGTAGCAGCAGCAGCCATGCTCTAACCACTGCTGGATGAAGGCTTCCTCCAGCCATCGGCATCTCTCATTTGTCCTGCAACCGGACCAACCTTCATACAATGTTGCCGCACGTGAGAGCATTTTGATCGCTCCATCTCCGCGATAGGCGTGCTCCCGAGCACGTCCGCTCGCTCGGCTGCCACTCATCATCTCGTGAGTCTTGACCCACCTAGCCACCACTCCTTGTGGCCACGTGTTGCCAATTCCAGGTGAAGTATGTATTCCAGTGAGATGCAAGTCAAACAACAACAACAACAATTTTTTTTCGATTTAAAGCTTTCATGACTGCAGGGATTCATCTTCTTGGTTCTTTCGGTAAAGTCACGTAGAAGAGAAGTAATAAAATAATAAAAATAAAACATAATAAAATAATTCTCACGACGTTTCGGCCACAACGCAAGCAGCCGTCCTCAGGTGAAGACCAGGTTACTTCCCTTCTACGTGACTTTACCGAAAGAACCAAGAAGATGAACCAACAACAACCACAAGACAACTTAGATTAAGGCCATCAGTCTAACTCTGTACTACAACAAACAAACACGGCTAAACCAATACACTTTTCGAAATCACCAAAATAAAGCCATGAAAGCAATGAAACAGTGATCATAGGAACACATGTGCAGAGAGAGAGAGAGAGACTTTGGTGCCACGGCCGTGGAGCATCTCCGCAAGCGGGGTGAAAATCGACAGCCACTAGAGCTCTGTGGTGTTGAGACATCTAATCCTTTAATCGCAGCTTTATTCAAACTAGACCATCGGACGTGAGAATTTAACGGCGCAGTTTTGACATTTCAGTGCGTGTGTATGTGTGTTTGCTTGCAACAGAACGTGTGTCGGATCAGGACAAGTATTGGGGGCTTTCCGGAGTGATTAGTTCATTTCGAATAAATTCCTGTCATATGCTGCGTGTGCTGTGCGGTTAAGTGACGATCTCTGTGGCTCAGATTAGGTGGGGGCAGTGTCGGGCACTGGGTAGGGGAGGTTGGGGCAGGGGGCTGTCCCGATGCGAATTAACTTGGAGCGGAAGCTGGTTGTTATTGGCCAGAGATGGAATAATTTCCAGACCCTTCAACGTCATTGAATTCGCCAATGCGAGGCTCAAATGGTGCATATCATTGCGGTAGGGCAAACCGAGTGTTCCATTGCAGTAACGTACTTTGATGAAACGTTTCTTTCGGACGTCCAAAGCCATCGATCAGACTAGCAAGGAATCAAGCCGACAATTTATTTGCACAAATATAAAGAAGTACATTTCAAACAATGCCAATAAGGGTGGGGAGGGGCTGGGTGGGGAGGGTGTGGCTGGGAGGGGTGGGGCAGGGTGGGGAGGGGCTGGGTGGGGAAGGTGGGGAGGGGCTGGGTGGGGAGGGTGTGGCTGGGAGGGGTGGGGCAGGGTGGGGAGGGGCTGGGTGGGGAAGGTGGGGAGGGGCTGGGTGGGGAGGGTGGGGCTGGGTGGGGAGGGTGGGGCTGGGTGGGGAGGGGCTGGTCACCCCGTGGTGCCCTTATAAAACTCAACGTTTAACCTACTCACGCCGGCTTGTGCCCGCCCTCATAATCGGCCATATTTGCGGAATACACCACGCCGCCGTTGATCCTGGCCATTGACCGAGCAACCCAACGTTCCTACCAGCTCCCTCCGCAGCAGGAATGTGTTAGCTCAGTGGGCTTTACCTAGTAAAATAAAAAAAAAGTAAAATAAAAATTATCGAGATATGCTTGCCTTTTTTTCCTATCGTCTTTTAAAAATATATTCATTGCTGTTGTAACTTTCTGACACACGCCCCCTACTGGACATCCGTGAACAAAAGAGCTTTACAGCTCATTGGATTCCTCCCGCAGTGTTGATACTAATTCTGAGGAATGTCAAAGGCAGGGGGAGGTTGATGGTGGGTGACGTATGGGTCTCGAAACGAGGAGATGTCTTCACATTTCGCAGCAGCGTTCTGGGGGCATCTGGCTGAAATTCCAGGATGGGTGACGCAAACCAGTCAACCCATCACTGTTCAGCCCCTAATCTTGTACAGGGAAATTGAGTTGTCAATTTGAGTTGTCAATTTCCCTGTACAGGCGTTTTAATGCGGGCAAAAACATGTATCTTTGTTTGTGTTTCTCCTGTGTGATGGGACTTTGTAGGATTTATAAGTGGCACGGGGTGGCCACTAAGGTGTGAATTGGTTCGTGATAAAGTTAAAGGGTCGGCATTGGACGTAAGGTGACCAAACGGTCAAAAAACCTATGTACGTCTCTCTCTATGTATCTCTGTGATATCTATTTAAACTTATATGTCTGTCTATATGTCTCTGGTTCTGTGTTTTATCTCTCTCTCAAATTTAGCATTCTCAGGAAGAACGTAATCAACCAGGTAGGGTGTTGACTGTTATGTTATCCGACTCTCTGTTGTATTACATTACATTTCTAAGTATACTAGATTTGTGTTTCTATTTCATTTATACCTGATGATGATTGCTTGTGTTGCAATCGAAACGTCGTATGCTAGTATTTAATTTATTATTTTATTTTTCTACGTGACTTTACCGAAAGAACCAAAGAGTAATTCCTGCAGTCACGAAAGCTCCAAATTAAGTTGTCTCTCAGCTGGCACCGTGCCATGCGTGAGGTGTCATCTGAAGGGAAAAAAAACCTCTCAGCTGGCACCGTGCCATGCATGAGGTGTCATCTGAAGGGAAAAAAACCTCTCAGCTGGCACCGTGCCATGCATGAGGTGTCATCTGAAGGGAAAAAAACCTCTCAGCTGGCACCGTGCCATGCATGAGGTGTCATCTAAAGGGAAAAAAAAAACCTCTCAGCTGGCACCGTGCCATGCATGAGGTGTCATCTGAAGGGAAAAAAACCTCTCAGCTGGCACCGTGCCATGCATGAGGTGTCATCTGAAGGGAAAAAAACCTCTCAGCTGACACCGTGCCATGCATGAGGTGTCATCTGAAGGGAAAAAAAACCTCTCAGCTGGCACCGTGCCATGCATGAGGTGTCATCTGAAGGGAAAAAAACCTCTCAGCTGGCACCGTGCCATGCATGAGGTGTCATCTAAAGGGAAAAAAACCTCTCAGCTGGCACCGTGCCATGCATGAGGTGTCATCTGAAGGGAAAAAAACCTCTCAGCTGGCACCGTGCCATGCATGAGGTGTCATCTGAAGGGAAAAAAAACCTCTCAGCTGGCATCGCGCATTCAACGAGGGGGCGTGGCCTGCAGTGTGGGGGGGGGGCGACCCGTTTTGCCACGCGCACGCGCGAGGCATTGCAATGGATAAGAGCGACGCGATGGATGATTGAACAGAAATCAACACGTGGTACGGTTTAGCTTCGTATTTTTGTACAGGGAAATGTAGTTTTTTTAGGTTCATACAGTCGTTTTAATGCGGGCGAAAAAATAATAATTGTTGCGTCTATTTGTTTGGCGTTTCTCCCTTGTGATGGGACTTTGCAGGATGCACGTTGAGATTCTTAAGCGCACGTGGTGACCACTAAGGTCTGAATTGGTTTGTGATAAGCAAGGGCACTAATATAAAGGGGTTGACAGGTGTGCGTTAATCAAGAACCATTTGAGCATTCTTTCAAAGTAATTAACAAACACAAAATGTTACAATGAGTGACGTTTCGTGCAACGGCCCTTCTACGTAGCACATACACGGAGGCAGAACATAATCCAGGTGGATAGCAATGAGAGTTTGAGGCGTGCACTTTAAAAACACCAACGTGGGTTCGTCTAATAAAGAATAACAATTTGATAATTTTGTGTGCGCGTTCTCAGAATTACTGTGGTGCCACGAATGCTAATTGTAATAAACAAAAACTGAACACGTGTCAACAAAAACACGCCCGTGCCTTGAGAGAGAGAGCGAGCAGAACACCGTCTTTTAAAAAGAGAAGAAGAGTTTGCTACCAAATACATTTTGATTTATTCTTTGGTTCTTTCGGTAAAGTCACGTATATAAAGATAAAATCATAAATTAAATACTAGCATACGAAACGTCGTATGCTAGTATTTAATTTACGAAACGTCGTACGCTAGTATTTAATTTAATTTATTATTTTATCTTTATACGTGACTTTACCGAAAGAACCAAATAATAATTCCTGCAGTCACGAAAGCTCCAAATTTAATTTTGATTTCTCTTTAATCTTCATTTGAAGCTTTCATTGATCCTTGATTTGTCTCCTGCTGCTATCGATTGCTCGGGTCTACACGAAGCCCCTCCCCTCCTCTCTCTGCAGTCTGGCGCTCGCCTCTCTCCAGGTTCGTGTCGCGATGTGATTTTTGTTGTTGCTGCTGCAACGAAATTAAGTCTAAGCGTGAACATTTTACACGAATTAGCCGCAAGACGTGTTTTTTTTATTGGTCATTTTTTTTAAAAACAAGCAAATGTCGTTTCACTTTTTTCTGTGTTTGAACGTTTTCGAATGTGCGGCCTAGCTGGAGGTGACGACGAAGCCTGCTAGGCGAGACTTTTTTAACATTTTATTTTATTTGTGCGTTGCTATAGCGACATTAAAAACGTCGTGCTAAAGTGTTCACCTTGCGCCGCCAGTAATCTCGTCTCAGTCTGTCAACATATTCGTTAGCAAGGGTGCCCTGGGAAAAAATATATACATTGTGAGGCGAAGTTTTAGTGGCAAAGGCCCTTCACAGCACAGAGAAGGTCCATTGCCCGAAACGTCGCATAAATGTGCTTCATAGCACATAAAGGACCATAGCCCGAACCGTCACCTTTTATATGTGTTTTACCTGTTAAGGCCACTGTTATTGACGAATCGCACTGACGTTGAGTAGGATAAATTGAGTACAGTACAGGATTGTGATACGCTACAAGAGCTGTCAGATTTACTACGATGCACATTTACGCTGATTATACTGTACGCATGTTGAATTTCTTTCGCACCGTACGTGGCCATCCGTGAAATCGGAGGTGCAGGGGAAGGACCACAAACTAAACGCAAAAAATCCGTTCGAAAGATCAATTTACGACGCATCTTCCCACACGACTGAACAGTCAGTCTGAATAAAGATAATGCCACCCATAGATCAATTTACGACGCATCTTCCGACACGACTGAACAGTCTGAATAAATAAAGATAATGCCACCCATAGATCAATTTACGACGCATCTTCCGACACGACTGAACAGTCAGTTTGAATAAATAAAGATAATGCCACCCATAGATCAATTTACGACGCATCTTCCGACATGACTGAACAGTCAGTCTGAATAAATAAAGATAATGCCACCCATAGATCAATTTACGACGCATCTTCTCACACGACTGAACAGTCAGTCTGAATAAATAAAGATAATGCCACCCATAGATCAATTTACGACACATCTTCTGACACGACTGAAC
Organism: Lethenteron reissneri; assembly: GCF_015708825.2. NCBI lineage: Eukaryota > Metazoa > Chordata > Hyperoartia > Petromyzontiformes > Petromyzontidae > Lethenteron > Lethenteron reissneri. Next base: position 2,342,853 of record NC_083835.1, read on the forward strand.
AGTCAGTCTGAATAAATAAAGATAATGCCACCCATAGATCAATTTACGACGCATATTCTGACATGACTGAACACATCACAACAGTCGGTCTGAAGAAAAATCAATATAACGGCACCAATGGATCAGTGAACGACTCCTTTTCCGACCATGATCGAAAACATTTGAACAGTCAGTCTGGTTTAAGACGTGACTTTGCAGGGAGCTTTCGTTATTTTCGAGTGTTTATTTTAGTTGTAGATTTTTTACCTATTCTGCTTCTTCTTCTTTCGTATGGCTGATGTAGATGCAGAGCAGCAACGACAGTGTCATGCCCGATCCACAAACACCGAGGAGACATTACAGCGATTACACTCCGCCGCTCCTGACGCGTTTGTCCGGCTTGACCACATGAATGTGAAATTGTAGTTTTTACCCATTAAACCCCCCGTTAAATATGGCTGATAAAAGGAAAAACACATCGGCAAGTGATGTTTCGACCGTGAAGCGTAGCAGAAAGTCGGTGACTTTGGAAATTAAATACAAAATAATTAAATTGGCAGACAATGGCGAATCAAATACCGAAATCGCTCGAAAGTTGGAACTACCTCGTACTACTGTGGTGACTATTTTGAAGGATAAGACCAGAATATTGGAAGAGGTGAAGGGCCAGGCGCCTATGCAGGCTGCATACATTCGCCAACGTGCTGGCCTTATTGCAGAAATGGAAAAGCATTTGATAGTGTGGCTCAACGATCAAACTCGCCACCATGTCCCCGTGAGTCTTGCAATAATTCAGGCTAAGGCAAGGAGTTTGTTTGAGCACCTTAAGGCGAGGCGTGGTGAGGGCTCCCAATCAGAAACCTTCCAGGCCAGTAAAGGTTGGTTTAATAGATTTAAATCAAGGTTCAAATTTCATGAAATGAGGGTTAAAGGTGAAGCTAAAAGTGCAGATGCGGCAACGGTCAATGATTTTTCAAGAACATTGGCTGAAATTATTGAGGAGGGCAGGTACTGTGCCAGGCAAGTATTTAATGTGGACGAAACAGGTCTTTTCTGGAAGAAAATGCCTTCCAGAACTTATATTGCCAAGGAGGAAAATCCGATGCCTGGATTTAAATCTGAAAAGGACAGGCTTACACTTCTGCTTGGATCAAATGCAGCTGGGGACTTCAAATTGAAACCTTTGCTGGTGTATCATGCCGAAAACCCAAGAGCACTCAAGGGCTATACCAAGAATACTCTTCCAGTCATCTGGAAATCAAATCCCAAAGCTCAGGTTACTGGTGCAATTTTTGAGGAGTGGTTTCGTGTTTATTTTGTGCCTGCTGTCAAAGAATATTGCCGGACTAACAACCTTGCATTTAAGGCAATTTTGGTTTTAGACAATGCTCCCTGCCATCCTGTGTCCGTTGAAGACTTTGACCCAAACATCAAGGTCGTTTTCTTGACTCCTAACACCACCGCATTGCTCCAGCCTATGGACCAGGGTGTCATGTCATCATTTAAGGCTTACTACCTCAGGCGAACCTTTGCTCAGGCCATCAGTGCAACAGATAAGGAAGGTGGACCGACGCTGACGGAATTTTGGAAGGGCTTCAATATTTTGGATGCCGTAAAAAACATTGGTGCATCGTGGAGAGAGATGAAACAATCTAACCTCAATGGAGTTTGGAGGAAACTGTGTCCAGAATTTGTCTCTAATTTTCAAGGGTTCACCGACACAGTGGAAGAGGTGACCGAAAATGTTGTTGAGATGGCTGGTCAACTGCAGCTAGAAGTGGCACCAGAAGATGTTGGTGAGCTGCTGGCATCTCATTCACAAGAGCTCAGCAATGAAGACCTTCTGCTGCTAGAACAACAAAGACTTGAAGAAGAGACGCAAACACAAGAGACTCCTCCTCACCCATCGTTGTCAGCAAAAGTCTTGAGTGAAGCCTTCAAACATTTTGAAACGGGAATGGCCTTGCTTGAGAAAAATGATCCAAACTTTGAAAGGAGCTCTAAAGCCAGCGAAATCATCAGGAGTGGTTATACTTGTTACAGGGAGATCTACAGGGAGCAAAAGAAGGCTGATGTTCAGACATCATTGGACTTGTTCTTAAAAAAGCCTGTAGCACTACGAATTGTACTTCCGAAGAGCCCACTAGCAGAATTCCACCCCAATGATGACTGATGAACCAGAAGGTTTTCCTTTACCATCCTTCCTACAGTGAATCTTACATTTTTTTTTCAAAAGGTCAAGTCACCCCCCCCCACCTCATCCTCACTTGTTTCATCAAGATTTATTGTAAATTCTGTTTAAAACCCTCTGGTCCGTAGGTGTTGATTACCTCTTAATTAGACTGCGGAGTCAATTAGACAACTAAAGCTGTCGAGCGTTAAGCGCTTACAAGAGGTTCATTGTGGTGGGGCCTGGTCGGCATGGCTCATCCTCGGGCTCACTTGGATTCCTTGTCGGGCTGTGTTGCCTCCTGCCCTCGTGAAGTGCGGAGACAATTGGCGGGGTAAAGGGTTTACTCCTTTGCTCTCTAGAACTTGTAATTATAGTCTTTTTAAATCCCATCTTTTTCCAACACGGCCTCTTGTCAATCTCCTGCTGAATGAAGGCCTCACGTAGCCTTCCCCCCCCCCCCCCCACTAATTCAGCTTCATCAGCCATGGTCTATCATTGCTGGATGAAGACTCCACTCATCTCTCCCCTCTAAAGCACCATCAGCATCATCAGCCAGTGTCTGTCCACTGCTGGATGAAGGCCTCCCCAAGCCCTCACTTCATACATCAGCAGCAGCCATGATAAATCCACTGCTGGCTGATTAGCCATACTTCACACTGGTCAATGCACTGCTCTCTACGTGATTTCTGCTCATGGCCACCGCTAACACCAGTGGCCTTTGAAGAAGCACGCAGGGCTGCTGCCCTTCATCACGAGATTGGCAAGCTTACAAAACCACGCAAAACTGGCCCAAGAGCTCTGGAGTTGCGAGGCAGGCAGTGCCAATGCGTGCATGTCAGCTGTGGGCTCCCCCCTCGGTTTCCCGAGTCACACTCACCATTCCGCATCAGCGACTCCCCCACGGACTCTCAACCAAGGCGAGGAGGACCCAGTGCGTGCGCCCTGCGGACACGAAGGCCGGCATGCGGCGCTGGAGGTGGGCAGCGGCGAGCCGCACGCGGATCCGGGCACCGTCCCTCGGCACCGTCCCTCGGCACCGCCGACAACGCTCGCGGCGCGGCACTCGTCGACGAAGAGCGACGCTCCGTGCTGCTTGGCCAGGGAGCTGAGTTCCACCAGCGGGGCCACCTCCCCGTCCATGGAGAACACCCCGTGAAGAGCATGGAGCTGATTCCCTGTGCCGTGCGTCTCCAGTGCCGCGCACGCCGTCGCCACCACCACCAACTCCGGTGAGCTGACTGCCACAGCTGCTCTGTTGCCTCAGCTACTACTCTGGGAGTTCACTCTATGAAGACATAGAGCTGTGGCCATGGCCTTAAGGATGGGCTCCTGCTTGAGAGAGAGCCTCCTCCCCTGGCTGGTGTTTGTGCTGCCACTGGGTTGTCTGGAACCGGTAGAACGGACTGCTGCTGCTGCTAATTTCCCACTCGCTAACTCTGGTCTCTGTTTTTAGCCCATTGTTGCTCAAATCATCAAACTCACCGTCACTCTCACCTCGTCCATCACACACAACATGCCCCTTTACTTTGTAAAACAGTGGGACCTCCAATATTCTGTTCATTCTTTTCCTCCAGTGTACAATATTCTGCAATGTTATGATATTGTTTGAGAAGCACGTGCCTTAGCATGTCAGAAAACACCATTTAGGGCAGCACTCTATTCCAAAATATATTGTAAAACTATTAATATTCATATTGTTGATTCGGTCCGGTGTTGAAATCAATTATGTTTCCATTACCGCCACATCTTCTCCATTACTCACTTTTAACTCGATATATGTTAAAAACAGAGGGTGTTTTGGCATTGTCAATGGGAATATTAGAGGCCTTGTAGCTAAATTTGAACAATTCAATTTTAATTAATAATCTTTGCCCGGACATCTTTTGTTTGTCTGGAACATGGCTTGCCTCGCATATAAATCCGAGCCAAATAGGACTTGAAGGATGTAAGAGGAGGAGGTGTGGCAGTATACGTGAAACTGACCTACCTTGCATACAACTCACTACTGTATCTGACCCGGGCACCTTTGAATGTATCGCGCTTATAATTTCTTCTCCAGATAACCACAATTTTCCTCTGATGTATTGCTGTAGACCACCAAATAGCAAAATAACAAATAAATCTGGATACAGTGCAATAAAATGGTTTAAAAGCTGCCTCTTAGACCGTTTTCACAAGGTACTTGGTGATAACATCTCGTCCACAAATATTAAAATAACAAAAGGTGTTCCACAAGGTGTGTCCAAATCTGTTGTTATATTTAAACAATTTTGAACTTGGAATAGGTGACAAAGCCCTAGCCATGGCAGCACCAATGTTTTGGTGCAACCTTGTTTCCTCCTTGAATATCGTAAATCTTCCTTCAAAAAATATCTTAAGCATAAGATTAGTACTACGTACAACCACATTTCTGAATGTGATTTGTAACTTTACCCATGTATCGATCGTTAAATATTAATGTACAATTTTATTGAGGGATTGTGAGTTGTCTTGGCGTGATCTGTATTGCTGCTTTACTGCCTTGCCCAAGCTTGCATTTAGTGTTGCAAAATCGTCAGAAATGTATGTACTTACGTATTCTGTAATTTTTATTTCAGTGACTTGATTACCTTTTCTGTACTTTGCACTCGTATCGGCTTTCGAATTGTTGGTTGTAACTTTCTGACTTGCCCCTGCCGGACATCTGTGAAAAAGAGCTGCATAGCTCATCGGATTCCTCCTCCAGTCTAAATAAAGATTCTGATTATGTACACTGAAGACCTTTGTCATATGAATTTATAGCAATTGGGGGACTTTTTTCTCACACGTTATAGCATAGAGAATGGTTAATACTTTATATATATATGACTAAATCCAATGTCGAGCCTTTTGTGTGAAAAATTTGATTTCTAGCCCGCTTTCAAGAACGCAACCCCCATTTGTAAGATTGTGTCTGTGGGAAAATAGGGTCCGATTGATAACGATCCAATATACGACGGTTTCCAGGAGCCCATTGTGTCGTAAAAGCAGGGACCGCCGCCTGTATATTCACATGTCTCCTTATGGGTGTGTATCTATTTTCCAGGTTAAGAGGTCATCATTACCCATGCCACCACATCTGGGTCAGCGCTTCTGCTCGATTCCACACCTTTCGTGAAGTTGACATTGGACCCTTCCCCAAAGGTATGCGCCTTGCATGATTCCGACATCATGGTTCTGTTCTGGGACTTCGTGGCGACCTGCGCGCTTGGTCATCCTGCAGCCCGTTTCAATCCGCTGCTGAATGAAGGCCTGCCCATGCTGTGTGGGTCGTGTAGGTTGCTTGACTGTGTGTTAGGGACACTTTTGTTTCCTAAAAATACAGTTGGGATAACATTTGGGAGGAAAAAGTGCAAAAATCGATAATAACGGAACCTAATTGCATTATAGTCCTCGTCATGGGGCAATCTTCACAAGTAAGTTGTCTGTGGCTTAGTTTTCTGTTCCATTCGTCATTCGTAGTAATGATAATAAACATCTACCGTGCATCTGCTCTTTTTACAGATTTAACAAGAGGTGACTCCCGGTCCAACAAGCAAACCATAACACTAATAAGGACTGGACAATCACTCGCAACGCTATAGCGAATAATCCGTTGTCGTTGGGAGTTATAAAGAGTGTACAACATCTGATAATTAAGCCGCAACGGCAATAAGAGGCAATAAGATTACGTAAACGGCATCGGAAGTGACATTCGGGACCGCAGCGGCAGTGCCAGCGCGTGTGGAAGGCAAGTGTGAGCCATGGGGAAGAAGGGCCCGGCTTTCTACGCGGTCCGAAGGGGCAGGCAGCCAGGGGTGTACCTCACGTGGGAGGAATGCCTCGCACAAGGTCACCGAATTCCGCGGCCCTGCCTTCAAGAAGTTCCCGACCGAGGAAGAGGCCTGGAACTTCGTGGGGCCTGACGTAAAGAAACCGCCGTCGTCCGGAAAAGACTCTGAGGAGCAGTCCTCTGACGGCGGCCGCAAGTCCCCGCAGGAGGGCGGCTCGAAGAAGCCGGGTGGCAGCAGCGATGGAGCCAAGGGAAGTGGGCCGAACAAGGCTTCGACCAGCCGCGCTGCCTCCGCCTCTAGTGCAACTGCCAAAAGCGGTGGCAAGCGGCGTGCAGAACTCAGCTCCGACGAGGACGAGGAGCCGGCGAAACGGATGAAAGCAATCCCGGCGCAGCCTCCTCCTCCCACCACCACCGTCGTCGTCGCCACCAACGAGTTGAAGCCTCAGGAATTCTTGGGGGACTTGCCCGTCGTGTACACTGATGGCTGCTGCACGATGAACGGAAAACACGGGGCCTGCGCCGGGATCGGAGTCTACTGGGGTGACGACAGCCCGCTGAATCTAAGCGAGAAGCTGCACGGAAGGCAGACCAATCAGAGGGCGGAGATCGTCGCCGCCTGTCGCGCATTGGAGCAGGCCCACAGCATGAAGCTGGAGAAGCTTGTGCTGTACACGGACAGCAAGTTCACCATCAACGGCATCACCAAGTGGGTGAAGAACTGGAAGAAGAAGGGCTGGGTGCTGAGCAAGGGGGGCCCGGTGGTGAACAAGGAAGATTTTGAGAGGCTTGACAAGCTGAACGAGGGGATTGAAGTCTCGTGGATGTACGTTCCGGGGCACAGCGGTCACAAGGGGAACGAGGCCGCGGATAAACTGGCCAAGTGTGGGTCAACAAGGAAGTGATCTTTGTTTTCGTGGAGCCAAAAGGAAATCGCACAAGTCGGCCACGGATGAAGATTTGGTTCTGCTTGCTGTCGATTGACTTTTCTTCTTCGGCTAGAGAAAAAGAGTCGTTTTGTCGTTCGACCTTCGGTTGTGCCAAATCTGACCCCATAGTCTAGGAAGAGAGGGCTCATTAACATACGTTACTCAATGCATGCACAAATGGCAGCAGTGTGCAGTGACGGCTATACTGTGCTTATGAGTCCAAATATGGATGAAACTGGTATACAGTTGCCTAGCTGTTTTTTCTGCTGGTTGAATTAAAAAATGCCACAAGTTTGAGCTGGTGACCATCACAGGTCTCGTGTGCAGAACGTACACAACGCACACAGAACACACACAACGAGCACACAACACACAGAACGAGCACACAGAAGGCACACAGGGAATTTGTCATCTCGACGTGTAGAGCGTGCTGCCATTCCCATTGTCTTCTCTTGAGAGGCACCTTTTAGCATATATACAGAATTATTAAGTCTTGTGTAATCTCACATCGTGTTGTGGTATATATTATTTGCACTACACAACTGCAAGGTGTGGCATTTATATATTTTTTTAAAATGTTTCTGTTTAACCACACTCGCACCTCGTTTACCGTTCAAGTGAAGGGAATAACATGAATTTAAAAAATGTGCTCGTCACCTTGACACAGTTTAAACGTCGACGATCCTCCATAACGACTGCAATTCAATAGTTTATCTGAGCTCAACGCGAAGGAAGTTGCTCTGTGCTTGTAAAGATCGGTTCATTACATCTTGGTCATCTGACGCACACGGTTTACGCGAAGCCACATTTCAGTAAAGTACAACGTGTGCATTGTTTTCTGTCTCATTGGTGACCAAATTGAGACTGCCATACATTATACCAGCCTTTAATTTTTTAGCAACAAAAAAGTTGGTGCTCCTGCTACATTTAACATGTTTGGCTAATTGCTCAAATGAGTGGTGTTGTAGGTAGGGGAGAGCTGAAGAACCTGGAGAAAACCCACCATGCATTCGAGGGGGGGTGACACAACACTGGTGTCTCCTGGCCAACTCGCAGCCTCGCATTTATTTACACCACCTGGCAAGCCCTGTTGGTGAACAAGTAGTTAATTAAGCTTTTTCCTCAATCGTACTCGCTCTAAATTTTGATTTAAAGCTTTCGTGACTGCAGGGATTCATATTATTGGTTCTTTCGGTAAAGTCACGTAGAAGAGAAATAATAAAAAGAAAACGTCGTGAGAATTTTATCGTTTTTTATTATTTCCCGTCTACGTGACTTTACCGAAAGAACCAAGAATACGTATTCGCTCTATTAAGAACGGTCTTAGTCGCAAGTAGCTGCCTGCAGCCACACTGAACGTAGGGGCAATGTTGGCTGAATGATGTTGCAAGGCAATTTTGGACCTCGAGAGCCACTTCGACACAGATCTCATTTCATAATCGGAATCTTTCTTTCGACTGCAGGAGGAATCTGAAGAGCTATGAAGCTCTTTAACACAGATGTTGAGTTGGGGCTGGTCGGTGTCCAGCCATTCATTAATATGTAAGCGGCAGACGAGATACGTGTGTGTGTGCAAGCCTGCGAATGTCTTCCAGGCCAGTTAGTTAATCAAATATATAGGTTTTTTTTATTATTGGTATAAAAAAGTATTTACACGTGTCATTTTTAGTTTGCATGTTATTTTCCGCTTTGTAGCAATGTGATATGCAGAGATGCAACACCAGTGTTTGCTTGTAAGCCTTAACTGTTCAGCCAGTTGAAGGAAAAGTAATGAAAATTAACTTGTTTTACCCTGAATAAGGCAATTAATTACTAATTGCACAAAATTGGCGACAGTGTTTCTTTTCAAAGTGTATTGTGTGTTTTTGAGTAATAAAGTTTCTTTATGCACGTTTTGCTATATTTTTTGTGAGTTTATAATATCACTGCAAACGTGTTGCCGAGTGTGACGGTGATTCACCACACTTCTAATGCAGCTAGCACCTCTGATTATCACGTTTGGCTACGTACGGTGCAAAAAAAGTTCAACATACACCAGCACCTCCAATTAGCACGGTTGACTACGTACGGTGCGAAAGAAACTCAACGTACATACATCACACAGAGATGGCAGCAGTCGTTCGCGATGTTGAAAGCGGCCCAGTGAGTTAAATCCTATGTAATTCTAGTCCGAAGAGCCATAGGCTAAGGAACGAAACCACATTAAATGTTTACGTGGAGAGAAAATAACATTGATTGGTTTTGGGAAGGTCACTTGCGTCATTTTCGTTGGTGATGATGCGCTGATGAGGCAAGGCCCACTTGTATTTCGCTGCATCACTTCGCAACTCACGTTACACAATTATCCGGCTCCACCACCTCAAATGTAAATTATAATCGCTCTCCAATCATTCAGCCAGACAAAGTCGACTGTTGCTGCTGTTCAAATTTGATTTTGATAGCGATCTAAGACGAGAGGACCACAATGCACCGCCTTTGGAAACGCCGATGGGTGTTTTATTTACAGAGGCACCAACGTACGTATGCACTCTTTACACATTGTTTTGTGTCTTCTTTCAAAAAGACCGGTTAGGGGCCGTCCATAAATGACGTCACGCGATTTTGGACGATTTTTGACCCCCCTCTTCGCCCGACTGAGGGCGGGCACAAGCCGGCAGGCAAGAGGAGGAGTTAGGAATGATTTTAGATTTGAAGCTTTCGTGACTGCAAGGATTTAGGTTTTTTTTCTTCGGAAAAGTCACGTAGGTAAAATATTATTTTATTTCTATTATTATTTCTATTTTTTTAATATTATTAAATTGTATTATTATTTTTTACCTACGTGACTTTTCCGAAAAAAACCTAAGAGTTAGGAATGGCCAGACCACGATGTATGTACATTGTTGCGTATGTGCAATGTCTGAGCTTTAATTGCACAAGTCCCCGGTATCACGGTATGACTCCTACGGTATGACTCCTACAGCGGAGCGTAGGTCACTGCTGTTTCCCCGCCGCGGAAAACACCGCAGCACCGCACAGGTATGTATTGTAGAACTTCTTTCGCACCGTACGTAGCCAACCGTGCTAATCGGAGTGTGTACGGGGGAAGGACAACGAACAAAACATAGGGGAGGGAATGAGCAAGATGGAAGTGGGGACTGTGCTCTACTGATCCACACTCGGTTTTTTTGGGTGAGGCCACGTGGCTTTACGCCAACATTATTGTCGTTAACCCTCCACCACCCGACTTCGGGGAACGGTGAGCTTCTCGAGTTGACGGACCCGATGAAACTCAAGAGCAGTTTGAGCGAAACGTCGTCCCATGCCGATGCTGATTTCTGTCGCCGAAAGTGTGAGCCCAACGGTAAGGAGATTATTAGTTAAAAAAGTAGATCCACGGATTGTATGCCACGTGACGACGGTCGGCACGTGTGATTACGTCGGCACGAGCGAATGATAGCTTTGTAAACGAGACGACCTTGTCGGGTGGTGGAGGGTCAATGACACGCATGTGGGCCAGAACGTTTATACGATGTGTCCGAACCCAAAAACACAAGTTGCATCATTGTTTTGCGTCCGCTCCGAAAAACCCGCACGTTTTAAGTTTAACTGCGCCGTCCTTTTTCGATTTAAAGCTTTCGTGAATCATTCAGACGCTGTCTTTCCGACAGACCTGTTCTTCATCTGAGGACGGCTGCTTGCGTTGTGGCCGAAAAGTCGTGAGAATTATTTTATTATGTTTGATTTGTATTATTTTATTATTTCCCTTCTACGTGACTTTACCGAAAGAACCAAGAAGATGCGCCGTCCTGTCCACGAAGTTCCCACCTTGTACAGCAGGTGGCGGACTTGGGTTGATTCCCTCGAGAAATACAACACAAATTAAGAATGGTCAATACCAACGGTGGCACAGTCGGGTTATTTTTTTTACAATCGGGTTTAATTGTCTTTTAATATTAAACCCGATCATCTGTGATTGGGAGAAATCCGGTTTAATTGTTTCTAATTGCAGAACCGCACTTCGCCAACTTCTCAACGATGGGCTTCATCCATTCCAAGCGAAGGAACTCACTGGCGCCCACGATTGTGGAGGAGAAGCTCCACGTGTTCATCAAGACCAACCTGCCCGCCGCATTCTACGACTACCCCGTGCCCGACGGCCCCCCCGAGTACGATAGCAGCACCGACGAGGAAGCAGCCTAAGCCTTGGATCAGAGTTTCGTATTCATTAAACCAGGTTTTAATTCCCCGAAATCGGGTTTAATTGTATTAAGAAAAAACCCGATGCCTGTCCGCTGGGAAAATCGGGTTTTTTTCCACCCATGGTCAATACAACTGTGGCCAGTTGCCAGGTGAGGTGGCTCGGGCACTCGGTAAGGATGCTCCCCCTCCCCCCCCCGGTAGACTCCTCCTGGGACTCTACCGGGCAGCAGCAGCAGCAGCAACTGTCCCACTGGGCGAAGACCAGAGGTCGCAACCGGGTAACCGATACCCGTAGCCTATCCGATACCCGGCTACCTGTACCCGACCAGGTACGGGTACGGGTAGCCGTTTGCGACCCTGGTGCGGCCGGGTACTGGTACGGGTAGGACGTGAGTCTCTGGTGAGTAACCGTTTGTCACTCATTTCGGGTAGGGTACGGGTACCCGTACCCGGCCGGGTACGGGTAAGGAACGGGTAAGGAATCAAAACCCATTTGCGACCTCTGGCGAAGACCCCGGGGCCGGCCCAGGACCACGCTGCTGCTGCTGCTGGTGGCAGTGGGACGATGTCGCTCGATTGGCCTGGACACGCCTGGTGATTACCCAGGAAGAGCTAGAATCTGTGTGTAGTAGTCTATAGTGTAGTGTATAGTGTATATTGTATTGTGTAGTGTATAGTGTAGTAGTGTATAGTGTAGTGTGTATAGTGCAGTAGTGTATAGTGTAGTAGTGTATAGTGCAGTAGTGTATAGTGCAGTAGTGTATAGTGTAGTAGTGTATAGTGCAGTAGTGTATTGTATAGTGCAGTAGTGTATAGTAGTGTAGTGTGTATACTGTAGTAGTGTATAGTGTAGTAGTGTATAGTGTAGTGTATACTGTAGTAGTGTAGTAGTGTATAGTGCAGTAGTGTATAGTGTAGTAGTGTATAGTGCAGTAGTGTATTGTATAGTGCAGTAGTGTATAGTAGTGTAGTGTGTATAGTGTAGTAGTGTATAGTGTAGTAGTGTATAGTGCAGTAGTGTATTGTATAGTGCAGTAGTGTATAGTAGTGTAGTGTGTATAGTGTAGTAGTGTATAGTGTATAGTGCAGTAGTGTATTGTATAGTGCAGTAGTGTATAGTAGTGTAGTGTGTATAGTGTAGTAGTGTATAGTGTAGTAGTGTACACTGTAGTAGTGTATAGTAGTGTAGCAGTGTAGTGTATAGTGTAGTAGTGTATAGTGTAGTAGTGTATAGTGTAGTAGTGTATAATGTACTAGTGTATAGTGTAGTAGTATATAGTAGTGTATAGTGTAGTAGTGTATAGTGTAGTAGTGTATAGTAGTGTAGTCGTGTAAAGTGTAGTAGTGTATAGTGTAGTAGTTTATAATGTACTAGTGTATAGTGTAGTGTATAGTAATGTAGAGCTAGAGTCTGTGTATAGTGTAGTGTATAGTGTAGTGTATAGTGTAGTAGTGTATAATCGTGTAGTAGTGTATAGTGTAGTGTAGTAGTGTATAGTGTAGTAGTGTATAATCGTGTAGTAGTGTATAGTGTAGTGTATAGTGTAGTATATAGTGTAGTGTAGGCAATGTAGAGCTGATGTCTGTCGCCAGGGAAAGGGAGGTGTGGGACCGCCACGACTCAACACGCGGCCGTCGCGACCCTCACCAGGACAAGCGGATTGAGAAACGAACAAAACGAAACCTGTGGTTTTAAAAGGGAAAAAAATCGAATCGGTGACTTTTCAGGAAAATTGAGAAAAATTCTCGCCCAGAGGACTTGCAATGGGAATCCCACTGTGAACTTCCGTGCAGTGTGCAGCTACTAACCACGAAGACGAGGTCATCGGACACGTCATGCTTACCCTCCCCCCAAACAAAAACCGGGGATCCGATTAATGGCCAAGACTCGAAGCCACGATACGATTCGTCGATCAATTCGTTTGTTGCCACCGGCTCGTTTGCAGTACGATTTAGCCCCCATTAGCTAAACGTAGCGGCATGGTCAGTCCACTGCTGGATGAAGGCCAAACTCACGTGGCCGTCGTCGTCACCTCTGGCTCTTGCGATGCCACGGCCTCGCTCCATCCGTGGGGCGACCGCCCCCCCCCCCCTCTTTGGCATCTTCTCTCCTTTGGACAGCCATTCCCATCCCCAAGTCTTGTCCACGGACTGTCGTTCCATCATTCTCGAAGCATTCCCAGTCCCCGCGCGCGGCCCACATTCGCTTCACAATCCATCAATAGCAACACGATTTCACGCCAAAGTTTCGTTTGTAATGGTTCAGTCTTTATCAGAGTCATCGTTGCCCTCGTTACACTCAACGCACGTGCGTGCAAAACAGACAGCGCTCTTCCATTTCTACATTTATCGTTCATTAAAACCCACAGCTGTCGAGCGCCGGCGCCAAAACGCCGAGCGGCCGAGCGGCGAAAAACAGTCTCCACGACCGACGGCAGAAATTCGGGTACAAATACGCGGGCGGGCGGGTGCGGGTGGGCGTTCAAACGATCCGGGTGCGCGCTTCGTCCTCGCGAGAGCCGCCGCTACGGTGCGTAGGACACGGGTTTCTCGAACGAAGGGGCGCGCGCGTGGGACGCGTGCAGAGGCGGCGCGCTGGGTCGCGGCGGAGGGTAGAGCGCGCTGGCGCCCGGGTAGAGCTGCCCGCCCGCGTCCCCCCGCGGGAGGCCGCCGATCGCCAGCGCCGCTCCGCTGGTTCCCCCGGCGGCGTAGTAGTCCAGCGCCGTGTCTCGGCACTGACGGGGTTGAGACGCAGCGGGCGAAGGGGTGCGGGGAATACACAGAACGGTGGGTTTGTCGGGGTCCCAACGTTGGGCACTCAAGTAAAAAAAATGTTTATACTGGTAGGAACCACCTGGTGCCACCAGCCCACAGGGGATTATTGTGTCCGTCCGTCCGTCGTGCATCCAAAAATGGGAGGGGTGGGGCTGGGTAGAGAGGGGAGGGGCCGGGTGGGGAGGGTGGGGAGGGGCTTGGTGGGGAGGGTGGGGAGGGGCTGGGTGGGGAGGGGAGTGTGGGGAGGGGCTGGGTGGGGAGGGTGGGGCTGGGTGGAGGGTGGGGCTGAGTGGGGAGGGGCTGGTCACCCCGTGGTGCCCTTATAAAACTCAACGTTTAACCTACTCACGCCGGCTTGTGCCCGCCCTCACAGTCGGGCATATTTGCGGAATACACCACGCCGCCGTTGACCCTGCAGGCCATTGACCGAGCAACCCAACGTTCCTACCAGCTCCATCCGCAGGACAATGTGTTCGCTCGCGCTGTGGCATTTTGCTTCGCTGCGTTGATTTGTTTTCGTTCGTAAACAATTTTTTAAAATATATATTACCAGGTATAGGCCCTCCTGAGCCATAAGGCTCCTTTTTCAGAAGCGGCCTGGCCGATTTGCACGGTCGGCTACGTAAGCGCAGCTCGCGCGACCACGAAAACCGACCCAGCCGACGAGCAAAGCCGTGCGTTACAGAGCGAGAGGCTTTTAAAGACGAACGCCTCTCCCCCCCCCCCCATACATAGCCCCGTGAGCTCATCTGTGGTCGCGAGATGACTTCGGCGGCCGTTTCTCTCGAGAGACGCGGGACACCGAACGCGGACGCCGAATACGCGAACCGGTTTAGAGAAAGGCGATCCGCAGTTGTAGAGGCAGTCCCCCTCCCTCCCTCTCTCTCATTAGCGGAGGCATTTGGCTACGGGGGCAAGTTCCACAAGTTGGACAATCCTCCCCCTCCCACACACACACAGCCGCACTCCCAAAGCCAACCTATTAATACCCACCGGAGGTTTAACTTTCAATGTGATTATGGGGTTAGGACGCACCCGGCTTATTTTGCGGTAAAGGTTACGTGGGTTTTGACGTATACACGGAGCCGTATGATGCTCCATCATCACCACCACCATCACCACCACTGTCGCCGTGGTCCCAGCGTGGATGAAAGCGCAAAACTGCGGCACTTTATCAGCGTTCTCCACTTAGGAGAGAGAGGTGGAGAATTTACTTGTGATCTGCGTTACAGTCCGAATTTGTTTACATACTACGATGATGGCGACGGTGATGCCATTTATTCGAGAGTAAATTATTGAGGTGTATAGTTGTTGTTGTTGTTGTGTTTCTTTGCCGGGCGGTGGTTGCTATGCATGTGGCCTGTGTGAGCCAAGCAGCGTGAAGGCAGCGAGGGTTGGTGCATCGTGAAAGTGTTGTGAAACTCCCTTCCGGAGGGCGTTGAGATGCGATACTGTGGCTTGCCAGGAGAAGGCAGTACAGCAAATGTGGACTTGGCCCGGTTCCGTCCGTGCGGGATAGAGCGTTACCCCCTCGCATCTCCTGGTGCTCCATTTTCTTCCCAAACATATAAACACCCTCATTAACTCGCTCATAACACCTTAACCCTTTGCCGTTCCAGTGACGTACACGTACGTCATCGGAACGGGATCAAAACTACCCGGGGCTCCCACATGGCCATGCGGAAGGCCGTGTGGCACAGTTTGCGGCGCTATCACAGAGTGCGGTCGTGTCGCTACATTTCCTTGCGGTGATTCTCGATTTGAAGTTTTCGTGACTGCAAGGATTCATCCTCTTTGGTTTTTTCGGTAAAGTCACGTAGGTACATTTTTTTTTTTTTCTCTGCGGCGAGTACATTTAAAAACAACAGCGCTACGCCTCTCTAAGTTAAATGAACCCCGAGCCGCTAGCACGTTCCGAGATTCAGCGGTGAACGGGACACCACCCACCCTGCAACATGCAGACGTCTCTGAACGGAGAAGGGTTTGTGTATATAGAGGACCGCAGAGCTTTGAGGGGTGCTGCCTCGCTGCCTGGGTGCCAACTGCATGGTCCCTCGCGTGTCTGAGTGGCTCGTTCTCTCTCTCTCAGCGAGAGAACGCTGCACAGTGGCGCGGTCCGAGTTGAAATCATCATCATCATCATTATTATTTTATTATTCTTCTCACCTGTGCCGCGTATGGATACGGTGCCAGGCCGGGATAGCACGGGCTGTAGGAGAGCGACTGCATGCTCGGGCTGTAGGAGATTTGGGCGAGCGAGCTTGGAACGTACTCGACTCGCGGCAGCGTCTGTGCCTGAACACGCGCACAGCAGCGGCAACAGCAGCGGCAAGAACAGCAGCAGCAGCAACAGCAGCAGCAGTAGCAACAGCAGCAGCAGCAACAGCAGCAGCAGTAGCAACAGCAGCAGCAGCAACAGCAGCAGTATTAGCAACAGCAGCTTCTACAGCAGCAACATTCCCTTCGCAAACCAAGGTGGCAGAGTTTGGACAAACAGCCCCCATGACCGGCAGGGCTAGCGGGAGGCCTTTGTCGGCGTAGCAAATCATCGCCCCATGGTGTGGTGGTGGTGGTGGTGGCGGTGGTGGTGGTGGTGGCGGTGGTGACGGTGGTGGCGGCGGTGGTGGTGGTGGCGGCGGTGGCGGTGGTGGTGGTGGTGGTGGCGGTGGCAGTGGCGGTGGTGGCGGTGGTGGTGCTGCATCGTTGCTTCATCCTTCACCACTGCCAAGCGCAAATCACTTCTCGGGTTTGACCCCTGCCCCAAACAGCAGCAGGACGGCGCACGGCAAATGCGGCCACTTCCTCCACCACCACCTCCACCACCACCTCCTCCTCCTACCCCTCTCTCCTCCTCCTCCTACCCCTCCCTCCTCCTCCTCCTCCTCCACCACCACCTCCTCCTCCTACCCCTCCCTCCTCCTCCTCCACCACCACCTCCTCCTCCTACCCCTCCGTCCTACTCCTCCACCACTGCCTCCTCCTCCTCTGGAGCCATCGGTAGGGGGCGATAATCCAAATCGAGTAATTTGCGGTATAAGTTTAGATTTTGGTCAATGTGGGCCCTGAAGCCGGCACACAATTGACCTCCTCTTGCAAATGTCGTCTCGAAGTCTTTAATATCTGCTAATCGGGATGTAACCCACGACCTCCTGCATACCGGGCGAGGTAGTTAACATCTCCAAGCCACCGTGATACCCCATGCTTCCCAGTGTTCATGGCACCGGGACATAACGCAGCCAGTCCAAGCCCAACACAATCTCCCCAAGCCCCCTGCTACATATCCCTCATTGTTTGAACAAAATTAATTGCAAAACGCCGCGTTGGCAACAAAAACTCACATTCGTCATGAACACTGCCCTAAAAGGATGATATATTTTCTATATACATTATATATTATAGAAATGATAAAATATTATATATAATTATATATTATATTTTCTTATTTATATAAATATATAAAGTAGGTGATGCTTTGGGCAGCGGCCCTTCCACTTGGCCAGAGAAACGGAGAGAATAAGAGTTGGAGACTGCACTCCAGACTCTGATGGCAATTCACATTTCAAAGTGCACAATCGTTTTGTGGATGGGGGGCGTGGGGGGGGGGGTACGTTGCCTCTTCACGCCAATCGCTTCCTCTTCTCGGCTCGCTCGTTCGCTCGCTCACCGTGTCCTTGAAGCTCCCCAAGACGGCGGAGGTGACGATGCCCAGGAAGACGGCGCACACGTTGAGCAGCGTGGAGAGCCAGAGCAGGCGGTAGAGGTGCACGGCTCCGAGGCAGCTCCTCACGCCCACGAACTCGTAGTAGACGGCCGCGTAGTCGCCGCTGCACAGCGACGCGAGCGGCGGCCGGCCAGCCAGGCGGCAGGCAGCCAGCCAGCCGGCAGCGGTAGCAGCAGCAGCAGCAGCAGCGGCAGCAGCGGTAGCAGCGAGGGGCACGGAGCGACGCGGTTTAATTGTCTACCACCGGTCGAGTAACAACTTCGACGCGACGCGAGGTCGAAGCGGCCGACCGGCGATCCTCGTGGTCCTGGGATGTGACGTGGGTCGTGACGTGGGTCGTGACGTGGGTCGTGACGTGGGTCGTGACGTGGGTCGTGACGTGGGTCGTGACGTGCGTCGTGACGTGGGTCGTGTCGTGGGTCGTGACGTGGGTCGTGACGTGGGTCGTGTCGATCTGCATCCCGTGTCGACAACTCTCTCGTCTCTCTCCTCTTCATCTCTCTCATCTCACTCACGTGCATCTCCTCCACAACTCTCTCATCTCTCTCTCCTTCATCTCTCAGCACACTCCCCTGTAACTCATCTACAACTCTCTCATCACCCCTCCATCTCTCCTCTCTCTCATCTCACACTCGTGTGTGCCTCCTGTCAGTGGCTGCGTCGCGAACTTCCTTGCCTGCCACAGTTGTAGAGGTCGCAGCAGTAGCAGGTGCCGCTGCGGATCTTGAGCGAGCAGTCACCGTGACTGCTTCGGCACGGCACCTGGGCGGTCCGACGTTGGACAGAGACGCAAAATCAGGAGGAGCGGTGACGCGGTGCAGTCCAACACGGACTCATTGTCTAATGAGTGGTTTTATATATACAGTAGAGAGAGAGAGAGTGCCGTTCGTCGTTCACGCAAATTGCATCTCACAATCGCTAAGGAACTCCAGGCCAAGCCGGCAGGCGGCCAACGCCAAACAACTGCTCTGCAGTTCTCGACATATCGGGATGTTTTCAGCCAACGAGTCGATGCTTATACTGCACGTCTGAAGGAAACCGGAGCTCCTGCAGACAATCCACGCAAGCGAGGGAGATACCATCTATCCCGTAAAGCAAACACAGGTGAGATCAGGCGCCACTTTCGCTGTACCGCCATCTCCTATCGAGCCGGGGTATATGCACCTCGATGCCCACGGGAAGGGAGGCTCACGACAACATTTTGTCTTTTGTGCGGTGATCCGCCAACCCTCGCTGCTTCCACAGTGCTGGACTACAGGTCACGTGCAATGCCACCACCCAAAATATATAGAAATATATATCTATGTATCTATAAAGACATATCTTCTTGGTTCTTTCGGTAAAGTCACGTGACTTTACCGAAAGAACCAAGAAGATGAATCCCTGCAGTCACGAAAGCTTTAAATCGAAATTTATATAGACATACTCTTTGGTTCCTTCGGTAAAGTCACGTAGGTATAAAATAAAATAAATGCAATCACGACGATTCGATTGCAACACAAGCAATCATCATCAGGTGGGAAAACCACAGCAAGAATTGTTTTTGATGAATTGGGAGAGAGAGTTGCCGTGGTAAGAGTTGATACAGGTAAGAAAGGTGGAGGAGCAAGGGGGGAGAGAGAGGGGTGGGGGTGTGGGGTAGGGGGAGGCCTGCGTGGTGAAGTAGTACACGGCGGATATGATAGCAGAGGTCGCAACCGGGTACCCGATACCCGTACCCTACCCGATACCTGGCTACCCGTACCCGGCCGGGTACGGGTAGCCGTTTGCGACCCTGGTGCGGCCGGGTACGGGTAGGCCGTGAGTCACTGGTGAGTAACCGTTTGTCACTCATTTCCCAACGTCTTGTCTCTTCTCACAATTCAAGTTCCTAGAATCAACCCACCCGCGCCTGCAACATGGCTTCATCCCAGAGGTCGCAATCAGGTACCCGATACCCGTACCCTACCCGCACAAGGCCGGGTACGGGTAGGGTACGGGTACGGCCGAGTACGGGTACCCGTTTGCGACCCTGGTGCGGCCGAGTACGGGTACGGGTAAGGAATCAAAACCAGTTTGCGACCTCTGTATGATAGACGACAACCAATACAAAGCAGTCAGGGTTTTACCTGGTTCATAAAATCCTTCCAATGATTGCTCAATGAAAACTTAAAATCTAGAATGTATTTATCTATATACAGACATGTATATATATCTATATGTATAGACATTTTTACGTGTGTGTATATATATAAAATCTGCCTCGGACACGAAGGTGTCGCAGCCTCACGTGGGCTCTCTGCTGTCACCCTCTAGACGTGGAACTCTCTCCAATCCCTTTGCACATCCACAACATCAAATGCACTCCGACCTTCAAGAAACACCTAAAGCCCTCCTCTATCTGTGCTGGGTCAGGGCTTTCGAGCAGCCCTGAGCTTGGCTCCGCGCCTCTGGGCTATTGACTTAAAATATGGTGCGTTTCAATGTCATCATTATTATTCTTCTTCTTGGTTCTTTCGGTAAAGTCACGTAGAAGGGAAATAATTAAATAATGAAAATAAAACATAATAAAATAATTCTCACGACGTTTCGGCCACAACGCAAGCAGCCGTCCTCAGGTGAAGACCAGGTCTGTCGGGGAGACAGCGTCTGAATGAAACACCACCACGCTTGGAGCATATATTTAAGCTGGGTTGGAAGCGAGGTGGTGTTTCATTCAGACGCTGTCTTCCCGACAGACCTGTTCTTCACCTGAAGACGGCTGCTTGCGTTGTGGCCGAAACGTGGTGAGAATTATTTTATTATGTTTTATTTTTATTATTTTATCATTTCCCTTCTACGTGACTTTACCGAAAGAACCAAGAAAATGAATCCCTGCAGTCACGAAAGCTTTAAATCGAAATCATTATTATTGTCAGATGATCAGCTTTTAGAGTGTTGTAAATGATAGCACACGATCTGACACCTATGCGTTTTTGAAATTGAGCCGGGTTTGTTAATTTTTCTTTTACAACGTGGGTCTCCATCGACAATATTGAAACGTCACATTCTCTAGGAGTCAAAACCTGTTCACACTGTGCTCAACAATTCCGCATGAGCCTCACCGGATCTCCACCTCAGTAAAAATAATATATATACAGATGGGCAGATTGAGTCAATCATTGTGGGGGGGGGGGGGGGGGGGGGTGGGGGCGAAACCTCGCAAGAAGCTGGCCCGAAGCTCAAGGGTAACTTATAGCGCACCTGGGCGCCCTGGGTTGCTGTCAGCAGAAGGTTTTCTACAGAAAGCCGACTCCTCTCTGATCTCGAGCCAGGGACGCAGATTTCGCACATTTCTAGGAACGACGACGACTACAAAAAGTCGCTTCCCTGTTGGCGTCTGGAATGAAATCACGCCAAGGGGGGTGATCGATGGAGTGAGACGCGTGAGACGCGGACGAGAGGAGCGCGGAGGCGAGGGATGGGACGCGGGCGCTTGTTTTTGTCACGCGGAAAACAAAAGAGGGTAAAGGCGCAGCCCTGCAGGTGCCGGCTCACTGCACCCGCTGGCGGGCGGCGGCTAGAGCGACGTGATCGCGGGGCAAGTTTGTTCGGCACCGCTCTCCCGCGTTGTGGCGCGGAGGTGGAGAGTACCCACGCTTCAGCCCAGCGCTCGTGACCTGCCGACATCGACTGTGGCGTGGGCATTCGCTGCTACCTGTGCACCGCCCCGGGTTTCAGGAACTTGCGCCGTTGCCGTCAAACTGCCGCGCCGGGAGGGTCGAACCGGCGATGACATCGTGCGAAGCTCAATTTTAGAGCTTTCGTGACTGCAGGAATTACTCTTTGGTTCTTTCGGTAAAGTCACGTATAAAGATAAAATAATAAATTAAATAATAGCATACGACGTTTTGATTGCAACACAAGCAATCATCATCAGGTATAAATGAAATAGCAACAAAAAATACGACATCGACCAGGCTATGCGTTAATTGTGTGTTGACCGACTCTCTGTGTTGTATTACATAACATTTCGATATTTTGCTAGGTTATTTAATTTAGTGTGTTCTTTCTCCCTCTCTCCTAATGTTCAGCTTGCGTACTTTACTACCACGCGTCGCCGTACTCATTGACATGTAATTTTTTTTTTCTCTAACCCCTCCCTCTCTCTGCCCCCGCCCCCCCTCTCTGTCTATTTAAGGCCTCGCCACAGAGACGATCTCCCTCTCTGTGCCTGTGTTGCTCTCTCTCTATGTATCTTGGTGATATCTGTCTGCTTATATGTCTGTCTATAGTTTTATGGTTAGATTTTTTGTTGCTATTTCATTTATACCTGATGATGATTGCTTGTGTTGCAATAGAAACGTCGTATGCTATTATTTAATTTATTATTTTATCTTTATACGTGACTTTACCGAAAGAACCAAAGAGTAATCGTGCGAAGCGTCACGCCGTCCTCACACACGATCGCAGATCGTCCGCCCCCCTTCTCGAACAAAGACGGCGGTGGGGTCACCGCGTCGCGCGGCGCTTTCAGATGCGCTTCTGCTGCCTCCTGGAGCGCCCTCTTCCTTCCGATGTTTGGAATCGTGGGGAGCTGCGCACTTTTAAATCATCTGCATTGGCGAACTCATTTCTTAAGAGCTGCTTGCTGTGTTTAGTTTGTTGTCCTTCCCTCGGCACCTCCGATTAGCGCGATTGGCTGCGTGCGGTACGAAAGAAGTTCAACGCACAGTACGATGCACTGGGTCCCAAAGGCAAAGACTCACATCGGAGAAGTAGTTTTCGTAAATGTAGCCATCGCCGCTGGTGTAGAACTGGCAGCGCTCTGCGTAGAGGGGTCTTGGGTCCTGGAGGGGGCAGAGGGGTGGGGGGGGGGGAGATGGACACTGCTCGCATGGAGAAGACCGACTGGCACCTACGATTGGCATGGTCGGCTACGTGCGGTGCGTACGGAGTTCAACGCGGCACATTCGCGATCGCGAGCGACTCGCGTGAGTCGCAAATGGTGTTCTGGAAGGGCCCGAACGTTGACGTTTGGTGACAGATTTAACCACGTGGGGGCGGGGTCAGGGGTCGCAAACCAAAGTCACAAAGAAGAGCGGAGAGGCACACACGTGGTCACTACGAGGCGGTGGTGGTCCTCACTAAACACGTGGTCACTACGAGATCCTCACTAATCACGTGGTCACTACGAGAGATGGGAGTGGTCCTCACTAAACACGTGGTCACTACGAGACGATGGGGGTGGTCCTCACTAAACACGTGGTCACTACGAGACCACGGTGGTGGTCCTCACTAAACACGTGGCGACCTGAGTTCAACTCCCGGCAATGGCTCACATCGGTGGCGTGTGTTACCCACCGTCACCAAAGCTCACAGACCACCGAACCGGTATCGGTGAAGTATGGTCAAACAAATCCCGTGGCTGATGCATTACATTCTCTCTCAGAGACGTTATCTCTCATTGCTTGATCTCATCACTTTCTCTCTCGAGGCGGTAGTTGTGTAGATTTCAAGATGCGAATCGCGGAGAGCCAAGATCGCGGATCGCAAGTTCGTGAGTAACGAGGCAACGCCGTGTTTATCAGGAGGCCCTTGCTTGGAAGCGTCTCTGATTAGGGAGGTCAGCTACGTATGATGCGAAAGAAGTTCAACGTACATACATAGACTCGCAGAGACTCACACAGAGACTCATAGACTCACACAGAGACCCATAGACTCACATAGAGACCCACAGAGTCACAAAAGACCCATAGACTCACAAAGAGACCCACAGACTCACAAAGAGATCCACAGACTCACAGAGAGACCCACAGACACACACAGAGACCCATAGACTCACATACTCACACAGAGACCCATAGACTCACAGACTCACACAGAGACCCATAGACTCACACAGATACCCATAGACTCCCACAGAGACCCATAGACTCACACATAGACCCATAGACTCAAACAGAGACCCATAGACTCACACAGAGACCCATAGACTCACACAGAGACTCATAGACTCACGAAAAGACCCACAGACTCACAAAGACACCCATAGACTCACATAGAGACCCATAGACTCACACAGAGACTCATAGACTCACGAAAAGACCCACAGACTCACAAAGACACCCATAGACTCACACAGAGACCCATAGACTCACACAAAGACCATAGTTTGTTGTCCTTCCCCCGCACCTCCGATTAGCGCAGTTGACTACGTACGGTGCGAAAGAAGTTCAACGTACACACGGCCGAGTAAGTTTTGGTGGCGAGCGAGCGAGCGAGCCTGAAAGTGGAATTCCCGGAGGACATCCGCCAGGCTGAGCGAGGGGGTGAGGAGGCTACGCACGATTTGTCGCGCGGCAAAGAGCCCGTCCAGGGTGGCACAGCAGAAGGCGGCGACCACTCCGAAGCTGACGAACACGATGGACGCGACCAGCTGCGAAACAAACAAGCAAGCAGACAACAACAACAATAATAAATAAATTTCGATTTAAAGCTTTCGTGACTGCAGGGATTCATCTTCTTGGTTCTTTCGGTAAAGTCGCGTAGAATGGAAATAATAAAATAAAAAATATATAACATAATACAATAATATTTTATTACTGCAGAGATTCATCTTCTTGGTTCTTTCGGTAAAGTCACGTAGAAGGGAGATAATAAAGTAATACAAATAAAACATAATACAATAATATAATAAAATAATATAATAAAGTAATAAAATAATAAAATATTATGATATAATAATACAATATTATTATATTTTGATTTAAAGCTTTCGTGACTGCAGGGATTCATCTTCTTGGTTCTTTCGGTAAAGTCACGTAGAATGGAAATAATAAAATAATAATAAAACATAATCAAATAACTTCTCACGACGTTTCGGCCACAACGCAAGCAGCCGTCCTCAGGTGGAGAACAGGTCTGTCGAGAAGACAGAGTCTGAATGACAAGCCCCAGGCTTGGAGCGACTATTTAAGCTGGGATGGAGGGGCGCTATAAGCCCCTCCAAGCCTGGAGTGTGTCATTCAGATTCTGTCTTCTCGACAGACCTGTTCTTCACCTGAGGACGGCTGCTTGCGTTGTGGCCGAAACGTCGTGAGAATTTATTTTATTATGTTTTATTTTTATTATTTTATTATTTCCATTCTACGTGACTTTACCGAAAGAACCAAGAATAAAAATAAACAACAACAACAATAAACAACAATAAACAACAACAACAACAATAAACAACAACAACAATCGGAGCAGCGACGACGCCGGAACGACAACTGCGCCAGATGCCGCAACGTCCCCTGGACGTCTGGTGTGAAAGAGCTTCATGGCTCATCGGATTCCTCCGGTGCGAATAAATATTCAGATTCTGACCGATGCATGAGCAGAGGGAGGTGGCTCAGAGGGGGGCGGGGGTCACAATGGCCACGATGTCGGTGCGACCGTCTCCTCTCGTCCGGCGTTTGAACAGAATATCGGCGGTGCTTCAAGTTGTACATTGCGGGCGTGCGAGCGTCTGCGCGTGTTATTGTCCACCGATGCGATCAGTAAGACAAACAGGGGTATGGATCGTATGGTATTTTTGTGGGCAGATACTAACACAAAAGAATAATACATCATTCGAGTCAGGGTGTGTCGTAGCCTGTGGGTGGCATCGCTCCCACAAATATTTTCGCACGGGATAATTTGTTGTGACTAAACAGAGACTCGGAGCCATGCTCTGAGCCTCTAGAAGGCGGGGGGGGGGGGCATTTCACGGACGCGCAGAATCAATATCAATTTCGATGGCTATTCACGGGGCGTTTTTGTGTTTTGTGTTTTTTTTATTTAAGCCTCACGAAGTATGGTCAAACAACTCCCACGGCCGTCACAGCACGAGAGATGCCTTCACCCAGCAGCAGGTTGACACAACGGGCTGTAATTGACGTTGCAACGCCATCACTCACCATCGATGCGTGCCGCCAGTGTGTTGAACTTTGTGTGCACCGTACGTAGCCATCCGTGCTCATCGGAGGGTTGGAAAGAGCCCCGTTCACGGGCACGGAATTGGGAGGTCTTCGCGATGCCATTGGCGGAGTTTGACTTCTAGATTTCGAGGGGGGAAGGTTTTTGGGGGGGGGGGGGGGCTCGCTGTTGCTGCCCAGCCCCCCCCCCCTCCCACAGTACCTAGACTCAAACCCAGGAGCTCGGCGTTGTGGGCAGAGCTCGCAAACGGGTTTTGATTCCTTACCCGTACCCGTACCCGGCCGCACCAGGGTCGCAAACGGGTACCCGTACCCGGCCGGGTACGGGTAGCCGGGTATCGGGTAGGGTACGGGTATCGGGTACCCGGTTGCGACCTCTGCTTGTGGGTACGCTTGGATGGCACAGGGGCGTCACGAGCCCCTTGGGAACCCCAGGATGCTCACCGCCGCGTGAACTTTTGCAAGATGAGCTCCCTATTTTATCAATTTCCTTTTAAAATCACACACACACACCGTTTGCAAACTCAGCCAGCGAATGTAAATTGTATTATTGTAGAAAGTACTGGAATGTTTTTTTTCTCAGTTGGATTACGGGGCTCAAAAGTGGAATCGGTGAATATTTACTTTGCCGCGGTCAATTTCCACTTTCGTTGATTTTTTTCAGTTATGAAACGGCAATTTGTTCTTCATTTGTTTTCTTCTCTCCCCGCCCCCGAAACATTTTATTTCAACAAAGCACGACTTTCGTAGCGCGCAGATGAAACGAGACCGCTTAGGCCACCAACACAGGGATGGCGCCGGTCTCGCCGAGCCAAACACCGCTGAGATGCTGGGCGAAGATTCCACGATTTTCCCGGCTGCTTGCCAGTAAAACACGGAGCAGATTTCAGAGCGCAGTTATTCATCCAAATCATCGTGAATCTGCGCGATCTCACGGAGCATTCATTCGGCTCCACGTTTCAACTCAAGAATCGAGTTATTTAAAAAAAATATTTGTAGAAGTTTTTTCCTCCCCCCCAGCTCATTTGTATCATTGTTCTCCTATATTTTGCATCGCTTTGCAATGATGAGCTCGCCACCCACTCGTCTCACAGCACCGACTGCCCGGGTTCGATTCCTGACTCGGTCACCGTTCTGTGTGCAGTGTGCGTGTTCTACCCCCCCCCCCCTTGTGTTCGGCACGGGTTTCCTCCGGTTGATCCTGTATCCTTCCACAGCTCAAACAAAGCACGCTGTGACTGGTGTTGTGGCCATGCATCCCAATGCTGGAACATCGCCTGCACATTACACACTGGTAACATTGTCCCCTACTGGGGAAAATACAGCAAAGAATACTTGGCAGGACCCTCCTGAAGAAGAGTCTTGATACTCAGTGAGGCTCTCTTGCGTAAAGAAGGAGAAACCGAACTAAGATAAATTATTTTCTCAACCAAATAAATACCACAATCGATTAGAAGGCCGTGTGTTGTGGGATGAAGCGTGGGTACTTCCACTTCTTCCAAGACGTCTATGCAGCGTGGAAGAGTAGGCCAAATACCCACGCAGCGGGGGCTCCCCCCAGAGAGCTCCCTCTAGCGGAGGACCCTATCCGCCAGCAGTTGTCTTAGGCGATCAACTGCGGGGGCTTTGCCTTCACCCCTTTTCAAGGTCGCATGAGCGGAGGGGGGGGACATTCGGGGACGTTGTTGCTGAACTCACCATTTGTCTGCGGTTCTCCACGAGACTCACTCCGAGGAGGCCCAGGAACGCTCCGAAGCCCAGCTGCAAGTCAACGGGAGGGGCAGCAGCGTGCACCTGAGCAGAGGGCCCAGCAATCTGCTCGTCTCAAAAAAGTATCGCGGCTCCTTGAACCGTCGGTGAATGAAACGATAAAACGCTGGCCAGCGTAGCAATAGGGGTTTGCCCCCTTTTCTGGCAATAAACCAAGTTTGTGTGAAGATGTTAAAACACCAAAACAGAATCATACTGGTACGAACCTCCTGGTTACACCAGCCCACAGGGGATTATTGTGTCCGTCCGTCCGTCGTGCATCCAAAAAATGGGAGGGGTGGGGCTGGGTGGAGAGGGGAAGGTTGGGAGGGGCTGGGTGGGGAGGGTGGGGAGGGGCTGGGTGGGGTGGGTGGGGCTGGGTGGGGGGTGGGAGGGGTGGGGCTGGGTGGGGAGGGGCTGGTCACCCCGTGGTGCCCTTATAAAACTCAACGTTTAACCTACTCACGCCGGCTTGTGCCCACCTTCACAGTCGGCCATATTTTCGGAATACACCACGCCGCCGTTGACCCTGGCCATTGACCGAGCAACCCAACGTTCATACTAGCTCCCTCCGCAGGAATGTGTTTATTCAAGGAATGCTGTCTGCATTAACTACACATACTTGTGGTGAACGTGGAAACAAATAACGTGCTCTGATCATTATCTTTGATGCATTGTCTTTGAAGCTGATTGGTCCCCTGATTCATTCCTTGAATAAGGATTCTGTTTTGTGTTTTAACATCTTGACACAAACTTGTTTTATTGCCAGCAAGGCTAAAAACCTATTGTTATATACTGTTTGGTTCTTTCGGTAAAGTCACGTAGGTGTAAAATACAAATTTTATTTTATTTGTAAAATACAAATTTTATTTTATACCTACTTGACTTTAATTTTAAAAAAATGTATACCTACGTGACTACCGAAATAACCAAAGAGTATGGATCCCCGCAGTCACGAAAGCTTCAAATCAACACTATTGTTATATTTCAATACTTGCCAAGAAAGGTCCCATACTGCTCGCCAGCGTGGATATCGAACTCCTTTCGCGCCGTCCGTAGCCGACACGCGCTAAGCGGAGCGGCGGCGGCGGCGGCGCGGGTGTCAGGCCAAACAAACCCCGAACACCCAAAGCGGTTCTCAAGAAACGAAGTTGCCAATCAAGTGCGCCCGAAGAGGAGCGTCTTCAGTCGGCGTAGCGACCACGACCACGATCCGTGCGTGCGCTGCCCTTGCCTGGGACGCACGGATCACAGACCACGAAATCGAAGATTGTCGGCACGGCCCGGGGGTAACTCTGGTCCACACACTTTTTCTGGCATAAGGTATTCCAACGGGTTGAAGGTAATTTTGGGGTGCTGATTACAAATCTGGCATCGGTTTTTGTCCATCACATCAGGTTTTTGAGATATCAAATATTGCATTTTGAATAAAAACTGCAGAAGAAAAATATTAAATAAATGTGGATATCTACATACAATGATATTATAAACACACTATCCTAAAAATAGAGCACCATATTTTAACACTAAAGCAGTCACTGACTCGCAACAACTTGCAATCATAAGTGACAGAGTTAATTTCGGGTAAAATCAATGAAAATGGGGTATGTCGATAGCATAAAAATGAGATGTGATAGAGCAAATCTGAGATTAGATTTAGAATCAGCACCCTGAAATTAGTCTAAAACAGCTGCAAAAGTCCAGGCCAGAATTTTTTTTTTGTTGACCAGTGTAATCCTATTATGAGGAAGATGCTGCTGCTGTTTATCGTTTTAAGAAGATCTCTTGCACAGCGTGGATCGAAGGCGATATGGAGGAACCACACAGAGCAACTCACTCTCTAAACTCTCTCCCCCCCCCCCAAACTTTCTTGCCCCATTAAAAAATAACCCTCCCAGATTTTTGAGGATTCAGAACGGCTAATTTTCTTCATATGATCATCAGCAGTCAGCATTTGCGCCCGGCGGACTGTGTGTTGATCCAAAGCAGATGTCCTCCGCGCGGGGAACACATCTGATCGTAAGCCAAACGATGCGAATAGCTGCTAAAAACCACACTAAGCAATGAGTTACGCTGGTGGGGAGAAAACAAACCCACCCCCCCCCCCCGAATTAAGTTATTAAAGACCAAAGTCGTTTTCCCCGAGCGAAAAGGGGCCACGGGACCATCTGACGACAATCAGCGACTTCATCACGGACCAATTGCGTCTGGATTCCCTGGCAAACTCGTACCCGAGAGAGAAATTGCCACGCTGTTATTTTTTTACTTTTTTGTTGTTGTTACTTGTGGACTTTGTCGCGCATGGGCAACGGATGAACTGTAACTGCACAAGTGCCCGGTATGACACCACTGGTTTGACACCTGCGGTGTGACACCTGCGGGTGTGACACCTACGGGTGTGACACCTACGGTGTGACACCTGCGTTGAACTTCTTTCGCACCATACGTAGCCAACCGCGCTAATCGGAGGTGTCGGCGGATGGACAACGACACTAAACACGAAAAGAAGTTCTAAAAAACGAGTTTGTCCATCTCAGCGATGATTTAAAAGTGCAAAGCTCCCATTGGCCTCCTACTACCAGAGGGAAAGAGCGTTCCAGACGGCCGCAGAAGCGCGCATGAAAGTGCTGCGATGCAGCGGTGACCGTCTCAACGTTGGCCCAACGTCGGGCAAGTCCAGCTGGGTTCATCGGCGCAGCGACGTGTCGCCGCTGACGGAAGTCAGAGACTCGGAAGAAATGAGAATCCCGTAATAAGAGAGAGTTGTGCGCCTTTTGGCGTCATCTGGTCCAACACCATGTGAGACTAGGCTCTAAGAAAAGTGCATTCATTATCAGAGTTGTGTTTTTTGTTCGCATTCCGACCGCAGGTAACGTGGTCAATGCAAACATGACTCCTTGTAAAAAAGGTTTCAGTTTTGTTGCCAGATAAAAGGGTAAAAAAACAATTATCAGAGGGTTTGTTGTTGTTGTTGGGGTTAGATCTCGTAAAAATGTATAAATGTGTCGTTAAACCCGCCACCACCACCACCCGACACGGCCAATTAGTAAGCTTTGTCACGCAAACAGACCGTAGCCAATCTTGATTTGAAGCTTTCGTGACTGCAGAAATCCATACTCTTTGCTTCTTTCGGTAAAGTCACGTAGGTAGAAAAATGAAAATAACCGTGATTTATTTTCATTTTTTTGTGTTGGGCCCGTTTCGGGCGCAACACAAGCGTCCGTCATCAGGTGGGAAAGCATGGCCTGCTGAAAAGGCAGACTTTTTTAATTTGTTACGAGCACAGCACACACCGGCTGTCCAGCAACAGAGAAACGAGGTCGCGTTGGACTCACGACGATGCCCGCGTAGAAGCCGACGACGGCGACGTTGTCCGTGCGCGTGGTGCCCACGAGGCCCGTGACGAGGATGGCGGCGGCGAGGGCGAGAAGCGCGACCGTGAAGCCCAGCGCAGCCTTCTTGCGTCGCTGGTAGACGCCTGGGGAGCAGGGGGGGGGGTGAGGAGGATGAGGAGGTTTAGGAAGAGAAGGAAGAGGAGGATGAGGAAGAGGATGAGGAGGATGAGGAGGAGGATGATGAGGAGGAGGATGATGAGGAGGAGGATGATGAGGAGGAGGAGGAGGATGAGGAGGAGGATGAGGAGGAGGATGATGAGGAGGTGGAGGAGGATGAGGAGGAGGATGATGAGGAGGAGGATGATGAGGAGGTGGAGGATGATGATGAGGAGGATGATGAGGAGGTGGAGGAGGTGGATGAGGAGGATGATGATGAGGAGGAGGAGAAGGTGGAGGAGGATGAGGAGGAGGATGAGGAGGAGGATGATGAGGAGGTGGAGGAGGATGAGGAGGAGGATGATGAGGAGGAGGATGATGAGGAGGTGGAGGAGGTGGATGAGGAGGATGATGATGAGGAGGTGGAGGAGGAGGAGGATGAGGAGGAGGTGGAGGAGGATGAAGAGGAGGATGATGAGGAGGATGATGAGGTGGAGGAGGTGGATGAGGAGGATGATGATGAGGAGGAGGAGGAGGTGGAGGAGGATGAGGAGGAGGATGAGGAGGAGGATGATGAGGAGGTGGAGGAGGATGAGGAGGAGGATGATGAGGAGGAGGATGATGAGGAGGTGGAGGAGGTGGATGAGGAGGATGATGATGAGGAGGTGGAGGAGGAGGAGGATGAGGAGGAGGATGATGAGGAGGTGGAGGAGGATGAGGAGGATGATGAGGAGGAGGATGATGAGGAGGTGGAGGATGATGATGAGGATGATGAGGAGGTGGAGGAGGTGGATGAGGTGGATGAGGTGGATGAGGAGGATGATGATGAGGAGGAGGAGGTGGAGGAGGATGAGGAGGAGGATGAGGAGGATGATGAGGAGGAGGATGATGAGGAGGTGGAGGAGGTGGAGGAGGATGAGGAGGAGGATGAGGAGGAGGAGGATGAGGAGGAGGAGGGAGGCGACGATGACGACCACAAGCCGACGGCGAGGCGGACGGGGAAAGAGTCGAGGAGGTCGTAGAGACGTAGAGACGCGCGCTTTGCTCACGCCACTGACGGCGGACAGAAGAATAACGAGCGCATTTAAAACTAAAAACTCTTGTTGATTTTTTTTACCAGGTAATGCTCACTCAGCTATATCGATCTGTGGCTCAGAAGCGACCTGGCCTTCACAAATGATGAGCTCAACGAGGTGGGCTCGTCGTCGCGCGGACATTCACAGCAGCAGCCGAAGAACTCTGAACGCGTGAGCGTTGATCATTATCAACGTGGAGGGGAAAGACACGCAAACTCCAAATATACAGCAGCAGCAGGCGTCAGGGTCGGGGTCGAACCCACGACCTCCTGTAGACCAGGCGAGGTAGTTAACATCTCCTAGCCACCGTGATGATGATGATGAGAGAGAGACACGCAGACTCCAAATATACAGCAGCAGCAGGCGTCAGGGTCGGGGTCGAACCCACGACCTCCTGTATACCAGGCGAGGTAGTTAACATCTCCTAGCCACCGTGATGATGATGAGAGAGACACGCAGACTCCAAATATACAGCAGCAGGCGTCGGGGTCGAGATCGAACCCACGACCTCCTGTATCCCAGGCGAGGTAGTCAACATCTCCTAGCCACCGTGATGATGATGAGAGAGAGAGACACGCAAACTCCAAATATACAGCAGCAGCAGCAGGCGTCGGGGTCGAACCCACGACCTCCTGTATACCAGGCGAGGAAATTAACATCTCGCCACCGCGGTAACAAATTCGATGTGTAACAAATTAGATTAATTACAATAATGATGGTGATGATAATGGCCCCGTGTTGCCGGGTTCCCCGGCTATTTTGCACAGGAGATCCGTGGTGCGTGACCACAGCAGCAGCAGCAGCAGCAGCCGCAACAAATGAACAAAGACAACAAACGTCGACATTGCAGGGTAGGAGCACAACAACGGGCTCCTTCGAGAATATTGCACAAGTTACAAAACGGGGTATTTGTATCCACGTCCGTTGAACTTCTCTCGCACATTTCGTCGTCGCCCTGCCGTGCTAATCGGAGGTGCGATTAGCGGCTGTCAGCGAAGCACACGGCGATTCAAGCAGAGTTGCGAATATGATACGAGAGCAAGAGGCGCCAGATGAAAAACCAAGTTGGGTGCGGGTAAAGCTCCTACGTTGTTTGGTTTAGTGGGGGAGCGAAGGGAGGGAAGCAAGCTGTAGGATTTAATATTTAAACTATTAAACTAGTTTTATTTAAACGATTAAACTATTATTATTTTAACTAAAGGATGAGCAGTCAATGGGGTTCACAAACGTGGAGCAGCAATCGTGGAAGGATTCTTTTTTTTTGCCAACCCAAAGTTTTAGCGACACGGATTTTATTTTTTAGTGTGAATAAGCCAGCAGCAGCACTTCTGATGCTATTGAGGGAGATGGGCAGTGCCGCATTAAGCTAGTTGCGGGGCCTGTAGCATTTGTTATAAAGGGGTCCTAAATAAAAGGAAACAAACATACATATTAAAAAACAAATGTTTTACTTGCATAGTAAAGTAATTGTATTTTTCATTTGCTATACAGCCAGATTGCACGACAAATCGCTAACTTTAAACACCCAGTCGTTCGTAAAAGTTGAAGGCGGTATAGTACTATATTAATAGAGCAAGTGCAGAATCACTGAACCGGAATTGATAGCTTGAAAGCATTTAGCGCGGGGCCCTTGAAAGTGCGGGGCCAGTAGCATTTGCAGCTCCTTGTGCTACTGGGATAATGCGGCACTGGGGGTAGGGTTAGCTGGAGAAACGAAGTGGCGTTTCAGATGTTTGGCGGATTTGTTAAAGAGGACTTCGAGGATGAAGACAGCCCCAATGGTTGGTTTCTCCGTAAGGTGGAAGAGAGACACATTTGAGTGAATGTAGAGGACGCAACGGTGAGTTGTATAGGAGGGAGCCAAGGGCAAAACGGAGAGCGGAGTGGTAGAGTGGAGTGATGAGGTGGATTCAGGAGCTTGGCGGCAGGCGGGGTATCACAGTGATCACACGAATGGCAGGATGGTGGTTTCAACTATATTCATACGGAGTCTGTGTAGGTATACAATTTTGTTTTTAAAAATTTTGTTGGCCATGTTGGTCAATGTGGATCCTTGAAAGGCAGTTTCGAGTCCAGGGTCATGCCTATTTATTATGTTTTATTTGTATTATTTTATTACTTCCCTTCTACGTGACTTTACCGAAAGAACCAAGAAGATATTTAAAGTGGTCGGCCTGCCCAATGAGGAGTGAGTCCAGAGGCAGACTAGCTTGCGGATGTAAGGGAGGTCACAATTGTCGATGTTGTAGATGAAGGGATGGTGGTCAAAGGAATTCAAAGATTATATTTAAATATAATCTTACATGGAACTGTAAGCAGTTTCGTTTTGTCGACTGACTGGTTACTAAGATGGCGCCAATGTGGCGAGATGTTAACTACCTCGCCTGGTATACAGGAGGTCGTAGGTTCGATCCCGACCCAAAAATCGATATACTTTGAGTTTGCGTGTCTCTCCCTCCCCGTGGTCGCGTGGAATTTTCTCCGGGTCCTCCGGTTTTTCCCTCCACGTTTAGAATCAACATCACGCGCTTAGAGTCTTTGGCTGCTGTACATTTCCACGTGTTGATAAGCCACTTCGCTGAGCTTTTATTTGTGGCCAGGTCGCTTCTGAAAACAGAGCTACGCAGTTCAGTGGGCCGTACTTAGCAGAATAAATGAAAGTGATTTCCCATGACACCCACTTTTACAAACTTTTCTGGAGCATTTTACGTGAGAATATCAAGGTTTGATGAGTGTTCGAGGTTTTATAAATATATATAAGGACGAGTTGGTGAACAGATGAACCAGGATAGGTGGAATTCATCTGTGAAGGAAAGAGCTCCGGTTGGAGTCACCACCGACCACATGGACGGACGCTTTGTCTCATCATGACGCCAGTAGCCCAATTGGAGTGAAATCGGGTTGGGGGGGGGGCAGAGTGAAAACATGTGTTTAAACTAAACGGAGATATTAATCTTGTGAACGGTAGCTGCAGAAATTTGAGTTTCTGTATCAACTCCTAGCTGGTAGCATCAGCCCCTCCCCTCTCCCTCCCCTCACCCCACCCCAGGTCTGGCAGCTGCTCCTGCTACATTTAGGGTCTCCAATCCTGACAATGGTTCACCTTCATCCCATTGTTCGTCAAGGCATGCTGCACCACAGTGCACAACTTGGTTTGTTACGCAATGCACACGTGTCTGTGTGTCTGTGTGTACACGTGTCTGTGTGGCTGTGTGTACACATGTATGTGTTGCTGTGTGTACACATGTATGTGTGGCTGTGTGTACACATTTAGTGTGTACACATTTTGTGTGTACACGTGTCTGTGTGGCTGTGTGTACACGTGTCTGTGTGGCTGTGTGTACACATGTCTGTGTTGCTGTGTGTACACATTTCTGTGTGTACACATTTCTGTGTGGCCGTGTGTACACATTTCTGTGTTGCTGTGTTTACACATTTCTGTGTGACTGTGTGTACACATGTCTGTGTTGCTGTGTGTACACATTTCTGCGTGACCGTGTGTACATATTTCTGTGTGTAGACCTTTCTGTGTGGCGGTGTCTACACATTTCTGCACGGTTGTTTGAAAGCTGCGTTTTTTTTCTCCCGGCCTGCGCTGTTATTCCGCGGCGATGGATAATCATTGCCGTCATTTGATCGATTCCTTCAATGCAACGGCGGTGGCCTCGATGGCCTCGATTCAGAGATCGGGAATCGAACGTCTCGAAGCTCGTCCATTGTCAGCTCCATTAAAACATTCCTTTGAGTCCCCACCCCCCACGGCTGTGTAGTTAGATCGCCAAAGAAGCCCGCGATGAAGAGAGGCGCTGGCCAAAACATCAAAACCCCGCTGCGCGTTTAACACGTGCCGAGAGAGATGGGCGCGTGTGTGTGTGTGAACCCTTTACCCCTCTCACTTTAAGATGTTTTCTTGTTCATGTTTTTTGTTTTTTGTTTGTTGCGGTTGCACCCGATTCAAGAGCCGAATGGCTCACAGGGCTATACCTAATAAATGAACTTGAACCCCAATGATAATGATGGGAATTCCACAGTGTTACCACGATAACCTTCTTGAATCAAAAGCCGTCTTTGCTTCAATATCCCATCGGGATTATATTAACCAATTCCATGTCTTTTGAAACAAAATGAGTTATGAATTAAACAATGAGTCAATAAGGTTCAGGGTTTGTGAAAAAATAAGTTAATGCCAGGTCTCATTAGCTCAAGGGGATATTCGAATCAAATAATTGGGTAGATCTTTAGAGGTGAGTATAGGAGGCCCCATCCTGTATAAAGATCATAAACTTTGTGAGTCTGGTCTTCACCATACAGGTGTGTGGGAACAAGTCATTCCACGACCAAAAGAGAGTTCTGAGGACTTCAGAAAAAGAGTTATTGATGCTCATCAATCCGGAAATGGATACAAAACCATTTCTAAGGTTTTGCAGCTCAACCAATCCACTGTCAGACAGACAGCCTACAAATGGAGAAAGTTCAAGACCACGATCACTCTACCCAGGAGTAGTCGTCCGAGCAAAATCTCTCAAAGAAAAAACCGGAAAATCATCAAGGAGGTCACAAAGAACCCCAGAGAAACGTGCAAGGATCTGCAGGCCACTCACGCCTTGGCTAATGTGAGAGTTCGTGACCCAGCTGTCAGAAAGAGACTCAACAAGAACGGTGTTCTTGGAAGAATAGCAAGAAGAAAACCACCGCTCCCTAAAGACATCATTGCTGCCCGTCTGAAGTTCGCCAACGGGTACATCGATGATCCACACGACTTGTGGAACAAAGTGTTGTTCTCTGGCCAGAACAAGTCAACGGTATAAGTTTTTGGCCTCAATGAGAAACGTGCTGTTTGGCGAAAACCAAACGGTGCGTTCGAACGTAAGCCCCTCATCCCAACCGTCCAGTGTGGTGGTGGTTGCTGCCTCAGGATTTGGACGGCTCGCCGTCATTGACACGACCGTGAATTGTGCATTTTATCAGAAGATTATAGAGGAGAATGTCAGGTTTATCCATCCGTGAGCTGAAGCTGAACCGAAAGTGGGTCTCGCAGCAAAACAACGATCCTAAACCTACAAGGAGATCTACAAACAAATGGTTGCAGAATAAGAAATTCCGCGTTTTAAAATGGGCAGTCCGAAACCTAAACCCCATTCGGAATTCTAGATTTGAAGCTTTCGTGACTGCAAGGATTCATATTCTTAGGTTTTTTCGGTAAAGTCACGTAGGTAAAATTTTTTAATTTAAATTAATAAAAGTAAAATAAATATCAAGTAAGATACAGCTATCGTGCTGTGACGGTTCCACCTGAAGAAGGAAGCTTGTGTTGCCTCCGAAACGTCGTGATTTTATTTTTTATTTTACTTTTATTATTTTAAATTACAAATTTTTACCCATTCGGAATGTTGTTGCAGTACCTGAAGCGTGCTGTCCACGCAAGGCAACCGTCAAATGTCAACGAGTTGAAGGAGTTCTGTAGGGTGGAATGGCCCCAACATGTCTCGAATCCGGTGTGAGAGTGACTCACCAACGCTTTAGAGGAAACGCTTCTCTGCTGTCATCGCTGCACAAGTAGGCGCCACCGGTGACTGACGTTTTATTTTTATTTTATTTTTATTATTTTATTACTTCCCTTCTACGTGACTGATGACTGCTTGCGTTGTGGCCGAAACGTCGTGAGAATTGTTTTGTTATGTTTTATTTTTATTATTTTATTACTTCCCTTCTACGTGACTTTACCGAAAGAACCAAGAAGATGAATCTCTGCAGTCACGAAAGCTTTAAATCGAAATTTAAAGGTTCACAATCTTTTACGCACGTGGTCATTGAACGCAGAATCATTTGAGGATGAATAAATGTTGAAAGAGTATCATGTTTAATCTTAATTTTGGAGCTTTTGTGACTGCAGGAATTATTCTTTGTTTTTTTCGGTAAAGTCACGTATAAAGATAAAATAATAAATTAAATAATAGCATACGACGTTTCGATTGCAACACAAGCAATCATCATCAGGTATAATGAAATAGCGACATAAAATCTAACCAGAAAACTACAGACAGACATATAAGCAGACAGATATCACCAAGATACATAGAGAGAGCAACACAGGTACAGAAAGGGGTGATCGTCTCTGTGGGGTGGCCTTAAATAGACAGAGGGGGGGCGGAGGCAGAGAGAGGGAGGGGTTAGAAAACAAATTTACATGTCAATGAGTACGAAGAGACGCGTAGTAAAGTACGCAGGCTTAGAGGGAGAAAGAACACACTAAATTAAATAACCTAGCAAAGTATCGAAATGTTACGTAAAACGACACAGAGAGTCGGTCAACACGCAATTAACGCATAGCCTGGTCGGTTACGTATTTCAAAGATTGCTAAGCTAGAATTTAAGTGTGAAAATTCCAAAGAAAGACAAAACATTTAAGGCCACCCCACAGAGACGATCACCCCTTTCTGTACCTGTGTTGCTCTCTCTATGTATCTTGGTGATATCTGTCTGCTTATATGTCTGTCTGTAGTTTTCTGGTTAGATTTTATGTCGCTATTTCATTATACCTGATGATGATTGCTTGTGTTGCAATCGAAACGTCGTATGCTATTATTTAATTTATTATTTTATCTTTATACGTGACTTTACCGAAAGAACCAAAGAAGAAGAAGAAGTATCATGTTTGTTTTTACGTCATGTGTTTTAATCAGGTTATCCTCATATATTATTCGGACTTTGATTAAGATCGAATCACATTTTAGGTTTTAAATATTTTATAACGTGGAAATCCTAAGGAGTTCACGTGAACTTTTTTTCTCGGCACGGTATAATCCAAGGCAGTGTTGGTGACTGCAGAAACTAAGTGATATATTTGTTTAATTCGCGACTATTCTGTTGGATAAATTTAAAGCAGAGAGTTGACCTCCTGTTGATCAACTCGGCCTGAAACGGGTAGCCTGTGCATTAGTGGGGGTGGTGGTTATGGCCGCGGTGGTGGTGTGGGTGGTGGCGGTAGTGGCTAGCGGTGGTGGTGGGGGTGGTGGCGGTGGTGGTGTGGGTGGTGGCGGTAGTGGCTAGCGGTGGTGGTGGGGGTGGTGGCGGTGGTGGTGTGGGTGGTGGCGGTAGTGGCTAGCGGTGGTGGTGGGGGTGGTGGCGGTGGTGGTGTGGGTGGTGGCGGTAGTGGCTAGCGGTGGTGGTGGGGGTGGTGGCGGTGGTGGTGTGGGTGGTGGCGGTAGTGGCTAGCGGTGGTGGTGGGGGTGGTGGCGGTGGTGGTGTGGGTGGTGGCGGTAGTGGCTAGCGGTGGTGGTGGGGGTGGTGGCGGTGGTGGTGTGGGTGGTGGCGGTAGTGGCTAGCGGTGGTGGTGGGGGTGATGGCGGTGGTGGTGTGGGTGGTGGCGGTAGTGGCTAGCGGTGGTGGTGGGGGTGGTGGCGGTGGTGGTGTGGGTGGTGGCGGTAGTGGCTAGCGGTGGTGGTGGGGGTGGTGGCGGTGGTGGTGTGGGTGGTGGCGGTAGTGGCTAGCGGTGGTGGTGGGGGTGACCCTGGGGAGACAGAGTCATCCAGGCATGGCGCCGTGGTTTGCGCCACACTCTACAACGCACGTGTGTGTGTGTGTGTGTCGCGCTGGCCTTAATAGGCACTCGCTAACAGCACTTTCCCCCCGTGGTGTTTGAAGGCTAATGATAGGACACCTGTATTTGTCTTGGTGAGCGAACGTGTGGGTGTGTGTAACTGCAGAGTGTATACTTTGTATATTCAATTCCTTCCCTTCGCTGTGTTTACCAGCACTCTTCCAAAAAAACACCAACACGCTATACCGTTATCCACCTTGGTTATTTCAGTTCTAGTTTAAAATAACAAAAATGCGATGTACGATTTTGTGAAAGCCAGCTCATCGTTTCACCAAGCAAATGTTGGCACGCAACTGGCGGTAGATTACAGTGATGCTATTCTGGCTTTACCACAGTCCGCACATCGTTAATCACAGTACAACACAGCGTTGCCTTGCAGCCAACACTATTAAGCAATGCACATATTTGCGTGGGGCCCAAAAGATCCAAAGACCTCGGGGTTGCATGCGGTCCTTCTAAATCGTCTGACGCGTTAATCTAAAGCAGTGGTTCTTCATCGTTTTGTGTCGTCTGCGCCCATTTTTGGTTCTCAGAGAGGGCATCTCGCACTCCCAGGTGATGCGTTCACTCCGGTTTAAGAACCACTGATCTAAAATATTTAAAAATATATATTTTATTTTATCAGGTACGGCCCACTGAGCTATAAAGCTATTTAACAGAAGCGATCCGGACACAAATGATAGCTCAACGAAGTGGCTTATCACGTGGAGATTTACAGCAGCCAAATCCTCTGAACGCGTGGTGATGTTGATTCTAAATGTGGAGGGGGAAAAAAACGGGAGGACCCGGAGAAAAATCCACGCGACCATGGAGAGAGAGAGAGAGATAGAACACGAAAACTTCAAATGTACAGCAGCAGGCGTCAGGGTCGGGATCTAACCCACGACCTCCTGTATACCAGGCGAGGTAGTTAACATCTCCCAGCCACCGTGATGATGATGAGAGAGAGAAAGACACGCAAACTCCAAATATACAGCAGCGGGCGTCAGGGTCGGGATCTAACCCACGACCTCCTGTATACCAGGCGAGGTAGTTAACATC
Organism: Lethenteron reissneri; assembly: GCF_015708825.2. Classification (NCBI taxonomy): domain Eukaryota; kingdom Metazoa; phylum Chordata; class Hyperoartia; order Petromyzontiformes; family Petromyzontidae; genus Lethenteron; species Lethenteron reissneri. The sequence goes on from NC_083835.1 coordinate 2,383,278, forward strand.
TCCTAGTCACCGTGATGATGATGAGAGAGAAAGACACGCAAACTGCAAATATACAGCAGCAGGCGTCAGGGTCGGGATCTAACCCACGACCTCCTGTATACCAGGCGAGGTAGTTAACATCTCCCAGCCACCGTGATGATGATGAGAGAGAAAGACACGCAAACTCCAAATATACAGCAGCAGGCGTCAGGGTCGGGATCTAACCCACGACCTCCTGTATACCAGGCGAGGTAGTTAGCATCACCCAGCCACCGCGGCTCCCTGGCCAAACTTAAACTCTTTAACATCGAGTAAGACAGGCAAACGTAGACGGGAGATGAAAGAGAGAGAGCTTAAAAAAAAAACCCCACCGCTAAATAAGTGCACACGTTTGACGAAGCAGTAACAAGCGAGGCCGAAAACAGGGAGAGCCTCTCGCAATTGAACCGAGCGATGTGCCCCGCTCACGAATGCACTCAGCCCGTAGCTATATTTAAAGCGAACTCTCTGGGAGAATGCAGCCACCGTAGCCGCAGCAGCAGCAGCCGCAGCAGCCTATCGTCGTTATTATTACTTTGCTATGCGAGAACTACCCCAACCTCGGCTGCATTCGGCTGGCAAAACCACCGTCCGCACTCGTGAAATTGTATAAAGCAGAGCACCTGGCGTGAGAGAGTCGGCAAAATCAAAATAATAAACAAAGACATCTGTTGTTGTTGGTTCTTTCGGTAAAGTCACGTAGAAGGGAAATCATAAAATAAGAAAAATAAAACATAATAAAATAATTCTCACGACGTTTCGGCCACAATGCAAGCAGCCGTCCTCAGGTGAAGAACAGGGCTGTCGGAAAGACAGCGTCTGGGGAAAACAGACCTGTTCTTCACCTGAGGACGGCTGCTTGCGTTGTGGCCGAAACGTCGTGAGAATTGTATTTTATTATGTTTTATTTTTATTATTTTATAATTTCCCTTCTACGCGACTTTACCGAAATAACCAAGAGACGAATCCCTGCAGTCACGAAAGCTTTAAATCGAAAAAAAATACAATTTTGTTTAAAAAATATATATATATGTAAAACAGCCTTTTGCCCGTCCAAGGACGGGTATATTGCAGTAAATGTGAAACTTGCAAACGAAATGCAGCACGTGACGTGATATATTCATTGCATCAATTCGTGTGAAACTTGTAAGGGCGCGGTGACACAGACGTAGTTCATGTAAAGGTTATAGTCCCTCGTTCATCACGACGTCCTTTTTTAATCCTTTATATTAAATTCGCTTGCTTGCTTGCTTACGACCGTGCAAACCTTTCGGTCGTTTTTTAACCCACTTCCCGTGATCCAATCGAGCTGACATTTTGCACACAGACTCGTTGTGCGAGACAATTAATGTTCGTGAAATTTTTTTTCCAAAATTTTACACTGTTTAGGGAAAACAAATTAAATATTTAATTACCAATTGTTTAATACTGCAGACAATCATCTGACCCATAGGTGGCAGCCATCTCAAGCCAGAGGACGAGAGGACTCTAGCCGCCACGCATATAAAGGATTTATAGTGAAAAACTTTGTTTTTACGGGTTATACTTTTTACTTCGATGTCTCAACAGCGCTACGGAGATCACGTGATGTGAGAGTTCTGCCTTTGTCGTGCGGGTTGTGAGTTGACGCCGAGGAGGGGGGAGGAGGCGCCTCGCCCCCCCCATGTGGAGTGACGTCACCCGCTAATTATTATGAATGGAGGGGGGGGTGTCAATTTGTAGAACGTCACCTTATAATGATTATAATTAATGAGGGGGGCTGGTCGACGTGGAGTGACGTCACGCGCGGGACACACAGACATTCTTGGCTCATTATCGTGGTAAACACGACACGCTCGATCTCCTACGCAGCAGCAGAATGACGCCGCCGCCGCAGTTCAAGTGACAGCCGTTGGCTTTCAGAGTGACGGAGGCGCCGACGGAAATGATCCGGTCACTGAGTGTGAGTGGAGCACACTGAGTGGAGCACACTGAGTGTGAGGAGGAGTCAGATGCCTTGCGCGGTTCATTCGTAGGCATCCTCTCTCTCTCTCCTCTCTCTCTCTCTCCTCTCACACACTCACACACATGTGTCCATCACCCTGCAAATAAGTGATGCATCACCCGTGCGCCATGCCACGTGTTCACACAGTGACCAGGCTTAGAGCTGCTAAACATGTGACGTGTGCGTGTGGTAAGTATGCTGAGCTTAAATTTCGATTTAAAGCTTTCGTGACTGCAGGGATTCACCTTCTTGGTTCTTTCGGTAAGCAGCCGTCCTCAGGTGAAGAAACTTACCTGTTTTTTCACCTGAGGACAGCTGCTTGCGTTGTGACTTCTTGCGCACGATGGACAGCCACGGATTTAAAGTTCAATCGCAGGTGAATGTGCATTCATTTTATATTTTGTGTTTAAAAATTCGATGCATTCGCTAAATTTCAGACCGGGGCAAAACATCCTGCTCAGATCGGAAGTCTCATCGGCTGTCACATGTCACCTCGGGCACACTCGTCATGTGGAACAAAATGCGTCATGTGGAACAACACGAATCATGTGGAACAACTCGCGTTCTGTGAAACACCACGCGTTCTGTGGAACAGCGCGCGTTCTGTGAAACATCATGCGTTCTGTGAAACATCACGCATTATGTGAAACAACACGCGTTCTGTGGCATAACACGCGTTCTGTGCAACACCACGCGTTCTGTGCAACAATACGCTTTATATGCAACAAAAATACGGAATAATAAAGTCACGAACAGCAACAGCGAACGCATTCTCGTCCCAATTTTGTTATATGTCAAGATCGTGGCATTTTAACTGAAAAAAAAATCATCGCGAAGTTCTGCAACGCAATAAATGAAACATGGTTTTATATATATAGCTCTATCGCTCTATTTCAGAAGCGACCTGGCCGCAAATGATAGCTCAACCAAGTGGCTTAACACGTGCAAATTTATAGCGGTAGCCCAAATACACTGAACGCGTGATGTTGATTCTAAACGTGGAGGGAAAAAACCAGAGGACGCGGAAAAAAGTCCACGCGACCACGGGGAGAGAGAGACACGCAAACTCCAAATATACAGCAGCAGGCGTCAGTGTCGGGATCGAACCCACGACCTCCTGTACACCAGGCGAGGTAGTTAACATTTCCTAGCCACCGTGATGATGATGATGAGAGAGAGACACGCAAACTCCAAATATACAGCAGCAGGCGTCAGGGTCGGGATCGAACCCACGACCTCCTGTATACCAGGCGAGGTAGTTAACATCTCCAAGACATCGCGACACACAATAACCCGATTTTTTTTTTTATCAAACTCCCGATGCCATTGAACTACTGACCAAACTTAGCGTACGACCACAACTCTATATGGCAATCGCACCGCAGATTTGACAGCGAAAGAGAGACACACAGAGAGGGACTGAGATATTTACCAATAGCCTCCACGGAATGCAGATGTGGTTGGAATATGCTTGAGACTTGCTGCGAAGACATGCCGAATTCAATATCCTGATCGCCTTCAAGACAAAAAAAATGAAATCGCCTTTCAAATATTTCTGATGGGCAACACTGAAACAACAATAAAACAAAACAACTCAACGACCCTAACCTGGCAGTAACCTGAAGCCACCTTCACCTTAATTGCTTCCCCTTTGCTGTAAAATTCGCAACTCCCCGGCACCGATTTGACCACTCAAAGGGGGCCTTGTTGAGTCGCCTGCTCCCAGAGATTTTGGCCAGCGGCAAGACGCGAAGCTCACGCAGACAAACCCCAGTGGCTAGAGCCGTGCACCGGTCAAATCGAGGCACCCACGGCCTCTCTCTCTCTCTCGATGCCACTGGGCCAGCGAGAGACGAGACAAAATGCGAGATGTTTTTTTTTTTCTTTTGGTGGAGGAGGAGTGGGGATGATTGGGGGTGGTGGTGGTGGGTGGTGTTTGGGAAACGTAGAATGTCTGTGGGATGATGCGAGCGTGAAGAAGGCAGCCCCGAAGCCTCCCAACCCGTTTCGCTTCTCCGCTGTCCGCAGGTTTCCATTGCACGCCTAAATTTAACCGGCCACTGTTTTAGCCTCGGTTTGTCCCCCGGGGGGAAAAACAAAACAAAACACCGTGTGGTTGGTTGGTTGGTGGTGGTGTTGGTGGTGGTGTTGGTGGTGTTGGTGGTGTTGGTGGTGGTGTTGGTGGTGGTGTTGGTGGTGTTGGTGGTGTTGGTGGTATTGGTGGTGGTGGTGTTGGTGGTGTTGGAGGTGGTGTTGGTGGTGTTGGTGGTTGTGTTGGTGGTGTTGGTGGTGGTGTTGGTGGTGTTGGAGGTGGTGTTGGTGGTGGTGTTGGTGGTGGTGTTGGAGGTGGTGTTGGTGGTGGTGTTGGTGGTGGTGTTGGCGGTGTTGGTGGTGGTATTGGTGGTGTTGGTGGTGGTGTTGGTGGTGGTGTTGTTGGTGGTGGTGTTGGTGGTGGTGTTGGTGGTGTTGGTGGTGTTGGAGGTGGTGTTGGTGTTGGTGGTGGTGTTGGTGGTGTTGGTGGTGTTGGTGGTGGTGGTGTTGGTGGTGTTGGTGGTGTTGGTGGTGGTGTTGGTGGTGGTGTTGTTGGTGTTGTTGGTGGTGTTGGAGGTGTTGGGAGTAGCCACGTAGCCTACAATGGTCCTGGGCACTTAGAATAATTTATTTTGTGCGTTTGATAATAATAATAATAGAGAAGAATACTCGTTATTGAAAATGCATTTCTTTAAAATTGTTTTATTGTTTAATTCGTGTGGGTTATGGTGGTGGGTTTGCATGGTTGGTGGGTGCGTTAACGACGCATTTATATTTACGCAATTAAACCCAAAAAGCTTTATGATGAATATAATCCTGGCCGCGAAAGCCTCCGACCTTTGTTCAGTTTGTTGTCCTTCCCCCGGCACCTCCAATGAGCACGGTTGGCTACGTACGGCGCGAAAGAAGTTCAACGCGCAGGACGCACAAGCGACAAGGTTCAAGGTCACTTCACGGCGTGTAAAGATTTAAAAACAACACGTTTACAAACACAATCATAATACAATGATACAATTATTTGACCAAAAAAAATCACAAAGTTATCCAAAAAAACTGAAACGGTACGAATTCATAATAAATGAATGTCATCGTAATATTAAATGAATACAATCAAAAGGCCTAATAATGATGATAAATAATAATTCATCGGGCAGGCAGCATCACAGCTGTGCGGCCCGTACGCCTCCAAGAATATTTATATTTTAATATCAAAGTATTTTATAAAAACTACTAGCTGTACTACCCGGCTTCGCCCGGGACTTGTATCCACCACGGCCGGCCGCCTTTGTCTCCCCAGTGGCGATGTTAATACGCTACAGCAGTTACTCGTTTGAGGCAGAGTCGACCTAGGGGAGGTTCAAATAATCGTCACCGGTGGTGGTCGTGAGCGGGAATGGAACTGGGTTCGCCGGGTTGTTAGCGCAGCGTAGCGTTAAGCACTACACCCACCGCTCCTCACACACCACACACGCACAGACACACACACAGACACACACACAGACACACGCAGACACACACAGACAGAGACACACACACACACATACAGCACGCTAACCACTACACTACCGCTCCCCACACACCACACACGCACACACACAGACACACACACAGACACACACACACAGACACACACACACAGACACAGGCAGCACGCTAAGCACTACACTACCGTTCCCCCTACACAACACACGCGCGCGCGTCCATAGGTACACATACACGCGCTTGCTGCAGACACACACGACTTTCAGGGTGCGTACGGCAGTAAACGACTGAAATAATAAAGCAGCAATGCTGCGCAAGGAACTCCTTAGACCTGCAACACGACAGCAGTTACGCGTTTGAGGCTGAGTGGACCTAGGGGAGGGCCAGGTCCGTTTCAAATAATCGTCAGCGGTGGTGGGCGTGAGTTGGAATCGAACTGGGGTCGCTCAACCAGCTTAATGACTATTTGTACTAAGAACATATAAAGAATCGATTATAATAACCAGGCTACAGTCCACATTATAGACTGGCAGTACACGCAGTCAGCTTCATAAGCAGGTTAGAGTGTACATGATAGAGTGGCAGTACGCTCACCGAGTTTAATAAGCAGGCTACAGTCTACATGATAGACTGGCAGTACGCTGACCCAGCTTAATGACTATTTGTACAGTGAACATTTAAGTAATCGATTGTTGGCGCGTTGGGTTTAAAAGTAATATTAATTGCACACATTGTGGTGGGGGTGGAGTGAAGAGTAGGAAAAACTTTGATGAATTTACCTCAGAGTGGCGTGGTGGGTGTCGAGGCCTAGTAGCGTGCAGAGCCTGCGGCCTCGCCTAAATTGTCCACCCGGCAGAGGCAGGGTACGGGTGGCGTGCCTTCCCACCCCCCGTCAGCGCTCCAACAATACTGTGTAATGGCTATTATTTAATTATTTACGGAGCCTATGAAAGCGGCGAAGGCGTGGCTAGCCGTTGGCAGGGGCAACCGCCGTCCAATGAAACTGCAGCCCTTGGCGAAGGCGTCGCATAGCCGTTGCCAGGTCCAATGAAAGCGGCGAAGGCGTCGCTAGCCGTTGCCAGGGGCAACCGCCGTCCAATGAAAGTGCGTATGGTCCGAAATCCACACACACACACACAGACGGACAGACAGACATTCACGATTTTATATATATAGATTTAAAAACAACAACAACAAAACCCGGACAATAACTTCAAGGTGCCAACTTGTTTCCGTTAATGAGTTAATGAGTACGTCACCCTGTTGCTGCTCTATATAAGAACGGGAGACACAGCAGAGCCTCACCATTCTGGCGAATTGCCCGATGATGCTGGATGCAATTACCAGCGAAACGTCGTACTACTCAAATTGTAAATGTTGTGGTTTCACGCTTCAACACACCGGTGGGCTAAAGCAGTGAACTATTTGTCTTTTGTCAACGTGACACTTTTTTACTGATTGGCCGTGTCGGGTGGTGGAGGGTTACGACACATTTATAAATGACGCGATCTAAACCCAAAAACGTTGATTATGAGCGATGAGGGATATTCGCGTTAATATCCACCCCAGCTACGTGCGTATTCTGAATCGCTCTTCAAGAGACGGGTGGCAAGGGGCCAGCAGCGAGCGAGCGCACTGCGCTATGAGCCCAAACTCCCGAGTTCGATTCCAGGCCACGGCTAACATCGACTGAGCCTGGGCCTCCCCTCCCCCACTCCTGCTTCACATACCCGTACCGACCAGATGTGGTGAAGTATGGTCAAACCCCCCCCCTCCCCCGCCCCCATTTGCAGCGTGTCATGGGTGTAGGTCCATCATCATAATCACCACCACCACCACGAGGCGGTGATTCGTCTGAAGGAGCGATAACTTCCGATGCACCGCCACGGATTCGAACCAACGACCTTCAGTTGCCTGAGCCACATCACGTGAAGCCAACACACGCCACGCACGCATTGACTCCCGTGCACGTGCGAGTCCACGGGTGGAATCATCGTGAGCTCAACAATCGATACTAATCGACGATTCAACGTGTACTCGCCTCGTGCGTTAAGCGTTGGGTAGCGGAGATCGTATCGCACGGGGGGCGCTACATCTAACCTCAGCAACGATCACAGATTCTGATGACCTCGTAAATCGGTTGCAGGTGAAGATGCAAGGAATTTTATGACAAAACTGGCACGGATCTCATCCCATGATGGAAACGTTATCTGTAATGCGAAGCAAATACGGTTGAAGTCGAACTCCATCCATTGTGATGAGGGGGGGGGGGGCGTGGAATCCACGTTCTGCAGCTAGAGTTTGAGACGCTTCAATTCAAAGGTAACGGGTCAGAGATGCTGAGACACTGCGTCTGTGATCTAAAACCGGGTTCTCAAGTGCGTTGAGTTGATGGCTCTCAGGCCGGTCACCCCGCAAACGACAAAACATCACGTTGACTCTGACTATCACACGACAAAGCATCATGTTGACTTTGCTCCTTTACTTAACGCGACTGAACTCCAGCGCTGAATAGTTAAAGAAAACGGATTTTAATGTCACTCTACGAATATTACTCTCATTCGGCAGAGTTGGGGAAAAGTGATGCCCGCAGCTGTGTAGGTCATCATTATCATCATCACCATCATCACTCTCTCTTATTCATCATCACTCTCATCATCATCACCATCACCCTCTCTTCATCATCATCATCATCATCCCTCTCATCATCATCACCACTATCATCCCTCTCATCATCACCCTCTCTTCATTATCATCACTCTCATCACCCTCTCATCATCATCATCACTCTCATCATCACTCTCATCATCATCATCATCATTACTCTCATCATCATTACTCTCATCATCACTCTCATCATCATCACTCTCATCATCATCACCACCATCACCCTCTCTTCATCATCATCATCATTACTCTCATCATCATCACCACCATCACACTCTCTTCATCATCATCACTCTCATCATCACTCTCTCACCACCACCACCCTCTCATCATCCCCGAAATCTTGGCCCGGTCCTTCCTTCTCCCCCTCGTCGTCGTCGTCGTGGTCTCTACCCAAACCCACTGCTCCCTCGACAAAAAAATTGTCGATCACCCCAAACGTAACAAAAAAAATTTAAACTAAAATATTTAAAACTAAAAATTGTATAAAGCAGAGCACCTGGCGTGAGAGAGTCGGCAAACCCAAAATAACAAACAGAGACATCTGTTGTTGTTGTTGGTTCTTTCGGTAAAGTCACGTAGAAGGGAAATAATAAAATAATAAAAATAAAATTTAATAAAATGCAATTCTCACGACGTTTCGGCCACAACGCAAGCAGCCGTCCTCAGGTGAAGAACAGGTCTGTCGGAAAGACAGCGTCTGGGGAAAACAGACCTGTTCTTCACCTGAGGACGGCTGCTTGCGTTGTGGCCGAAACGTCGTGAGAATTATTTTATTATGTTTTATTTATATTATTTTATTATTTCTCTTCTACGTGACTTTACCGAAAGAACCAAGAAGATGAATCCCTGCAGTCACGAAAGCTTTAAATAGAAATGTAACTATTTGATTTTTTTATATAAAAAATATACCCTATTTGATCTTTACCGTCGCGTCCCTTCAAACAGTTTTTTATTCGAAAAAAATAATCGCAAAATATTTCTGTCTTTCACTCAACAAGAATTTTTTTAAAATCTCAAGCCCGACTGTGCAGCCCCCCCTCCCCCCCAGTCTTCTTCTCTCTCCATTTGCTTCAACCGCGCTCCGACCGGTGCAAATTGTCCACGAAATCGCCACGACGGCCGCCGTTGCGAGCCATGGCAAAGCAGCGACGCGCAGGTGAAGCCGGCCCACGTGATCGTCACTTGTGCGCTTGGCAGAAGCGGCCGAGGGCGTGCTGGTCAATGGATGCCACCTGTTGGCCGAGACTTGGCGATGCTGTGTTAGTCCGGCTTCTTGGCTGGCCACGGAACAAGACAGACGGCGGTCACCGGCATCATCACCGGCATCGTCGCTCGGCGCTTTCGGACGAGCTCCTGCGGCCGTCTGGAACGTTCTTCCTTCCGATATTAGGAAGCCACTGGTGAGCTATGCACTTTCAAATCATCTAAATTTAAATCTCGTTTCTTTAGAGTTGCTCGTTGTTGTGTTTAGTTTGTTGTCCTTCCCCCGCCTCCGCAACTCCGGTTAGCGCGGTTGGTTATGTACGGTACGATAGTAGTAGCTACACATGTAATAGCTACGGACCCCGCACTTTCAAGGGCCCCGCGCTAAATGCTCTTAAGCTATCAATTCCGGCTCAGTGATTCTGCACTTGCTCTATTACTATAGTACTATACCGCCTTCGACTTTTATGAACGACTTGGTGTTTAAGGAATGTTAGCGATTTGTCGTATTATCCGACTGTATAGCAAATGAAAAATATAATGACTTCACTATGCAAGTAAAAATTGTACGTGTTTTATTTTTTTATTTATGGCCCCTTTATAACATATGCTCCAGGCCCCGCACTACCTTAATCCGGCACTGCACGTGGGGACGGTGAAAAGCCTCGAACCAATCGGCCCGCGAGGGCTGCAACACCGCTGCCTCGGGCGAGAGCAGCAGAGGGCGGTGGTGTCACCACGGCGTCTCGCATCTGCTGAGCAATCGCGTGTTGTTCGTTGACCGGCGGAAGCACCAGACCGATGAGGCCCATTGAGCCAAATTGCTCTTTTTGAATGGAGGGCATTACATCAATCCCACGCGAGAATGCACGTTTGTTTGCCGAAATTGCGTGCGACTTTTAAAATCTCCTTTGCGCAGTCGTCACCGCCGGTTTTGTTGAACGCCTAGCGGGGTGTTCGCGAACGACATTTCGACCCGTCAACGATCCGTAGGCGAGGCCAACGTAGCGAATTAATCCGTTTGTCAAAACTGCTGCTGCTGCTGCTGCTTGTATGTGGGTGGCGCGAGATAAATGTTCTTTGACTTGAGTTGAAGTGACAGCGAGGTCGCCAAGACGCCAGAGGTCGCAAACGGGTTTTGATTCCTTACCCGTACCCGGCTGCACCAGGGTCGCAAACGGTTACCCGTACCCTACCCGAAATGAGTGACAAACGGTTACTCACCAGTGACTCACGGCCTACCCATACCCGGCCGCACCAGGGTCGCAAACGGAACCCGTACCTGTACCCGGCCGGGTACGGGTAGCCGGGTATCGGGTAGGGTACGGGTATCGGGTACCCGATTGCGACCTCTGCAAGACGCTCGCCGGCACCCCCCCCCCCCCCACACACTTGACGAGATTGTATTTGTTTGTCCGTGTCGGTCATTCGCTGCAGCGTTTCTCATTGTTTGTCTTTCGTGATGGCAAAGGTAAAACAGAAATTCATGTCCCGGAGCCACGACCATTCTGCGCAGCTTTCCTGTGTTGCAGCGATTATTGTTTTGCCTCTCTGGAAAATAAACACGCGAGTCAAAGCCCTCATATCGACGACATTAATGATTTAATTTGAAAGAAGTGGAGAGCAAAAAAAACACGATGCAACATCGGCCCGCTTCCGGCAGACTAATGCTCATTTGCAGGCCTGGTGCCACCGTGTGTACACCACGTGTGTACACCACGTGTGTGTACACCACGTGTGCGTGCACCACGTGTATACACCACGTGTGTGTACACCACCGTGTGTGTACACCACGTGTGTGTGCACCACGTGTATACACCACGTGTGTGTACACCAAGTGTGCGTGCACCACGTGTGTGCACCACGTGTATACACCACGTGTGTGTGCACCACGTGTGTGCACCACGTGTATACACCACGTGTGTGTACACCACGTGTGCGTGCACCACGTGTATACACCACGTGTGTGTACACCACCGTGTGTGTACACCACGTGTGTGTGCACCACGTGTATACACCACGTGTGTGTACACCAAGTGTGCGTGCACCACGTGTGTACACCACGTGTATACACCACGTGTGTGTGCACCAAGTGTGCGTGCACCACGTGTGTGCACCACGTGTATACACCACGTGTGTGTGCACCACGTGTGTGCACCACGTGTGTGTGCACCACGTGTGTGTGCACCACGTGTGTGCACCACGTGTGTGTGCACCACGTGTGTGCACCACGTGTGTGTGCACCACGTGTGTGTACACCACGTGTATACACCACGTGTGTGTACACCACGTGTGTGCACCACGTGTGTGTACACCACGTGTGCGTACACCACGTGTATACACCACGTGTGTGTGCACCAAGTGTGCGTGCACCACGTGTGTACACCACGTGTGCGTGCACCACGTGTGTACACCACGTGTGTGTGCACCACGTGTGTACACCACGTGTGCGTGCACCACGTGTGTACACCACGTGTGTGTGCACCACGTGTGTACACCACGTGTGTGTACACCACGTGTGTGTGCACCAAGTGTGCGTACACCACGTGTGCGTACACCACGTGTATACACCACGTGTGTGTGCACCAAGTGTGCGTGCACCACGTGTGTACACCACGTGTGCGTACACCACGTGTATACACCACGTGTGTGTGCACCAAGTGTGCGTGCACCACGTGTATACACCACGTGTGTGTGCACCACGTGTGCGTACACCACGTGTATACACCACGTGTGTGTGCACCAAGTGTGCGTGCACCACGTGTATACACCACGTGTGTGTGCACCAAGTGTGCGTGCACCACGTGTGTGCACCACGTGTGTGTACACCACGTGTGTGCACCACGTGTGTGTGCACCACGTGTGTGCACCACGTGTGTGTGCACCAAGTGTGCGTGCACCACGTGTGTGCACCACGTGTGTGTACACCACGTGTGTGCACCACGTGTGTGTGTACACCACGTGTATACACCACGTGTATACACCACGTGTGCGTACACCAAGTGTGTACACCACGTGTGTGTGTACACCACGTGTGTGTGTACACCACGTGTATACACCACGTGTGTGTACACCACGTGTGTGTGCACCAAGTGTGCGTGCACCACGTGTGTACACCACGTGTGTGTACACCACGTGTGCGTACACCACGTGTGCGTACACCACGTGTATACACCACGTGTGTGTACACCACGTGTATACACCACGTGTGTGTACACCACGTGTATACACCACGTGTGTGTACACCACGTGTGCGTACACCACGTGTGCGTACACCACGTGTATACACCACGTGTGTGTACACCACGTGTATACACCACGTGTGTGTACACCACGTGTATACACCACGTGTGTGTACACCACGTGTGCGTACACCAAGTGTGCGTGCACCACGTGTGTACACCACGTGTGCGTACACCACGTGTGTACACCACGTGTGTGTACACCACGTGTGTGTGCACCACGTGTGCGTACACCAAGTGTGCGTGCACCACGTGTGTACACCACGTGTGTGTACACCACGTGTGTGTACACCACGTGTGCGTACACCAAGTGTGCGTGCACCACGTGTGTACACCACGTGTGTGTACACCACGTGTGTACACCACGTGTGCGTACACCAAGTGTGCGTACACCACGTGTGTACACCACGTGTGTGTACACCACGTGTGTGTACACCACGTGTGCGTACACCAAGTGTGCGTGCACCACGTGTGTACACCACGTGTGCGTACACCACGTGTGTACACCACGTGTGTGTACACCACGTGTGTGTGCACCACGTGTGCGTACACCACGTGTGTACACCACGTGTGTGTACACCACGTGTGCGTACACCACGTGTGTACACCACGTGTGTGTACACCACGTGTGCGTACACCACGTGTATACACCACGTGTGTGTGCACCAAGTGTGCGTGCACCACGTGTGTACACCACGTGTGCGTACACCACGTGTATACACCACGTGTGTGTGCACCAAGTGTGCGTGCACCACGTGTATACACCACGTGTGTGTGCACCACGTGTGCGTACACCACGTGTATACACCACGTGTGTGTGCACCACGTGTGCGTGCACCACGTGTGTACACCACGTGTGTGTGCACCACGTGTGCGTGCACCACGTGTGCGTACACCACGTGTGTGTGCACCAAGTGTGCGTGCACCACGTGTGTACACCACGTGTGCGTGCACCACGTGTGTACACCACGTGTGTGTGTACACCACGTGCGTACACCACGTGTGTGCACCAGGTGTGTGTACACCACGTGTGTGTGTACACCACGTGCGTACGCCACGTGTGTGCACCAGGTGTGTGTACACCACGTGTGTGCACCAGGTGTGTGTACACCACGTGTGTGCACCAGGTGTGTGTACACCACGTGTGTGTGTACACCACGTGCGTACACCACGTGTGCGTGCACCACGTGGGCGCACACCACGTGTGTGTGTACACCACGTGTGTGTGTACACCACGTGTGCGTGCACCACGTGTGCGTGCACCACGTGTGCACGCACCACGTGCCGCACAGGAACAGCTGCCACTTGGGGGTCTCCTTGCCATCGCCTGCAGCAGTCCACCGGCATGGCAGAGGCGTGGATGCACGGTGCCCGAGTCGCCGAACCGTTAAAGTGCCCGAAAAATGTAAATCCTCTGATCATGGGACACTTATTTGGCAGTATCAAAGTATGAAAAATAAGAATAAGTTTGTACCCTTTCTGGCAATAAAACAGGAGTTGTGTTAAGATGTTCAAACACCAAATAGAAACCTTCTGCAAGGAATCCAGTTCCTGCATTAACCAGACTCGATTCCATTTAGCACTGTACGTACAAAGCAACAATGCTCTGATGGTGCATTGTGCTTGTGCTGTTCGCCTATTGGCGTTCTTCTCTGGTCTGACACTGGTGGTGAGACGAGGCCATGAAGAAGGCTGCTGTCTCTGGTTTAGGCCCATCAGTCTCAAAGACAACGCATCATATATCGTCAGAGCCACGTGTTTGTCTGTGTGCATGTTCACCACAAGCACTGTGTGTGCGGTTAACGCAGGAACTTGATTCCTGGCAAAATGTTTCTATCTGGTGCTTCAACATTGTAACGGAACTGCTGATTTATTGTCAGAAAGGGTACAAACTTATTCTCACTCGTCATAAATCCTCAGCCCCTTGTTGCAGACGTCCCGCGGTTCAAACCCCAAAGGGCGTCCTGGTTAATACCGCCAGTGTTATTTACCATGAGAATTACCACGGGCCGTCTGCTTAACGGCAGGTGTTAAAAGGGGCCGATGCGCGTCGGCGTCACCGTCCAAAATTTAGCGAAATATTCCAAAATCCACTCGACAAATTCACTTTCTTTCGGTGAGTCCACGTGGCAACGTTTGCACCCCTCGCGAACCTGACGCTGCTTGCAGAGCACGCGCCGCACCCACGAAGCAGCAGCAGTACCGTCACGGCGGGCCTTGCGCTGCCGCGAGCGGCTCTGCGGCACCGCGTGGAGGGGTCGGGAGCGCGTCGCGCCGGTCTACGCCGCCACGGGCAGACCCCGCGCGCGCGGGGGGGGGGGGCGTGTGGATACCGGCTGATCGGTCAGCGCCGACGTGCGGCGGTCGGACCCGCGGCACAGCGCCGTGCCGACGGTTCGGGTTACGCGGTTTGGGTCGGCCCCGTTCGCCGTTGGCCCCCCCGACGCTCGACGACTGCTTCCCTGTGGCGTGTGTCTGCGATGCAAGCGGGCGGGCGGGCGGGCGGGCGGGGAAAGAGAAGGCAAAGGATGGAGAACGGAGCGAGGGACAGGAAGAGGATGATGAAATTAAGAGGATGAGGAGGAGGAGGACGAGGAGCGGGAAGAGGAGGATGAGGAGTGGGAGGCAGAGGTCGCAACCGGGTACCCGATACCCGTACCCTACCCGATACCCGGCTACCCGTACCCGGCTGGGTACGGGTATCCGTTTGCGACCCTGGTGCGGCCAGGTACGGGTACGGGTAGGCCGTGAGTCACTGGTGAGTCACCGTTTGTCACTCATTTTCCAACGTCTTGTCTCTTCTCACAATCCAAGTTCCTAGAATCAACCCATCCGCGCCTGCAACATGGCTTCATCCCAGAGGTCACAATCGGCTACCCGTACCCTACCCGATACCCGGCCGGGTACGGGTAGCCGGGTATCGGGTAGGGTACGGGTACCCATTTGCGACCCTGGTGCGGCCGGGTATGGGTAAGGAATCAAAACCCGTTTGCGACCTCTGGTGGGAGTGGGAGGAGTGGGAGGAGGGGGCACTACTCGAGCTCGTCGTCGTCGTCGTCGTCGCCCGTGTTCACGGTGGGGCACGAGTGCGCCGACAGTCCCATGGGGCTGTTCACCGCCGCGTCCATGTCCAGCGGCTCTCCGGCGAGGCGCACATCGCGCACGCAGCCGTGGAAGTACACGCTCACCGGCACGGCCTGCAGCCGAATGGTCTCTACGCACGCGGGGCGGAGAGACGACACGCGGACGTGGGGAGGGAGACGAGGGGAGGAGGGGAGGGAGACGTGGAGAGGTGGGGAGGGAGACGCGGAGAGGTGGGGAGGGAGACGAGGGGAGGAGGGGAGGGAGACGAGGGGAGGTGGGGAGGGAGACGTGGGGAGGGTGGGGAGAGAGACACGGCGAGGTGGGGAGGGAGACGTGGGGAGGGTGGGGAGAGAGACACGGCGAGGTGGGGAGGGAGACGTGGGGAGGGAGACGTGGGGAGGTGGGGAGGGAGACGTGGGGAGGGAGACGTGGGGAGGTGGGGAGGGAGACGTGGGGAGGGAGACGAGGGGAGGTGGGGAGGGAGACGTGGGGAGGAGGGGAGGGAGACGTGGGGAGGGAGACGTGGGGAGGTGGGGAGGGAGACGTGGGGAGGGAGACGTGGGGAGGAGGGGAGGGAGACGAGGGGAGGTGGGGAGAGAGACACGGCGAGGTGGGGAGAGAGACGTGGGGAGGTGGGGAGGGAGACGTGGGGAGGGAGACGTGGGGAGGTGGGGAGGGAGACGAGGGGAGGTGGGGAGGGAGACGTGGGGAGGGTGGGGAGAGAGACACGGCGAGGTGGGGAGAGAGACGTGGGGAGGTGGGGTAAAAGATGCAGGGAGGTGGGCCGAGACGCGGTGGAGTTGGGAGAGACGCGGGTGACGAGCGATGCTTCTTGACTGATGTAACAAAGTGTGCAGGCACAACGAGGCGCTCTGTCCTCACCTGGAATGCCCCCAATGTACGTGGTCACCGACTCGTTGAGCCACGTCTCCAGCTTCCCTCGGTGGGCACTGAGCTGCACCAGGGGCATGGCGCTGTCCGCTTGCGTCAGGTTCACTCCATCCACCTGCAGGGCCCGTCGCAGGGGTCAAGGTCACACTGCGCTGGCAGCGTCGTCAGTTACGCAAGAATCAAAGGGACAAAAGGGCTCCCGTGTACAGCCCATAACAAGTGCTGTTGGCTAGCGGCATCGACGTCTGCACGTGGAACTTCTTTCGCACTGCACGTAGCCACCCGCACTCATCGGAGGTGCATACGAAGGCCGCGGCGGGTTGGGTGGCCAGCACCGCTGATGTTCACGCACTGCACAAGGTGCTCACTTCAGGCCGAGTCGACCTAGGGGAGGGCCCAGGACTCATTCGGATATTCCCCCACCTCCCCCCACGTCCCCCCACCCCCCACCTCGGGGCACCGGCGTTCGAAGGGCCTCACCTGCAGCGCGAGCTCCTCGCGGGAGATCTGGAGACGCAGGGAGTGCCACTTCCCGTCGCAGAACACCCTCGACTCGTTGGCCTGGTAGCGGAGGGCAACCGAGTCCTCAAAGCCCAGGACGAGTCTCTGCAACAAAGATGTTTGACAAAAATACATTGTATACTCGCAATAATACTCATTATTCATCCTAAATGATAAAAATATATACATTTTACCAAGTAAGGCCCACGGAGCTATATAGTTATTTTCCAGAAGCGACCTGGCCACAAGTAACAGCTCAACGAAGTGGCTTATCGTGTGCAAATTTATAGCAGCCAAACACTCTAAACGCGTGATTGTTGATTCTAAACGTGGAGGGAAAAACCGGAGGACCCAGAGAAAAATCCACGCGACCACGGGGAGAGAGAGAGACACGCAAACTCCAAATATACAGCAGCAGGCGTCGTCAGGGTCGGGATCAAACCCACGACCTCCTCCATTCGAGGCGAGGGAGATAACATCCTCTAGCCACCGTGGCGTCCCCATCGTCATTGTCCTCGGCCACGAACAATCCGCTGCTGGATGAAGCCCTCCCCAAGCTGTCGGCCTCGGGGCCGTCGGAGGAGCGGGGCGGCGAGCCGGCACGCGGCGACGCCTTCTCGGATCTGCGCCGCCGAATACCTGGAGCGGGAGCCCCGGCCGCCGGAAGATCTCGTCGAGGCTGAGGGAGAGGACGACCTCCTTGTTGTAGTTGACGAGGCAGAAGAGGACGCCCGTGTTCCCCACGGGCCTGAAGGACATCTCGAGGTCGAGGAGCCACGGGAGGCGGCCGGGGCTGTTGCCTGACGGAACTGAACCGCGCAGACATCGGCGTCACCGTCATCATACTCGTCGTCACCGTCACCGTCGTCATCGTCGTCATCGCCACAGCCGTCATCATCGTCGACGTCATGATCATCGTCACCTCCACCGTCGACATCGTCGTCATCGTCATCATTGTCATGGGGCGAAAGAAATACGGCCAATGCAATTCGGCCAATGACATTTAAATGTGGAGGGAAAAACCGAAGGACCCGGAGAAAAATCCACTGGACCACGAGGAGAGAGACACGCAAACTTCAAATATACAGCAGCAGGTGTCAGGGTTGGGATCTAACCCACGAACTCCTGCACACCAGGCGAGGTAGTTAACATCTCACTACTGCGGCGCCCATTTGTAGCAGCCAAATACTCTAAACGCTTGATGTTGCTTTTAAATGTGGTGGGAAAAAAAACACACCCCCCCCCCCGCTCCCCCCCCGCTTCCCCCCCAGCCCCCAGCCCGCCCCCCCCCTCCCCCCCGCCCCCCCGTACCGTACTGCCGGTGGAAGCTGGCGAGCTCCGTGCCGGGAAAATAGGCGCCGCGCTCGACGCTCTGGTAGCAGAGGCGCGTCGCGTCGCTCCTCACGTGGACGTCCGAGTTCCCCGCCCGCTCACTCCCCAGCCAGTCCCACTGCCGCATGCAGCCGTCCAGCCGCGTGTTCAGCTGCGGAGCGCTCGCGGGGGGCCATGAAGAGCGGGGGGGGGGGCGGTGAAGGGTCACACAAGAGTCGGAGCACTGAGCAGACGCCGCTGAGATCCTGGATCACACTGGTAAAAACCTCCTGGTTACACCGGCCCACAGGAGATTATTGTGTCCGTCCGTCCGTCTTGCATCCAAAAATGGGAGGGGTGGGGCTGGGTGGAGAGGGGCTGGGTGGGGAGGGTAGAGAGGGGCTGAGTGGGAAGGGTGGGGAGGGGCTGGGTAGGGTGGGGAGGGGCTGGGTGGAAAGGGTAGAGAGGGGCTGGGTGGGAAGGGTAGGGAGGGGCTGGGTAGGGTGGGGAGGGGCTGGGTGGGGAGGGTGGGGAGGGGCTAGGTGGGGAGGGTAGGGCTGGGTGGGGGGTGGGAGGGGTGGGGCTGGGTGGGGAGGGGCTGGTCACCCCGTGGTGCCCTTATAAAACTCAACGTTTAACCTACTCACGCCGGCTTGTGCCCGCCCTCACAGTCGGCCATATTTGCGGAATACACCACGCCGCCGTTGACCCTGACCATTGACCGAGCAACCCGACAACGTTCCTACCAGCTCCCTCCGCAGGAATGTGTTTAAATACCGCGCGGTGAGCCGCTGCTACTCCAGGCGGTCCTCGACTTACGAACCGGCGTCCGTGAAGTGTTTTTCACAATAACATTGACTTCGAACGCCAACTCCCAATTGCGAAATGAACCGGGGAACTATTTTGTTCAGAGGAGCGATCCTCCACGAGGATCGTTGGGAGTGAGTGTTTGTGTGTATATGTGTGAAAGTGTGTATATCTGTGTGTGAAAGTGTGTATATGTGTGAAAGTGTATGTGTGTGTTAAAGCGTGAGTGTGTGGGGAGTGGTAGTGTAGTGGTTAGCGCGACGCTCGCTAAGAAAGCGGACACCCGAGTTCGATTCTTGCTCACGGCCAACACCAGTACCTGGTGCGGTGTGTAAACATCACCACTGGGGAGACAAAGGCGGCCGGGCGTGGTGTTGGCCACCCACCCACTCGTGTGCCATACCGGCCTTCATAAGTGCTACTTGCGAACAGCACTTGCCCCAACAGTCTGTGAAAGCTACACGGGGGTTTTGCGTTTGTGTGCGTGCGAGCGCATTATGTTTGTGTGGGGGGCAGTCGTCCAACGGTTCGCGAGCTCTGCTACAAACCTGCCGGCCAAAGTTCCATTCGCGCTCACGACCAACACGAGTATCTGAACCAGTCCTGGGCCTCCCCTAGGTCGACTCAGCCTCAAATGACTACCTGGTGCAGTGTGTAAACATCGTCACTGGGGAGATAAAGGCGTTCAGGCGTGGTGCTGGCCACTCACCCCCTAGTATACCGTTACGGCCTTCGTAGGTGCTCGCTCACAGCACTTGCCCCTACAGTCTGTTAAGGCTATATGGGGGATCTTTGTCTTTGTGTGTGTCTGTGTGAGTCTGTGTGTGTCTGTGCGAGTCTGTGCGTGTCTGTGCGTGTCTGTGCGAGTCTGTGTGTGTGTGTCTGTGTGTGTCTGTGTGAGTCCGTGTGAGTCCGTGTGAGTCCGTGTGTGTCTGTGTGTGTCTGTGCGTGTCTGTGTGAGTGTGTGAGTCTGTGTGTATCTGTGTGTGTCTGTGTGTCTGTGTGAGTCTGTGTGTGTCTGTGTGAGTCTGTGTGAGTCTGTGTGAGTCTGTGTGAGTCTGTGTGAGTCTGTGTGTGTCTGAGTCTGTGTGTGTCTGTGTGAGTCTGTGTGAGTCTGTGTGAGTCTGTGTGAGTCTGTGTGAGTCTGTGTGTGTCTGTGCGTGTCTGTGTGAGTCTGTGTGAGTCTGTGTGAGTCTGTGTGAGTCTGTCTGTGTGTGTCTGTGTGAGTCTGTGCGAGTCTGTGTGAGTCTGTGTGTGTCTGAGTCTGTGTGTGTCTGTGTGTGTCTGTGTGAGTCTGTGTGAGTCTGTGTGAGTCTGTGTGAGTCTGTGTGAGTCTGTGTGTGTCTGTGCGAGTCTGTGTGTGTCTCCGTGCGAGTCTGTGTGTGTCTGTGCGTGTCTGTCTGTGCGAGTCTGTGTGAGTCTGTGTGTGTCTGTGCGAGTCTGTGCGAGTCTGTGTGTGTCTGTGTGTGTGAGTCTGTGTGAGTCTGTGTGTCTCTGTGTGAGCTTGCGTGCCCTGCGTGTGTGCAATTGTGGCGACTCATTGAAGCTCGCTTCAGGACTCAAGGCCGAGGGGGCGGGTGGGGGGGGGGGCTCGTCATACCGGTGCGAAGGGCTGGGCTCCGTGCGGGAGCCCCGCCACGTACACCTTGAACTCCTTGCTGCTGCTCTGTGCCGGCCCGTCGTCCCGCACGTCGATGGCGAAGGTGTCGTTCGCAGAGATCCTCGTCACCACGCGGCCCCTCAGCCTCTCCACGGAGATCTGCCGGGCGCAGGGCGAGGGAGACCACCCGGCCACTCTACCGGACATGTTGTGGTAAAGAGCTTCATAGCTCATCGGGTTCCTCCGCTAGAAATACATATTCTGACTCTGACAGGGCCGGATTAAGGTTCTCGTAGGCACTTGTATTTCGCAGGCCTCCAAGTGATCACTTTCTCCAGCTGGTACTGCTGCTGCTGCTGCTGCCCCATGTTACAACTACCGTCGCTGTCACTCGATTGTTTCACGCGTACTTCGTCCGTAGGACAACAAAGCCTCAATTGAGAATGAGATTGTGCGAAAAATACGATTTGAACATGTTTTTGCTAATTTTTGCAATGACAAAAAAATCTCTAAAAATTCATCTCCTGTGTTAATTTCTCTCACCTTATGAAAAAAAAAAACCGATTGACATGACTCTGCCTCTTAGTATCTACACTGTGCCCATCCTTACTATCTAAATACATGTATTCAAGAAGATTGTTTTATCATACAAAAACTAAAAAACACACAGTCGAAATTTGTTTTTTCGTAGGCCCTAGGCACGGTGCCTACTGTGGCCTATTGGATAACAAGGCCCTGACTGTGACACCGCTGGGGACACGGGGCAGGGGGGCGGTCGACGTCGAGGCTGAGCCGACGCGAAAGTGGCTCGCTCTGCCTGAGACGTCAGTCGCTTTGAGACGCCGGGGGAGGGGGGGGGGGCTAAATGTCACCGAGCGGCTCGTGAGTGCAAATTTTTGACCTTTAGCAACAGCGCCACCTGTGGGCATAATAACACCCGTCTGCGGCCCAGTGCTGCGTACACCTTCTTCTGCGTAGGGACAGCTGCCGCTAGGGTTGCCCCCCCCCCCACCAGCCTAGGCTAGACAGCAGCAGGACAGTGGGTTGGTTGAGACGACGTCAGATGTACGGTGCCATGAGATGCCACGTAAGTGCCCTGCACAATGCAAATCCTTTTATATGTTTTGCTCACTCCAACACTGCTGCTACGCTCGTGCCGTGCTGCATTGCTCTCTCCTCTCAAGGACAGAGAGAACAAAAATCCCGGTCAGTGATTCTTTTCCGGTGAATATTATTCCAATTGCCCTAATTGGCGTCGTGTCACGAGGCTGAGGGACCCATCCCGAACTCGCAACTCTCACAGAGTAGTGCATCGACCCTCCACCCCCCACCCCCTGGAGTGTTGCAGAACGGCCCGAGGACCTGGCTATCACAGAACTACTTCTGAGGTCCGTGCACGCGGCCTCCCGTCCTACGCACGCCCGCTCAGTGGCGCGCAGTCCGCGGAAGTAGACACCGCGGAACTAATCCTCACCGAGGTCCAGCGTCCGTGGTTGATAGTCGAGGCGCTCTTGGCGGCCGCGTTGACGCCGCCGGCGCTCAGCTGCATCTCGAGCTGCCCCTCGCGCAGCGCCAGCAGGAACCAGTCGTCCGTCGCACCCCTCTCCACGTACAGGACCAGCCCCTCGGGGTCGTAGGTGAGCAGGTCGAAGGAGAACACCTCGCTGCAGGCACGGGGGTAGGGGGGTGGGGGCGGTGCGGGGGGCACGGGGGTCACGGGGGGGTCACGAGGTGCGCGGGGGGCACGGAGGCCGCGTGGGCAGAGCCGGCTTTCAGTGGGCGCTGAGAAATAAAACAACCCCCGTCCCGGGAGTGCAGCGTAGAGGTGCAGCCCCGCAGACGCCTACTGCTGAGGCAAGGGCCTCCCCTGAAAGGCAGCTCTCTCTCTCTCCAGAGCAACCTCAAGTGGAAGCAGGCCACTTCCGCCAGCAGACGCGGGGTGAGCGAGTCAGTTTCGGGGCCGCACCTTTACCACCGCACCTCTCCCCCACCTCATCCCCTCCCCCCCCTCATCCCCCCCCCCTCATCCCCCCCCCCCTCAACTCCTCCCCCCACCTCATCCCCCCCCCCCCCCACCATCGACGTTTCGATCGCAACACAAGCGGTCTTCACCAGGCGGAGAGAAACATTTATTGTCATTTTATTTTATTCTTTTTATTTTCTACCTACGTGACTTTACCGAAAGAACCAAGAATACAGTTGAAGATAATGAAACGGTGGGGGGTGGGGGGGGGTGAATCGGGGGGGGGAGGAGGGGCTATGGGGGATCTGACCTTTGTAGGTGCGGGACTTGGTAGCGGTGGAAGAACACGGGGTTGCTGTGGGTGTCCGGGGTCAGGTGCATATTCGTCGGGTTCATCCACGTGTTGACCCTCACGCACGACTCCGTTGTCTGTTGGCATCGCGGATTCAAGGCAGCGTCGCTCATTTCGCTGGGTGTGTTTGTGTGTAAAGCGCCCTCAAATAACTGTTCTCAGCGCGATAGAAGAAGGTAAATAATGAGCATTTTCTTGCTGTGGTTGTTCCACCTGATGAACATTGCTTGTTCTAGATTTGAAGTTTTCGTGACTGCAAGGATCCACACTCTTGGTTCTTTCGGTAGAGTCACGTAGGTAAAGAAAATAATTAATAAATTATTTAAATAAATAAAGACAAAAAAATTCCCGGTAAAAATAAAAGATCAAAATAAATCTAATAAAATCACGTATTTTATTTGTATTTATTATTTCATTACCTACGTGACTTTACCGAAAGAACCAAAGAGTATGGATTCCTGCAGTCATGAAAGCTACAAATCAAGATTGAATAATGATCGTTCGTGTGAACGAGGCGGGCGGATTCTGGAAACTTCTCCAGGCGATGGGACGACAGGGGGGGGGGAGGGGTGCTGGAGCCTTGGTCCTGACATTTCAAGATATTTAAATCGGCGCCATACATTCCTGACAAAAATTAACCCCCGCCCCCCCCCCCCCCCCCAATATATTTTCTCTGGCAAAAGTAATAATATGTAAAATATATCTTAGAAATATATATTTTATATATAATTACTGGCGAGACGTCGTACTCGGATTGTAAATGTTGTGGCTTTGCTCTCCAACACACCGGTGTGCTGTACTAGTACACTACACTGTACACTACACACTAGTGCTGTACTAGTACACTAAACTATACACTACACGATACACTATACACTACACTACACACTAGTGCTGTACTAGTGACGAATTGGCCACGTTCTTTTTACGTGACAACCCTTACTAGTTGGCTGTGTCGGGTGGTGGCGGGTTCAACGACACATTTTTATATTTACGCGACCTAACCCAAAAAAAAGATCAGTATTATAGATTTCATATAAAAATGTATATATATGCCAGAGAATATGTGAACATTTTATTCGTATATTTGTTTTATATATGTAAATAAATATCGAATTTTTTTTTTCCGCCAATTATCCACAAAACAGAAATGTTCGGGGTTTCAAGGTGAGGGGGGCGCTCACCCCCATCTCTGTCCTTGCGAACGTTTTCAATCCCAATAATTTGCGTCACGCGCACGCCGACAGGTCAGCGGCTGGGGCCAAAAACGCGTCGCGGCGTCGATTGCGAGCGGACCCCTCTCGACGCCCTTTGACTTGCCGTCGATCGGCACAAACAGGTTCGGTGGGGTGGGTCCACCGCGTGGCGGGCACGGCAACGTGACACGGGTACGTTCACGGCGGGGAAGGACCTGCTCCTTCGCTCGCCGTCTATTCCGTTTTTCACTTGCCACCAACTTTTCTCACGCGCCCGTTCGCGATTCACTCCGCTCGGTCGACGTTAGCCGCTGAGGTCGCGACGCGTTTCTTCTTTTTTCCACTCCCGTTTCCTCCGTGCCACCACCCCCCACTGCCCCCCCTCCCACCGCCTAATGCTCCCGTTCCGCCGTACCGTGCGCCACGTTATCGAGGGCGACGTCGGCGCGCAGGAAATCAAGACCGACTTTGATCGATCAATTAATCGATCGCCCGCCTCCACGAGACGTGATCACGGGCCCTCTCACCACGCAGCTGCGGAGGTTGGGCCCGAGCCTGAATCCCGCCCGGCCCTCGCAGTAGCAGCGGAAGGCGCCTGCCGTGTTGACGCAGGCATCCTCGCACGGCGCAAACTGCTCGCACTCGTCCACGTCTCACGCGACCACAGGCAGCGGGCAGAGGCCACACACCCGGCGTCAACATTGACGCAGCAGCAGCAGCAACGTCAGCATCGACACGATCGCCCGTAGTAGCAGCAGCGCAAGCATGAACACGATCGCCAGTAGCAGCAGCAGCATCAGCATGAACACGATCATCAGCAGCAGCAGCATCATGAACACGATCGCCAGTAGCAGCAGCAGCGTCAGCGTGGACACGATCGCCAGTAGCGGCAGCAGCATCAGCGTGGACACGATCGCCAGTAGTAGCAGCAGCGTGGACACGATCGCCAGTAGCAGCAGCAGCAGCAGCATGAACACGATCATCAGTAGCAGCAGCAGCATGAACACGATCGCCAGTAGCAGCAGCATCAGCATGGACACAATCATCAGTAGCAGTAGCAGCATCAACATGGACACGATCATCAGTAGCAGCAGCAGCATCAGCATGGACACAATCATCAGTAGCAGCAGCAGCATCAGCATGAACACGATCATCAGTAGCAGTAGCAGCATCAGCATGGACACGATCATCAGTAGCAGCAGCAGCATCAGCATGAACACGATCGCCAGTAGCAGCAGCATGAACACGATCGCCAGTAGCAGTAGTAGCATCAGCGTGGACACGATCATCAGTAGCAGCAGCAGCGTCAGCAGGGACACGATCGCCAGTAGCAGCAGCAGTGTTAGCAGGGACACGATCGCCAATAGTAGCAGCAGCAGCGTGGACACGATCGCCAATAGTAGCAGCATCAGCATGGACACGATCATCAGTAGCAGCAGCAGCATCAGCATGAACACGATCGCCAGTAGCAGCAGCATGAACACGATCGCCAGTAGCAGCAGCAGCATCAGCATGAACACGATCATCAGTAGTAGCAGCAGCATCAGCATGAACACGATCGCTAGCAGCAGCAGCGTTAGCAGGGACACGATGATCAGCAGCAGCAGCGTTAGCAGGGACACGATCACCAACCAGCGCTGCTGCGGGCGCAGCGCTGGTTTACAGGAGGGCCGCGTGCAACGGCGTATCCACCACCGCCCTGGTTAAATCCTTTTATCTCGGCGACCCCGTCCCAACGCCCGGCGGCGTTTGGCCGCGCGCCGGGACAAACGTCACCTTGGCATGAGCGTGTGGCCTTGTCGAAGGCGAACCCTCGCAGGCAGCTGCAGGTGAAGGAGCCGTGCGTGTTCTCGCAGCGCGCCGGCTCGCCACACACGCCGAGGGATTGCGCGCACTCGTCCACGTCTAGAGCAGCGGAAGGGAGCACGCCGTCTCGTCATCGCGATCGGCTTGACGACAGAGGTCGCAAACGGGTTTTGATTCCTTACCCGTACCCGTACCCGGCCGCACCAGGGTCGCAAATGGGTACCCGTACCTGGCCGGGTATGGGTACCCGTTCCCTACCCGTACCCGTACCCTACCCGAAATGAGTGACAAACGGTTACTCACCAGTGACTCACGGCCTACCCGTACCCGTACCCGGCCGCACGAGGGTCGTAAACAGGTACCCGTACCTGGCCGGGTAGCCGGGTATCGGGTAGGGTACGGGTATCGGGTACCCGGTTGCGACCTCTGCTTGACGATTAGCGGAGGGCGGTTCTGGTGGCTCACGGAGCCAACAAAGCTCAAACCCAGACTACAGCCGCCTGTACCGGGGCAGCGCCCACGCCTTTAGTCCGCCAAACTGAACTAAACTTTTTATTTTACCGGGTAAGGTCCACCGAGCTATGCGGCTCTTTTTCAGAAGCCACTTGGCCACAAATGACAGCTCAACGAAGTGGCTTATCGTCACATGGGAATGTATTTCAGCCATATACTCCCAAACCACGCGGCCACGGGGAGATAGACACGCGAACTCCAAATATACAGCGGGCTTCAGGGTCAAGATCGAACCCACGACCTCCTGCATACCAGGCTATGTAGTTAACATCTCTTAGCCACCTTGATGATGATGAGAGACAGAGGCACGCAAACTCCAAATATACAGCAGGCATCAGGGTCGAGCTCGAACCCAAGACCTCCTGCATACCTGGCGAGGTAGTTAACATCTCCTAGCCACCGTGGCCTCCTGATCCACTAAGCGCTCTACCCCGGTATACGCTGCCGTGCGCGGGGAAGATGCGGGCGGGATTTTTCGAAAACTTGCAACCGGTGGAGGCTGTGGTCAGACCTTCGCAGGTGTGCTGGTCCATGGCCATCGTGTACCCCTGCTCGCACTGGCACGCGTACGAGCCCGCCACGTTGATGCACTTGTGGCTGCAGCCTCCGTTCTGCCGGTCCGAGCACTCGTCCACGTCTGCGGGGAGAGCAAGGCGCCCGCACGGGCGCTCCGTCACGACGCAAGGCGATCACTCAACGGAGAGAAGGGATTTAGTGAGCTGTTTATTGTGTACGTTCTGGAGCTCCCTCCCTCGCCTCCCTCCCTCGCTCGCTCCCCTCCCTCGCTCCCTCCCTCCCCTCCTTCCGTCCCTCGCTCCCTCCCTCGCTCCCGCGCTCCCTCCCTCCCCTCCCTCCTCCCTCCCCTCCCTCCCCTCCCTCGCTCCCTCCCTCCCCTCCCCTCCTTCCCTCCCTCCATCCATGTTCAATCTCGTCGATTACTGCACCTCTGATGGCGCTGCTTGTTGCTGACCGTTCTGGGCCGTTGCGCCCTGTGCCGAGCGACTGTTTTAACCAACTAAAATGTTTCTGCGGCGAGCCGAGTTCAATTCCCGCTCGCAGCCAACATCGGTGACGAATATCTCAACCGGATCTGGGCCTCCCCTAAGTCGACTCGGCCTCAAGCGAGCGCTCGGTGCGGTGTGTAAACATCAATGTTTTGGAAACAAATGCGGTGGCTAGGAGATGTTAACTACCTCACCTGGTATGCAGGAGGTCGTGGGTTCCATCCCGACCCTGACGCCCGTTTATTTGGAGTTTGCGTGTTTTTCCCGTGGTCGCGTGTATTGGTCTACGGGTCCTCCAATTTTCCCCTCCACATTTAGAATCAACATCACCACGCGTTCAGAGTATTTGGCCGCTCTAAACGTCCACGTGATAAGCCACTTCGTTATCATTTGTGGCCAGGACCCTTCTCAAAAAGAGCTGTACAGCTCAGAGGGGCCTTACCTGGTAAAATAAACAAAATAGCTTCAATTATAGTTTAATTTAATTACTCCGTTAGAAATGCTGCACGGGGGAAACGTTGTCTTTGTGTGGCTGGAAGACTCTTTGACGAAGTGAGAGGTGGTGCTGGTGGTGGTGGGGGGGGGGGGGTTTCTCACCCTGGGTGCAGTTCTTCCCCTTCCAGCCGTCCTTGCAGACGCAGTGGTAATCGGCCTGCAGACTGACGCACTCCGCACTGCCCGTGACGTCGCACGGCAGCGGCACGCACTGGTCCAGGATCTCTGCCGCCGCACACGAACGCAAGACGGTGGAGAGCGGTCCGGGGCGCCGGACTCGATGTCAACTCAAAAAAATCGGCGGGTCAAGCTTCTTAATTCCAGCACGACGAGACGGTGGGAGCAAAACCACCCTGAGTCGACTCACTGGTCACGTGTGGTGGAGTAGACCGTGGGTACTTCCGCCGAGTCGGCGTGGAAGAGTAGGCCAAAATAGCCTCCGTCTGGCGTAGGCCAGAAGTCGCAACCGGGTACCTGATACCCGGCTACCCGTACCCGGCCGGGTACGGGTACCCATTTGCGACCCTGGTGCGGCTGGGTACGGGTAGGCCGTGAGTCACTGGTGAGTAACTGTTTGTCACTCATTTCCCAACGTCTTGTCTCTTCTCACAATTCAAGTTCCTAGAATCAACCCACCCGCGCCTGCAACATGGCTTCATCCCAGAGGTCGCAATCAGATACCCGATACCCGTACCCTACCCGTACCCGGCCGGGTACGGGTAGGGTACGGCCGGGTATGGGTACCCGTTTGCGACCCTGGTACGGCCGGGTACGGGTACGGGTAAGGAATCAAAACCCATTTGCGACCTCTGGCGTAGGCTCATTCAGACGCTGTCGGAAAGACAGCGTCTGAATGAGCTGCTTGCGTTGTGGCCGAAACGTCGTGAGAATTATTTTATTATGTTTAAATTTTATTATTTTATTATTTCCCTTGTACGTGACTTTACCGAAAGAACCAAGAAGATGAATTTGAATGTAGTTTAACACGTAGGCTTTCGCGACCAATATCATCCATAATAGAGCTTTTTTTTGGGGGTTAGATCGCGTAAATATAGAAATGTGTCGTTAAACAGGAGGGCTTCTCCACAAATCTGGCTGTCGACTGATGAAGCTGGTTGTAATTACTGGCGAAACGTCGTACTCAGATTGTAAATGTTGTGGCTTGGCTCTCTTAACACACTGGTGTGCTGTACTAGTGACGAATTGGCATTTTCTGTTTACGTGACAACCCTTACTAGTTGGTTGTGTCGGGTGGTGGCGGGTTTAGCGACACATTTCTATATTTACGCAATCTAACCCCCCAAAAAAACCTCTATTGTGAATTTGAATGTAACGCACCATTGATGCAGGATCGTACGATGTTGTCAACCTCAGTCGGGGCTCTTGGCTTCGTCTCCTGCGACTGGCAAGCTACGCACAAAAAAACACAACGAGCAGTGCTACAGGAACAGTCGCAACGTTTACGCATTCTACTAAAAAAAGACACTGTAAAAATTTTTTACATTTGCCAGGTAAGGCCCGCTGAGCTATACGGCTCTTTTCAGAAGCGACCTGGCTACCACAAATGATAGCGCAATGAAGTGGCTAATAGTCATCACGTGGAAATTTATAGCAGCCAAATACCCTAAATGCATGTTTCTAAAATGTGGAGGGGAAAACCGGAGAGAGATCCATGCGACCACGGGGAGAACATGCTAACTCCTGCATACCAGGCGAGGTAGTTAACATCTCATAGCCACCATGATGATGAGAGAGAGACACGTAAACTCCAAATATACAGCAGGCGTCGGGGTCGGGGTTGGGTTTGAACCCACGACCTCCTGCATACCAGGCGAGGGCGTTAACATCTTCCCATCGTAGTGCCCACACTGAATAAGCTTATCTAGGTGTAATGAAAGTAGAGCCTACATGCGCTGTGAATGGACTAGTGGCCACGGCAAGTAATGACAGGGGAGTCAGCCTACAGTGCGAATGCACTAGTGGCCACGGGAGGTAATGACAGGGGAGTCAGCTGTGAGTGAGAAGGGACTGGTGGCCACGGGAGGTAATGACAGGGGTATCAGCTGTGAGTGTGAAGGGACTGGTGGCTACGGGAGGTAATGACAGGGGAGTCAGCTGTGAGTGCGAAGGGACTGGTGGCTACGGGAGGTAATGACAGGGGAGTCAGCTGTGAGTGCGAAGGGACTGGTGGCTACGGGAATGTTCAGAAGGGAGCATGGTCAGTTGACGGAAGAGGACGGTGGAGTCTGCCGGTGGGGCGAGCGTCCAGAGTCAGCGAGAATGATCGAGAAGGGGGTGCGTGGCCTCGTGTTGGTTTATAAGGGGGAGATGCGCGGGAGACTCGGAGCTGTTGCGGTGGGGGTCTCCGCCTGGTGTCAAGTGAAGGTGTCTTCAATAAAGTGCCATATCAAGAGCAGTGTGTCAAGTCGTCATGACATAGGCAAAGAAAGGCCGTTCGTCCTGCACATTAAAATAAACCCTATCAAGGCATTTTAGATAGAGACACAGCAAATCAAGACACCTCGTGAAACAACATCTTTAGCCATCAACCACAAAAGTACAAACATTCAGACACGTTGAAACGCATTGCCATGACGACCGTGCTGGAACCCCCATCCAGCCAATGAGAGCGTGCGTCGCGTGTGCAACCAAATGCAGTTCCGTCTAATTTTTACAAAAGTTGCTCTTGTGTTGCTGAGCCACATACAACTCCCATTTATTATTCTGGCCCGTACTTAACCGGAGCAACCCGGACTACAACGCTGTTTCCTGCGTCGCGTGAAAATGTAGACGTTATCACGTCGGATTTAGCGAGACCTCCTACCCATGGCATTACGAACGCATTAGGCATGCACATCAGCTATGTTGAATAACTGTGAATAACCCAACCTCTCATGGATATTCATTTGTTGTATTCAACAGCACACACGCATTTACAATATTACACATTTGAGTGCACGTGAATGATGTGTGTTTTTTTGTTGTTGTGCCACCGTTACTTACCTAAATATCTTGGGTAGAAATAGTCCTGCAAGGTGCAAAACGCGTCACAATAATCATCTCACATTCCAGCTCTCTACATCTCCCAGGGCAGCAATTGCACCGACGAGCAATGTTTAATTTTATCTTTCTGAAATCTCTCTTCCCCTGTCCACCCAGCAGTATAATTGGCCACAACGCAGCTTCGGCGATCGGCAGGGTCACGTGTGGTGGGGTAAAGTGTGGGTGCTCCCACCTGCTCCCAAGACACGTCTGGCCAGTTTTGTGAAATATGCCAAAAGGCCCGATCAGGGAGACTCTTGTGGGCAACCCACGTGTAAGTGGAGGCCCTGGAGCCAGGAGTGGCTCGAGTTAAGCAATTTCAGGACGGCACAAATATATCTGAGCGAGTCTTGCAAGGATTTGGGAATGCTTTTTCACAAACATTGAAACGAGGTTCTGGTGGGCATGGCCAAACGCAACAAAACAATCCACCAGGCACGAACGAACACAATATGAAGCGTTGAATATCTTTGTGTGCAACATACACACGAGGGATTGGCAGGTTGAGAAATATGAAATGGACTCATGTCCCATGCTTGGTCCGTAACTTTCTTTGTTGGATAATACTGTCATTTTGTACAGCGTCATTCACGCTTATAGCATCCCATAACGCTGTACATTAATTATATATATGTAAGGACCCTATCCCATGTAAAGCCACTACAAAGCAAATGAAAACCCTCCTACGACTACCAAGAAAAATCTAAAATGAATTTAACAAATGAAGAAAAATGGCACCAAAACAAGGGCGTCTACAGGGCTGCGTTTCTTTTTGGAAATGAAAATTGGACGGCGCTTTCGGGGATTTCGCCCAGCGCACGCTGCCGCTGAATCAGCAGACAATGACGACACGACAGAATGAACGATATTTTATGATTATTTTTCCTATTTACGTGACTTTACCGAAAGAAGCATAGAATATGGCGAATGAATGATACATTATGTTAATGCGCAGGTAAGCCCAAAAGCAACAATGGGCGCGGCTATCACGGGCTTTGTCGATCCACAAATCGTCTCCTGAGATCCAGAATTCACGTGCCGGGAACGACTTTACCGATTTAAACAAAAATCACTTTGATCAATGCTCGAACACATAGACATGTATTCAAAATATCATTGCATGACCCACGCTCGAACACATAGACACGTAATATAGGTTTTTTTGGGTCAGATCGCGATATTTATCAATGTGTCGTAACCCTCCACCACCCGACACGGCCAAACAGTAAAAAATGTGTCACGTTTTTCAAAGGACAAAATAATTCACTTCTTTAGCCCACTGGTGTGTTGAAGAGAGAATCAACAGCATTTTTAAATTATTTTGTCCTTTGAAAAACGTGACACATTTTTTACTGTTTGGCCGTGTCGGGTGGTGGAGGGTTACGACACATTTATATAAAATAACGCGATCTGACCCAAAAACCTTGATTATGAATAATATTGTTCGCGAAAGCCTACGTGTTAAATTGACATCGACACGTGTTTAGCGTTTTTCCTTCCGCTCCTCCAGGCTGCGGAACTCACCGTATCCGACTCGTTCTCAAACACCTCTCGTGCCTCCTCCTTGCTGCACACCTCCTCCACGCACTCGCGCTCCAGATTGCCCTTCTTGAGCTCCTCGAACATGAGGTTGGCTCTGCGCACCCTCAGCAGGAACTCGCTGGCTCTCTGCGGCGTCAGTGCTGACGGGGGGGGGGGGGGGAGAAGCAGAGGTCGCAAACGGGTTTTGATTCCTTACCCGTACCCGGCAGCACCAGGGTCGCAAATGGGTACCCGTACCCGGCCAGGTACGGGTAGCCGTTCCCTACCCGTACCCTACCCAAAATGAGTGACAAACGGCTACTCACCAGTGACTCACGGCTACCCGTACCCGGGTAGGCGTTCCCTACCCGTACCCGTGCCCTACCCGAAATGAGTGACAAACTGCTACTCACCAGTGACTCACGGCCTACCCGTACCCGGCCGCACCAGGGTCGCAAACGGCTACCCGTACCTGGCCGGGTACGGGTAGCCGGGTATCGGGTAGGGTACGGGTATCGGGTACCCGGTTGCGATCTCTGGGGAGAAGCGAACGGGGGGGGGGGGGGGGGCGACACCTCGCTTGTCAATGGCGCAATATCTCCGCGAAAAGTTTTTTGGTTTGGCCATGTTTGTTTGTTGTAGTACGGAGCTAGAATGATGGCTTTAATCTAAGTTGTCTTGTGGTTGTTGTTGTTGTTGTTTGGCTTGCATCCCACTGGGATTTTTACACACAGCGTTGGTGTACGGTGCTTTTTTTTCTGGAAGACTTTGCAGTTTTTCCCTGGATTTTTCTGTTTGTGCATAGTCACTTTGAGATGTTTTTGTTTTTTGTTTGTTGCGGTTGCACCCGATTCAAGAGCCGAATGGTTCACAGGGCTATACCTAATAAATGAAACTGAAAAAAAACTTCGATTTAAAGCTTTCGTGACTGCAGAGATTCATCTTCTTGGTTCTTTCGGTAAAGTCACGTAGAAGGGAAATAAAAAATAAAATAAAACATTATAAAATAATATAATAAAACACTTTTTTTCTGTTTTATTTTTATTATTTTATTATTTCCCTTCTACGTGACTTTACCGAAAGAACCAAGAAGATGAAAAAAAAACTGTAACTCCTTTCCTGCAGTGTCGATGTTTGTTGTCCTTTGTTTGTTGTTGTTGCTGCTGCTGTGTTCACACACCGCCATGGATCTGCCTTGCGAAATAGCCGGGCAACTGGCTGAGCGGGATCATCCTTGTAACGTATCAAAAGAAACTGAACTAACCGAAGCATGAAAATAAATGTCACCGTGACTAATAGGAAGGTTTTCGTGGCTGTGGAGTATCGCTCCGATTGTGGTGTTTTGGAAAGTTTTTACCTTCTTCTTGGTTCTTTCGGTAAAGTCACGTAGAAGGGAAGTAATAAAATAATAAAAATAAAACATAATAAAATAATTCTCACGACGTTTCGGCCACAACGCAAGCAGCCGTCCTCAGGTGAAGACCCCGACAGACCTGGTCTTCACCTGAGGACGGCTGCTTGCGTTGTTTACCGAAAGAACCAAGAAGATGAATCCCTGCAGTCACGAAAGCTTTAAATCGAAATTTAAGTTTTTACCTTCTTCAAGGTCCCGAAGAACGTGGAACGAAACGTCGGACATCGTGCCCTGACCACACATCGTGATACAACCCGAAAACAAGCAGCTGGACAGCACAACGCAGTAGTGAGCGCGGTGGTCAACGATGACTATTTTCCATAACGAAACTGTTTGGGAAATGCCTCGCCATTATTTACGAGTAAACTGCTGAATCTGAACATGCCATGCATCATCATCGACTTTACTATTTCCAGTTATTTGTTGCAGTCAGAAAAAGCAAACGTTGAGTCCAGCCCTAATCTGTTGACAGTCGGCAGATAATTGCTTAGTTTTCTCAGGGCTGCCATAGGGCAAAGTCCTAAGCCATGGGTACAGACAGTCTAAACAGAGACATTTTACATCAAAACCTTCCTATATAAATGAGCCGTTGGC
The DNA here is from genome assembly GCF_015708825.2 of Lethenteron reissneri. Lineage (NCBI taxonomy): Eukaryota > Metazoa > Chordata > Hyperoartia > Petromyzontiformes > Petromyzontidae > Lethenteron > Lethenteron reissneri. Next base: position 2,418,002 of record NC_083835.1, read on the forward strand.
TGTACAAGTGCGCATAAGCGATGGGTTTCGGATTTTAAAAAAAGAACAATATGAATTCTGGTTTTTAAAAATGATCATTTCGGATCTCGTGTCGGATTTACAGACCGTGTACTAATTGAAACGTGTCTTCTTCGTGTTGGCAAAAGTGATGTCGCACCAAGACACGTGATGCCTCTATTGGAGGAAAGTGAAGAGACGCATGGAATTTGGATTTAAAGCTTTCGTGACTGCAGGGATTCATCTTCTTGGTTCTTTCGGTAAAATCACGTAGACTCTGCCTTCTCGACAGACCTGTTTTCCACCTGAAGATGGCTGCTTGCGTTGTGGCCGAAACGTCGTGAGAATTATTTTGTTATGTTTTATTTTTATTATTTTATTACTTCCCTTCTACGTGACTTTACCGAAAGAACCAAGAAGAAGATGCATGGAAGTTGTTCCGCAAAGTCATGATTTCGGATCGATCTGAAACTCAACATTGTTTTCGGATGACATGTAATGTATGTATCAGCAATACAACCCGATTCCACACGTGCAAAGGTAAAGTCAAGACCCCCACCCCCCCTCAATAGAAATAACGGGACTATTAGGGCAAATACTGTAAGTACTTCCTGTAGATGGACAGATATATTTAGGAGAAATTGTCAACTTAATTTGTTAGTGATATTATCCACAACAATGCCAATTATTATTTTGTGTTATGGCTGGTTGTTGATGATGATTTGACCACGCAGGTTTGTGTGGGGTGGTGAAGGCGGGCAGCATGAATGGACACGTAGCAGACTGTCGCGACCAATTCCATCCGTAATATTGGTTAATTTTGGGTGAGATCGCGTAAATATATAAATGTGTCGTTAAAACCCGCCACCACCCGACACAGCCAACTCGTAAGGGTTGTCACGTAAACAGAACGTGCCAATTCGTCACTAGGACAGCACATCCGGTGTGTTGGAGAGTAAATCCACGACATTTTAAGCACGATACCAGCTACCCCCCCCATCACTACACCAGCTACTACCCCGTCCCCCCATCACTACACCAGCTACGACCCCCCCCCATCACTACACCAGCTACGACCCCCCCCCCATTACTATACCAGCTACTACCCCCCCCCATTACTATACCAGCTACTACCCCCCCCCCCATCACTACACCAGCTACGACCCCCCCCCCATTACTATACCAGCTCCCCCCCATCACCACACCAGCTACTACCCCCCCCCCCCATCACTACACCAGCTACTACCCCCCCCCCATTACTATACCAGCTACTACCCCCCCCCCATCACCACACCAGCTACTACCCCCCCCCCCCATCACCACACCAGCTACCCCCCCATCACCACACCAGCTACTACCCCCCCCCCCATCACCACACCAGCTACTACCCCCCCCCCCATCACCACACCAGCTACTACCCCCCCCCATCACCACACCAGCTACTACCCCCCCCCCCATCACCACACCAGCTACTACCCCCCCCCCCATCACCACACCAGCTACTACCCCCCCCCCATCACTACACCAGCTACTACCCCCCCCCATCACCACACCAGCTACTACCCCCCCCCCCCATCACCACACCAGCTACTACCCCCCCCCCCATCACCACACCAGCTACCCCCCCATCACCACACCAGCTACTACCCCCCCACCCATCACCACACCAGCTACTACCCCCCCCCCCCCCATCACTACACCAGCTACTACCCCCCCCTCCATCACCACACCAGCTACTACCCCCCCCCCCATCACCACACCAGCTACTACCCCCCCCCATCACCACACCAGCTACTACCCCCCCATCACTACACCAGCTACTACCCCCCCCATCACCACACCAGCTACTACCCCCCCCCATCACCACACCAGCTACTACCCCCCCCCCTCCATCACCACACCAGCTACCCCCCCCATCACCACACCAGCTACTACCCCCCCCCCCCCTATTAAACTCAATCCGGCCCTCCCCACTCTCGTGACAATTTTCCCATCGCAAAGTTTCACACAAAAGGGGGTCGTGACCCGCGTCACAGCCGACACGGCAACGAACGTGAAAAGCCCCGAGCGAAGAGGTGATGGTCGCCTCGGGGGCACTTACTCGGGGGGGAGGACGACGACGATGAGGTGGAGGAGGAGGAGGAAGAGGTCCTGCCCAGACCGGGATGAAGGAGGCAAAGCAGCAGCAGCAACAGAACGCTGGCCGACATTTTAAAAAAAAATCCGTGAAACGGTGATGTGGGGGGGGGAGTTCGAAATCTCTCCACTTGTTGTTTGTTTAAAACCCCAAAATGCATTATTTCTTTATTTTGCACAAGAGGAGGTGGGAGGGACGGGGCAAGCGGGGGGGGGGGGGGTCAGTAAACCGAATTTTTTTTTTATAACATTTTGTGGCCGATCACCATCAAAGTAAACATTGTCCTCTGTGCCCTGTCGTGACGGCTACACACACACAAACAAACCGCAGGGCACACACGCAGCTGCTGCTGCCGCTGCTGCTGCTGTCTGTCGGTTCATCGGAACACCTTCTTAGGACACAGAATCGAGTGAAACGTGCACGCGCGTGCTCTCCCGATTTGTGTGTGCCCATCATGTTCAGCCCATTTTGTTGTTGTTGGGCCTTAATGAGTTTTTATTGGGAAACACTCACGCATGATATTTTGTACAATCACGTTACCCCCACCACCTATACCCCCTTGTTTTGGTTACGCTATATATATATTTTTCTCACTGAGTGTTTGGCTGCTACTATAACACATCACACGATAAACCACTTCTTTGAGTGATCATTTATGATAACCAGGTCGCCTCTGAAAAAAAGAGCTATATAGTTCAATAAGCCATACCTGGTGAAATAAAAGTTTTTAGTTTAGTATACGAGGGCGGGTGACACTCGGTCCGACCATCTAATGGCCACACCTCGCAGACCCGTGCCGACAGCACGTGGCAGCTCTGGTGGTGGTCACCTGGCCCAGTACGAACCAGGCTCAACCAAAATTTGCACTGGATGGTGGCCAGGCTGAAATCAAATCAATCTATATACTGAATATAAAAGGGAAATGTGTGATTATGTGTCTGTTCAAAATGTTTAGCGTACTTCCCGACGTGCAACAAACTTGAAATTTGCCATGTGGGTACTTTCCAGACAGTACACCGTGCCAAAAATTCTAAAAATACACTTTTGTATTTTGGGGGGGGGTGCTCAATAATGCATATTTTTGTGCACGGCGAATGAGCTGTGGCGTCACATCTGTCATGCACCCGCGCATGTGGAAGCGTAACGCATTGTCGTGTCGTGGTGAGCGCGCTGTGCACCCGGCGACCCGAGTTCGATTCCCGCTCACGGCCACCACCGGTGACAATTATTTTAACCGCTCCTGGGCCTCCCCTAGGTCGACTCAGCCTCAAACGAGTAACTGGTGTGGTGTGTGAACATCGCCACTGGGGAGATAAAGGCGGCCCGGCGTGGTGAATCCAAGTCCCGGGCGAAGCCGGGTAGTGAAGCTAGTCTATATATAAAGTGTGAACTGTCCAGGTTTTAAACACAACGGTAATAGTGATAAGCGTGATGAGAATTGGGTGTAATTCCCAAACACTTGCCTCTCGTGTGAAGCTCATGGTATTCTTGGAATCGATCCCCTTACCGAATGTTAATCGATAGCATTCGTGCGTATGATGTCCAAATGATAAATGCACTTTGCAGGGCTATTTGTGGCCAGGTCGCTTTTGAAAAATAAATTAATACCTCCGTGGGCTTTGCCTGGTTGGATGGAGATGGTTTAGTGTTTCTTGTATATTTAACTGCAACCATGGTTTTGTACTGTTTGTGGAAACAAGTTTTTGAGAGCTCATCGGATTCTTCCAGTATGAAGGATTCTGAAAATGTACAACAAAAAGAGAATGTGTCCATACAATCGCGTTACTTGATGCACACGTGGCTCGTGGGTTGGGCTACCTGGCGGCAGTTTCACGCCAGAATCCTCGTCGTGAATGTTGCACTTCTTTCACGCCCTACGTAGCCAACCGTGCTAATCGACACGATTGTCACGTTTATAACAAGTAAACCCGTAAAAACAAAGTTTTTCACTCTAAATCCTTTATATGCGTGGCGGCTAGAGTCCTCTCGTCCTCTGGCTTGAGATGGCTGCCACATATGGGTCAGATGATTGTCTGCCAGTATTAAGCAATTGGTAATTAAATATTTAATTTGTTTTCCCTAAACAGTGTAAAATTTTGGAAATTTTTTTTCACGAACATTAATTGTCACGCACAACGAGTCTGTGTGCAAAATGTCAGCTCGATTGGATCACGGGAAGTGGGTTAAAAAACGACCGAAAGATTTGCACGGTCCTAAGCAAGCAAGCAAGCACGCAAGCAGGCAAGCAAGCGAACTTAATATAAAGGATTTAAAAAAACATGATCTTATTTCAACGAATAATCTTCATTGCATTATATATATTTGTAATCTGGACAATCTTGTGGAGGAGGGTTGACATGAAATTTGGCACAAAGCCAACAAATGGATCAATTGTATTGGTTACGCAAATCCTACGTTTCAAGTTGACGTGACTTGCTGAATTTTAGATGTGTCTAAGAGCCAATTTGCGGAAGCGTTTCAATGGAAACAATTATTGGTCTGTAATTTCAGAGTTTGCAGGTTCTATGACTGCCACTGTACAGCAGCCTGCACTTTGGAAATTAACCAAATAAATCATTTAGATTTAAAGCTTTCGTGACTGCAGGGATTCATCTTCTTGGTTCGTTCGGTAAAGTCACGTAAAAGGGAAGTAATAAAATAATAAAAATAAAACACAATAAAATAATATATTATTAATAATAAAAAGAAAACATAATAAAATAATATATTATTCATAATAAACCATCGCACAGCTGTGGCAGTATCATCGCTGTTGAAGAAGGCAGAAAAAAGTTTCTTCAGGACGCTCGATCACCCAGGAAAGGCCTCGCCCAGCCTCACGACTCGTTTTCAGAAGGTTCCTGCCAAGTTTTTGCAATTAATTGTTGCGTGTAATCGCAATTGAGTAATTAGCGGGTACATTTTTAAATCCTTTATATTAAGTTCGCTTGCTTGCTTACGACCGTGCAAATCTTTCGGTCGTTTTTTAACCCACTTCCCGTGATCCAATCGAGCTGACATTTTCCACACAGACTCGTTGTGCGTGACAATTAATGTTCGTGAAATTTTTTTCCAAAATTTTACACTTTTTAGGACAAAAATATTATATTTAATTACCAATTTCTTAATGGTGCAATGCAATCATCTGACCCATAGGTGGCAGCCATCTCAAGCCAGAGGACGAGAGGACTCTAGCGGCCACGCATATAAAGGATTTATAGTGAAAAACTTAGTTTTTACGGGTTATACTTGTTTTTCGTATTTTATTCAGACCACCAACACACCACGGCATGCCCTTTGCGAATGACATCACGGGATGCTTTGGCGTGCACTGCGAAGGCGCGTGCCTTTTATGGTGAACGCAATTGTGTCGAGGCTCAAAAGAAATTGGGTCGAGGCTCAAAAGAAAGCCATCCCTTGGTGTAGACCAATCAGTTTCAAGGACAATGCATATATTATCAGTGTGTTTTTTGTTTGCATGTTAACTGCAAGTATTGTGGTTAATGCAGACATGAATCCTTATAAAAAGGTTTCAGTTTTGTTGCCAGAAAAAAGGGGAAAACCCCTATTATTATATTTTGGTACTGGCAAAGGTGGTCTCATGATGCACTCCGCAGTATTAAAGTATTACGCAGGGCGGTCGCTAGATTCGAACCGCGAACCTCTGTCCCGGAGTCTGCATCTCACCACCATCCCCGTGCGTTAGGTAGGAGCACACCGAGCAAAGCTCGCTCCCACGAAGCCGCTTGCTTTTCTTTTACTTTTTCACTTGGCGACTGTAAAACTAAAACATACAAACAACAAAAACTCCACCAACACGTTCCGTGTACATTTTGTGCGAAGGGGAGGAAAAAAAACGACAGAAAAAGGCTCAGTTTGGTTTTAAAAAGCAATGTAATTTAATTCTCAATAATAACAGTTGACAAAAAAAACCAAAACGTAAGGGACAGAATCACTCGTCACGCGATTTTCAAATCTCTCGTTCGTTCCCCGCCAATGCTCGTCGTTACTATTACAACGCGCTAACCCCGCCCCCCCCCCCCACGTGCCACCAGGACTCCCCCAGAGCTCATCGCTTCGTGGCCGACCACCGACCACCTCAACACCTCAACGAGAGACATTCTCTCTCTTCCTCCGTTTTCTTTTTTGCTGCCCGACCCGGGGCGGGTGAAGGACCAACTAAGTCGGCGGGCGATCCGTCCTCCTCTCTTCCTCCGTGGCGAAACTAAATCCTGGCGCAAAAAACGCAACAAGTCCGCCACGCACGAAACTCTCTCTCTCTCCACCGTACCACCCCCCTCTTGCAACTTGACCGTGCGTTGCGCGCGGGCCTTTCGCTTTACAATTGTCACTTAAAACGTCGTCGTTCGCAATCTCAGCATCCACAAGAGGCCGCGCGCCTCCCGCCCCATCGCCCCGTGCCGCCGCCGCCCCCCCGAAAGGTAACAAAAACACCGTGCCGGATAGAATGAGAAATGTAACATGCAACATCATACAGCACATTTTTTTTTTTTTTACAAAGTCCTTCTTGAGCGTCACTGTTTTCCCGCGACAAAGGTTTTGTTTTTTATTTCTTCGCACGTCCCATAACGAAGCAGCATCGCCGAAATGCCAGCCTACATCCCCCCTACTTGTTAATTTATTAGTAGTAGTAGTTTCTTAACAATATACATCTGTATATTAATTCCTTATATACTTATTTTTTTTCCTCCACAAGGCACTCCTCACGTGGATTGCTTGTTTCAATTTAAAAAAAGAAGGTATTTTTTTTTTTAGAAGTACAAAAAAACGGACACGTCTTAAAAACCAATGACTCGGTTTTTTTTTCTTGCAGGGTTCACCTTCGTACTGCATTTCTCAAAGACGGAAATTTCAGGGGTGAAAAACAACTGCAACAACGGTTTGAATTACAATGTCATCTTTTGTTTCATCTCTCTTTTTTCTCTCTCTGTATCTCTCCTCTAGTCGGTGCCATTAAGCATCACGGTTTTGGTGGCTGCTGCAGCTGCAGCTGCCGCCGCTGCTACTGCTGGGGCAGCTGTCTCAACCTTCCCCTCAAACTTGTCTCCCCTCCTGGCCCCTCGCTCCCTGGATCCTCTTTGCTGCAGCTGCTTGCTGGCGCCGTTCACCGCAGCGCCGGGAGGTTTTGGCACGGCGTCTCCGCGCTCCGCAGCGCCGGCGGCGATGGCACCGCCGCGGTCCTGAGCGGGGGCAACGCAGCGCACACGTTCAGACTCGGGAGCTGACAGCAGCATGGTCCTGCCTCTCTCCCACAGCGTGTACAGGGTTTATTCGTATTTTTATTAAACCAAACTACAACTTTTTTTAAATTTCACCAGGTAAGGCCCACTTGAGCTGTCGCTCAACAATGTGGCCTATCGTGTGAACATTTACAGCGGCCAAAGACTGTAAACGCGTGATGTTGATTCAGAATGTGAAGGGAAAAACCGGAGGACCCGGAGAAAGATCCACGCGACCACGGGGAGATCGACACGCAAACTCCCAATAAACAGCAGGTGTCAGGGGTCGGGATTGAAACCGTCACCACCTCTTGTATACCAGGAGAGGTAGATTACATCTCGTCACTGTGGCACCAATATACTTTCACCACGCTGGTCTGTGCGGTTTCGTGAAGAGAGGCGATCGGACAGGTTCTGGAATCATTCACGAGCGATGTCAACTATGGCCGGGAAGCCAACTCAGGTCGCCGGGTTCATTATTTTAGACGATTACATCCTTTAGGCCAGATCACTTCATTACACAAAACCGCACAATTTGCATACAAAATCTCAACAATAATACTAAATGATGCGAGCTGGATATAAAGAATGCTGTTATACGTGTTTTTTCCCCCTGTTGTAATTCTCACACGCCACTGTTTTAACAAAAGGCATTATATGAACCTCTATGAACCACCTGGTCAATTCTGACCGTGAGGATTCATCCACCCACAGCTCCTGGGCAATGAATGAGAACTTACCTGTGCGTTAGGGGCCTTCCCAGAATCAGCGGGTGGTGGCAACTGTCTGCTCTGAGACTCGGCCCTTGAAATGTAATCTGCCACAGTCACTGCACAGGGTGGGGGGGGGGCGGGCAGGGGGTGGTGAAAAACACAACAACATTAAGATAATACTCGTGGGATTCAGACCATGCCGGGGCAGAAAACATCCTGTGCCCAAGGGTCACCTAAATGTCGCACACCCTTTACCCCCAACAAAACCCTGCGCTAATTAAGCACGTAGACCCCCGTACAGCGGAATAGCTCATTTGTAACTTTTTTGTAAGCGCCCGTGTAAAGTGTGCGAATGGTAGGAATGGGATTGTCACGTTTCTCCACCCCCCCCCCCCCCCGAGAGATGTGATGATGACTTGTCTCCACATTGAGGGTTGCAAGTTAATTCAATAGCTGGTTTATTTTGAGCCCTGGTGAATGTAGCAGCGCCATCTCGTGGCTGCAGAGCTTACGTTGACCCATTAAATGTGACGGATACACGATTCGATGTGTGAATCGCAAGGCTTAAAGATCCACGCGTATCAATGCGTACGAGCAGCGCAGCAAGCAGACGGATACAGTAATTTTCAACAAAAATTCAGCTTACCTAAAAAATGGTTACTTTCTAAAATTCAAAGATAACTGAAGTGTAAAGTCGGCAATTCTATATATACTTTCAAGTCTGAAACCAGAAACTGAGAAGGCCTTGCAGCATTACAACAACAGTGCATCGTTATGAACATGCATAATTACGGCACAGCGACAATGGCGCTCAAACGGCATGCACCACCTCGCACCGCTCCACCAACCGCCCTGGAACAAGCGTTTGTTATTATTCAAACGACCGAGTCGCTCGTCAGCAAACTACTTCAACAAACCACACACACGCGCGTGCCCGCACGTGTTAACGTTCGACGCACAACCACAACGGCGCAGCCGTGTCGTCCCGTCAACCGTCGCTAACGAATGGCGACATCGTCGCGGCGCTCCGTGGCCAACATGCATGTTGAACGCCGTACGTAGCCAACCGCGCTAATCAGAGGTGCGAAAGTCTAGCGAAGGCTTGCTGATGTGACGTCACCGAAAGGACAGCACCCTTGCGTCAGTCTCGATTGGACCAACTCCACCACCGCCCAAATGAATTGCGTTGGGGATTAGAGGGTCGCGGATAGCAGAATTTGCCCTCTACTCATATCCACCCATGTTGTATGTTGAACTTCGTTCGCACCGTAGGAAAGCCAACCTGTGCTAATCTGAGGTGTGGTGGAAGGACAACAAATTGTATTGAGTGCGACCTTATAATGTATTTGTTTGGCAACTGCCGAGGACTCGGGTCGCACCATCTACACCGTGTTCAACCACCACATTTGCAGGTCACAACACTTCCCTCACCTTTGGAATTTTATCTCATCGTCTTTTACCCGTTACACAACTTTTGACCGTGCTGTTTATTGCTGGCCGTTTGGGTGGTTTTTGGCCTTGGGGCCTGTTGCTCAGCAAGTGCGCACAACCAAAGCAAAATGCCACTCAAATATTCTTTGAAATAAATCCGACTAATCTAGCCAAACATCCCAAAAGCAAGATCCTCCTGCAAAAGACATCTTGAAACTTCCACGTTCTAGGGCAAACTAATGTTATTATGGCCAAAAACATGCCGCTTTCACAACAACATGCAGTTATCACGCTCAAAAAAGTTAGTACATGAACACGGCACACACAAGCATTTCACCAAATGAACAGCTTAAAACCACCTCGATAAAGTTAACGTTTGCGTCTCCCTGTTTCAAGTTCACCATGCCGGTTTCAGTTAAAGAGTTCTCAACAGGGGGTCACACCTGAAGCTGAAAGAAAGCCATCCCTTGGTGTGGACCAATCAGTTTCAAGGACAATGCATATATTATCATAGTGTGTGTTTTTGTTTGCATTTTGACTGCAAGTATTGTGGTTAATGCAGTTACATGAACCCTTGTAAAAAGGTTTCAGTTTTGTTGCCAGAAAAAAGGGGAAAAACCCTATTATTATATTTTGGTGCTGGCAAAGGAGGTCTAATGATGAGATTTGTAAAGTGACAAGTACGGGAGGTCCTCGTTGAATGTGCGGTGTTTACACTACAACGCGTTGTCGCTATAAGACGGTTCTTCCATTCGGGAACACTTCACAACGCGGAATGCGCACACCCCGTTATAACGCAGTTTTTGAGCGGCCGAACGACCAACTACTTTCTTGAGCTGCGTGGCTGAGCGGAGTGACACAGTACGTGGCAACGTACCCCAGTTCTCTGTCTCACCACCTTGCTGTTTGTGTAGTAAATCGTATCTCGGCAAACTTTATCTTTACATTATTTGTAGGGAAATTGTTTTCGCCAAATGCGGTTTTCGCTAAATGCAGTACTTTTCAGGAACGCATCTACTACTGCGTTAAAGGAGGAATTACTGTGTTCCTGGCCTACATTTACCCTTCCTGCCTTCTCATCTAGCGGTAACGATGACCGCGCATTATTTTGTTTCTGCATGGAACATCCATCGGCCAAGCAGCATTTCTTTAGCAAGCCCGTCCCTCCTGATTAGACTCAGAAAGTCGAAACCAGATCAGGATTTTCCCACGTAAGCAAATGCTGCTGGACAATATTGTTCCAGAAACACCACACTAAAAATGTTATCTTTATATATATGTGGAAGGACAGCACGCTTCCATAATAATTTATTTTACCCACAATGCCCATTGATAATGTACAATGAATATTTATAAGCCACACAGATCCTCCAATTACTGAAGCGGCTCAGGTTGTTATGGAAGTTCCCTCCGCCATGGTGAAAGAGGTGTTGCCAAGCCAGGAGGCGATGGGCAGTGTCAGTCATTTGCGGTCGCCAATAAAACAAACAAATCACTTCACAAATAACAAAACCGCGTGCCCGCCGACCCGCCGGAGTTGGACTGCGAGTCTGTACGGTGGTGCCGCGTGGCCGTCCATGAAGTGAGATTTTGATCGCGGCTGTGTAAAGGGGGATCGGGAATGCCGGGGGACCACCGAGTTGAGAACCCCCTTGGGTTAGCACGCACGCACGCAGCGTCTGCGGCGTCTCTCCCCCGACTACCTGGCTGCCTCTCCAGGCTCGGCGAGCTGGGCCCAGGCATTCTCCGGCGAGCGCTCCTGTTCCGTCTCTTGTTCCGCGACGGCTCCTCTCCCTCGTCTGGAGGTCGTGAACGCCGTCGGGCAAACCTCTCACCGCCGCCGTTTACACCCTCGACAGATCGCGTGCCTTGCTCGCACGGCCATTGAAAGGCTGCCCCTTTCTTGCAGGCCCAGGAATGGCCACAGAACGACGGTCCCCTCTGTGTTTTATGGGACTCGATGGGATCAGCCCCCTGTGCCATAGCTCCTCCCCCCTCCTCCCTGTCCGCTCGGTGGCCACGTGTTTATAACGCAGAATGAATGGGTCGGGCTGCAACTATTTTGAGTTGAAGGTCTTTGTTTTGGAAATATTAGGCCGCGTGCTGTTAACGCAGACAGCTGGCCTACGGTACATAGAGCGAGCATCTTATTTTTTGCGTCGACTCTGTGATCTCAAGACTGCCGTGTCGTCGGTAAAGATTTGCACGCGCTCTTCGTCCACACGTAACAATTACTCGATCGTTTAGCACGAAAAAAAATATATCCTCCTGCGATTTTAATAAAAGAACTGACGCATTCTTGCACGTCTACAAAGCATCGTTGGAAAAAATTTAACGACGTAACTTTACAGACAAGGCACAGCAGTGCGATTGTGACCATGCAACCGTAGCAGAGTAAATACCACTATAGTTTGCGCTCCTTCTATGGAGAAGGAACAGCAAATCAACACTCTCTCCTGAATCCCTCTCGTCGTTGCCAGCAGCAGACCTCGACATTGGCATCGAGCTCCTGGACCATATTGCCACTGCGCAACGATAAAACTGAACGACGCAACTTTGAATACGTTCATCGGTCTTTCAAATCACACCCCATTTGCCGAGCCGAAAGATGCTCACCGTTGCCGTTGACCGAGGTGGTGTCGGACTCGCTGACCGAGTCGATGACCACGGCGTCCTCGTCCGTGCGCCGCCTGCGGGACTGCTTCCGCCGCGGCCGGGGCCACGCATCGCTGCCGTCCGTGTCGCCCGCCCGCTCAGCATCCTCGGCGAATCCCAGCGAGTTGGCGCCCGCCGTCTCCTTTCCCCCTAAGCGTGGCGGGGGCGAGGGGGGTAGGGTGTGCACGCGCGTTGATTCACGAAACCGCGGCGTGGCGCCAGAGAGCTGGTCATGCACGAGCCAGGAAGCCGACCGTCCTAAGGACAGGTTTCAAGTTTTTTTGCCGCTCTAAAAGATACAACCTTTAAAAATAAATATTCACAAGTGTTCTTTCCATTTCGATTTAAAGCTTTCGTGACTGCAGGGATTCATCTTCTTGGTTCTTTCGGTAAAGTCACGTAGAAGGGAAATGATAAAAATAAAACATAATATTATTATTTTATTATGTTTTATTTTTATTATTTCCCTTCTACGTGACTTAGAAGGGAAATGATAAAAATAAAACATAATATTATTATTTTATTATGTTTTATTTTTATTATTTCCCTTCTACGTGACTTTACCGAAAGAACCAAGAAGATGTTCTTTCCATGTCTGAGATAGGACCATGGAAGCGGCTATCACAGAGTTACCTCTGATATCTCGTAAAGGAGTCGAACCCAACGTTTAATGCTCGGTGGTTGAATTTGGTCAAATGTCTGTTACCCTCAAATATCCTTTACAAAAACCGCTTTTAGCGCGAGCGACAGGCAGTCTCACGTCCAGGCACCGTTTGATCTCATCGGCTTCTCCCAACCAACGGAAGCCGCCGCAACCGCGCAGACTCCGCCGTGCCCGCGTACAACACCGAGTGCCGTGTACCTTGGGCAAAGGCGGCTCCCCGTGCCGCCCCACCTCGCGCCGTGGGGGCGCTGCCCCTGCCGCGCGCTGGGCCCCCGCGGCCCCGCGGCTCGTCCCGTCTCTCCGACTCTGTCTCGGACGCGTTCGAGTGCTCGGAGTTGGTTCCTTTTTACAAAGCGGAGGTAGTGGTGGGAGGGGGATGGGATGGGGCAAGCAATTAAAGAACATTGTCATTGTAACTGTCATTGTCACAATCGGCAACAGGAAGCAGTACTCCAGTAGTGCGCGATGACACAACTGTGCTCGGATATTGGCTCTGCTCACCATGGGCTGTTTGCGGATAAACCCTTTGACATATCAACTGTATAAATATAGTTTTCAAACTAATTTCTTTAGATCTGCTTTTTGTCTTTAGTTTGTTGTCCATCCCCACACCTCCGATTATACGTACATAACCCAAGTTTTGTTCGTGCTGGATCATCTCTAGGACAGTGAACGAACTACCCCCCGTTTACAGAGAAATGGACAAAGCTGACGCACGAAACGTTTCACCCTCGGGTTTGAAAAGCATCGAAGCCACACGGCGCTTGGGCGTCCTCACCGTATCCCGAGTTGTAGGCCCTTCTGGCGCGCCCGCGGCCCAGGTACGAGCGACCCCCGCGTGTCGGGCCCCCCGGTGGCGCCGAGTCATCAGCAGCGGCGGCAGCGGGCCCGGCGGGGGCGTCGGGTCGCTCGCGCTCGCCGGGACGGCCGCCCAGCAGCGCCGAGCGAGAGCCCAGCCCGATCTGACGGAGCTGCTCGTCGATCTGCAGCCGTTCCATGCGCAGCTCCTCCACCTCCTGCGCATGGCGAGACGCGGGGCGAGACGCGGGGCGTGAGGCCGACAGCGTTCGCGCAATCGACGATAAATCGTTGTCGCCATCGGTGGCGGTTATCTATCGCCCAGCTGGGCGAGAGGCCTCCGCCTCCTGTTGCCATCTCTCAACGTCCCGCGACATCACAATCCGATCTTGTACCCGCACACGAGCAGATTTCATCGGTTATGAGAGCATTATAGTTAAAAGGGAGAGTTACAAGAAAGCCGTTGGTCACGAATGTGATTACCAGCGATGCGACGTGCCCACTTCAATCGCAGGAGTAGGGCCTCACAGTGGAAACAACAAAGAGGATATTTAAGAGCATGAAGAGGATTGACTAGTGGTCTGAGATGGAATGAAAGTGAAAGAAAATTGGAGAGAAAAACAACAATAAATCTATACCATTCATTCACATTCAGTTGATCTCAGAAATAATCTAAACCAAACACATTAAGAATTTCCCAGCAATAGCAATACTCAAGATCAAACTTAAAAGTAATAAACACAAAAAAGTATTTTATCGATTACTTCTGTACAGCGTTACCGTTGTACATTTTTCATGCCAATATATGCTACAAAGACAAATGTCCCCCCCATATAGCCTTCAGCAGACTGTTAGGGCAAGTGCGCTTGCTCTCGAACACCATTCGAGGCCGGCATGGCACACGAGTGGGCGATGCAGCCAGCGCCACAGGCCTGGCAGCCTTCGTTTCCCCAGCGCTGTTTAGACAACCGCACCATATGGCAAGTCTCAGGGGAGGCCTGGGACCGGTTTAGATATTCGTCACCGATGTTGGCCGTGAGCGGGGGAATTGAGCTTCGGAGGCGTCGGGTGTGGAGCGCGGCGCGTACACGCAATATTCCCGACACGCAGTAGAAAGTTGAAGGCCCCCCCCAAAGTGTGACTTGTGGGATTTCTGAACGGGTCTAATCCGCTACATCTGTGGATTCCCACGCCCTCCACTGGCCATGCTAAGGCGAGGCGCTTAACTCGCGGATTCCTGGCGCTGTAATCTACTTTCCACTTTAATTTCCTGAGGTGCACATGAAAGTATTAGCAGTCGAAATGACCAGTGTCAAATTTAACACCGCTGAGAAGAGGGCATCAAGTCAACGCGAGCCATAGCTTAAGCCGTTGTGAGACAAACGATCTCTGAGCAAGTGTATCGTGTTTGTTTTGTTTAACCGGATGAGAACATGAGAGCTGAGGATCGGAGTCTCATTTGAAGCGGTGACTTGGGTCGCCAAAATGACAAAGTGCGAAAACAAACAAAGTAAAGCGCAGGAATGACGCAAATAGAAATCGGCGCAAAAAGAACAGTGTCAGATTTAAAAGAACAAAGGTCTAGAATTGAAGCTTTCATGACTGCACACATTATACTCATTGTTTTTTTTTTCGGTAAAGTCACATATGTAGAAATAAAATAACATTTTAATAAATTAAAATAAATCACGACGTTTCGAACGCAACACAAGCGCTCATCGTCACCAATTGATGAGCGCTTGTGTTGCGTTCGAAACGTCGTGATTTAATTGAATTTATTAAAATTTTATTTTATTTCTATATACGTGACTTTACCGAAAAAAACCAACGAGTATAAGAACAAAGGAATTGCACAAATATGTTAAGTTACAAATTCCCTGTCGTGCAAGTCGGCTCGGGGCAGAATATTTGTTCGACTGATCGTGGTACAATTACAAAATCAAGCTCGAGGAAACATTAAACAGATCTACGGAGTTAAATCGAGAGAAAATTTAATATCTGTAACGATTCACCCCCCAACGGGATTTCATGAATTGCTGAGTTTCCGGATCGAGATTTGATTCTAGTCCAAGTCGCCTTTATAACTTTACGGTGAACAAAACATTCTAGCAGCTGCTGGGGATCAATGTGAACCCAATTAAATACCATTGACATAAACATCGTCAGCCAAACCAAAACGTCCACACATTGGCCAAGCATCTCAACCACACTCACTGTCCATTACCATGCCACACAATACTATAAATAACAAGCAACCCTTGTACACACTCCAAGCCTCTCTCTCTACACCGTGTCACCACATGGGGAACGATGGACTGCACCTCACCACGCCGGTTTGGTGAAACTGGCTATGCGCTCAAGACCAGTTCATATTACCACTCGCCACTGAAGTCAAACCGAGGCTGCAGTGTGCTAACCACCGCACTCACCGCCCTCACCCATCCTAAACGATTGAAACAGACGGACGAGCGAGCGAGTGAGCGAAGGAACAAGGCGTGTACGTTTACACAGCCCAACTGCGTAGGCTTGCAGTGGCGGCGGCCTCGTGCGGCGAGAGACTACGACACGTGGTCGCCCGGCCTCTGCTGAGACTGTAACGGACGAGACACAGGCCTCAACGACAGGTGGTGGTGCCGGGGCTATTTTCAGAATCACATAGCTCAGGGGGCACCCGCTTCGCTGAATCGGTTGAAAATGTGTCGTGGGTGCAAGATATACTCGCCTCCCTCCCTCCCTCCCCGTCCTTTGACTGCCAAGCGCTTTTGAGGAATTTCGGTGGCTTTTATTTAGCTCCCGTCGCTATTAAAAGCGGCCCTGATGGTGCAGTGTTAATGTCGACGAGAGAAATGTATAGTTCGAAGAAAGTTAAAATTATGTTTCTAACTGTACGACCTATCGCGGGGATATCCAAGGGCTGACTGATGTACCTTTGAGATTTAACGTACAGCACGGTGAGATATGGTCAAACAACCCCCCATAACCGACATGGCGTAAGGAGACCTTCATCCAGCAGTGGAATGATAAAGGACTGTATATTTTGTGTCTCCTTCAGAAAGTACGTACTTTGTAATATACTGCATTATCATTCTTGCGATTTAAATACATATTTAATGTTTTACTGTGCATTCAGCATAATAAACACCACCATTGTACAATGAACCTCACTTGTTTTTCAGGAGGACCTTAACTATTATCATTATTTCTGGGATGTAGGAAAGAAAGAAAAAAGGAAAAACCCACAGCACCCGGAGAAAATCCACATCAATTCACGGCCTCTCTACGGACAGCAGAGTCACACGGCACGACGTTGAACGTCTAAGTTGGGTACAGGGGACAGACCCATCCTTTATAAGGTCACACATTACACACAAAGCGCTTGCCACAAACGAACCAAAATACCTTGCCGATCTCGTCAAGGAGCGTATCATCATGCATCCTCATAAGCAGCGGCTTTTGGCTAGCCATCGAACAAAGACGGTCACTGCATCACGCTCGCTTTCAAACACGCTTCTGCGGCCGTCTGGAACGCTCTTCCATCCGATTAGGAAGCCACTGGAGGCTATCCACATCTAGATTGAAAGCTCATTTCTTTGACGGTGCTTTTTGTGTTTAAGATTGTTGTCAATCTCGATTTGAAGATTGTTGTCCTTCCCCACACCTCCGATGAGCACAGTTGGCTATGTACAGTGCGAAAGTTCAAAGTACATACATAGAAGGGTCCATCTCACACAACATCTACACTGCACCCCCTCTCCCCTCCACCGCTTTAACTGCGTCTGCAAGCAGACGATTCTCGCCCCCGTGCTGAAAAATAATCTGGGAGCTGGCCTTGATCAAGTTACGCAACCACCGTGAGCACGTTGCTCTTCGTGCAGCGATGAGCGAGTACGCGCGCCTACACCGAGATAATGAATCCCGGCTATAACCGAGAACCGGGCGCAATAAAATCTTGGGTTTGCTGCGACACATCACGACCGCTGGAGACGTTGTTTGATGTTGCGTTGGCGCGGCAATCCCCGCGTGTCGCGTGCTCGGGTACCTTGAGATAAGAGAGGTGATACTCCAGCAGAACGCGTGCATTGCTCAAATTCTCCTTGGTCCCGACGAAGGTAAACGGCACCATTCCCTGTTGGCAGCAGCAGCATCAGACGACAAGGATTAGCGAATTCGGTGCTGTGTCGGTGCAGCCACCAGCATCATCGCAATCGCCGCCACTATCATCACCGCCGCAATCAACAGTTGGGTCCATCATCACAACAGTACTGTCTTTGATACCACAGTCAAGAGCACTGTCATCATCACCACCACCACAGTCAACAGCATGATCACCACCACTAATCAAGAGTGCTGCTTCAATACAATCACAAATCACCATGTTAATAACTGTAAATTACCAGCATGACCACCACCAGTATCAGTTATCACCATCACATTATTTCATAATCACATCATCTCCAGGGCCACTATTCTTATCGGCTCCTCGACACGCTTGAGGGGGGTTCTTCAGAACCACAAGAACCAAGATAGGTTCGGGGGGGAACCTGGGGGGTCTTCAGAGCATGTCAGGATCATTCAGGAGGTCTTTACCCGCAATCTCCGTGTCATCAAGAGAGCATTTGGGGCACTAAGAGGGCCTCACCTCTTCGCGCGTATGCTTCTTGGTGTCATCGCCCTCAATCTTGACCCGCACAACGCCGGATTTATCGACGATCTCCTGGATTGCTTTGCCATTTTTACCGATCACCTTGCCTGACAGAGAAGACCAAACACAAGTTACGTTAATCTGGAGCACAATCCAGCCGCAAAAAGTTGTTCGTTTAAATTACTCGACGATGGGCGGATCGGTGCATCGGTGGGTGAGTGGGTCGGTCGGTGTGTGGGTGGGTGGGTGCGTCGTGCGTGGGTGGGTGGGTTTGGTGGGTGGGTGCGTCGGTGCGTGGGTGGGCTCGCGAAACCATCCGGGCTAAAAATGTCCACACATACACATCAAATAGGAAATGTACATGAATAGAAAAGCCATATATAAATAGGAAAGAGGGCAACATGAATTGCATAAACAAAGTGGAATTTAATCTACCGGCCTGTTCAATTACAGCATGTTCAAATTAAAATAAAAAGTGTAAGCCTTACATGGTCTCACCAGCAAAGGCGTGGCCGGTTAAACAAAATTTACCGAATAACCGTCCTCTGCGGGCATGGACTGTCCACAAAATAATATTACGGCAGACTGCAGGAAAGGCTCAGATGCCGATAACATTATTATTTCCAGCCACTAATGACTGTGATGAGCAGCAGAGGTCACGCAGCAAAATCAATTGCACTGTACTTTTATGCTCCCATGGGGGTTCTATTAAAACACATCACTCGGTCGGTAAGTTGGGGTTTGTGAAGCAGTGGCCCAGGACCTATTCAGATTGCGATGGCCACCGATGATAGCTGTGGCCAAGAATTGAAGTCGGGTTTCCGAACTCGTAGCAGCAACATTTGCACGATGATCCACTAGCCCTCGCTGCCTATAAAGATGCCGGGTTACAGGCCGCGTGCGTAGCCACCACCGCTGCCCAGCTAATCATGACGTCACCGCCGGCGTTTCGCGCTGAAGGTCTAACGGCTGCACCCTTGACACCGTCATAAAAGGGGGGCAACGGGCATGGTTAGAGGGCCATGGAGGCTGTTCCCAAAACAATGCGGGTTCAACGCTGCTCTTGAGAAAAAGCCCCGGGGATTAATCTCCAAATCAGCCGACCCTGTTGGCACCCACAGCGCTAGCGCTGAGCGGCAACGGTTGCATCCGTGGGAGCTGGGTCAACGCGTAGCAGGAGGAGATAATTGTTTCTCACCGACAAACAACCTTGGAACTTGCACGGAGTCCTCGGTGAACTCGAGCATACTGCGCGCCTGTCTCACGGCCTCCGGGGTCTGCGGAGCGACGGAGGGAGAGTCGTACGCTCAGTACATCGTCGTCGTCAATCATCATCATCAGCAACGTGGCACATTATTGTTACATTTTCATACTTGATACAGATGATCTGCGCTGTGGATATAAAGAACGCTTGCATGGTTTATTTCTTAAAAGGACTTTAAAATCGAATCAAGGTTTCGCCACGCCTCTGGGTGTCATGGAGGACGTTTGACGGTACTTCACCACGCTGCGGGTCAGCACAGGATGGTGATGGGGGGGGTGCAGAGTTGGCAGCATAGAACAGTACAACAATGCATGTTGCTGCAGTGCCCTCTTCTATCCAACACATACACCCCCCTCTTGTGCTTAGCTTGCGAGATTGTGAAGGGATTGAAGCACATTTCTGGTTATTTGATTGTTCGTTAATCACCACTTGGGCCAACTTTTAACTTTTTATTTATAGTGGAAAGAGACACTATGCCCCCAAATCAATGATCATTTCCAATGGTTCAGCTGTTTTTTTTCTTCCAGATAAAATAAAAATTGGCAGGAAAGAGTTTTTATTTTCTTGGTTCTTTCGGTAAAGTCACGCAGACAGAAAATAAAATTCCAATAAAAAAAGTAATTTAAATTAAAAATAAAGGCAAAAAAACCACGACGTTTCGATCTACATGAATTTACCGAAAGAACCAAGAATATGAATTCCTGCATTCAAGGAAGTTTGAAGTCTAAATACCATATAGAGCCACTCACTACCAAGCACCTTTGGTGCATGGATTTTACATATGGTTATAGATTAATTTGAGTTTGTACACATAAATAACATATTTTTGCTGTCATGTACTTATTCATTTCTAGATATTTATACATATCGATTTTTTCCCCTCTTTATTTTTCCACCCCACCACCCACCCCCCCTCCCGGTCACGCACACACGCCGCAAGTACCGCACCTCGCCGAAGATGCGGAAGGCTCCCCCCTCCTCGTCGAGCTCGATGGCCGAAACGCCGGACACACGGCGAGCCGCCTGGATGTTGGCGCCGTGCGCGCCGATCGCCAGGCCGATGAGATCGTCGCGCACCGAAAACTCCTCGCGGAATGCCGCCGCCAGCTGCCGCGTCGTCTGGAGTGCAGACACGCACACGCGCGCACACACACCGTTCGGGTGAAGGTCCAGCCCCTGCAAATCGCTCGCTCACTCGGCCGCTGAAGTAACGAGGGATACTTATACACAGTTCTACACAGTGGTGAGTGGCCCAAGCCGGTCAGACGTCTTGGAAGAGGTGGAAAAACCCACACTTTACCCCACCACACATCGACTATGGTGTATCCATCTACACTACTGGGTGGACGAAGACGGGAAGATTTAAGGAACGCGACTTATCGCATCAGTTCTAGATTTGAAGCTTTCGTGACAGCAAGGATTCATATTCTTAGGTTTTCATCGGTAGCCACGTAGGTAAAAAATTATAATAAAATAAAAATAAATGAAAATAACTAAATTAAATCACAACGTTTCGGAGGCAACACAAGTCTCCGTCTTCAAGTGGGACCGTCACAGCCAAATTTACTGTATCAAGTATTTACTGTATCAAGTAACACTTGATACAGTAAATTTGGCTGTGACGGTCCCATCTGAAGACGGAGACTTGTGTTGCCTCCGAAACGTCGTGATTTAATTTTGTTATTTTCATTCATTATTACTTCATTATCATTTTTAACCTACGTGACTTTTTTCACTAAAAAACCTAAGAATATTATCGCATCAACTGCTACGCAGAGCAGATCAAATCGAACTGGTGGCCTCTGGATTGCAAGTCGAGCGTATTGACCATTATTCACGACAACGGGGTACGCGGTGCCCACCCCCCCCGCGTGTTTTGCAAACCCCCCCCAGCTGCAGCAGACACCTCCCCCCCTCATCACCTCCAGCTGCTTGGTGGCCTCCTGGTTGCGCGCCAGCAGCAGCAGCTTCGTGCGGATGCTCCTGAAGTGCATGTCGCTGAGCAAGCCCGCACGCTTAACCGTCGACTCGCACGTGGACTGCGTGATCACAAACAACGAGGAAATTACAGCTCAGTGAGCAGCAGCGCAGGGTCAGAGAAAGCACAGCGGTTTTTATTGGTAAGTACCGAAGGTTCCTTCTGGATGGATCAGCAGATGGATGAATGTTGTTTTTTAGTGATTTGTCTTTTTGTATTGTTTGTTGTTTAAACGTTGTGATGTGCCCGAGCGGACATCTGTGAAAAAAGATGTTTACAGCTCATTGGATTCCTCCCGTACAACTACATATTTTGATTCTGTTTTAATTTGGAAATATTTGCATTGTCAAGTTTGCATTCACGCGGAGCCTTTTGTACACAAAGCTCGCGAGCGCTCCGCGCCAGAAGCAATCTGCATAAATTACAGCAACTCTCCAATCGACTTGCAATAGACACGTGTCACTAACTGACCACTCGCGGGACTCGCACGGAGCTGTGGCGCAGCAGGCCGTGCACCGCATTACGAATCTGGCAAACCCCGAGTTCGTTTCCCGGCCACGGCCAACACCGGTGGCAAACCGGTACCAGGGAATCCCTCCGCCAACCTCGCATTGACCAGCGCGGTAAAGTATGGATAAACCACCCCCCCCCCAACCCCCATGACTGACACGATGTGAGAAGGCTGTGACTTAGCAGTGGATTGACAAACGGCTGTAGCTGAATATTGTTTTATATGTACAGCATTTCCTGTGCTTGTATGAGGATGGAGCCAGCACCACACAAATGCTGGGATCTTATAGCCGAGGCATGTTCGTTTAGCCCCCTCTATCAATCCACAGAACTGCTTGGACATGTGGTGGTTGGTCATGGAAGCTACTTGGTAAAACTAATGCAATATTCTCCTGCCAGGAGCCCACAGATGGGATGGAATATAGTTTCAAGTTTAATTTGTTTTAACAGGTGAGAATGCAGGCCAGACTGACTGAAAGTAATTTTTACACAACCCAGGGGATTGAATTTTTTCAGCAGTATTAATTAAAGACAAGCGAACTCTGGACCGGTTTCGACACGCAGTGTCTCATCAGCAGTCAGGCTCGCTTCAATCAATGCCGATGAACTGCCAATGTCCGAGGCAAGGATGCTTCCG
The DNA here is from genome assembly GCF_015708825.2 of Lethenteron reissneri. NCBI lineage: Eukaryota > Metazoa > Chordata > Hyperoartia > Petromyzontiformes > Petromyzontidae > Lethenteron > Lethenteron reissneri. The sequence continues at coordinate 2,440,668 of NC_083835.1, forward strand.
CTTTACACATTTGGTCGCAGTTTAGTACAAAATTGTATATTGATGCATAACACATAATAATAATGAGCGTCATTGTGGAGAATATATGGTCAAACGGAATTTCGACACGGCGGGGCTTCCTTGAGTGAATAAATGGCACAGACACATCTGCCATTAGGGAGTCCCTCAGGCAAAAATAAATCGAGCCAAGACACCCGTTACGTTATCGACACAACACGAACGCAAGTGGCGGGTGTCATTGAAGAACTCACCATGACGACGAGGCTGCTGCTCTCGGTGTCAAACACGACAGAGTTGGCTCCGATGGCCTTCTTGAAGTCTCTGTGAGTGGCTTCATCCACACACCTGGGTGCAGAATGACACGCGCGGGCACAGCAGAGCCATAACGGACAGCTACTCGTGCATTGCTCGGCAATAGAAAATGGCAGCAGGACGATTCGTCACAATGTTACCTTTTTACGGCGTTTAACGAGATATGTTGTATCACACCGTGTAGCGTTAATGTGAAATCCCGATTAAATCGTTTCCACTAAACATTTGAGCTTTACGGAAACCTGAACCTCACATTTTTAATCCTCACCATTTATCAAATGCACGCCACGGGTAACGATTTCAACAACGTTTTAATACAGACGTGGGGAGATGGACTGCAATAACACAAGAAATACATTGAACTGCACAATTGCATTGTGAAAACTGTCACAACTCAACAATGCAATATAATTTACGGGATAACAATAAAAAAAATAAAGACTTGAATAGGTGACCAACGGCAGGATGGAATACTTTTAGACATCTGAATGTCAGACTCAGACTTTATTTGCTCAGCTGGTGAGATCCCATTGAGCTAAGCAGCTCTGTTACAGGGATGGCTACAGCCCAGGATATTCGGCAGTGGCGGCAGTAACAGGAGGACATCGCAGGGTGAGAATATGCAACTAACAGGAGCAAGGAAAATATTTTACACGAAACAATCAGATAATAATAAACATCAATTTGCCCGTGGAAGAACGTTTTCAATGTGTGCACATTGTCAGCCGTGACGTGTGGATCAGAAACGCGGACACTGACAAAACAACAAAACTTAAAAGACGTGTAAAACAGCGTGTCGAAAAGTACGCGTGGAATTTAGTTTGTTGTTCGTCCCCCGTACCTCCGATTAGCACGGTTGGCTACGTACAGTGTGAAAGAAGTTCAACATACAGACACACAAGCCACGAGAAAGACTGGTGATAGAATTGCAGCCCAAGGTGGGAGAGCGCTGGAAAGTACAACCACAGTAGAGAATCGTAGTGCCACGAGATGATTAGAAACGGTGACAGTGTGGGGGATGCCTTAGTCTAACGGTGGCAGGACCACAGCTGATGATAGTGAAAAGAGCAAAACTCAATTAGACTTCTTATTAAGCACCCGATTTCCAGGCACATCACCTGATTAAGCTCAAAGCAGTGAGGGAAAGGTCACCGGTACACCGATATCAATTCAGTCGTGAAAAGTCTTAATCCACCGGTTGAGGAGCTTTATCGGCCAGAATTTGATCAATACATCAGCGCGTGTAAATTATGTTTAAACGTTACAATTTTATCGGGTGGTTGAGGGTTAAATGGCAATATTTTTGTTATAACACTACCTACACCAAGTGATATAACCCTAAAAGACAAACACGGAGCAAAACGAAATGGGTTCGCGTCTTTCGCGACGTGCGTTGTGTTTTTTCTTTTCCACTCACGCTTGCCGCAAGTCCTCCGGGACAGGGATGCTGAACTTGCGAAAGCTGTTCTTGCCCACGGGGTTGTTGGGGTTCACGGGCCTGAGGCGCTCCACTGTCACGATCTCGTTGTACGTCGCGTCGCAGGCCGCGTACTCGATCACGTAAAACTGCACAGGAAGAAGCGGCGGTGGCGGCCACACGACAGAGCGCTTCACGTCACGACGAGAATAACACCAGAGTTTCTTCGACCACACGGCGCGAGCACAGACGTGGATGGTCTAACATTTGCAAGTTGCGCCAGTCCAGTGGTTTTTTCAAACTCCCTCCTTGCGACCCCTCCCACCGTGACGCCCCTGCCCCCCCCCCCCACCAGTGTGCCACTTATTGAGAATTGCCAACGTTTTCCCCATTCACGTTTAAGTGACACCGCTGCATAACACTATGTTTGTGGACACCGACAAGCTGCACCCATCACGGAAGGATCGCCAAGAGGCCTGGCGTTCGATAAACACTCACCTAGTCTGACGGTGCAATTAATCCGCAAGAAAATTACCTAGTTAGGCAAAGCTTAAATGGCTAACTCAGTAGTTAACAAGGCTGGCGAGCTTGGCAAGGAAATTTCCGCCCGACAGTTTTACACAATGTTGGAGCTTCTTCCGGCTCGGACCCTCAAAATGAAATTTAAGAAACAAATATGCAAAACAAAAACGCTCGTGGTCTGCCGAACTCAATAACATCGACGACTAGGGGCCAGGCTCGAGGCTGTAAACAATAAGCAGCACAGAGGCAAGTGGCTGGCACACGAGTTCGCTCTTTGAGTGCGTCACATCAAAAGCGTGGCGTCACCACCATCAGACCCGGGGGTCAATCAATATTAGACGGGTGTCAATCGTAATGAATCGCAATCCCGGTGGAATTGCAAACTTACCTGCTAACAATTCCGCCGTACTTGTGGTTATATTTGACCCTCGGCCTGATTCCTACAGGCTCGTGGGTGTTTTTAACGACCCTGCACCGCTGTACAACACTCTTTGGAAGTCCCCCTAAGCAGTATGACGCAAACAGCGGCATGCGTTCATTGGCCATGTGGCTAATTCATACGGAACCGCATTGATTAGCCCATTTATTGAGGACAAGGTGTATTAATGGGCCTCTTTAAATCAAGTTACATCACAGCTCTTAATACTGCTGCGTAGGTTCTCAGCTGTGCTGTACAGCCCTTCGATGTGCTTTTGGATCGTGCCTGAGTGATCTGTTCGCAATTAAGAAGCCCCCAAGCAGGTGGAGCGAAACGTCGAACTTCGTGCAGAGCAACGAGTGGTACAACCTGAACACCCAGGGTGGAGGAGCTGCGGGTGGTGGGTGAGCTGCACGACCATTAATGCTTTGGCGTTTTACTCGTTCCAAGAAACAGCACCCAGCTTTCATTTGAGACAAAGAATGGAATGGCGACCATTCTTTCGAGGTGTGTGCGTGTATATACGTGTATATACACGTATATACACGCACACACCAAGACAGCATTTATAATACATACATTTATATACAGTAACACATGCACACACGGCAACCGAATAGTCATATATATGTATCCATGTCACCGCTATTGAATAACAAATCGGGTGATAAAATGGTTTAACGCATAAATAAATCACGCAAGTGAACGTAGATTATTATTATTTTTGTTCTACCACAGACATTCGTGTGCAGAGAGAGGATGCTGCTGCTGCCGCGGTGTAATGATCGGCACACCGGACTCACGACGCAGAGGTCGCGAATTCGATTCGATCTCCCGGCGGCGGCGGCAGTTGAAACGAGCGGCAAGTTTCACAAATCACGAGTGGTGGTGCGGGGGGGGGGTGTGACAACGTTTGGGTAGTCCAGCCAGCATGGAAGGGAAGGCCAAAAATACCCTCTAGAGCAGCGGCTCTTAGCCTGGTGTGCACGTATCCCCTGGGGGTACGAGACGTGGCCAGATTTTTTTAGAAGGTAATAATCGAAAACACAAATTAGGCACGGCACATAAGTACAACTTACTTTGTTTAATCAAACCTATATATATGAACAATATACTGTTTTACTACGATTGAGAACCAAAGGGATGCAAGGCTGCAGTAAAGGTTAAGAATCACTGCTCTAGAGAGGGGCTCTCTAGAACTACGTCTATTGGAGGGGCTTCCACCAGCAGTGGGGCGGTGCGAGTAATTGGAGGGCCACGCCTTCACCTTTTTATACAAAGCCGGTAGAAGAAATGCATCAAGAAGTTCCCGACAAGCAAGGTGGAGGCTTCACAAAGAATACGTTGCTCAACAGCAAATAAAATGACAAGACAATGACGAGGATGTATATGATGGTGAGGATGTATACGATGGTGAGGATTATGGTGACGATGACGACAGTTGCGCATTGACCTTCCATAGGGCAGAGCTATCCGCGGTGGAGGAAATATGCACCGGACACATCACCGACGCTCTAAAGCCGCGGAGGTGCAAGTCAGGACACGTGCCGAAAAACACCGATTGATTTTTTTTACCCAACGCCGAGACGCTTCTAATGACTGCACAATGATGAACCGCGCTGCCCTGCTTTGTATGTGCCCTTTGACAATAGACTGCTGGACGCAGGTCAGAGGTTAACATGTGCATACTTCACCAGGTTGGTCAGTATGGGCTGGTGAAGGCAGGGAAGCGTAGATATTTGAGCACAGAAGTACAGTACGCAATATGGGTTTTTGCTACACTGCACTCTGCCACCCACCGAGTTTCCCTGCATTAACCGCCCTGCGTCACAGTGGTCTACACATACGACATTACAGTCGCTAACCCTCACCGACCGGACAATGCCTACTATATGAAGATTATTCAAATGAAAAATCCGAATCAGAGGGTTTTGCTTAAATAGGTTTACAAAAGTGAACAGGAGTGAACACATTTTTGTTTTAGCCCGATGGCTTTTCTGGAGGCCTATTGGCCAAGAGGGGATTTTTATTGTAACTAAAGTCCTTTCATTTTTAGTAAATTAATACATGCAGTGGCCTTTCTTGAAGCATATTTTAAGCTAGTAAAACTTAAATCATTAAGCTCTATGTGCAGACAGGTCCGAGGCATTTTTGATTTGTGCCATACTCGGGGCAGCAGGAGTTGAATGCGGTCTTCCCATTGCCTACTTCAAGTCCAGGATGGACCATGAACAATAAACAACACTATTGTGTGTGTATTGTGAGTTGGCATCATGGGGAGCACAGGTGATGCATCTATTAGTCATCTCAAGCAGTAAACCTAGAACACCTGGGTCTGTCCCATCATCTCCTGTCAGCGAGCCTCCTACCCTTCACGTGGCCTCAAAGTGCACCTAGCTTGGCACAAACGACGTGGTGACATCACCGCCACTTAGTGGCAGAAAGAAGGGTGTGAAAAGGTAAGCAGCGAGAGTGATGGTGCAGTGGTTCGTGAAACTGCATCAATCCCAAGCAGCGCGAGTTAAATTTCGGCCATCGACTGAAAGTTGAATCAAATAAAAAAAACATCAGGCAAAAGCGGTTTTCGCACTCGATGCTCACATTCACACCACGCCAGGAGGCGGATTCCACCAAGTCCTTACCTCGCCCTTCATCATCCGCACGCGCGCCAGCCACCACCCGCACGGCTCATTCTCGTTGGCTCTGGAGAACACCTGCGAGGGTGCGAAAGCAAAACCGTGAGCGCATTCACAAATGTACGCAACGCTGCCGCCGTTTTGCGGCTGACAATGTGGAATTTTAAAACTTGGTGCCAGTGCTCAGCAACCATAACAGAACAAAACACAAAAATTACCGCATCTTCTCAAGTGGCCGCACTGCAGGTAAATGCCAAAATCTCAAAATAAATTCTGTGTATTTTCGAACCCAGCAAGATAATGTTGTCTAATACAAAACAGATAATTACTTTATTAAAAGCAAATTTTTGCTTATCGATTTGTCACAAGTTAGTTTTTAAATCTAGCCATGATGCAGACCAAAATTTAGTATATTGTCTCATACAATATACACTCACTGCAGATGCGGCACTTTAACAATTCCATGCAAAAGTACTGTAATTTTAGGGACCACAATGGATGTCACAATAGGTCACATGACAGGGGTCATAGCGGCAGTGTGGGAAGCGGTGGCGCTGTGGGTTTATATGAACCCAGTGACCCAAATTATTTTTTTGGCCACGGCTAACATCACTGCCTACCAAAGCACAAGGAGTTTTGGGCTTCCCCAAGATCGACTTGGCCTTAAATTATGAATCTGGGGCGATGTGCAAACATTCGCACTGGAGACTACAAAGGTGGCAGCGCATGGTGCTGGCCACGCGGCCCCCTCGAACGCTGCGGCGGCTTTTAATAAGCGCTTGGCTAACTGCACTTGGCCCCAATGGCTTTATGGGGGATGGCAGTGATGATGGAGGTTGGTGAAGATGGAGGCTGGTGAAGATGGAAGACTCTTGATGGTGAGAATGGAAGCTGCGATAGCGACCGGCGTGGTCGATGAGATACGACAGGTCATAACTGAAGTGACAACAACAGCAGTGTGATAGTGGACAGGATGCTAAGTACAATGGCGATGGTAGTGAAGGCTGTGATGATAGAGATCGTGATGGGCGAGTTATGACGATCACCACGATGGCATCAACATCAAGTCTGCACATTTACTATTGCACACTCTTACGAGTTTCAGTCCGTCAGGAATTCGCTGCAAAGCAACCGCTCTAAGCATATTGCAAAACCGGCTCTGACTCGAGCATCAATCCCGGACATAGCAGTCAAAACATCAGTGGTGACTTGGGGATGTGCTCGATGGGATGGCCACAGTATGAGGGGTTTTCCTCACCTCCACTTCATCCCCCTCGGTGATGACCTTGCCACAGTCATCGGGAGGAGGCAGCCGCACGTCCTGGAATGGGATCTGCCTCTCTGGCTGCCAACTGAAAGGCACGGCGTCACGTGAGCAGTTAATCATGTGCACATAGGTCGTTACGGATTTTTGTCAATCTGCTGCTGGATTAAGGCCTACCCACGCTGTTGGTCAAAGGGGTAATCTTGTACTCTGCACTCTTATTAAGTTTTTGCATTGTTTGTTGTTGTAACGTTCGTATCCGCCCCGACTGGACATCTGAGAAAAAGAGCTTAATAGCATCTTCTTGGTTCTTTCGGTAAAGTCACGTAGAAGGGAAATAATAATATAATAAAAATCAAACATAATATAATACAATTCTCACGTTTCGGCCACAACGCAAGCAGCCGTCTTTCCGACAGACCTGTTCTTCACCTGAGGACGGCTGCTTGCGTTGTAGCCGAAACGTCGTGAGAATTGTATTTTATTTTATTTTTATTATTTTATTTCCCTTCTACGTGACTTTACCGAAAGAACCAAGAAGAATCTCTGCAGTCACGAAAGCTTTAAATCGAAGCTATATAGCACATTGGATTCCTCCTGCAGTATAAATATTCTGATTCTGTTTGACACACATCTAGGCATGCAAAACATGTTAGGATTCCTGTTATATTATTTATATTATCATCACCATCATCATATGTGGTCTGCACATCTCCTTTTCTGGCTGTTGACTTGTATTGTCAGCTAGATTGCTTGAGTAAGCTAATGTTTAAACCTGAAGGGACATTTTAAGGCCTGGGGCAGGTAGCAACTAATCGACAAAACAAGTGGCTAGTCTCTATATAAGGGTTGCATTTTGTTTGCCTGTTTGTCTGGACAACTCCTAGGCCACTCCACATCAATCTTAATGAATGAAGTGGATTATATGCCAAGTTATACGAAAAAATTTCACCTGATAATTTGGATAACAGGACCTGATGCAGCTTATCCACTCTATAATTTGCAATACCATTACAAGCCGTGTCTCAATATCATACAGCGTAAAGGCTTGTGCTGTATGAGGCCAATTTTCCCACCAGCCCGGCACAAAAGCTGCTTGGCCTACCAATCAAGGTCGCAGGGAACATTATTATTATAACAACTCTTACACCACCTATCTTTCGCGGATATCCGGCTGGTCAGCGCGGTGCCCTCGTGACCAAAGGAAGTTTGCGAGGTCAAATCCCCGGTCAACGGTCGACTCGGCCTGCGCGGTTAAAATTGCGAGTCTCGCCAGCCGCGCAGTCAACTCGAACTAGCATCTCTCTGCGTTGGTTGGGAAGTCGATAGCGGTCGTCCTATGGAGAGTTGGGCCCCCCCCCCCCACCACCCCACCGTGGGAATGTGGGATTTCCACCGGCGGCTCGAACACGGCCAACCGATACCAGCTCTGCAGTCATATGCCGTTTAAAGCACCGGCAAATGACTCCAGAAGTAGTTTAACGGGGTCATCTTTCAGGGTCATTTCCCAACACGATGCGGAGCTCTGCTGACCGAGAAAATTCCACCACTGCCACTTGCCCGCGCTTCAAGTCACGGCTCCCGACAGCGAAATGAGAATACAGATGGTGTTAACAAGAGCTCAAAGCACGTTAAAGAAACGTGAAAAAATACATCACATTTTATTGTTTTGTAATCAAGCCTAAGCACACGCATGTTGGGGGCAGTTCCATTAAACTGTTATGTCAGTAACAGAAAAACCAAATACATAGTTGCTTTTATCATCGGCCAGGCTCTATGCATATAGAACTTATTTTGCACGGTACGTAGCCAACCGTGCTCATTGGAGGTGCGGATTAAGGACTCTCTAGCAAGCCATCGTGGTTCCGTGATACAAACATCCATCTCTCGTTCTGGCAAGCGAGCTGAACTCACCACAAGTAATTTCATCAAATAAAAAATGGCAATCGTGTAGATATAGTGACAGTGCACATACAAACCATGCACACTGTACTTTTGACAAGACAACAATCCGCCCATTGGTTTCTGCTGTGACTGAAGTAACGTGTTCAAGAAATTACCCTTTTTGTTTTCGAGCCGAGAGTTAAGCAAAGCCAGGCATGTTCGGAAACGCAGATAGGGGGAAGGGAAAAGGGCACATGCATACACGCAGGTGGCGAATACCCATTATGACCCTGACAGGGTTAAAAATAGCATTCCGGCCGGTTGACGTCACATGATAGACGAGGGGCAGCTACGACTAATATGCTAGCACATGAATGGACCTCGTGAGGACACGCTGGGATGCCCGTCTGACGTGGCCATCAGGACGAGGAACGACGCTCCAATTGAAACACCGCGTTTCATACGCCCACGGCACGCGCACCAAACGGTGCTCGTGAGAATACATTTTCACTCGCGAACGTTGGATCGGTACCCGGTGCCCGAGAGACAGCACATCGATCGCAGCGACGGAGCGATGATGATTATGCCATGTGCACGAGTTCTCACATAGCGGTGTCGATCATTGCTGATGATTATAGCTAGTCAGCCACGCTTATGTAACTTAGTACACTTGGTGCGTTGCAGCATTCTCGTTGCGGAGGTGTTGCGTTTTGCAGTCGGCAGCAGTTTCACAGCAGCGGGCGATGTTGCTATGTGTAATTCCGATTCAGTAATTTTTTTAAATGTAATTGGGCAAACTTGAATCGTGACACCGGCACACCATGGCCTACTCTTTTTGAATGACCGCCACGTGATCCCCCAAGGTCCGATGTGCATCAGACGGTGTGTATTTTCCATTAAAAAAACCTGCAGCATTAACCATGGAGACCTGGTGGATTTTAACCACGAAGATGCACGTCCAGCGGTGGATTTGACAAAAAAAACGGAAGTTCATCGAGAAATGCGGTATCTACTGATTGTGACTTTTTGAATGGCGAGATCAAGGCCAGAATTAATGACCTGGATGTAAGGCCCAAGGGCAAACGTTATTTTTTCAGAGCCACCAATATTGAATTCGCAGAGGGGGATCATGAGAAGCCATTACACATAGATCCTATCTCATTGGAAATGCAGGTACATTGCTCTCTGTATGATTCATCAGAGCTCTGGGTGAAACGAAATGGAACTGATTCGAGAATCAGGGGAATAAAACAGCCTGACAACTGACTCGTATACGAGTGGCCTGCTGGAGTTTCACCCACCTGTTTTCAAATGTGACCGTCAGTGAGTCTTCATGAATGTCTTTTACAAAAGCCTGCAACAAAACAAAAAAAAGACGATTATGAAAGATGTTTTTAAACAATGGTATAATTAATCATATAAATTATCATCAACATTTATGGCCCATCTGTCAATCCACCCACTGCAGCATGAAGGCCGCACCTTCGATTAGCACGGTTGGCGAAGTACGGTACACGAAAGAAGTTCAACATACGTACATAAAAGGCTTCCCCATACCTTTCCATAGAGTTGTTTGACCGTAATTCACAACGCTGTTCAGTGCGGGTCTGTGAACAGGGGAGGCCCAGGACTGGTTCTGACATGATTCAATAATTGTGTAATGGGTTCAACCGAGTCGCAGACTTGGAGGCAACACCTATTCAGTTCCAACACACGGGGTAACTTTCCCCTTAACAGAATAACAACCTATGGTGGTAACCACCAGGCTAACTACACGAGTTATAACGCAACTGCTACTCCAGACCGGGACCAACAGCTTCGGCCCGGGTCCACGTATTGGAGACTCGTTGAACGGAGAACGTTGACGAAGGGTTTCTTCCAGGATGAACAACAACCCTGGTCCCTCTCGGGACCCGGCTGAGATTCTCTGTGGCATGGCCGGCTCCACCCTTGGCCACGTCCACCTTCCAGAATCCTCCGGAAGGATCTGGGTCCAAATCACGTGACCACCCCTAGCCCCCTCTTGGAGCCCCTTCGTCAACTTAACTGGGCACGTGTCCTCCTGGGTCAACCAGAGTGCCATGGCCTAACATAACCTCATCCTTTGACTGGCACCCACCAGAGGTCGCAACCGGGTACCCGATACCCGTATCCTACCCGATACCCGGCTACCCGTACCCAGTCGGGTACGGGTACCCGTTTGCGACCCTGGTGCGGCCGGGTACGGGTACGGGTAGGCAGTGAGTCACTGGTGAGTAACCGTTTGTCACTCATTTCCCAACGTCTTGTCTCTTCTCAATTCAAGTTCCGAGAATCAACCCACCCGCGCCTGCAACATGGCTTCATCCCAGAGGTCGCAATCGGGTACCCGTACCCTACCCGATACCCGGCCGGGTACGGGTAGCCGGGTATCGGGTAGGGTACGGGTACCCGTTTGCGACCCTGTTGTGGCCGGGTACGGGTAAGGAATCAAAACCCGTTTGCGACCTCTGGCACCCACACACCGTCCTGTAGGGTCGGGCACTACACGTAAAGCGTGGTGCCATCTAGCGCTATTATTCAGCGTTCACCGGGCCCCTCTAGGACCGGTACTACACCCACACCCTTGTGGTATCACGCCATGTCGCTACACCGCACGCCGTGCCCATCTAGAGCCGGCACTGCACCCAGCATGTTGACATCCAGCGATGTCACTACACTTGTGTTAGACGAGGCTGGGACATAGGTTCATAGCACAGTGCGCTAATCAATGTGCTGCCACCACCCCGCCCCCTTAACAGTCTATTTAATCTTGACTTAAAGCTTTCGTGACTGCAGGAATTCATATTCTTTGGGTCTTTCGGTAAAGTCACGTGGATAGGTTCAAAGAAAATAACAAAAATAACAAAAAAGTACTTTTGTTATTTTCTTTGAACCTATCTACGTGACGTTACCGAAAGACCCAAAGAATAGTAATTTTAATCTCTAAATAAAAACATTTAAGTAGATTTTTCTTCCTTTAATTCCCCATTACAGCGGAAAAGGGAGAGATAATATTTAAGGACGGAAAGCTTTGTAAAGATTTCGGTCTTTGTTGGGCCTAAAGAGCGAGCAAGTTCTGGCATTAAACGATGAGGTCAAGCGGCGTGTAATGTTCACAGCTCCGACAGCTGAATTACCAACGAACTGCTTTGCCAGCTGTCCAATGTCGTTTGCACCAAAGACCAACTGTTGGAGGAGCTCAGGATTTTGCTTTTCCACCACCACTACCACTTAATTAAAACAGAAAACATTTTAGTTGCAGGCACATGGACATAGCAGTCATGACCACAGATGGAAAACGTTAATGGAAGCAATGTGTTCAGTAAATAACACTTGGTGACCCCTTACTATTCGTATGCAACAGGGCTTCTTCGTTAAAAAAATCAACTGAGCAGTGAACATAAGAATGAATTACCCTACAAATATTCATCTGCGGACAAACTGAATTGGTCAGATGTATTTTACATCTCTCAAATTTGGACGCAAACACGTTTACAATTCCCAATCCACACAGGGATTTTGTAATGTAAACAAATACGCACTCGCCATCAGCTTGCAACATGTTATACATCTGTGCATGATATGAATTCTAATAGCACGAAATATACAAGGATGACACGACAAGTTGTTTGCCAACACTAAACCACATAGATTTTTTATATTATAATGGATACAATTTTTTATAAAGCTAACTTTCTGGCTAATACTCCACTTTGCCTGCACGTGCATAATGTATTTAGTGCAATAATACATTGAATCAAATTCCTGGCACCACCATCATGATCTATAATTAATCCACTGCTGGATGAAGGCCTTTCCAAAGTCGTCTACGAGCTAGAATTATATCAAGCAGTGGGGTGGTTAGCCTGATAACTTAAGTAACACATTAAAGATATTACCCTAGCCTTAACAAAATTAGAAGATACAATACCACTTTGTTTCAGGAAAGGTTTCAGTCTGCATCTGTAGACAAGTCGAGGGCTCAGCCAAAGATCAGGTATAAATAGTAAACCCAAGACAGCACATTATTTCCCAACATAGAACAGTACATGTACTCTTAAGTTATTGTAAAACCAACGTGAAAAGATTGTGTTTGCATGGCTCTTTTGCATATAAAGTCCTTAATCAACATTGAAAACCAACAAAAAAAATATTACACGTGGAAATTTGGCACGTGGCAGCTTAGCACGTATCAAACCATATAGTTGGTGGTGTCCATAAACGCGAAATATACGAAATGTCTACCTCTTACACTTTAAAAACAGCTTAAACTAAATATAGGATGGGCCATTTCTCATGCTACCGCCACAATCCTCGATAAGTTTTGCCAGCTGGACAGTTTGATATTGGGTGAATTCGCATCAATATCGAAATATTCTCAATAATCTGGTCTGGGCAATTCAAGGCCTGACTTTGCGTGGCAAAAACAATTTGCCCTACAATATGAATTGTCCTTTGCTCTTTAATTTATTTTCAATCTCGTTAAACCATATCATTCGAACACCAAAGAGCACATTCATGGTGTAATTAAATGCACTTGGACATCATTAGATTGTGTTGTTGTTTATCTGTTTGGTATTTGCAATTTGGATCACAAGCTATCAGTGCTAGTTTTTATAATATCCCAAGAGGCGCAATGAATTAATTATTTCTAGTCTCCATTTGGTTTTAATGTAGCAGTAGGATCTGTAGCGTTTACAGAGACTACCAAGATAAATAGATATAAAGGTGACAGACGTACAGTGGTAAATTGTATTTTAATCAACACAAAGAAACGACATTTTAGCAATACAAAAGCCGTACAGTACGTATCCAAATGTATATTGATATTAAGGTTGCACTTTATATTCTGCTTGCTAATGCACTGCATGCTGCCTAATAGCTCCAGAGATTAGTGTTATTTGGTTCGATACCCTTTAGTGAAATCCTCAGCATCATCCAAATTACATTTAATCAAATGATTCTGGGTGACAGATTCGATTACGGGTCCTAAGATATATTTTTCATGCTCGAAGGGTCCCAAAACACTTTCAAGCCAATTCCCGTAAAGTTAATTGTCACGTCGGAGACGAATCAAGCCCGTGAAATATCTCACACTTGCAAGAGAAAATGTCCAAGGAGTGACCGCCATGGACAACAATAGGCTGTAGGGCTACGTGGAGGCAGCAGCAGAGGCCTGCACAGCAAAATTCAATGCTGCTCTGTACTATGTCCCCACACCTTCACCAAACCAGCAATGACTTTCCCCCACCTCCAATGAGCACGGTTGGCTACGTACTGTGCGAAAGAAGTTCTACGTACATACAGACCAGTGAGGTTCAGTATGGTGACAAAAACTCACTCGGCCTGTATGGAGCAGGGAGGCTGTCATTCAAGAGCATAACAGGCCAGCTCTCTGTAGTGTCTACTGCAGAACCTCGCTAGGCCAATCATTAAAGTAAATGGGCAGTGACGATCATCCAATTCATTTTCAACAGAATGCAGAATCGGGGACTGAACCCAGGACCTTGAGAGGCGCTGGATCAGTGTCCTAGCGTGGGTTTCACAAGACCCCCCCCCCCCAACCCCATGGGAGGCACCTACCAGCAGTGCAATTTTATGCTGCCAAGTATGCACTAATGCAGGCGGCAGCAGCAGCAGACAGCTCTGCTGGTATGAATGACAGCGGCAAGGAGTGAGCCACACATGCACATGAAAGAGCATGCTTGTCAGCCTATATATAGCGCCCCTGATAGATTACACGAGACAACACCCACCGAATACCCATCACTGCACAACTCTGGAAAAGGCTAAATGCTGCGAAGAGATGGTTCCGAAAAACTGGGATGCAAAGAAAATCATGGAAGCTCAATATTTGGTTCACATTTAAAACACTTCTCTTATACTCTTTGGTTCTTTCGGTAAAGTCACGTAGGTGAATTCTGAAACACCTCCGATATGCACGATGCTAAAAAACATATCAAATATTCTTTGTGGACCAACGGGTTCAAGTATCAAATGCCACTATTGTACAAGACGTAGGTGACTTTACCATACTTCAGCAGTTTTTTTTCTTGCTGTGGTTGTCCCGCCTGATGACGATTGCTTGTGTTGCGATCGAAACGTCGTGATCGATTATTTTTCTGCCTACATGACTTTACCGAAAGAACCAAAGAGTATGGATTCCTGCATTCACGAAAGCTTCAAATCTAGATTGACACTTCTCTTAACCACCGGTGCTAAAGTATTGCTGTGGATATGGCTGTGCACGTGCGATTGGAATGACTGTGGAAAGTGGTAGCATAGTGGTCAGCGCACTGAGCTACGAGCCCTTCAAGCAGAGTTCGATGCGCGCTCAGAAAAAAGCGGCGGCAAATATCTGAACAGGTCCTGGGCCTCCCCTAGATCGCCTTGGCCTTAAACGAGCACCTGGGTGGCTGAGGCGGCAAGGCGTGGTGTTGGTCACCCACTCCCCTGTATGCAGTCCTGGCCTTCATAGGTGGTCGGTCACAGCACTTGCCAAAACGTCTATTTAAGGCCACATAACTAAAACTATATAAAATGGAATGATTTAATAACCCTATAATGATCCCAATCGTGAACGCCAAGCACGTTTGAGCCTGGATAGTGCTTTGATGGGGAACTGCAATGGATAAAACAAGTCATGGAGCTAAGTTGTAGATAAAAAAAATCGTTGATATACTATACATCTATGCTCCCTGCCTTCACCATACCATATTAACCAGGGTGAGGTATCGTCACATAAACCCTTGCTTGGCGTGGGGAAGGCTCTCTAAAAGCAGTGTACTGACAGCGGTTTACCCATGTTTCTTAGTGTAAATTCTGAAACACCTCCGATATGCACGATGCTAAAAAACATATATAAAATATTCTTTGTGTACCAACGGGTTCAAGTATCCAATGCCACGATTGTACAAGACAGATTACAAATCGTGGATTCTCTTTTTTTTGGGTTGTTCAAAATGCCTCAGACAACTGCTTAACAGGTATTTGGCCAAAAATGGGAAGACTAGGTGATTGTTATTTTATGCTTTTTGAAAGTTCCTTCTTGACTTGCCTTTATTTTCTCAGAGTAAATGATTGACATAACAACAACATCTGAAAGTAATTTTATACCAAGTCGAAAAAAGGCTGGCAAATGCCAGATTCACGTAACAATTTGTCAATGGTGTGTGGCTTAGATTCAGGCCCCGGTGACTGAGCTTACAGGGCAACTAGTGTGCTGAACAGATAAAAAGAAAAGAAAAAGCTTTTCAATGCACACTTTCATTTGCACTCAAAAGTAGAAAATATATGCTTTTGACCGCGGATTTAATCAAAATGTACGCGCTCAATAAAAGTGGGTGGCTTGCATAAAGAGAATTCAACTTAGCGAAAAGCCACCCACTTTATTGAGCATGTGAGGACGGCTGCTTGCGTTGTGGCCGAAACGTCGTGAGAAATTTTTTTTTATTATGTTTTATTTGTATTTATTTATTACTTCCCTTCTACGTGACTTTACCGAAAGAACCAAGAAGATAATTTTCTACTTGAGTGCAAATAAGAGTGTGCATTGAAAATCTTGTTTATTACCTAATAATAGTTTGTGTACTTGTTGGCATCACGCTAAGGAAGAGGGGGGGCAGCCACAATGGCCGCTCCGGCGCCATGACGGGGGAGGCGATAGATGCGCGCCCCTCATTGGTCATCGGCTGGCCAGCAACAGCCGCTGTGATTGGAGCAGACGTTTGCCGTCCCAGGTGTCCGTGACCATTCGCGATTTTTAAAAAAAAGGGGTGTGGTATTCCAATGTAGGATTATTAATTAGTAAAAATTTGTTAAAAACACTAACAGGACCACGATGGGCGGGACCTGGAATGGGTTTTTAAAATTAAATATTAAATTGTCACTTGAGAAGGCGAGTGTGTAGAAAATGTCAGCTCGAAAGGCTTCGTCGATCATGAAAAAATGAAGCGTCAAAGATTCCAAAGAATATAAACAGATAACGCGGCAAGTTCAATAAAGGTTAGAAGAAATTGCTTCCCACATACAAACGCATGCAACTCCGAAAAAATATGTATGCATATAAAACATGAATACACACAGTATACATACAAGCACCTACACCCCCCTAGAAAGACAAAGAGACACCGTATAGCCTGAACAGACTGTTAGGGACGAGTGCTGTGAGCGAGTAGCAACCGGCACGGCACACGAGGGGGTGGGAGGCCTGCACCACGCACGGACGCCTTTGTCTCCCCTATGGGTGGGCCCAGGATCGATTCAGATAATCGTCACAGGTGTTGGCCCCCCCTACATGTCTACTGGAAACAAAGTCCCCCGTATATCCTTACAGAGACTGTTTTGTCCTTGGTCCAGACAAGATATCGGTACCACCCAACGTGGAAAAACTTCAATGGTGCCATTTTATTTGTTACACCTACACAAGTAAAACAATACATAACATTTCCAAATGAGCAGCTGTTTAATTGTTCTTGCAGTTGGGACAAGTGCTGGTAGCAAGCCCCTACGAAGGCCGGAACGGCACACGAGGGGGTGGGTTGGCCAGCACCACGCCCAGCCGCCTTTGTCTCCCTAGCGGCGATATTTTTATGCACCGCACCAGGTACTCATTCACCCACTTTATGATACATGCCACATGCGCACACACACACACAACACGCCTGCGCAGTAAATGGTCAAAATAAAGCCCAGCCTTGTGAGTGATATGAATATAGTTTCTGTGAAATGACGACACACACCTGTCCCTCAAGGCGTCACCCACCACCACACCGCCAGCACTCAGCAGCAGCCATCAGCAGCGCACTCCATTCATTATTGCTACCACCGTATTAATGACAGATTTTCTACACCACGGGGGGGGGGGGGGTCCCTCCCCGCGTTTCCATTTGTACCGTTGTAAAAGTATTAAAACATCACCACAAAATGCGCCAGATACGTGTTCAAATCCCGGAAGCCAAGCAGAATTTTGAGCTTGGCTAGTGCTTGGATGAGTGAACACCATGTGGTAACAACTTGTGTTTGCAGGCTACTGCAGAGGCCTACACGTTGTCAGTAGAGCGCATCGTACCAAAACTAAAAAATATAGTTGTACTGTACTGCACTATGTTCCAATGCCTACTATCCCGACTTTGCCAACCCGCACCAAAGAGAGCTAAATATTGTACAAAAGAATGACCCCGTCCCCTGCGGCATGGAGAGGCCCTCATCCAGCAGCGGCTTGACGATAAGAGTTGTACGCAATGCGTGCGCGGCTCGATTGGCCAATGTGAAAAGGTGAACCCATCACGGGTACAAAATTATTGAACATTATGAAATTTCTGATTACACAACCCTCCCGATTAAAATAACAAGGCCGCATTTGCCACCGGTAGTATGGCTTCAACATGACATTCGTCAGTTTTTTCCCCTTCTGTCATCACAAGAGCTCTTAAGCGAGCATCTATTAATACCGCTGGCAAGGCAGATAAGGGGTGGGAATGGGCGGATCCATGCTCGGCCAGATTTCTCGCCACTGCGCACATGAGCAAGGTTGGCTACGTACGGTGCGAAAGAAGTTCACCAAACATATAGAGAACTTGTCACTTCAAGTCGAGCGACGCCCATCGCCTCTCACAGACAGAGGAACCGAATGCTGGAACTTGGGGCGCCTTTCATATTTACATCCTTCGATGAGCGAAGGAATACTGCACCTTCCTAAAGCATGCCGCTGGCAGTGAGGTTGTGAGAGGCGATATGAAACTGCAATTGCGACGTTCATAATGATCATACTGCACCAGGCAGGTCATGCGCAGGTCTGTGAAGGCTGTGAGACTAGACGTGGGAGCATAGAAGTGCAGTACAGTATAACAGAGGACTTTGCTGCATTGCCCGCGAGTTGCCCGCACAGCGGCATAAAATCAATGCGTCATGCATGGAGACATTCCGGCAAAAGCCCGAACTAGGCTCAATCCTGCTTAGCTTCTGAGATCCGGTGCATGTCCAGGTGATTCGGTCATTAGCGTAGAAATATAGCCGTAACGTAAATCACAACTCTACTTGCAATATAACGTTGTTTCTTAACTTCAACATTGGTCCCAACTCTAAAATAAAGCACCGTGCTGCCCTAACCCTAGCGCTTCCCTAACTTCGTACGCTCACAGTAATACTCCTAACCATGGCTAGAATCAGTCACAGGCAGAAATAGTTCTGCTTCATCAAAACACACAGCGCGTTATATTTTAAATATTAACCCTAGGTTAAAGCCCACACCCAAACTATACCCCGGTCCCACACTACTGTATAACCTTAGTCCATTGTCTTACCATGGTAACCGATGTGTTTATTAGCCATCGCCCTGCCCTTAACCATAACTCCCAGCTCACTTCCTAGTATTGTACAGTATTTTACCTGCCATCGAATAACCAATGAATGTGCTCAGCATCGCAATCCAAGCAGCAGTTGAGCCTGGCTAATTATTAGATGGCGACTGCCTGAGAACCATTCGGCATTGTCGGCTAGGGATGCGAAGTTAACCAGGCGATGGGAGTACAGCAGTGAATATGTGGGTGAGCTTTGAGTGCAAGCCACATTGTAATGCGTTAGTGGTTTTCTGGGTCCTCCTCCGGTTTCCTTCCAATGAGCCAAATACTAATCAATTGAATTCTCCGAAACTCCCAAATGGAGTAACCCTCTTAAAAGGCGTTCTAGGACGTGAGTGGGGCTTGTCAATCCACTGCTGGATGAGGGATTTTCCAATGCCGTGTGGGAAGTGCGATATTTGAACATACTTCACCACATTGTTCAGTGCGGGTTTGGTGAACGTGGGTGGGAGCACAGAGGGGGTATATGCCAAGCATAAAAGCAAGAGTAAAACATTTATTTTGCTGCAATGTAGTCTGCTGCTCGACACGGCAGCCTATCACAACGTGATTGCGATAGGCAATTACCCTATCCAAGCACTATCCAAGGTAAAACCTGCTTCGCTTCGGAATTCTAAGACTGTGCATATTCCATAGTGAATTAGTGATAGACTTTGCTGGATAAAAGATACCATAATTAATGACCATGCTCAATTAAATCGCAACTGGAGGTCCGACCGCGTCTATCACATGCCGACGCAGTGTCGTCTTCTAACACTACAGCCCAATTTAAATCAACAGCAATTGATCAATCGACAGCTGAAACGCCTCTCAAAAAACCAGAAGCTAACCAGCCAAACACAAGCCTCCCCCCTTGCTGCTAGAAGTAACCATCTTGGTTTTTTGCCTGCAAATAGTTGTGCATCTCTTAATGTGTGTTTGGTAGGGCCCATCAGCAGCAGCTGAATGACGAAGACCTCCTTCGAAGAAGACGCCTCTTCTCGCGATGGACCAACAGAGGGGACATATATTCCCCCACTGACTGAAATGTTGGGTCAGGGCGAGTCCACGGAGCCAAACTATGGCCCCATTACACCGCAACTCAGGCTCAGCGGGCCACGCTTGGGGGTTCACGAAACCCACCATCAACACGTTAAACCCTGCAGACTTCATTGAGCTACAACGAACGCTCATTAGAGCCGTGCTCAGGCTCTACGAGCCACCCCAAGGCTCACGGATTCAAACTCAAGGCCCATTGAGTAGCGCTAGGGCCTTGTGTGCCTCGCTAGGCCCCGTCGAACCACGCCGACGTGCACCGATGGGGGGCTCACTGAACCAAAACGGGAGGGGGGGGGGCTCCCAAAGGTTTGCTCGGCGAGACAATCACCCCCCACGCCCTCGTGAGTCACGCCGAGGCAATGCTGGCCGGGGCAATCGCGGCACCTTTCGCTCACGAAACAAAAATGAATGAACGCGAGACGCCTCAGGGCGAGCGGCTAACCCCCCCCAAGAGGAGATTCTTGACATCAGCGACGGGGTGGTGGGGAGTGTGGGCGGCAATTGCGACCATCGATTGAGCGCGCGTCGCTTTGTCGAGGGGACCGCATTGTGTCGACGTGCGAGCGTGAGGGAGGAGGAGGACGAGAGAGAGATGTGTGAGAGAGACGTGAGAGAGAGGAGTTACCTTGTAAAACGCCCCATTGGAGCCGCGCACCTCCACCGAGACGTCGTCCATCTTGCGCGCGCTGCGCATTCTGGGATCGCCTCCCTCGCGCGTGACGTCACCGGGGCTGGTGACGACGTCACGCGTGGGGGCCTCCCTCCCCCCCCCAAGCGCCATTGGATGATTTGGCGACCCCTCCCTCCTCCCCCCCTCCTCCCCCCTCCCTCCGCCCCCTCCCCCCCTCCTCCTCCCCCCTCCCTCCTCTCCCCCTCCCCTCCTCTCTCCCCCCTCCCTCCTCCCCCTCCTCCTCCTCCCCTCCTCCCTCCTCCTCCCCCCTCCCTCCTCCCCCCCTCCCTCCTCCCCCCCCTCCTCCCTTCCCCCCTCCCTCCTCCCCCCCTCCCTCCTCCTCCCCCCTCCCTCCCTCCCTCCCTCCTCCTCCCCCCTCCCTCCTCCTCCCCCCCTCCCTCCTCCTCCCCCCCCTCCCTCCTCCTCCCCCCCCCCCCTCCCTCCTCCTTTCCCCTCCCTCCTCCCCCCCTCCCTCCTCCCCCCCCCTCCCTCCTCCTTTCCCCCTCCCTCCTCCTCCCCCCCTCCCTCCTCCTCCCCCCCTCCCTCCTCCTCCCCCTCTCCCTCCTCCTCCCCCCCCTCCTCCCTCTCTCCTCCCTCCTCCCCCCTCCTCCCTCCCGCCTCCCAAACCCCCACCCCCTCCCCCACCCCTTCCAAATCCCCGAGTTCGATTCCTCTCACGGCCACCACGAGTGACGATTATCTGAACCGGTCCTTTGGTGGGCCTTCCCCTAGGTCCACTCAGCCACAAATGACCACAGTGCCTCCTCCATCGGTGCTGCTGCTGCTTGCTAACGGCACTTGCCCCAGCAGTCTGTTAAAGGCTAAAAGGGGCCAATATTACTGGTAGGAACATCCTGGTTACACCAACCCACAGGGGATTATTGTGTCCGTCCGTCCGTCGTGCAGGGAGGGGATGGTGGGGAGGGGAGGGTGGGGAGGGGCGGGGTGGGGAGGGTGGGGAGGGTGGGGAGGGGCTGGGTGGGGAGGGTGGGGCTGGTTGGGGGGTGGGAGGGGTGGGGCTGCGTGGGGAGGGGCTGGTCACCCCGTGGTGCCCTTATAAAACTCAACGTTTAACCTACTCACGCCGGCTTGTGCCCGCCCTCACAGTCGGCCATATTTGCGGAATACACCACGCCGCCGTTGACCCTGGCCATTGACCGAGCAACCCAACGTTCCTACCAGCTTCCTCCGCAGGAATGTGTTTATATTTTATTGCAGGCACTAGAGGCGCTAGCCGACATCACACGGGCAGGACTTGACTGGACTATTCAAAATCATGGCTGGCTGCCGGCTGGGCTCCTGCCCACCCCAACAGCAACTATTGTTAGTGGCTGCGGGCCGTTGCCACCAAAACTAGCTGGGTAACTCATCGCTGTCAACCCATCACGGTTTACCCGGTATTCTTGTACAGGGCAATTGAGTTTTCAAGTCCATACGGCGTACAGCCGTTTCAATACGGGCAAATAAAATGTCTATTTATTTGTGTTTTTGCCTTGTGATGGGACTTTGTAGGATGAACGTTGAGATTTATAAGTGGCACGGGGTGAGCAATAAGGTCTGAATTGGTCCGTGATAAGGTAGGCACTGATAAGGGGTTGACAGGGTACGGTAAATGGCGACAAATAAACACGGAGTTGAATTGAAACGGGGTAAGAAGACGTTAGGAAATCATAATACCAATAGAGAGCGACACGGCGGAGGTGTGAGTAACGATTACAGAAGATTGACCACGGTTCATTAGAAATTACTCGAACTTTTAAAATTGTGCTCTTTATTTGGGCGATTATTTCACCAAAATACTCTTTAAATCATCGATAAATCCTCGATAATACTGTGTGTGTACAAACAAAAACAAATTACAAAGCATAATATCTTGGCATTTTATTACGTATTTTTATTTTATTTATTAATATTATAATCTAAATAGCTTTCGTGACTGCAGAAATGACTATACTCGCTGGTTTTTTCGGTAAAGTCACGTATGCAGAAATAAAATGTAAATAAAATTAAATCACGTTTCGAACGCAACACAAGCTGATGATGAGCGCTTCTGTTGCATTTGAAACGTCGTGATTTTGATTTTATTTACATTTCATTTCTACATTCGTGATTTAACCGAAAAAAAACTATGAGTATATTATAATCTGTTTTATGTAATAATAAAACTTCCTGTACTTTTCGTGCTCCGAATAACGAAGGGTTGTGAGATGAGCATGAACAAGACAGAGCAATGCGTTCCTTACTCGCAATTTTCTGTCAAACAAAAAAACAAGATTTCAAGAAGTTGCTTTAGCAATGTGGGATGGCTGGTGTAAGGTTAATGTACAAATAAATCAACACATTCGTAAACTTTGCCATTTTATTGAGGGGCTCTACGATATCTTGGTGTGGTCTGAGACTGTCTTTTTAAATCCTTTATATTAAGTTCGCTTGCTTGCTTAGGACCGTGAAAATCTTTCGGTCGTTTTTTAACCCACTTCCCGTGATCCAATCGAGCTGACATTTTCCACACAGACTCGTTGTGCGTGACAATTAATGTTCGTGAAAATTTTTATCCAAAATGTTACACTTTTTAGGACAAAAATATTATATTTAATTACCAATTGCTTAATGTGCAATGCAATCATCTGACCCATAGGGGGCAGCCATCTCAAGCCAGAGGACGAGATGACTCTAGCCGCCACGCATATAAAGGATTCATAGTGAAAAACTTTGTTTTTACGGGTTATACTTATTCACGCTTTCATTTAACTCATTCTGTCTGTTGTTGTCGTCGTTGTTGTTGTCGTTTTCTTAGGTTCTTTCGGTAAAGTCACGTAGGTAAAAATAATAAAATAATAATAATAATAATAAATGAAAATAACTCGATTAAATCACGACGTTTTAAACTGGAGCAGTTACACCTGATGACGGACGCTTGTGTTGCTTCCGAAACGTCGTGATTTAATTGAGTTATTTTCATTTATTATTATTATTTTATTATTATTATTCTTTTTTAACCTACGTGACTTTACCGAAAGAACCTAAGAGTATGAATCCTTGCAGTCACGAAAGCTTCAAATCTAGAAGTTGTCGTATCCTCAAATCTTGTAACTAAACTTTAACCCACTTCCCAATGTGGTATCGACTGAAAACTTGCTATACTTATGTCATACTGATGACAATACTATATTCTATCATAAAAAATAAATATATTTAAACATTATTTGTATATGTTATGTTTCGGCTTGGGTCTAATTGTCCACGCTCAACTGACGTTGGCTGTAATTGGCCACGGTCCCTGACGTTATGGCAAGCTTCGCGGCCACTTCCTGGAGTCGTGGAGTTCTTCCATTACTAGTACGGTACATTTCATAAAAGCGTGTTTTCAAAAAAGTTTTTTTTTTATATTACTTATTTGTTGGTGGGTTTGCCGCTTTGCCCAGGCTTGCATTGTGTTAAAAAAATCGGACTTCAATTTTTATTCATATTCAGTGACTTGCTTGATCTTTTTCCTTTACTTTGCACTCCCATCATTTTTTTGTTTTTTTGTAACTTGCTGACCCGCCCCTTGCCTGAACGCCTGTGAAACAAAGAGCTTCATAGCTCATCAGATTCCTCCTGACGACTCTGAGTCTAAACGCTGGTGGTCATAGAGGGAAAAAAAATACGATGCGACGTTTCGGGCAATGGTCCTTCTTCGTGCAGAAGGGTCACATCTCCGAAACGTCGCCGATTTGTTCTTGTGCACCACTGCCAACCAAAGAATTCGTTTAATTTTATCTCCGTTACGCTATTAGAGGTATCCGTCGCAGATGCCCTTACACCCCCATTTCCTCATCCCCCCCCTCCCTGGCACGAGGCGGCACGAGACGACCCCCAGACCCCCTCCCCTCCCGCAGCCCCCCCCCCCTCAATTCCGCCCCCTCCTCCTCGTCCGACCCCTCCCCTCGCCCCCCCGCGCGCCCCACTGCCCCCCCTCTGAGTGCCAGAACTGAAATTAGTGGGGAGCCAATGAGAAGACGCGGCGGGCGGTGCCGTGATCTCCAGCCAATGAGAACGCTGGGGGCAAGACGTTAAATTAATATTTCTCTAAAATTCGATGTAAAGCTTTCGTGACTGCAGGGATTCATCTTCTTGTTTCTTTCGGTAAAGTCACGTAGAAGGGAAGTAATAAAATAATAAAAATAAAACATAATAAAATAATTCTCACGACGTTTCGGCCACAACGACGTTTCGGCCACAACGCAAGCAGCCGTCTTCACCTGAGGACGGCTGCTTGCGTTGTGGCCGAAACGTCGTGAGAATTATTTTATTATGTTTCATTTTTATTATTTTATTACTTCCCTTCTACGTGACTTTACCGAAAGAACCAAGAAGATAATATTTCTCTACATTGCAGGGACGTTACATCACCAGCAGCCATGGTCGATCCACTGCTGGATGAGGGCCTCCCCACGCTTTGTTAGGCATAGCTGTCAAACCACACGATTTACCTCGTATTCTTGTACAGGGAAATTGAGTTGTCAGGCCCGTACGGCGTACAGCCGTTTCAAACAACATATTTTTGTCTATTTGTTTGTGTTTCTCCCTTGTGATGGGACTTTTTCGGATGAACTTTGAGATGTATAAGGGGCACGGGGTGACCAATAAGCTCTGAATTGGTCCGTAATAAGGTAGGGCGCTGATAAGTGCTTGACAGGTTTGTTCTTAGGTCGTTGTGATTATTCGACCATACTTCACCATCCTGGTGATAGGCGGGGAGCGTAGTGCCACGCTGCCCTCAGCTGCCCGTAACGGAGCTACGCAGTTGCCCTATAGCGCCTGACTTATGCACGATTTCTAGATTTGAAGCTTTCGTGACTGCAAGGATTCATATTCTTAGGTTTTTTCGGTAAAGTCACGTAGGTAAAACATTAAAATTAATAAAAGTAAAATAAAATAAAAATCACGACGTTTCGGAGGCAACACAAGCTTCCGTCTTCAGGTGGAACCGTCACAGCCACGACAGCTGTATCCATTTACTTGATACAGCTGTCATTCACTTGATACAGCTGTCGTGGCTGTGACGGTTCCACCTGAAGACGGAAGCTTGTGTTGCCTCCGAAACGTCGTGATTTTTATTTTATTTTACTTTGATTAATTTTAATGTTTTATCTACGTGACTTTACCGAAAAAACCTAAGAATATGATTATGCACGACTGTCGCGCCATCAAGGCAAATTCGTTTATTGCGGTCAATGGGGGGGGGGGGGGCTTTAGCGGTAGGCCTTCATCCAGCAGTAGAGTGACAATCGGCTGCATGTTATGAACAGTACAAGGGGAGCACGTGCGTATCACGTGACGTGCGTATCACGTGACGCGCGCCGCGCACGTGGGATCTATCCCATTTGCGTTTGGCGCGTGCGCTGCCGATTGACGCAGCGGGTAGAATCCGTTGCCTGCCGTGAATCTTGAGGCCACATAACCCCGAATTTCCACACAAAGTGCACAGCACCATCATGAGCGGCGGCGCAAGAGTCTTCACGCCTCTGCTCTGTGCGGTGGCCATGAGACTGGTGCACGTGAAGGCCTTGCCACTGCCTAACACAGGTGTGTGTGTGTGTGCGTGTCTACACAATGCGGTAGTGTAGCGGTTAGCGCGCTGCGCTATGAACCTGGTGACCCGGGTTCCATTCCCGCTCACGGGCAACACCAGTGACGATTATCTGAACCGGTCCTGGGCCTCCCCTAGGTCGACTCGGCCTGAAATGAGTACCTGGTGCGGTGTGTAAACATCGCCACTGGGGAGACAAAGGCGGTCGGGCGTGGTGCTGGCCACCCAACCCCCTCGTGTACCGTTCCGGCCTTCATAGGTGCTTGCTAACAGCACTTGCCCCTACAGTCTGTTAAGGCTATACGGGGGATCTTTATCTTTGCACAATGCGTATATCTGATGATACTCGATGTAGAAACGGATGCCGAGAGGCGAACGCAATTAATTTACCAAAGTAAACGGCTCGTTTAACGCGCTAGATGCGGTCCTGAAAGGTGGCGCGTTAAGTGGAGGAATTACTGCTCCTGAGTTACATTTTGCACTCTAAAATCAGCCTGAAGTCATCCCATGGCAGGACAAAAGAACTGAGATGAGGGTGCGCCGCCGCGATGCTGTATCATTCCGCGTGCTGTATCCAGAACCGGCCCTAGACCTTTGGGGACCCTAAGCAAAATTTGGTTGGAGGCCCCTTTGATGTATGATTTTTTTCACCCACGAGCCAGCAGTGACTCTAGGGGGCCCTCTGCTGGCCACGGGGCCCTTTGCAATTGCAAGGGTCGCTTAGTGGCTGGGCCGGCTCTGGCTGTATCGAACTGGAGCGCAGCTCAAGAAAGTAGTTCGCCGTCGACCGCTCAGAAACCGCGTTATAACGGGCGCGTTCCGCGTTATAACGGGCACATTTAACTCAACTTGTCGCAAACTTTCTGGTGCTAATTCATGCGCTCCTATTTTTTTGTCTTCCAACCTACAGTCTGTTCTATAACGCCGCGTGTTTTTCATAACGCGAATTTGATATAACGCGATGAATGTATTATTATAACGCGGAAGCGAATCTGATATAACGCGGTTAAGGGGCCGTCCATAAATGACGTCACGCGATTTTGGAAGATTTTTGACCCCCCCCCCCCCTTCGTCACACGGCGTCATAAAAAGTCAGACCCCCCCTCAAATATGACGTCACAAAGCTCTGCCCCCCCCCAAAAATGTATAAAACATGCTGCAAATCGCTTTAAACTATTGTCATTGTAGTGCGTATTTAATGTGGCGCTGCACTCTGATGTTGTAGGAGAAAACATGTATTAAAACGTCTATTTAATTAAGTAGAACGTTTTGTCTATATTTATTTAAAGTTGCGCATTTTGATGTGACGTCACATTTCTCACCCCCCCCCCCTCGTCACACATCGTCACAAATCTCTGCCCCCCCCCTAGGTGGGTGACGTCATTTATGGACTATCCCTTATAACGCGATTTTCCATAACGCGGTGTTCTTTAGAAACGCAACTACCGCATTATATAAGAACACACTGTACATACGGTAACTCCAATGTGAAATCCGCACGCTGCGGTTATATCATTCGAGAGGGAATCGGGCGATTTAAAATCAATGAAAAATATGGCTTCATAATGTGCGCCAACCGGATGTGGGGGGAAATAAAACAAAAACAACCACGCGTTTGTTTTGCAGCCGATGAAATGCTCCCCACCCCCTGGAAGGCAACGTACAGAAAAGGTGAGTGGACTTGAGGAGGGGTCAACACACCCAGTGGCGAAACGTGAAGTTTGACAGCGCAACGACTCGGCCCACTCACAATCAGGTTTTTTTTTTGGGTCAGATCGTGTTAAGTATAAATGTTGCCACGTCGAATGGAAATAATAAAAGAATAAAAATAAAACATAATAAAATAATTCTCACGACGTTTCGGTCACAACGCAAGCAGCCGTCCTCAGGTGAAGAACAGGTCTGTCGAGAAGACAGAGTCTGACTCTGTCGTAAGAATTATTTTTTAATAATTGTATTTTTATTATTTTATTATTTCCATTCTACGTGACTTTACCGAAAGAACCAAAGAGTATGGATTCCTGCAGTCACGAAAGCCTCAAATCAAGATTGGATGAAGGCCTGTCCATGCTTTGTGGTGCTTGGGGAGGGTGGAGGGGTGGAGGTTATTTGACCATACTTCCCCACGCTGGTCAGCGTAGGTTCGTGAAGGGCACGGAGCAAAGGCGTGGGAGCACACAGGCACATTACAACAAAGGATGTTGCTGCAATTACACTGGTCAACAACATTTTTTTTTTCTGGCCTGGACTTTTGCAGCTGTTCTAGACTAATTTCAGGGTGCTGATTCCAAATCTGATCTCAGATTTGCTCTATCACATCTCATTTTATGCTATCGGCATACCCCATTTTAATTGATTTTACCCGAAATTAACTCCGTCACTTATGATTGCAAGTTGTTGCGAGTCAGTGATTGCTTTAGTGTTAAAATATGGTGCTGTATTTTTAGGATAGTGTGTTTATAATATAATTTTATGTAGATATCCACATTTATTTAATATTTTTCTTCCGCAGTTTTTATTGAAAATGCAATATTTTATATCTCAAAAACCTGATGTGATAGACAAAAACTGATGCCAGATTTGGAATCAGCACCCCAAAATTACATGAAAACCGTTGTAATACCTTATGCCAGAAAAAGTGTTGACCAGTGTAATTGCGAAACTCCGTTCTTACCCGTGGGCACAATCGAGGTGCCATACCCCGGCTCGCCAGGAGACGGCGGCACAAACCAATGTCCCCGACACATCGTTACGTCTGCAATCTCAGGAGCAGCAACCGTTGGAATACCTTATGCCAGAAAAAGTGTGTTGACCAGTGTTATCTCGCTTCAAGCACCCTCAACAACAGCCATACGAAGAACCGGCGTGCAAGTCGGCATTATCTTCTTGGTTCTTTCGATAAAGTCAAAATAATAGAATTATTTTATTATGTTTTATTTTTATTATTTTATTACTTCCCTTCTACGTGACTTTACCGAAAGAACCAACAAGATGAATCCCTGCAGTCACGAAAGCTTTAAATCGAAATTTAAGTCGGCATTAGTTTGCCAGTAGGAAGGGCGGGGGGGGGGGGCGGGGGCGGCGGGGGGCGATGTTGCTTTTCGTTATTTCAATTCGGTGACCGCTGGGTGAGTTCAAATTTGGCACCTTCCGCAGATCTTCCGGAAATGATGGATAACATGGAGGTGTCCCCCAAGGCGGTGGTCGACGACTTCCTGGAGGCGCTGCTGGCCTCGCTGTTCGTGCTGGCCTGCTTCGGGTGGCTCTTGCACGCCGTCTACGCCGCCAAGACGCGCCAAGAGGAACGCGGGCAAGCGCCACGGGTCTCGTCGTTGCAAGATACATCCTTGACACGTGGGGCGTTTCGCGGCAAAAATATTCGGATTCATAATTGCGATTTTGGGTTATGTATGTATGTATGTTGAACTTTTTTACGTAGCCAAAGCGGGGGAAGGACAACAAACTACGGGTCTCTGTGTGAGTCTATGAGTCTCTGTGTGAGTCTATGTGTCTCTGTGTGAGTCTATGTGTCTCTGTGTGAGTCTATGGGTCTCTGCGTGAGTCTATGGGTCTCTGTGTGAGTCTGTGGTTCTCTGTGTGAGTCTGTGGGTCTCTGTGTGAGTCTGTGGGTCTCTGCGTGAGTCTGTGGGTCTCTGTGTGAGTCTATGTGTCTCTGTGAGAGTCTATGGGTCTCTGTGTGAGTCTATGGGTCTCTGTGTGAGTCTATGGGTCTCTGTGTGAGTCTATGGGTCTCTGTGTGAGTCTATGGGTCTCTGTGTGAGTCTATGGGTCTCTGTGTGAGTCTATGTGTCTCTGTGTGAGTCTATGTGTCTCTGTGAGAGTCTATGGGTCTCTGTGAGAGTCTATGGGTCTCTGTGTGAGTCTATGGGTCTCTGTGTGAGTCTATGGGTCTCTGTGTGAGTCTATGTGTCTCTGTGTGAGTCTATGGGTCTCTGTGTGAGTCTATGGGTCTCTGTGTGAGTCTATGTGTCTCTGTGAGAGTCTATGGGTCTCTGTGAGAGTCTATGGGTCTCTGTGTGAGTCTATGGGTCTCTATGTGAGTCTATGGGTCTCTGTGAGAGTCTATGGGTCTCTGTGTGAGTCTATGGGTCTCTGTGTGAGTCTATGTGTCTCTGTGTGAGTCTCTGGGTCTTTGTGAGAGTCTACGGGTCTTTGTGAGAGTCTATGGGTCTCTGTGTGAGTCTATGGGTCTCTGTGTGAGTCTATGGGTCTCTGTGTGAGTCTATGGGTCTCTGTGTGAGTCTACGGGTCTCTTTCTGCGTCTATGGGTCTCTGCGTGAGTCTATGGGTCTCTGTGTGAGTCTATGGGTCTCTGTGTGAGTCTATGTGTCTCTGTGTGAGTCTATGGGTCTCTGTGTGAGTCTATGGGTCTCTGTGTGAGTCTATGTGTCTCTGTGAGAGTCTATGGGTCTCTGTGAGAGTCTATGGGTCTCTGTGTGAGTCTATGGGTCTCTATGTGAGTCTATGGGTCTCTGTGAGAGTCTATGGGTCTCTGTGTGAGTCTATGGGTCTCTGTGTGAGTCTATGTGTCTCTGTGTGAGTCTCTGGGTCTTTGTGAGAGTCTACGGGTCTTTGTGAGAGTCTATGGGTCTCTGTGTGAGTCTATGGGTCTCTGTGTGAGTCTATGGGTCTCTGTGTGAGTCTATGAGTCTCTGTGTGAGTCTACGGGTCTCTTTCTGCGTCTATGGGTCTCTGCGTGAGTCTACGGGTCTCTGCGTGAGTCTACGGGTCTCTGCGTGAGTCTATGGGTCTCTGCGTGAGTCTATGCATGTATGTTGAACTTCTTTCGCACCGTACGTGGCCAACCGTGCTAATCGGTGGACAACAAGCTAAACATAAAAAAACTGTTCTCAAGAAATGAAATGTCTGCGGCGGTTTGACAAAAAGAAAACGACGGTTCCCAGCAGAGGGCGCAATTGAGCTGCGAGCGGCTGCAGCAGCTGGGCCAGTGTGACTGGGTACCGAGAGCCTGAGCCCAAGCTGACGGCGTTAACGGGAACGTTTAACTCCTAGAGAGAGAGAGACGGCGAGAGACAACAGTTACAATTTGTGTGGTTTCACGCTTCAACACACCGGTGGGCTAAAGCAGTGAACTATTTGTCTTTTGTCAACGTGACACTTTTTTACTGATTGGCCGTGTCGGGTGGTGGAGGGTTACGACACATTTATAAATAACGCGATCTAAACCCAAAAACGTTGATTATGAATAATATTGGTCGCGAAAGCCTACGTGTTAAACAGGCACAGATTCCCCCGTATAGCTTGAACGGAGTGTTGGGGCAAGTGCTGTTAGCGAGCGCCTGTGAAGCCCGGCACAACACACGAGGGGTGGGTAGCCAGCAGAGGTCCACAGGTAAGACAGCGAGGATGAGAAGCGGAGAGACGCACACATTACGCCGTCCGTCTCTTTGTCACGGCCCTTAAGTGGCGGAGAAAGCAGCGACCGATTACGCGACTTTTGTTTTCGTTGCAGATTTCAAACGTTCTTGGATTCCTCCAACACCAAGAGAGTGCTGGTGGTGTCCCACCAGCCCTGATGAACGAAATCGGAGAGCCGTCCTCATTTCGTCGCATAGGACCTGCTCACCCTACCACGATGTATAGAGTTCGCAAATCTCACTCCGTGCCAAGGGCGAAATCATCGTGCCCGGATGTCGACAGACCTGGGTTGGCGCGTGTTGTTAGGCTTCGTATGCGGGAGTGTCATCCCCCCTCATACGCCACTGGTATTCTTCCGAGCACTCTGGATATTTCCAACGTGATCAAAGCGTTCACGAATCCAACTGGCCAAAGCATCCCCAACTTCCGAGACACAAGCCCACAGCACCACAGTTGCGTTCCCCCGACCCCACCAGACTCCATAATTAAATTAGTTGAAAACTCAACGCGTCCGTCAATAACACTACGGCCTTAAAAAGGAACGAAATGCACAACAGGTTGACGTTTCGGGCAGTAGCCCTCCGAACGTGCCTGCGGCGAAGGGACAAAGCCCAAAGTGTCACCTGTCGCACATCCTGTTTTTTGTGAAGCCGCGGTTGTATTGGCGAATGAGTTGGGCTTTTCTTATTTGTTATTTGCGCTCTGTGCACCACTGCCAACGCAGTTTCACTGAACAAGGGATATGCAATCACATCGACTGGGTGGAGAATTTGATTGCCGTTTGCCGTCGCGGCAAATAAACTACAACGTCGCAACGCAGGCGTAGAAATTGACATTTTGAGTGTCCATTATTTCAAGTAAGTCCTTTTTTATTAAGCGAGCACGGCTCGCCAGGAGGATGAGGTACAGCATAGATGTGGACTCCACTTATTCTGCTTATTCCATTAATGGCATAGAGTGTTTCCCCCCGCCCACTCCTCCGGCACGCGTTGGTTTTCTCCAGGCCGGAACATTACACAAGCGGGTGGGTGGCCAGCACCACGCCGGGCCGCCTTTGTATCCCCAGTAGCGACGCTTACACCACTGCAGCAGTTACTCATCTGAGGCCGAGCCGACCTAGGGGAGGCCCAGGACCGGTTCAGATAATCGGCACCGGTGTTGGCCGTGAGCGGGGAATCGTTCCCTGTTTGCCAGGTTCATAGCCCTGCGTGCTCACCACTGCTACGCTACCACTCCTACGCTACCACTCCTTCTAGTGTACACACACACGCACGCACGTGGCGATGCATTTATAGATACCCCACTTTCAAAGCCTCCTACACACACCTCCCACCATTCCCAATGCACTCGTTACGTCTTCATAGACACTCTCCCCGGCGTGGGATTCGGAGACATCGCTGTCACAATATTCGACCGGCCGTTGAGGAGGAGGCCATTACTTGCACACGAGCGTGCTAAATGTACCGCGGTCTATTCCTGTGAGGATGTCACGTGAAGTAAAAATATCGTGGTGCATTTTTGTTTAAAAGGCAGCAGTTTTTTTAAATAAGATTTCAATTTCACGATTAAGTTGCACGGCTAAGGTCTCAAGGGAGGACCTAGAGTTTAACAAGTTTTAAAAAGATTGTAAAAAAAAAAAAAAATCTGTAGTTTTTTTTGCCCAGGCTGCTCCATCCTATTCATAATAAGGATAATAAGTTACAACATTTACCGCGCCGCGTCGCGCTGGTCGCTGTTGGTCGACACTTCAACGGTGGAGTGGCGACCGGTGGAGGAAGGACGACGTCCGCTAGCGCAGATGCCGCGGTGACATCGACTCAAGCGCTGGAACGCGACGATGGATCGATGCCCGTGCGGGACCCATGAGAGACGAATGCCGCCTTCGCCCAGGCAGCAGATTGATCGTGGCTGACGATAATCAATTGAGTTGGTTCACGCCACTAGGCTAAACCAAGCAGAACCATTACATTTCGATTTTTAAAGCTTTCGTGACTGCAGGGATTCATCTTCTAGGTTCTTTCGGTAAAGTCACGTAGAATGGAAATAATAAAATAATAAAAATAAAACATAATAAAATAATTCTCACGACGTTTCGGCCACAACGCAAGCAGCCATCCTCAGGTGTAGAACAGGTCTGTCGAGAAGACAGAGTCTGAATGACACGCCCCAGGCTTGGAGCGACTATTTAAGCTGGGATGGAGGGGGGAAGAGCGTCTTGACATTCAGACTCTGTCTTCTCAACAGACCTGTTCTACACCTGAGGACGGCTGCTTGCGTTGTGGCCGAAACGTCGTGAGAATTATTTTATTATGTTTTATTTTTATTATTTTCATTCTACGTGACTTTACCGAAAGAACCAAGAAGAAGAACCATTACATTTAACCAGGTAAAGCCCACCGAGCTATTTTTCAGAGATGACCTGGCCATTTGTGATAGCTCATTGAAGCGGCCGATATCATCACGTGGGAATTTATATTCGAAGCTAAATAATCGAAAAGCGTGTTCATAATTGGTGGAGGGCAAAATCTACGTGACCACCACGGTGGCGAGACAGAGCACGCGGCATCGTCGGAGGTTGGGATCGAACCCACGACACCCCTCCGTGCCAGGCGAGGTAGATAACATCTTGTCGCCACCACAGAATGATTTCTCCTTCATGTTGTTAGGTGGGAGCGGCTCGCAGAGTCTTCGAGTGGACAGACCAACACGACGATGTTGACGATGTTGTCAACGTTTATCACCACGCCGCAAAGCCTTCTCCCGTCGTGACAATCGCCGTCACAGCTGGGAGCTGTGGATGACGCGAGAGGAGCCGGGGCATGCGTCGTTGACGGGCGACGACGATGACGACGACGACGGCGGTGGCGACGGCGACGGGCCCGGCTCCAGTTTGGAGGGCTCGGAGCCGCGCAGGAGCTGGCGCCGCACCACCGTGTGGAGGCCCTTGAGCACGAAGAGCGCGGCGATGGCCGTGAAGTAGCACGCGTAGATGAAGAACTGCGGGGGCCGCGCACGATCAACGGTCAGTGGTCGCGGCCAGCGACTTGGCGCACGCTCGCGTATCGTCGTAACGGACGCGACGAGGGGTGTTCGTGCATATTAATGTTTGCTTTCTGACACGTCCCTATTGGACGTCTGTGAAAAGAGCTTCATAGCTCGTCAGCTTTCTCCTGGATAAATACAGATTGTGATTCCGATATACACGCAGCCAAAATAACAGACTCGTTGAAACATTTTTTGTCACCTGAATTCACGTGTCTAAAATACACGGCGTACTAAGAGACTGTACTCTGCAACCCGCGTAGTATATCAAAACAAATACAAAGATCCCCCGTATAGCCCTAACAGACTTTTGGAGCAAGTGCTGTTGGCAAGCAGCACCTATGAAGGCCGGTACGGCACACGAGAGGGTGGCTAGCCAACGCCACGCCCGGCCGCCTTTGTCTCCCCAGTGGCGATGTTTACTACACACCGCACCAGGGACTCAATTGAGGCTGAGTCGACCTAGGGGAGGCCCAGGACGGGTTCAAATATTGGCCACTGTTATTGGCCGTGAGCGGGAGTCGAACTCGGGCCGCCGGGTTCGTAGCTTTGCGCGCGAACCGCTTTACGCAGCCCTACGAGGACTCAATTGAGGCCGAGTCGACCTAGGGGAGGCCCAGGACGGGTTCAAATATTCGCCACTGTTATTGGCCGTGAGCGGGAGTCGAACTCGGGTCGCCGGGTTCGTAGCTTTGCGCGCTAACCGCTTTACGCAGCCCTACGAGGACTCAATTGAGGCTGAGTCGACCTAGGGGAGGCCCAGGACGGGTTCAAATATTCGCCACTGTTTTGGTCGTGAGCGGGAGTTCGTAGCTTTGCGCGCTAACCGCTTTACGCAGCCCTACGAGGACTCAATTGAGGCCGAGTCGACCTAGGGGAGGCCCAGGACGGGTACAAATATTCGCCACTGTTATTGGCCGTGAGCGGGAGTTCGTAGCTTTGCGCGCTAACCGCTTTACGCAGCCCTACGAGGACTCAATTGAGGCCGAGTCGACCTAGGGGAGGCCCAGGACGGGTACAAATATTCGCCACTGTTATTGGCCGTGAGCGGGAGTTCGTAGCTTTGCGCGCTAACCGCTTTACGCAGCCCTACGAGGACAAGCGTTGGGCATGGCAGTGGGGGGGGGGGGGGGGCGGTCGCCCCGGTCCTCGCCTGCGTGACGACGTCGAGGCCCAGGCCGCGCGAGTCCACCACCACCACCGTCAGCACCGTCTGCAGAACCAGCGCCACGAAGGTGTTGGCGCCGAACACCAGCGCGTACCGCTCCATGTCCAGTGTCGCCGCGATCTGGAACCTTGGCGGCATTTATTAAATGGGATGTAAGCGCGGGGGTCCGGGACCGGCCATTTATTTTATTCTATTTCGCATTTACATAGCACCCTCCCCAGGGCGCTTTAACATGCAATCCTGTGGCGTTCAGTAAGGAAGGTGATGGAGTGGACGGAGGGACAGGGCTCGGAATGGAGGTGATGTTGCAGCGGTAGGTAAGGCAGAATAAGTTGGAACGTGAAGGTGAGTGAGGGTCTCTGATGGGTGCAACGTGGATGACAGGCAGTGGGGTATATGGGGAACAAGGGTTGTTTGTTCGCAGCCGTAACACGCGGGACGCTCTGGTAGGGAGGTCACCGAGTAATGATCTGCATCCACCCGAGCCAGAAAAGCAAATCAAATTGTCAGGTGTGAAGATTCTCACAGCCAAATGTAGCAAATAGATACGCGACAACAATCCTCAAGTCATGAAACCAGGAAGTCAGAGTAGACCCGAGTGAATAAGTGGATGAGTGAGTGGACGAGTGAGTGAGTGGGTGACTGGCGTATTTAAGTGAGTGGGTGAGCGAAGTAGGTGAGTGAGTGCGGTAATTAAGCGAGTGAGTGGGCGAGTGAGTGAACGAGTGAGTGGGTGGGAGAGTTAGTAGGGTACTTAAGTGGGTGAGTGCATGGACGAGTGGGTAAGTGGGTGAGTAAGTGGGTGAATGGGGTACTTAAGTGAGTGAGTGGACGAGCGAGTGAGTGGGTGAGTAAGTGGGTGAGTGGGGTACTTAGTGATTGGGTGAGTGAGTGGGTGAGTGTGTGGGTGAGCGAGTGTACGGGTGAGTGAGTGGGCGAGCGAGTGAACGAGTGTGCGGGCGAGCGAGTGGGCGGGTGCACTCCTCGAGCGAGTGCGGCCACGGCGGCGTACGTGGCGATGGTGATGAGGAAGGTGTAGGAGCCCTTGAAGACGACGTAGCCCACGTAGCCGACCCACACGCTGTCCAGCGCCGCCATGAGGAAGAGGGCGGCGGCGTCGAGCCCCGAGAAGACCCCCAGCGCCAGCTCCCCCCACAGCGCCCAGTCTAGCGGCATGAAGCCCACGGCGAAGGCCGACACGGCGCCTGCCGAGGACGGAGAGGTCACGGACGGACGCTCGGTTAACCGCGCAGGCTTCTCCGCACTCGTGCCGCTTGCGCCGACATTGGCTCGCGGCGTCGCCCGACATCCGCGGGAGATTTCGCGAAATGTCAAGAATTTGGGTACGGAAACGCGGCGAGGGCGGCGGGACGACGCGGCTGTGCCGCTGCACGGCTTCCACCCCCCCGCCCCCCCCGGTGCGTTTTCGCGTCGTCGTTGTGGTTTGGCACGATGTCCGACGTTTCGCTCCTGTGGCCTTGGAACCAAACCCTTTGGGGAGTCGAATTCGCCCAAAGCTTCCGGAAGGTGTTCCCGGCGCGTGGAGAGAAACGTCGGACGACGTTGTGCCGACGAGCACGCGGTACGACCCGGTAACACGTCGGAGAGGCGCACGGTTTTTAGAAACCAAAGCCAACGTCTCGGCAACGTGGGCCACGACTGGAAAGTTTGAATCCCTTGCGGCTTGCTTAGCTTTTAGCCTTAGTTTAGATTTCCTGTATACTTTGCACTCCGATCTGTTTCTGCAGTGTTTGTCGTTGCAACTTGCTGCCCCGCCCCTACTGTGAAAAAGAGCTTAAAAGCTCATCGCATTCTTCCAGTCTAAAT
Organism: Lethenteron reissneri; assembly: GCF_015708825.2. Classification (NCBI taxonomy): domain Eukaryota; kingdom Metazoa; phylum Chordata; class Hyperoartia; order Petromyzontiformes; family Petromyzontidae; genus Lethenteron; species Lethenteron reissneri. The sequence continues at coordinate 2,478,223 of NC_083835.1, forward strand.
AAAGATTCTGATCGGGATCCATTCGTAAGAGGTGTTTGTGACGCTGCGCAATTGTATTCACAGTGGGGAGCGGCGACCCGACTTCGATTCCCTCTCACTGCCAACCGGTCCTGAGCGTCCCCTAGGTCAACTCAGCCTCAAATGAGTACCTGGTGCGGTGTGGAAACATCGCCACTAGGCAGACAAAGGTGGCCGGGGCGTGGTGCTGGCCACCCACCCCCTCGTGTGCCGTGCCGGCCTTCATTAGGTGCTACTCGCTAACAGCACTTGCCCCTACAGTCTGTTAAGGCTATGCGGGGGGTCTTTGTCTTTTGTTCACACCACCCCTTCTGAATCCCCTGTGACTGCTTCTCTGTAATGCCATGTCCTTTGCCCGGCCACGGAGTCGCATTCCGCGCGAGGAAAACACAAGTCTCCCTGTGTCCAAGCCGACTTGGCCGCTCTTAGTGCGTTTATTAACTCGTGCGAACAAGACTCGTGGCTGGAATTCTTCTTAATTTTCATTAATTCCGGCAGTATTTTTCCAAATCTCTTCGCGATTATTCCCGCACACTATAAACATGGTGAACTATTGACCGCTTGAGTCTTGGGCTTCATCACCAGCTGTTGGAAACGCGTTTTTAAAATCATCTCTGTGCTTAAACTAAACTTTTTATTTTATTTTTACCCGGTGAGGCCCACTGAGCCACGTAGCTCTTCTTCATCAGCGACCTGGCCACAAATGATAGCTCAACAAAGTGGCTCATCACGTGCAAATTTACAGCAGCCAAATGCTGTAAAACGCATATTTCTAAATGCGGAGGGAAAAACTGGAGGACACTGAGAAAAATCCAAACGACCACGGGGAGAGAGACACCGCAAACTCCATGTATACAGCAGCAGGCGTCAGGGTCGGGATGGAACCCACGACCTCCTGTATACCAGGCGAGGTAGTTAACATCTCCTAGTCACCGTGGCGCCGTGTGTGTGTGTGGCGGTTTGTTTGACCACGAATTGTTCAGATATAGGAAACAATAACACATCTTGCATTCACAGAGTTCGCCTTTCACAAAAGGTCTCCCAAAGTTGCAATGAATAAAAAGTAGATATTGAGAATCAGAATCTTGATTTATCCTGGAGGAATCTGATGAGCCATGATGCTCTTTTTCACAGATTTCCAGCCGGGGTTGCGGGATCAGCAAGTTACACCAAAATGACCAACAAACACGTTGGCATTTTGTTGTTGTTGATGTTTGTGCTTTGCACACCACTGCCGACGACGCAGCGTGAGCCAAATAATTTATTTACCTCCATAACAGAGGCGGACTTCTCCACAATTCTGGCTGTCGCCTGATGAAGCTGGTTGTAATTACTGGCGAAACATCGTACTCAGATTGTAAATGTTGTGGCTTGGCTCTCCAACACACAACCGGTGTGCTGTACTAGTGACGAATTGGCATGTTCTGTTTATGTGACAACCCTTACTAGTTGGCTGTGTCGGGTGGTGGTGGGTTTAACCACACATTTATATATTTACGCGATCTAACCCAAAAAAAACTCTATTATGGATGCTATTGATCGCGGAAGCCTACGTGTTAATTTGTTTACAATTAAGAGGCGTGGGGATGTTCGGACAACAAGCTTTCTCCGTCCGTCTGTCCACATGTCTCCGCCTCGTTTACCGCCACGTTGCCGCCCCCCCCCCCCCCCCCCAGAGAAAATTGAAGCAAGTCAATGAAAATTAATAGACGTAGATATGGCACGGAAGTAGACATTTCACGAGTGTGAACATCGATGCAGGATTGTCAACCTAGATTTGAAGCTTTCGTGACTGCAGCGATCCATACTCTTTGGTTCTTTCGGTAAAGTCACGTAGGTAGAAAATAAATTAAATTAAATCACTACGTTTCGATCGCAACACAAGCGACCGTCATCAGGTGGAACCGATACAGCAGGACAACTGCTGATTTAGGAGAAAGATCTGCTAACAACAACTGCTTATAAAGGGTTTTTGGTGGGCTCAACCCCAGGGGTAAGTGGGCGGAGTGTGAGAACATTAGCATGTCAATGGTAGAGGATGCTGCAGCGTTGGCTGCCGAGCTGTGAGAGGGGGGGGAGGCGAGGAGGGAGGGAGGGAGGGAGGGGGAGTTGGGCACAGGTAATAGATCGAAGGTAGAGAGAAGCTGGGTTCATGACAGAGGTCGCAATCGGGTACCCAATACCCGTACCCTACCCGATACCCGGCTACCCGTACCCGGCTACCCGTACCCGGCTACCCGTACCCGGCCGGGTACGGGTACCCGTTTGCAACCCTGGTGCGGCCGGGTACGGGTAGGCCGTGAGTCACTGGTGAGTAACTGTTTGTCACTCATTTCCCAACGTCTTGTCTCTTCTCACAATTAAAGTTCCTAGAATCAACCCACCCGCGCCTGCAACATGGCTTCATCCCAGAGGTCGCAATCGGGTACCCGTACCCTACCCGATACCCGGCCGGGTACGGGTAGCCGGGTATCGGGTAGGGTACCCGTTTGCGACCCTGGTGCGGCCGGGTACGGGTACGGGTAAGGAATCAAAACCCGTTTGCGACCTCTGGTTCGTGATGCTAATGTGAGAAAATTTAGCATGTCAACTTTACCGAAATAACCAAAGAGTAGGTTTGTCAACGTCAAACGAAAGATTGGATATTGAAGTCGTTCGCGTTGGCTGGGAATCGAACTCGGGTCACCGGGGTTCACAGCGCAGCCACGCAAACCACACCTGCCACCGTTTCAATCCCACCAGTGACCTTTCGTCGAAAGCCACCTCTTAATTAGGTGTAGGTGCTATCGGTGTGGTTACGTTAATATTTAACTCAGACGTGGTATTTTGTGAAACGTCAATCTCCTGTTACGATCTTTAAAAGTGTAAAAGATTAAGTTTTACGATGCAAAGGAAAGTCCGTCGAGGATGCTTTGCGAAGGGGATGCGTTGTGTTTTTGTGCTGCCACAGGCGTTTATCTCTCTCTCTGTGTGCACAGGGGAAGAGGTGACGAGACGTGACGAGGTGAGACCATCGAGATGAAGGCGAGCGGTGTGCGACGCGAACCCCAAAATAATACTCTTAGGTTTTTTCCGGTAAAGTCACGTAGAAAAAAATAATAATAAAAATTATAATAAAATAATAGAAAAAAGAATAGAAATAAAATAATATTTGATTTCTATTTTTTTTATTATAAAATTAATTGTTATTTCTTTTATTATTTATTTTTATTATTTATTTTTTACCTACGTGACTTTACCGAAAGCTTCAAACCCCCAAAATAATGTACGGTGCTCGCCCATACAAGCGCTAGATTCCGGAGGGTCGTGCTAAGTTTTCTCAGGGGGCGAGGCAATAATTGCTTTGCAATTCCATTCGTGATAACCAGGTCGTTTCTGGAAACGAGCTGTATAGCTCAGTGGGCTTTACCTGGTAAAGTAAAAAATAATAGTTGAATTATGCAATTTGCAGTGTCATTTTACAAAAAACCTAATTTGGACTAATACGCTGGCTTTTCCCTCCCCATTTAGAATCAACATCCCACGTTTAGAGTCTTTGGCTGCTATAAATTTCCACAAGATGATAAGCCACTTAGTTAAGCTTTCATTTGTGGCAGCCAGTTCGCTTCTGAAAAAGAGCCGCATAGCTCAGAGGGGCCTTACCTGGTAAAATAAAAAAATTGTCAGTTTTAGTTTCTTCGAATGATGTCACGGGATCTTTAAACGTCCGCTGTGAAGCACACGGCCGCGGGGTAGCGTTTTATGGTTCATGCGCATCGCAGTATTAACCGGGGCGGCCGTCTGCCTTCGAACCGCGAGCCTCTCTGCGACAGGCTGCGAAAGCGCTGCCGCTGGGCCGTGGCGTCGCCACACGCAAGGTCACCACACACCGCTCGCCGTCGTTCTTCGTGGACACCGCCCCCGCCCTTCCCTCCCCTCCCTTCGGGACAGTGGGCGTAGCGGCATTCAAACTGGCTCCAAAATCTGCTTGAGGCAGGAATTCTCGTGGTCGTGGACTTTGCACGACTCTGCGGTATTTTTTTTTCTCCGCACGGAATCTCCCGTCTTGTGAAATCGCGCCGGCCGCTCGGCCGGAGGGAAGAGAATAGGAAAGTAAAAAGATGAAGAGATAGCTCCACTGGCTTGGGTACTTTTGACCCTCTGACCTATTGACCCACACGTGTGACCTTACCCACGAGGGTTGAGACCGCCTCGACGCCTCCGTTGTACACGGCCGTGCTGTTTGACGGCTCCATCTCTGCCCAAAGCACCTGCAGCAAAGATGTTCTCAGGATCAGAATAATTTATTTAAAGAGGAGGAATCCTATGAGCTGTGAAGAACCTTTTTTCACAGAAGGTGTAGTATGGGGCAGGGCCTGAAAAGCTACAACAGCAAACAATACAAACAAGGATAAGAGTTCATGATGCGGTTTTTTTTTGGGTTAGATCGCAAAAAATATAAATATGTCAGTAAACCTGCCACCAACCGACACAGCGAGGGTGGTGGCGGGTTTAACGACACATTTATACCTTCGCGATCTAACCCAAATAAACCTGTATTATTGATGATATTGGTCGCGAAAGCCTACGTGTTCAAAAGGACAGGAGTACGAAATAGAGAAAAAGGTAGGAACGTCAATAAATACGAATAAATGTGTCAAGTCAATCCGATTTATCAAGATTGGGCAGGGCAGCAAAACGACAACACAACAGTCCCGGACCGCACCAAGATAACGCCACACAGCGGCACTCCCTCAATAAAACGACGCGCGAACATGGCGCTATCGATACTACACAGGCAAGGATCAAATCCCGTTTGCGAATGCGACTGCTGTGTCCACCAGCACGCATTTTTCTGCTTCTGTCTTTCGAAGTGTAATTAAGGTCGTTGAAGCGACTTCTGGAATCCGGTCTTTATTCGTCTTTCATTACAACACTCCTTCACGCTGCTGACAGACAGCGTGAGAGGGATAGAGAGAGAGAGATGCGCGCAGCCACGTGGCAGCCTGGACCATGTGGCAGCCTGGACCACGTGGCAGCCTGGACCACGTGGCAGCCTGGACCACGTGGCAGCCTGGACCACGTGGCAGCCTGGACCACGTGGCAGCCTGGACCACGTGGCAGCCTGGACCCCCACTCTCGCGTGGCCTCCTTCCCTTTGTTCGTTCCAGTTCTGACCACGTGTTGTTCGTCTCCACCCCTATTTTATACCCGGGTCATGTGGTACCTTTCCACCAATCCTGGTTAGCCTCTATGGAATCTTCCAGACTCCACCGTAGGCTCCCAGGACCACGTCCCTGACTCGTCTCCCCATTGGCTGTGGCTAAAGCCAGCAGAACCAATCCTCTACTTACAGCTGTCACCTTTCCATTACGTCAGGGCCACGCCCCTAGGCTTCCCCCCATTGGCTATGGACCAGGACCGGCAGAGCCAATCATCGTGACGAGTTGTGATCCGTCAGCGACCCGGATATAACCTCACATTACAGAAGGAAGATTCACGGTGTTAAGGGCGGAAACGAGGTTGTTCCAAAACATTGGTGCTGCAACGGCAAAGGCTTCGTCCCCGATAAATTGTATTTATTTGGTGGTCACAGCCGGGTCACCGAATAGCAGCAACAAATAAAAAAAAAACCCATCACGTTAAATTTGCAAGTTGTCTTCTCGCACGGTGCACGGTAAACTGTGCCCGTGGCGTGGATAAGAGGACGCTTAAAAAGTGGATCTCATAAGTGGTTCTGCAACATTCGCTTTTGTGGGCCGTTCTCCAAAACACTGGGTAAGACAGATGCCCCGCAAGAGTTCTGCACGGACACTTCGTGACGCCGCTAGCAGGATTAGAACACAACCGAGCAAAGGACAAATTAAACGGTACCTTGTGCACCGCGATCGCCAAATCACGCGGACCGTGCCCCATCTCGTCAGATCAACGCAAGCCAAGTTAGCCTCGAGAGGCTGGATAGCGCTTGGATGAGTGGCCACCACGTCGGACACAGTCGCGCGGCCGGCTGCGCCATATTGCTGGGTACAGCGCGTCGTCCGGCAGTGAAAGCCCGCCCCCCCTCCCCGCAGTGCGTCTCGGTATCAACGCCACCGTTCGTTCGCTCCTCTCCCCGCCGCCGCGAGCCCCTCTCGTCTCACCTGGACGTAGTTGATGACCTGGTTGTAGCCGCAGGTGGCGAGGGCCCACCAGATGGACCAGACGAGGAGCGAGCGGTCCGTGTAGCACTTCGCAAAGTCCTTGAGTAGGCGGGTGATCACGCCCGCGAAGGACGCGTCAATCCCGCTGGGAAGAGGCGGCGACGATGACGACGACGATGACGACGACGAACCGGCCAAGTCAACGACGTCGCAAGAGTCGCTTCCGGCTTTCGCATCGTGGGTCGTCCCCTCGAAGAGAGCTTCCCCGTAGCGTGGGCACTGGCGCTCGTCCACCAGCACCTGCTCTTCCGAAGCGACCTTTGCACATCACAGGCAAGTCGTGAGCTCCATTTGGTATGCCTCCCGCCACTCCCATAGCGCGAGGCTACCGTTACCGAGACCCGGCGATTCGCGGACGATTGCGGTCGGTAGTTTGACGGGCAGGGGGTGGTTTTCGCTGCGTGGCATCGGCCGATCGAGTAATTTGGGAGTCGATTTTTTTTTATTTCGCAAATTCGCACGGCCCACTCGCATTTCGAAATGGCGTCGCGGGACCTCGCGAAGCGGTACGGGGGCACATTTAAAGCGAACGCAACCGCAGCATTAACTGGAGACGGCCGCCGGGCTCGGACCGTGAAATCTCCCCGCGACAAAACGGCAAACGCGCTAAAAACTTAAACCGGGGGAGGAGGCGGGGGTCGCTTTCGCGGCCCGCTACTACGATCCGCATTTAAAACCGAAACCGCTTTGACGCGCCGCTGACCTTCTGCGAGTCTGCCACCTTGCCGCCGCTCAGCGGCCGGTACGGCGCGTTGCTGGCGGCCGTGGCCGCGACGCTAGCGCCGGCGCGGAGCTCCGCTGCCGCGACGGACGGGACGCTAGGGGAAGCCGCCTCGCCGTCGTCACCGTCGCCGGTCAGGCCGGCGTCCCCGTCCGCCTTGGATGGCGTCGGCGCCAGCGCCGCCCTCTTGTGGAAGAACATGCTGCGCTCGGGCGAAGGCAGCAGGAAGGAGGCGAGGAAGGCGAGCGACACGGACGCCAGCGAGATGATGTTGAGGCTGCGGTACGAGGTGCCGGCCACGGACACGAGCAGCTGGCCCAGCACGGAGGCCAGCGTGTAGCCCGCGAGAGTCGCGCTCCTGCACGTGCCAGATGACGGAGGCACCGGGTGATCGCGGGCCCACGCAAAAGGCAAAGATTCCCCGCCGCGTAGCCTTTCAACAGACTGTTGGGGCAAGTGCTGTTAGCAAGCATCTCGTGCAGTGTTCTCCACTAATCTTCATAGGGGGGCTACTCTCGCTGATAAGACATCATCAGTGTGTGAGGGCCGCCACACATCTAAAACCATTGGGGGTTTGACAGCAGCACGATGATGATGGGGGGGTGTTTTTACTATTCATGTATTGTCGAGGTACTGCACATCAGAGGCCTCACTAAAGGCCACCAGGGGTCATCAGGGGCCGTCAGTGGCCCGCGGGGCTTGCAATAAAAACACCGATTCAGGGGGTGGGTGGGTAACAGCACGCCGGGCTGCCTTTGTCTCCCAAGCGCAGATGTTTACGCACCACACCAGGTTATCATTTAAGACTGAGTCGACCTAGGGGAGGCCCATGACCGGTTCAAATATTCTACGAAATGTATATTTTTAAACGTGGGTTATGAGCAGTAGGGTCTCCGTACACGGGAAACCAAACAGCTGGATGTGATGTTCCCCGCCAAGGTCAAAACTTATGCGCCCCAAATTCACAATCGTCCGCCCGGTGATGCGCGCGCGTGAGACGCGGAGCTGACGATGAGCTTCCCAACATCGCCGTTCCACGTGGACGCCGACTCCCTCGCCCTTGACACGGACGTGGCCACGGTGTTATTGACGAGCGCGTTCAGATTAGTTTGCGTAATTTTATGTTCGTGCACCGCTGCCAACGCAAGCAGCACCAGCGTCGCGTAATAATACATTTTATTAGCTTTCAACTACTTTTTATTTATTTTTCATGCTCTTATCGGCAACGCTAAATTAAATGCGGTTTAACCGACCCTAATCACCAGTGCTGCTGTTGCTGCTGCCACCTTCACGCACCCCCGATGAGTACGGCTGGCTACATACGGTGCGAAAGAAGTTCATAGACTCACACAGAGACCCATAGACTCACACAGAGACCCATAGACTCGCACAGAGACCCATAGACTCACACAGAGACCCATAGACTCACACAGAAACCCATAGACTCACACAGAAACCCATAGACTCACACAGAGACCCGTAGACTCACACAGAGACCCTTACACTCACACAGAGACCCGTAGACTCACACAGAGACCCTTACACTCACACAGAGACCCATAGACTCACACAGAGACCCACAGATTCACACAGAGACACATAGACTCACACAGAGACTCACACAGACTCACACAGAGACCCATAGACTCACATAGAGACCCAAAGACTCACACAGAGACTCACACAGACTCACACAGAGACCCAAAGACTCACACAGAGACCCAGATACTCACACAGAGACCCATAGACTCACACAGAGACCCACAGACTCACACAGAGACTCACACAGACTCACACAGAGACCCACAGACTCACACAGAGACCCATAGACTCACACAGTGACCCATAGTTTATCGTCCTTCCCACGCACCTCCGTTTAGCGCGGTCGACTACGTACGGTGCGAATCAAGTTTGACATAGAGTACGGACATACCTGCAGTAGCCGGTGACCCGCTGGTAGTGCTTAGCGGCCACCACGCTGTAGATGTAGGAGTAGTAGGCGACCTCCGTAGCCGTGACGACGCCGTAGCAGAACTCCATGGCCTGCATGGCGGGCACGCCTCGCGCCCACAGCAGCAGACACCACGTCGCCACGAGCGCCGCGCCTTGCAGCACGATCACCGCCTTGTAGCGCAGGAAGTCCGTCAGCAGGAACACGGGCAGCAGCAGCGCCAGGTAGGAGTACGTCCACACTGGCAGCACCTTGTTGGTCACCTGCCGGGGACAGGGTAGGAGCAAAGCAGAATATCAAGATGTTGTTTTCGTCCCCTCCCCGTTGACCATATCGCGGACAAAGTAGCAGAGCAAATCTTTAGTTAAAGCTTTCGTGACTGCAGGAATTCTTATTCTTGGGTCTTTCGGTAAAGTCACATTAGACCTCCTTTGCCAGTACCAAAATATAATAATATGGTTTTTCCTCTTTTTTCTGGCAACAAAACTGAAACCTTTTTACAAGGATTCATGTCTGCATTAACCACAATACTTGTAGTCAAAATGCAAACAAAAAACACACTATGATAATATATGCATTGTCCTTGAAACTGATTGGTCCACACCAAGGGACAGCTTTCTTTTGAGCCTCGACCCAATTGGTGCTCGACCAGAGGACGCCAAAAGTCGAGGCTCAAAAGAAAGCCGTCCCTTGGTGTGGACCAATCAGTTTCAAGGACAATGCATATATTATCAGTGTGTTTTTTATTTGCATTTTGACTGCAAGTATTGTGGTTAATGCAGACATGAATCCTTGTAAAAAGGTTTCAATTTTGTTGCCAGAAAAAAGGGAAAAACCCGTATTATTATCACGTAGATAGGTTCGAAGAAAATAACAAGACGACCGCTTGTGTTGCGATCGAAACGTCGTAGTTTTTGTAATTTTTTTGTTATTTTCTTTGAACCTATCTATGTGACTTTACCGAAAGACCCCAAGAATATAAAGTAGCGGAGCGTTGCAGCATTGGGTACACGTGCAATTTCTTAACTTGCAGCAGTCTAAGCCAAGGGGGTAATGGGTGCAGTCAGTAGTTAACGTTATCTCCACACTCTTACTTCATGGTCTGGCATCGTCATGAGGCTGAAGTTCAATTTCAATTGGTGAGCTACAGTAAATCTGAACACTTGTTATCACGCACTCTTATGAATCTAGACCATCATGTTCTGCGCACTGATCGCTCTTCGGAACAAACACCGTTTTTTTTAAAGTCTGTTGCAGATCCGGCTCAGCCTCAAGCATGGATCCAGAACATCTGCCAGTAACTTTTTCCAGGTCGTCGGAGAGTCCGGTGAAACTGCGCTGGCCGTATCGCTGCGCAAGATTTGTTCACGGGAGCGGTAGCACCACCACCAGCACCAGCACCACCAGGAGCACCACCACCAAAGCACCACCACCAGCACTACCACCACCACCAGCAGCACCACCAGCAGCACCACCAGGAGCAGCACCACCACAAGCACCACCATCAGCACTACCACCACCACCAGCAGCACCACCAGGAGCAGCACCACCACAAGCACCAACACTACCACCACCACCAGCAGCACCACCAGCAGCACCACCACCACAAGCACCACCACCAACACTACCACCAACACTACCACCACCAACACTACCACCACCAGCACCACCACCACCACAAGCACCACCACCAGCACTACCACCACCACCACAAGCACCACCACCAACACTACCACCACCAGCACCACCAGCAGCACCACCACCACAAGCACCACCACCACAAGCACCAGCACTACCACCACCACCAGCAGCAGCAGGATCACCGTGGACCACGGATCATAGACGGCTTCAATTGGGGTCCGTTGAGGCCGGAACTGCTCGGCGAGATAGGATGGAGCGGATTGTCGCGGACCGGAGTTCACTCATTTTTAGAGGAGGGGGAGGGGGGTGGCCCACTTTCCCTGACGAGACATCATCAGTGCGAGGGCCGCCACCACACATCTGAAACCATTGGGGGTTTATCTTCTTGGTTCTTTCGGTAAAGTCACGTGACTTTACCGAAAGAACCAAGAAGATGAATCCCTGCAGTCACGAAAGCTTTAAAACATTGGGGGTTTGTGACAGCACGATGGTGGGGGACGTTTTCACATTTGTGTATTGTCGGGGGCCGCACATCAGGAGTCAGTGGCCGCGGGCCTTGCAACGAGGAACACTTTAATAGACCTTTGTAGGCGCAGTTTGCAAACAACCCTTGGTGTGACCGGTAGACAATGTGACGCGTCTCGTATTGAGGTCCCGATCGAATTTAATTTCCACGACTAGACTGTCAGGCGAGCCGCAGCATTGAAGACTGAATGCAGCGGACGCAGATGAATACCTGCATATATTCTTGGTTCTTTCGGTAAAGTCACGTAGAAGGGAAATAATAAAATAATATAAATATAAAACAACAAAAAATTCTCACGACGTTTCGACTTCACCGAAAGAACGAATAATATGAATCCCTGCAGTCACGAAAGCTTTAAATCAAGATGAATACCTGTCGACCCATACGCTTTCCCCGTATTCCTGAGTTTTCACGTCCATAAGGCGTACAGCAGTTTCAATACAGCCAATTTTGTTTGTCTATTTCTTTGCGTTCCTCCCTTTTGATGGGACTTTGTAGGATGAACGTTGAGATTTATAAGTGGCACGGGATGACCACTAAGGTATGAATCGGTCTGTAATAAGGCAAGGCACTGATAAGGGTTTGACAGGTATGCAGATGCAGAGCACTGGCACAGCTGAAGATTCTGTTGCAGAAGTCCCAACGACTGATGACGAATCCGTGGACGAACGTCCTAGCGTGTCTCGACAGTGAGCGATCCTGTAGGCACAGGCGCAGTTGTGCGGTGGTGCGCATGGATTATCATCATCATCAGCCACGGTCCATCCACTTGCCAGATCAACGCCTCTCCCCAAGCTGCCGGCATTTGTCGGAATCCTGCTACGTGACAATGAAACGAGCCGATGTCAGAAATCGTCGTCGCTCCCATCTCCTCCATGGCCGCGATCCACCTCCGTTCATTATTCTTGACCATCAGCAATCGTCGCTTCGCGCCACATACAGTTGCCACGGAACGACTGCCGAGGTGTCTGCGCGCTGCAATAAACCTTACTTTTCATACGCCATTGCGTAGCGGTAAACTATTATACGCAGGTCCCATTCTTCGAATTCCTTGCAGTGTATTCACGTTTTTTTACAGATTAGCAGAGCTGATAGACACTTCACGTACAATGCGTAGCATGCCGCGCATGATCTGTGCTCGTGCACGGAACTCGGCGCATTCGGCAATAACACGGTGTGGCCTTAAAAGGAGAACAATATGAAACAGGCGACGTTTCGGGCAATAGCCCTTCGTCATATTGAAGGCGAGTGCTGTGGGGTTTTTGTTTCCTTCTGTGTCGGCATGCCAAAAAATGAAATGTTCAACACCTGGGGCATGCACGACCACACGCGGAGCTGGCGAGAAATTCGGCCCCCACGTGGCTAGAGATATCTTCACACACGCCAAGAACAAATACTTGCAGTGCTTTGCTGTTCGCCTCCTCAATGTATTGGTTGGACAGACGCTTTCATTGATTTGGCCAGATTTCCAACAGGGCAAAAGTTCCTACGAGCAACAAACGGTAGTTTTGTTCACGGCGGATCAACGTTGGGATGGTTTATCGTCTCTCTGCCCTCCTCCGGCACCACGAATCGCGACTCTGCCGGCTCGAGACGACGAAGACGAGGAAGAGCAAAATTCGTAAGGAAAAAAAAAACAAGCTTAGTTGGCAATATTTTTGTTGCTAAAACACTAAACTTAATAATTCAGACGCTGTCGCCTCGACAGACCTGGTTTTCACCTGAGGACGGCTGCTTGCGTTGTGGCCGAAACGTCGTGAGAATTGTTTTATTATGTTTTATTTTTATTATTTTCTTACTTCCCTTCTACGTGACTTTACCGAAAGAACCAAGACGATGAATCCCTGCAGTCGCGAAAGCTTTAAATCTAAATTTAATAATAGTTGGAAGTGTTATTAATCCATTACGCGGGCTTTAGATTTGACTCACGCAATATAAAAAAAAAGTTTTAGTCATTCTGCCATTTTGCCTTTTCAGACTAAAATTGACAAAAGCGGTATTTGTTGACGCATGAAAACTCTAGAGGAGCTCTCTCGACTTTTATGGGGTCATCACTGCACCTTGTAAAGGTAAAACGAAGTTATGCCGCGTGTGCTGTGCAAGTACAAACAACGAGTTAATCATCGATTATATTATCCGGCTGCTGCTTCCAACATTATCCGGCTGCGGTTACCGGCCGATCAGGCAAAACCGCTCCAAAGGCTGCATCATTCCGGCGATAGTCAAACACATCATCATCATCATGTTAGTAGGTTAACACGGAGGCGGCTTTCACGACCAATGTCATCCATCGTGTTGTGGAAACAATAGCGTTAGGGAGTGCGTACATGACCCCATGCAGATTCTTCGAGATTAGAGTGGTAAGTAGGGTAACTTTTTTGAAAGTAGGATATTCATTGGTGTATATTTGTATGCTTGTTTATATACCGATTTCATATAGTAAACACATTTAAACACTAAAACTGTATGTACACAACACCTGAAAACAATGTGATGCAATAACGTGCAAAAATTCAAATAAATAAAAAACTGATGTAGTGATTATCCCCGCGTTTAAAATCCGGCGCCCCATTTCCTTCGATTATAATTGAATCAATGATCGATTGTACGAATACAGTTGCACATCAGGTGGCAAGCAGGCACGGGGTCATGAACGGCTCAACAGGACCTCACGTCGTAACATAAGCCATAGGCCATGATTACACTATGTTTGTATGGGGTAAGTTTCACCAATTGCTAAAACGTTCTGCGTATTCTTTTTTTGTTGCTGTGGTTTTCACACCTAATGATGATTGCTTGTGTTGCAATCGAAACGTTGTGAGAATTTAATTGTTTTTATTTTATTATTTCCCTTCTACGTGATGACTTTACCGAAGGAACCAAGAATATGAATCCCTGCAAGTCACGAAAGCTTTAAATCGAAACGTTATGCGTACTTGAGCTTATATGCTGGAACTGTTGGCAGTTATCGTAATTTGAAGCTTTCGTGACTGCATGGATCAATACTCGTTGGTTCTTTCGGTAAGTCACGTGGGTAGAAAACTCAAACTAAATAAAGCACTGTGATTTATTTTCTTTTATTTTTCTACCTACTTGACTTACCGAAAGAACCAAAGAGTAAATTGTTATCGTACTAAACACCCCCTCGCCGGAGCAAATACTGCTGGAAATACTCGCACTGCAGCTGGTAACAGCAAAGTTCCGTCTTGTCCGTGCTGCGAACAACTCACATCCTCAGTTGACAGCTGCACATCGGGTCCAACCAGGTAGGGTGTGAGGAACGGCTCAGACGGTCGCATGTTGTACAAGAAGCCGTAGACGCACAGCACAATTGTGGGGAACTTCCAAGACGTTCTGAACTGAGTCCAACGCATCTTCCCTGGATCGACGGCGGGGAAACGAAAACTTCTCAGACTTCAACACCAACAAAACCCGCTCTCTGCGGTGTTGCAGCCGCACTAAGCGAGGCGCTGTAGTTGTACGCAGTATGCACCCAGCGTGTGTAGGAGCGGTAAACCCCATGAGCACAGTATATTACACAAGGCGGTCACATGGCACGCCACGAATTGACCTTGGGGGGGAGGAGGTGACGAGCGGACGCGACGTTTAGCGCCTGGATTATCTCAGACCTCCTTGTCACGACTCGTGCACAGAAGAAACGAGGCCCATTTGGGGGGGAAAGGGGTCACGGTCCCACAAGTGCGCACTTAAAGGATCGAGTCCTGTAGGGTCACAGCAAAGTCTGTTCACCATGAGCTCTTAACGCTGCCGGTCAGAACCTTTATATTCTTGAACGCCACGGAGACGCTGTTCGCGTCGTCCATACGAGTCAATAAGATAAGGTTATTATTTATATTATTTGTAATTATTATTACATAATTATCGACGACATTAACCGTTAAACGAGCCCGTCACATCCACCCGGCCTCGCGTTGATTTCACTTCCTGCATGTGCAGCCTCTGCGCGCGATGCGATTGGCCACGCCGAGGGAGGTGGGGCCGGCTCTGTCCAATCAGCGCGCGGCTGCTGATTCAGGGGTTTTATTGGCGCTCGAAGTCCGTCTTCCGCTACGGAAAGAGAATTCGGTAATGGGACTGAATCAGTGAGTTAGAGTTGCCCACACAACACCGCTTTGGGGCCGTCCATAAATGACGTCACGCGATTTTGGACGATTTTTTACCCCCCCCCCTTTCGTCACACGGCGTCACAAAAAGTCAGACCCCCCCCCCTAAAATATGACGTCACAAAGCTCTGCCTCTCCCCCCCCCAAATTCATATTTCCATTTTGAAAATAAACATTCTTAAAAATCGCTTTAAACTATTGTCATTGTAGTGCGTATTTAATGTGACGCTGTACTCTGATGTTGTAGGAGTGTTCTTATAACTATTAGTGTTGTTATAGCAATTATATATTTATTTAAAGTTGCGCATTTTTATGTGAAGTCACATTTCTCAAACACCCCCCCCCCCCCTCGTCACACGTCGTCACAAAAATATACATTTTAATTTTTTTATGATAGAATATATAGTACAGTATTGTCATCAGTATGACATACGTATACCAAGTTTGCAGTCGATATCACATTGGGAAGTGGGTAAAAATCGAGTCACAAGAATTGAGGATACAACAACGACAACAACAGACAGAGTGAGTTAAATAAAAGCGTCTAATAAATAAAATTAACCCGTAAAAACAAAGTTTTTCACTATAAATCCTTTATATGCGTGGCATCGGGGCGGCTCGAGTCCTCTCGTCCTCTGGCTTGAGATGGCTGCCACCTATGGGTCAGATGATTGTGTGCCAGCATTAACCAATTGGTAAATAAATATTTTTAAAAAATTCCCTAAACAGTGTAAAATTTTGGGAAAAAAATTTCACGAAAATTCATTGTCACGCACAACGAGTATTTGTGCAAAATGTCAGCTCGATTGGATCACGGGAAGTGGGGTAAAAAACGACCGAAAGATTTGCACGGTCCTAAGCAAGCAAGCAAGCGAACTTAATATAAAGGATTTAAAAATTATTTGACAATGCCAGCCTGTTGACCATGGGCTGCACCGACAGCTTACACCACCATCACGGGGGGAGTTTCGCCATTGTATAATGCAGCAAGAACTTTCACAACTACATCCTCGGCAGGCCAGCTACAGTGGAGAGTGGCCCATTAACTGTTGAATTTCAATTTTTAAGACGCCTAAGCCTACTCTTTGCCGCGATGAGGCTACTACAATCGCCGCCGTGGCGAGATGTGAACTACTTCGCCTGGTATGCAGGAGGTCGTGGGCTCGAACCCGACCCAGACGTCTGCTGCTGTATATTTGGAGTTTGCGTGTCTCTCTCCCCGTGGTCGCGTGGGGTTTTCTCCAGATCTCTCCGGTCTTTCCCTGCACATTTATTTAATCAACATGCGTTTCAAGCATTTGGCTGCTGTAAGTTTCCACGTGATTAGCCGTCTTTGTTGAGCTGTCATTTGTATTCCCAGGTTGCTTCTGAGAAAGAGCTATATACAGCTCAGTGTGGGCCTTACCTTATGAAATAAAATAAAAACATATTTGTTTAAAAACAATAGTTTACAATCAATGCTGCTCCCCAGACTGCAGACGTAACGATGTGTGGGGGACATTGGCTTGTGCCGCCGTCTCCTGGCGAGCCGGGGTATGGCACCTCGATTGTGCCCACGGGTAAGAACGGAGTTTCGCAATTACACTGGTCAACACACTTTTTCTGGCATAAGGTATTCCAACGGTCCATTTTCTTGGTTCTTTCGGTAAAGTCACGTAGAAGGGAAGTAATAAAATAATAAAAATAAAACATAATAAAATAATTTTCACGACGTTTCGGCCACAACGCAAGCCCCACCCTCCCCACCCAGCCCCTCCCCACCCTCCCCTCTCTACCCAGCCCCACCCCTCCCATTTTTGGATGCACGACGGACGGACACAATAATCCCCTGTGGGCTGGTGTAATCAGGAGGTTCCTACCAGTATTAACCTTGACTTGACTCCATTAACTAACTAAATCATCCCATCATCTATTCAACCAATGACCCACCCATTCATTCGCCCATCCTTCTACTCATTCAATAATTTGTCCAACGAGTCACCCACCCACCCACTCACCCACGAAACCACCCACTCACCCATCCACTCATCCACCCACTCACCCACGAAACCACCCACTCACCCATCCACTCACCCACGAAACCACCCACTCACCCATCCACTCACCCACCCACTCATCCACCCACTCACTCACCCACTCATCCACCCACTCACTGACCCACCCACTCACCCACCCTTACGAATGAGACTCCCCCAGTAGTCAGTCTCGCAACACCTCTCACCTTTCGGGTCAAACAAAATCATCAACATTTGAAGAAAAAAACATTTCACGTCGGCTTCCGTGTGAAAAGCCTCGTGCCCTCCTCCCCTCTCACCCCGCACCCTCCTCTTCCTTCTCACCCCCCTCTCTCACCCCCACCCTCCCTCTCTCACCCCCATCCCCTCACTCCCCCCCCCCTTTCACCACCCTCTCACCCACCCACTCTCATCCCCAGCTCCTCTCTCACCCCCACTCCCTCTCTCACCCCCACCCCCTCTCTCACCCCCACCCCCTCACCCCCACCCCCTCACCCCCACCCCCTCACCCCCACCCCCTCTCTCACCCCCACCCCTTCTCTCACCCCACCCCCCTCTCACCCCCACCCCCTCTCTCACCCCCACCCCCATCTCTCACCCCCCCTTTCACCCCATCTCTCACCCCACCTCTCACCCACCCCCTCTCTCACCCCCCCTTTCACCCCATCTCTCACCCCACCTCTCACCCACCCCCACCCTCCCTCTCACCCCCACCCCCTCACCCCACCTGCGTATCCTCCGGCAGTAGTTCCGCCCTCGTCAGCCACACCACCTCCCCGCAGTAAGCCCCTCCCCCCAGTCAGCCCCTCCCCCAGTAAGCCCCTCCCCCAGTAAGCCCCTCCCCACAGTAAGCCCCTCCCCCCAGTAAGCCCCTCCCCCAGTAAGCCCCTCCCCCAGTAAGCCCCTCCCCCAGTAAGCCCCTCCCCCCAGTAAACCCCTCCCCCAGTAAGCCCCTCCCCCCAGTAAGCCCCTCCCCCCAGTAAGCCCCTCCCCCTAGTAAGCCCCTCCCCCAGTAAGCCCCTCCCCCCAGTAAGCCCCTCCCCCCAGTAAGCCCCTCCCCCCAGTGAGCCCCTCCCCCAGTAAGCCCCTCCCCCAGTAAGCCCCTCCCCCTCCTGCTGCCTCCCCCAGTAAGCCCCTCTCCCCAGTAAGCCCCTCCCCCCGGTAAGCCCCTCCCCCTAGTAAGCCCCTCCCCCAGTAAGCCCCTCCCCCCAGTAAGCCCCTCCCCCCAGTAAGCCCCTCCCCCCAGTAAGCCCCTCCCCCTCCTGCTGCCTCCCCCAGTAAGCCCCTCTCCCCAGTAAGCCCCTCCCCCCAGTAAGCCCCTCCCCCCAGTGAGCCCCTCCCCTAGTAAGCCCCTCCCCCAGTAAGCCCCTCCCCCTCTTGCTGCCTCCCCCAGTAAGCCCCTCTCCCCAGTAAGCCCCTCCCCCTAGTAAGCCCCTCCCCAGTAAGCCCCTCCCCCAGTAAGCCCCTCCCCCCAGTAAGCCCCTCCCCCCAGTAAGCCCCTCCCCCAGTAAGCCCCTCCCCCTCCTGCTGCCTCCCCCAGTAAGCCCCTCTCCCCAGTAAGCCCCTCCCCCCAGTAAGCCCCTCCCCCAGTAAACCCCTCCCCCAGTAAGCCCCTCCCCCAGTAAGCCCCTCCCCCCAGTAAGCCCCTCCCCCCAGTAAGCCCCTCCCCCAGTAAGCCCCTCCCCCTCCTGCTGCCTCCCCCAGTAAGCCCCTCTCCCCAGTAAGCCCCTCCCCCCAGTAAGCCCCTCCCCCAGTAAGCCCCTCCCCCAGTAAGCCCCTCCCCCCAGTAAGCCCCTCCCCCCAGTAAGCCCCTCCCCCCAGTAAGCCCCTCCCCCAGTAAACCCCTCCCCCAGTAAGCCCCTCCCCCAGTAAGCCCCTCCCCCCAGTAAGCCCCTCCCCCCAGTAAGCCCCTCCCCCAGTAAGCCCCTCCCCCTCCTGCTGCCTCCCCCAGTAAGCCCCTCTCCCCAGTAAGCCCCTCCCCCCAGTAAGCCCCTCCCCCAGTAAGCCCCTCCCCCAGGTAAGCCCCTCCCCCCAGTAAGCCCCTCCCCCCAGTAAGCCCCTCCCCCCAGTAAGCCCCTCCCCCTCCTGCTGCCTCCCCCAGTAAGCCCCTCTCCCCAGTAAGCCCCTCCCCCCAGTAAGCCCCTCCCCCTCCTGCTGCCTCCCCATGCTGCTGCTGCCGCCGCAGCTGCAGCAGCAGAGCGGCAGTGAAGGAGGCGGCCATGTGGGTGGCGGGCGGTCATCTCTAACGCGGCTCCCAGCCACGCGGTAACGACAGCTCTCCCTCTCTCTCTCCCCACTCTTCACACCCCTCGGTCACAGCCAGCGCAGCGAGTTCGAACTTGGCTGTGTCCACGGCGTTCAGCCAGCACACAGTACGGTACAGTGACAAGGCGACTGTGGTGGTGTGTTTGTGTTACTGTAACGCGTTGGTCATTGGCGATGTGGGCCGTGGTTTCAAGTTGAGGATGTGTAAAGTTTGTTTGGGGTGGAGGGTGGCGGGTTCGAAGTACTAAGTTCTCAATCGAACGTGACGGGCAACAACAACAACAACAACCTTAATCGATGCAACATTTTGCCCAACTTTTGTCGGCATCGATACAAAGACCCCCCCCCATTCACGGCCCGATATTAGAAACAATTTGACGGTGGCGAACTGGGACGCGGTCTGCTTCAGCAGTTTTTGTGTTGTTGTTGTTGTTGTGGTTGTTCCCTTCCTGATGACGGGTTGCTTGTGTTGCGATCGAAACGTCGTGATCGATTAGTGTTCTACCTACGTGACTTCACCGGCCGAATGTTGATCAACTTCACCGCTCGCTTGGTCGCCAATTGTATTGATCCCGTTTCGATGGGGAAACAGCAAAGGTGCTTAAACATTTGTTTGCTAAGTATTTTTTTAAATTATCTAACGATTTATCCAGCTCTTGCGACGCCGTGTTGTATAAAGGTTAGAGGTTTTAAGTCGTCTTGATGGCAATTGGGTAGGAGGTGATGGGGTTTCTTGACCCTGTAGTAGCAGCAGCAAAGGGGCATTTTTTGTTGGCTTTTTAGGGAAGGAAGTGAGAGATGGTGGGATGGTGGTGATGACTGCGTTATTATTATTGAGACATTCGCGATAGTAAGAAGGCCACCGACAACTCGGACTGCTTGAGTTGGTCAAAATATTAGTGCGTTAATATACAGTCGAAGGAACGTCTCCTAATCCGGATGATCGGTGATTATTGGTTTCCATGACAGATCGATTTCTTATTGTTGTCGGTGTCACAAGTTGAATAGCGATCGTCTAGATCTCTTGAGGTGTGTGTATGATGTGGTACAGCGACTTTTTCGCGTAATTGTACTCTAGCAATCGGGTGTAAGTTGGAAGTGGATGTATTTCAAAGGAATAATTAGCAATAATAACGTTTAAATTCATACGGGTGTCCTTTATTTACTGGGTAAAGCACTTGCAGAGTCTCCATAAACTCGTTTATTCACCGCTCCTGCTGCTGCTTTGGGATGCTGATTCACTTCCGTTTTTGTTGGGAACTTTAAATGTGTGGGGGAAAGTTTGGGGAATTATTTAGGAACACCGACTCTAAAGCAGACCGCAGGAGGTCACACTCAAAAGTGTACTGCACAGATTGATTCAGTAATCCAATACGATGCTATGGCTCTCTTCACTGCCCCAAAATTTCCCATGTCTGGGTATGCCCCAGGATACCTCCCATCCAGTCACTCGCCAGGCTCAACACAACTGAGCGTCCAAAATGTGACAAAGTTAATGTAGTCGGTGGTAACCGAGTGGATATCCGTGTAAAAAAAATAATTTGTATTAAAGTTTACTCGGGTTGTTTTATTTTTCATTTGCACCTGATGATGATTGCTTGTGTTGCAATCGAAACGTCGTATGCTATTGGTTAATTTATATATATTTTTATTTCTACGTGACTTTACCGAAAGAACCAAAGAGACACATTTGTATTGTCCACTCGTATTCGTGATGATGGGTTATCCGGCTGCTTCCCCAAAGAAAACGAACATTCATTAATATCAGTGGCTAAATAAGCATCCCAATTTCGCACAATATCCTCCTGGGAAAAAAAAACACACCAGTCGTGACACTTTGTGAGGCTTTAAGTAATCGATTAAACTTCATAGTCTTGTTGCCGGAGGTTAAAATGTTTGTATCCGTGGCCGCACCATGGGAAAAGGGATGCAATGGTGAATGGAATGGGGAGGGTGGGGAGGGGCTGGGTGGGGAGGGTATGAAGGGGCTGGGTGGGCAGGATGGGGCTGGGTGGGGGGTGGGGCTGGGTGGGGAGGGGCTGGTCACCCCGTGGTGCCCTTATAAAACTCAACGTTTAACCTACTCACGCCGGCTTGTGCCCGCCCTCACAGTCGGCCATATTTGCGGAATACACCACGCCACCGTTGACCCTGGCCATTGACCGAGCAACCCAACGTCCCTACCACCTCCCTCCGCAGGAATGTGTTAGCTTCAAATCAAGATTTATAGGAGGCTTGAGTTTATTGAGATCAGTGGTTTCTTGACCTGGGCGTGCGAGAGATGCCCCTTTCTGGGGGTGCGAGATGTGGCTAGATTTATTTTTAGAAGGTAAATAAGCGAAAAAAATTAAGCACGGGCTTGGAAGTACAACTACTTTGTTTCATCAAACTCGTGTGTGTATTTATTCGTAGTATACATTGTTTTCACGATTCAGAACCAAAGGGGGTGCAGGCTGCAGTAAATATTAAGAACCACTGATTTCGATGTACATAGTGAAATTGTTGTCATTCTGCCGTTAATGTTGTCGATGAAATTAGTCACCGAGTTGCAATGCTGGTTGGCCAATAACGTTTGAATCACCGTTTATGTTTATGATATGTCATTGGTGAAAGGGCAGAACGTTTTGAGCGTAGATTTTATACCTGAAGAGTATATAAATGAGCATAGTACTTTCGTGACAAAGTTAATCTTCCTCTGATAGTTTAATGTCGTACTGCAGTACACGCGCTTGCGATGTCGCGCACGGTTATTTAGCAATGTGTTGTTCTCTTGATTAAGATTGTTGATATGTGTGCTGCAGTTGTAAATCAACTGTTGCTATTAATAGTACAGTAAATGAGCCATTCTTAAGCTTAACCTAATTTCAGCACAAGGGCAGGTCCATGCCTTCTTAAGCTCCATTCATCATCACAGATAATTCCCATCCCTCCTCTTCACCTCGCAACTCCACAACTCCGTCAAAGGGTCATTGAGCCACTAAGAGCTTAGAACGTTGAAGTGGCTTCATCTTGCCTTTCAGTTCCCGTGTTTTTATGACACCGTCACCAGATGCAGTTCCACTTCACGCACAACACCCATGACACAGCTGCATTCTCTGATTACCATCTTATCAGACATGCTGCCCTTCGTCTGTACTACTGTACTGCAGTTCCTTTACATCAGGGGTGGGGAACGTCGGCCCGCGGGCCGTATGAGGCCCGCAAAATCATTTGGTCTGGCCCTGCCAAGGCAACCGCAGGCGCGACTCGAAATTCAACAAATCCAGGAACAAACCTGGAAAAGCAGTTGCGAGTAGCAACATCATCAATACCAGTTAACATCACACGCCTCGCCAAAGAGAAGCAGTTCCAGCCATCGCATTAGGGGTGAGTTAATGAAATGTTCGGCCAAATATAACGGGCGAATGTTTAAGTTGATAATTTTGTATGGCCCGCGAATGATGTTATAAATATCCCAATGGCCCTTGGCAGAAAAAAAGGTTCCCCACCCCCGCTTTACATGCTCGCCTTATAGCCCAGAGGGGAATTTTGTTATGTACTGTTGAAAATAGTGGAGTAAGTTAGTGGACGGTGCGGTGGCGAGATGTTACCTACCTTGCCCTGGTGTACAGGAAGCCGTGGGTTCGATGCCGACCCTAACGCCTGTATATTTAGAGTTTGTGTGTTCTCCCCGTGGTCACATGGATTTTTTCCCCGAGTCCTCCGATTTTTTCTTCCACATTTAGAAATGTGCGTTTAGAGGATTTGGCTGCTTTAAATTTCCACGCGATAAGCCACTTCGCTGAGCTATCATTTGTGGCCAGATCGCGTCTGAAAAAGAGCTACGTAACTTAGTGGGCCTTGCCTGGTAAGATTAAAAAAAATAGTAAACAAAAATATAGTTGAGTTAGAGTGTTGGTAGCCACGATCCAGATTCAACAACTTGGGTCCAGAAGGACATCATGCATAGCAGCTCAGTAAATGTAACGTTTGTTTCTAAGTGTAGGCATCCTGTACTGTAGTAATAATAACCCACTTCCAATGTATCATCCTCTGCGGTCCAGGCACGTTTTGACAAGCCACAGCACTTAGGCATTTGTGAAGAAAAATGTAGCGCGTCCAATGTGTTTTTGTTGGCCATAGGCGATTTGCGTTACGAGAATTAGATGCTGATAACTCTTGTATCCACGGCGTGTGTTTATGGGTTTTATGTACACAACGTGGTGAAGTATGGTCCAATGACCACAACGACCCGCAAGAGGGCTCTGCATGTGTCTGCAGAGTTCATTGAAAAGGGAGGTTTTGTTTGCGAAGGAGACTTGGGATGGCATTTTTAGGGTGCAAATTCAGTAGCGAAAAAACGAAACAATCTCTAAACAAATAATTTTGACCCTAAGGCACCGAGTAAAAGTGCTGTAGTTAAGTAAAAAAACAATAAAATGTGCACCATTGCATTTTAACAGCCATAAAATGGAATAATATATTTTTTACCAATTTCCGGTTAGGCGTTAGAGCAGTGTTCTTCACTAATTTTCAGAGGGGGGCCACTTTTGCTGATAAGACATCGGTGTGAGGGCCACTACACATTTTAAACTATTGGGATTTGACAGCAGCAGCAGGATGATGATGATGATGGGAGGTGATTTCTCGGGGGCCGCACTTAGGGCCACCTGGGGCCGCCAGTGGCCCACGGGCCTTGCAATGACGAACGTTGCATTAGAGTTTACCGCACGCTTGAGATTGTGAAAAAAATATTCCTACGATCGTTAATATCCTGGTCTGTGATATTGAATTTGACGGAGATGGTTGTGGTCAGGAGGCATGTAACGATTTCCTTCTGGTAGTGGAGGAGGGGGTACTAATTCAATTTAAAAAATAATTTAAACAATACGCACGGTGTTGAATCTGGCTGGAGCCCGGGTTACATGAACCAACGGCATGTAAACTAAACTAAAACAAAGCTACGTATGTTTTTTTTACCAAATAAGGCCCACTGAGCTATATAGCTCTTTTTCAGAAGCGACCTGGTCACAAACGGTAGCTCAACGAAGTGGCTTACGTGTAAATGTGTAGCAGCTAAACACCCTAAATGCATGTTGATTCTAAATGTGGAGGGAAAAACCGGAGGACCCAGAGAAAAATCCACTTGACCACGGGAAGAGAAAGACCTGCCATCTCCAAATATACAGGCATCGGGGTGCGGACCTAACCCTTGTGAGCTGTGCCCATTGTTGGCGCTCTGCAAGTCACCCGTTGTCATTTAACTTCCGCTGCAGCACCACCAGCGATGTCGATCGCGGCGGCCGCCGCAGAGTACATCTTCTCGGACTCGCTGCTCAAGGACTCGGCTGACGCCAGGTTCAAGGGCCTGCGTCTCGAGCTGCCTGCCGACCGCCTCCTCAAGTTCATCACGGTCGGCCTGCCGCTCATGCTCATCTCGCTCGCCTTCGCACAGGAGATCTCCATCGGTAAGGCTTTCGTTGTCGCCACGACGGCGCTCTCTCACCGTCCCTATCCATCGCTGGTGTTGTAGAGATGCTGCCCAGGTGCTGTCACGGTCGGCGCACCGCGACAACGCAAAGCTTCTTAAATAATCCCCCCCCCCAACTCCCCGCGTCGGTCCATCCAGCGGTGTAAATGGGTGCATCGCAGTTAGTCGATGGCTATGCAGCTAGTGGTGGGGTAAAGTGTGGGTGTTGCCACCTCTTCAGAGACCTCTCGCCAGCGGATGGAAGAGTAGACCAAATACCCTGTCTGGTGGACTTGTAGAGCTGCTTCTCGTGGAGGCATTTCTGTGAGCAGTGGGGATGAATAAGAAACTGCTGGGCAGCACCTTTGCCTTTGTCCTACTATTCGTATTGAAACTCAGGCATTTTTGTAACACGTCTGTGTCACTGTGTAGAACATTGGTCAGGACCTGCATGCCTCCTTTTGATAAATTGGCATGCCTCTGTTGCCATCAGTTTGCCTTAAATTATTAATGACATTACTCTGCTCAATTGCTTCGGTATAAATTATTGAAAGGCAGCTGCCGCTGCTGCTGCTGCAGTATGATGTCGTGGGGTGTGCCGGATATATTCAGTGGCACTTGGGACGCGTGCCAAGGAGCCCGTTGCTTCTAAGGGACCCCAGGGCCCTCCCGTTTGCCGATGGAAAACACCATTTCAGAATGCAGCCGATCTAGGAAGCTAAGCAGGTTTGAGCCTGCTTATATTCTTAGGTTTTTTCGGTAAAGTCACGTAGGTAAAACATTAAAATTAATGAAAGTAAAATTAAAAAATATATACAAACACAGACATAATTTCAACCGTGATGATGGTTACAAACTGAGTAATCATTGGAAAGATGTGATTAACCAAGCAAAAAAGATTTCACTACACTTATTTGGACCATCTTATTTGACAGACAACTATTACAGGTTATTGATAGACAGCCAGGCTTGTTTTACCATGTTTAGTTGTTTCTTTTTTCACACTATTGTTATGTAGGCCAGGCTCAGTCACAAACCGTACCTCTCCATAACAAAGGCTCAGCCTCTCAAGCCTCACCTTACCATATTAATAAAAAGTGTGCCGTACTTGGCCCTTCCCCCCCCTCTCGAACCATTATATATACGGAGTGGTAGCTCTTGTAATCTCTCATTTACTTGATACAGCTGTCGTGGCTGTGACGGTTCCACCTGAAGACGGAAGCTTGTGTTGCCTCCGAAACGTCGTGATTTTTATTTTATTTTACTTTTAATAATTTTAATGTTTTACCTACGTGACTTTACCGAAAAAACCTAAGAATATGAATCCTTGCAGTCACGAAAGCTTCAAATCTAGAATTGAGCCTGCTTAATTGCTTGGATGGGTGACCAACATGCGCACCGATCCGATTAGTACGGTCGGCTACGTAGGGTGCGAAAGAAGTTCAGCGTACATGCGTAGTCAGGTGTAAATACATTGCAGTGCTGGAGGATCCATTTTTGTTCTGTAGTACTCCACTCCACCTTCACCAACCCGCACTGACCAGTGTGGTGAAGTATGGTCAAATGCTCCTCACAGGACATGGGGAGGCCGTCTTTCACCAGTGGCGAAACCCTAAACTAGCCTATAAATACGCAAGACGGTAATGAGTTCTGAACGACATTCACTCGCAGATGGCTATGGTTACAAACAAAAATCTACAACGTGTCTATGCACGCGACGGAGCTGTTATTGTCTCCCGTCATCTGTGGAATTAATACTGCGAATACCGTGCTTGTTGACGCAGAGTTAAACGCAGCACTGGAAATATAAATGAGTGAAACGGTCAACCTTCTCTTTGCCGTGGTAATCTGTGTTATTGGTGGATCCTATTTGCGGAAAATTACCCCGTTTACTTGAAGGGGTTAACACGGACAATAGGATGCATTTTCTGCTACATCCGGATTACCCCTTAACTCAAATGTAACTATTATTTAATTCTTTAATTTTACTAGGTAAGGCCCACTGAGCCTATGTATTTTTTTTCAGAAGCGACCTCGCCACAAATGACCACTCAATAAAGTGGCTTATCGCATGGACATTTCTAACAGGCAAATACTCTAAAACGCATGTCGATTCTAAATGTAGAGGGAAAAACCGGAGGACTTGGAGAAAAATCCACATGACCACAGGGAGAGAGAGACGCAAACTCCAAAGAGACAGCAGGCGTCAGGGTCCGGATCGAACCCACGACCTCCTGCATACCAGGCGAGGTAGTTAACATCTCCTAGCCACCGTGATGATGATGATGAGAGAGTGACACGCAAACTTCAAATATACAGCAGGCGTCAGGGTCGGGATCGAACCCACGACCTCCTGCATACCAGGCGAGGTAGTCAACATCTCCCCATCATGGTTGCCCCTCTTATCTTTGCAAAGTGCTTGGGTAACAGGAACAATTTATTACTTCTAAAGATCACTTACTGGTGACTAATCCAACACAGAAATGTGGAAAGTGACGTTACAACTTCATTTGATTGGCTATGTCCGGATGGCGAAGAGTTATAGATTGATATTACTGCACGAAATAAACAAATTCGGAATCATAATATTGGTCATGAAAGCCTTTGCGTAAAATAACATATTGCGTACTTTCGCTGTTGTTTAAGAGGGGAGTTTGTTAGGTGGAACTGAATGAGCCCTTTCGCACCGGTCAAACAGGTTCACAGACATGGGGAGGATTTAATAAAAAATGTACTCTAGAGTCCAGGTGGCACGCAGGCATTTGCAGTCTCACAGCACCGAGGCTTTCCGTGTTTACTTTGTTGTCTTTCCCCCACACCTCCGATGAGCATGGTTGGCTACGTACGGTGCGAAAGAAGTTCAACAGACATAGACTCGCACAGAGACCCGTGGACTCGCACAGAGACCCACAGGTTCACACAGAGACCCGTCATTTTACACGCCGAGAATTTACGCAAGGCCTCGCTGTGCTTTGCATAAAATAACCCAACCCTAAACAAACGGCTAACGAAAACAAATTGAACAAAACCCGTTTACAAATAGAACCATCAAAGGAATGCAAATAATGTAAAAGGCACACAATCTACACAGCCAGCCTACGCAAGTGAAAAGAAATTGGTTTAAAGACTGGATTCTCAAGTGCTATGCACTTGTAAATCATCTAGATTGAAAACTAATTTCCTTGGAAATTCTTTTTGCGTTTAGTTTGTTTTTGCACGATTGGCTACATATGGCGCAGAGGAAGTTCAACATGCATACAGGGTCAAGCTTGGATAGTGCTTAGGTGGGGTGGCCACTATGCACAATGGACAGGTGGGATAATAGGCATTGCGAGCAGTGGCAGGGTAAGTTTTGCACTCCCCCGTTCATCTTCACCAGGTCGCATTTGGTGAGCTGTGGTTACATTTCCATTGCAGTCTGCAAGGCGTGGGTAGGGGAGGGGAGGCTCTCATCCAGCAGTGGATGAGTACAAATCGGGGCTGGCTCGTGCGCAAAAAAAAAAACCGCGGCAGATAACGAACGAGGAAACGGATTGAAATAGAATTATTCAAAAAAACAACCGTGGCCTAATACAGCCCCGGCCGTGTAGCGATCGCTGTCCATGTACGGTTACCACCCCGTGTTTGTGATGTACGGTGAATCCCCCTTGGGGGGGACTGCTAATTTCGAAAGAGGGTCCCACTACAAATAGTGTCGGTTGCTATCCAATTTATGCAGACTGCCTTGACATTCAATACGGTGTCAGATTTAATAAGTTCACAAACATTGCATCTCTCTCTGAGGTCGAAAAAGCCATTCCTTCCCAGTCACCGTGTTAAAGGGGAAATTGGATTCGATGTGCGGTCATTTTGAGTGTGATTGCTCTTGAACCGTAGCATATTCCACGGCCATAATGCATCCGACAGAAAATCGAGTTGTATTTTTAAATTGACTGCTGCATTAGTTGATTGTTCGCGGTAAGCATTGGGCGCAGTGGTTGAAATGCACCGAGCTATGAATTCAGAAACCTGAGTTCTGTTCCCAGCCGCGGCCGATATCGGTGGCCAGTGATTGTCAAGAACAATGTGGCCTTAAAATATTATTTTTTTAAATGGGAACACGTCAGACAATAGCCCTTGTTCATAAATAGAGACCGAAGCGATCGTGGAAAATGAGATTTGACGTATGGAACTTTTCACCATGGGGCCTGATGAGTTTAAAAAAACATCTTTTCTGATGAACAGTTTCACCAACTATGATCGGTCTCCTCTTTTCTACCTTGAATGATTTCAAGTTTGTACGTTGAACTTCTTGCGTACCCTACGTAGCTAACCGTGCTAATTGGAGGTGCGTGGGGGGGCTAAGTAAATTACGGTAATAAAAACAATTAAATGTAGAAAAACAAACTACTCAAGTTTGGGATTCTACGCAAGCAAATTGTCGTCTCCATACTGCGGCAACATTGACAGGACCCTCCCCTAATGCACCGAGTTCCAGCTCTAAGTACACAGCTGTTCACTTTGTCACGTGACAAGCATATTGTTCTCGGTGGCAGGGCGGGGTGCCGGGACATTACGAGCGGTTCAGAGGTCGCCCGAGCTCAGAGGCGCAGAGAGGGGTCGGGGAGAGGTATCATTCTTCACGCTCTGGGCTCTCCTGCCCTTCTTGAAAGGACTCAAGTGCTCACATCGGGAAGCCGGGCAGCTTGAGCTGCATCTGCTCCGGATGGGTCTGGTTCCAGTTTGCTTGAGAAATTTCATGGAAACAAGGCCCAAAGTTCAACTGTAAAGAAAACCAGTTTGACCGAGTGATGAGCAACGGCCTGAATTCGTTTGTATCAACACGAATGTTTGGTCTACACGGCCAACTCGTTGTTTACTGTAAATCTCTTCAGCGGGACAGCTCCTTTGTACTCTTAGGTACTCTTAGCTCCTTTGTATTCAAAGTGACTCTTGGTTGAGAAGTGGAATGCCATTGGTGTTTTTCAGTTTTGGCTCGTGCTGCAAACTACTCTGTGCAACTGTTGCCGTGCATATTAAACGTCCGTTATAAAGGTGCATTTCACCGTTGTAACTTATTGACGGCGATTTAAAAATGTCCTTGCACCTTTCACAATGTGCATTCTGTTGTCCGACGTTTTGCTACACGTGGTCCCGGAATCGTGCGAAATTATTCCCGTGCCAAATACCGCCTCGGCTCAATCTCAGATTCAAATAAACAACATAAAAAAAAATTCGATTTAAAGCTTTCGTGACTGCAGGGATTCATCTTCTTGGTTCTTTCGGTAAAGTCACGTAGAATGGAAATAATAAAATAAAAAAAATAAAACATAATAAAATAATTCTCACGACGTTTCGGCCACAACGCAAGCAGCCGTCCTCAGGTGAAGAACAGGTCTGTCGATAAGACAGTCTGAATGACACATCCTGGGCTTGGAGCGTCTATTTAAGCTGGGAGGGAGGAGGAAGAGCGCCTTGACAAAATAATTTGCATATCAAGAGGAATTTTAGCATATTTATGTAATATTACACTATGTATTCTACCCACCCTACTGCACACCACATAAAAAAAGCTTAGACTTGCAATAACAATAGAAATATAATTGCAATTAGTTTCATGTGAACCAATTAATTTCATATCCTTGTGATGTTATTTATGTGACGTAGCCAGAAATGATATCTGCTTCGGACCACCAGCGGGTCGGGCAACGCAGCAGGAAGTTAGCGAAGCGAAGTTAGCGTGCGCCCGTGTTGACCCAAGCCTCTATTGTACCGGGAGTGGACCCGCGAATGCGAGTTCCGAGTTCATCGCCGGTTAAATAAAGGACCGTTGAGGAGAGGACGCAGCGCAGCCGTGCCTTGGTGTACAGCGCAAACACCGTTGGCTTTGAGAGCCGGCGTTGCTTGAGAAACTTCTTTTGCCGTGCAACGCCAATCCTGCCAAGTTGCCCCGACGGACAATTGCGCCGTACAGCAATCGGTAGTTGTGCCAACGATGTCCCGCAAGCGCCTCGTGTAGTTTTTAACGCGTGTAAATTAGGTTCATAATGATGGACACAAATGACCGGGATGGCTTTATTTTCTCAAATTGCCTGCGCGCGTTGACGTCAGTAGCGTGCGCTGTCTGCCGCAATGCACCCCGAATGTTCTCAACAAGCCAATTGGGTGAAATTGCCGTAATCTTAACATTAAGCGTAGTTTTTGCCAAATTTGTTTCAAGTAGGGCATGTTGCCAAGATGCATCCGGTGAGCCTAAAGATGTTAGTGCCATATAATATTCATCCTCATCGTCTCCCCCAAGCTGTTGCTAACTCCGATGGTCCCGTGAGATTTTCAAATTGGTACTTATCTTTGTGTTAATAAATAAAAACTCATTCGTCAATAGCACTTGTGGCCTAAAATGTAAAAGAATATATAATAGGCGATGTGTTTGGCAATGATCACAGCACATGACAAAGGGACATTGCCCGAAACGTTGCCTATTATATATTTGTTTTTAAGATCACAGTGTTTTTCATGGTTATGTTATCTGTGCCAGTGCACAACTGCCAATGCAGCAGCAGCAGCCAAATACTCTAAACACATGACATTGATTCTAAATGCGGAGGGAAAAAAATTGAGGACTGAGAAAAAGCCACGTGACCACGGGAGAGAGAGAGACACGCAAACTCCAAATATACAGCAGCAGGCGTCAGGGTCGGGATTGAACCCACGACCTCCTGCATCCCAGACAAGGTAGTTAACATCTCACCACAGAGAGAGAGAGACACGCAAACTCCAAATATACAGCAGCAGGCGTCAGGGTCGGGATTGAACCCACGACCTCCTGCATCCCAGACAAGGTAGTTAACATCTCACCACAGAGAGAGAGAGACACGCAAACTCCAAATGTACAGCAGGCGTCAGGGTCGGGATCAAACCCACGACCTCCTGCATACCAGGCGAGGTAGTTAACATCTCACCACGGAGAGAGAGAGACACGAAAACTCCAAATGTACAGCAGGCGTCAGGGTCGGGATCGAACCCACGACCTCCTGCATCCCAGACAAGGTAGTTAACATCTCACCACAGAGAGAGAGAGACACGCAAACTCCAAATGTACAGCAGGCGTCAGGGTCGGGATCGAACCCACGACCTCCTGCATCCCAGACAAGGTAGTTAACATCTCACCACAGAGAGAGAGAGACACGCAAACTCCAAATGTACAGCAGGCGTCAGGGTCGGGATCAAACCCACGACCTCCTGCATACCAGGCGAGGTAGTTAACATCTCACCACGGAGAGAGAGAGACACGCAAACTCCAAATGTACAGCAGGCGTCAGGGTCGGGATCGAACCCACGACCTCCTGCATCCCAGACAAGGTAGTTAACATCTCACCACAGAGAGAGAGAGACACGCAAACTCCAAATGTACAGCAGGCGTCAGGGTCGGGATCGAACCCACGACCTCCTGCATCCCAGACGAGGTAGTTAACCTTTCGCCACCGTGGCGCGATGTTAACCAAACAAATTGGTTTGATCTTGATTTGGTTTGCTTCAAAAGATGTGTCGTGATGCAGAGCATTCTTGAGGTCGTTGCTCATTGAACACGCGCTGGCGTCCACGTTAACGGACGGCATTGCTGTGTGAACGTTTGATCTCGCGTCGGTTAATCGTATTCGCGGTCACGAGCAGTCTTCGGCACGCGCTCAGTAATATTGGTGATGCCACGAGTGCATGTGACATCATGCGCTCTCCGTGAATATTCATGACATTCACCAAGTGTTAGCGGTTCCGGAGAAAGTGTCCCAATGACTTGAGGAACCAGCATAAGATTCATAACACTGGTCAACACACTTTATCTGGCATAAGGTATTTCAACAGTTTTAAGGTAATTTTGGGGTGCTGATTCCAAATCTGGCATCAGTTTTTGTCTATCCCATCAGGTTTTTGAGATATCAAATATTGCATTTAAAAAAAAACTGCAGAAGAAAAATATTAAATAAATGTGGATATCTACATAAAATGATATTATAAACACACTATCCTAAAAATACAGCACCGTATTTTAACACTAAAAAGCAGTCACTAACTCGCAACAACTTGCAATCATAAGTGACAGAGTTAATTTCGGGTAACATCAATGAAAATGGGGTATGCCGATAGCATAAAAATGATGTGATATAGCAAATCTGAGATCAGATTTGGAATCAGCACCCTGAAATTCGTCTAAAACAGCTGCAAAAGTCCAGGCCAGAATTTTTTTTTTTTGTTGACCAGTGTAATTGGTGTGAAACGTCGTACCGCCGGTCTTATAGGGTGGCCTTCGTTACACTAATAATATCTTTACATTTCGATTGAAAGCTTTCGTGACTGCAGGGATTCATATTCTTGGTTCTTTCGGTAAAGTCACGTAGAAGGGAAAAAATTAAATAATATAAATATAAAACAATAAAAATTCTCACGACGTTTCGACTGCAACACAAGCTGATGATGATTGCTTGTGTCGCAGTCGAAACGTCGTGAGAATTTTAATTGTTTTATATTTATATTATTATTTCCCTTCTACGTGACTTTACCGAAATAACCAAGAATATGATATCTTTACACTTGTGATTGACAGCCCATTGACAGTCCACTGCTGGATGACAGTCTTCCTGTAATGCTAAGTAAGTGATGTGGGGGGGGGGGGGGGTGTTTGACCGTACTTTACTACGGCGGACATGTGTCGGTTGCTGAAGGGAATGGGGGGAGGGTAAAGATGTCACTCGCCGCTGACATCAGGTGTGGCTTGGAATCGAGCTCAGGTTTTCCAGCTTCGTAGAGACTAACTGCGCCGCCACTGCACCCGCCCCGATCTTGAATTGCGCGGTTCGAATCCCAGCTGGCAGTTTCGAGTCGTTGGGTAATCTTCACAGCGCTCATTAATATCCCCACTGTACTTTTGTACTCAAGATGACAGAACGCACTGCACGCCGTCAGCAGATCCGGTCATGCCGGGTCGGTTAAGGACACCGTGGATAGTTATCCGCGCGTCTTTTCCAGACCTTTATTTAGCCCGACACCACGCAGAGTAGTCCGTCGTTCTCTGCGGACCCCAGAGTGTCACGATCGCTGTCGTCGGCAATGATCAATCCATTGTTGGATTACGGCCGCCCCATGCCGATATTGGGTTTCACCATAAATGGTCCAGTGTGTATGATTACACATTTTAAATCGAAGAAAAAAAATTATCCCCCTTGTAGCCTTAACAGAATGTAGGGCAAGTGCCGTTAGCGAGCACCTATGAAGGCCGGCACGGCACACGACGGGGTGGGTGGCCAGCACCACGCCCGGCCGCCTTTGTCTCCCCAGTGGCGATGTTTACTACACACCGCACAAGGGACTCTTTTGAGGCTGAGTCGACCTAGGGAGGCCCAGGACCGATTCAGATAACCGTCACTGGTGTTGGGAGTCGAAGTCGCGTTGCTGGGTTTCGTAGAGCAGCACGCTAACCGCTACGCCACAAACACACACAGGTTTGCATTTTGACTGCAGGTATTGTGGTCAATGCAAACATGACTCCTTGTAAAAAAGGTGTCAGTTTTGTTGCCAGATTAAAGGGTATAAAACCAATTATTAACACACAGGTGTTTAAAAAAAATAAAACATCCACAATTTTTCGTCCCATTTTATTTCGAGTTTGTACGAGTGGTCACATCACAGCTGTGATGACATCGGTGTTGCTGGCCGATGTGATGCAGGGGAAGTCGCTTTAATCTGGACCGCCTGCGAACAACGTTTGGGACCGTTACGGATGAACGGGAGCAACCGCAGATTTACACGCAAGTGGCGGGAGTTCCGCCATCCATCGTGGCATCGTTTAAGCGCTCGTGCCCGACCGCAGTAAAACACTCAGCTCGCCGTGCCCGTTGCAAAGCCGCGTTAATCGCACATTTAGGCGAATTAAAGCAATTGGCGCGGCGTCGCTACATTCGCCCCGACTTAAACAAAGTAGGCCTCTGTGTCCTGTGATGTCAGCGCTAATAAACTCTACCGAAGGTAGCCGCAGCGAGAAGCTGTTACGTCGCTTCTTGAGGTCGCAGAGTTTTGTACGGGAATGCTCCTTGGGCCATCATGTCCCTGCCGAAGCGTGTGATTGTGCCCCAATGTGCAAATTGTGCCCCCAGCGAGCGACTGTGCCCCGTCGCAGGAATGTCACGGGGCACGGGGATGCACGCTCCTATCCGGCGCTTGGGAAGCGGAATTGGCGAATCGGACATGCGCACAATAGTGTTCGAGGTAGTGTTCGTCATCGTAGTCAGCCACGGTCAGTCTTCAAAATCAACGTTTTTGGGTTTAGATCGCGTTATTTATAAATGTGTCGTAACCCTCCACCACCCGACACGGCCAATCAGTAAAAACGTGTCACATTGACAAAAGACAAATAGTTCACTGCTTTAGCCCACCGGTGTGTTGAAGCGTGAAACCACAACATTTACAATTTTTGAGTACGACGTTTCGCTGGTAATTGCATTCAGCATCATCAGTCTACTGCTAGATGAAGGCTTCGCCAAGCGATCACCACCACTTGCAGTCCTGCGATGTAAAAGTCCATCTGGAACCTTCTCACCAGCCGATATCGTTGCACGTATGTGCGCACGTTGAACTTTTTCGCACTGTACGTAGCCAAACGTGCTAATCGGAGGTGCGGGGGAAGAACAACAAACTTAACACAAAAAGCAGTTCAGAGGAAATGAGATTAAACATTTTATTTAAAAGGGCATAGCTCCAGTCGCTTTTAAATATTGGAAGGAAGAGCGTTCCAGACGGCCGCAGAAGCGCATCTGCAGTGACGGTCCGTTCGATGGCTCGCCAAAAGTTGGCGTGATGGTTTATGCTCCCTGTCGAGATCGGCAAGGTATCGTGGCAAACACTTTGCATGGAATGAGTGCGACCTTGTAATGTGTTCACGGCTCATTCCCCTTGTGTGGACGTGCTGCTTTGTCTTGTTCCTCTCTTTGGCTGCCACTCCACCACTATTATCGATCATCGGTCGAGTCTGTGGGCAGAGTCTGTGGGCAGAGTGTGCGGTTTCCTCAAAATCCCCCGCTGCCAGGCACGTGTTTGTACATGAGTCCCGTCACTGTCATCCCGTGATGCGCACGCTGGTTTTCTTTCTCACGACTTCAACGGTGGCTTCTCTGCATTTAAATGATCAATAATGGTTATCAAATGCGGGCATTTGTCAATATACTGCAGCAAAAGGGACCCCCCCACCGCACAGTGTGGGTGGTTATTGGACTGTACTTGGTGCCAGAATTGATTACTCTGCACTTTCCCCTCTTCCCCGCGACGTTGTCCCGCAGCCCCGTGACGCCCGTCATGCATCGCGTTAAATCCAACCCTCCGCTACCCAGCCTCAGAACCGCTTAGCTTCTGAGATCTGACGCGATCTGGGGGAATTCTGTGTGATTTGGTGACAGCCTCCTGGACAGGAACGATAGACACAACATTTCCCGCACCCACGGGCTCATTCCCACCGATCAAGGTGAAAGACACTTCCCATCTATGTATGCATGTTGAACTTCTTTCACACCGCACTTAGCCAACTGTGTGCTACACCTCTACACGGTCATTTATTTGACAGCTGAATGTGCCTCAATTTAAAAACGCAACTGTGAAACGGAATCCGCACCCGCAGTCCCCGAGTGTTGTTTCAATTCCCCTATTGCGTTGAAGCGTACGCTTTCACAACTATTGTGGATTGCTGTGCCAGTTAAACATTTTTTTTTTAAGTTGTGAGTCACCACTTTTGTTTAGCGGTTGCTTCCGGCCGATCAAGATTGAGGGCAGCAGAAGGAAGTGAAAGCCAAACAAGTTGTACACTTGGCAGAGACTTGCATCCAGAAGAGCCGTGACTTGATTTTTTTTTATGGCAAGGCTCCGGTGTAAGAGGCATGACTCTATTTTCTATTTTTTTATTCTACGAGTCACAAGATGCAAGTCCCCCCCCCCCCCTCCGGAACCACGAGTACAACATAGGAATCACAAGGCAGGCATGGGAAGTGGATGTAGTTTGTCAGCATTTATTTTATATTTTGACCACTGTTCAAAGAATGAATTGACTCTTTATTTGAATCATGGTTCCAGACTTGCAAAGGGCTCCGTTGAGTCACGAGGAGGGCTTTGGGGTGATTAGTTACACCCCAAACGTGCACGTTGTGTGTGCAAGTGTGTAAAGCGGGATTATACGCGTGCATCATCCCTCCCCTCCGGGACTTTTAAAGTCTTACAAATTTTTACAGGACAGCAAAACGCTACGACGAGGGATGGTCCTGGGAAAGAAAAAAAAAACAGGGCAGGTGGCAACCCCCTACTTCTGTGCTGGTCACTTCCGGTTTCGCAAACCGTTAGTTACGTAAGGTGCGAAGGAAGTTCAACATACGTACATACTGCCCGTAAGACTAACAATGCCCATGGACTCAACACTGCCCATAGACTCAACACTGCACCTCCGATTAGCACGGTTGCCTACGTACGGTGCGAAAGAAGTTCAACATTGAGTACGTCTGTAGGTTCTCAGACAATCAGCATAGTTGTAGCAGCCAGCCCCCTCGAATCCACAGAGATCGTCCAGTTCATGTCTTCCTTGCCGTGCCGAGCCGGCCAGACGCCGTGGCCGAGAGGCTAGGCGACGTCTTGAGATCTATTTATTTATTTATTGCAAGGAAAGCGATCGAAACAAGTGAATTGGTGAATGTAAGGGCACGCCTGGAGCGCCTGCTGTTCTTCCCGAGCAGGTTTGGCAAGGCGCTTGTCTGAGCTGAGCAGGATGGGTTCGGTCCGGCCGGCTGGGCACGAGCTGTCTCGACATTCCTACACACACACACACCTCGCCGCCGTGCACACACACACACCTCGCCGCCGTGCACACACACACACCTCGCTGCCGCGCACACACACACACCTCGCCGCCGTGCACACACACACACACACCTCGCCGCCGCGCGCACACACACACCTCGCCGCCGTGCGCACACACACACCTCGCCG
Source organism: Lethenteron reissneri (assembly GCF_015708825.2). NCBI lineage: Eukaryota > Metazoa > Chordata > Hyperoartia > Petromyzontiformes > Petromyzontidae > Lethenteron > Lethenteron reissneri. The sequence goes on from NC_083835.1 coordinate 2,516,105, forward strand.
CCGTGCACACACACACACCTCGCCGCCGCGCGCACACACACACCTCGCCGCCGTGCGCACACACACACCTCGCCGCCGTGCACACACACACACCTCGCCGCCGTGCACACACACACACACCTCGCCGCGCACACACACACACCTCGCCGCCGCGCACACACACACCCCTCGCCGCCGTGCACACACACACACACCTCGCCGCGCACACACACACACCTCGCCGCCGTGCACACACACACACCTCGCCGCCGTGCACACACACACACACACCTCGCCGCGCACACACACATACCTCGCCGCCGCGCACACACACACACCTCGCCGCCGTGCACACACACACACACCTCGCCGCGCACACACACACACCTCGCCGCCGCGCACACACACACACACCCCGCCGCCGTGCACACACACACACCTCGCCGCCGTGCACATACACACACCTCGCAGCCGCGCACACACACACACACCTCGCCGCCGTGCACACACACACACCTCGCCGCCGCGCACACACACACCTCGCCGCAGTGCACACACACACACCTCGCCGCCGCGCACACACACACACCTCGACTCCGTGCACACACACACACCTCGCTGCCGCGCACACACACACACCTCGCCGCCGTGCACACACACACACACACACACACCTCGCCGCCGCGCACACACACACACACACCTCGCCGCCGCGCACACACACACACACCTCGCCGCCGTGCACACACACCTCGCCGCCGTGCACACACACACACCTCGCCGCCGCGCACACACACACACCTCGACTCCGTGCACACACACACACCTCGCTGCCGCGCACACACACACACCTCGCCGCCGCGCACACACACACACCTCGCCGCCGCGCACACACACACCTCACCGCCGTGCACACACACACACCTCGCCGCCGCGCACACACACACACACACACTTTGCCGCCGTGCACACACACACACACACACCTCGCCGCCGTACACACACACACCTCGCCGCCGTGCACACACACACCTCGCCGCCGTGCACACACACACCTCGCCGCCGCGCGCACACACACACCTCACCGCCGCGCACACACACACACCTCACCGCCGTGCACACACACACACCTCGCCGACGTGCACACACACACACCTCGCCGCTGCACACACACACACCTCGACTCCGTGCACACACACACACCTCGCCGCCGTGCACACACACACCTCACCGCCGTGCACACACACACACCTCGCCGCCGCACACACACACCTCGCCGCCGCACACACACACACCTCGCCGCCGTGCACACACCCACACCTCGCCGCCGTGCACACACACACACCTCGCCGCCGTGCACACACACACACCTCGCCGCCGCACGCACACACACACACCTCGCCGCCGCACACACACACACCTCGCCGCCGCGCACACACACACACCTCGCCGCCGCACACACACACACGCCGCCGCACACACCCACACCTCGCCGCCGTGCACACACACACACCTCGCCGCCGTGCACACACCCACACCTCGCCGCCGCGCACACACACACACACACCTCACCGCCGTGCACACACACACACCTCGCCGCCGCGCACACACACACACACACACCTCGCCGCCGCGCACACACACACACACACACCTCGCCGCCGTGCACACACACACACCTCGCCGCCGTGCACACACACACCTCGCCGCCGTGCACACACACACCTCGCCGCCGCGCGCACACACACACCTCACCGCCGTGCACACACACACACCTCACCGCCGTGCACACACACACACCTCGCCGCTGCACACACACACACCTCGCCGACGTGCACACACACACACACCTCGCCGCTGCACACACACACACCTCGACTCCGTGCACACACACACACCTCGCCGCCGTGCACACACACACACACACCTCACCGCCGTGCACACACACACACCTCGCCGCCGCACACACACACCTCGCCGCCGTGCACACACACACACCTCGCTGCCGTGCACACACCCACACCTCGCCGCCGCACACACACACACACCTCGACTCCGTGCACACACCCACACCTCGCCGCCGCACACACACACACACCTCGCCGCCGTGCACACACCCACACCTCGCCGCCGTGCACACACACACACCTCGCCGCCGTGCACACACCCACACCTCGCCGCCGCACACACACACATACCTCGACTCCGTGCACACACACACACCTCGCCGCCGCACACACACACCTCGCCGCCGTGCACACACACACACCTCGCCGCCGCACACACACACACCTCGCCGCCGTGCACACACCCACACCTCGCCGCCGTGCACACACACACACCTCGCCGCCGTGCACACACCCACACCTCGCCGCCGCGCACACACACCTCGACTCCGTGCACCCACACACACCTCGCCGCCGCACACACACACACACACCTCGCCGCCGTGCACACACACACACCTCGCCGCCGTGCACACACACACACCTCGCCGCCGTGCGCACACACACACCTCGCCGCCGTGCACACACACACACCTCGCCGCCGTGCACACACACACACCTCGCCGCCGTGCACACACACACACCTCGCCGCCGTGCACACACACACACCTCGCCGCCGTGCACACACACACCTCGCCGCCGTGCACACACACACACCTCGCCGCCGTGCACACACACACACCTCGCCGCCGTGCGCACATACACACACACACACACACTTCGTCGCCACGCGCACACACACCCCTCACCGTGCACACACACCTCACCGCGCACATACACACACACCTCGCTGCCTCCCGCTGTGCACGCCTGCCGCGGTAAAACGAGCTGTTCGGTATCAAGGCAGAACTGTACGGAAATGATCAAGAAGTAAATTACACACGGGTGAAATACAGTCATTCCTCGGTATACGACCACTTTGGAATACGTCGAATTTGGTATGCGTCGTGGTTTGACGAGAAAAAAATGTCTTGGGATATGACGTCTTGCTTGGGATACGACGCGCTTTCTAGAACTTGTATGGGTCGGGATGAGTCACCGCGTACCCGCGTAGACCCCGTTCGCGACTGAGACAAAGCGCCGCTCCTCAGTCTGCCTGTACAGTAGTTTTAAGGGGACTCTCCTTCCAAAAAATAGCATCTCCTCCTCCTTCCCTTCCTCACCACCATCTTCGTAGGCTATCAACTCCTCTCAGCAAGGTTAAATGATGGAAATTTTTATTTTTATTTCAATTAATTTTTATTTATTCATGCTTTTATTTTAATTTATGTATGCATTTTAGTAATAAGTAGTGTCTAAATTATTTTATACAACCCCATTAATGTATAATATGCCACATAAAATATTATTACTTATACTCGGGAACGGATTATTTCTTTTCCCTTTATTTCTTATGGGAAAAATTCGTTTGGTGTCTACGTCATTTTCGGTATAAGTCCTACCGTCTGGAACGAATTAACGACGTGTACCGAGGTACCACTGTATAACGAAATTATCTCTTGGTTATCGAGTGTTGGTGGTGTGAGAGCCGGCGTAAATTCTTCCCACTGGCCAAATATGGCAGTGGGCCTCACCTGGTGAAAAAAGGAAATAGTAGTCAGCTCAGCTAGTCGTTGAACCCGGGTAATATTTTTGTGTACAAGGTGGTCCAGGTGGCTTGTGACCCCCCCCCCCCACCCCTCAATTAATTGGCCCATAACATGTTTTTATTCATTTGCATGTTAATTTCTGTTCAAATTAAACCTTACTTAAAAAAATATTAAGTTTTAGAGAATTAAATTAAATGTGGGTCACTGGGCATAAGGACGAACCTGTAGATCAGGGGTGGGGAACCTTTTTCCTGCCAAGGGCCATTTGGATATTTATAACATCATTTGCCGGCCGCACAAAATTACATTTACGTTGCTATTAAAAAAGCTCCTAGATTTATTGCCTTGGCAGGGCCAGACCAAATGATTTTGCGGGCCTTATACGGCCCGCGGGCCGGACGTTCCCCACCCTTGTTGTAGATAGACGGCCAGTAGCCACGTTTGGCCTTCCTCGGTGCGCTGCGTTCTCCCGTGACGTCGTCGCGCCCAACGACCTTCCGTCCACTCGCCGTAGTCACCGTTGATTAACATAGCGCAACGCTTCGTCGACAAACAGCTTCTGCCTCCGGAGTGATCAACGCAATTGACGGTGGCTTTTTAACGATGCGTCGACGGCAGTCGCGCACGGCCATCGTGGCAGCGATTCTCGCCCTTGGTTTAATGTTGACTAAAATCGTTGATGTTACCACTTTATATTAAGTGTGCCGATTTAACCGCAGCCCAATCCTCCCGTCCAGTTACTTAACCCTACCACTGAAGTGGGACTACACACAGCGGCAAACGTCGCCCCTTACCGGCGGGGCTAATGCTCGTGAGCTGGCCAGATGCTGAGAAGCCTCGTGCCCACGGGGATAGCTACCCCTGGGGGTGCCCTTTGAAATGTTTTGAGATGTGATGCAAGTCGATTATCGCGTGTAAAGCGCTCGCCGAGACGCCCCGGTGTAGAAGGTTGCTCTATCAAAAACAAATCATTATTAGTATCACTAATTTGTTAGCACACGGAGTACATTCTTCAACAATTGCTTGTCGGGTATGTGACCTTATGATTTTAATTTGAGTATTTTTTTTAGCGCATTAACCTCTCGTCAATTCAGTGCCCAGCCATCGCTTCCGATTACCCTCAGTGTGAGTTTTGTTGCGTGTGAGAGATAAAGGCCGCGTTGTTATTTGTGCACCGCTGAATCGAATTAATTGTGGCATTTTCACCAAAACACTTTTGGAGGCTGCAATGGGAAATTAATAACCTGTACGTCTTGACGTGAAATTCTTGTGAAATTCTTGTGAAACGATGCAAATAATTTTAAAACATGAATTCATTTTGGCAGTAACGCACGTAATAAAAATTTTTTTCGTACGACGTTTGTAAACATTCGTATATCCACAGCTTGCTGGCTACGCATGCACCGAAAGCGCTGTTCACCGCGATTCTTCCGTATCGTGGTCGACGCCATCCAGTCACGTTCTCGCCCCACCCCACACCGCCTTCCCGATCTTTACGCACGCTGGACCCTCGGTGGAAATTCTGTTTCTGGGTCGCAGAATCGTGCGTTTTTCTCATCCCTGTTCCTACGAACAAATTGCCCCGCGCGCCGTTCAGTTTCCAGTTCTCGTCAACGGGGCCCACAGCACGCGCTCGACAGCAGCGTAAACCAGACTGGCTCGTGCGCAGGCCGTCCGCCAGCCAGCCCGCCCGTCGATTTTGTCGTAAAATTCGCGCCAAATTTGAACTCGAGGTCATGGATGATGACTGCAAGAGGGGGCACAGCTGTATCGCCCCTCTCCTCTCTCTCTGTCCCCCACTCCCCACACCCCCCCCTCCCCACCATGTGCATGCCTCGCCCTCTCTCCCCACCCCCCCCCGTCACCGTCAGGCACTCAGATCAGCTGCTTTCCCCCAGCCAACTTCTCATGGCGGCAGGCGATCTACGCCGATGCGTTTTGTTGGGCGTCACTGCTCCACCATGGCACCGAGCCTGATGGGACTCCGCACCAACAGTCACTGTGGATACACAAGGTATCTGAGAGCGCGCCGCCCGCCCACGCGCGTGGTGGCCACTCACGTGTGTTGCGCTGTGGTGTGCTGTTGTGTTTTTCCACCCCCCCCTCCCATTCCCTGCCCCACCCTGCCCCTCCTGTCATTGCCCCCCCACGCATCGCTCATGTCCATTGCGACCAAACCCGCCCGCCCAAACCACCCATCCACCAAACCACCCAACCACCAAACCACCCAACCACCAACCACCCAACCACCAAGCCACCAACCCACCAATCCACCAACCCACCGACCGACCAACCCACCCATCCACAAAACCACCAACCCACCAACCCACCCACCCACCAACCCACCCACCCATCCACCAACCCACCCATCCACCAAACCACCCATCCACCAACCCACCCAACTACCCATCCATCAACCCACCTAAACACCCACCCAACCCACCCGTCCACCCGCTCCATCCGCATCAATGTGTGTTCCCTCCCCATCCCCACAACAATCGCCCCCCACCCGGCCCACCCAACCACCGCCCTCCTGTACCTATCCATTCCGGTGCTTGGCTCGTGCACCCTCCCCACCCCCTCCACCCCCACCACATCCCGTGTCGAGTAGGCTCGAGGATCAGCTGCTATCCACCCGTTGCGTTCACGCGTCCGCAAGGCACCTATGTGGACGCGTGCTGTTGGGCGTCCCTGCCCTGGCAAGTTAAGAGTGACGATGGGGCCCATGTTTTGTTCACGCCCTTTCTGCACAAGGTACGGAGCCCCCCGTGCGTCCGTGCAGCTCTCGCCCCCCACCCCCCCCCCCCACGTGGGTTAGTTCCTGCTTTGACGGCTGACGGCTTCCATGGGGAGAACGAGGAAGTTACCACTGCGCGCTCCTGCTTATCCCTGAAAGCATTCAAATCACTATCCAGTTCATTTCTGTTCTGCTTGAGCGGTGTGCCTGTTTGTTAATGGCGCTGTGGTCGCGAAATGTTAACTCCCTCACTTCGTATGCAGGAGGTTGTCGGTTCGAGCCCGACCCTGAAGCTGATCTATTTGCAGTTTGCATGTTCGTGTCGTGGTCGCGTGGATTTTTCTCAGCGTCCTCCGGTTTTTCCCCCCACGTTTAGAATCAATGTCACGCGTTTAAAATATTTGGCCGCTCTAGATTTTCACAAGATAATCCACGACTTGCCTGGCAAACTGAAACGTGTTTTTTTATGGATTAGTTTCATTTTCTGACTGCGGGAGTTGGGGGCGATCCGCAATTCTTTCTGGATGCACGAGAGGGCGGCACGTGCGTTTGTTCCGGCATCGTCTCATCCTTCAGAACGTTGCGCAACGGCTGCCAGTAGGGGCAGAAGACTGGCGGAGGTCGTGGGTCCTAATGTAGATTGAACTTCTTTTGCACCGTATGTCGCCAACCGTGCTTATTGTCGGTGTGCGCAGGGCACTGGTGTCGTAGGGCACTACCTCGCCTAGTATACAGGAGGTCCATAATGTTTTTTTTGGGTTTGACCGCATAAATATAAATGTGTCAATAGGTTTTTTCCCCTTTTTCTGGCAACAAAACGGGTGTTAAGATGTCAAAACAACAAACTGAAACCTTTTTACAAGGAATCATGTCTGCGTTGCAAACAACAAACATACTCTGATAAGCTACATCATGGGACCTCCTTTGCCAGTATCAAAATATACTAATAGGGGTTTTCCCCTTTTTTCTGGCAACAAAAACTGACACCTTTTGCAAGGAATCATGCTTACATTAACCACAATACTTGCAGTCAAATGCAAACAAAAAACAATACTCTGATAATTTATGCGTTGTCTTTGAAACTGATTGGTCCACACCAGAGACAGCTTTCTTTAGAGTCTAGTCTCATATGGTGTTCGACCAGATGACGCCAAAAGGCAACATCAGAGTACAGCGCCACATTAAATACGCACTACAATGACAATAGTTTAAAGCGATTTAAAGCATGTTTTATTTTTCGGGATGGGGGGGGGGGGGCAGAGCTTTGTGACGTTATATTTGGGAGGGGTGGGGGGTCTGACTTTTTGTGACGCCGTGTGACGAGGGGGGGTGGGGTCAATAATCGTCCAAAATCGCGTGACGTCATTTATGGACGGCCCCTAAGCACTCCAGCAGCTGCATTCTGAACAAGCTGGAGTCTGCCCAGTACTTTGCTTCACAGAGTTTTGGGCGGTGGTACTCCAGAGCAGTTACCTGGCCCAGCCACCAACTCAATGTACAATCGTAGCTGTTGATGTCCACCCACATCGGCCCTACATAGAAGAAGATACGCAGAGATTTATTTTTTTTGCAGAAGACGATTTGCTTTTGATATGCCCTGCAGACGTTACCATCGGAGCAGACGTTACCATCAGAGCAGAGGTTACCATCAGAGCAGGTACTACCATCAGAGCAGACGTTACCATCGGAGCACACGTTACCATCAGAGCAGACGTTACCATCGGAGCACACGTTACCATCAGATCAGACGTTACCATCAGAGCAGACGTTACCATCGGAGCAGACGTTACCATCGGAGCAGACGTTACCATCGGAGCAGACGTTACCATCAGAGCAGACATTACCATCGGAGAAGACGTTACCATCGGAGCAGACGTTACCATCGGAGCAGGCGTTACCATCGGAACAGATGTTACCATCGGATCAGACGTTACCATAAGAGCAGACGTTGCCATCGGAACAGACGTTACCATCAAAGCAGACGTTACCATCGGAGTAGGCGTTGCCATCAGAACAGACGTTACCAGGCGGCCAGAGCAGGCAGCCTCACCGTTGCCTCCACGGGTTTGTGTTCGCCGTGGCGAGTCTGAGCCCCGCCGCCCTGCCGCTGCGGATCATCGTCATCATCATCGTCGTCGTCATCATCGTCACTGCCGCTCTGCGCTCCGCGTGGCCCCGTGGAGGGGACGGGAAGTGCCCCACCACAGCTCCGTGGGCACCGACGTGAACTCGGCGAAGCGCCACGTTTGCCGTCGCGCTGCCGTAAATGTTCAACGTCCACGCGGGCAGCGGCACACGAAAGCCGGCGTTGATATTCCATCGAAGACGGGGCGGCCGCGTGGCTGATGACGCCGTCGGGATCGCACGGCAGAATCACCGTATGAATTTGGATTCTCCCATGATGAAAGCCGATAAACGAGCAATTAGAAATTCAGCAGAACTGGAGAAAGGGAGGTACAAGTTAGCGGTCATGTGTTCGGGATCGATCGGAATGGGGATGGATTAACAAGGAAAGTGGAACGATTCGTAAAAAGAAAAAAGTTTCTGGGTTCAAGCGCATAAATGTGTCCATTAACATGGCATCACCGCCCGACACAGCTGATGAGTAAGGTTTGAAGGTTTGTCACTGTGAACAAAATGTTCCAATTGCCTATTGCTTCAGCACATCGGTTGTGACGTCCTGGCAGCAGCGAGCCGTCGACACTTCACGTGGCTTCCTGCATGTATGTTGAACCTATTTCGCGCCGAACATAGCCAACCGTGCTACTCTGAGGTGCGGTTGGGGGCCGGGCGGGGGGGGGGGGCGGTGGTGCACGTAGCCTGGCACGCAAGCGCCGCGTTGACGTCACCGTGGCGAGCAGCCGCCTGTCGTTGTTTGTCGTTGGTCTCGGCGCAGATGTTCCCCTACGCGCTGCTGCTCATCGCCGTCTGCATGTACGTGCCCGCACTGTTCTGGCGCTTCGCCATGGTGCCCCTGCTCTCGTCCGATATCGTCTTCATCATGGAGGAGCTGGACAAGAGCTACAACCGCAGCGTGCGCCTCGCGCAGCACATCGTGCAGCGCTTCCCCCGCTCTGACGATGCCAACAATCTCTTCTACGACGAGGTGGACCGGTACGACGCTTGGGGGGGAGGGTGGGGGTGACGCGGGAACGGCTGTTCGTCGCGTGACTGAAATAAGAATGATGGTGGTGAAGAATTTTTTAAAAAATCGCCGCATTTGGTAATGGCGATGTTCTCGTGGCACGAGGCTTGTGTCGGGGAGGCGCGCGGCGCTTTGGAGACGTAGCGGAGTCGGCCAGAAGGGGGCAGGGTGGACACGTGCGAGGCAGCGGGGTGGAGGAGCCGCTGCCGAGCGAGTGAATCGGAATTTTTGTTTGGACTGCGGGAGGAATTCGAAGCTCTTTTTTCACAGATGTCCAGTATGGGTGGGGTTCAGCAAGTTTTCACCAAAATCACCAGCAAATGCGTTGGCATTTTGTTGTTGTTGATGTTTGTGCTTTGCGCACCACTGCCGACGACGCAGCGTGAGCCAAATCATTTGTTTACCACCATAACAGAGGCGGACTTCTCCACAAATCTGGCTGTCGCCTGATGAAGCTGGTTGTAGTTACTGGCGAAACGTCGTACTCAGATTGTAAATGTCGTGGCTTGGCTCTCCAACACACCGGTGTGCTGTACTAGTATACTGCACTATACACTACACTATACACTACTATACCACTACACTACAGTATACACTACATTATACACTACACTATACACTACACTACTATACACTACTACACTACTAAACTACTATACACTACTACACTACTATACACTACACTATACTCTACACTATACACTAGTGCTGTACTAGTGACGAATTGGCCACGTTCTGTTTACGTGACAACCCTTACTAGTTGGTGGATGTATCGGGTGGTGGCGGGTTCAACGACACATTTATATATTTACGCGATCTAACCCTGAAAATGATGCATGATATTGGTAGCGAAAGCTTACCACGTGTTAATTTGTTTGCAAGTCAGAGGCGTGGGGATGTTCGGACAACAAGTGTCCATCCGTCCGCCTGTCTCCGTCTCACTAACCGCCACGTTGCCCCCCCCCCCCCCCCGCCCCCCTTCAGGGCTCGCCGCGAGAACTACTTTGAGTTCCCGCTGCTGGAGAAGTACCTGGCGTGCAAGCGCGACACGCGGGAGCTCCTGTGGCGCTACGTCGCACGCAACCTCCTCGTGCTGCTGCTCATGCTGCTGTCCTGCCTCTACCTGGTCTTCTACCACACCGTGGGCTCCGTCCTCGACGAGTTCAGCTGCAACATCAAGACGGGCCTGCTGGCCAACGACAGCTACATCCCGGGCCTCATCCAGTGCAAGCTGACGTCGGTGCGGGTCTTCTACGTGCTCAGCCTCATCAACATCTCGGTGTACGCCCTCGCGTCCACGCTTGTGTTCTACAACGTCGCTCGCCTCTGGTGGCCCGACCCCAGCTTCCTCGACGTTTACGAGATGCTGCCGTCCTTCGAGGTGCTCGGCGCGCGGGGAGGGGGCGGCACTTCGCGCGCCGGGGCCTGCCGCTGCCTGCCCAGCGACCTGTCGGTCATCCTCCTCTTCCTCGGTGCCAACGTCCACGAGCTGAAGTCGTACAAGCGCCTGGTGGTGTTCCGCAGCGTGCGCCCCGTGCCGAGCGCCTACGACATGGACACGCTGGTGGACACCATGACCATCCTGGCGGGCTTCGAGATGTCGAGGCGGGGCGGCGGCGAGAACGCGGGCGGGCCGGGGTCGTCCGAGGTGGACGGGGCGCGAGTCGCCAAGGACGCCAAGGGCGCATCGCGACAGCAGCAGCAGCAGAAGCAGATGCCCAGTGGGTAACACCCTCGGATTAGCACGGTTGGCTACGTACGCTTGCGGTCGTTTTAACGACTTCTGGTAATGTTGGCATTGCAAATAATGTAATGTAATGACGGGTCGTGGGGTTGTTACTGCATTGCTGCTCGATGGTCGTGTTGGATAAATGCTTGAACGCTCTGTTTGTTTTGCAGGCCCGACTGACTCGATACGGAATAAGTTGCTACGGCAAAGGCAGCAAGATCAGAACACTGCGAGCACCAACGTATGACACCCCCCTAGGGGGGGGGGGGTCTCCGAGTCTGGGGGAATCTGTGTCACCGCCTTGCGAACACGCGGCGTGTGGACCCATCCACTAAATACACGTGCGGTCGCACGCACGCAAAACAAAGACCAAGGTCTCCCCCCCGCGTAGCCTTAAGAGACTGTTGGGGAAAGTGCTGTTACCGAGCACCTGTGAACGCCAGGGGGGATAGGTGGGTGGGTGGGTGGCCAGCACCATATCCAGCCCCCTTTGCCTCCCCCAGTGTGGCGATGTTTTTACACACCTCACCAGGTGCAACATTTTAGGCTGAGTCGACCTAGGGGGAGGCCCAGGACCTACTCGCATAATCGTCACCGGCGTTGCTAACCGCTGCACTACCGCTCTACACGTGCGTGCTGTGCGTACAACGTACAACATGCGCGTGAAGGGGATATCAAACACGCCACTGCAACTTTGAAGGGGATATCAAAGACGCCACTGCAACTTTGCGTGCGGGGCATTGTGGCACGATGAAGCTGAACGGAAAACGGAGCATTCTGACGGTGAACAAGAACACAAGTTGTGCTCGCAGACACGCGGATCGGTCGTTCGACAGTTTCACGAATTGAGCGTGTCCACTGTGTAAATGTTGTGGTTTTGCCGGCACCCTCTCCCTGCGTTGCCACTCTGGTCGTCGCTCGGCGCACTGATGAGCACTTGGTACTGCGAAACACTGCCGGTCTCGCGTGCCGCCTGGCGCCCTCTGCAATAGCTGTCGGATGAACGATTTTAATATTTGCCAGCGAGTGAACGTGTGTTCAGGTTCGTGTGTTGATGAGTAGGGGACGTGATGGAAGGGCGACGGTTGATGGATTCGTAGTCCAATGGTGGCTGCATGTCAATTACGTGGGTTATTGTGTCGCTGTCATCCATTTGAGTTTTAGATTTTGTTAAAACTGGAATGGGGGGGGGGGGGACCCAACAGAATCATTGCCACAGTTTCAACTGCGGTGGTATGTTCGAATTTACGACGAAAATAATATTTTGTATATATTTTTGTTCTTAAATATCGTGTCGTTTACACGTACTGCAACGTTTTAGCAGTCGCCACAGGAGAATTTGTAGCGTGCGCCGTTTTAACACACGGGCCAGGAACCGGCGCTGCCAACACCACCGCCCTCGCCTTGCGCAGTCCAATCGCTTTCAATCGCCGCCTCGTGCACGTATACGCATGTACGTATGTTGAACTTCTTTCGCACTGCACGTAGCCGACCGTGCCCATCGGAGATGGTGGAGCCAGAGACGGGGTCACCAAAGGGGGGCGCGCACCGCACCTTCCTGTGGACGATAGCCAGCGAGCGCTGCGGGAGAGAGGAGAGAAAGAGAGAGGCACGGTTGGCTCCGTACGGTTCCGACCGTGCCGATCGGAGGTGAGCGGGGGAAAAGACAACAAACTAAACACAAACAAGCAGCACCATTGGAACCTCATTTGCCAGTAAAAAATATGATAATTGGTTTTTTACCCTTCTATCTGGCAACAAAACTGACACCTTTTTTTTTTCCAATGGTGTTAATGCTTACCCCGAGCTCTCATACTCTGATGGTGCATTGTCTTTGAGTTGTGCGCCTTTTGGCGTCATCTGGTCCAACCCATGTGAGACTAGGCTCTAAGAAAAGCTGTCTCGGGTGTGGACCAATCAACTTCAAGGACAGTGCACATTATCAGAGTTATGTTTTTTGTTTGCATTATGACCGCAGGTATTGTGGTCTATGCAAACATGACTCCTTGTAAAAAAGGTGTCAGTTTTGTTGCCAGATAGAAGGGTAAGAAAACAATTATCACAAACAAGCAGCTCGAAAGAAATTAGTTTACAGTTCACGTGATTTGAGAGTTCGAACATTTTAAAAGTGCCCGCCCCTCGACCGTGCAACGTAGCCGCATGGTGCTTACACTTTTATAGATTATATATTTATGATTTATTTTGGGAAAGTACTGCAAGATTTTGTGCACTTCGAGGGCTGGGGTTGCTTGCTATGTTTGTTCCAATTGAGCAACAATAATAATTGTTATAATAAATTGGTACATTTGGCATTCGCCCAATTCTACATGCCCACATGGATGTATGTGCATGTTTAACATATTTTCTCGCACCGTACGTAGCCAACCGTGCTAATAGGAGGTGCGGGGGAAGGGAAACTAATTAAACACAGAAAAGACGGTATTATAAAATGCATTTTCAATTTACATTTAAAAATGCATTGCTCCTGGTGGCTTCCTAACATCGGAAGGAAGAGCGTTCCAGACGGCCGCAGAAGCGTGTCTGAAAATAAAAAAAGCACGTAATTTGTTTTTATCTACGCCTGTTCACTTGCAAGCCTCCCCCTCCCCTCTCTCCGTGCACTCCGGTCTTTAAAGCGTGGTTCTTGTTGAACGAAGAGCGTGGCTGCAAACCGGGGGGGGGGGGGGGCGATGCACCTCGTCCCGTTTATCCATCGCAGTTGTTGCTTTTTCGTTCCGAAAACTCGTTGTTCAGTCTCACGACCATTTGATTGGACGGACGTCCATCGGCATCGCCCGCCCGCCCGCGCGCAAACACGCACAACGAAGGCGTGAGCCCGCTCGCAGGCGCCCCAACAAAATAGTTGGCGAGAAATTATTGGGAGAGAGTAACTTTTCAATTTCCAAAGCCTGTGTACGCGTCTCCTTGGCAACCTCGGTGCACTTGTGAAAAATCTTAGCGCTCCACTCGTACGCTTTGTCAAGCATAGCCTGTCGGCTGTCACAATATTCCCTCGCTGTTGAGATGGGGTATGCTTAAACTGATAACTTTGTATAATATCTCCTCTTACCGTTGGTTTGAAACGTAATTACCTCGCCTTATACAGCCGAGCCTTAATGAATTTTCCTGGAAAGAATTTTCCTGTTTTTCATTAATATAAATTGTTTTGCCTTCGTGTATGAGAAAGTATTGTGTTGTAGCCGACTTGGGTGTGTGTCGTGAACATTTATGCTCGGCTCTTAAGCGGAGCGATTGATGCTAATTGCACTTCAGGGACAGAGCTTAGAACTGAGCTTCTGCATGTGTGTGTGGGTTTTTTATGTAAAAATTTAAGATGTTGAAAGATACGTGCGCACGCGTCTTTGTGTGCGCGGGCATGTGTGCATGGTTCTTTGCGCATGTGTGCATGGGTCTTTGCGTGTGCGTGCTGAATCGGTATCTCAGTCTCGCTGTCCCGAGTCCAGTGATGCCCAGTTTTTTTCTCACCCGCCACATCGGGGCAGCCCCCGGGGCGGCTTTTCCACCAGGCTATTTTGCCACTGCCGAGCCAGAGCCAAGCCTGTGATTACGGTGGCCTCACAAGACGTCCGGAGCCCAGCAGGCCCGTGGGCTGGCTAAGGGATTTTGTCGATTGTGACGTCAGCCGGGTCACCCGCGTGCGTATTTTCAAGACGCTCGGTCGCGTGATTTAGTGCCTCACGAAGGAAAGTTGTTGTCGGTGTCTCGGCTCTTTCATTGCGAGTGAAATCAGGCGGCACGGCGCGGATTCTGCTTCTGCAGTGGGGAAAAAAGTCTGTCTGGTGTCTCTCCCTCGCCCGCTTGGCTCGGTACGTCCACGGCACGACTCGGCTGTGCGGCAGTGGAATAGAGGATTTGGTGAACGCACCCACGCGCTGAGTGGAGGGTTAACCACGGGAAGTACTCGGCTCACTGTGGCTTCAGTGTAAGGTGCTCGTGTCCGTGGTTAATGAACCGTGCAGAAAACCGTAAAACTAAAATTATTTTACCAGGTAAGGCCCACTTGAGCTCTATAGTTCTTTTTCAGAAGTGGCCTGGCCACAAATGATAGCCCAACGAAGTGGCTTATCGCGTGGAAATGATTCTAAATGTGGAGGGAAAAACCGGAGGACCCGGACAAAACTCCACATGACCACGGGGAAAGAGCCACGCAAACTCTAAATATACAGGCGTCAAGATTTGGTTTCGGAACCACGACCTGTCTCCCTCGCAAGGTCGTTAACATCTCGCCACCGTGGCAGTTTGAAACAATGAATCGAACTCGGGTTGGCGGGTTCGTGGCTTATTGTGTGGAAACTTTAATAGCAGCCAAATACTCGAAATGAATCGGGGCTCGGAGACGAGCAGCGCATAATTCATCTCCATAATCGCATGCAAGGTTTCACACTGCATGCGATTGTTGTTTCGCGAGTACCGATGTCGTGCGACTTTTGGGATTTTATTTTTCCATTAACAGGAATAGCAGTTCGCAATCGGCGTCATTTTAAGATGTGCTGTCTGTGTGTAAATAGCTTAAATTATATTTATTTAAAATTGCGGCTGTTGACGAGAGCGATAAGTTGTTTGAATGTTGTGTCTGCGCTTTGTTCGCACATTTTCTGGATAAGGCGGTGGGCGTGAGAAACTAAATTGGTTGTTGGCCATATCGACGTTAAAAGCTTATTTAAAAAAAACAAAAGCTACTGGAACTCCGATGCTGTGTATATTTTTTATGTTGACGTATAATTAACAAAAAACAACAGCGACAATGACAGGCGTGGTATTTTATAGCGATTTGTAATGAAATGGTTACACGTGCGATATTGGATATATGCGTGGATCTCTGCACCCATCGAACCGTTGAAGACGAAAAAAACCCATCACGGTTAAGCACGTTGTTTTGTTCGCGTGACAAAAACTGTAGTCACTCCGGTAGCTTGACTGTGACGCGCCACTCCAACCCCATCACAATCCCTTCTCTCTCAGGGGGTGAGAGGCTGTTTTAACACGCGTTCGAATTGTTTACATTTCGCAGACCGTCGATTTAAGCTTCATTAACGACGCGACGACGGTTCTTCAATGGAACCGCAGGCACCGCGCGGCTTCCCGAGGGGGGAGCGATCGAACCCGCGCGCCACGAGCGAACGCTGGACGTTTAACTTCTTTCGCACCGAACGCAGCCAGACCCCTGGCCAATCGGAAGGACGACAAAACGAACCCTGTCCCCCGAGTTGGCAGCCCTCGTGTGCCCCCCCCCCCCCCCCCCCCGCTGTTATTCTTCTCGCTGTGTTTCTGCCATCCGTGCCGAGTCGTAGTATTATAATGATCTTCTTGGTTCTTTCGGTAAAGTCACGTAGAAGGGAAATAATAAAATAATAAAATTAAACATAATAAAATAAAATTCTCACGACGTTTCGGCCACAACGCAAGCAGCCGTCATCAGGTGAAGAACAGGTCTGTCGGAAAGACAGCGTCTGAATGTTGTCTTTCGCTGTCTTTCCGACAGACCTGTTTTTCACCTGATGACGGCTGCTTGCGTTGTGGCCGAAACGTCGTGAGAATTGTTTTTTATTATGTTTTTTTATTTTATTATTTCCCTTCTACGTGGCTTTACCGAAAGAACCAAGAAGATGAATCCCTGCAGTCACGAAAGCTTTAAATCGATATTATAATGATAATAATAAGTTGCCCCCTTTATTTATCCGAGGAGACATCAGCTGCCGCAAGAGCCTTGCGGAGGTTGATGCTGTCCGCTGGATGAGTCGCCCACTTGATAAAGAGCTTTTCAGCTCCGTGGGCTTTACCCGGGGATTCTGACTGACTTCTGAGGTTCAGACATTGGATTGTTTTTAGGCCCCTCCTGGTAGAAGAGTCTAGACCATGGGGTCAGAAACCCGCGGCTCTTTAAAGGACCGCTTCGTGACTTATCGGTTATGGCCCCACTGCCTTTTAGTATTCGCAGGCAATGCGGGCTCTGAAATATTGAGGTTTATTTTTTTTTACCGAATTCGAAAACAATATTGCTTCGATTGTTATCTTTGGTTGCCGACCCCTGGCACGTTGAGACTTTCCCAAATAAATAATTTACATTATTTTTAAGTTGGCTCCTTTGACAGCAGGTAACGAAAGTGTCGTGATAAAAAATGCCACTGTTCACTCAGGCTTGGATCTTGCAACATCTGCTTTACATAGTGGCTGCTGTGGACCCAGTTACATCTTTATGATTTGGCAAAAAAGTAAATCAGTTGGGGAAATTGCTGCGTTTGAGTGTAATTCTTGTCAGTGGGTGCGTGTGTGATGTTTCAGCCGGTCAATCCTTCCTCGCCGAGATAAAATGTTTCCAGCTGGTCACTCCGAATAAGTGAATAACTGCATTGATAGTTCACATCGAGCACTTACATTCAACATGTGTGCGGTTGTATTAAATGAAAAACAAGAAAAAGCAATAATGCATGAGAGTGGATTATTTAACGCGTTCCAACGTGTGCCTGTCCTCTTGAGGTTTCACAAAGACAGGTTTGCACATTTGCAGATAATAAGAATGTCAACTTGTAGCTTGGCGTCTCACACGAGCGGTATATTGAGGATGGCTCGGAGGCTCGAGGAGGAACCACGGACGAATTGGAAGATGGTGGCGGCGGCGGCGGCAGCAGCAGCAGCCACACGGTGGGCCGGCGCTGTGCCATCATACTCTTAGTTTTTTTCGTTAAAGTCACGTAGGTAAAAAAATATATAATAGAAGAAATAATATTAATTCTAGATGTGAAGCTTTCGTGACTGCAAGGATTCATATTCTGAGTTTTCGGTAAAGTCACGTAGGTAAAAAATAAAATAAAAAAATAATAGAAGAAATAATATTAATTCTAGATTTGAAGCTTTCGTGACTGCAAGGATTCATATTCTTAGTTTTTTTCGGTAAAGTCACGTAGGTAAAAAAAATATAAAAATAAAAATATAATAGAAGAAATAATATTCTAGATTTGAAGCTTTCGTGACTGCAAGGATTCATATTCTTAGGTTTTTTCGGTAAAGTCACGTAGGTAAAAAATTTAAATTGATAAAAGTAAATAAAAATCACGACGGAAGCTTGTGTTGCCTCCGAAACGTCGTGATTTTTATTTTACTTTCATTAATTTAAAATTTTTACCTACGTGACTTTACCGAAAAAACCTAAAAAGAAGAAATGATAGTTGCCCGATCTCTGCCGTCCTCGACATATCGAGGTGTTGTCGGCCAATTAATCGGTGTGGGAGGCAACCGGTGCAGCCCACAGAAAATCCACGCGTGCGAGGGGTGCTGCTGGTGGCCGGGGGGCGCGAGGGGGAAACGCTCGATCCCACACCGACGGAGCAGGTGGAGTTCCCCGCGTTGTGCTGTGCCGCATTCCGACGAACCGGGAGGCACGGCGCCTCCCCGATGCCCGCGGGAAGAAGGGAGTCTCGCGAAAACATTCTCTGCGGTGCATCCACCAACCCTCGCTGCCGGGGCCGCGACCTCGGTGGCAGGTTACAGGGCGCGTACCAGCGACGGCCACCACCACTTTGGCAGGCGGTAAAGGTCGTCGATTTGTGCGATGTTGATGTCGACACATTTTAGGGCAATAACCCCCGTTTTGTTTCATCAACTCGGCCGCTTTCTTCTCGGCTGAGTGCCTAAAGAGAGGCACTTTTAGCTGTTGGGGTAAGAATGAAAAAAGTGTCCTGATTTGGGGTCGTCGATTGACTCGATTTATCATGACCCCGTGTTTTGGACGGACGAGAGCTTTACTGCTAATGCGTTACCCATTTTAAGTTCAGCTGGGAAGCGTTTAAACAAAAAAACGCAGTAAGCCTTTGTGCTTTAAAGAAAGTTTTTGTGTTTCGAGTGTACGTGTTAGACGTGAACACGAATTTTAGATTTGAAGCTTTCGTGACTGCAAGGATTCATACTCTTAGGTTTTTCTTGGTAATGTCACGTAGGTAAAAAAATAAAATTACTAAAAGTAATAATAGAAAATAAAGAAATTCTATTATTCCTTTTAGTAATTTTATTTTTTTATCTACGTGACTTTACCGAAAAAAAGAGTATGTTAACACGAATTGTCTGTTGTGTGCAGCGCCAATATCGTGCGTCTCGTTTGATGTCATGCAGCTGCTTGAACAGTCTCACGTCCTGCCACCAATGCGGCTGATGCGAATGTTCGTGCAGTTGCCTCGCGAGGGCGTGCGAGGCCGTACGAGGGCGGTGGAACGTCCACATTGAATGTCGGTGTGAATCAAGTCCACGTGGTTGTTCGTAAATGCAACGAATGAGAGCCGTATGTGAGATTGTACAACAACAACAAGGGATACAGTAAATCCACACGCAAGCTCGCATGTGCACACACATCGAGGTGGATATGCAGGGCGCTTTAAAAAAAATGTGAACACTTCTGAGAATTTGCTAAAATTCCACGACAAATCTGCCTCCGGAGAAGATTCCAGGCGCGCCGTTGACAACGATGGCGAACGAGCGGAGACTCTTAATAAAGGCTTTTGGGTTAGATCGCGTTATTTATAAATGTGTCGCAACCCTCCACCACCCGACACGGCCAATCAGTAAAACAATGTGTCACGTTGACAAAACGACAATTAGTAACTTCTTCAGTCCACCGGTGTGTTTGAAGAGTGAATCCACAAAGTTTAGAATGTTAATGTCATCCTCGACTATTTAAGAACGGAAGCAGGTGGATGGCTTCACTATAGTCTGGCAAATCGCCCGATGATGCTGGTTGATGTAATTACCAGCGAAACGTCGTACTACTCAAAAATTATAAATGTTGTGGATTCACTCTTCAACACACCGGTGGGCTAAAGTAGAGAACGATTTGCCTCCGGGCTCTGGAAACCACCTGGAGGAGATGCCAGGTGTGCGTTGACAACGATGGCGAACAAGTGGAGACTCTTTGAAGCTATTATCATTACATTTGTTATCATGTTCCAGTGCATCATTATTACCCGTTCTTTTTCCATGAAAAACGATAGTCCCATGTGAGTGTTAACGTTTTTTTGGAGCACCCTGTACAACCTGACCGCGTGTGCAATAAACACCGCGAAATCCAACGGCGGTGTATGAATCAGTGCGGACAGCAAGCGAGACGCGATTTGTCGCATTATCTGGCTGTATAGAAAATAAAACATAATACAATTACTTTACTATGCAAGTAAAAAAAAGTTTGTTTTTAAATATTTACGTGTTTTCTTTATATTTAGGGCCCCTTTATAACATTTGCTACAGAACCCGCACTCGCTTCATCTCCAGGGGGCTATCTCTCTCTCTCTCCCGATGATCGTTCGACCTCCTTCGCACCAAACTCCCTCCCGCGGCGTGCATGGAGGCGAAGACGTTTAAAGCCGGGGGCAAGCTGTCAAGCCATCTGCAACAAAACACAACAAAAAAAACGGGGAGAGCCTCCCCAAATTGCGGCTCTCTCCCCGTTCAATTTCCTCGGCTGCATTGAAACTCCGTCCGCTGGGAAACGCCTGCTGTGATTGTCATCCGAGGAAGGAAGACGAATTGGGTGGGGTGGGGTGGTGGGTGGGTAGGGTGGTTTGGGTGGTGGGTGGAGTGGGTGGTTGGTGGGTGGGTGGAGTGGGTGGGTGGGGTGGGTTTGGGTGGTGGGTGGGGTGGGTGGGTTGTGGGTGGGTGGGTGAAGTGGGTGTGGTGGGTGGGTGAAGTGGGTGGGGTGGGTGGGGTGGAGTGAGGTGGGTGGGTTGTAGCGGGGGGTGGGTGGTGGGGTGGGGTGGGTGGGTTGTAGCGGTGGGTTTGGGTGGGTGGAGTGGAGTGGGTGGTTGGGGTGGGTGGGTGGTTTGGGGTGGGGTGGGTGGGTGGGTTTGGGTGGTGGGTGGGGTGTGTGGGTGGGTGAAGTGGGTGGGTGGGGTGGGTGGTGGTTGGGGTGGAGTGGGGTGGGGTGGGTGGGTTGTAGCGGTGGGTTTGTGTGGTGGGTGGGTGGAGTGGGGTGGGATGGGTGGGTTTGGGTGGTGGGTGGGGTGGAGTGGGGTGGGTGGGTTGTAGCGATGGGTGGGGTGGGGTGGGGTGGGTGGGGTGGGTGGGTTGTAGCGGTCAGCACGCCGCGTTACGAAACCTGGAGACCCGAGTTCGATTCCCGCTCACGGCCAACACCGGTGACGATTATCTCAACCGGTACTGGGCCTCCCCTAGGTTGACTTAGCCTCATATGAGTACCTGGTGCGGTGTGTAAACATAGCCACTGGGGAGACAAAGGCGGTCGGACGTGGTGTTGGCCACCCACCCCCTCGTGTGCCGTGCCGGCCTTCATCGGTGCTACTCGCTAACAGCACTTGCCCCTACAGTCTGTTCAGGCTATACGGGGGATCTTTGTCTGGGGGGGGGGGTGTAATAGGCTTACGAATGTCAATTTTTTTCCCTGGGAGTTGGCGACACTCACCCAGCGAGATTGTTTGATTCGATCGCAGCAGAGTCAAGCCCCCCCCCATCGTCTCCCTCTTCACTCCGAGCCTGGGAACCGAATGACTTCGGCGTCACGAGGGTGGTGAGCTCTGGAGAATAAACATCGGAGGAGATGAGAGAAGCGAGGGTTTTGTCTGAGATTGGGGGGGGGGCTTTCCCCCCCTCCCCTCTTCTTGTGCTTCTTAAAGCTGCGCGCTTTGTATTTAGAGAAGCGTTTAGATCGTTTTGATGATTCGGCTGCTGTGTATTTGCACGTGGTGATAAGCCGCTTTTGTTCAGCTATCATCATTTGTCATGGCCAGGTCGCTTCTGAAGAATAAGAAGCGAATAAGCTCCGTGGGCTTTACCTGCCGAGATAAACACATTCCTGCTGCGGAGGGAGCTGGTAGGAACGTTGGGTTGCTCGGTCAATGGCCAGGGTCAACGACGGCGTGGTGTATTCCGCAAAAATGCCCGACTGTGAGGGCGGGCACAAGCCGGCGTGAGTAGGCTAAACGTTGAGTTTTATGAGGGCACCACGGGTGACCAGCCCCTCCCCACCCAGCCCCACCCCTCCCACCCCCCCACCCAGCCCCACCCTCCCCACCCAGCCCCTCCCCTCCCACCCCCCACTCAGCCCCACCCTCCCCACCCAGCCCCTCCCCACCCTCCCCATCTAGCCCCTCCCCACCCTCCGCTCTCCACCCAACCCCACCCCTCCCATTTTTGGATGCACAACGGACGGACACAATAATCCCCTATGGGCTGGTGTAACCAGGAGGTTCCTACCAGTACCAGACAATGTTTAGTTTCACTTGTACGTTTGTGTGACTTGTTTACCCTTTGTGGACTTTGCGCTCCCGCCGCGTGTTTGTGTCGCTTGTTGTTGTTACGTTCTGACCCGGCCCCGATTTGACGCCTTTGATAAAGAGCTTTACAGCCCGTCGGATTCCTCCAGCATAAGTAAAAACTGTGATAGTAGTAGGTTTTTACCCTTTCAACTGGTACAAAAACTGACACCTTTATACAAGGCATCATGTTTGCAATAACCACAACACGAGCAGTCAAAATACAAACAAAAAGAGCCAACTCTGATAATGATATGCACTGTCCTTGAAGTTGATTGGTCCACACCCGAGACAGCTTTTCTTAGAGCCTAGTCTCCATTGGTGTTGGATCAAATGACGTCAAAAGGCGACAAGGTGTTGTGGTTATTGCAAATTCAGATTCCAAAGAACACAGGATGAGATGTTACTATCCTTTGTGCAAGCACTTCCAAGAGTTCATGAACAGTGAGCCTGGTGAAATTTGGGGAGCGCATCGTCAGTAGTGACCCTTTGGTTCCTAGGGTGTTTCGGCCTTTCATACTATGCAGTATACACCCTCCCCAAAGGCGGCCAGCGACAGGGTGATCAATCCTACGCTTGCGTCCCATTCCCAATTAGTCATAGGAGTTGCCTTGTTGTTGGTAGCCAACATCCCATGGGACTATGCATGGCAGGGGCGTCCTCCTCCCTGAGTCAAGCATTGTTGACTGCATACCTCCTGGCCCTCTCACTTTGGGGCCCAGCTGGGGTCTTTCCTCTTCATCCAGAGCCACTGACTGCTGCCTTCTGCCGCCTCCGATACAGCTTTGATTGCCGAACGCTGGCTCTGGCCCTTAATTCCCAGGTCTCTAAGCAGCCTGGTTGTAGATGTTGCCACAAAACCTCTGCAGCCCACCTCCACTGGTCGGACTTCTGTGTTCCAGCCATGATGCCGTGCTTCGGCAGCTAGATCGGCATAGCGCAGATGTTTTCGCTCATAAGCCTCATCTACTGAGTCCTCCCAGGGTACTGTGAGCTCAATGATGAAGACCTTCTTGAGCGAACGGGACCAGAGCACCATGTCAGGTCTTAGGGTGGTGGTTGCGATCTCCGGAGGAAAACACAAGTTGCCGGCCAATGTCAGCTAGCATTTTCCAGTCGCGGGCCAAGCGCAGCTGGTCTCGCTCTATTGGTGTAGAGCCGCTCTTCGGTGGTTTTTGTACCAATTGAAAGGGTAAAAACCTATTATGTACTATATATTTTTCCACTGGTAAAGGAAATGTCTCATAGTGTAAAGACTGCGAGTCTGTATTTTTTCCCCTGTTACTCCAAATTGTGATGACTAGTTGTGACTTGCCTGGGGGGAGCGTTTGTTTTTGAAGCAGCAGAACTCATCATCGTGTAAAATATAAACGCGTGTCTGTCGTTTAAAGCCGCCGAAACCCAACACAGCCAATTGGTAAGGTTTGTGTCACGTCAACAAAACGTGACAATTCGTGACTAGCACAGCACCAACCGGCCGTGTGTTGGAGAGTAAAACCACTGCAACATTTACAATTCGAGTACCGCGACGTTTTAGCCGGTAATTACGACAACAACAACAACGACAGCAGCATCATCAGGCTACCACCACCGAGTTTTGTGGACAAATCCTCCTCTTTTGAATAGAGGGGGGGGGGGGTGAATGTGTTCATGTACATTACAAATGGATACCCTATTCATTTTCTTAGGTTTTTTCGGTAAAGTCACGTAGGTAAAAAATCTAAATTAATAAAAGTTAAATAAAAAATATAATAAAAATCACGACGTTTCGGAGGCAACACAAGCCTCCGTCTTCAGGTGGAACCGTCACAGCACGATAGCTGTATCAAGTGAGAGAAATGCCAAGAAAAGAGTCCTTGTATATATACTGGTTGAGGGTGGGAGAAGAAGCCAAGGTAGGCCCTGGATATTAATATTGTGAGGTTCGGTGCGGCTGAAGCACGCTGTTAGGAATGAGCCTTTGTTGTGTAGACTGGTTGAAATAGATATCCATTCACGGTTGAGTCGGACTGCTGTTACGCTCGACTCTCATATCCGCTAACTCCTAATATCTGCACGGACTCAGCCGATCCGCGATTCCGTTCGTAGAATGTAGTTGTCGATCGCGCTGCCTGTTAAACGCTGTTGTTGTTGTTGTTGCAGATAACAGGAATAGCACAACCAATGGCGCTGCTAAATCCATCCCCTGTCATTCGCCATAATCCCACCGATAATACAAAAACAAAGGGGACGGGGGGGAGGGGTTAATGATGAAGATTGCAACGCACAAAGTTGATGACGGCGTCAAATAGATGATGGGCGATGAGAGAGAGACACACAGCGAGAGAAAGAGAGATAATCGCCGTCAACACGCACGACAGGACGTCTATATGGCGGAGATGATCGGAGTCAGCTCGCGTGTAACACGTGTGGGGAGCGGTGGCGCAGTGGTTAGCGCACTGTGTGTGCACACGCGTGTGGGGCGGTGCTGTTCGCCGGGTTAGCGCGCTGCGCTACGAACCCAGCCACTCGAGTTCGATTCCCGTTCACGGACACCAACGCCACTGACGATTATACGAACGGGTCCTGGGCACCGCCTAGGTCGGCTCAGCCTCAATTTAACCTTATGGCGGTACCCCGGGGTACCACAGCACCCCGGCTCTCGCACAATGTCCGTGATGCAGTCGTTTTTAGTCTGTTGATGGTCGGCGATGCGGCAATCGACTCATCTCGACGAGCTGTACACGATGCACCACCACGCTGCGTACCGCGAGCGTTCAGGGTTTCGGCGCAATCGTTCTCGCTGCGTGTCGACATCGCGGAGTGTGGCACTGATTTCGGATTGATTGGTACCCCAGTCGCGGAGTTAAGTACACCCCTGGGAAAAAAGTAGCGTCCCAGAAATAAAATATTTAATTGCCACCATAAGGATCAATTGAGTACCAGGTGTGGTGGATAAACATCGCCACTGGGGAGACAAAGGCGGCAGGGCGTGGTTGCTGGCCACCCACCCCCTCGTGTGCCATCCCGGCCTTCATAGGCACTCGCTAACAGCACTTTACCCGACAGTCTGTTCAGGCTACACGGGGGATCTTGGTTTTGTTAAGTCGCGAAGGGCAGAGGAGCGACGCGCACAACAACGAGCAGAGAGACGGGCGGCTGAAACATAGCAAGTTAGCACAGTATGGGGTGCATGTGGTGCATCTGCCGGTCATCTCAGTCAGTCAACACATGTCACCACCTGGGTCTGTCCCGTGACCTCCTGCCAGCAGCGAGCTTTCGACACTTCAGCTTGCCTCGAAGTGCACCTGAACCCATTGTGCAGGTGGTGCATCTGCCGGTCATCTCAGTCAGTCAACACATGTCACCACCTGGGTCTGTCCCGTGACCTCCTGCCAGCAGCGAGCCTTCGACACTTCACCTTGCCTCGAAGTGCACCTGAACCCATTGTTCTCTATGTGATTCTCATTGGGTTTTGTGAGTATCAATGTTCTCTGTACGAGTCTCATTGTTATCTGTGTGAGCCTCAATGTTCTCTGTGTGAGTCTCATTGTCCGCCGTATCTTTACTCTGTTGCCGTTTCCCCGCACCGCAGCTCACGGGATACATCAGCGCGATTCTCAGTCTCGGTCCTCCTCCTTCCCTGCGTGTCCATGTCTCTGCGACGTAAACCATGGCACAGATCGGAGCACTGCTCTCAATCTACGGGGTGTTTTCAAACGATGGACGCAATTTCAAAGCAGTATATTTCACGATGGCAACATGATACAATTACGCAAAAAGTTACAAACGGTTTAATGAGTTATCAAGTTTTAGTAACCATTTTATAAATGCTCTATGCGTCCTCCACCTGCCGTACGGACAACATCGAGACGATAGGTGAGTTCGTCCCAAACGTCTCTCAAAGTGTCTTCTCTTCCACTGAAGTCACCGCTGCCGTGATTCTGTTTTTGAGGTCATCCAGATTAGTCGCTAATCGTGGCACAAAAACACCACGGGTCTTTGACGTATCCCCACGAGAAAAAGTCGCAGGGTGTGGTGATGTCTGGGGATCTTGGGGGCCAAGAGTGTAGCGCCAAGTCTTGGGGTCCCGTGCGACCTATCCAACGTTGAGGCAGTGTGTCTTGCAAATGACTGAGGCTAGGGGCTGTTTGTGCGCTGGGAGAGGCATCGAGCGGTGATCATTTGAAACTTTATGACCTGCCCTTTCAAGTGGTAAGAGTTTCATTCATGAGCGGTTCGTGGTTGCAGAGATATAGCGATTTTAAATCCGGTCCATCTCTTTTAAACACCCTGTATCTTCATGTTTGTTCTCTCTTCCCCACCCAATTAAATCTTTCCTGACATCCAGGACAAAAAAAAAAACCCGTGACGCACACAAGTTACGTTTGACAACAAGAGTGAGGCATCTTCTTGGTTCTTTCGGTAAAGTCACGTAGAAGGGAAATAATAAAATAATATAAATTTTACATAATAAAATACAATTCTCACGACGTTTCGGCCACAACGCAAGCAGCCGTCCTCAGGTGAAGAACAGGGCTGTCGGAAAGGCGCTGTGTTCATTCAGACGCTGTTTTTCCGACAGAACTGTTCTTCGCCTGAGGACGGCTGCTTGCGTTGTGGCCGAAACGTCGTGAGAGTTGTATTTATTATGTTTTAGTTTTATTATTTTATTATTTCCCTTCTATGTGACTTTACCGAAAGAACCAAGAAGATGAATCCCTGCAGTCACGAAAGCTTTAAATCGAAATTTAAGAGTGAGGCATTTGTGTTCAAAATAAATTACGCGTTACCTTGAGTGAGTTGTGGGAATAAATTAACAACAACAACCACCACCACCACACTTGCACGGATATCCTGGGTGCCTGCATCACTGGGACGGTGACATCCTTTTGATTCGTAATCCACAGAGGAAGTGTGGCAAAAACAACGAGAAATACATTTAATCACGTTTGTGGTGAACACTCGAATGGGATTTATCTTGGATGGCCATATAATATTTCCGCACAAAGGTCAAAGATCGCCAAGATTACTTTTGCTCTTTCCCTCGAGGTTTCACACGAAAGACACACACGCAACAATGTGCACACACACACACAACACACACACACAACAACACACACACACAACAACGTGCACACACACACACAACACAACGTGCACACACACACACACAACATGCACACACACACAAAGTGCACACAGACACACACACACAACGTGCACACACAAACAGACACACACACAAAACGTGCACACACACACAACAACATGCACACACACAGACACACACACACACAACGTGCACACACACACACAACGTGCACACACACAGACACACACACACAAGGTGCATACACACACACAGACAAACACACACACAACGTGCACACACACACACAACATACACACACACACCACAACGTGCACATACACACACAACAACATGCACACACATACACAACATGCACACACATACACACACACAACGTGCACACACACACACAACGTGCACACACACAACGGGAGAAGACACACAACACACACAACACAATGTATACACACACACCACAGCGTGCACACACACACACAACGTGAGAAGACACACAACACACACAACACAACGTATACGCACACAGATGTTGGGGATGTGCGGAAAAGAACAAAAACAACCCAGCAGCATCTCCCGGTCTTCTTGATCTCCATCGCAGTGAATTTGAGCAAACTAGATCGCAATCGAGATTGAGAGCGAGCGAGTGAATATCGTGCGGGGCCGCTGCGTCACAGGCTCGAGTTAGAGCAGTCCCCGCGTTTAAGTCTCTCTCCCCGATTTACGTCGTTTTCAATCTACGTCGTCGCTTCATTCTGCTCACCCCCTACTCGTTTCGCGTCGCCTCGACCCCCCCCCCCTACCACGTACTCTCACGTCGTCCCCTCATGTCTCGTTATACGTCGCTTCTCAGCCTGAGCCTCCACAACCACCTACGACTAACGACTGCCCTGTAAATCGCTTTGATATAAGACGTCGTTTCGATATACGTCGTTTTGCGGCACCTTTCAGCAACGCATGCCTTGACGTAAACCGGGGTATTGCTGTATTACAAATTAATTGAGGGTCTTTGTGACATCGGTAGAAGCTGCCAGCAGTCGTCAACTATACATAACTCGCCTTTTGCCCGTCCAAGGACGGATGTTTTTCAGTAAATCTGAAACTTGCAAGCGAAAAGCAGAACGTGACGTGAAATATTCATTGCATCAATTCGTGTGAAACTTGTAAGGGCGCGGTGACACAGACTTAGTTCATGTAAAGGTTACAATCCCTCGTTCATCACGACGTCCTTTTAAATCCTTTATATTAAGTTCACTTGGGCGCTTGCTTGCTTGCTTACGACCGTGCAAATCTTTCGGTCGTTTTTTAACCCACTTCCCGTGATCCAATCGAGCTGACATTTTTCACACAGACTCGTTGGGCGTGACAATTAATGTTCGTGAAAATTTTTTTCAAAAATTTTACACTTTATAGGACAAAAATATTATATTTAATTACCAATTGCTTAATGGTGGCAGGCAATCATCTGACCCATAGGTGGCAGCCATCTCAAGCCACCAGAGGACGAGAGGACTCTAGCCGCCACGCATATAAAGGATTTATAGTGAAAAACTTTGTTTTTACGGGTTATACTTGTTACTTCGATGTCTCAACAGCGTGACGGAGATCACGTGATGACGTGAGGGTTCTGCCTTTGTAGTGAGGGTTGTGAGTTGACGCCGAGGAGGGGGGAGGAGGCGCCTCGCCCCCCCTATGTGGAGTGACGTCACCCGCTAATTATTATGAATGGAGGGAGGGGTGTCCATTTGGAGGACGTCACCTGCTCATGAATATTAATGAGGGGGGCTGGTCGCTGTGGAGTGACGTCACGAGCGTTAAGGACAGACATTCCTGGGTGATTATAGGAGGTATTAATGCGTACCCTGTGAACCCCTTATCAGTGCCCTACCAAGACCAATTCAGACCTCATTGTTCACCCCGTGCCCCTTATAAACCTCAAAGTTTATCCTACAAAGTCCCATCACGAGGGAGAAACACAAACAAAGAAACAAGTTTTTGCCGGTATTGAAACGGCTGTACACCGTATGGACCTGAAAATTCAATTTCCCAGTACAAGAATAGGGGCTAAACCGTGATGGGTTGACAGCTATGAGAATGTTGTTTGCCCACCCTTCTCTAAACATCGCACCCTCGCCTCTAACGATCGTGACGCGTGGTTCAAGCATTACCTCTTGAGCCGAGTAGGTGAAATGTTCGACAAGCATCATTTGTTTTTTTGTGTGTTTTCTTTTTTTTTTGTCCTCAAAAGAAAGGGTGTTTTTCTACGACATGCATTTAAGCGTTAGACTTTGACTTTACCCGGGCATTGCACACACACATTGTCACTAAAAGAAGTGGTTCATCCACCCAACTAGGCTGGAGGGAGGGGCGCTGGGACTCTCGTCCACAAGTCCCGCATCTCCGATGAGCACGGCTGGCTACATACGGTGCGAAAGAAGTTCAACATACACACATAGACTCACACAGAGACCCATAGACTCACACAGAGCCCAATAGACTCACACAGAGACCCACAGACTCACACAGAGACCCATAGACTCACATGGAGAACCATAGACTCACACGGAGAACCATAGACTCACACAGAGACCCATAGACTCACACAGAGAACCGTAGACTCACACAGAGACACATAGACTCACACAGAGACCGATAGACTCACACAGAGACCCATAGACTCACACAGAGCCCAATAGACTCACACAGAGACCCACAGACTCAGACACAGACCCATAGACTCACACAGAGACCCATAGACTCACACAGATACCCATAGACTCACACAGAGACCCATAGACTCACACAGAGCCCCACATACTCGCACAGAGACCCACAGACTCACACAGAGACCCATTGACTCACACAGAGACCCATAGACTCACACAGAGACCCATATACTCACACAGAGACCCATAGACTCACACAGAGACCCATAGACTCACACAGAGACCCATATACTCACACAGAGACCCATAGACTCACACAGAGACCCATAGACTCACACAGAGACACATAGACTCACACAGAAACCCATAGACTCACACAGAGACCCACAGACTCACACAGAGACCCACAGACTCGCACAGAGACCCATAGACTCACACAGAGACCCATAGACTCACACAGAGACCCACAGACTCGCACAGAGACCCATAGACTCACACAGAGACACACAGACTCACACAGAGACCCACAGACTCACACAGAGACCCATAGATTCACACACAGACTCATAGACTCACACAGAGACCCACAGACTCACACAGAGACCCATAGATTCACACACAGACTCACAGACTCACACAGAGACCCACAGACTCACACAGAGACCCATAGATTCACACACAGACTCACAGACTCACACAGAGACCCACAGACTCACACAGAGACACATAGACTCACACAGAGACCCACAGACTCACACAGAGACACATAGACTCACACAGAGAACCATAGACTCACACGGAGAACCATAGACTCGCACAGAGTTGTTTGTCCTTCCCACGCACTTTTGATTAGCACGGTTGTCCACGTGCGGTGCTAAAGAAGTTCAACACACGCCCGTACTTACACACCCGTGCCCTATGGTGTGAATTCGTCAGCAGCTGCTCGGTGTGTGACATTCAAGAGCGGAGTCGGCGGATGGGCAGAGAAACGCGGCGTGCAGGAACGCGTTTTGCTTTGGGGCCGTCCATAAATGACGTCACGCGATTTTGGATGATTTTTGACCCCCCCCCCTATCGTCACACGGCGTCACAAAGAGTCAGACCCCCCCTCAAATATGACGTCACAAAGCTCTGCCCCCCCCCCCCAAATATAAAACATGCTTCAAATCGCTTTAAACTATTGTCATTGTAGTGCGTATTTAATGTGGCGCTGCACTCTGATGTTGTAGGAGAAAACATGTGTTAAACAGTCTTTTAATTAAGTAGAACGTGTTGTCTGTATTTATTTAAAGTTGCGCATTTTGATGTGACGTCACATTTCTCAAACCCCCTCTCCCCTCGTCACACGTCGTCACAAATGTCTGATCCCCCTTCCCCCAGGTGCGTGACGTCATTTATGGACGGCCCCTTTTCAGAGACATGAACTTTGTGGAACATCGCGGGGAGATTTGTTTTTGTTTCACGTAACCCAAATGTCTTGAGTTACCTGGCTGGCTGCTGGCTGGGCTCCCTCTCCACCCCAACGGTCACTCTGTCGTTCGTGTCCGCAGCGGGGCAGTGGCCACCGATACTCGCTGGGTAATTGGCTACACGGAATTGTCCGCGTGACGAATGCACACTGGGGGTTGAGTTGAAACGGCGGCAGAAAAGGGTTGGGAAGACATCATCGTGAATCATACAGAGCGACACGGCAGAGGTGGGGAAGAAACGAATGCAGAAGACTGACCACGGCTCATTTAAAATTACTCCAAAATTTCGATTTAAAGCTTTCGTGACTGCAGGGATTCATCTTCTTGGTTCGTTCGGTAAAGTCACGTAGAAGGGAAATAATAAAATAATAAAAATAAAACACAATAAAATAAAATTCTCACGACGTCTCGGCCACAACGCACGTCTGCTTGCGTAGTGGCCGAAACGTCGTGAGAATTGTATTTTATTATGTAATATTTTTATTATTTTATTATTTCCCTTCTACGTGACTTTACCGAACGAACCAAGAAGATTACTCCAAAATGTTCAATTTTGCTCTGCTGTTAACGTAATTCTTTCGCCAGAATTCTCTTTCTTTAAAATTTTCGAGAATATGGAAATGCTCACAATGCGTATCATCTTGGCATTCTATGAATACATTGAAAAATAAAACGCAGATTATTTGCAGTGCTACGGGTATAGAATGATCGCGAGGATACCAATGATGACAGCTGCTTTTATGATTTCCCGTAGGAGAGCAGACGGGGATTATTATATGGCAGATTAAATACATATCTAAAAAAAAACATCATTAATCTGCCAGATGTATGTTTTGGGGTTAGCTGATGAAGTGTTTACAATCAGCATATGCATAGTTACCGATACGAATAGGTGACTTCATCGCTGACTCGTCACGTATGTGCGTATGTTGAACTTCTTTCGCACCGTACGTAGCCAACCTTGCCACTTTAAATAGGTGACTACAGTGCTATATTCATATTGCATGCAAAAAAGACTGTCCATCAGCAATCTTTAAAAAAAAATACTATAATTCTCATCTTATCATCCACTCTGTCCCCCTGAAAAAGGGACATTGCCCGAAACGTTGCCTATTATCGTATGTACTTTGTCTCTTGAAGGCCACAGTGTGAGCATTGACAAACGAGTAAGGTTGCGTTTCGATTTAAAGCTTTCGTGACTGCAGGGATTCATCTTTTTGGTTCTTTCGGTAAAGTTACGTAGAAGGGAAGTAATAAAATAATAAAAATAAAACACAATAAAATAATTTTTACGACGTTTCGGCCACAACGCCGTCCTCAGGTGAAAACCAGGTCCGTCGAGGCGACAGAGTCTGACTGTCTGACTCTGTCGCCTCGACGGACCTGGTTTTCACCTGAGGACGGCTGCTTGCGTTGTGACCGAAACGTCGTGAGAATTATTTTGTGTTTTATTTTTATTATTTTATTACTTCCCTTCTACGTGACTTTACCGAAAGAACCAAGAAGACAAGGTTGCGTTGTTGGCTGTGCTTACAACACCGCCTCTAACGCAGCAGCAGCAGCAGCAGCATAAAATGTAGTTTTCAATTTAAAACGATCTTCGTTGAGCAAATTGTGCAAGTGAGATTTGAACAAATCTTGTATACTACAGATGTGGTTTCTTCCGAATACTGCACTTTAAGAAATAACAAATTTCCATATACATTGCAAAACACTCACGAATGTGATGGTTTTTACGATGTCTTTGTTTTTTTCAATCTTTACATATGTAGTACAAAATAATTGCCATGGTCGGATGACCACCATAAATTCTAGTTTTTATTTGGTTTTCATATTTGCAAACCAGATTCACATCTCATTGACAAAAGGGTTCTGGCCAAGATTCCAGATGGATATGCGATCAACGTAACATTTGCGAACAATAATGTCATTTTGACAGAATTCATTGCAAACCCGAATCGCACAAATCACAACCTCACGGACGCGTCGTACGGCACGATGTCCGACGTTTCACCCCACGTGCCGGGTACCTTCATCAGAAGGATCTTCCATGCGCAAACGTCGGGACACAGTGCCCAATACCACACGGCAGCATAAGGGGCCGTCCATAAATGACGTCACGCACCTGGGGGGGGGGGGGGGTCAGACATTTGTTATGATTTGTGACGAGAGGGGGGGGGGGATTGAGAAATGTGACGTCACATCAAAATGCGCAACTTTAGATCAATATAGACACGTTCTGCTTAATTAAAGAGACTTTTTAATAAATGTTTTCTCCTACAACATCAGAGTGCAGCGCCACATTAAATACGCACTACAATGACAATAGTTTTAAGCGATTTGAAGCATGTTTTTATTCAAAATGTAAATATGGTTTTGTGACGTCATCTTTGAGGGGGGGGTGTCTGACTTTTTGTAACGCCGTGTGACGAGGGGGGGGGGTCAAAAATCGTCCAAAAATGCGTGACGTCATTTATGGACGGCCCCTAACAGGCTAAAAGGGGATCCCCTCCTCGTCGTCGTCGCTGTCGAACATCGTCGCCATCGCCGTTGTCGCCTCCACTTGATAATTGCTCACACGTGACGCCATCACGTCTATCACTCTATTTAAGGAACGAAACAGGATGAGGATTTCTCCACAATTCTGCCTGTTGCCTGATGAAGCCTCTCTTTTTTTTCCTTCTTGGTTCTTTCGGTAAAGTCATGTGACTTCTTGGTTTTTTCGGTAAAGTTACGTGACTTTACCGAAAGAACCAAGAAGATGAATCCCTGCAGTCACGAAAGCTATAAATCGAAACTGATGAAGCCTGTTTACAATCGTGAGTACGTCTTACTCGAGATAGTAAATGTTGTGGCTTTACTTTCCAACACACTGGTGGTGCTGTACTAGTGACGAATTGGCACGTTCTGTTTACGTGACAAACCTTACTAATTGGCCGTGTCGGGTGGTAGCGGGTTTAACGACACACACTTATATATTTACGCGATCTAACCCAACAAAAAACCTGTATCGTGGCTTAACCAGGGGTGGTTTATTTTTAAATCCTTTATATTAAGTTCGCTTGCGTGCTTGCTTGCTTACGACCGTGCAAACCTTTCGGTCGTTTTTTAACCCACTTCCCGTGATCCAATCGAGCTGACATTTTGCACACAGACTCGTTGTGCGAGACAATTAATGTTCGTGAACAAAATTTTTCAAAATTTTACACTGTTTAGGGAAAACAAATTGAATACAGTATTTAATTACCAATTGTTTAATACTGTAGACAATCATCTGACCTATAGGTGGCAGCCATCTCAAGCCAGAGGACGAGAGGACTCTAGCCGCCACGCATTTAAAGGATTTAGAGTGAAAAACTTTGTTTTTACGGGTTATACTTATTAAATGTTCTTCTGCAGTCGTTGCGAGCCACTCGACGACTCCCGAACGCGACGATCGCACTGCGCTACCAACTTCCGCACTTGCCGCTCGGATCGATCTGGGCACCGCGGGCAAACTCCGCTCTCTCCGCTTGGCCAAACCTCGCGTGCATTTCGATGGACTCGCAAACTCGCGCGCACTTTTGACATCTTCTCCTCGTGTTCGCGAGCCGACGGGGGGGGGGGGGGAGATTGGTAATCATTTACACCAACATCTTTTAACCACACACCTTCTCACTTGGCAAGAAGGTCGTGTCCATGCAACGCCTCGCAAATTTGCAGCGAGGCAGGGGATTGAATTTCATAAACACCTCTCGTCCTACGTGGCAGTACATGCCCTTCAATCCAGCAACACCGGGCTAAGGCTGATGAATTGCTTTTTAAACTAATCTCAACTAAAATAAGAAACTATTTTTTTTTACCCGGTAAGGCCCATTGAGCGATGTAGCACTTTTTCAGAAGCGACCTGGCCACACATGATAGCTTAACGAAGTGGCTTGTGGTCATCACGTGGTAATGTACAGCAGCCAAATAGTCTAAACGCGTGGTGATGTTGATTCTAAATGTGGAGGGGAAAACCGGAGGACCCGGAGAAAAATCCACGCGACCACGGGGAGAGAGAGAGAGAGACACGCAAACTCCAAATATACAGCAGCAGGCGTCAGGGTCGGGATCGACCTCCTGTACACCAGGCGAGGGAGTTAACATCTCCTAGCCACCGTGATGATGATGATGAGAGAGACACGCAAACTCCAAATATACAGCAGCAGGCGTCAGGGTCGGGATGGACCTCGTGTATACCAGGCGAGGGAGTTAACATCTCCTAGCCACCGTGATGATGATGATAAGAGAGACACGCAAACTCCACATATACGGCAGCAGGCGTCAGGGTCGGGATCGACCTCCTGTACACCAGGCGAGGGAGTTAACATCTCCTAGCCACCGTGATGATGATGATGAGAGAGACATGCAAACTCCACATATACGGCAGCAGGCGTCAGGGTCGGGATCGACCTCCTGTACACCAGGCGAGGGAGTTAACATCTCCTAGCCACCGTGATGATGATGATGAGAGAGACATGCAAACTCCAAATATACAGCAGCAGGCGTCAGGGTCGGGATCGAACCCACGACCTCCTGTATACCAGGCGAGGTAGTTAACATCTCCTAGCCACCGTGATGATGATGAGAGAGAGAGATTCGCAAACTCCAAATATACAGCAGCAGGCGTCAGGGTCGGGATAGACCTCCTGTATACCAGGCGAGGGAGTTAACATCTCCTAGTCACCGTGGTACTCCAATGTCACCAGCACCAGCATCACTACCACCGACACCACCACCTGCTATGATCAATCCACTGCTGGATGATATGTCGCCATCTCTCATGGTCGCTACGAGGCAGCGATCCGCCCGGCACCTGCGACACGAACCGGTTCCGTGATTTCACCGCTCCGTCTCCTCGATGGGGTCGCGAGCGTTCCTCCCTCAAGCCGCCACTCGTGCGTGGATCATAGAAGGTGAGTGAAACAATAAACGCGGGAAAGAGATCGCCCTCGACCCGAGTGATCGCTGAAGAAGAGGGACACGTTGATGGCACGGTCATCAGAAGCCATGGACTTCGCTTTAGAAAATAAAAAAAAAATGCTGTTTTCATATTCATGATTAAATGATGCGAGATAAAATGTCAGACATTAAAGCGCTTCTTCCCCTTGAGCGCATTTTAAAACACAAAAAGCCCAACCCCTTGACGGGAATGAATGCCGAGGCTAAATATTTAAATGAAATATTAATTCCGTTTACCCCCCCCCCCCCCCGAGACGAACGGGAGAGAGGCACCCGCAGGGACTTTTATTTTTTTTAATCTTGAAGAAGTTCGAAGAAATATTCTCGGCAGCGAGCGAGAGATCTCGAGAGAGGAGAGAGAGAAAGATCTCGAGGCTGATCTCGAGAGAGAGAGAAGGAGCGAGTTAGAGATCTCGAGAGAGGGAGAGAGACTGTGCTTCCAGTCCAGTGTTCAGGGGCCTGCTTAAGGCGCGGCTCCGGCTGGAGCACGCCTACCACACACATGTCGGTGATGTGCACGTCTTCTTCGAACGCTGGGGGACCGGACAAGCCCCTCTCTGTACCAGCGTGGACGGCACCCTCGTGGTGTTCACCTTCTGAAGCGCTCGCTCGTCACCGTGGCGTGCGCGATGACCACCACCACCACCACCACGTGGCTTTTCTTTCGTGTTGTGCGCAGTGCATTTAGCGCCACAGCGCGTGGATTTACAGCGTTTATTTGTGTTGCTGGTGACTTTGTGTATTTCGTATCGGAATCGCCTCCAGTGCTGTTGCTGCTGGCGGCAATAAAAGTTGTTTATAAATCAATAAGTCTTGTAGTGCCAATGCGCTCATTGTAGTGCGCACACATTTCTGGCGCCAATCTTTCAAGTCGTCGTCAACCCGTTCTCTGCTCGGTCTTCCATCTTTCCAGAACCTTCCATTTTTCCTAACAGCAACAACACACTTATATAAGACCGCAGATCGTGGCCAATTCCCGCTCCTCTTCTTCACAGCACACACACACACAGAGAGAGAGAGCCCAGGGAGGGTCATGGAGTGATGCAATAATGTCAAGTCGCTGCTGAAAGTTTGTGGAATAAGTTTCCGAGCGCGCGGAGTGTTTAATCGAGTGCAAGGTGGAGTGAGGAAAGGTGAGCGGGCGAACGACCCGCTGCCTCGACACGAAAGGCAAAACACGAAATTTCACACAGCTACGCAGATATTTAACGAGCTCTCTATCTCTCTCTCTCTCTCGACACACACACACACGTGTTTATTCTCCAATGGAGATTTCCATCTGATGGTGGGAAATAAAACGCGCGGTGGCTTCGAGCAAAGGATTAGACGCTGAATAATTCATGTTGACACGACTGACATGCAAAGCGTCTGGAGATGCATTAGTGACACACCCCAGGCTGGACCCCCCACTGACCCCCCATTCTCCCCCTCCCCACCACCACCCCCAGAGGCGTAGCTAGGGGGGGGTGGCAGGGGGGTACATGTGTCCCCGGGCGCCAAGGTAAAGGGGCGCCAAGATGAGGCTTACAACGTCACATTATAACTTGTTGCGGCGGGCACGGCAGGCTGAAACTGCTGCACAAATCTACACCTCAACCTAAAAGTTTATAAATCCCGCCACACACAGCCTACATTTCATGTAATTACATTTTGGTACCTGATTAAACGGGGGGGGGGTCAATTTTATAGTTCGTCCCCGGGCGCAAAATATCCTAACGACGCCACTGACCCCCATTCCCCCCCTCCCCACCACCACCCACCCCCCTCCCCTCCAACTCAAACCTCTCAATCGCCCCTCCGTGTCCAGGCGCAGGCCCTGCAACTGCGTGACCACTCCGCCACTCAAGGGTGGGGGGGGGGCGCGCTCGAGAGGGTTGCCAGCGGCGGTGGTGGCGAGAGGCCCTCTGGAGCAATGGTTCTCAACCGGGGGTACGCCGACTCATTGGAGGGGTGTGGGGGGCAGGGGTGCAACGATGGGGGGAAGGGGGGCAGCGTTATGCGACGCATAGGTGGATAAATCGGCCAGGGGCGGGGGAGGGCCGACGCGACCCCTCCTCTCCCCCCCCGAATCAACAGATGAAACAAGTAACAAAAATGTGAAGAAAAATAGCTCGTTAAAAAAAGTACCTACGGTACGGCGTGGCC
Source organism: Lethenteron reissneri (assembly GCF_015708825.2). Lineage (NCBI taxonomy): Eukaryota > Metazoa > Chordata > Hyperoartia > Petromyzontiformes > Petromyzontidae > Lethenteron > Lethenteron reissneri. Next base: position 2,554,915 of record NC_083835.1, read on the forward strand.
CAAGTCCTATTAACGCGTCTGGCTGTTACCGTCGAACGAGCGGCGTCAAGATGTCGTGATGCACCCCCCTTTGAGGGAATCTTAGACCGATGGGGGGGGGGGGGTATGAAAGCAAAACGCACGGTAACTTAATTGTAAGTATTGGTACCTTTAAATGTTAGAAACGAAACATCTGGAGCTCATCCAGTTAAAGTGAGTGGGGAGAAAGGAGGGGGAGAGGGCACAGTCGGGTCTTGCATAGCCCCCCCCGCCCCCCGTTGCCTGGGCGTGCATGGCAATGAGAATGTCCCAGGGGGGTACACTAGGCAATTCATAAAATGTGTGAAATTACATCGTGCGTGAGAGTCATCGGTGAATAATCACGCTGTATGAATCTGCCAATATTCAAATGACTGCGATAAAAATGTAGAGAAAAAATTCCACACGCGGACCCGTGGACGATATAAAATACCTTTCTAAACTCATTGGTCGCAAACAATGCGAGCGCGAACCACTTACATCAACGCATACAGAGCGTCCTTTGAAAATGTTTTTTCTTTATTCGCTTGCAATTCACTAGCAGCCACTTTGGGTATAACCCACAAAATTGACAATTGGGTTAAGGTATCGATATTTACTGTTCGTACATTTATTTATTAGAACCATGTTGGGTCAAGCCAGTAACGGGTTATCGTAGTAGCAACAGTAGCTACATGTGTAGTAGCTACTACGACATGTGTAGTAGCTACTACTACATGTGTAGTAGCTATTACATGTCTAGTAGTAGCTACTACATGTGTAGATGTTAACTACCTCGCCTGGTATGCAGGAGGTCGTCGGTTCGATCCTTACCCTGACGCCTGCTGCTGTATATTTGGAGTTTGCGTGTTTCTCTCTCATCATCATCATCATCACGGGGGCTAGGAGATGTTCACTCCCTCGCCTGGTATGCAAGAGGTCGTGGGTTCGATCCTTACCCTGACGCCTGCTGCTGTATATTTGGAGTTTGCGTGTCTCTCTCTCATCATCATGATCACCGTGGCTAGGAGATGTTAACTACCTCGCCTGGTGTGCAGGAGGTCGTGGGTTCGATCCTTACCCTGACGCCTGCTGCTGTATATTTGGAGTTTGCGTGTCTCTCTCTCATCATCATCATCATCACGGTGGCTAGGAGATGTTAACTACCTCGCCTGGTGTGCAGGAGGTCGTGGGTTCGATCCTTACCCTGACGCCTGCTGCTGTATATTTGGAGTTTGCGTGTCTCTCTCATCATCATCACGGTGGCTAGGAGATGTTAACTCCCTCGCCTGGTATACAGGAGGTCGTGGGTTTGATCCTTACCCTGACGCCTGCTGCTGTATATTTGGAGTTTGCGTGTCTCTCTCTTCCTCTCCACGTGGTCGCGTGTTTTTTTTTCTCCGGGTCCTCCGGGTTTTCCCTCCACACTTAGAATCAACACTCACGCGTTCAGACTATTTGGCTGCTGTGCATTTCCACGCGACAAGCCACTCTGTTGAGCTGTCACTTGGGGCTAAGTCGCTTCTGAACAAGAAGTTTCTTGCTCAGCGGGCTTTACCTGGTAAAATAAAAAGTGGATTTTAAATTTTGTTAATGATTTTCTTACCGTGCACTCCTATCGTACTGTTTGGGCATCACGGCGATTCACTTCCCCGCTGCTACCTGACACGGTTGTCTGAGCTTGACCACCTGAACGTGGAATTGTAGTCGCGTTGCTCTGCAACTACATCAGCCGCGACGCGACCAAGAAGACTTGGACTGGACGACTCTGGGAAAGAGCTACAGAGCTCATCGGATTTGTCCAGCCAGTATAAATCGACGTATTGGCGGTAGACCGGTGCAGCACTACACACCGGCTCCTCTGAAAACAGTCATATGGTCACAATTTGAACTGATATTCGTCTTCCGACTGCGAAACATTGTTATATTTTTACAGACCGCGCATCGCCTGTGTACCCACACTCATCCCCGTCTCGACTCACTAGCTTGTCTCCGTGCTCTCAACTGGCTCCCCATCGTCAGTAGGGTCACATACAAGACCGCCTGCCTCTGCCACGATGCCTTCACATCCGCCTGCCCGCCCCGTACCTCTCTTCATTATTGACAACTTGCAGCTCAGCACACGGCAGATGCCTGTGCAGCGCGACTCACGACCTCCTCTCGATACCAAGATCCAGGATGGTCATCGTGTCTATGCGCCGCTTCTCGGTGGCAGCCCCAACAGTCTGGAACGATATCCCTCTGTACATTCGCAGCATCACCTCAATCGCCTCCTTCAAGAGAGACTTAAGAACTCACCTCTACAACCACGTGCTTTCGAGCGACTCTGAGCTTGGCTCCACGCCTCTGAGTTGCGGCCACTACGTCTGCAAATTTGCGCGCGTTACAAATTGAACTATTATTATTATTACCGCCAATACGTTTGAATAAAGATTCCAATTCCTCTCTCGCGAGCTTTTAATTCATTTAAATAAACAGAAGCGTTCCCATTCGTCATTGTGTTTATATATAACTTTATTTTAAGACAATGTTTAAGAGCACACAACTATTGTACGCATGACTAATGTCGCTCCCTTGTTATTAAAAGCAGGATATATTTAATATATAAATACGAACGGGAGTTTATTTTTTTCCCTACTTGAAAAAACACAACGTCAAAGTCTCTGACAGCATTGTAAATCATATTCTGCATATAATCTACAAACATTAATAATGTCTCAAAAGCATGACCTTTCCATCTCTGGGAGAAATGCAAATGCTTAGATCGTACTGCGCTGTACATCACTGCAAAGGTAATATTGTACGTAATTCAAATCCAACATTTTCCGTCAATTCTGAGAAAATCCATCATCGCATGCGTTCAGGCTGGAAAAACAAATAGGTTTGAAGCCAGGCAAAGTTGTTGCCGTTCACACACAGCTGGGAGACACCACTCAAATCCGCACGCTTTTCACGCTCGTCACGTGACCACCGCACTGTATGTACAGTAGCTCTCAGCCTTGTCGAGTCCACCAACTCAACAGCTCTTCGTGAACTGGTGGCCTCAACGACAGACACCCGGCCGCGCGTTCAGCTCTATCGAGTTGGTGGTCTCGACAAGGCTGGCACGCACGTGATGCGTGACGGGGGAGGCTTGTGCTACTCCTCCTGATCGCGAGCACGACTCTGAACGCCGCTCAATCAACACCCTAACACCGGACTACGGGAACGCACCAGCGCGGCTTGCGTGATTCAGGGTGATTAATGTCACCAGCGTATGAAAATCAGAAGGAGTGAGCGTGGCCTCATTCACTGGGCGGCGTCAGGATTGTTTGGACAAGGGGGGAGAGGGGGGGGGGGAGAGACGCGTGAGTGACTGTAATATTGCTTTGCCATCACAGAGTCTAGTCCAGCAGTGGAGCGAGAGAGAGAATGTCGGAGATCGTGTTCCTTCAAATTCTAAATTTCGTGGATTCACTCTTCAAACACACCGGTGGGCTGAAGAAGTCACTAATTGTCGTTTTGTCAACGTGACACATTTTTTTTTACTGATTTGCCGTGTCGGGTGGTGGAGGGTTGTGACACATTTATAAATAACGCGATCTAACACTAACACCTTTCTCGTGGGATTGTTGCAAATTCCAGCGACGCGACACCACCAGGATGCCCGGGGCACGCTGTGGAGCTTTCGACCCGGAGAGTTTCGCCGGTTCGATTTCGATCTCCTGGCGCGGCAGTGGACAACACGTGGCGCGCGAGTAGGCGCGCGCCACGTGTTGGTCGGTGGGCAGGACGCGTTTGGTGGGGGCATCATGGACCCCTCCCCCCCTCCACTTCAGAGAGAGGCGACGACTCTTTTCCCGACAGGCAGTGGACACGCGCAGATTGGGGGGGTGGGGGGGGCTCCACTTATTTAAAAAAGAATATTTTTATTTTATTATGTTTTTCTCTTCCCCCCACACACCACACCACCCCCCCATTAGTTTCTCTTCCCACTACGAGGCTCATTTGAGGCGCAGCTTGGACCCCCCCAACGCCCACCAGCACCTGGGGCAGGCACACTGAGAAAAATAAATTGGCAGGTTCATTGCGGCAGGCAATCCGACCGCAGGGTCACAAAATTGAAGGCAGAGGGTCGCGGTGCGGTGCGGTGCTGCTAAATCGGCGCGCGGTGCCGTGCAACGATCTGCCCCGCCCTCCCGCCCTCCCCTCCACCAAAGGCAAAGATGCCCCGTGTAGCCTTGCACAGACTGTCGGGGCAGGTGCAGCACTGGCGAAGGCCCGCAACGGCACGCGAGGGGGTGGGTGGCCAGCAACCACGCCCGGACGATGTTGATACACCACACCTAGATACTCATTTGAGGCTGAGTCAACCTAGGGAAGGCCCAGGAACCGATCTGACCGCCACCACCACCACCGCCACAACAATAGGATCTCTGACCGTGGATGAGCTGGAAGCAGAGAGGAATCGTTTGGGGGGACGATCGATCAAACTTTATTTTGCGTGTCAACACAGCCCTCTATAGAGCAGGAGCTGGCACTCCGCGCACACACAACGCACACACAACGTCCGCTCCAGTGCGGTTGGCTGCGTTGGGTGGGTCGGTGGGTGGGTGGGTGAGTCGGTGGGGGAGTTGGTCGGTGGGTGGGTGGATCGGTGGGTCGGTGGGTGGGTGGGTGGGTTGGTGGGTGGTTCGGTGGGTTGGTGGGTAGGTGGGTCGGTGGGTGGGTGGGTGAGTCGGTGGGGGAGTTGGTCGGTGGGTTGGTGGGTCGGTGGGTTGGTGGGTGGGTGGGTTGGTGGGTGGTTCGGTGGGTTGGTGGGTAGGTGGGTCGGTTGGTTGTTGGGTGGGTCGGTGGGTGAGTGGGTCGGTGGGGGAGTTGGTCGGTGGGTGGGTCGGTGGGGGAGTTGGTCGGTGGGTGGGTGGGTGGGTAGGTGGGTCGGTGGGTTGGTGGGTGGGTTGGTGGGTGGTTCGGTGGGTTGGTGGGTGGGTCGGTGGGTGAGTGGGTCGGTGGGTTGGTGGGTAGGTGGGTGAGTGGGTCGGTGGGTTGGTGGGTGGGTCGGTAGGTGGGTGGGTCGGTGGGTGGGTTGGTGGGTTAGTGGGTGGGTGGGTTGGTAGGTGGGGGTGGGTCGGTGGGTCGGTGGGTCGGTGTGGGGCCGGTGGGTGGGTTGGTGGGTTGGTGGTTGGGTCGGTGGGTGGGTTGGTGGGTTAGTGGGTGGGTGGGTTGGTGGGTGGGTCGGTGGGTGGGTGGTTTGGTGGGTTGGTGGGTGGGTGGTTCGGTGGGTGGGTGGGTCGGTGGGTCGGTGGGTCGGTGTGGGGCCGGTGGGTTGGTGGGTGGGTTGGTGGGTTGGTGGGTTAGTGGGTGGGTGGGTGGGTCGGTCGGTGGGTGGGTTGGTGGGTTGGTGGGTTGGTGGGTCGGTCGGGTGGGTTGGTGGGTTGGTGGGTTAGTGGGTGGGTGGGTGGGTTGGTGGGTTAGTGGATTGGTGGGTGGTTTGGTGGGTTGGTGGGTGGGTGGGTTGGTGAGTGGGTGGGTTGGTGGGTGGGTTGGTGGGTGGGTGGGTCGGTGGGTGGGTTAGTGGGTGTACATGCCGGCGTTCGTTCGCTCGCCGAACCTCCCGCTCGATGTGAAGGATCTTGGAGGGCATCATCGTGGCGAACCGCGGGGGGGATTGTTTATTTATTTATTTATATTTCTCGGTCGCATTTTCACCGCGCTCGCCAGCGTGGGTCGGGGGAAGGCGGGGGGGGGGAGCATAGATGTGAGAGTGCAGGAGTACAGTACAGTAATACCCCGATTTACATCTCCCAGCGTTTACGTCGTCCCGCAAACGACGTCGTCTCTTTGTTGTTGTCCCCACGCTCACGTCGCTGACGTCATCGTCCCTCCTTTCTCGTTATACGTCGCCTCTCAGCCTTCGCCTCCACCACCCCCTACGACGACTACGACTACTGCTACCCGGTAAATCGCTTCGATGTAATACGTCGTTTCGATATTCGCCACCGCAACATTTCAGGAAAGCATTCCCTCACTTGATACAGCAATCGTGCTGTGACGGTTCCACCTGAAGACGGAAGCTTGTGTTGCCTCCGAAACGTCGTGATTTTTATTTTATTTTTATTTTACTTTTATTAATTTTAATTTTTTGCCTACGTGACTTTACCGAAAAAACCCAAGAATATTCCCCCACGTATTACGGTACAATGGATATTGTTTTTTTTTTATTCTCTGGAGCGCCACGCAGCAGCCTGCAATGCAACGGTGTTATCATACGTGGTGATGATCACCCCCAGCCAAGAGCCAGACAGCCTCAAAATCTTGCTTTGGGCTTTTTAGATCAGACGCCGATATTGGGCACATTCCGGCCCATTTGCTGGTAGGCACGTAGCAGATTCGAACATGAAAAAAAACATATATAGAGAGACTTGCAAACCAAATATGACACGGTTCAATTTGTGGAATTGTAAAATTGTCACCGAGAGATGAATTCAGATGGGATTTTAGATAAGTCCATTGTTGGATTTGTGCGATGGTTTTTTTCACACCTCGTTTTCAAACCCTTGTGACCATCTCTGAAAATGCATTTATTATATTTATGTAAATAATATCCACTCTGGTTTCTTTTATTCCAGTCCAAGCCGAAAAATCCAAGCATCCCCTGGAGTGCCATGCATTAAAGCGAAAAACATATATAATCCAACATACATTTCAGATGAGAGAAGCAGCAGCAGTTTCAATTTAAATATTGTGAGTTTATATCACAGCTGGAATTATCGCAGCCACATCATCAACATCAGTAATCCATCATTGTCAATCATTGTTACCATCATCCATCAATGTTCCATCCATCAAATATAATCCACGCATCCATCACCCGTAATCCATCAATCACCCATCAATCATCCCTCCACCATCCATTGATCAGTAGTAAAGATCCATCCATCAGTGTAACACGTGGCCTTCGCGACCAATATCATCCACAAAACAGGTTTTTGGGTTAGATCGACCACAATATAAATGTGTCGTGAAGCCCGTTAACTCTCCAACACGCCGTTGTGTGCTGAGCTAGTAACTAATTGGCGCGTTCTGTTTACGCTGCAAACCTGACTAATTGGTTGTCGGGTGGTGGCGGGTTTAACGACACACATTTTGAACTAACCTCCAAAAACCTATATTGTGGCTCAATTCATCGGTCAAACATCGGAGCTGTAAGAATGACGCGTGGAAGCGGCACCACAAAGTGTTTGCCGCAGGGTGAGACTCGCTGCCTGCCACAGGCCCCCTCGGAGTTGACTCCGAAAGCGGCGGTGGAAACTCAGCGCTGCCCGGACATATTCGGGCATTGGGGATCTTCAACGCAGGAGTTTCTGTACGATCCAACTCGTCACTGCATTACAAGCAGGGCGACAAGCAAAATCCACGATACCTCTTGCCGACGGTGGTGACAACTCGTCAGGTGCCCACTGCAAGTCTCAAGTCTACCAGTGACCCGGGGAAATATTGGGCGAGACATTAATCCCCGACTCGGCAACTGAAACGAATGCCGTGTCACGTTAACGCAGAGATAAGGCGTCAGGAGTTGTACACTCCAGTAAATGCTTAAAGAAGCGGATAATGACTTTAACAATTATTATAATGCCCTTTAATCCAGCGAAAGCCTCGCTGAGTCTCGAGACTCGTTTTCAAGAGAGCCCTGCCACGGGATTTGTTTGGCAAATACCGCGAACGAGCGATCGTCACGTGCCGGGAGACCAGAGGTCGCAAACGGGTTTTGATTCCTTACCCGTACCCGTACCCGGCCGCACCAGGGTCGCAAATGGGTACCCGTACCCGGCCGGGTATGGGTACCCGTACGCTACCCGTACCCGTACCCTACCCGAAATGAGTGACAAACAGTGACTCACCGGTGACTCACGGCCTACCCGTACCCGTACCCGGCCGCACCAGGGTCGCAAACGGGTACCTGTACCCTACCCGATACCCGGCTACCCGTACCCGGCCCGGTATCGGGTACCCGATTGCGACCTCTGGTCGTCCTCGTCGCTTCACTGACGCCTCCAGGCCACCACCGCCGCCGCCACCGTCCATCACCAAGCAGCCAGCAGCCCTCGCGACATCTCCCGAGTGCCCCAGGACGATGCCCATCCAAGCGCGCGAACCGGCCGCAAACCCGTCTCGGTTTCTGCCATCCGACGAGATCGGCGCACGCTCGGGCTAAAGGAAACATTTCACGCCGTGCGCGCGTCAACGATGGGCTGAATGTTCCCTTGTCGATTAAAAGGCGTAACACGGTTGTGTAATTATCTATTTCCTTACTTTAGAAGTGCAAGAATTATTCCACACTCCCCCCTCCCTCCTCCCCCGTGAGAGAAAATAAAAACCCAGTGTCACTTTGCGGCCCTTTGTCGATCCGCTGCTGGATGAAGGCCTCCTCCATCACTTTGCCGCGTGGGTCACTGCGCTCGTTAGAACCTCGACCACGGCAAGGTCACGTGGGTGAACGGTGGGAAGCTCCCCCCACCCCCCCACCCCCCACGGCGTTCGGCAAATCGTAGCGCCCTCGGCTCGGCGGCGGCGTGGCACGCGCGACCCTGTCGCAGAGGGGCGCGGTTGGAACCCACGGGGCTGCCCCGGTCAACACTGCGCTGCACACGCGTGTGTGTGTGTGTAACGGCGTACGGTGTTTTTTTCTGCAATATTTTGCTGTCTTTTCTTGGATTTTCTGTTTGCACTTAGTCACATATTCACTTTAAGATGTTTTTTTGTTCAAGTTTTTGTTTTTTGTTTGTTGCTGTTGCACCCGATTCAAGAGCCGAATGGCTCACAGGGCTCTATACCTAATACATGAGCTTGAACTTGAACGGCGACGCGACCGCGCCATCCGCTTCGAAGTGGACGTCAACGGCGCTGGCGAGAGAGACTCGGTTGGTGGGTGGAGCCATTGAGCAGATTTGCCAAACTCGCAACAAAAAAAACTCTGCGAGCCGCAAACTCTCTTCGATTGCGACGGAACGCAACAGGCAGCCATCGCATCGCGTTTAACTTGATACAGCTGTCGTGGCTGTGACGGTTCCACCTGAAGACGGAAGCTTGTGTTGCCTCCGAAACGTCGTGATTTTTATTTTATTTTACTTTTTAATGTTTTTACCTACGTGACTTTACCGAAAAAACCTAAGAATATCGCATCGCGTGTCCTACCGGCCGGCAGGCACGCGAGCAGACTGACGCCCCAGGCTACTCTGGCAAACAAGAGCCTTCCCGCGTTTCTGGAGAGTTGTTCACCTCGACGCCGGTGTTGTCCACCCTCAGGGAATTTCATCAATCGCTGCATCATCTCTGCAACCACCCCCCCCCCCCACCACTTCCGCTACCCATTCACCACCACCAGCGGAATTTCCCGATTCTGTGTGGGTGAACTCACGTTTTTCAGACTCAAAACTTTCGTGACTGCAAGGAATTCATATTCTGCAGGAATTCATATTCTTTGACTTTACCGAAAGAACCACGGAATACTCTTTTTTGTCGTGCGTTTAGTTTCGTTTCCTTTTCCCCCGCACCTCCCGTCAGCACGGCTGGCAACGAACGGTGCGAAAAGAAGTTCAATGTACACACGTACGCACGCACCTTTATATTTATATATATACACACACAAGAACGCACTTATCTAAGCGACAGTGACCTGCACACACGTATGCTCGCTCGCTAGCGCGCGCGTGCCCAATGTCGAGTCCGTGCAAGCGTTCCCGCGACGAGCGGAGGCAGCGGCGTTGCTGCCGGCTGCGTGTGCAGGCGGTGCAACTGCACCGGGGACTGGAGCTGGGGCCCAGCGCTACGAGGAAGAGCGGCGCACGACGAAGTGTTTGTAGTCACAGGACGCCCGCCGGTACGCCTCTGCCAGCCACAACGCGCCTTGTGCATCGCAGCAGCAGCAGCAGCAGCGCCATCGTCATCATCATCTCAGACGTTCCAGTGCCCTGCTGCAGTCTGAGCCAAGGGGACCCCCTCCCCAGGGAGTCTGAGCCAAGGGGAACCCCCCAGGGAGTCTGAGCCAAGGGGACCCCCCCCAAGGAAGTCTTAGCCAAGGGACCCCCCCCCCAGGGAGTCTGAGCCAAGGGGACCTCCCCCAGGGAGTCTGAGCCAAGGGGACCCCCCCCAAGGAAGTCTTAGCCAAGGGGACCCCCCTCCCCCAGGGAGTCTGAGCCAAGGGGACCCCCTCCCCAGGGAGTCTGAGCCAAGAGGACCCCCCCCCCCCAGGAAGTCTGAGCCAAGGGGACCCCCCCCCAGGCAGTCTTAGCCAAGGGGGACCCCCTCCCCAGGGCGTCTGAGCCAAGGGGGACCCCCTCCCCAGAAAGTTTGAGCCAAGGGACGACCCCCCCCCCCCAGGAACTTGGCCCATGGTGAACGCAGCCGCCCTCCAGGGGGCATTTGTCTGCCAGTCGGGGGTCGGTGGTGTCCTGGAGAGCAAGTCGAGGTGGGTGGGGGGGGCGGCTCCTTCACAGCGTCATGAGGTCATCTTCCACCTTGACAGCCTCGCCCTCCTTCTGGAAGTGCACGGGGTGGAGCATGTCCCGGGCTCTCCGCAGGATGTTCCTGCTCTGCCTCTACAGCGGCGCGGGGGCACGGGGAGAGAGGGGGGAGGAGAGAGGAGAGAGAGAGGGGGGAGGAGAGAGGGGGGAAGGAGAGAGGAGAGAGAGGAGTCGGCACGAGGTGCGACGGGATCACGACGAGAGCCCGCGATGGATGATCGATCCGGCCAGGTGGCTCCGTAAGCTCCGTTTAGCGCAGTGGGCGACGTGCGGTGCGAAAGAAGTTCAACGTGCATACTCACACAGAGACCCATAGACTCACACAGAGAACCATAGACTCACACAGAGAACCATAGACTCACACAGAGACACATAGACTCACATAGAGACCCATAGACTCACACAGAGACCCATAGACTCACACAGAGACCCATAGACTCACACAGAGACCCATAGACTCACACAGAGACCCACAGACTCACACAGAGAACCATAGACTCACACAGAGACCCATAGACTCACACAGAGAACCATAGACTCACACAGAGAACCATAGACTCACACAGTGACCCATAGACTCACACAGAGAACCATAGACTCACATAGAGAACCATAGACTCACACAGAGAATCATAGACTCACACAGAGACGCATAGACTCACACAGAGACCCATAGACTCACACAGAGACCCATCGTTTGTTGACCTTCCCACGCACCTCCGATTAGCGCGGTTGTCCACGTGCAATGCGCAAGAATTTCACCATACAAACATACAAACATACATACGTACAGACATACACACACAAGATTGCAAGTTGGAATCCTAGTTGGTGGTGTTTGACTCTGGCCACCATCGACTCTGCGGCTATTAAAATGAGAACCACTTCGGGGGGGACGTCAACAGCGGTCGTCTCGTAGACTGACTCGGCCACGCACCATAGGAAGGTGGAATTTCCACCGCTGGCGCCAGGGATGTAGGTCAGAGATTTTTTGTGAATGCTTCAAAGCTCATCTGAGCAACACATCACGCTAAAAATTAAATCATGGTCCAATACTGGCAGGAGGTCGTGGGTTCGACGCCTGCGTTTCTCTCTCTCTCATTATCATCACGGTGGCTAGAAGATGTTAACTCCCTCGCCTGACATACAGGAGGTCGTGGGTTCGATCCCGACCCTGACGCCTGCTGCTGTATATTTGGAGTCTGAGTGTCTCTCTCTCATCATGGTCACGGTGGTTAAGAGATGTTAACTACCTCGCCTGGTGTACAGGAGGTCGTGGGTTCGATCCCGACCCTGACGCCTACTGCTGTATATCTAGAGTTTGCGTGTCTCTCTCTCATCATGGTCACGGTGGTTAAGAGATGTTAACTACCTCGCCTGGTGTACAGGAGGTCGTGGATTCGATCCCGACCCTGACGCCTGCTGCTGTATATCTGGAGTCTGCGTGTCTCTCTCTCATCATGGTCACGGTGGTTAAGAGATGTTAACTACCTCGCCTGGTGTACAGGAGGTCGTGGGTTCGATCCCGACCCTGACGTCTGCTGTACATTTGGAGTCTGCGTGTCTCTCTCTCATCATGATCACGGTGGCTAGGAGATGTTAACTCCCTCGCCTGACATACATGAGGTCGTGGGATCGATCCCGACCCTGACGCCTGCTGCTGTATATTTGGAGTCTGCGTGTCTCTCTCTCATCATGGTCACGGTGGTTAAGAGATGTTAACTACCTCGCCTGGTGTACAGGAGGTCGTGGGTTCGATCCCGATTTTTTTCTCCGGGCCCTCCGGTTTCTCCCTCCACATTTAGAATCAACATCACGGATTTAGAGCATTTGGCCGCTATAATTCCCCACGTGATGATGATAAGGCACTTTCGTTGCGCTGTCATTTGGGATAGCCACGTGGCTTCTGAAAAAGAGCTACACAGCACAGCGGGGGCCTTATCTGTTCAAAATGATAAATTGTTTAACAGTCGTATTGCTCGTGAAAGCCTACAGGGGGTTAAATGCGATCGTTGGTCCGACTGTGTGCGTTTCCGCGGTGTCAAGATCGGCCTCAGTGGAGGAGGCTCGTGAAGGACGCTACTGGTAAGTTGGAGGCAGTCGCCCTCCAACAACAACGGAGGGCGGAGGAGCGACGCTCACAACAACGAGCAGAGCGCCGGGTGTCTAAAGCACAGCAAGTTGGTACAGTAGGGGGCACAGGTGGTGCATCAGCCAGTCATCTCAGTATTCTCAGTCAGTCGACCCGTGGCACCTGCTGGGTCTGCCCCGTGACCTCCTGCCAGCGGGCGTTCGACACTTCACGTGGCCTCAAGGTGCACATGGCCTGGCACAAGCGTCGTGGTGACGTCACCGCTACTTAGTGGCGAATGGCGGTTGTTGTTGTTGTTTTCGTGGCGGCGCTGCACGGCTCGGTGATTTTCGGGTCGTACCGTGGCGTCGCTCGTGCGTGATGTCCGACGTTTCGGACCGTGCGCTCTGAGCCTCTCGAGGCACCAGCGACGTTTAGATTCACCTTTTTTTCGACGCAAAAAAAACTAACCCGCAGGCTTCAGACTGACGACGCCTCCGAAGAGAAATGATAACAACTCTTATATTCTTGGTTCTTTCGGTAAAGTCACGTAGAAGGGAAATAAAAAATTAAATAAAAAAATATAAAACAATAAAGAAAATTTTCTTGCTGTGGATTTCACACCTCATGAGGATTGCTTGTGTTGCAGTCAAAACGTCGTGAGAATTTAATTGTTTTATATATATTTTTTATTTCCCTTCTACGTGACATTACCGAAAGAACCAAGAACATGAATCCCTGCAGTCACGAAAGCTTTAAATCAAAATGTATAACAACTCTTGTTATTTTTTTGTTGGAATGAAATATATATACTCCAAAAAATATATTTTTTTGTTCAACCAATGCGTGCCGGGGAAGGTCCCTCTCCGGAGTTCATCATCAACATTCTCGCGGCGATGCTGTGTGATCTCTCATCACAGATTAAGGACATTGGCAGCTCCCTCCGCTGATGTGTTTTTGATTTGCCCCCCCCCCCCAATCACACAAGAAAATAATAATTCACACGCGTGCCTTTGTAAAAAAAATAACATAAACCCCTTTAACCCTGAGGGGGCGAGGGGGGGGGGCATCGATATAATGAGAAAGGGTTCTCATTACTGCTCGTAATTAACTGATTGCAATCGCGGCGATAACGGTGACGGTTAAGAGATGAAAAATAACAGCGGTTTATGGGCGACATTTTTTTCATTATTTCATGTTTTTTTTTCTTTTATGACCGCGTAGATTGTCTTTGTGTTTTCGGGTCGGCACGATGTCCGACGTTTTGCTCCAAGTGCTCGCTGGGGGGTGGGAGCTTCTTCAGGGTCCGAATACAGCTTTATTTAACGTCTCAATAGCGGGTGGATTCCGTGAACGGGTGTCTGTTCTCTGTCCAAGCGACCGCTGGATGAGGAGGAGTAGAAATTACCAACAAAATTCAGTTCCTGGAGACGTAGCTCCCAGTGCGATGGAGCGGAACGTCGGACATCGCGCGGACCGACTGACAGCGGCACCGCCCGAAAACAACAACAATAACAAGAATAAGAACAACACATCACGCGGGAGTAGGTGTGGAGTTTCAGCAATCTTTTTTGAAAGAGAGGGACGATGTCTTCGATGGCCATCGTTGACAACTCGACGTCAGAAAATATACTCGGCTTGATTAGTTTCCCGATGTGATCAAAGCTCTTCAGTCCTCGATGTTTACAGGTGTTATCGGCCAATCCTTTCCCGTTCCGATGACGTACAAGTACGTCATCAGCTGTTCTTCTCATTCCATTTTGATGACGTACGTACGTGGCAAAAATAGCAAGAGTACGTAGGTGTACGTCAAAGGAACGGAATCGAAAAGTTAAACGGCCGTGCGGGAGTGTGTGTGGCACAGTTTTTGCGCCAGCTATCAGAGCGTGGTCGCGTCGCTACGGTTCCTTGCGGTGAGTAAGAGTGTCTTTAAAAACAGCGCCTTGACTTACGCCTCTCTGAGTAAAATTACCACTGAGATGCCTGCGCGTGCCGAGATTCAGCGGTGAATAGAACAGCATACTTCTTGGTTCTTTCGGTAAAGTCACGTAGAAGGGAAATAATAAAATAATAAAAATATAACATAATAAAATACAATTCTCGCGACGTTTCGGCCACAACGCAAGCAGCCGTCCTCAGGTGAAGAACAGGTCTGTCGGAAAAACAGCGTCTGAATGAGCACCACCAATCTTGGCAGCGTATATTTAAGCTGAGTTAGAGGGGGAAGGACGCCTTGACAAAGGAATTTGCATATCGCTGCCAAGCTTGGTGGTGCTCATTCAGACGCTGTCTTTCCGACAGACCTGTTCTTCACCTGAGGACGGCTGCTTGCGTTGTGGCCGAAACGTCGTGAGAATTGTATTTTATTATGTTTTATCATTTTATTATTTCCCTTCTACGTGACTTTACCAAAAGAACCAAGAAGATGAATCCCTGCAGTCACGAAAGCTTTAAATAAAAATTTTTTTACTTGGTTTTACTTTTATAGTGTTTTTTTTAATATACCTTCGCTAGCAAATTTATTATAATGCGATTTTGTTTTGTATGGCAATTTCTTTGATTGTTCTTGCGATGTAGTATCTTTACAATGTTTGGTTTTCCCTGTAAAGCATTCAGAATTGCATCTTTTGCACGAAATAGCGCTATCGATACAATGACTTGATCGGCTGATACGAACAAATTACATTTCCCAAAAATGTCCACGTTACAAAACGATCACCATCGCCATGTCAGGATGCCACCTCTCCCACTCACCGCGTCCACCAGATCGGACGACACCTCCTCCGTCTTCTCCTCCTCCTCGCCCCCCTCCGGTGCCACCACCGCCGGGTTGGACGTCAGCCGGCTCTCCACCATGCGCGCCCCACGGCGGTAGCTCCTGCGCTCGGCCCACGCCTGGCGCGACGCGCGGGGGATCACGCCCAGCGGGTTACCGCCAGCCTCCCCCCCCGCCGCTCCCCCCCGCGGGGTGCAGATGGCCACGAGGGCCTTGAGCTCGGAGCGGAAGCTCTCGTTGAGCCAGCAGTAGATGAAGGGGTTGTAGCAGGTGCTGCTCATGGCCAGCCAGTGGAAGGCGAAGTAGATGCCGTTGTTGGTCTGGATGGCCTGGCTGGAGAGCAGCACCACGTAGCAGTTGAGCGGGAACCAGCAGACGGCGAAGACCACCACCACGAGCATGAGCATCTTGATGGTCTTCTTCTTCTTGCGCCGGTGGGCCACGTACTGCTCCGTGGTGACGTCGCCGATGGCGTTGCGCAGCCACAGCTTCTTGGCGACGGTCACGTAGGCCACGGAGACGATGAGCAGCGGCAGCACGTAGAGCAGCACGAAGGTCGCCTGGTCCAGGGCCTTCCACACCACGTCGGCCGGCTCCGGGAACGACAGCACGCAGAGGCTCCTGAAGTTGCCCTTGCTGGGAGAGAACGCGCGCACGCTCAGGTTATTCACTCGCTCGCTTGCTCTCTCGCTCGCTCAATTCCGTTGTGAACTCGCTCGCTTGTCCGCCTGTTTGGCGAGCGGCCAGTCAAATTTTGGGGTCGCCGCCAGGTTCGTAGCGCGGGCCGCTAACCTGCCGGGCTACCGCTCCGTCCGCTGCGGCTTGTTGTACACAACAACAATAACAACAGCCGCAATTCGCAACCACGGTGCCTGTGCCAGGCCAGGTGCACGTTGAGGCCACGTGAAGTGTCGAAGGCTCGCTGGCAAGAGGTCATGGGGCAGACCCAGCAGGTGCCACGGGTTTGTAATGAAGCTCGTTGAGACGACTTCTGGAATCCATATTTTATTCAACTTGTTTACAGCTTTTCCTTCACGCTGCTGACAGGCAGCAGCGTGAGAGGGACAGATAGCGAGAGAGACGCACTGCCACGTGGCAACCCGGAGCCCCGCTCCCGCGTGGCCCCTTTCCTCTGTTCGTTCCCGTTCTGACCACGTGTCGTTCGTCTCCACCCCTATTTAATACCCGGGTCACGTGGTACGTTTCCCTCAATCCTGGCTAGCCTCCATGGAATATTCTAGCCCCCCTCGTAAGCTGCCGGGACCACGCCCCTGACTCATCTCTCCATTGGCTGTGGCCAAAGCCAGCAGAACCAATCCCCTACTTCCAGCTGTCACCTTTCCATTACGTCAGGGCCACGCCCCTAGGCTTCCCCCCCATTGGCTATAAACCAGGACCGGCAGAGCCAATCATCATGACAAGTTGTGATACGTCATTGAGCCTGATATATCCTCACATTACAGGCTGACTGACTGAGATGGCTGGCAGATGCACCAGCTGTGCCCTACACAGGCATAGGCAAACATCAACCTCATATGGCAGTAACAGACTGTTGGGGCAAGTGGCGATGATTAACATCGCACCAGGTACTCATTTAAGGCTGAGTTGACCTAGCGGGGGCCCAGTACTGGTTCAGTATGTCACTGGTGCTGGTGGCTGTGAGCGGCTTCCTAGCGTGGTGTGCGAACCGCTACACTCCCGATCCCCGCTATTATTATTATTATACACACAGCGTTGCACACACAGATACATAATTCATCACATCGTCGTGTATTTTCTTTAAGTGTATATTGAAGGCGATTGAGTATTAGAGAGAGAAAACAAAACAAAATTTCTTGCCTTTTAAAAGGAAAAAAGAAACCGAACATCAATAAGCAGCCGCTATCGAGGAATACAAAAAATAAATTGCTCTTTCCATTTCATGGAAATGATATGACGATGAAAAAAAAACGTTCATCTCACGCACAGCGCTGAGGCGAAAGGCAAAAAAGTTCCCCTCCGTTTCTCTGAAATCCGCTGAGAGTCAATCGGTCCCCAAGGCGAAAACCAACGCCGCGATTCATGCCACGAAGCTGCCAGACCCGAGATCGATTCCCCCACACGCGACCAATAACAGGGGGCGATATATTGGAACTGATCTTGTGCCTCCCCTAGATCGACTCAGCCTTAAATCAGTACCGTACCTGGAGCAAAGGCGGCCGGGCGTGGTGTTGGGTCACCCACCCGCTCATTTTGCTGTGTCGGCCTTCGTAGGTGCTACATGCTACCAGCACTTGCCCCAACGGTCGGGTAAAGTCTACACGGGGGATTTGTACCTTTGCTCCATACGTACAGCAATACGCCGATTGACGTCTCCGCCTTTGACGTCGCTTCTCAAACTACGTCGTCGCTTTAATGATGAACACCGCCGCTGCACGACTCGCTCTCACGTCGCCCACAGCGTCGTCCCCTTCTTCCTCGTTATCCATCGCCTCTCAGCCTCCACCACCACCCAGAGGTCGCAAACGGGTTTTGATTCCGAACCCGTACCCGGCCGCACCAGGGTCGCAAACGGGTACCCGTACCCGGCCGGGTACGGGTACCCGTTCCCTACCCGTACTCGTACCCTACCCGAAATGAGTGACAAACGGTTACTCACCGGTGACTCACGGCCTACCCGTACCCTGCCGCACCAGGGTCGCAAACGGGTACCCGTACCCGTACCCCGGCCGGGTATCGGGTAGGGTACGGGTATCGGGTACCCGGTTGCGACCTCTGCCACCACCACCACCACCACCTCGACCGCTACCCTGAAAACCGCTTCGATTCACGTCGTTTCGATTTTTCGTCGTAACGCCTTCCAGGAACGCATCCCTCGACGTAAACCGGGGAAGGGAGGGGGGGGCATTGCCGTTTATGCAGTTATCAGGATGTGCAAATATCAGTGTTCGAATGTCTGTGCTTGAACAGAGAAGGGGTTATCCATAATATAGGTGTTTTGGGTTAGATCGTGTTAATATAAATGTGTCGTTAAACCCCTCCACCACCCGACACAGCCGACTAGTAAGGGTTGTCACGTAACAGAACGTGCCAATTCGTCACTAGTACAGCACTAACCGGTGTGTTGGAGAGCAAATCCACAACATTTACCGTTGTGCTGTACGAGTAACGAATTGCCACGTTCTGTTTACGTGACAGACCTTAATAATTGGCTGTGTCGGGTGGTGGCGGGTTTAACGACACATTTAAATTTACGCGATCTAACCCAAAAACATCTATTATGGATAATATTTAGTCGCGAAAGTTTGCTACTCCGTGTTAAACAGAAGAGGTTTATGTTGGTTTTTTTGAGCCGCCTCTCTCGAGCAATCGAGTTGAATATTTTATTTAGCCCTCGTTGAGGCAGCGGGGTCAACCCACTCGGCGTGTTAATGCAAAATCAGCGCTTGCGGAATTGCAGCCCCCTCCGACAAAGAGCGGCCACTTAAGAAAACACGGGTCACGCAGAACCGCCTTGCAGCGTTTCGGAATAATATTATTTTCGGAAAAGCGCAAGTCCTAAAACGTGGAGGGATACACACCACGTGGACACTACTGCGGAAAGATCAAAGTAGAATTCTAGATTTGAAGCTTTCGTGACTGCAAGGATTCATAATCTTAGGTTTTTTCGGTAAAATCACGTAGGTAAAATGTTTTAATTAAAATTAACAAAAGTAAAATATAAATAATATAAAAATCACGACGTTTCGGAGGCAACACAAGCTTCCGTCTTCAGGTGGAACCGTCACAGCACGATTGCTGTATCGTTACTTGATACAGCAATCGTGCTGTGACGGTGAATGAACCGAAACATTCAGTCTGCTAGACCCGAGTCATCAACATGGGTGGAGGAATCAATGAGGCCCGTTCACAGGAACAGCAACCATGGTAGTAGCGATATCAGAGTGGATCTTCAGGGGCTGGTCAACGTGCTCGTCGGCTATGCCAAGCTCGCCATTTACAGGGCGAGGAAGGTGGCCCTGGAGGGGAAACGTCCGGCCAGCAGCCTGGGGGCATCTTCCGCGCTCTGGTCGGAGCCAGGGTGTGTGGGCTGGAGTTCCGCCATGCGCGGCTGACCCACGCCGTGCCGGCCTTCAAGGAGCAGTGGGCGATGGAGGAGGCCGTGTGCTCGGTGGCAGATGACGGGGAGCTCTGCATGCAGTTATGAGCTACCCGTCGGAGGTCGTCAGACTGCGAAAAGGATTGAGTGCAGAACGAGAGAGAGCGAGAGAGTGATCGAGAGAGTGAGCGAGAGAGAGAGCGAGAGGTGGGGGTTTACATAAAGCAAAGTTATAAAAAAAATTTTACGAAATGATGAACGAAGCAAAGTGCCGAATACACCGAGCATCTTCTTGTTTCCACTGATCGTAAAACAAAAACAAGAGACGGACTGACCATCGTTGAGTAAGTGACTCGAATGCGGTTGCCAGGGTTGGGGCGATTCAGGGCATGCGGTGGCTGGGAGACCGCAGGCTGTGTCACGTTTCCTCGCCTCTCCGGAAGAGGCCACTTCGTGCGGTCCGCAGTGCAGAACCTTTCCAAGCAATCCGCGTGCTCACGCCATTCACCCCGGGTATAAGACCCTGGCGGGCCGGCTTGAATTTATAAGCAGCCAGTGGCCTAATTTGGAAGAAACTCCCAACGGCCCGCACGCCCGCACGCCCGCTTCTACAACGGAGCAACGTTGCTTCCGACTGCACACATTCGCAGGCCGATGCTGCATTTCAGAATGTTCAATTAGGCTGCAGGAAGGAGGAATCCGATAAGCTGCGAAGATCTCTTCTCACAGATGTCCAGTGTGGGGCGAGTTACAACAACAACAGCAAAACAGGACAAACATCGAAAACGATAGGAGTGCACAAAAGAGAAAAGGGTACGCCAGTCATTAAAGACGAATAAACAATATGCGCATTAAATTTTGATTTAAAGCTTTCGTGACTGCAGAGATTCATGTTCTTGCTTCTTTCTGTAAAGTCACGTAGAAGGGAAACAATAAAATAATAAATAAAAACGCCACTTTTTTCAAATTTTCTTCCAGTGGATTTCACACCTGATGATGATTGCTTGTGTTTCAGTCGAAACGTCGTGAGAATTGTATTGTTTTATATTTTTATTATTTTATTGTTTCCCTTCTATGTGACTTTACCGAAAGAACCAAGAATATAATAAGCGCATTGTATACGTCTCATTTATCAAGCGTGTGCAAGGCAGCAAAGAACAAAGCAGCCCCCCATCAAAATTACAGTAGAACGCACCAGAACTCGAACAAATCGGTGTTCGAACGATATTTCCGAGCATTTTTTCCCCCAGAAACCGATAGAACGCCTTGCAGGAATGAGGCTGCAAGAGTTGAGGGCCTCGAGACAAAATGAGCAAAACCAAAGTCGCGAGCCAACAAGTTGACGAACGGGGCAAATGCGCACCGCATCTCCCTCGCGAATGTTCGGGCTACATTACGGTGCGAAGGAAGTTCAACAAACACGCATACAATGGGCCGTGAAATACGCAAGCCAAAGTGGGATCTTGTGGCCGACAGTGGCATGAGAGAAGCCTCGTTCATCCGGCAGTAGATTGAGACGGGGTTGTAAATTAACGTTAATACGGTTTAGTGATTTATATTTTAAACTACGAACACGTGTCAGACCCTCTGAATTGTAATCCATTTAAGTGGTTTCAAAAGTGTGCCAGTCACTTTGTCCAGAAAATTATGAACACGGAGTAAATATTCCAGTGGATCGTGGTATGAAAGCAGATGCATAAGTAAATCTGTTGTTTTGTTTTGTTTTCATATGGAAAGTTCCTCGCACGCGATATGCAGGTGTAATGCAACGTACTTTTCTGCCCGCCGGCCGGCCGCCTTTATCGCTCACAATTTCCACGACAAAAGCCTTTACGAAGGGTAACATTTCATGAACCGTGAACAACGCACTTTGAAACCCCTCTCTCTTTCATCTCGCACAATAAAAAAGCTTTTCGAGCATGATGTCTGTTAATTTGCCCCGATATTCATTCGCGAAAGGCGCACGGGCAGGTAGTGGCAAAGGTGCTGGCCTGCAAACGCTCGCTGCCGCCACTGCTGTTATTGAAGGGGGCCTCGACTAGAGGGAGCTGTGTATTTTGGCCTACTCTTCCACGTTTGTCAAACCTGCGTCTGCCATCCAGAATATTCACTGTAAAACCATCTGCAGTGTACACACACACACACCTGCTGCGAACGATGTTGTGGAGGGAGACCATTTTTATTTTCTCATCAGCTTAGCCAAAAATAATTTGATCATCTATTTTTTCGTTTCAGAGGCTTGTAAAATACATCGTGGAAAACAAGAAAAACATCCATGTTGTGATGTTGTCTGAGGCTGAGTTGACCTAGGGGAGGCCCGACACCAACACATCGATGCTACCGCTGTCTCGACATCTGTGGAAAAGAGCTTCACAGCTCTTCGGATTCCTCCTCCAGTATAAAAAAAAGGAATTCTGATTCTGATCGTTTTTACCCCTCCCTGAAAGTTTTTTCAACGTATTATTGTTCTGAATATATTCGAAGCTGTGTATTTTGGCCGAGAAATCAATCAATAGAAATGTATATATATATGCAGGTGCAAGGATCTGTTCAGATATCGCCCATCATCTAGGCCAGGCATAGCAAACGGAATCGAATTTTGGTTGCTGGGTTCCTTAGCGCTTAGCGCCAAACAACTGCCCCGCTGTCTCACACGATATCCCACTCATCAGTCGAGGGAAATTGACCGCGTATGCACGTGTGTCGCTGTGATGTCTTAGAAAAAAAAAAACCCCACAAAAACCAAACGGCTCTATTACAAATGCAATTATCACCTGGCGTACCATGTCCGTATCTCGCGAATTATCCTTCAATTAAATTAAACGTGTGTAAACACACACCCACATGCCTCGGAGATGATGCGGAAAGCCTCGGATTTATTTTGCGCGAACGGGTGCAATTGTTTTGTATAGAGTAGACAATGAAAATCTCGCGTTCGCGCATTTTGGAAGCGCTCTTCAATACGGAGAGAGGATGATCGAAAACCCCACGATCGGATTTAAAAGAGGTTGGTCCTATACATGAGTCACGGGCATTAAAATTCAACTCACGCGAGAAAAGAAATCCATTCCTGCTCTGATAGGTGAGTAACAATCCTTCAGCAGACGTCATTGGGTTATGAAAAGCAGAGACAAATATCTTATTGTGACAGGTATACATTTGTCCAGAAGACGAATGGCTATCTAAAATATAGGGCAAAGTGTCCCTGGAATGCTCTATTTACGAACACACATATTCATTTTATTCTGCCATGTGCCTGCTACCTGGTTGAAAACTCGTTTCTTTAAGGACTCCTTTTTGTGTGTCTAGTTTGTTGTTCTTCCCCCGTATCTCCCGTGGAGCACGCTTTGACTGACGTCCGTCTGCGAAAAAAGTTAAACGCACGTACGCACGTGCGTTCGTATCGTTCAGAAACACGGTCACGAACGAGACAAATACATGGGAGTTAAAAACATTGTTTGAACAAAAACTTAAAAGCGCGCCAACGCAGCACAGAGAGACGCGCGGCTTTCAATTACACGTGGATTGGCAGAACGATGATCAGAGTTTTAGAGATCGCACGCTGACCCCCGGGGTTCAAGGAGGCGTTTTAACGTCTCGGCAGACTCGGGAAGGACGCGAATTGCTGGCCGGGCCGATGGTCACGTGTAGCGATAGAGCGATGATGGAGTGATGGTGGAGTGATGGTGGAGTGATGGTGGAGTGATGGTGGAGTGATGGTGGAGTGATGGAGGAGCGATGTTCCCTCTTCTATTTTCTCATTCCCTCAATGTATATATGTTATATGTATGTTGCATGTTTGTTGCACTTCTTTCGCACCACACATAGCCAGCCTCTGTTCTCTGCGCGGAATGTCACCCACTTCTCTCCCGGTGTCTCTCTCCCCGTGTCTCTCCCCCCGTGTCTCTCTCTCCGTGTCTCTCTCCCCCTGTCTCTTTCCCCACCCTCTCTCTGTGTGTCTCTCTCCCCATGTCTCTCTCCCCGTGTCTCTCCCTCCGTGTCTCTGTCCACGTGTCTCTCTCCCCGTGTCTCTCTCCCCGTGTCTCTCCCCGTGTCTCTCTCCCCACCCACTTCTCTCCCCGTGTCTCTCTCCCCGTTTCTCTCTCCCCCTGTCTCTTTCCCCACCCTCTCTCTGTGTGTCTCTCTCCCCATGTCTCTCTCCCCGTGTCTCTCCCCCCGTGTCTCTGTCCACGTGTCTCTCTCCCCGTGTCTCTCCCCGTGTCTCTCTCCCCATCCACTTCTCTCCCTGTGTCTCTCTCCCCGTGTCTCTCTCCCCCTGTCTCTTTCCCCACCCTCTCTCTGCGTGTCTCTCTCCCCGTGTCTCTCTCCCCCCGTGTCTCTCTCTGTGTCTCTCTCCCCGTGTCTCTCTCCCCCCGTGTCTCTCTCCCCGTGTCTCTCTCCCCCCGTGTCTCTCTCCCCGTGTCTCTCTCCCCCCGTGTCTCTCCCCGTGTCTCTCTCCCCGTGTCTCTCTCCCCATGTCTCTCTCCCCCCGTGTCTCTCTCCCACCTTTCACCCCGCGCTCTTCTTATCCCGCCTCTCCCTTTCCCGTTTAAATCTCCCTCGCGTCTCCCGAATCCTCCCCCCACTCCCATTGTTTGTCGCTCTCTGTCGCTCGATCTCTATCCTCTCCGTTCCTCCCCGCCTCTCCCTCCCTCATCTATCTCCCTCCCTTCCTCCGATCAGAGGAAACAAGAAGATGCTCGGTGTAGTCGGCACTTTGCTTCGTTCATCATTTCGTTTTTTTTTCAATGCTTTGCTATATGTGCCCTCCCCCCCTGTTTAAATGAAATATTTTTCGAAATATTTCAATCTCTGCTCCTTCTTCCTACCCCTTCCCTCTCTCTCTACCCCCTCTCTCTACCCCCTCTCTCTACCCCCCCTCTCTCTCTCTACCCCCTCTCTCTCTACCCCCTCTCTCTACCCCCTCTCTCTCTCTACCCCCTCTCTCTACCCCCTCTCTCTACCCCCTCTCTCTCTCTCTACCCCCTCTCTCTCTACCCCCTCTCTCTACCCCCCCCTCTCTCTCTCTACCCCCTCTCTCTACCCCCTCTCTCTCTCTACCCCCTCTCTCTCTACCCCCTCTCTCTACCCCCCTCTCTCTACCCCCTCTCTCTCTACCCCCTCTCTCTCTCTCTACCCCCCTCTCTCTACCCTCTCTCTCTACCCTGTATCTCTACCCCCTCTCTCTCTACCCCCTCTCTCTACCCCCCTCTCTCTCTACCCCCTCTCTCTCTACCCCCTCTCTCTCTACCCCTTCTCTCTCTACCCCTCTCTGCCTACTCTATGTTTATGTTCCCCCTGTTTTCTATGTACATATTTTTTTCTCTCTCTCACCATCTCCGTCCATCTCCCTCCTGTATCTCCCTCCCTCACCTCCCTCTCCTACCTCTCTCCTCCACCTCCCTCTATCTCCTGTACTCCCTGGCTCACCTCCACCCTCTGTCTCCTAACAAATACACATGTACGTGTGTGTGTGTATCCATGCGCGTGTGTGTGTGCCATGCAGGACTTTACAGGCGCTTGCTTAACAGCACTTCGCCTCCACAGTCTGATACAGATACACGGGGGAGGGGGGGGGGCTTTGTCTCTGTCCCTGATGGATGCAACGAGTCACCACCATTGGCTTCTTCCCCGCTAAACAATCAAAACAATAGTTAGCACAACAACAACACCTGAAATGATATATCACTATGTAACACAATTTTTTATCCTGGGTAGTAAGTGTTATTTCGTAATTTGGTATGCCTAAAAAGTATTAAAAAAAGGCTGTTATTCACCACAAACTTTGCTTTTGTGACCAGGACAGTGATATTTCGAAATTTAGCTATTTTCAATGATAAAACGGGCGAATTTGTGTCTTTTCGTTCACATAAAGTCATAAAAAAGCCAACATTCATAAAAATTAACGTATCTATATCAAAGTAATACAAAAATGACTAGTTTCGTTACACAGTGTATTCATCGCAGGAATTTTACCAATCGCGTAATTTGTTTTAAATAACAAAGGACCCCCCCGCCCCACAAAAATGATTGCGATGAAGGCCATAATATTCACACGAGGTTAATGATTGCTAGGTTTTCATTAAAATTCTCCCCACAATTACGAACATAATGGGATTCCTTAATCCAGCACCGCAAATGCTTAATTCAATACGGCCCTTGTGTATGTGTGTATATATGATTTCGTTACAAATACCCAATGACTCATTGGATCACGATTCAATGCGTCACGTGCAAGGCACAACCGACTAATCCACTGCTGGATGAAGGGGAGTACGCCACATGCACCGTGCTCGTCATGCGGGACTCATTTGGCCATACTTCACCACGCCGGTCAGTGCGGGATTGTGCAGGCTGAGAGTACCAGACGTGGGGAGCATGGAAGTACACTCCAACAATGGAGATTGCGACACTGCCCTCTCCTGCCCACCCCATAGGGGCCGTACCATAAATGACGTCACGCGATTTTGGACGATTTTTGAACCCTTCCCCTGTTGTATATGTTGGGTATGAAAATTTGTTATGTTGTATGCGTGCGTGGGTGAAATTATTATGTTGTATATGTGGGTTATGAATATTCAGTGGAAATAATAATAATTAAATGAAATTTGGCCAAATATGTAATTATCCGGAAATATGTTAATTTATGTAATTACGCACATTTTAATTATGCCAATTCGAGAGGTAATCGTATTAATTATGCGAGTGGGTGTAATTATGATAACGCAAGTCGTTATGATAACCAGACCCCGGTTCACCCCGTTATCGCTTTAACATTTACTGAGTATGTATTAGTGTGTTTATTAAGGTCACCAAGTTCAAATCTCAACGCAGAAGCAGATCTTATGCATAGATTTCAGGAAAGAATCACACAACCACTTCTGTATTGATCAATTTATTACTAATTCAACCTTAACTATGATATAGTATGCGAACTCTCAATCCCGGAACGTCAATACGGCATCAATACAGTATCATCAACGATTGTCTGATTTCACTTTGACAACTGCACATGGATCCCGCATAACGCGATGGTTGTTAGTGAGAGAGAGAGTCGTTAAAACATGCAAATACTATGCTAAGAAAACCTTAACGTTAATGAATGATTATACTCAATATTGTTCACGCAGTACCGCACTCCTTATTGATCATACGCAACCCTTATCACGTTGTTAACACCTTGGGTCACGGGACAGTTGAATATTCTGTAGAGGATGCGAGTACGTGCGGCGATTATGACTGAAAGATACTTGAAAGATTATACGGCGGAAAAAAAAAACACAATCAAAACAGTTACTATTCTTAAAGGCACCAATCTCAACAGATACATCGGCAGGTTATCTGACAGCAGAACGGCTCGGAGTAAGGGCCTGCGACGGTGCTCCTTTTCCGAAGATCGTTATCTTATACCAAGTTTACTAATTGGGGACCAGATCACCTGATAAGGATCCGGTGGCCACCACTCCCCACGTGAGCGTGGCTCGGCGGAAGGAGGTGCCAAGAATCAGTTCGTATTGATGGATCTGTTGGGAATTTATGCGATTAAGAGTACAGCCCACTAAATATTAAAGATAAAAATTAAGAATACTCTTATACGACGGAGGCCACCACTCGGTCTCGTTGTGATGCCTTCCCAGCCACGGATGACTTATGGGTTCGAGTGTGTTTGAGTGGTAAGAGTTGTCTTGAATAGTCAGTGTTCGGAGTCGATTCTTTATGTCAAACAGACGCCTGGTGGTCGTGTGGTGAGGGGGCGGTGCGCGTCATACGTATCAGGCGCTCTCCTGTCACCGTGGTGAATTGGCTCGGATGGCTGTTGATACGCTGTCGCAGTTCGGAACCCGGTCGGTAGGTGGCGCCCACAACTCGCTCGTAGCGTGCAGCGCTGGATCGTCGCCAAGTCGCGACGCTCACCACCGGCGGCAGCGGAGATCTCCGGCGGCAGCAGAGATTGACGAGCTGAAGATGAGTCGAGCCGACCCGCTGGTCGCAGCTCGCTCCTGAGTCGACCCTCCCGGTCGAGCTCGCTCCTGGGTCGACCCGCTGGTCGCCCTCGCTCCTGAGTCGACTCTCTGGTCGCACTCCTGAGTGGACCCGCTCTGGTCGCACTCGTTCCTGAGTCGACCCTCCCGGTCGAGCTTCTGAGTGGACCCTCCCGTCGCACTCCTGCTGAGTCGACCCTCCCGGTCGAGCTTCTGAGTGGACCCTCCCGTCGCACTGGCTTCCAATGTTCAGGATCCGTTCCTTTATGCTGAAAAATCCCCCTGGATCCCGCCCACAAGGCGGGGCTTCCGATTTTTGCTGTGTCAGGATCTGTCCGTAGGCAGGTGTGTCCATGTGTGTGTCCGTATGTCCTTGTGTGCATCACTGACGGTATATTCCGTTGTCAACTCCCTCCATAAAACCCACGAGCAAACAACCAGATGTTACAAATTGTCTCGAAGTCGTCTCTCTGTCTGGGTGCAATTTATCTCTTGTCTGGCCTTCTTCATGAACCCAAAACACAGACGTTACAAATCGTCTCATAGGCGTCTTTGTTCGTGTTGCACAACCTGGAGGGGGGCAACACTCTCTCCGACCCGGCGCACAAAGAAATGGTTAAAAGTTTTAAGTTAACATTTGTCCCTTACTATTTCACAGTTATGATTCTGTATGTAACCTAAGGTCTGTCGTTTCCCATCGTGGTGCTTGACTCAAGTGTAGGCTTTCCCCGAGCGTATACACACTCCTATCCCGCGCTGCGGGGATACAAAGACGGCCGGGATCTCCCTTTCTCTCCGACCCTGGGTTTAACATCGTTTTTTTTTTATTATGTATTATATTCGACCTGGTTGTGATTCATCCCGTTATCCTGGCTTTTCATAAGTTTTACTTTGTCTTTTCATGCATATACTTATTACTATTAATTTATTTCCGATATCTTAGGTTAAGGGGTAAGTTTCTTGATCCTAGGAATTCGTATTCCTTGGTGCCTGGATGGTTATATAAGCGGAATATAGTTTACGGTGAATAGCGTTAACATTGATGTTATGTGCGATATTATGTATTGTGATGTCTTTAACTTAACTTGTTTGTCAGGGCTTTACTGACACGAAGTTGCATTCCATAGCCTGCAGTCTTTGCCCCACCCTATCTCTGCTCGCCGTTGTTGTTGCCTGCCGTTAATTCAAGGCCTCATTAATTTCCGTCACCCCTGAGTAGGTGAGGGCGGTTGAACCTTGGAGTCAGTTCTGGTTTTTGTCTGCCTGCTTCTTCTTGTGTCCCCTGACCCCGGGAGTTATTATTCTACTTTATGGCCTGTCGAAGCCCCACTCGCTGTTGCTGGGCTGGTGTTGTTCCCGGCTTTTTGCTTACGTTTGCAGTTCGCCGTGCTCTTGATTTCCTTCCCTCTTCAACCTTATATTGACTATTCGCTCCTGTCTGGGTGCGATTCAATTTTGACTTAGGAAGGTTCTGATTGTCATATGCTTCGGGTCGAATTGTATAGAAAGTATTGAAGTATGGAAATAACATTTCATATTGACTTAATAATGGTGATGGTTCAGTAGGCGTAACTTGTGGCCTGGTTTAATTGGAGTGGGTGTGAATATCGATAACTTTAGCCTACCCTGTTGTTAAATTCCGACTTTAACGTTACTTTAATAGCAATACAGAATAATTGAGCTTTTTGTCTTAACTAGGCGAATGCGAACTTCTGGTGACCCCCGCAGCCGTGTTGTTCAGCTGGGTCTTGTGCCTTGAGAGATATACAACCCTCTTTTAAATCACCTCTCCCCCTGTCCACCTTCTGCTCTGGGAGTGTTTATTCTTGATTCCAGGTCCAAGGCCCCCTCACATCCAGACGCGCAGGGTTGTTTACATCAGCTCCCCCCCTGTGCACGTGTTCTAACTAGCTCGGAATTCCTGAACACACAATCAGTGATGATTCCTGGCTTTCTGTGGTTGTGATTTAGACAAAGGCGCCTCTGTTTCTTCCATTGCCTTTGAGTCGACACTGCCCTATTATTTGCCCATGTGCTGAGGTCATAGAATTCGTTTTGACTTCAGTAATATTAACATTCAGTATTGGATTAGCAAATGGGCAATGGTTCATTGATGTAGCTCGCAGCCTGGTCTCCAATTTGAGCGAGCGCGAGGATCGATAATTTAGCCTACTCTGTTGTTGAATTTCGAATTTTGACGTTACTTTAAAACCATGCAGGATGATTGGGCTTTTGCCTTAACTATGTCTGGCTGACACTCCCACTGTCTCTGCCGCCTGCACGGGTGACATGTGCCCGTTCATCAGGCCTTATCTTCCCTTGAAGCAACGTTGTAAATTCTGCCATCCTAGCCCTCCTCCGGTTCATTACTTAACAACACCTGGTGTTTTGCAGTTTGCTGCGCTTGGTGTGTTTCACTCATTAAAAAAACAAGTAAAAAGATAATATATAAAAATCATCAAATATTATTAATCTCAATTATGGAAGAAGGGTTAGTATACAACATTCCGCCCTTTTAAAAATGACCAGTGGTCAAATGGCCACGGGTTATTTTTAAAAAATATGTATACCCTTCTTCCATCATGAACCATCGATTGTCCTCAAGTTTTGCTGCTATTCCTTACAACGCGCGCGTACGTGTCACAACTTAACATGGTTATTTTGAATTGAGCAAAGAAAATTAAACAAGCGTTAAACATCGATATTGCGTTACATCGGTTCTGATACATCATGACTCCGACGAATATTCATTTTTGTTTTTGTTAAATCCTGGGAAACGCTAGGTAGCGGTTTCGAACGCATTTATGCGTTACTTTCCTCATGTTGCCTCGTTCACCACTTATCACTTCGATAATTCGATCACGGTTTTCGGGGTTCGTTTTTGTAGTTTCTTCTCTCACTCTCTGTGTCGTGGGAGTGTGTGGTGAAAAATTGTGCTGCACATAACCAGAATTCGCGCACACGACCCACTTTGACACTTGGTTCGAGGCATTCGCTCTCTCTGCGATTACATGCACATTTGCCGAGTCAGTGTGTCGATTTAATTCTGTCCCTCGTAATGTTGCCCTCTTTGTTTTTACTAGTGTGTTGGATTTCAACACCATTCCCGATACGTCATGGACATTCGTCTCCATTTTAGCACTCCGATCCAAATAATTTTTGGTTTCCCTTGGATATTTTCCATTCAAAGGCTCATGCCTGCGCTCCTCAGGGCGTGTCCCTGCTGTCTGTTTTTGTACTGTCCGATCACGCTTCAATTCAACCCTGTCCTTGTATTCGATCCGCGCGTCATTTACGGGAGCACTGTCCACGTTTTTGCCCGCCCTGTCACTTGCAGCCTGCCTGTATTTCACATTGAGCGCCGGGTTTAACACCTCGGCGGGTGTGGCGCGTATGGGCTGCCCGCTCTCAATCACTGTGGATGGTTCATCACGTATTTGGACCGTATTCTGTGTTATTCCTCTATTCCCTCCTGGTATAGCCGGTGGAGGAATTGGTCGGAATTGTATCGATTGTGTTTGACCTCCCATCCTGCGATTCTCGTGAATGTTCGCATCCATACCTCCGCGGTATGTGTAACACCTTCCCGCTAGGTGGTTATCTTCCCATCTCTGTGCGTAATTTGAACCTTGCGTGTGTCGTGGGATGGGGTGTTGATATGGTTCTGTTCTGAACCTCCCCC
Organism: Lethenteron reissneri; assembly: GCF_015708825.2. Taxonomy (NCBI): domain Eukaryota; kingdom Metazoa; phylum Chordata; class Hyperoartia; order Petromyzontiformes; family Petromyzontidae; genus Lethenteron; species Lethenteron reissneri. The sequence goes on from NC_083835.1 coordinate 2,586,003, forward strand.
TCCTACGATTCTCCTGCACCCTTGGCCCAGTGTTTTTCCCATTTGGGTGCCAAATTTTTCCTGGATTGTTACTTCGCCATCCCTGTGGGTAATCTTGACCTTGCGCATGTCGGGGCATGGGGTGTTGGTATGGTTCTATTCTGAACCTCCCCCTCCTGCGATTCTCCTGAATGTTCGGCTTTGTGCCGCTCTCATTCTCGTGCCAACCTCTCTCTGGGTTATTTTGCCATGTGTGCGTGCGTTTCTGCTGCTCTCTGCATGGTGGGACTGCTCGGTGATTTTTATTCCTCTCTGAGAGGCTGGGTTCCTCATCCCTCTCCCTGTGTTCTGGATCCGAATTATGATTCTTAGCTCTGTATAACCATGCCATGTACGCCTTGCTCTCTATGCGGCGTAAGGATGCGGTTTCTGGATTCAAAACCATTCTCACCCTTTCTGTAATCTCTGGGCTCAAGGATTCAAAAAACATAATTTTGAACATTTTATCCCCTTCGTGGTATTGATTCACATCGCCTGCGTAATACGCTCTTTTAAATTGGACGAGGTAGTCACGTGGATCTTGGTCCATGCCCTGGGTCATCGATTTTACAGCATAAAACCCCTCAGTGAGTGTCGAATATTCTCCAAACTTCCGAATCACTGCCAGGCTCAATTGTTTAAAATCATTTCTAACCTTGTGTGGTAGTGACTTTACCCATGGAATAGATTCTTTATGTAAGGTCCGTTTCAACAAACTCGCTTTTTCATCCCGTCTCCTCAGCCCTCTAATCATTGCCTCCTCTTCCACTGTCGCGATATGTGTGTGGATATCCATAGTCTTATTGTGGGGGTCAAAATCGGGAATTCTGACTAGAGCCTTGTCCATCAACTTAAGGGTTTTACTGGTGAACAGGTATTCCGAAAGTTGATTGCTGACAGCGTCATCATCAAACAAGTTATCATCAGGCAATCTGTCACTTTGGTCTGTGCTGTGTCTCCTGTGTTTAAGTGGTGTGCATTTTCTGTGTGCGCGCCCAGTGCCGTGTCGCTCGTGTTGCCATTTCCCTTCAGTTTTTGCCTCTGCCCTTAGTGTACCATGTCCTGGCGATTTTACTTTAACTTTTGTGCGATCAATCCCTGGACTCTGTCCACGTACCCAAGAGAGTGATTTGATGTTACTTCCATATTTATTTTGTGGCTCAACGTCTGTGAGTTTCGCTGGTGTCGCGAGCTTTGACTTCTCCTCCCTCTCGAGGGCGTCTGCTGCTTCAATTTGTTGTTCTATTTGTTCTTCTATTGTAAGGACTCTTCCCTCTTGGTTTGGATCTAGGGCCTTCGTGGTTTCGGGCGGCTCAATTGAAAGTTCCTTTTGCGTTACTATCGGTTGAGTTGCCTTGGCTTCATCCGAGGGTAATACGCTCTTGCCCTTGGGTTCTCCTTCATCAGTTTGCAGTTCGTCGGTTTGGCCTCCAGGGGGCGGTATATACTCCATGAGGGGACGGTCTTTCGGTGATACTGACTCTAAGTCGGCTTCCTTTCGGACTTCTCTCAGTCTGTTAGTCATTAGCTGAGTGATTCGAATTCCTGCGGGGAGCTTGTCTTCGTTCCTGATTGTCGTTGATAGGTCGTCGAGCTCTTGTGTTATCACTTGGATTCCCGTGGAGTCTCTCATAACGTCTTCATCTTCTGAGTCCCTTTGTTTCTCCGGCATTGACTGTGCCCAAATTTGTCGGGATTCAAGGTTCACAATGGGTTTCAGGCGATTCAGTAGTTCGATCCCAAAAATCAGTTCTTTACCTGGGTATTGTACGACATATAGTGGATGGTTCATGTTGATTTTGTTGAACGTCAACTTCGTCATAACTTTGCCCAATGGTCGCATGTGGGTCCCTTCACATCCTGAGTAGGTAAGTTTACTTGGCATCATTTGTAGTGTTTCATTCTTCCTCTGGAGGGCAGTCTGGAGTTCGTCAAATAATTCTCTGGATATCATGGATATTTCTGCTCCAGTATCACAAAGGCCCTGGCTGGTCAGGGTGTCTTGCAGTATTACTTCCACGTGGACTCGTCCGACTGGTCCTACGGGAATCAATTCCCCCAGATGGTACCCTTTTCCCTCTGGTACCACTTCGGTGATTGCTTCGAGGCTTCTTGTCTTCCCTACGTTCACTTGGGCTACCTTTGCTCTGGGTGTGTCCTCCTCTTGTGTGGGTATAGTTGGTATTCTTCCCTTCGCTACTTGCATGGGAGTCTTCATACTCCCTAGGAGCTCTTTTTCCATCCTAATGTGGTGAGCATATCGATTCCTGTTAGCTAACGGTGGTCTATGCTCCATTGCTAGTGGAGGCGGCAGTGGGGGACGATATGGTAACTGGTTTGGTGGGTGTCGGCCTCCGCGGTGTAGGTATGGCCCGTCACTCTCTCCTCCTCCTCCATAATTCCAGCCTCCGCCCTCTTCTGCATTCCATGGTGGTGGCGGCTGTGGGTGCCATGTTCCTCTGGCCTCGTTCCTCCTCTCACGTGGAACGTTATTCAGCGTGTTGTGGACGGGTGTTGATTCTATTGGGTTAGGCGCCCTCTCCTGGGGGAATTCATGTTCACCCCGTGTGGCGCTAATATTATTCCTTGGAGATTCGCTTCCCTCCAGATCGAGGCATTCTTTATCTCTGGTGACGATGTGGGTTTTGGCTATGCCAGTGGTTTTCCGTCCGTTCACCCAGGCCGTGTGGGCCTTGCTTTCAATCTGGCGTAGGGAGGCAGTCTCGGGGTCCAACATCATTCCTACTATTCTCACTATTTCAGGTCTCAATGATTGGAAGAACATCACTTTTAAGACTGTCTTATCTCCCTGGGCATTGTCCACGTCCCCTGCGTAATATGCTTTCTTAAGGCGCAGGAGATAATCTCGTGGGTCTTCGTCTACACGCTGGGTCATCAACTTTGCCGCGTTCAATCCCTCGGATAGTGTGGAGTATTCCCCAAATCTCTTAACTACTGCTCGGCTCAATTGTTTAAAGTCACTCTTCACCCTATTTGGCAGGGAGGCTACCCATGGTCTGGCGGGTTCATGTAGGCTCCTTGATAATAAACATGCCTTTTCTGCTGATTTACCCAGACCCCGGATCTTAGCCTCCTGTTCTACTGTAGTTATGTGAGTGTGGATATCCCTGTTTTTGTTATGTGGATCGAAATAGGGAATTCTCACGAGTGCTTTGTCCATTAGTTTTAGTGTCTTACTGTTAAAAGTGTGTTGTTCGTCATCAGTGGTGTCGGTTCCTGAGGAGTGCTCCCTTGAGCTACCCTTGTCTCCACTATCACTGTTGTCATGTGTCCCGTGTCTGTGTCGTGATCTCCCTCTGTCCGAGGATTCGTATCTGTCCCGTTGCTTGTGTCTCTTGTTTTCCTTATGTGGGTCTTGTGATTCGTGCTTGTGGGTTGGTGTGCGTGATCTCCTTGAGCGGTGTCTATGTGGTGAGTGTTTTTGTCCTCGACCTTCATGCTGCCTACTACGTGTGTGGTGCCTGCTAGGTGAGGTGTTGAATTTATGTTTGTCTCGTGCTTCATGGTTATCGGGATTCCTGTCTCTGGGATTTTTGGTGCGGGTGGTTTTGCGTGGGTGATTTTTACATGTCATGCGTCCCTCTGGTGAGCTCTCTCTGGTACCCATGTCGTGTTGGTCATTGTCAGAGGAGTCAGTGTTAGATGAGCCGTCACCATCACGGTGGCTCTGCTTAACATAACTTTTGTAGTGCCTTTTGCACCTGTTACGTGGGTCAACTTGGCTCGGTGATTTCTGCTTATCCCATGGCTCCTGCTTGTGTGATGTGCGTCTCTCTGGTGAGCTCTTGTTACGTGTGTCGTGTTGGTCGTGTTTGTGCGAGGTGCGTTTCTCTGGTGAGCTGTCTCTGTCATCTGCATCATGTCGGTCATACTTGCGTAGCGTGCGTCTGCCTGGTGTTCTGTTTATGTCATGTTTCCCGTCTTGCACCAGCTCCGCCCTTTCCCGCTCTATCATTACAGTGTATCCTGATGACTTAGGGTTAATTATTTGTCTCTCTCTAACGTTGGGGTGGTCGGCCTCATGTTTTCCCGTTTGTATTATTATTTCCTCTTCTCTCTCCTCGATTTGCGAGGGTGTTACTTTATCAAAATTGCTTTGCATAGTAGCCACACTCATTGTGGGATCTGGCCCTGGGCTACGTCCCCGTGGCTCGGAGTGTGGTAAATTGTTACTCCCGTATGTGTTCTGTGTATCAACGTCTGGGTGTTTCACTGGTGCATTTAGTGCGGATTCTTTCTCTCTCACGAGGGCGTGCAGACGCTCTACCTGCACCATTAAGGACAGTTTCTCTTGTCTCTCCCTTTCAAATTTTTCCTCATTCCATAATCTTTCTCTGTCTGTCTGTGCGATGAGATACGAGTCTACCCTCGCTATTTCTGCAATTTTTACGTCACGTTTGGCTTTGCCACATTTCATCACGTCCTTAAGTAGTTTCCTTCTATGGGCCTTAACATCTTCTGTATGGCTCCCCTCCCATATATCTCTCTGCTCCGTCTGCTGGCTAGCAGTCCGTCCAGTACGTTTTAACACAAATTCCCGATATTGTTTTTCCATAGATTCCATCTCCTCCTCAGAGGTCCACTCTGTATCAGTGTTATGCGTTGGTGTGTCAAACTCAGAATGTTGTGGATCCTGTGCCATCTCTATTATGTAGTGTGGTTAATAGACTTAAGAGTGTATCTTAATTCTAACATCTCATGTGCGTCGTGAGTTACTCTAGAATTCCCCTTCAGAGCACATATAAACAATTGTATCACAGGATGCGTCAGTTCAACTCGAGCAAATAATCTCAGCCCAGCTGTCTTTGTTATACTCTGCTACTCTGGTATTTCCCTTCAGAGCGCGTTTTGTTTGTATACCCCCGTTTACAATCACAAGGCAACGTTAGTTCACAACACTTTGATTAACACATCAGTGATTCGTTCCTGAATTCATGCATAAACTGTCTGCGAGAGATCCCGGAAGACGAGCCCCCATTATGTTGTATATGTTGGGTATGAAAATTTGTTATGTTGTATGCGTGCGTGGGTGAAATTATTATGTTGTATATGTGGGTTATGAATATTCAGTGGAAATAATAATAATTAAATGAAATTTGGCCAAATATGTAATTATCCGGAAATATGTTAATTTATGTAATTACGCACATTTTAATTATGCCAATTCGAGAGGTAATCGTATTAATTATGCGAGTGGGTGTAATTATGATAACGCAAGTCGTTATGATAACCAGACCCCGGTTCACCCCGTTATCGCTTTAACATTTACTGAGTATGTATTAGTGTGTTTATTAAGGTCACCAAGTTCAAATCTCAACGCAGAAGCAGATCTTATGCATAGATTTCAGGAAAGAATCACACAACCACTTCTGTATTGATCAATTTATTACTAATTCAACCTTAACTATGATATAGTATGCGAACTCTCAATCCCGGAACGTCAATACGGCATCAATACAGTATCATCAACGATTGTCTGATTTCACTTTGACAACTGCACATGGATCCCGCATAACGCGATGGTTGTTAGTGAGAGAGAGAGTCGTTAAAACATGCAAATACTATGCTAAGAAAACCTTAACGTTAATGAATGATTATACTCAATATTGTTCACGCAGTACCGCACTCCTTATTGATCATACGCAACCCTTATCACGTTGTTAACACCTTGGGTCACGGGACAGTTGAATATTCTGTAGAGGATGCGAGTACGTGCGGCGATTATGACTGAAAGATACTTGAAAGATTATACGGCGATAAAAAAAAAACACAATCAAAACAGTTACTATTCTTAAAGGCACCAATCTCAACAGATACATCGGCAGGTTATCTGACAGCAGAACGGCTCGGAGTAAGGGCCTGCGACGGTGCTCCTTTTCCGAAGATCGTTATCTTATACCAAGTTTACTAATTGGGGACCAGATCACCTGATAAGGATCCGGTGGCCACCACTCCCCACGTGAGCGTGGCTCGGCGGAAGGAGGTGCCAAGAATCAGTTCGTATTGATGGATCTGTTGGGAATTTATGCGATTAAGAGTACAGCCCACTAAATATTAAAGATAAAAATTAAGAATACTCTTATACGACGGAGGCCACCACTCGGTCTCGTTGTGATGCCTTCCCAGCCACGGATGACTTATGGGTTCGAGTGTGTTTGAGTGGTAAGAGTTGTCTTGAATAGTCAGTGTTCGGAGTCGATTCTTTATGTCAAACAGACGCCTGGTGGTCGTGTGGTGAGGGGGCGGTGCGCGTCATACGTATCAGGCGCTCTCCTGTCACCGTGGTGAATTGGCTCGGATGGCTGTTGATACGCTGTCGCAGTTCGGAACCCGGTCGGTAGGTGGCGCCCACAACTCGCTCGTAGCGTGCAGCGCTGGATCGTCGCCAAGTCGCGACGCTCACCACCGGCGGCAGCGGAGATCTCCGGCGGCAGCAGAGATTGACGAGCTGAAGATGAGTCGAGCCGACCCGCTGGTCGCAGCTCGCTCCTGAGTCGACCCTCCCGGTCGAGCTCGCTCCTGGGTCGACCCGCTGGTCGCCCTCGCTCCTGAGTCGACTCTCTGGTCGCACTCCTGAGTGGACCCGCTCTGGTCGCACTCGTTCCTGAGTCGACCCTCCCGGTCGAGCTTCTGAGTGGACCCTCCCGTCGCACTCCTGCTGAGTCGACCCTCCCGGTCGAGCTTCTGAGTGGACCCTCCCGTCGCACTGGTTTCCAATGTTCAGGATCCGTTCCTTTATGCTGAAAAATCCCCCTGGATCCCGCCCACAAGGCGGGGCTTCCGATTTTTGCTGTGTCAGGATCTGTCCGTAGGCAGGTGTGTCCATGTGTGTGTCCGTATGTCCTTGTGTGCATCACTGACGGTATATTCCGTTGTCAACTCCCTCCATAAAACCCACGAGCAAACAACCAGATGTTACAAATTGTCTCGAAGTCGTCTCTCTGTCTGGGTGCAATTTATCTCTTGTCTGGCCTTCTTCATGAACCCAAAACACAGACGTTACAAATCGTCTCATAGGCGTCTTTGTTCGTGTTGCACAACCTGGAGGGGGGCAACACTCTCTCCGACCCGGCGCACAAAGAAATGGTTAAAAGTTTTAAGTTAACATTTGTCCCTTACTATTTCACAGTTATGATTCTGTATGTAACCTAAGGTCTGTCGTTTCCCATCGTGGTGCTTGACTCAAGTGTAGGTTTCCCCGAGCGTATACACACTCCTATCCCGCGCTGCGGGGATACAAAGACGGCCGGGATCTCCCTTTCTCTCCGACCCTGGGTTTAACATCGTTTTTTTTTTATTATGTATTATATTCGACCTGGTTGTGATTCATCCCGTTATCCTGGCTTTTCATAAGTTTTACTTTGTCTTTTCATGCATATACTTATTACTATTAATTTATTTCCGATATCTTAGGTTAAGGGGTAAGTTTCTTGATCCTAGGAATTCGTATTCCTTGGTGCCTGGATGGTTATATAAGCGGAATATAGTTTACGGTGAATAGCGTTAACATTGATGTTATGTGCGATATTATGTATTGTGATGTCTTTAACTTAACTTGTTTGTCAGGGCTTTACTGACACGAAGTTGCATTCCATAGCCGCAGTCTTTGCCCCACCCTATCTCTGCTCGCCGTTGTTGTTGCCTGCCGTTAATTCAAGGCCTCATTAATTTCCGTCACCCCTGAGTAGGTGAGGGCGGTTGAACCTTGGAGTCAGTTCTGGTTTTTGTCTGCCTGCTTCTTCTTGTGTCCCCTGACCCCGGGAGTTATTATTCTACTTTATGGCCTGTCGAAGCCCCACTCGCTGTTGCTGGGCTGGTGTTGTTCCCGGCTTTTTGCTTACGTTTGCAGTTCGCCGTGCTCTTGATTTCCTTCCCTCTTCAACCTTATATTGACTATTCGCTCCTGTCTGGGTGCGATTCAATTTTGACTTAGGAAGGTTCTGATTGTCATATGCTTCGGGTCGAATTGTATAGAAAGTATTGAAGTATGGAAATAACATTTCATATTGACTTAATAATGGTGATGGTTCAGTAGGCGTAACTTGTGGCCTGGTTTAATTGGAGTGGGTGTGAATATCGATAACTTTAGCCTACCCTGTTGTTAAATTCCGACTTTAACGTTACTTTAATAGCAATACAGAATAATTGAGCTTTTTGTCTTAACTAGGCGAATGCGAACTTCTGGTGACCCCCGCAGCCGTGTTGTTCAGCTGGGTCTTGTGCCTTGAGAGATATACAACCCTCTTTTAAATCACCTCTCCCCCTGTCCACCTTCTGCTCTGGGAGTGTTTATTCTTGATTCCAGGTCCAAGGCCCCCTCACATCCAGACGCGCAGGGTTGTTTACATCAGCTCCCCCCCTGTGCACGTGTTCTAACTAGCTCGGAATTCCTGAACACACAATCAGTGATGATTCCTGGCTTTCTGTGGTTGTGATTTAGACAAAGGCGCCTCTGTTTCTTCCATTGCCTTTGAGTCGACACTGCCCTATTATTTGCCCATGTGCTGAGGTCATAGAATTCGTTTTGACTTCAGTAATATTAACATTCAGTATTGGATTAGCAAATGGGCAATGGTTCATTGATGTAGCTCGCAGCCTGGTCTCCAATTTGAGCGAGCGCGAGGATCGATAATTTAGCCTACTCTGTTGTTGAATTTCGAATTTTGACGTTACTTTAAAACCATGCAGGATGATTGGGCTTTTGCCTTAACTATGTCTGGCTGACACTCCCACTGTCTCTGCCGCCTGCACGGGTGACATGTGCCCGTTCATCAGGCCTTATCTTCCCTTGAAGCAACGTTGTAAATTCTGCCATCCTAGCCCTCCTCCGGTTCATTACTTAACAACACCTGGTGTTTTGCAGTTTGCTGCGCTTGGTGTGTTTCACTCATTAAAAAAACAAGTAAAAAGATAATATATAAAAATCATCAAATATTATTAATCTCAATTATGGAAGAAGGGTTAGTATACAACACCCCCCTTCGTCACACGGCGTCACAAATCTCTGACTCACCCCCCCGTAGGTGCGTGACGTCATTTATGGACGGCCCCATAGCCCCACAGAAGCAGTCAATGCCCTCCGCATCAACGGTGGGACGTCCGTCCAATGACATAACGACAAGTCTGCGGATCGTAAATAATATAAATATAACACAGATAATTATATAAAGAATATAACATTAATATAATGGTACAAAATTCATATTCTTAGGTTTTGTCGGTAAAGTCACGTAGGTCAAAAAATAAAATTAATAAAAGTAAAATAAAAAGAAAATAAGTGATTTTTTTATTTTTTTATTTTACTTTTATTAATTTAAATTATTTTTTTTACCTACGTGACTTTACCTAAAAAAACTAAGAATATGAATCCTTGCAGTCACGAAAGCTTCAAATCTAGAATGGTACAATAATCTAAATAATGATATAAACCATACAAGTTTTTTTTAATGTCATCAATAATTTTGCTTTTTATTAAACGGATACAATTGCAACACCGCCACGCTGTACTGTACTGTTTTCATTGTAAATTACGTTCACTGCAAATGCCATTAAGATTTGCACTTACAGTACACATGCATCTAAATGCATTCAAGGTATTATAAACGACGAGAATCGTAAATATGTCATGAGTCTCGAAAATAACACTGGTCAACAAATTTTTTTTTTTTGACCTGGACTTTTGCAGTTGTTTTAGACTAATTGCAGGGTGCTGATTCCAAATCTTATATTTGCTCTAAACATCTCATTTTTATGCTATCGGCATACCCCATTTTCATTGATTTTACCCGAAATTAACTCTGTCACATTTGATTGCAAGTTGTTGCGAGTCAGTGACTGCTTTAGTGTTAAAATACGGTGCTGTATTTTTAGGATTGTGTGTTTATAATATAAATTTATATAGATATCCACATTTACTTAATATTTTTCTTCTGCAGTTTTTATTGAAAATGCAATATTTGATATCTCAAAAACCTGATGTGATGGACAAACACTGATGCCAGATTTGGAATCAACACCCCAAAATTACATGAAAACCGTTGGAATACCTTGTGCCAGAAAAAGTGTGTTGACCAGTGTAATTACGTTCTGAGAGCGAACGCATCTTGATGCAGCTAATCCGGCTGTGACGGTCCCACCTGATGACGGAGACTTGTGTTGCCTCCGAAACGTCGTGATTTTTGCTTCGAATAAGGTCTTGATTACGGCTGTGGCCAGCAAGTGACATAGAATTGTAATGTATTACTTACTGTTAGTAGCTCAGCTTATTGGAGAGTATATTTAGTATACTGATGATACTATGTAGTTTATACTTTAGTTTTTTTTTTACGTGGTTGTTTAGTTACTGCAGCTACATACTATTAACATTCCTTCTCTTTATTAATGCTACCCCTATCCCCTCCCATTGATGCTGCTAATCCTGCATAATGCACGGGCATAATATGACTTTGAAAACCCCCCGCCCACCTCCTACGCATTCCACAAGTAGTACTAATCACATACCTGCATTTCCCATAAATATGCTAAATTCCCCTTGATATGCAAATTCGTTTGTAAAGGCGCCCTTCCCCCCTTCCAACCCAGATTAAATATACGCTCCAAGCGTGGTGGTGTTTCATTGAGACGTTGTCTCCCCGACAGACCTGGTCTTCACCTGAGGACGGCTGCTTGCGTTGTGGCCGAAACTTCGTGAGAATTATTTTATGTTTTATTTTTTATTATTTTATTACTTCCCTTCTACGTGACTTTACCGAAAGAACCAAGAAGAAGTGACAGGAGGTCGAGCGCGATGAGAACGCGGTGCCACGCATCACGGCAAAACCAAACTTTTATGTCGTGGTAGCTTCCACCACCCGACACAGCCAACCAAGTTCGCGGGACGGAGGGTCGGGAGGCAGGCGACCGAGGACCAAGGACGCCATCGCCACGGCAAGATTAGACGTGGAGCCGGATTCCGGAAGGGTGCGAAAGATTTATAAAAGAAAAAATGCTCGTTGAGGTCGCCTCTTGTGTTTTTATTTTATTCTCAACTAGTTTTACTACCCGGGACTTGGATTCACCACGCCCGGCCGCCTTTGTCTCCCCAGTGGCGATGTTCACACACAACACCAGTTACTCGTTTGAGGCTGAGTCGACCTAGGGGAGGCCCAGGACCGGTTCAAATAATCGTCACCGGTGGTGGCCGTGAGCGGGAATCGAACTCGGGTCGCTGGGCTCGTAGCGCAGCGTAGCGCTAACCACTGCACTACCGCTCCCCCCACACACACACACACGCGCGCGCGCACGTCCATAGGTACACATACACGCGCTTGCTGCAGACACACACAACTTTCAGGGTGCGTACGGCAGTAAACGACTAAAATAATAAAGCAGCAATGGTGCGCGAAGAACGCCTTAGACCTGCAACACATTTGTATTTCACTTTACTCCGTTACGCTTCCACATGCGCGGGTCACGTGACAGATTTGACGTCACAGTTCACTTGCCGTGCAAAAAAAATATGCATTATTGAGTCCCCCCCCCCCCCCCCCCCCCAAAAAAAAAAATATACAAAAGTACATTTTTATAATGTTTGCATGGTGTACAGTCTGGAAAGTACCCACATGGCAAATTTAAAGTTTGTTGCATGTCGGGAAGTACGCTAAACATTTTGAACAGACACACATAATCGCAAATGTTCCTTTTATATATATTTAGAGATGTCAGGCGTGCTTTGGTTACACCCCCCTCTCCTCTTGTCATCCCTTCCCCATTATTATTATTATAACAATATCAAAAAGTTGCACTTTCACCTTTCGGTAGGGCCCACCTTGTCTGGTTTGGGGCAGTGAGCCTGCTTCACTCATCTTTCTACACCCCACCGCAACTTTTCATCACGGGGTTGGCTTCATGTTGACGGTGTGTGCGTGTGTGTGCATGCATCACGACGTGATGTATCGGGCCAGCACATTTGCCTGAATAAAAATAAATATTTTTTAAAAAAATGTGTCACGCCCGGTACAAGCGCACAGCAACAAAAACAACGCGCCAATTATGATTATTTCAGCTCGCCCGGCGGTAAAGTTGAAGAAACAATTCTCACAAACGAATTTAGCGATGAAGACACGGGACCAAGAAGTCAGAAGACGCAGTTGCAAGCAAAGTGCCGCGTGTCTCGCCGCTAAATTCGCTCGCGCGAGAATTCCTCTTCGACCTTCCGGCGAGCGAGATTCAACAAAATCACAATTGTGTGCGTTGTCAAACGATTGCGATCCGATGGCGATCCGTGTGACAGTTTCATCCGTCTGGCTGGCTCGGCCGGTGGACGGGCCATACGGCTATCGCTTAGCCAGACGGCCTGAAAACAAAAAATCTATTACGAATCATAATATTGGGCTGTGAAAACCTGTACGCCTTGAAATGCAATACACTTTGACCGAAGGAAGCTCTTAGATCTGAATCCAAATGGAAATTTTATTATTTAATACCATTTTTTAAATATATATATAGAGAGGGCCCTTGAGCTCCGTAATTTCTCACCGGTGGCGAGTGTGCGAGCGAGCGAGCGAGCGAGCGTCGTTCACCCGAAATGTTCCGTGCGCAATTTTAGCGTCGAGCGGACGATGAAATCGTAGGCGAGCCGTGGGCGAGGAAGCGATGTGTGCAGTTCTAATAACTACCGTGTGCCACGCTCCCAATCGAGACATAGAGCCACGCTCAATTTCACGACGTCTTTGCTAATGCTTCTCTTGATATCTCTCTCTCCTTTGTTGCAAATTATAGCGATGACAGCGCACGAGACGTCTCTCTTCCTTGCTATATATATGCACGTATAATATGTATGATTAAAAAAAATATATATTCAAGCCGCAGACCTCGTAATGTTCTTCCTTGAGGGGTTGATGAATGCACCAAGACGATCTCAGCGGATAATACAAGTGGGGTCACGCCTGCCCAACAACCGCCCACACGCTTTGTGGGGAGAACATTCATCCAGCAGCGGATTGGCAAAGGTAGTCGCGGGGCCTTTATTGATGTGTCCATCACGCTGCCACAGCGGAGCAGCGCACCGGACCTGCGATCCAACGGGCGCCGGTTCGACTCCATCTCCGGGTGGGTGGTCGCGGTCTCAAACACATCGGCCCATCCAATCGCGGCGATGATGTCACCGCAGCGAGTCACAACGTGGACAATCGCACCGCTTTCGAGACGTCTCGCCAGAGTGGAAGAGTTGGCGAAATACGCTCAAGTCGATGCAGCAGCAGCAGCAGCAGCAGATGCTCTCAAGCGCAGGTGCCCTATCCTGCAGCAGTGGCGTCTGCAGGCACTTGCAGGGGCTGCGCCTTCAGTTTGACGCTTTCGCGACCAAATGTCATCCATAACAGAGGTTGTTTTTGTGTGAGATCGCGTAAGTATAAATGTGCCGTTAAGGCCGCCACCACCCGATACAGCCAATTATTAAAGGGGTCATATTCTTAGGTTGTTTCGGTAAAGTCACGTAGGTAAAAAAGTAAAATTAAAGTTAATAAAACTAAAATAAAAATAAAATCAAAATCACGACGTTTAGCTGTATCAGCTATCGTGCTGTGACGGTTCCACCTGAAGACGGAGGCTTGTGTTGCCTCCGAAACGTCGTGATTTTTATTTTATTTTTATTTTACTTTTATTAATTTTAATTCTTACCTACGTGACTTTACCGAAAAAACCTAAGAATATGAATCCTTGCAGTCACGAAAGCTTCAAATGTAGAATTAGTGAGGGATTTGTCACGTAAACAGAACGCCGATTAGTTACTGCTTCAGCCCAGCGTTGTGTTGGAGAGTAAATCCACAACATTTACAATTTGAGTAGTACGACGTTTCGCTGGTAATTACATCAGCCAGCATCATCGGGCGATTTTCCAGAATAGGGTTACGACACATTTATACTTCGGCGATCTAACCAAAAAAACCTTTATTATGAATATTATTGCACGCAAAAGCCTACGTGTTTAAACGTATCTATCCTGTATATCTCCATACAGTATAGATGTACATTTCAGCTGTGAAAAAAATGCTTTATAGCTCATCGCATCCCTCCAGGAAAATAGAAATTCCGATTCGGATATTTATCTAGGGCAAATAAAGACGTCAGAGAGAGAGAGAGAGAAAGCAGAATGGATTGCTGTTGACAAATGGAACTTGATTTTGAAAAGTAAGATAACAACGTGCCCCGAAGAAGATACTGCTGTTCATGAATTACACATCCCACTGTCATCGTACGAATCACAAAACACCGCCTCTGGCAAATCGCACGGAACAAAAGGCCGACACGTTGGAGGAATCCGATGAGCTATTCAGCTCTTTTTCACGTTTGTCCGGTCGGTGCGGGTCAGAACGTTACTACAACAAACAATACACACACTTGATAGTAGTTCAAAGTACAAGGAAGATAAATAATCACACAAACAAATGAAACTAAACCATCCCCATCCTAGCAGGCAATGCCCACTGAGGTATGAATTTACATTACAGAAGCGACTTGGTCACAAATGATAGCTCAACAAAGCGGCCCATCATTTGGACATTTAAAGCAGGCAAAATAATCTAAATTAAATCTTAATGCACGTTTCTAAATGCGGAGGGAAAACCGGAGGACCCGGGGAGAAAAAATCCACGCGACCACGGGGAGAGAGACACGCAAACTCCAAATATACAGCAGGCGCCAGGGTCGGGATCAAACCCACGACCTCCTGCATACCAGGCGAGGTAGTTAACATCTACTGGCCATCCTGATGATGATGACAGAGAGACACGCAAACTCCAAACATACAGCAGGCGCCAGGGTCGGGATCGAACCCACGACCTCCTGCATACCGGGCGAGGTAGTTAACATATATTGGCCATCGTGATGATGATGAGAGAGAGACACGCAAACTCCAAACATACAGCAGGCGTCAGGGTCTGGATCGAACCCACGACCTCCTGCATACCGGGCGAGGTAGTTAACATCTACTGGCCATCCTGATGATGATGAGAGAGACACGCAAACTCCAAACATACAGCAGGCGTCAGGGTCGGGATCGAACCCACGACCTCCTGCATACCGGGCGAGGTAGTTAACATCTACTGGCCATCCTGATGATGATGAGAGAGAGACACACAAACTCCAAACATACAGCAGGCGTCAGGGTCGGGATCGAACCCACGACCTCCTGCATACCGGGCGAGGTAGTTAACATCTCGCCACGTCTGGAGGGATGCACGATACTGAGAGACAGACAAAAAGGCGTACGTGGGTGAGAGAGCTGTACACGTGGCGGCAATGAGAAATCCCATATCTGAGAGGTTTTAGCACGAATTGGCATAATTTGACAGATTCCACTTCGCTGATCTGTTCGTGCTGCGCGTGCATTTAAGTTCACGAGGAAAAAAGCGGAACTCGACTTGGAAGGGAAAAAAATAAACCTGGCACTCTAGCGACGTTAAACTCTGGCCCGCTGGCAGGCTTACTTGACTATCACGCGCCTCCGATGAGCACGCTTGGCTACGTACGGTGCGAAAGAGGTTCGGCGTACGTACGCTCACGTGCGTCGCCCGGCAGAGGGATGCTCCTGCCACGGTGGTGTGACAAGGGAGGTCGCAGTTGAAACAGTGGCATTAACCACACGGCCGCGTCTGGTGAGGTCAAGTGTGGAAGCTCCCAATTAATAATTTGAAAAGGTCTCGAACTGCCGCAGCATCACGTGGGTTGTCTGGCGTCGCCCCCCCCCCCCCTCGACGTGGAACTCTCTCCAATTCATCTTCTTGGTTCTTTCGGTAAAGTCACGTAGAATGGAAATAATAAAATAATAATATTATATTATATTATTATATAATATTATTGTATTATGTTTTATTTTTATTATTTTATTATTTCCATTCTACGTGACTTTACCGAAAGAACCAAGAAGATCATCATTATTATTATTATACCAGGATGTTAACGAGGGTCGAGGTATGCCGAACACGCCTCTGGAGGGGAGGCGGCTGTCTAGAGCCCGCTCTAGTTGAGTGAGAGGCCTTGTCGCCACCAGTGGCATTCGTTGGCAATGGTGGGGCTACCCCATTGCCTTCAATAACACAGCAGACTCCCGATAATTCAAAATCACGGGTAACAAAAAAAATATTTCCGCGGAATACTAACGATCGGTGCGCGTGCTCAGTGATAACAGTAACAATTTTTTTTCCCTGGGGAGTAAGTGTTATTTCCGAATTGCTTATGCCTCAAAGGTACAGAAAATGGCTATTATTCCCTACAAACTTCGATTTTGTGACCAGGACAGTGATATTTTGAAATTTGCTGATTTTCTAGAACATTCCAGATAGATTCAGTGCTGAGTAAACATGGAGTAACTTCTAGAACATTCTAGAACTTTCCAGTAATATAAATAGTAGTATAAATACAGGGGCCTTAAGCCCACCAGTTCAGTTTAGTTCCAGCTGTCTAAGTGGATACATATCTGCATTTTTCTGAAATGGTATCAAGAGGCTGCAAGCATCTGGCAGACGCATTTTGCTATGTCTGCGGCCAATTTATCAAGACAAGAACGAAAAAGTACTCCGTGGAAGCATCTGCTAAGATGTGTGAGGCCTACAAGGCATATTTCGGCTGTCTGAGGCAAAGGTCAAAGCCGGTGTCTTCGTCGGACCACAGATAAAGAAGATCAAAATCTCAGGTGTGTGGTTAATCCGCAAATAGGAACAACCGAATAACTGAGAGTCAACTATAACGATTATCGTAACACCACATGTCATCAATTATTTACGTGTCCGGGTAAGCCACGCCCGTGAGCGTATGCGGCTGGTAGACACCATCACGACATCTCCACACAGATGGAAGCTGATGGCACCACCTGGCGAGCGGGGAGTAACAGCACCTCGTGCAGAGAGTTTCCCGATATCCGTGCGGTGATCCGCCAACACCCCCCCCCTCCTCCCTAACCCCCCCTAACCCCCCCTAACCCCCCCACCTTCCCTCCAGTACCTGTATTGGAAGCGGAATATCTTTTGGAAAACGGCGTGCGGCAGAGAGAAGACGGTGGCCAGAACCCAGATGATGGCGACGCACAGGATGCCCTTGAGTATGGACATCCTCTGCTTGAGCGGATGCATTATGACCTGCGAGGAACAACAAGGCCCCCGTCACGTGGTAACACACGCGCCTCGCAGCGAGCAGCACCTGGGGGATTCGATTCCTTGCATCGGCCGCACTTTTGCGTGGGGTTTGGCGTGTTCTCCCCCCCCTGCTCTGCACGGGTTTCCTCTGGAATCTCCGGTTTCCTACCCATAAAACACACACAATACAAGCAGAATTGACCGAAATATCTCAGTGCTGAAAGATGACTTGCAATTCATTCAATTTTAGCACCGCGGTGGCTAGGAGATGTTAACTACCTCGTCTGGTATGCAGGAGGTCGTGGGTTCGATCCCGACCCTGACATCTATATAGTTGGATTTTGCGTGTCTCTCTCGCTCATAATCATCACGGTGGCTAGGAGATGTTAACTACCTCGCCTGGTATGCAGGAGGTCGTGGGTTCGATCCCGACCCTGACATCTATATAGTTGGATTTTGCGTGTCTCTCTCGCTCATAATCATCACGGTGGCTAGGAGATGTTAACTACCTCGCCTGGTATGCAGGAGGTCGTGTGTTCGATCCCGACCCTGACATCTATATAGTTGGATTTTGCGTGTCTCTCTCATCATCATCACGGTAGCTAGGAGATGTTAACTACCTCACCTGGTATGCAGGAGGTTGTGGGTTCGATCCCGACCCTGACATCTATATAGTTGGATTTTGCGTGTCTCTCTCACTCATCATCATCACGCTGGCTAGGAGATGTTAACTTTCTCGCCTGGTATGCAGGAGGTCGTGTGTTCGATCCCGACCCTGATGCCGGTATATTTGAAGTTTGCGTGTCTCTGTCCCCGCGGTCGCGTGAATTTTTCTCCGTGTCCTCCAGTTTTTCCCCTCCGCATTTAGAATCAACATCACCACGCGTCTTGAGTATTTGGCTGCTTGTAAAGCTCCACACGATGATGGTGATAAGCCACTTCGTTGGGCTATCATTTGTGGCCAGGTCGCTTCTGAAAAAGAGCTGCATCGCTCAATGGGGCCTCGCCTGGTAGAATAAAACATAAATTGGAACCTCATTTGCCAGTAAAAAATATGATAATTGGTTTTTTACCTCTTCTATCTGGCAACAACACTGACACCTTTTTTTTACAAGGAGTCATGTTTGCATAGACCACAATACCTGCAGTCATAATGCAAACAAAAACACAACTCTGATAATGTATGCACTGTCCTTGAAGTTGATTGGTCCACACCCGAGACAGCTTTCCTTATAACCTAGTCTCACATGGGTTGGCGTCATCTGGTCCAATACCAACCAGCACTTGCCCCAATAGTCTGTGAAGGCTATACGTGGGATATTTGTCTTTGTGTAGTGCGTGCTGCTCAACCAGCACTTGGCGCAAGTCTGTGAAGGCTATACGGGGGATCTTTATCTTTGTGTTGTGTGTGCTACTCAAACAGCACTTGCCCCAATAGTCTGTGAAGGCTATACGGGGGATCTTTGTCTTCGTGTAGTGTGTGCTGCTCAACCAGCACTTGCCCCAATAGTCTGTGATGTCTATACGGGGGATCTTTGTCTTTGTATTGTGTGTGCAAGGGGGGGGGGGCATTGCCACTGTTCTCCCGGTTGCTCAAGCGCCGCTGTTACCTGGTATCGATCGAGCGCGATGGCCGTGAGGGTGAGTGTGGACACGTGGAGCGAGCAGTACTGCGCGAAGCGGCTCACGTGACACATGGTCTTGCCGAACACCCAGTTGTTGTTCACGAATCGCACCTGAAATTAAAGGATGAACGGGTGACTCCTCCCCGCCCCCCACACCACCGCGTTCAAGTTAAACGGTCACACACATATTCGACGGCGAATATTTCAGACGCTAAACACTCGTCAAACCTCCGATTAGCGCGGTTGGCTATGTGCGGTGCGAAAGAAGTTCACCATTCATAGACTCACACAGAGACCCGTAGACTCACATAGAGACCCATAGACTCGCATGGAGACTCATAGACTCACACGGGGACCCATAGAATCACACAGAGACTCATAGACTCACACACAGACCCATAGACTCACGCAGAGACCCATAGACTCACACAGATACCCATAGACTCACACAGAGACCCACAGACTCACATAGACACCCATAGACTCGCACAGAGACCCACAGACTCACATAGACACCCATGGACTCGCACAGACACACAGACACCCATAGACTCACACGGAGACTCATAGACTCACACACAGACCCACAGACTCACACAGAGACCCATAGACTCACACAGAGACCCATAGACTCACACAGATATCCATAGACTCACACAGAGACCCACAGACTCACATAGACACCCATAGATTCACACAGAGACCCATAGACTCACACAGAGACCCATAGACTCACACAGAGACTCATAAACTCACACAGAGACCCATAGACTCACACAGAGACCCATACACTCACACAGAGACTCATAAACTCACACAGAGACTCATAAACTCACACAGAGACCCATAGACTCACACACAGACCCACAGACTCACACGGAGACCCATAGACTCACGCAGAGACCCATAGACTCACACCCATAGTTTGTTGTCCTTCCCTCGCACCTCCGATTAACACGGTTGGCTACGTACGGTGTGAAAGAAGTTCAACATACATATGTGCACACGATTTGGAATGACAAAACATTAGATAACGCAAAACTAAATGAGCCAAGAGGGCCACACAGAGGAGGGTGGTGATGATGCTGATGATGTGCAATTCACAAATTGTAGCAGCCTTGACAAGAGATGATTGTAAGCATAGAATGCGCTAAATAAAATAAATTGTGTCAATATTTTTTCGTAAAATAAATAAAACATTGCGCATGCATGCGTATGTGTTATCAAGGTTACACATTATGTTTATTTATCAGTGCAAAAAAAATATAAAGACGAACATTCTTCTTTGGTTCTTTCGGTAAAGTCACGTAGAGACAAAAAGATTCTTATAAAAAATTAATTGTGTCAATATTTTTTCGTAAAATAAATAAAACATTGCGCATGCATGCGTATGTGTTATCAAGGTTACACATTTTGTTTATTTATCAGTGCAAAAAAAATATAAAGACGAACATTCTTCCTTGGTTTTTTCGGTAAAGTCACGTAGAGACAAAAAGATTCTTATAAAAATTAATTGTTTCAATATTTTTTCGTTAAATAAATAAAACATTGCGCATGCATGCGTATGTGTTATCAAGGTTACACATTATGTTTATTTATCAGTGCAAAAAATATATAAAGACGAACATTCTTCTTTGGTTCTTTCGGTAAAGTCACGTAGAGACAAAAAGATTCTTATAAAAAATTAATTGTGTCAATATTTTTTCGTAAAATAAATAAAACATTGCGCATGCGTGCGTATATGTTATCAAGGTTACACATTATGTTTATTTATCAGTGCAAAAAAAATAGAGACAAACATATTATTTGGTTCTTTCGGTAAAGTCACGTAGAGAGAAACCGATTCTTATAAAAAATAAAGTGAATAAAAATATCACGACGTTTCACTTGTATTCACTTGATTTATTATTCATTATTTTTTCTATCCACGTGACTTTACCGAAAGAACCAACGAATATTAATTATTGCAGTCACGAAAGTTTTTTAAGTCTAAACTTAAGACAAACACCCCTCGTATATCTGGACAGACACGCCGTGAAAGCGGGCACCGCACCAAAGTGCCGTTTGGTATTGGCCAGCCCCACGCCCGGCCGCCTTTGTCTTCCCAGTGCCGACGCTTATACACACCGCACCGGTGACTCATTTCAAGGCTGAGTCAACGCAAGGCGCAGGGTTCAGGACCGACGATTCAGACATTCGACACTTCACATGCCCACACACACACACGCAAGCGAGCGAGCGAGTCATCGGTCTGGCAAGCGCGGCTTCAGACCACCCATTTGTTACATTTTTTATTTTCAGTTGAGCCTTCAAGTGCCTCGTCCCATGTTGTGCTGGCTCGTGACTCACCCTTTCATTTTATACCACTACGTATATTTATTTACCCACGTCGCTGCAAAAGCAAAAAAGTAAATTGGCATTGGGGCAGAAGTTGATTGTCGTGACAACGCAACAGCGGCGTAGCACACACACACACATCACACACAAAGATCCCCCATATAGCCTTAACAGACTGTAGGGGCAAGTGTTGTTAGCGAGCACCTATGAAGGCCGGAACGGTACACGAGGGGGTGGGTGGCCAGCACCACGTCCGACCGCCTTTGTCTCCCTAGCGGCGATGTTTACACACCGCACCAGGTACTCATTTGAGGCTGAGTCGACCTAGGGGAGGCCCAGGACCGGTTCAGATTATCGTCACTGGTATTTGCCGTGAGCGGGAATCGAACCCAGGTCGCCAAGTTCGTAGTGCAGCGCGCTAACCGCTACACTACCGCTCCCCACACACACACAATCACACACACACAAATAAATCACACGCATACACAAATAAATCACACGCATACACAAATATATCACACACGCACAAATAAATCACACACGCACACACACAATCACACACACACACAAATAAATCACGCACACACAAATACATCACACACACGCACACACACAAACAAAACACACACACACGCACACACACAATCACACACACACAAATAAATCACACACACGCACAGACACAAATAAATCACACACACGCACACACACAAACAAAACACACACACACACGCACACACACAATCACACACACACAAATAAATCACACACACGCACAGACGAATACATCACACACACGCACACACACAAACAAAACACACACACACGCACACACACAATCACACACACACAAATAAATCACACACACGCACAGACACAAATAAATCACACACACGCACACACACAAACAAAACACACACACACGCACACACACGCACACACACACACAAATAAATCACACACACGCACAGACGAATACATCACACACACACACACACAAATAAATCACACACACGAATAAATCACACACACACAAATAGAGCACACACACACGCACGCACGCTGGCAAATCACGTGCAAAGGGAATGCCGCTGCGTCTGGCAACCCCCCCCCCCCCCCCGTGTGCTATTCCGGCCTTCACAGGTGCTACTCGCTAACAGCACTTGCCCCAACAGTCTGTGAAGGCTACACGGGGGATCTTTGTCGTTTGTAGACGATACTCCGTTGTCAATCATTCGCCTGGGATCCTGCCATGAGAAATCTTCTAATTTTGACAAAAAACTTTCGTGACTGCAGGAATTAATATTCTATGGGTCTTTCGGTCAAGTCACGTAGACAGAAAAAAATAACAATAAAATGAAAAAAATATACAAACATATTTTATTCACTTTATTTTTTATTATTTTATCGTAATTTTTTCTATCTACTCAACTTTACCGAAAGAACCATAGAATATGTATTCGAATCTCAACTCCCAGTGCGTTGCAGATAATAACTGGCGGTTGTTGTTGTTGGTTGTTCATGTTCGCAACAAAACACCGCAGATATTTCTTGTTTCTTGACTGCCAATTTGCACGACAATTTAGATTCGGAATTTTTTGTTTATTATATCGTCTGCAGCAGAGTCGCATCCCCCCGTGCACCCCACCCTCGTTCCACACCCCCCCCATGTGCCCCCACCCTCTCCCCCGTGCACCCCCACCCACGCCCCCCCCCCATGTGCCCCCCGTCCTCTCTCCCCGTGCACCCCCACCCACACCCCCCCCCCATATGCCCCCCACCCCATCCCCCCGTGCACCCCACCCTCGCCCCACGCCCCCCCCATGTGCCCCCACCCTCTCCCCCCGTGCACCCCACCCTCGCCCCACTCCCCTCTGCCACTAAGCGCGTGTTCTGACCGGCTGATTGACGGTCACGTCAGTCCACACGCCAGCCAGCCGAGGGTGGCGGGAGGGCATGGGGAGATTGTGCTCAGCAGAGCGGCCGGGCTCCAGGGAATTCTGGTCTGTGGCACTTTAAAAGTTACTTAAACTATTTTTTTTAATTTTTTTTATTTACCAGGAAAGGCTTCGCTTGAGCCACGTACATATTTTTTTTTCCGGAAGCGACTTGGCTATCACAAATTACAAGCTTAACCAAGTGTCTGATATAATCATCACGTGGAAATGTCTAGCGGTAGTCAACTGCTCCGAACGCGTGATGTTGATTTTTTTAATGTGGAGGGGGAAAAATCGGAGGATCTGGAGAAAAATCCACGCGACCACGGAGAGAGAGAGACGCAAACTCCAAATATGCAGCAGCAGGCGTCAGGTTTGGGATCGAACCCACGACCTCCTGCATACCAGGCGAGGGAGTTAACATCTCCTAGCCACCGTGATGATGAGAGAGACGCAAACTCCAAATACAGCAGCAGGCGTCAGGGTCGAACCCACGACCTCCTGTATACCAGGCGAGGTAGTTAACATCTCATAGCCACCATAATGATGATGAGAGAGAGAGAGAGAGACGCAAGCTGCAAATACACTGCAGGCGTCAGGGTCGAACCCACGACCTCCTGTACACCAGGCGAGGTAGTTAACATCTCCTAGCCACCGCGGCGACTTGGTGGTAGTTGATTGATTTGTTTTTGGTTCGGTGTGCCGCCAAGATCGGAGCAGGCTCGACATTGCCCACCCGCCCGTGCCTTGGAATGACGCGGTGGGAGAAGCGCCACGAGTCGAGATTGAAGAGTGATCGGAAACCCTTTGGGACCCGCGCACCGTTACCAATAACCCAGCGGGTTTGAGCAGCTGAGATACCGCGCGTGACTTTTACTCTCGAAACTTCCCCAAGCGTCTTCAGACAAATCCAGAGCAGAATAAAAAAAATCCGCGAAGTCAACATCGTGATGACAGAATGTGAATCGTTTATTTGGACTGCGGGAGGAATCCGATGAGTTGCGAAGCTCTTTTTCCCAGACATTCAGTACGTCGTCCAACCAAAAAAAATCATTAATTACGGATCATAATATTGGTTGCGAACATCGACCTACACGACCTAATGGCAAATCCATGCGCGTCTTATTTTACCCCAAATTATTTTCATTCTCCAGTTCGATCAGCATCGCTTAGGTGAAGCGTCCAATCACAGACCTCGCAAACCAGTGCTAAGAGACTGGATGCCATAGAACTACTTGCAAGATCCCTTCAAGTGATGTACATATGGATATATATATCGATCCACACACGAGGGAGCACGTGTTTCCACACACTGCACGTGACGTGCGTGTGTGTTCGTCGTATTGCTGTTAAAGATGCTCCCCATCTTTATGCTCCATAAGAATCGATATTGATTGACGAATCTGTGCATCGTTTCAACCCTTTTGAAAAGGCCTCTATGGCCAGAGCCAAACTACAGTGATCTGGCTCGATATGAAGTGCCGCTTGTCCCGAGGTTTGGCATGCGATATTATACAAAGTAAACACAGATGCCTCACGGGCCGAATGTCACGATCAACACGTCTGTAATGACTCAGTCGAGTGACTCAGGGAGCTCGCGAGGTAAATACCAGAACGCCAAAGCCAGCTGTGATTAAACCACGTGCTCATTTAAACAAACGCACTTTTTTAAATTCTGATAGCCAAATTGAGACCACATTTTGAACGACTTTTTGTTTATTTTCTTTCGGTAAAGTCATGTAGGTAAAAAACGAAATAAAATTAAAATGAAAACTACTAAATTAAAACAAATCACTGTGATTTTTTTTTATTTAGTGGTTTTCATTTTAATTAAAAGATTTAGTTGTTTTCACTTTATTTAAAATGAAAAATAAATAAAAACAAATCACAGCAATCTGTTTTAATTTAGTTTTCATTTTATTTTGTTTTTTACCTACGTGACTTTACCAAAAAAACCAAAGAGTATATGGATCCTTGCAGTCACGAAAACTTCAAATCTACGACTCTTTGTTTCATCTTCTTGGTTCTTTCGGTAAAGTCACGTAGAAAGGAAGTAATAAAATAATAAAAATAAAACATAATAAAACAATTCTCACGACGTTTCGGCCACAACGCAAGCAGCCGTCCTCAGGTGAAAACCAGGTCCGTCGAGGCGACAGAGTCTGAATGAGACTCTGACGGCTGCTTGCGTTGTGGCCGAAACGTCGTGAGAATTGTTTTATTATGTTTTAGTTTTATTATTTTATTACTTCCCTTCTACGTGACTTTACCGAAAGAACCAAGAAGATGAATCCCTGCAGTCACGAAAGCTTTAAATCGAGACTCTTTGTTTGTTTGGTGTTGCTGTGTGCGCTCTCAATGGTGACCGTTGCTCGTCAAGTTTCAAGTTTGTTTTTGTTTAGCCCAGGCGGTGATGAACCCACTCGAACAGCTTCGAGTCTCATTCGCAAGAGTGACCTTGGTCACGTAAACATTGGCACTCATTGACATCGTGAGAATTGTATTTTATAATGTTTTATTTTTATAATTTTATTATTTCCCTTCTACGTGACTTTACCGAAAGAACCAAGAAGGTTGCATTTATGATGCCCGCGTGATGAAACAAAACACGCGCCTTCAAATGCGCTTCTGTGGCCGTCTGGAACGCTCTTCCTTTCCGATATTAGGAAGCCACTGGGCGCCACGCACTTTTAAACCCTCGAGATTCACAAACTCGTTTCTTTATAACTACTTTTTTTCTGTTAAGTTTGTTGTCCTTCCCCCAGCACCGCCGATGAGCACAGTTTGGCTACGTACGGCGTGAAAGAAGTTCAACATACCGCACATACCATGCGAGGTGGAGCATTGATGCACGCAGCGCTATCAACCTGACCACACGAGTTTTGATTCCTGGCCACGGCTAAAATCAGTGGTGAGTGGTAAACGCTCCTGATCTCTCCCCCCCCACCGCCACACTGCACCACCCGACCTTGATAATCGTGGTGAAGTATGGTATTTTATGTATATATGTATAAACAAAAACACTACAATGGCCAACATGGCATGGGGGAGGCATTCATCATCCATTGGTGGATTGAAAATGGCTTCAAGTTCAAGTTCATTTATTAGGTATAGCCCTGTGAGCCATTCGGCTCTTGAATCGGGTGCAACCGCAACAAACAAAAACATGAACAAGAAAACATCTTAAAGTGACTATGCGACTATGTGTATTTAGATATTTACCCTTCAACATGGCACTTCTCGTGTGTATAAGGATGATTTCAATTATACTCATTATTAATAAAATACCGAATGTATTTCTGAACAACAACAAAAAACGCCGCTGCACTTTTGAGACAGCCGTGGCTTCATCGGTGGGAGGTGGTGGGGGGGAGGCTTAAATCCACGATTGCAAACCAGGATACCCAGAGGTTCCGACTCAGAGTTCTGAGCCCTGAGCCCCCTCGCCTTCATCTAAGTTGTCTTGTGGTTACATTTCGATTTAAAGCTTTCGTGACTGCAGGGATTAATCTTCTTGGTTCCTTCGGTAAAGTCACGTAGAAGGGAAGTAATAAAACAATATAAATAAAACATAATAAAATAATTCTCACGACGTTTCGGCCACAACGCAAGCAGACGTCCTCAGGTGAAGAACAGGTCTGCCATTCAGACATTGTCTTTCTGACATACCTGTTCTTCACCTGAGGAAGGATGCTTGCGTTGTGGCCGAAACGTCGTGAGAATTATTTTATTATGTTTTATTTTGATTCTTTTATTATTTCCCTTCTACGTGACTTTACCGAAAGAACCAAGATGATGTCTTGTGGCTGTTGTTGTTTGACTTGCATCTCACTGGGATTTTTGCACACAGCGTTGGTGTACGGTGCTTTGTCTGCAATATTTTGCTGTCTTCTCTTGGATTTTCTGTTTGCACTTAGTCACATAGTCACTTTAAGATGTTTTCTTGTTCATGATTTTGTTTTTTGTTGCGGTTGCACCCGATTCAAGAGCCGAATGACTCACAGGGCTATACCAAATGAATGAACTTGAACCCAGCCACCGTTTAAAATCCGCCTGCATGCTCAGCGATGCAGCGTCGGGTTTATTTGGAGATGGCGAATGTCTGGGATTTTAAAAAACCCAGCTCCCAAAAGAAGTGTTATCACCATCGGAGCCCCCTCTCGCCGAGAGCCACCTTGCATTTGAGTTAAATGTGTTTCGGGAATAAAGCGTCGCCACCGGAGTAAGCCTCCTTCGAAACTCTTCATGGGGCTACGTTGTAACCGGTGTCCCTGTATTAAAGTATCAAATAATCACAGGAGCGTCAAACGAAAGTGCATTGGGTTACGCCTGTTCGCGCAAATACAACTATACACAAGACAGTTAGGGGGTTTGTATATTTGTATTTGCTTTGTTTGCGCGGAGGAGCGGTAGAGCGAAAAATGGTTTACTCAGCTACATCATGGGTCCTCCTTTTCCAGTACCAAAATATGCGAATAGGTTTTCCCATTTTTTTCTGGCAACAAAACAGGCGTTAAGATGTTAAAACACCAAACTGAAACCTTTTACAAGGAATCATGTCTGCATTAACCTCGATGCTTTATTTTATTTCTACCTACGTGACTTTACCGAAAGAGCTAAAGAGTATGGATTCCTGCAGTCACGAAAGCTTCAAATCAAGGTAGTTGATGATTTCGATGTAAAGCTTTCGTGACTGCAGGGATTCATCTTCTTGGTTCTTTCGGTAAAGTCACGTAGAATGGAAATAATAAAATAATACAAATAAAACAATAAAATAATTCTCACGACGTTTCGGCCACAACGCAAGCAGCCGTCCTCAGGTGAAGAACAGGTCGGGAAGACAGTCTGAATGTTCTCGACAGACCTGTTCGCCACCTGAGGACGGCTGCTTGCGTTGTGGCTGAAACGTCGTGAGAATTATTTTATTGTTTTATTTTTATTATTTTATTATTTACATTCTACGTGACTTTACCGAAAGAACCAAGAAGAGGTAGTTGATGATGTTAAGCCACTTCGACGAACCATCATCGTGTGGAGCTAGATCGCCTCTGAATAACGAGCTCATAGCTCAGTGGGCTTTACCTGGTCAATAAAATGAGTGTTCATACACGTGGCAGGAACGCGTCGCGCCCGGAGGGAATTTCACGCGTGCGAGGGGGCAACACGCTATTCCTATACGGACTCAAAAGGTGGGGTCGGCATTTCTGCTGCACCGCCGTCTCCTGGCGAACCAGGGGTACGACGCCTCCTGAACGCCCACGGGAATGGAGTTTCCTACCATCTGTGTGTGATACACCAACCATCGGTGCCGGTGCAACCCCCACAGTGCTGGACCACAGTCCGGTTAAATATCCATTTTATATTACGGTATTGTTTATGTGTGTTTTTAAAAATAACATATATTTATCAAAACTGGTAATGCTTCAATGTCTGGTTTTAAATCATGGGTGGTGCCAGCCAAGTCAAATATATAATAGGCGACGTTTCGGGCAATGGCTCTTCTTCACATCACATAGAAGCAGAGGATACAAAGTGGATAATTGTAATAAGAGTTAATAATGACCTAGGGGAGGGCCCGGGACCGGTTCAGATAATCGTCACTGGTGTTGGCCGTGAGCGGGAATCGAACCTGTGTCGCCGGGTTCATAGCGCAGCGCGCTAACCGCTACACCACCGCTCCCCCCCAAACACACTGACACACACACTGACACACACACTAACAAAGATCCCCCGTGTAGCCTTAACAGACTGTAGGGGCAAGTGCTGTTAGCGAGCACCTATGAAGGCCCGTATGGTACACGAGGGGATGGGTGGCCAGCACCACGCCCGACCGCCTTTTTCTCCCTAGTGGCAATGATTACAGACCACACCAGGTACTCATTTGAGGCCGAGTTGACCTAGGGGAGGCCCGGGACCGGTTCAGATAATCGTCACTGGCGGTGTTGGCCGTGAGCGGGAATCGAACCCAGGTCGCCAGGTTCATAGTGCAGCGCGCTAACCGCTACACCACCACTCCCCCCCCCCCAAACACACAGACACAAAGCTAAAGACAAAGCTTCCCCATATAGCCTTAACAGACTGTTGGGGCAAGTGCTGTTAGCGAGCACACACACACAGACAGACAGACAGACACACTGACACAGACACTGACACAGACACAATCGACTCAGCTGACGCGCAAGAGTGCACGAACGAGGGAACGCCGCAAGCCGCGTGCACGCGCGTTGCCTCGCCTCGCTCACCAGCGTGAAGGGCGTGTTGAGGGTGGTGATCATGATGTCGGCGATTGCGAGGTTCACGATGAACATGCTGGTCGCCGACTGCATCCGCTTGTTCTTGATCACCACGTGGCACACGAGCGCGTTGCCGAACAGCGAGATGACGATGATCACCGAGTAGGCGACGATGAGCAGCGACTGAACGGTGAAGTTTTGCGCCTCGGCTCCGTGGCGCAGCGATCCGGTCATGTTGTCGAACGAGAAGACGAGCGTGCTGTTCACGAAGGCTCGAGGCGACTCGTTGAACATCATCATGCCGATGTCGAGTGGCGCTTTGGCGCTCCTGTTGGCGCGCGCCGTCGTGAAGTCCACTCTCTGAAGCATCTTGAGAAAGTATGGGACGGTGTTCCGCATGTACTCGGTCATCGTTGATCTGATGATGCTGCTGCTGCTGCGTTGAATATAAGCGCGCGTTTTTGTTGTGTGTGCGCGCGTTTTGTAGCTCGTCGCGAATGGGTTTATGTACGGGGTTGTTTTGTATTGATGTGTGTGATGTGTGTACAGCACTTGTTCGCTAACGGCACTTGCCCCAACAGTTTGTTACGGCTGTACGGGGGATCTTTGTCTTTGGTGTCCGCAGGTTGTAGCTAACGCGGCGTGTACTGGGTTGTGTGTGTTGGTGTGTGTGTGTGTGCGTGTATGTAGCTTCTGTAATGCAATATATATACGGTGTGTGTATGTCAGTGCGAGTGTGTGTGTCTGTGCAGTTTGCAGCCAATGCGATGTGTGCGAGGGATCTTAGTGTGTGTGTGTGTGTTTGCGTGTGCATCCGTGTTGGGCTGTGTGTTGTTGTGTGTGTCTATTTTGTGTTTTAGTGCGTGTGTTGGAGTGGTGGTGTGTGTGTGATTGGATTGGGGTGTGTGCAGTGTGTGTGCTGTGTGTGTGTGTGCAAAACAAAGTAACGTCCTTATTCGAAAGCCTCCTGAATTACAAACGTAGTTTTTAAATTATGCTTTTTAAAATTACAGCGATTATATATTCGTCTATGAAAACTAATTTCTTCAGTGAGAATTTTTTTTATGATAATTACAGAACCATATAATTCACAATATCCAATTTAATTTTCAGTGAAAGTAAAACATTCTACTTCATATTTGCCGCACACGGCATAATTGTTGGTAATCTGTTTCGCGATGTAAGCAAACAATCCGTGTATATGTTACACAACATTACAAAACACTGACATTTACACTTTTACACTTATTCCCGCCAGCAAGCCTACACTGCGAACGGGAATTAAAAAGCCGCTGCTGCTGATGATCATTCAGCCGCTACTGCTGATGAAGGTTATTCTTTTTAAAACTCTAAAGCACCCCGTAGCAGGCCATTTAAACGGAGCATCCGCCCGTTATAACGCTGCTCTAGGACACGCTGGCGAGCGTGAGTGGAGGCTCGGGAAGCATTGCCCTGACATTTAAATACAAGAGATTCTGGCTGGGGAAGGGGGGGGGGTGTAAATGCACAGGAATAAGCACGAGGAGGAGGAGGAGGGGGGGGTCTCACTGAGCAGGACAGAATGTCATTGGACAGAGATGAGCATGAGCAGCAGCAGCGAGTGTGCCCAAACATCGGCACCCACACAATCCGTCCGATCTCCCCCCGCCTTAGTCGCCGCATCTCTCGCCAGGGTCACATCCTGCCCAGTACTTAAAGCGGCGGTCGGTGGCTTTGTGCGGCGTGTTTGTCGTTGTCGTCTCTCTCTCTCCACCCTTCTCTCTTAATTTTATTTTTTTACTTCTTAATTCTTATATTTTTATTTCTTATGTTTATGTTTTTTTCTCTCTTTTTTTTACTTTCTTTTGTCATTAATTGTTATTTTTTAATTTCTTATGTTTATATTTTTTTCTCTCTTTTTTTCTTTCCTCTTCTTTTTTTTGTCACTTCTCTGTCTCGCTGCGTCTTTGCTCTCCGTGCGGCTGTTATCTCGAGCGATCGTGCTCGCAGCGCAGCGCAACGCAACGCCGTGTTGCCATTTGTTCGGTCTCGCTGATGTTTTCGGGGTTGTTGTCGTTGTTGCTGCTGCTGTTGTTGTTGCTGGTTCTGCAATAGACTGCTTGCGTGTCTCTCTCTCTCTCTCTGTACAATAACCGCAGATGTGTCTATTACGGTGGCGTGTCCCCTGTACTGCCGTCCCGTCCTGCAGCGTGTACGTTGAACTTCCTTTGCACCGCACGTTGCCAACCGTGCCGATCGGAAGGTGCGGGGGCAGGACCACAGAGCTAAACACAACGTGGCTGACACCGGAGTTCGTCTCTCATCGGCGGATACGTTGCGCGTGGTGGGGTAAAGTGTGGGTAAGGGGCCGTCCATAAATGACGTCACGCACCTAAGGGGGGGGGGGGGGTCAGACATTTGGGACGATGTGTGACGAGGTGGGGGGGGGGGGTGTTGAGAAATGTGACGTCACATCAAAATGCGCAACTTTAAATCAATATAGACAACACGTTCTACTTAATTAAATATTCTCCTACAACATCAGAGTGCAGCGCCACATTAAATACGCACTACAATGACAATAGTTTAAAGCGATTTGAAGCATGTTTATTGGGGGGGGGGGGGGGGCAGAGCTTTGTCAAGTCATATTTGAGAGGGAGGTTCTGACTTTTTGTGACGCCGTGTGACGAAGGGGGGGAGGGGGGGGGGGTCAAAAATCGTCCAAAATCGCGTGACGTCATTTATGGACGGCCCCTAACGCCCGCCGAAGAATCAGTTCTGAAGAATCAGTTCTGATTCTTCGGCCGTTGCCGATCATTGCTACAACTCAGTGGGCTCTCATGAAATTGTCTTTTCCGAGACCAACGTTCTCTGCAAAGCTCCTGGCTACCATCAAAGGTTTGTACACGAAGCCATACAAATATACAAACACAGACATAATTTCAACCGTGATGATGGCTACAAACTTAGTAATCATTGGAAAGATGTTATTAACCACGCAAAAAAGACTTAATTACACTTTTTTGACCATCTTATCTGACACCCACTAGTTTACGTTACTTTACCGAGTGTTAACATCCCCAGTGTTTAACAGTAATCTCTTCATTGTTCAGCCAGCATTGGTATAAACATACGCATTTTATTTTATTTTCTATCATGTGTATCAGACCTCCCCCCTCTCTGTCCAATGCGTTGGCGTGGGCAGCAGTGTGTCGCTTGCGCACAATAGCTTCCACGCCGTCGCCCACCCTTTTTTTGGCCCCTCTCTCCCGATACTTTCCATTCATTGGCTACCACATTCTGATGAGCCCCCCCCCCCCTCTCCTCCCCCCTAAACTCGCTTTTAAGGGATTACATCTTGAATCATTGCCTCACTTGATGCAGCTGATCTGGCTGTGACTGTCCCACCTGATGACGGAGACTTGTGTTGCCTCCGAAACGTCGTGATCTTTATTTTATTTTATTATTTTTTATTAATTTTGATGTTTTACCTACGTGACTTTAACATCTCCTAACATCTCCTAGCCACCGTGATGATGATGATGAGAGAGACACGCAAACTCCAAATATACAGCAGCAGGCGTCAGGGTCGGGATCGAACCCACGACCTCCTGTAGACCAGGCGAGGTAGTTAACATCTCCTGGCCTCACTTGTGGGGGGTGGTCGCAGTCCCCAAACCCTCCCCGCGTCCAACTTCATCACCCACCCATCGGTCTCTCCGCCCACCCCCTCGCGACCTCTCACCCCACTGAGATATAATAAACATTACATTCCACAATTCCACGGCCCCTCGCATCAAAGGGGACGCGATTTTCTTCGTACGTACGCACGTAAAGAAGTATGTACACTCCGCCTCCGTGGTCCACAATCCAGTGGATATCTGAGCGAGTCTCAAGCGTGGATGGTAATAAAAAAAGGAGTGTCGGGCAGAGGTCGCAACCGGGTACCTGATACCCGTACCCTACTCGATACCCGGCTACCCGTACCCGGCCGGGTACCCGTTTGCGACCCTGGTGCGGCCGGGTACGGGTACGGGTAGGCCGTGAGTCGCTGGTGTCACTCATTTCGGGTAGGGTACGGGTAGGGAACAGGTACCCGTACCCGGCCGGGTACCCATTTGCGACCCTGGTGCGGCCGGGTATGGGTAAGCAATCAAAACCTGTTTGCGACCTCTGGCGAGGGGGGTGGGGGGGGGGTACCCCACGCTTCGCCTCACCTGCCCATCGACTCTTTTGCTCCCCACTCTTGTGCTGCTGGGTCACGGGTCAGAAATCTGCGGCGCTGAACCTCTTTGGTGACTAGATTTGAAGTTGTCTTGTTGTTGTTTGACTTGCATCCCACTGGGATTTTTGCACATTTTTGTGTACGGTGCTTTTTCTGTAATATTTTACTGCCTTTTCTTGGATTTTCTGTTTGCACTCAGTCACATATTCACTTTAAGATGTTTTTTGTTCATGTTTTAGTGGTTTTTGTTGTTGCGGTTGCACTCGATTCAAGAGCCGAATGGCTCACAGGGCTATACCTAATAAATGAACTTGAAAACTTGAAATGAAGCTTTCGTGACTGCAATGATCCATACTCTCAGGTTTTTTCGGTAAAGTCACGTAGGTAAAAAATTAAATTAAAATTAATTAAAATAATAATAGAAATAAAATAATAAATCACGACGTTTCGGAGGCAACACAAGTCCCCGTCATCAGGCGGGACCGTCACAGCTAGACTTGATACAGTAAGTAAAACATTAAAATTAATAAAAGTAATGTTTAACCTACGTGACTTTACCGAAAAAACCTAAGAATATGAATCCTTGCAGTCACGAAAGCTTCAAATCTAGAATTGATACAGTAAATCTAGATGTGACCCCCGTTGGTGACGTTCATTTATCGATGACCACCTCTGTCTGTCTCGTACTCGCATTGCATGGCGGCCCTCTTGAAATATTGAGTTTTTTTGTTTGTTATATATTTACCGATGTTTTTGTTTGTTTGTTTTTAACATAGCTCGCATTGTGCTTTTGGATGCCGACCCCTGTGCTGGCTAAACACAGACGAGCCGAGAGGAGATTTAATGCATTTGTAGTGCCACTCGATACAGCACTCTTCAATAGTAGTAGGAGACTTTATTCCTTCCAGCACAAGACACATGCAGGTTTGCAAATATTCACTTAACTCCAAGCGTCCCGAACTCCCTCGCTTCCCCCAAACTTTGTGTATATCCCTCACACCCCCTTTCCCGAAGGTTGCCTTGACCATCCACTTGGTTAAGTACCAATCCAGAGGGCTTTGTTCGACTTCCTAACTGTCCGTGTCACGCACGCCGTGTCCAGAACGTCGGGTGGGTAATTTTGGGCTGCCATCTTCTTGGTTCTTTCGGTAAAGTCACGTAGAAGGAAGATAATACAATAATAAAACATAATAAGATAAAATTATTTTAATGTTTTATTTTTTTTATAATAAAAATATTATTTTTTAAAAATATTATTTATTATAATAAAAATAAAACATAACAAAATAAAATTACTAGTAAAAAATATTATTTATTATAATAAAAATAAAACATAAAATAATTGTATTTTATTATGTTTTATTTTTATTATTTCCCTTCTACGTGACTTTACCGAAAGAACCAAGAAGATGAATCCCTGCAGTCACGAAAGCTTTAAATCGAAATTTAACTTTGGACTGTCATTGAATCACTGCACAGTGAGTGTGCCGTACCATTCTCTCACCATTGGTTCAATCGCTACGCCGTGATGTAGAATCTATCCGGTGACCTGGGGATTCCAAGTCCGGCAAAGTGTTCACCGTTACACACGACAGCGGCATCTCCAATTATTTTTATTACACGCTTTTTTTTATGAACTCACTCTGTTGTTGTTGTATCCTCAAATCTTCTAAATTTTTACGCACTTCCCAATGCGCTATCGACTGCAAACTTGGTATACTTATGTGATACTGATGACAAGACTATATTCTATCATAAACAATTAAAAACATAGATTTTAAAACATTATTTTGTATATGTTATGTTTCGACTTGGCTCTAATTATCCACGGTCAACTGACGTTGGCTATACATCACCACGGTCCCTTGCGTTGTGGCAAACTTCGGGGCCACGTCCTGGAGTCGTGGAGTTCTTTCATTACTAGTACAGTACATTTCAATAAAGCGTGTTTTGAAAAAGTTTTTTTTTTAACGCTGAATTCGGTGCTTCTACAGCTTAGCACTGCAAGAGAGAGAGAGAGTTCGTGTTCTCGTGGCTACAGTTATTATCATGGTTGAGTGTTAAGGCTGGGTGGCACAGCAGTATATTGATCGGCTTGTAAATCAAACAAGTGGTTGCACGTTCAATAGCCCCCGTTTGGGAGCACACGGGACACTCATCATCATGTTGTTGTTGTTGTGTAGCGTCGAAGTCATTTCCATTGGTTGGTGTTCGATCCCCTAATTTTCAGCCCCGCTAGAGCCACTGGTGGCAATTCCACGTTCCTATGGCGAGGGCGAGTCTACACATAGGACAACCAACTGTTGACCACCACACAAAGTGGTGCTAAATTTTAAATCCTTTATATTAAGTTAATTTGCTTTGCTTGCTTGCGCGCTTACGACCGTGCAAATCTTTCGGTCGTTTTTTAACCCACTTCCCGTGATCCAATAGAGCTGACATTTTGCACACAGACTCGTTGTGCGTGACAATTTATTTTCGTGAAAAAAAAATTTTCCTAAATTTTCACTTTTTAGGAAAAATAAATTTTCATATTTAATTTAAAATACCAATGTGATAAAAATGAAACTCTTACTCAAGAAAAATAGAAATGAATAATAAAATAAAACCGATGCCACGCAATTAAAGGATTTATAGTGAAAAACTTTGTTTTTACGGGTTAATTTTATCTCACTCGGAGATGATGATGATGATGGGCTGAGTCAATCGCTTCAACCGACTGCAGAAGCCGCTTGCTTTACCACTCAAGCCTCCAATGGCAATTACAGTGCGGTAAATGTGACATGAGTAATAGCTAAATAAAAATAACTAATTCAATTACACTTCAACGATTTCAAGTTAAATGAACGCGCACCACCGGTCATTGTGTAAGTTCTGTACTCGTGTCGTGAATACTGACGAGGCACACATTGGCCGGCTTTTATAAAATGACACGGGAGAGTAACTTTATTTGTTTTTATCAGGGTCATGTGTTTTAATCAGGTCATAATAAGCCTCGCCTTGAAGCAGTGCCGGATTATCCTAGTAGCAACAGTAGCTACATATGTAGCTACGGGCCCCGCACTTTCAAGGGCCCCGCGCTAAGGGTTCGTCCATAAATGACGTCACGCGATTTTGGACGATTTTTGATCCCCCCCCCCTTCGTCACGTGACGTCACAAAAAGTTAGACCCCCCTCAATATGACGTCACAAAGCACTTCCCCCCCCCCCCTATTTTCTTTAAATATGCTTCAAACGCTTTAAACTATTGTCATTGTAGTGCGTATTTAATGTGCCGCTGCACTCTGATGTTGTAGGAGAAAACATTTATCAAAAAGTATATTTAATTAAGTAGAACGTGTTGTCTATATTTATTTAAAGTTGCGCATTTTGATGTGACGTCACATTTCTCAACCCCTACCCCCCTTCGTCACAAATGTCTGACCCCCCCCACCCAGGTGCGTGACGTCATTTATGGACGGCCCCTAAATGCTTTCAAGCTATCAATTCCGCTTCAGTGATTCTGCACTTGCTCTATTACTATAGTACTATACCGCCTTCAACTTGTATAAACGACTGGGTGTTTAAGGTTAGCGATTTGTCGTATTATCTGGCCGTATAGCGAATAAAAAAATACAATAGCAGCCTTTTTGAATCCCTTCCTCCTCTTCTGTCCACCCTGCAGAACGAGTGGGTACATCGTGGTTAGTCAATGGGCAGGTCCTGTGTGTGAAATGCAATGTTGACTCAACTTGGTGCAGGTTAGGAATCTCTTATGCACCGTGGCGCGATGTTAACTACCTCGCCTGGTATACAGGAGGTCGTGGGCTCAATCCCGACCCTGATGCCTGCTGTATATTTGGAGTTTGCGTGTCTCTCTCTCTCACCATGATCACGGTAGCTAAGAGATGTTAACTACCTCGCCTGGTATACAGGAGGTCGTGGGCTCAATCCCGACCCTGATGCCTGCTGTATATTTGGAGTTTGCGTGTCTCTCTCTCTCACCATGATCACGGTAGCTAAGAGATGTTAACTACCTCGCCTGGTATACAGGAGGTCGTGGGCTCAATCCCGACCCTGATGCCTGCTGTATATTTGGAGTTTGCGTGTCTCTCTCTCTCACCATGATCACGGTAGCTAAGAGATGTTAACTACCTCGCCTGGTATACAGGAGGTCGTGGGCTCAATCCCGACCCTGATGCCTGCTGTATATTTGGAGTTTGCGTGTCTCTCTCTCTCACCATGATCACGGTAGCTAAGAGATGTTAACTACCTCGCCTGGTATACAGGAGGTCGTGGGTTCAATCCCGACCCTGACGCCTGCTGCTGTATATTTGGAGTTTGCATGTCTCTCTCATCATGATCACGGTGGCTAAGAGATGTTAACTACCTCGCCTGGTATACAGGAGGTCGTGGGTTCGATCCCGACCCTGACGCCTGCTGCTGTATACATGAAGTTTGCGTGTCTCTCTCCCCGTGGTCGCGTGCATTTTTCTCCGGGTCCTCCTTTTTGCCCCTCCACATTTAGAAACATGCAGTTAGAGCGTTTGGCTATGCATTGCTACGTGATACGCCGCTTCGTTGAGCTATCATTTGTGGCCAGGTTGCTTTAGCTGGTAAAATAAAAAAATTAAATGGTTTATAGTCTAAACTTGCCTGATACCTACCGCAACACAATAGTTATTTGAGTTGCCAGTCAGGATGTGCAGTTGGCCTGGGTTTCTCGGGGTTGTCACGGGCACGCGAGATTATTGCCCGTGACACTAATATCGTTTAACTTGCGGCGTGACATTTCTACACTGCACTCCTGCGAAGGAGCCAAATCGGAATGGCATTCGGTTCGGTCCTTTTGTTATTGTTCCCCAGACCCTCGTGGCCTTCAGGGGCATGCCTTTAATACCAGGCCTGTCTCGTCTACTTATGTTGGACGCACTCTTATGAAATGAGAGGAAAGTTTCGACAATGCAATACGTCGTGAGCGATTAGTGTCCCGAGCGAACACAGCTTGAGTCATCGCACTGCATAGGGATCGGGTGACTTTGCATGCCTATCATATGCCCATTATCGAGGAGTACAGAATTGTATTCAAATCCTAGATTTGAAGTTTTCGTGACTGCAAGGATCCATACTCTTTGGTTTTTTCGGTAAAGTCACGTAGGTAAAAAAATTATAAAAATTAAAACTAAATTAAATCACAAATAAAATAAATAAAATAATGAAAACAACTAAATTAAATCACATATTGGTCCTATCTATCAATTGTATATTGATAGATAGGACATATATCTAATCTTTTTACGAAAATTCTCCAAATTCGTTGTACAATTGTGTGTGTGTGCGCACCTGTGATTTGGAGCGACGCTCACAACAACGAGCGGCTAAAACACGGCAAGTTGGCATAGAAAGGGGGCACAGTTGGTGCATCGACCAGTAATCTCAGTCTGTCAACCCATGGCACCTGGGTCTGTCCCGTGACCTCCTGCCAGCGGGCGTTCGACACTTCACGTGGCCTTAAAGTGCACATAGCCTGGCATAAGCGCCGTGGTGATGTCACCGCCACTTAGTGGTGAATGGTGGTCGTTGTTTTCTGTGATTTTGTGCATCTGCCAGTCATCTGAGTCGCTCAACCCACGGCACCTGGGGTGTCTTCTGTGACCGACCTTACCAGCTGAGCCTTGGACACTTTCACGTGGCCTAAAAGGTGCACCTAGCCTGGCACGAACACCGTGATGCCGTCACTGCCACTTAGTGGTACACGGCAGTGGTTGTTGTTATAAGGACAGAGTGTGTGGAGCGATGTTGCGAGATTAAAGTAATATTTAGAAGATCGTATTTATACTCTTGATCAGTGGTTCTTCACCTGGAAGTGCACGCGCCCCCTGGGAGTGCGAGACATTGCCAGATTTTTGTTTTTAGAAGGTAAATAATCGAAAGACAAATTAAGCACGGGCATCGTAAGTACGACTTACTTTGTCTCGTCAAACCCTACGTATTTATTAACATCGTAAAAAAATTTTTTTGGTGATTTTCAAAACGTTTTGGTTTAGCCATGTTTGCTTGCTGTAGTACAGAGTTAGCCTGATAACTGTAATCTTACATTGTCTTATGGTTGTTGTTGTTGTTTGACTTGCATCCCACTTGGGATTTTTGCACACAGCGTTGAAATACGGTGTTTTTTCTGGAAGACTTTGCTGTTTTTTCCACGATTTTTCTGTTGCGTGCAGTCACTTTAAGATGTTCTTTGTTCATGTTTTTGTTGCGGTTGCACCCGAGTCAAGAGCCGCATGGCTCTGCAGGGTTATACTTAATAAATAAAACTGAAACTGAAAAGGCTGCAGTAAAGGTTAAGACCCGCTGGTCTTGGTGATGGGTGTTCACAGGGGGAAGGGACGCTGCCCTGGAATGCACTCGACTTGCAGTCTCCGCAGATCGCCGGTCCAGTTCGATCTCCTGGCGCGGCAGTAGCAACAGCGGTGCAAAGTTCTTGAATCTCCTCCCCACCCTCCGCCACCACCCTCCCGCTGTCTGTACCCAGCGGCGCACGCGACTTCAACACAAGAGAGTCGATTGGCAGGTCAAGTGTGGTGGGGTAAAGTGTGACTACTCCCACCTCGTCCAAGACGTCTGGCCGGTGTGGAAGAAAAGGCCAACGTGCCCTCTGGAGGAGGAAGAGGAGGAGGGGGGCGTTTCTCTCTACATAGATCTCCCTCTAGTGGACCCCCCTTCTAACAGCAGTGGAGCGAGCGAGTCCCGTAATTGCGGGGGAGCCTCTTAGCGATGTAATGAGATATCGATTCCCCGAGATTGCAATGTGTGTGTCCAAGCACGCGTGTGAGAATGTACGCCGCATGAAAAGGTGGCATATTCCGCCCGCGGGATACGTCCGCCGTGGAGATGGAACGTTGAGATCGGCTCGTGCGTAGGTGCCAGATGAATTGCGGCATCGATCCTCCGCTGCCCATCAACCAGCA
This sequence comes from Lethenteron reissneri, assembly GCF_015708825.2. Taxonomy (NCBI): domain Eukaryota; kingdom Metazoa; phylum Chordata; class Hyperoartia; order Petromyzontiformes; family Petromyzontidae; genus Lethenteron; species Lethenteron reissneri. The sequence goes on from NC_083835.1 coordinate 2,626,439, forward strand.
GTGGTTCGATCATGGGCGATAATGTGGTATCTGTGATGGGTTAACGTAATCCTCCAGCGCAACTGGAGGCTGCTACATTTAACGCGGCCTCACGAACAAAAAAATACCAATTCTTGAATTGATTACCGACAATTTATGATCGCTCGAGGGAAGTTGCTCATCATTCCACACCTCGTCGTCATCATCAGCCGTGGTCAAGTCACTGCTGGATGAATGCGCCCCCAAAAGTTGCATTGTAATACTCCATCTGCCGCACTAACCAAATTCATCGCTCCATCTCCATTGCACCAGCTCCTCTTTATAAACACACATCGCAGTGTGATAACGTACACCGAGTGCGAGCGAATGCTGTTATTATCGTTACAATTAATTGGCTATCGATGCAGGCCTGGTGGAGGCAAGCCGGGTTGATGGATTACGTCCACAGAGGTTACCATATCCCTGATGCATCCCATCAGCAGGACTGCAGCGTGCTCACAGCATGGATGGCAAGGGACTTCCCGACCCCCTCGATGGATTGTTTTAAGTCGTCTTCTCGTTAGCACCAGGGAGGTTCGCTCAGAAAATGCAGTCCTCCCAGCACAAAGACAAAGATCCCCCGGATAGCCTTAACAGACCGTTGGGGGCAAAGTGCCGCCCATCAGCGTGTACCGTACCAATGAAAGCCGACGACACCGGCACACGGAGGCAGTGAGGTGGCCAACGTCACCACGCCCGGCCGCCTTTGTCTCGCTTAGTGGCGATGTTTACACACCGCGCCGGGCACACTCACTCGAGGCTGAGTCGACCTAGGGGAAGTGGCACCGCTCTCCCCCCCCACTGCCGCATCACTGAGCACACACCGGCGCGCACACGTAAATTCATCAGAGCCCCTTGTCAATTCAATTCCAGGATGAAGTCATGTCACGGGGTTTGTTTGACCATCTTTCAGCACGCTGGTCAGCGCGAGTTGGTGGAATTGGGGGCAGCGAGGGGAGAGATCACTCACCCACCGATGTTTATCCGTGACCCTGGGGTTGAGGTCACAACGCCGGGTTCATGGCGCAGCAGTGCGCCAAACCGCTGCGCCACCGCGCTTCGCCGGAACGCGTATATTTAGAAGGTGTTAATGAAATTAGCAGGCTAGAATTCAATTTCTCCACTTTCAAATATAAAAATGGGCCTTGCAGATTACGTCTTCTATCAGCATATTGGGGGGGGGGGGTACACAGACAGGACTGGTCCAGATTTGGTTTCAGCAGCAGCTAGCAGCGTGAACTATGATCAGCCAGCAATGTGATCTGTGATCAGCTGGGAACTGTGATCAGCTAGGAACTGTGATCAGCTGACAGCGTGATCTGTGATCAGCTGGCAAAGAGATCTGTGATCAGCTGGATCTGTGATCATCTGTGATCTGTAATCAGCTGACAGCGTGATCTGTGATCAGCTGGCAAAGAGATCTGTGATCAGCTTGGATCTGTGATCAGCTGTGATCTGTGATCAGCTGTGATCTGTGATCAGCTGTGATCAGCTGACATCGTGATCTGTGATCAGCTGTGATCTGTGATCAGCTGGGATCTGTGATCAGCTGTGATCTGTGATCAGCTGTGATCTGTGATCAGCTGTGATCTGTGATCAGCTGAGATCTGTGATCAGCTGTGATCTGTGATCAGCTGTGATCTGTGATCAGCTGAGATCAGCTGACATCGTGATCTGTGATCAGCTGTGATCTGTGATCAGCTGGGATCTGTGATCAGCTGACATCGTGATCTGTGATCATCTGACAACGTGATCTGTGATCAGCTGTGATCTGTGATCATCTGACAACGTGATCTGTGATCAGCTGGGATCTGTGATCTGTGATCAGCTTGGATCTGTGATCAGCTGTGATCTGTGATCAGCTGAGATCTGTGATCAGCTGACATCGTGATCTGTGATCAGCTGTGATCTGTAATCAGCTGTGATCTGTAATCAGCTGACAACGTGATCTGTGATCAGCTGAGATCTGTGATCAGCTGGCAGCGTGATATGTGATCAGCTGTGATCTGTGATCAAGCGGCTTGGGTTCCCAGCACGTTGCGCTAACCATCCCGTGGAAGCTATACTATTTACGATTTAGAGTTTATCAGGTAACAAGAAAGGCCCACTGAGCTATGTAGTAGCTTTATTCAGAAGCGACCTGTCTCTCACAAATGATAGCTCATGGAAATGTGTCGCAGTCAAATACTGTAAACACGTCGATTCTAAATGTGGAGGGAAAAACCGGAGGACCTGGAGGAAAATCCACGCGACCACGGGGAGAAAGACACGCAAACTCCAAATATACAGCAGCAGGCGTCAGGGTCGGGATCGAATCCACGACCTCCTGCATACCAGGCGAGGTAGTTAACATCTCAGCACTGTGGCAACCCACGGTGGCTAAGCAGGCGGTGAGCCTGGATAGTGCTGGATGGGCGACCAGTACCATGCTGGTTACAGGCGGATGTGGCTCTATGGGGTGGGTAGCCGAGGGCAGTGCAATGAAAGAAAAAACACACGTCCATTGTAGCTCTTAAGTTTTCGTGACTGAAATGTTCCATACTCTTTAGTTCTTTCGGTAAAGTCACGTAGGTATAAAATAAAATAAATTTGTTTCTTGCTGTGGTTGTCCCACCTGATGACGGAAGCTTGTGTTGCTTCCAAAACGTCGTGATTTAATTTATTTTTGATTATTTTTATTTTATTTTATACCTACGTGACTTTACCGAAAGAACTAAAGAGTACGTCCATTGTACTGTACTTTCTATGCTACCCCAGAAAGTTGATGATCCAATCAGCTGTGACTGAATTCTTGCCAGCTGCAGCTCTACAAATCCTGGTCTCAAAGGCGCACGGTACATAAATAATATGTTCGCCACGTATATGCTCGCTGAATTCTCAACCAACCCGCTTGGTGAAGTATGACCAACGTGGTGAAGTATGGTTAAGTAACCCATCTGTATTCGCATGTCGTGGGGAGGAGGCCTTCATATCACAGGGCTGTGCATGCATAACAGATTTATAGCCTGTCTTGCGAAGGATCCCACTCTGCTTGCACAGAGGATCAGCCTATTTACTCCTCGCTGTGGCTGCCATAACTTTCATGGTTCATTACCTCGTTCTGTATGGCTACATTTCCACAATCATCGGAGCACACGCATGCGTCACACGTGCTTTTTAATACTGCGTGTAAATGTTAATATCTGTCGTGTCTTCTGGTTCTTTCGGTAAAGTCACGTAGAAGGGAAATAATGAAATAAAAAAATAAAACATAATAAAATAAAAAAAATTCGGGAAAGTCACGTAGAAGGGAAATAATAAAATAAATAAAATAAAACATAATAAAATAATGTATGTATAAAAGGAAAAAAAACATAGCAAAATAATTTATTTATTTTATTATGTTTTATAATTTTTATAATTTTATTATTTCCCTTCTACGTGACTTTACCGAAAGAACCAAGAAGATGAATCCCTGCAGTCACGAAAGCTCTAAATAGAAATATGTCGTGTCATAGGACTTTTACAACCAGTCAGATCATATGTTTGTGTAGTTATCAAACTGAGAGCACTCGTTCTCCTTGCTTGAGAGGATCGTTTAATGCCACCACTGCCAGCTGCGTCCACAGTCGTGCACAAACACAAATTGTGCGGATGTATGTTGAACTTCATTCGAATCGGACGTAGCCAACCGCGCTAATCGGAGGTGCGGGGGAAGGACAACAAACTATGGGTCTCTGTGTGAGTCTGTGGGTCTCTGTGTGAGTCTATGGGTCTCTGTGTGAGTCTATGGGTTTCTGAGTGAGTCTATGGGTCTCTGTGTGAGTCTGTGTCTCTGTGTGAGTCTGTGGGTCTCTGTGTGAGTCTATGGGTTTCTGTGTGAGTCTGTGTCTCTGTGTGAGTCTGTGTGTCTCTGTGTGAGTCTATGGGTTTCTGTGTGAGTCTGTGTCTCTGTGTGAGTCTGTGTGTCTCTGTGTGAGTCTATGTGTCTCTGTGTGGGTCTATGGGTCTCTGTGTGAGTCTGTGTGTCTCTGTGTGGGTCTATGGGTCTCTGTGTGAGTCTATGGGTCTCTGTGTGAGTCTATGGGTCTCTGTGTGGGTCTATGGGTCTCTATGTGAGTCTATGGGTCTCTGTGTGAGTCTATGGGTCTCTGTGTGAGTCTATGGGTCTCTGTGTGGGTCTATGGGTCTCTATGTGAGTATGTATGTTGAACTTCTTTCGCACCGTACGTAGCCAACCGTGCTAATCGGAGGTGCGCGGGAATTACAAGAAACGAACACCAAAAGCAGTTCTAAAATACTTTTCAATCTGGATTAAAAGTGCATAACGCCAGTCACTTCATGATATCGGAAGGAAGAGCGTTCCAGACGGCCGCAGCAGCGCATCTGAAAGCGCGCTGTGCCCATCTGTGCTTGATAGCGGGCCAAAAGCCGCTGCTACCGCGAGGATAATCGGAGTTTCTTGTACGCCGCTGCCAATTCGACACAATTCGACACGTGCGTCAATGACTCCGTGACCTTAAAGTGAAAATATTCAAAAAGCTGAAATGCTGAGCAACTTCCCCCTCTTCTAGATTTGAAGCTTTCGTGACTGCAAGGATTGATACGCTTAGTTTTTTCGGTAAAGTCACGTATAGGTAAAAAATGAATTTTAAATGAATACAAATAAAATAACAAAAAATCACGACGTTTCGGAGGCAACACAAGTCTCCGTCATCATTCATTTTTTACCTACGTGACTAGAGTATGATTCCCCCTCTTCATAGCACCGGGGTGAATGTTTGGAGTTTTTAGATTGATGAAGGGTGCCGACCCTGTGCATAGTACAAGAACTAAGTCGAGTTAAGGAAAGTTTATTTTGTGTAGCAAGGTGCGAAGAACTCAGGAGACCAGGATAGCGGAGTCTCATTTGCAAGAGTGACCTGGACTTCCGAAATAATATTGTACAGAAATGAAGAAAAAGAAACAGAGTAAAAACAAACAACTGCATTACCGGAGAAATCAAAACGCTGCGCCACGTGCCGGCTGTGACGTTGGTATTATGCAACATCGCCAGTAAGCAAATGGCATTTAGTCCCTAGTTTTCATGGAAAACGTGAGTTTTCAGTCAAAAGTAATAATGGATTTCCATTGTGCAACCGCCAGATGCACCTCATATGCAATTTGGTATCGAGAAACTTGATTTGAAAAGAAAAAAATGCTAAATCAGTCTAGTAAACAAGTAAAATTACCATTTCAAAGGCTTGCAATCCTTTCAGCTTCATAACTTTGATCTGTTCTCTCGAGCTGAGCCATTGCAAGAGATCAACACAAAACCAGTTATCGTTATTTTTTTACTTCATTTCAAAGAGGTGCAGTAAATGTGTAAGGTACTGAAATGAAATATCCTATAAACGCGAATAAGACGTGAAGCCATGCAATAAAAATACGAAATGTTTTTTTCTCCCGCGCTGTTGTGCGCTTCTCCCAATCAAATTAGGAATTTTGGGTTGCTCGGTCTTTCGGATTGTACGGGGAATTGGAGCTTGCATCGGGGGCACTGCAGACAGCCAGTCTGAAGGTATTAGATCGGAGCCCCCGGGTGACCTCCTCGGTGGAAGTGTTCTCGCGGTTTCCCCCTTTCTCGGTCACAAATAATAAAAGGCAAAGACGCAACAACCCCCTGCAATTGCCCCGCTCACGCCACTGCCGGCGGAAGTGGGTCCTCCGCTCTCTCTCTCGTGGATATTCCCCCCCCCGCACCCCGACGTTGTCTGGTCAGCTCAGACGTCTTAGAAGAGGTATGAGTACCCACGCTTCACCTCAGCACACGTGACGAACCTGCCGATCGACTGAGTGTGACGTACCCCTCGATATTGCTCGGTGGACAGAAGCGGGGGCTGGGGGGGGGTAGAGGGAAAGATTTAGGCGACTTCATAATAAAGGTTTTTTTGGGGGAGTTTAGATCGCGTAAATATAAATGTGTCATATTCGTGGTTCTTTCGGTAAAGTCACGTAGAAGGGAAAAAAACAATCAAATAATAAAAATATAAAATAATAAAATTCTCACGACGGTTCGACTGCAACACAAGCAATCATCATTAGGTGTGAAAACCACAGCAAGAACATTTTCTTGAGAATTTTATTGTTTTATATTTTTATAATTGTATTGTTTTTTCCCTTCTACGTGAATTTACTGAAAGAACCAAAAATATGAATCCCTGCAGTCACGAAAACTTTAAATCAAAATATAAATGTGTCATTAAACCCGCCACCACCCGACGCAGCCGATTAGCAAGGTTTGTCACGTGAACCCACAACATTTACAATTTTTGTACGACGTTTTTGCTGGTGATTACAGCCAGCTTCATCAGGTGATTTTCCATAATTGTTAAGAAGGTGATGTCACCAGGTGTGAAGATCAGAGGGGGGGGGGGGGGGGGGTTAATGTAGTCATATAAATTCCAATTGATTATACGACTACATTAACACCCCCTTTGAGGGTTTACTCTCCAACGCTGCCGGTGTGCTGAAGCCATAACTAATTTGTACGTTTTATTTACGTGACAAACCTTACCGATTGGCACGCGGCACGACTGCCGTGTGCTCACAGGATGAATGACAAGGGACTTCCCGATCCCTCGATGGTTTTTTGAAGTTGTCTCCCCGTAAGCACCACGGAAGTTCACTCAGAAAATTCAGTGCTATCAGCAAAGAGACAAAGATCCCCCGTATAGCCTTAACATATTGTTGAGGCAAGTGTAGCTGTCAGCGTGTATTGCACCAATTAAGACCGACGCAACCGGCACACGAAGGGGTGGGTGGCCAACGTCACGCCCAGACGCCTTTGTCTCCCTTCATGGTGATGTTTACACACCGCACCAGGTACACTCATTCTAGGCTGAGTCGACCTAGGGGAAGCGCCACTGCTACCCCCACTCCCGCATCACTCGGCACAGATGGGTGGTGGCGGGTTAACGACACACTTATATTTAGGCCATCTAACCAAGAAATACAGGGTGTTTAAAAGAATTGGACCCGATTTGAAATCGCTATATCTCTGCAACCACGAACCGCCCATGAATGAAACTCTTACCACTTGAGAGCTGACATTTTCCACACAGACTCGTTGTGCGTGACAATGTTCGTGAAAAATGTTTTCCAAAATTGTACACGTTTTAGGACAAAAATATTATATTTAATTATCAATTGCTTAATGGTGCAATGCAATCATCTGACCCATCTCAAGCCAGAGGACGAGAGGACTCTAGCCGCCACGCATATAAAGGATTTATAGTGAAAAACTTTGTTTTTACGGGTTATACTTATTTAAAATGTTCTTGCTGTGGATTTCACACCTGATGATGATTGCTTGTGTTGCAGTCGAAACGTCGTGAGAATTTTTATTGTTTTATATTATTTTATTATTTCCCTTCTACGTGACTTTACCGAAAGAACCAAGAATATGAATCCCTGCAGTCACGAAAGCTTTAAATCAGAATACATTTTAGGTCGCACTCATTACACACAAAGTGCTTGCCACGAATGAACCACAATACCTTTCTGATCTCGTCAAGCTGCATAAATCATCACGCGAACTCCGGCCATCATCACAACAACAGCAGCAGCTTTTCCCACAATGATGTGTGGTTGCTGCAGACTTGATGCCTTGCAAAAGGTATCTCTTTAGTGTTTGAACATCTTAACACCTCCTGTTTTATTGCCAGAAAGGGTAGAAACCTATTCTTATTTTTCATAATATTGATACTTGAAAAAAGGTCCCATAGATACATCGAACAAAGACGGTCACCATATCGCGTGTTTTTAGATGCGTTTCTGCGGCCGCCTGGAATGCCCTTCCTTCCGATATTACTAAGCCACTGGAGCTTTACACTTTTAAATCATGTAGATTGAAAACTAATTTATTTAGAACTGCTTTTTCTGTTTAGTTTGTTGTCCTTCTCCCGCAGCTCCGACGAGCTACATACGGTGCGAAAGAAGTTCAACGTACATACGTACGTACATACAACCAGGATTACCCTCTGATTGCGAACCACTCGCTCTACCGTTGAGCCGTCTCACAGGATTATGGACGACGCACACCCCGAAATGAAATAACCCACTGGCCCACCGTAAGGTCCCTTTTTCCCTGACGTAGCCTTTGTTTTCTGACCCGGCTCGAGGGGGAGAAAGTGGAACAGGATGAATCACCCAGCCGCTCGCTGTAAAGCCATTATTTTTAACTGGCTGCCATTTTATCCGCACTCACATCCATCAAATCGTACGGCAGATATGTGACAAATTGTGGTTGGGTTCTGGGTATTTGATGATAAAAGCATGAAATTTGGTCGCAGCTAGCGGAGGTACCAATAAATATGTTTTTTGGCACCTAGAGCCATGCAGATTGTCCTGTGGTGACTTTGGCAGCCATAAAAAAAGATAGCACTAATAACGGCCAAGAATGACATATTTGTGATGTCGTTTTTAGTGAATCTTACACTTTTCATTTCTTGATATTTCTGTTTTAGAAAGCAATAATAATAATTATTGTCCACACTGCCATGACGCTCCTGGAGGCTGACAAAAGCAAATCTCCCACATGCGACATACACACAGCCTGAGGTTTGATTATATAGCCAAGCAAATAAACACACTCTAATTTCAAATGTGAGTATTTTGTTTACGAACATCCATTGCTGAACGCGTTTAATGTAATGCTTAGGGCAGACACAATGGCCATGATCTATCCACTGATGTACGAAGGCAAGGCATCCGGCACACTGTTTAAAAAAACCCACAACCTGAACTGCGTGCGGTATAGCTATGAGGTATGAAGTTACAGAAAATTGAACGAGCCCTTTATGGCCCAGGAAACAACAGTAAAATTGCTGGCGCTATACCAAAAGTGGCACATTTCCATGGCAATGTGTCAATCGTAACACACTTAGAACTTGCTTCTCTTCAACTAAAACCCGGTTTTGTATTCAAACTAAGCCACATACAATTTCCTCAATCAATTTTTTAATTATACCTCTTCCGTGATTTGTTTCCAGTTTAAAAACAAAATCTGTGTCTTCGCGGTCATTTAAAATATCAGTACCGTTTATAAATATCAAAAGGCTATTGCACAAAACGTCGACCATTACATACCATTAAAATGTTTAAGGACACAGTGTTTGTGACGAGCGTATTGATCCCCCCCCCACCCCCCCAAGAAATTAAGAGCGTCGTATAAAATTTTTTTACATCCACGTGTAACTTCAGCAGCATAAAACGAATCTTGAAACAAGCCGGCGGCAACTTGCCAACGCTGCCGCCTTCATTGTCCAGGTGGCTCTTGACGTGAGAGCCGTTCAGCTCAATGGGCCTTGCCTGTCTCAATTAGGGTCCTGTGTCTGATGGGACAATTCAAATCGTCGCTTTGAAGAAATTATATGAAACTGAGCAAAAAGCTTCGTCATCTGAAGACGACGACACTATTATTGCACGAGTACCACAAGTACCACTCGCCTATGCCGACTCTTAATTATGTGCGTTATATGTTATAAATATCATTCAATTTCCTAGAAAGCTAATCAGTGGACATGAATGTGCCCGATCATGTCTGATCTCCGAAGCCAAGTAGCTTTGAGCCTGGTTAGTACCTAGATGGGAGACTACCTGGGTGCTGTAGACTTGCACTTGGAGGTGGTCATTCCAGAAATGTGTTCTTTAATCGATCTGTGCAAAGCTCTGAACACAATGTGCGCAGCAGAGCTTGGAGGATGTTGAGTGTTAGTGCAGAGGCTTACACAACGTACTATGAAACCGAAAACTTGAGTTAAATTCCTGTCTGTCGCTAACATAATTAGCACGGTTGCCTACGTACGGTGTGACAGAAGTTCAGCTTATAAACGTACATAATGTGCAGAGCTTTCTACGTGGACTTCCTATGGGTGCTCTGGTATTCTTTCTTAGCCCGATGTATGAGCGTCTTGATGAGAGAACATTTCTGTGCGGGGTGATGGTGTGACTGCATTCAGATGAATCCCTGCAGTCACGAAAGCTTTAAATCGAAAAATACGCGTGAATTGTGTATTTTCTTTCGGTAAACACAAGTGGCGCTCTATCCCTCTATTTAGAAAACAGGAGGATTTCTCGACAAATCTGGCCGTCGCGCTGATGATGCGAGTGTTGATTACTGGCAAAACGTCGTACTCAGATTGTAAATATTGTGGCTTTGCTCTCCAACACACCGGTGTGCTGTACTAGTAACGAATTGGCCACGTTCTGTTTAAGTGACAGCCCTTACTAGTTGGCTGTGTCGGGTGGTGGCGGGTTTAACGACATATTTATATTTACGCGATCTAACCCCAAAAAAACCCTGTATTATACTATTCAATCTGTTAACCTGTCAGTTGCAGGTATAAGCCATTGTATTACAATCACTTTTACAAATTTCCAGGATAAATTCAATAAAAGGTAATCATGGCCGATATATTTCAGTTGATGGAGGGAAGTGGGATTTGTTTAGCACACTGTGCTATGAAGCTAGCAACCTGAGGTTGATTCCTGGCCATGATTAACATGAACGTGAATGATAACTCAACTGGTCTTGGGCCTATATATATATGGTTTCCACCTCTGAGGTACAACATGTAGATGTACCGTCTTGAGCGGCATAATTTCATGGAACTGACAAAAATTGGGAATTTTAATATCCTGGGAAGACGTCAGGACCGCAACTACCTCAACATGAAGATTTCCTGAAGAAAAACAAAACCAGGACAGGTCACAAACCCTTCTTAAGTCTCCTCAAGACTAGTTAACCAAACCAGTGTGGTTAAATATGGTAGGTAAAAATAAAACAATCCTATTACCAACACAGTGACTGGAAAAACACATTTCTGTTGTTGAGATGTATTCCCAGCGATGAAACCAATGGGCTGTCCACATTGATAATGAGCGTGAAATTGGACCTCATTGAAAAATTAAGGAAGGAAATTACTTTGATTTGTTACTCAGCTTCTTTCACAATTCCCAACGCCTTGCTTTGATTTTTTCCCCATAGGCAATTTAGCGCACAATAGGACGTAATTTTTGGTCTCTTATATTTCCTTTCAACAATGATGACTCATCATTGAGCACTCGTTTGTCGTGCAGACACATGTAACTATAGATACGTAGTGTACTGCTGCAGTTCGGGGGTAAGTTTCGAACTTTTCATTTGGGACACAATTAGTAGGGATACTACAATTCATCCACCCCATGTCGTACATGGACCCAGACCAAACGTTGCACTTTATTGCTACCATCTGTGATAGAAAAGCTTGAGATGTACCAAGATCTTCAAATTGATAATCAAAGTAAATTATGCAAATATGATGATTGCTTGTGGTGCGATCTAAACGTCGTGATTTAATTTATTTATTTCTATACCTACGTGACTTTACCGAAAGAACCAAAGAGTATGGATCCATGCAGTCACGAAAAAACTCAAATCTAGATTGAGGGGGGTCAAAAATCGTCCAAAATCGCGTGATGTCATTTATGGACGGCCCCCAACATGGCTGTGAGATATTTACACATTGTTGCGTCTTGTTCGAAACTTGTGGTTTTCCAGCCCACGCTATATTTCATTATTTACAGATTTGATTGATGTCTCAAAACCAGAACTGTAATATAACGGGGTCTTTAATGTCCATTTATTTTTTTGCAACAGAATCTGCGCTTGGGCAATTCTCAGAATACAATTATCCGGTAACTCTGGTGAGAAACAGCGTAAGTTTAACATGTAAGCCAGGGGTCGGGAACCTTTTTGACTGGGAGCGCCATAAAAGCCCAATATTTCTAAATATATTTCATTGAGAGCCATATAGTAATTTTTAACGTATAATAAATTAATATGTCTTACTTTTAATGCGACTTCTGGTGCTGCATGGTTTTGCTGATGGCCTTGTAGTCTGGTTCATACGACGTGGCGAGGTTGAGCTTCGAGCAGGCGTGACCCGTGAAATTTATCTTCAAACCTAATTTCTGTTTACTTTAAAATGACACGGTATTATTAAGCAATATCACAAGTATTTTAAAATCAGTTCCAAACAGATTTTTTTTTTTCAACTCAAAAATTGTCTGGGAGCCATATGCCGTCACTGGAAGAGCCATATATATGGCTCGCGAGCCATAGGTTCCCGACCGCTGATGTAGGCTTTCGCAACCAATACTAATCATAATGGAGTTTTTTTTGGGTTAGATCGTGTAAATATAAATGTGTCGTTAAACCCACCACCACCCGAGTAAGGGTTGTCACGTAAACAGAACGTGCCAATTCGTACTACTACAGCCCACCGGTGTGTTGGAGAATAAATCCACAACACATTCATGGCTTTATATTCTTGGTTCTTTCGGTAAAGTCACGTAGAAGGGAAATAAAAAAAACCAATATTATTATTATTATTATTTCCCTTCTACATGACTTTACCGAAAGAAACAAGAATATGAATCCCCGCAGTCACGGAAGCTTTAAATCGAAACATTCATGGCTGTCGCCTGATGAGGCTGGTTATAATTACCGGCTAAACGTCTCGAATTGGAAATGTTGTGGTGGGTATTACTCTCCTACACACCCGTGTGCTGAACAAGTAACTAATTGGCATGTTTTGTTCACGTGACAAACCTTTACTTATTGACTGTGTCGGGTGGTGGTGGGTTTGACGACACATTTATATTTACGCAACCCCACCCCTCTATTCTGGAGAAATGAAACTATTCATTAATTCCAGATGGCTCAGCAGTTCACCATGACCTGTCCATGCTTTCAGTTCTACCTCGTGTGCAACTTACAGGGAGGGTGTGGTCCAGATGTCCTGTGACCCCCATTAAAAAAAAAAATATTGTTTTAAAGTGAGATTTATTTAATACAGAAATTGATATGCAAAGTGAAAAACAAATGTGAGGATAAATTAATTGGGGGGGTGGGGGGGGGGTGGTCACAAGACATATGGACCACGTTGTGTGTGTGGGGGCAACAAGGCGCAGCCCTGCAATTGCTCAATCGCGCCCCTGCTGGAGGAAAGGGCCTCTTCTTAGGTTTTTTTCGGTAAAGTCACGTAGGTAAAAAATTTAAATTAATAAAGTAAAATAAAATAAAAATCACGACGTTTCGGAGGCAACACAAGCTTCCGTCTTCCGAAACGTCGTGATTTTTATTTGATTTTATGTTACTTTTATTCATTTACATTTTTTACCTACGTGACTTTACCGAAAAAAACCTAAGAATATGAATCCTTGCAGTCACGAAAGCTTCAAATCTAGAAGACAAGGGGCATCCACTAGAGGAGGGAGTTGTAGGACGAGCCTCTCTGGAGGGTACATTGGTCTAACTCTTCCACGCGACCATCATCTGCTTCATCAGTGTGTTGTGTTGCGAATGATTGTTGTGCATTTGAATAGGGGCCGTCCATAAATGACGTCACGCGAATTTTGGACGATGTTTGACCCCCCCCCCCTCATCGTCCACATGACGTCACAAAGAGTCAGACCCCCCCTCAAATATGACGTCACAAAGCTCTGCCCCCCCCCCCCCCGAAAATAAAAACATGCTTCAAATCGCTTTAAACTATTGTCATTGTAGTGCGTATTTAATGTGGCGCTGCACTCTGATGTTGTAGGAGAAAACATTTATTAAAAAGTCGATTTAATTAAGTTGAACGTGTTGTCTATATTTATTTAAAGTTGCTAATTTTGATGTGACGTCACGCATCGTCACAAATGTCTGACCCCCCCTCCTAAGGGCAATTGCCCTAAAAAAAACTTTGCCTCATTATATACATTTTATACATTTAAGGCTGCCGTATTTATCGACGGATGTCTTGAGTAAAAAAAAATTGTATTATTGTATGACGGCCACGGTTGTATTTGTTTTCATTTACGAAACGCGATCTCACTGCTCTGCGGCTTCCGTAGCGGGCTTCGCTCTTGAATCGCAGAGACGCCTCTCGCAAATACCCTACAACGGATTAGCATAGAGGGGTCTCCCCCCACTCCGCCATTGGTCAGAGCCGACCACGTGGCGGTGGCAGCGCGGCTTCTGATTGGCTCGTTGCGCTCCCCCCCGTCCGTTCCCGCGCTTTTTGCTAAACCGCGTGGGAAATCTAAACCGCATTGCGCGCCACCCCTACACCGCTCAAAGCCAAACGGGAAATTCGACGAAAGTTTCGCGATTTGTACAATTAGCGTTAAAACATTTAAACATTAAATTTTATCCCCCCCCCCCCCTCTCTCTCTAAACCGTACTACCTGAAGGTGTTTTGCAAACCGGTGAAGAGAATCGTGTACGTTGTGCCCCCCCCAGTATGTGTTAGGCTCCTCGTCTTGCGAGTCACTGGCGGTGAATGAATTGTCGAGTTGGAAGATTTAAAGAAGCGGGCTTTTACAATGGGCGACGCGTAAGTTTCTCTCGTTACCGGCGGCGATCACGATTTCTCTCCGCCGCCTCGAGGCCTCCCCACGAGTCGTTGCCACGATCTCAGGCCCTCGATAGTTGCAGCATTTACACATCTCGCTCCTCATACCACGTGACTGACCTCATACCACGTGACTGACCTCGCTCCTCATACCACGAGACTGACTTCGCTCCTCATACCACGTGACTGACCTAGCTCCTCATACCACGAGACTGACTTCATACCACGTGACTGACCTCGCTCCTCATACCACGTGACTGATCTCATACCACGTGACTGACCTCGCTCCTCATACCACGAGACTGACTTCGCTCCTCATACCACGTGACTGACCTAGCTCCTCATACCACGAGACTGACTTCATACCACGTGACTGACCTCGCTCCTCATACCACGAGACTGACTTCGCTCCTCATACCACGAGACTGACTTCGCTCCTCATACCACGAGACTGACTTCATACCACGTGACTGACCTCGCTCCTCATACCACGTGACTGATCTCATACCACGTGACTGACCTCGCTCCTCATACCACGAGACTGACTTCGCTCCTCATACCACGTGACTGACCTAGCTCCTCATACCACGTGACTGAACTCGCTCCTCATACCACGTGACTGAACTCGCTCCTCATACCACGAGACTGACTTTGCTCCTCATACCACGTGACTGACCTCGCTCCTCATACCACGTGACTGAACTCGCTCCTCATACCACGTGACTGACCTCGCTCCTCATACCACGTGACTGAACTCGCTCCTCATACCACGTGACTGACCTCGCTCCTCATACCACGTGACTGAACTCGCTCCTCATACCACGTGACTGGACCTAGCTCCTCATACCACGTGACTGAACTCGCTCCTCATACCACGTGACTGACCCCGCTCCTCATACCACGTGACCGACCTCATACCACGTGACTGATCTCGCTCATACCACGTGACTGGACCTAGCTCCTCATACCACGTGACTGATCTCGCTCCTCATACCACGTGACTGGCCTCGCTCCTCATACCACGTGACCGACCTCGCTCCTCATACCACGTGACCGACCTCGCTCTTCATACCACGTGACTGACCTCATACCACGTGACTGACCTAGCTTATACCACTTGACTGACCTCGCTCCTCATACCACGTGACTGACCTCGCTCCTCATACCACGTGACTGATCCCGCTCCTCATACCACGTGACTGACCCCGCTCCTCATACCACGTGACTGACCTCGCTCCTCATACCACGTGACTGATCTCACTCATACCACGTGACTGAACTCGCTCCTCATACCACGTGACTGAACTCGCTCCTCATACCACGTGACCGACCTCATACCACGTGAATGATCTCACTCATACCACGAGACTGACTTCGCTCCTCATACCACGTGACTGATCTCGCTCCTCATACCACGTGACTGGCCTGCTCCTCATACCACGTGATCGACCTCGCTCCTCATACCACGTGACCGACCTCGCTCCTCATACCACGTGACTGACCTCATACCACGTGACTGACCTAGCTTATACCACGTGACTGACCTCGCTCCTCATACCACGTGACTGACCTCGCTCCTCATACCACGTGACTGATCTCGCTCCTCATACCACGTGACTGACCCCGCTCCTCATACCACGTGACTGACCTCGCTCCTCATACCACGTGACTCACCTCATACCACGTGACTGACCTCGCTCCTCATACCACGTGACTGACCTCGCTCCTCATACCACGTGACTCACCTCATACCACGTGACTGACCTCGCTC